>NC_091986.1:157394841-158681716 GCF_044704955.1 Pristiophorus japonicus
TGCCATAATTATTAGCTGTATTCAGAAACAGTGTCAAATTATCTTGACATTTCTTCCCATGATAATAGCTTGTTCTTTTGCCTCTAGCTTGCTATTACATTGAATTACAACCTATATGATAAAAGAAAATAGTTTTTTGCCTTCCCAGCAGTACTCTGTATTCTGGGAAAGGTGATAATGATGGCAATCTTGGGGTTCTCTGGAATAGATCTGACAAAACAATAATCTCAGTAGTACATCAAGCCCAATCTCATCAGTCTAAAATAACACACGCGATATTGCAGCTGTCAATGTCTAACTGATGTGGAATTAAACCTTCAGGGCTCGTGTTATGTTTCTCTTTAAGTCGAGAATGGTTTCATAACTGCAGTTACCATATATTTTCATTTTGTACTTTATATTTGACAGTGAATTAACTTGTACTGTTCCTTTCCATGCACATCAAATCAGGAGATGGGTCTTTTTCGAAGGGTTACGTTCAATGGTATATGCATGTAATGTTAGTAAAGGTCAGCAGAGGGGGTACTGAGCCACAGTAAAGATTTTTTTTAAACAGCTGTAATCGGGTTTGGGGCAGCGGGTAGTTTTCATGGCCAAGCTGGGAGCTAGAACACTCCTGAGTGGTAGTACTCTCACCTCTGAGTCAGAACATTGTGGGTTAAATTCTCACTCCAGAGACTTAAGCACATAAATCTAGGCTGACACTTCAGTGCAGTACTGAGGGTCCGTCAGAGGTGACATCTTTCGGATGAGATGTTAAACCAATGCCCTATCTGCTCTCTCTGGACATAAAAGATCCTATGGCACTATTTCGAAGAAGAACAAGGCGTTATATCTGGTATCCTGGCCAATATTTATCACTCAATCGACATCACTGAAACAGATTATCTGGTCATTAGGACATTGCTGTTTGTGGGAGTTTGCTGTACACAAGTTGGCTGCCGCATTTCTTACATTACAACAGTGACTACACTTCAAAAAATACTTCATTGGTTGTAAAGCGCTTTGAGACATTCAGTGGCCGTGAAAGGCGCTGTTGAAATACAAGTCTTTCTTATATTTTGGACAAATTCTGCGGCAATGAGTAGCTGAGCCAGACAGAAAAGGAACTCCAAGATTTGATTCCTGGTCTGTGAAAAGAAGGAACTTGCATTTATATAGTGCCTTTCATGACCTCGGGATATCCCAAAGTGCTTTCCAGCCAGTGAAGTACTTTTCACTGTGGCTGTTGATTTGCACAGCAAGAGCCCACAAACAGCATTATGACAATGACCAGATAATCTGTTTTAGTAATGTTGTTTGGGGGATAAATGCTGGCCAGGATGATGGGAGAACTCTGCTGCTGTCCTTCTAATAAACCTGAGAGAGAGCAGTCGAGGCCGCGGTTTGACATCTCATCCAAAGATGGCACCTCTGAAAGTACTGCACTGATGTGTCAGTTTGAATTATGAGCTCAAGTTTCTGGAGTGAGACATGATTCACTAAACCACAGCTGTAAATAGCAAAATATTGTTCTGTCTTGTTGGTGAATTGATATCAAAAGAGCATAGGCTCAGGATTATCATTAGAGGGCTTGAGTTGTGAGTCAGAAGCAAGGGTGCTACTACCGAGGCAAAGCTGATACCTGTATAAGTTATGTAAGGATAGAATTAGACTGAATGTTAGAAGGTTTTTCTCTTCGCAGATTCTCATCAATCTTATGAACAAGGTGCCAGATCATGCAGTGGGTGCGGATTCATTGCAAATATCCAAAAGGGAGCTGAACAATTCCTGGCTGTGGCTAATATTGCAGCATATAAAAGGTAGGTGGCATATTAGGCTCTGTGTCTCATGGTCACTGTCATCTCTTGGAATTCGCTTTGATCACCTTTGGAGGTCGGAAAGGAATTTCCCAGTATTTATTTCCCTGAATTGGCCGAGGATATTTTAAATACGTTTTTTTTGCCTTCTCCTGAAAATGATGTGGTTACTGATGGGTGGGGAAGGTTGGGGAATTAATGTTCAATTACAACATGAAGAAAAGGTGGTGGACCACCTAGTCTTTTTCTTTCTGTCATTTTCATAATATTTGTAACTCTATTCAGGGCGTAAATACTGCTGCCATATCTGGGGGGGAATGATCTTCTAACATCCTCTCTGGATAGACGGGCGAATGATACTTAAAGGGTTGACTGTGGATAGGCAGTGGCAGATATTTAAAGAACACATGGATGAACTTCAACAATTGTACAGCCCTGTCTGGCATCAAAATAAAACGGGGAAGGTGGCTCAATCGTGGCTAACAAGGAAAATTAGGGATAATGTTAAATCCAAGGAAAAGGCATATAAATTGGCCAAAAAAGCAGCAAACCTGAGGACTGGGAGAAATAAGGAATTCAGCAGAGGAGGTCAAAGGGTTTAATTAGGAGAGGGAAAATAGAGGATGAAAGTAAGCTTGCCGGGAACATAAAAACTGACTGCAAAAGCTTCTACAGATACGTGAAGAGAAAAAGATTAGTGAAGACAAATGTAGGTCCCTTACAGTCAGAATCCAGTGAACAAAGAAATAGCAGACCAATTGAACAAATACTTTGGTTCGGTCTTCACTAAGGAAGACACAAATAACCTTCCGGAAATACTAGGGGAACGAGGGTCTAGCGAGAAGGAGGAACAAAAGGAAATCCTTAACAATCAGCAAATTATGTTAGGGAAATTGATGGGATTGAAGGCCGATAAATCCCTAGGGCCTGATAGTCTGCATCCCAGAGTACTTAAGGAAGTGGCCCTAGAAATAGTGGATGCATTGGTTGTCATTTTCGAACATTCTATAGACTCTGGATCAGTTCCTATGGACTGGAGGGTAGCTAATGTAACCCCACTTTTTAAAAAAGGAGGGAGAGAGAAAACAGGGAATTATAGACTAGTTAGCCTGACATCGGTGGTGGGGAAAATATTGGAATCAATTATTAAAGATGTAATAGCAGCGCATTTGGAAAGCAGTGACAGGATCGGTCCAAGTCAGCATGGATTTATGAAGGGGAAATCATGCTTGACAAATCTTCTGGAATTTTTTGAGGATGTAACCAGTAGCGTGGACAAGGAAGAACCAGTGGATGCGGTGTATTTGGACTTTCAAAAGACACCAACTTAGTGTCATCTCCAAATTTGCGGATGACACTAAGTTGGGTGGCAGTGTGAGCTGCGAGGAGGATGCTATGAGGCTGCAGAGTGACTTGGATAGGTTAGGTGAGTGGGCAAATGCATGGCAGATGAAGTATAATGTGGATAAATGTGAGGTTATCCACTTTGGTGGTAAAAACAGAGAGACAGACTTTTATCTGAATGGTGACAGATTAGGAAAAGGGGAGGTGCAATGAGACCTGGGTGTCATGGTACATCAGTCATTGAAGGTTGGCATGCAGGTACAGCAGGCGGTTAAGAAAGCAAATGGCATGTTGGCCTTCATAGCGAGGGGATTTGAGTACAGGGGCAGGGAGGTGTTGCTACAGTTGTACAGGGCCTTGGTGAGGCCACACCTGGAGTATTGTGTACAGTTTTGGTCTCCTAACTTGAGGAAGGACATTCTTGCTATTGAGGGAGTGCAGCGAAGGTTCACCAGACTGATTCCCGGGATGGCGGGACTGACATATCAAGAAAGACTGGATCAACTGGGCTTGTATTCACTGGAGTTCAGAAGAATGAGAGGGGATCTCATAGAAACGTTTAAAATTCTGACGAGTTTAGACAGATTAGATGCAGGAAAAATGTTCCCAATGTTGGGGAAGTCCAGAACCAGGGGTCACAGTCTAAGGATAAGGGGTAAGCCATTTAGGACCGAGATGAGGAGAAACCTCTTCACCCAGAGAGTGGTGAACCTGTGGAATTCTCTACCACAGAAAGTTGTTGAGGCCAATTCACTAAATATATTCAAAAAGGAGTTAGATATAGTCCTTACTACTAGGGGGATCAAGGGGTATGGCGAGAAAGCAGGAATGGGGTACTGAGGTTGCATGTTCAGCCATGAACTCATTGAATGGCGGTGCAGGCTCGAAGGGCTGAATGGCCTACTCCTGCACCTATTTTCTATGTTTCTATGTTTCTATGTTTTAACAAGGTCCCACACAAGAGATTGGCGTGCAAAATCAAAGCACATGGTATTGGGGGTAATATACTGACGTGGATAGAGAACTGGTTGGCAGACAGGAAGCAGAGAATCAGGATAAATGGGTCCTTTTCAGAATGGCAGGCAGTGACTAGTGGAGTGCCGCAGGGCTCAGTGCTGGGACCCCAGCTCTTTACAATATACATCAATGATTTAGATGAAGGAATTGAGTGTAATATCTCCAAGTTTGCAAATGACACTAAACTGGGTGGCAGTGTGAGCTGTGAGGGGGATGCTAGGAAGCTGCAGGATGATTTGGACAGGTTAGGTGAGTGGGTAAATACATGGCAGATACAGTATAATGTGGATAAATGTAAGATTATCCATTTTGGTGGTAAAAACAGGAGGGCTGATTATTATCTGAATGGTGACAGAGCATTAAAGGGGAAGACCTGGGTGTCATGGTACATCAGTTATTGAAGTTTGGCATACAGGTGCAGCAGGCAGTAAAGAAAGCAAATGGCATGTTGGCCTTCATAGCGAGAGGATTCGAGTATAGGAGGCAATTGATCCCGCTCTCATCTCTATCCAACTTCTCTCCATCTTAACCTTTCTTATCTCTCTCTATCTTATCAATACTACTCTGAGCCCCAACCCGGTGAATTTTTGTCTTGTATTTCTTCTAGATGCACTTCCCCCTCCCTGTATCTCATTGTACTCTTTTAATCTAATGCACTCAACCCTTGGATATTAAAACTGTGAAACTCCTTACCTCCCTCGGTCTTTCCCTCCTTCTAGAATATTCAAGCCATGAAATTGGATAAAGCAAAAGAAGGGTGTGTGCACCGCGATGTAAGATATGCCCGTGCCCATTCAAAGAGCGCCGGCAGCAAGCCATCTTCATGCTGCTTTCTAATTATAATGCACAGCCTGGCACTGAACACTTTATTAAAGCTAACCTCTCCCCTCTTAAAGGCAGTCTGCACTTCTTAAAGATGGACTGCCTTCTGCAGATGAGAAATTTTACAACTGCTTCAGCACCAGGCAATCTAACAGGTCCCATTTCACGGCCTCGGCCTTTGAAAACACAGGATTGATGTCATCATCTAAGCACTGAGGGGGGAGAAATTCAGTATCACCCTGTTGAGGCACTAACTTTTGAAAGCTTGGAAAATTAGCGCCAGACACTAAAGATTCCCAGATTTTTCTAAATTCGATGCTTGTGCTCCAGGAAGGAAGTGGCTCACTAAATCAAGTGTTCCACTTCCTTCCTGGAGCGCTGAAGGATGCAGGCAAGGCGGTAGTGGTGCAGTGCTGCACAATGTCCCGTGCCGGGGTCCGAGGCTCCTTCCCTCCCTTAACAGGAAGGGCCATTGCTGTAGGCTCTACACTGGGACCAGTTAGCTGGTCCCCTACAGCAGTCGCAATTCAACCCCATGCACTCCAGCAGAGTGTCGGGCTGATCGATCGCGACCCAGGAGCAATCGAAAAAAATAACATTCTGCATTGTTAACATTTTTCTCCTATCTGCGCCAACATCCCCTTTTACTTGTACCTTCGAAGCTCCCGGCCTCCCGAACAATGTCTCCTGCAGCTGTCGGTGTTTTCGCCCGGCGATGCTGCAGGGGACGGAATCGAAGTTCGGGTCCAGGTCGCTACCGGGGCGATGCGCACAGAAATGACATCACGATTTCAGGTCGCAGGAAATCATGGCGTAAAGTGTTACTGCTGCCGCTAACCTCTCAACCAAGTTAACGGGAGTTATTCATCTCGTTGCGCCTGGTTGGTAAGTCATTAAAGCCCTGTTATCGCCCCCCAGAGGTGATAATGGGAGGAGCTCAGGAGGCCAATTTCTAGGCGGAGTTTTGATTTACCTTTGTATTCTCATGCACTACTTGCTTGGCGCCTAACTCTCTCCTTTGTGAAAAGTTTTGAAACATTTGTCTTCTTGCTACATAAATATCATCATCATCATAGGCGGTCCCTTGTATCGAGGATGACTTGCTTCCACGCCAAAAAGGGATGAGTTCACAGGTGTTTCAATGAAGGACCTAATATTCCAAGTTCCGAACTACACGTTGAAGGGTGGAAGATGCCTGTGTGTGGAATTTTTTTAACATGTGGTGGCTGTTGCACCCCAGCCACCACACGGACTTGACAGAACCAGGTCTTGGTCCAGTGGCAAGGGTAAACCAAGACAACTTGAGACCAACTCTGCTGCACGGTCCTAGCACATATAAATGTAATTCATTGTTTTACCACAAGATGGAGCTTCTTACAAAGGAATCAGAGTTCATCTTCTGAGAGTGATAAAGTGAACACCATTTAATGTCCTCAATACAGGTACAGTAAAAACTTAGGCCAAAATATTCCGAGGCGGGGGAGGGGGGTCAGGTGGGAAATTTGATATTTTTGACAACGGGTCGGGAACCCGCTGTCAACTCGCTCCCACGTGCTTTCCCGGATGTCAGGTATGTCAGCACTTAGCAGACCCGACAGGCAGCCGCAGGTGATCTAATTCAGGTAATTAGTGGCTTGTTTACAGCCACTTAAGGATGATTTTCAGCTATATTTTGTATTTGACAGATCACCCATGAGGCCCGCGCTGGTCAGGGACCGTGTCTGTCAAGCTGAGGCTGGAGTTCAGTGCCATTGAATGAGCTGATGAGTTGACCACTTCAAAAGGAAAGTAAAAGCTCCCACCTGACAGAGGTATCTTCCCTCAGCCACAAGCTGTTCCTTACTGCATGTTCACAACACATTCAACATGCTACAAGTCTTTGCACAAGTCTCCATCCAGTCTGATCTCATTACATCTCCCACCATTGACAAATCACTTTTGTCATCTCTACTTCACCTGCCATCCATTCCATGAGCATGGGTGCCCTTTATATTCTCTCATCTTGGTCCTCAGAATCCCACCATGAACAGCACCAACACCAACATCATCAGGCATACCAGCAGCACCAACAACAACACCAACCTTCTCCACAATCACCTGATGCTGCACACAACACAGGCCATCAACACCTGAGCACATTGTTGCCCGGAACACCAGATTTACTTCACTTGATGCTGCACACCCTGGCTGCCACATGATGCACCAGGTTGGCACCACCCCACATCAACACCAGTAAGCATCCCTACAATGTCCAACCCATTCCTTTCACACTCATCACCTTATGTCTCACCATTCACAGCAACTCACAAAGTCACTTTCAAAGGTACACACCAATCTGTCCAAGAACACAGAGTGTTGAAAATAAAGGTTTCAATGTTTGACACCCATTAACAGAAACTTTACATGAACATTACATAAAACACCTACCCTTTTGTGTTGTTAGTTGGTATGATTGCACTAGGATAAGGGTGAGTGTGAGAGATGGCTCGTGAGATGGGGAAGTGATAATATAGATAGAGAGTGAGGGATGGGTGGAAGTGCATAGCAAGTAGGTGTATGGATGTGCAGGAATAGGGTAGGGAAGGCAGAGTGAGGGGATGTGATGTGTCGTACAGCAGGATGAGGTTGAGTGTGGCTTTGCAGTAACGTTTCGTGATCTACTGAGATCATTGAAAGGTTTGCGCCACTGCAGCCAGGTCCTCCTGACCACATCTCTGCTTGTGCACTCCTGTGCAATGTGCAACCAGGCTGCATTGGTTCCTGAGGAGGTCTCTACCACCCATGGGAAGGGAAGAGTACCTCTCCCTGTGGGCCGTGATTCCCTTCGTAAGCATATGGAGGGAGTCATGGAAGAGCCTGGGTGCAGCCCTGCACCTCTGTGCAATGCTTGTCAGTGTTTGCAACACCCCAAGGCTGTGGAACACTGACAGCACAAGTGTCAAAAAATAAATTTGGCCATGGCCCCTTTAAAGAAACCAGCTGATGACACGTCATCAAATTACATCACCAGATCTGATTCCTCTAATTGGTGGGAAATGCGCTGGGCGGGCTTAACAATCCCAATCAAGGGAAATTAATTTCACAGAGCAGGATGGAGCCAGGAGCGGGGTCAGGACCTGCCACCAATGTTGCTCGTCATGGACTCGCCGAGGTTAGTAAAATCACGGCAATAGTAAATAAAACTGAATTATCTATTTTATGACTCACTTGGATTTTTGTGTCAACCTATAAATATACCAATTTATATTTTCCTCCCTTTGTTAATTTTAGCAAGAAAGCCTATGTGTATAAAGTGGATAACACCTCTTCATCCGTGTATCTTTTTCATTAATGTAAGATCATGTGGAATTGTGCCTGAATTCCTGGTGTGTATTCCTGGTATCTCTGAAGCTCTGTGCCGGGAGCACTGAAAAATAAAATGTACTCTTACAAGAGAGCTACAGTTAATATCTGCAAACTGGATAGATGGTGTTAGTGATGAAAGAGAATGTATTAATTTCTCTTGTATCTCAGATGAATATAAGGCCTAGAAATTCGGGCAGGCCCGTTTTGGAGAGCGTGGGGGGAGCAGGGAATGATCCCTGTGCCTGAATCGTGAGGCCCGAGGCACCCCCGATATTGGGCCGTGGGAGCTGCGGTGATTATGGAAGTCGGAGAGGAAGTGGCAACGGTTGTGGGTAGAGAGAGTGTTGCGGCAGACAGCAGCATCCCACGTTCTTTTAATTTGGGTCTCCACATTCAGTTAAGTATATCTTTAAAACCAGCATATAGGTCTGGTTTTCCTGACTGCAGTCGGCACCAGTTGCGTCAGGGCAAACCAATCTTGCAGTGGGAGCTTCAAACAGGCATTAGGCCCCTTATTTACAAATGCAAAGGGGCCTAACGCCGGTTTCAGATGTAGGCACAGCAGCCAATATGCTGATCTTTGTCATATGGGGTGCGGCGCACCTCTGGCTCATAATGAGCATGAACTTCCTGCCCGCCATATTGGGGGATTAGGAGGCTGTTTGGTGCCTGAAACATGGGTAATGTGCAGCAGAATGACTCGGCCCAAGTGTTTTCTAAATTAAGATATGTTTGCACTGGTGTAATATGGTATATGAATGAGTGGATGTGACTGCACAACTCTTCTTGACTGTTATGATTGGTCAGGGTCATAAGTCTTAAAACAATGTTACATGGGTGAGGCTTTATTTTCTTGCACAACAGCAAGCCCACTGGCTCAGCAGATGGGAAGACAAGGCTTAGAGTACAAAAGCAAGGACTTTATGCTAAACCTTTACAAAGTACTTGTTGGGCGCCAGCTGGTGTATTATGGTCAATTCTGTGCACCAGACGTTAGGAACAATAAGGACATTCCATTCAACCAATCTCAAATTCAAACAAAGCCAACCGTTTCTGACCTTGAGTATTTTGAGATACAAAACAATTGCAACTTCACAGACATTGAATCTTGTGCCTGTAAGAATGGATTGTTACAAAATAAAAGTCAAAGTCTTAGAGAGGGTGCAGAGAAGATTAATTAGAATGGAGCAAGGATGAAAAACTTCAGTTATGTGGATATATTTGAGAAACTGAGTTTGTAGGGTTAAGGGAAGATTTAATAGAAGTGTCCAAAATCAGGAAGGTATCGATAGAGTAAACAAGGAGAAACTGTTTCCAGTGGCAGAAGGGTCAGTAACCAGTGCACACAGATTTAAGATAATTGGCATAAGAAAATTCACATCTGACTTGTGTTAATTGCTTTGCATCATCTTAAATTCAGAACCTTGGGTGAAACTGGTCCTTACTATATCCCTAATAATTAGAGCTCCTCCCCTTGCATTTGTCACTTTCCAAAACATTAAGTTGACCTCTGATTAATGTGCTGAATGCCAAGGCTAAACTAATAGTACGTCTTGGTAGGAGAATAAGAAGGCTACATACACCTTGGAAAATATGTCTTAATGGGGTAGAGGGATCTGGGGGTACAGATACACACATCACTAAAATCTAGAGGTGACATGAGGAAAACTTTTTATACACAATATAATTTACTTGGTGTGATATATTCTTATGACATCACTAATAAACACACTTTGTAAGATGGCTCCAATATACCATGTGACTTTTATTGTATTTACATCAGGAATTGCATTACCAAAGTAGTCCACTAGGTGGAGCAGTAGTCCACTAGGAGAGCTTGATTACACTTCTCCCTCCCTAATAAAAAAGTATTCATAACAAAATAATCATCATACATAAATTGCATGGCTATACACAACAAAAGATATGGGGCTGGATTTTCAGTTTTGCCGTTTTTGTGCAAAAATGGAGGCAGGGCGGGAAAGTTACAAGCGTCGAGGAGGTGCGTGGAGAGGCAGTCGGGACTTCGGTGAGAGGCCTATAAAAGGCACAGCAGTGAGTCCGGGGCCCAGCGTCGAGGAGGTGCATGGAGAGGCAGTCAGGATTTCGGTGAGAGGCCTATAAAAGGCACAGCAGGGAATCCGGGGCCCAACGTCGAGGAGGTGCGTGGAGAGACGTGGCTTGTACAGCTACAGGGAGAAGGCAAAAAAGAAGTAGAAAGAAACAGAAAGGTGACGTCACAGCCAAGGGGGTAAGTGATTGACTGGTGGTTGGTGAGTAGTTTTTCTTTTTTCTCTTCTATAACAGCGAGTAAACTTTAGCATTGTTGTTGCCAATTTAAGTGTATCTAAGGGTGAAGTCATGGCAGGAGAGCTCGGTCACGTGATATGCTCCTCCTGTACCATGTGGGAACTCAGGGACACTTCCGGTGTCCCTGACGACTACGTGTGCGGGAAGTGTTTCCGCTTCCAGCTCCTGACGGTCCGCGTTGCAGAATTGGAGCTGAGGGTGGATTCACTCTGGAGCATCCACGATGCTGAGAATGATGTGAGTAGCACGTGTACCGAGTTGGTCTTACCGCAGGTGAAGGGTCCACAGCCAGCTAGGGAATGGAAGACCAGCAGGAAGAGCAGTGCAAGGAAGGTAGTGCAGGGGTCCCCTGCGGTCATCCCCCTGAAAAACAGATACACCGTTTTGAGTACTGTTGAGGGGGATGACTCATCAGGGGAGGGCAGCAGCAGCCAAGTTCATGGCACCGTGGCTGGCTCTGCTGCACAGGCGGGCAGGAAAAAGAGTGGGAGAGCGATAGTAATAGGGGATTCAATCGTAAGGGGAATAGATTGGCGTTTCTGCGGCCGCAACCAAGACTCCAGGATGGTATGTTGCCTCCCTGGTGCAAGGGTCAAGGATGTCTCGGAGCGGGTGCAGGACATTCTGAAAAGGGAGGGAGAACAGCCAGTTGTCGTGGTGCACATTGGTAGCAACGATATAGGTAAAAAAAGGGATGAGGCCCTACGAGACGAATTTAAGGAGGTAGGAGCTAAATTAAAATGTAGGACCTCAAAAGTAGTAATCTCAGGATTGCTACCAGTGCCACGAGCTAGTCAGAGTAGGAATCACAGGATAGCTCAGAAGAATACGTGGCTTGAGCAGTGGTGCAGCAGGGAGGGATTCAAATTCCTGGGGCATTGGAACCGGTTCTGGGGGAGGTGGGACCAGTACAAACCGGATGGTCTGCACCTGGGCAGGACCGGAACCAATGTCCTAGGGGGAGTGTTTGCTAGTGCTGTTGGGAAGGAGTTAAACTAATATGGCAGGGGGATGGGAACCAATGCAGGGAGACAGAGGGAAACAAAATGGAGACAAAAGCAAAAGACAGAAAGGAGATGAGTAAAAGTGGAGGGCAGAGAAACCCAAGGAAAAAAACAAAAAGGGCCACTGTACAGCAAAATTCTAAAGGGTCAAAGTGTAATAAAAAGGCAAGCATGAAAGCTCGGTGCCTCAATGCAAGGAGTATTCGGAACCCAGGAGAGGGCTCTGAGCTAGTTAGAGTGGGTGAGAGCTCAGGTGAACAGGACCCCAAGAAAGAATGCAAAAGGCAGGAGGCAACAGAGCAGAGTAGCACTGGGGTAAGTGTAAACCACAAAGTGACAGGAAGGGACAATATGTATGAATATAAAGGGGCTGCAGGAGGGGTCAAAACTAAAAATCATGGTTTAAAAACTAGTATTAAAACACTCGACCTAAACGCACGCAGCATTCGAAATAAAGTAAATGAGTTGACAGCACAAATCATTACAAATGGGTATGATTTGGTGGCCATTACAGAAACGTGGTTGCAGGGGGGCCAAGACTGGGAATTAAACATACAGGGGTATCTGACAATTCGGAAAGATAGACAAGAAGAGAAAGGAGGTGGGGTAGCTCTGTTAATAAAGGATGATATCAGTGCAGTTGTGAGAGACGATATTGGCTCTAATGAACAAAATATTGAATCATTGTGGGTGGAGATTAGAGATAGTAAGGGGAAAAAGTCACTGGTGGGCGTAGTTTATAGGCCCCCAAATAATAACTTCATGGTGGGTCGGGCAATAATCAAGGGAATAATGGAGGCATGTGAAAAAAAAACGGTAGTAATCATGGGGGATTTTAACCTACATATCGATTGGTCAAATCAAATCGCACGGGGTAGCCTTGAGGAGGAATTCATAGAATGCATACGGGATTGTTTCTTAGAACAATATGTTACAGAACCTACAAGGGAGCAAGCTATCTCAGATCTGGTTCTGTGTAATGAGACAGGAATAATAAACGATCTCCTAGTAAAAGATCCTCTCGGAATGAGTGATCACAGTATGGTTGAAATTGTAATACAGATTGAGGGTGAGGAAGTAGTGTCTCAAACGAGCGTACTATGCTTAAACAAAGGGGACTACAGTGGGATGAGGGCAGAGTTGGCTAAAGTAGACCGGAAACACAGATTAAACGGTGGCACAATTGAGGAACAGTGGAGGACTTTTAAGGAGCTCTTTCATACTGCGCAACAAAAATATATTCCAGTGAAAAAGAAGGGCGGTAAGAGAAGGGATAACCAGCCATGGATAACCAAGGAAATAAGGGAGAGTATTAAAAACCAATGCGTATAAGATGGCCAAGGTTAGTGGGAAACTAGAAGATTGGGAAAATTTTAAACGACAGCAAAGAATGACTAAGAAAGCAATAAAGAAAGGAAAGATAGATTACGAAAGTAAACTTGCGCAAAACATAAAAACAGATAGTAAAAGCTTTTACCGATATATAAAACGGAAAAGAGTGACTAAAGTAAATGTTGGTCCCTTAGAAGATGAGAAGGGGGATTTAATAATGGGAAATGTGGAAATGGCTGAGACCTTGAACAATTATTTTGCTTTGGTCTTCACAGTGGAAGACACAAAAACAATGCCAAAAATTGCTGGTCACGGGAATGTGGGAAGGGAGGACCTTGAGATAATCACTATCACTAGGGGGGTATTGCTGGATAGGCTAATGGGACTCAAGGTAGACAAGTCCCCTGGTCCGGATGAAATGCATCCCAGGGTATTAAAAGAGATGGCGGAAGTTATAGCAGATGCATTCGTTATAATCTACCAAAATTCTTTGGACTCTGGGGAGGTACCAGCAGATTGGAAAGCAACTAATGTAACACCTCTGTTTAAAAAAGGGGGCAGACAAAAGGCCGATAACTATCGGCCGGTTAGTTTAACATCTGTAGTGGGGAAAATGCTTGAAGCTGTCATTCAGGAAGAAATAGCGGGACATCTAGATAGAAATAGTGCAATCAAGCAGACGCAACATGGATTCATGAAGGGGAAATCATGTTTAACTAATTTACTGGAATTCTTTGAGGATATAATGAGCATGGTGGTTAGAGGTGTACCGATGGATATGGTGTATTTAGATTTCCAAAAGGCATTCGATAAGATGTCACACAAAAGGTTGCTGCAGAAGATAAAGGTACGCGGAGTCAGAGGAAATGTATTAGCATGGATAGAGAATTGGCTGGCTAACAGAAAGCAGAGAGTCGGGATAAATGGGTCCTTTTTGGGTTGGAAATCGGTGGTTAGTGGTGTGCCACAGGGATCGGTGCTGGGACCACAACTGTTTACAATATACATAGATGTCCTGGAAGAGGGGACCGAGTGTAGTGTAATAAAATTTGCAGATGACACAAAGATTCGTGGGAAAGCGCGTTATGTAGAGGACACAGAGAGGTTGCAAAGAGATTTAGATAGGTTAAGCAAATGGGCTAAGGTTTGGCAGATGGAATACAATGTCGGAAAATGTGAGGTCATCCACCTTGGGGAAAAAAAACAGTAAAAGGGAATATTATTTGAATGGGGAGAAATTACAACATGCTGAGATGCAGAGGGAGCTGGGGGTCCTTGTGCATGAATCCCAAAAAGTTAGTTTGCAGGTGCAGCAGGTAATCAGGAAGGCGAATGGAATGTTGGCCTTCATTGCGAGAGGGATGGAGTACAAAAGCAGGGAGGTCCTGCTGCAACTGTATAGGGTATTAGTGAGGCCGCACCTGGAGTACTGCATGAAGTTTTGGTCACCTTACTTAAGGAAGGATATACTAGCTTTGGAGGGGTTACAGAGACAATTCACTAGGCTGATTCCGGAGATGAGAGGGTTACCTTATGATGATAGATTGAGCAGACTGGGTCTTTACTCGTTGGAGATCAGAAGGATGAGGGGTGATCTTATAGAAACATTTAAAATAATGAAAGGGATAGACAAGATAGAGGCAGAGAGGTTGTTTCCACTGGTCGGGGAGACTAGAACTAGGGGGCACAGCCTCAAAATACGGGGGAGCCAATTTAAAACCGAGTTGAGAAGGAATTTCTTCTCCCAGAGGGTTGTGAATCTGTGGAATTCTCTGCCCAAGGAAGCAGTTGAGGCTAGCTCATTGAATATATTCAAATCACAGATAGATAGATTTTTAACCAATAAGGGAATTAAGGGTTACGGGGAGCGGGTGGGTAAGTGGAGCTGAGTCCACGGCCAGATCAGCCATGATCTTGTTGAATGGCGGAGCAAGCTCGAGGGGGTAGATGGCCTACTCGTATTCCTCATTCTTATGTTCTTATGAATAGGTTGCGCTCTCAGAAGAAATTTTTGCCATCTGGGCCCTGTGCCAGGGTGCGCAGCACAAAGGGAGGCATTGTACTACTTTTATGGCGCAAAAATGGCAACCTGACCAACTATAGTGCCGGGCCGAGTGCACCGTGAGAGGCCTTGGGGGAAAAAAAACCTACAAAAACATTCCCAAAACATTTCCACGCCACCACAACACAAGTCGCTAAAAAAATTAAAAGAATAAACACTTGCACTTACCTTGTCTGCACTTTACCTCCCTCACCACCGCCGGCATGGCTGGACCGCTCTGGTTTCCCTGGCAGTCATCGTGGGGCACGTTTTGGGGTGTACGGGTCAGGTGTGAGTCAAAACTCGTGCTGGTATCGCAACGAGAGGTATTGCACACCCGGTGCAGCTCTTCCCAACGGTGCTGCTAAGCACCACCACAAAACCCAACCCGAAACTCTCGACCAGACTCAGAAGACCTTGTCGCCCCATTTCACGCCACTCCGGGGCGAAACCCGGAGCGCAAAGGACCCGAAAATCCAACCCATGGACTTATTTTGCCATATTTACAAATTCAACTTAACCACTGTTTTTTTGTTTCAAAGAGGATACCTTCGCCCTTGAAAACCTCCCAAACTTGATGTCGACCATAGACACATTCTAGGCTATGCCTGAGGAGAATTTTTCTCCAAGGGCAACCCTTGATATACATTTGGACTCTTTACAACATCAGACTGTTTATCTGCCTGACTCAGACTCAGACTTCAATTCTGACTTTCTCTTGGACTTGTTTCTAGTACATCTGATGTAGGATTTGCTATTCGTACTCTATTTGTAACAAGGCTATCTGACTCATTAGAAATAATCGAATCATCCCAACTTTCAACTTCTTGATCAAAATATGATCAATGTGAACAAACCTAACCGTTCCATGATCAAACATCTTGACCAAATATGTGCGAGGGCCACATATCTTCACTACTCTTCCTGTTAACCACTTCAACCATTTATGGTGATGGTTCTTCACTCTCACCTTCTGATTCAATTTCACACTTCTCTCTCTTACTCTACCTCTATCATGATTATTTCTTAATTGTTTCTCTTTTAGTGACTGTGCCAGGTTTGGCTTTAACAACAAAAACCTGGTTTATGGCTGTCGTTTGAGAAAGAACTCTGCTGGTGTTCTACCAGTAGTTCTATGAGGAATATTACGATAAGTAATTAGAAAATTTGCCAATTTGTGGTCCAACAACAACTGCCGTTTCTTTGGATTTGGATCTAACATTTGTTTGATGAGGGCATGTTTTACAAGTTGTACTGTGTGCTCTGTTGCACCATTTGAAGCAGGGTGATACGGTTGAACCTTGATATGTTTCGCACCGTTTTTGCTCGTGAACTGTGCAAATTCTTCTGAACAAAATTGCAGTCCATTATCAGATATAATTTCTTCTGGGAGGCCATATGTAGAAAACAATCTTTGTAAATTGTCTAATGTTTTACTTGTTGTTATTTTCTGCATCGGAAACACTTCCACCCACTTCAAATGGCTATCAATCACAATGAACAATTGTTGTCCTTCTAGCTCAGCAAAATCTACATGTAACGTTTGCCACTCCCGAGGAGGCCATTTCCATAGCTGTAATGGTATTGATGGTGGTTTCTTGCTCCCTGATTGACATGTTGTACACTGACTAACGATGTACTCTATAGGGTTGCCCCTTGCCTGAAACAAGGTGCTCCCACTCCGTTTTTTACTGTAGCTGTGAGTCAGGTCAATCCTCTCACGAAATTGCGCTCTTTGTTTTTTTTTTTGTTTTCATCCGGAATTTGGTCATAATGGGAGTGGTGACAACACTTGAGCGACAAAAAACATGACGGTGTCAATAACTGAGGGGCCGAAGTTGGGGACGGATGTGGAGTCAATGCCGCATCACTTAAAGGGGAGAGCTTCCACGCTTTTAAAACTTCAGGCCACCAGAGTGTTTTGGCTGGGCCAAGAAAGGGTACGAGGCTGTCTGTTGGCAGCCCAGCCGATCCTGGGGGTATATTTGTCAGGCCAACCTGGCAGTCAGTCAATAAAAAAAACATGACGGCAGCAGTAGTCTTTTCCCTTTAAAGGAAGCAGCACCGCCGCGGTAGAAGGCCACAGCCTCACTGGACCACCGGATGACAGCTTGTTTAGGCACTGCCGGGCAGGCGGAAGATTTTTGGAGGGGAATGTCGCCATGGAGGGTGCGCATGGTGATGACACGCATACCGCAGATCGGCAACAGCAGAGCAGTATGGGAGGAGATCGGGGCACTGCCGGGAAACCTCGGGAGGGCAATTGGGCTATCAGTGGCCATTCCACCAAAACTCGGCGGCCAGTCCACTCTGCAGCATGGCCGCCGATTTGCGGTGGTAACAGGCCTTAAAGAAAGAAGCAATTTCAGCCCCTGAATCTTTATCTAAACCTGGCCACCATAAGTAACTGCAGTGCAAAACTCTTGGTCAAGTACATTCCCAGGTGCTAGTCATGAAGATCTAACAATTTGGACTTGAATTTACTTAGGATAATTATTCTTGCACCCGACATGATACAATCTTTATCCACTGATAATTCATTCCAACGAACAAAGCATGGATGAATATCT
The DNA here is from genome assembly GCF_044704955.1 of Pristiophorus japonicus. Classification (NCBI taxonomy): domain Eukaryota; kingdom Metazoa; phylum Chordata; class Chondrichthyes; family Pristiophoridae; genus Pristiophorus; species Pristiophorus japonicus. Next base: position 157,412,426 of record NC_091986.1, read on the forward strand.
GTCTCTGATACCTGGTTTGGCCAGCCATTTGCTATGTAATCATACCCCTTTGACATAACTGGGTTACGTTTGGTTGCTCTACCAATCTCTACAGCTGTGACTGACAGTTCATCAATATATGAAAAATAGAACATTTCTTCCCTATTGGGTGTAACTTGTGATGGGGATGGCAACCTGGACATAGCATCAGCATTATCATTTGACTTAGGTACAACAACAATGGGTGTAGCCTCATTAATTAGATCTATCTTAGAGATAATGTTCTCAGTTTTTAGTCTTTTGAGTTCTTGCTTAATTTTCTCCTTGAGTGTATATGGTGTGGGATATGGTTTGCAGTAAACTGGTCTCACGTTCTTCTGTACTCTGACACTTGCCTTGAAGCCTTTGGATTGGACTGCCTGTTTTGCGGTACACCTTTGGATACTGTTTGATGACATCATCCTTCAATGCAAATCTCGTTTCAACACGAATAATCTCATTCTAATCCAGCTTCAGTGATCCCAACCAATTTCTACCTAATAAGGAAGGCTTGTCTCCTGACATTACTAAGAGAGGCAAGCTCTGAAACTGATCCTTGTATTTCGCTGGTACTTTGATATGTCCTACCACAGGGATTTGCTCTCCTGAGTAGCCTCGCAGCCCTATCTTCGATTTCTCAGTGGAAAATCACTCAACTTGTCGAGATATAGTGATTCCGGTATTACGCTCATGGTTCACCAGTGTTGATTTCCATGGGTATCCTGGTTGCTGCAACGCCTACTTGGTTGACGATACTTCACGAATCGCTGTTAGATACCATCATGCTCCTGATGACGTGTATCTCCAGATCCTCCCTGTCCTGTTGCTTCTCTTCAATGCTATGTAGTCTCTGGCGATTGCTATTTCTAGCCTTGAGCATTGGTTTACTCTTTAGTCGACATGCCTTCGCAAGATGCCCAGTTTTCTTGCAGAAGAAACACTCCGCCTTTACATATGGGGAGCTTTGAGCAATGTATTGTCCTAGGCACCGGTAGCACAACTTCAATGTACTGTTACCATGGCCAGTTGCTGAGGCCTTGGGGCCCAACTGCCTTTTACTTTTAACCTGCAGGAGAGTCACCTCGATTGTCTGATGACTGGAAATGGCTCAAAATTCTCGGGAGTATTGGTCGGCCATATCCATGAACATAGCAGTCTGACAAGCAAAATCATAAGTCAAGTTGGGGGTTGTCAACAATTTCTTTCTGATTGCTTCCTTTTTCATCCCACAAATAAAGCGGTCACACAATTCTCGGCCCTGAAAGTTTCCAAAATGACAGTGAATGGATAGCTTCCTTAAAGCTACAATGTACTCACTGATACTCTCATCAATTAATTGAACGATAACTTTCAACAATTTCCAGAGGCGCAGCACTGTAGTGCTGTTCTCCATCAGTAGCGTGTCCTTTGGCTTGACGGGAACAAGCATATTTTTCAGGGTGTCATATACCTGCTTCAGTCAAGAAAATAGCCAGATTTCTTTCTAAAATCACCTGGTTATGGTTTTCATCATCGGAGACTTCGATGATACTATTCGCGATGAAAATCATTTTTAGCCATTCCACATAGGCTCCGAAGGTCTCCCGGTTGTGATGGAACTCACCCAAACACCCTATTATTCCTATCGGCGCAGCCATCTGGACTCTGACAGTTCAGCCAAGTGTGCTTGTAATTTACCTTGAATTTTCAACTGTGCTAAAAACAAAGAACCTCTCAAAGTCAAAGTTGGTAGGCAAGATCATTCACCAACAAGCATTTCAGCTAGGGAACCCAGAATTCCTATTCTCATTCGCCAATGTAATATATTCTTACAACATCACTAACTGTATTGTATGGGGTTAATCACATACTGTTAATTATGATATTTAGTCATTTACAGTGTATCTCTGTCCCATGCCCCGTAGAATGTTGTTGCTATAGAGAGAGAGGGAAGCGACCTTAGGACACACATCAGCTTGTTATGAGACGGTCGGCGCCTCGAGATCTAATGCTTTGTGGCCAAGCAGCTGGGGCCTTACAGATTAGGCGTTGGCCATAAGCCACATGCACCCATGTTTTGTTCAATAGTATGTTTGTTTAATAGTATAAAGGAGCGGCACTGTCCAGTAGCTCTTTGAACTTCACCTTGGACCGTGATTCGCGAGTGGTGCCGGGACCCCCAAGGCTCCAGACCAGCCGTCGTTGTGGAGTTCCCGACGGGCTGATGGCCGTGAGCTTTGTTGCATCTTATCATACTTCTCTTTTCTTCGTAAACTGTATTATTATCTTTCTTTTCTCTCAGTAAACGGTGTTTTATTCTTTACTTCATTTGTCTTGTCTCTTATTTAACATTCATCCAGATCCCGAACCTGGGTCTATTATTATCGATCCAAAACACTAACAAACACACTTTATAAGATGGCTCCAATACATCATGTGACTTTTATTGTATTTATATCAGGAGTTGCATTACCACAGTCGTCTACTAGGTGGAGCAGTAGTCCACTAGGGGAGCTCTATATTACACTTGGCTTTTCAGAAAATATTTGAAAAAGTTATGTATGTGGGGCCTTTACCTAAAGATGAATAAGGCTCTTAATTAGTTTGCTGGGTGGAAAACTGCTTTGGCAAGAGATATGGATCAAAGGTGGGAAAATTGAATTCAGGTACAAATCAGAAAGAAAATAAAAAAGAAAGACTTGCATTTATATGCACTTTTCACAACCTCAGGACATCCCAAAGCACTTTACAGCCAATTAAGTCACTGTTGTATTGCAGGAAACACAGAAACCGATTTGCACACAGCAAGCTCCCACAAACAGCAATGTGATAACGACCAGATAATCTGTTTTAGTGCTATCAATTGAGGATAATTATTGGCCAGGACACCAGGGATAACTCTCCTGCTCTTCTTCGCAATAGTGCCATGGGATCTTTTATGCCCACTTGAGAGTTTAACGTTGCATCCGAAAGACGGCACCTCTGACAGTGCAGCACTTCCTCAGCTCTGCACTGGAGTGTCAGACTAAATTTTAGTGCTCAAATCTCTGGAGTGGGACTTGAACCTTCCGACTTAGAGGCGAGAGTGCTACCAACTGAACTACAGCTATCACTGCATCGGTCATGGTCTAATCAAAGGGAACAGGCTCTACGGGTTGAATGGCCTACTCCTGTTCTTATGTTCTTAGATCTCCAGGTGGTCTGTTCTGGATTACTTATTGTTCACATGCATGAATGACATGAAGTCAGGTGCTTCAATTTGTTGACGACACCAGGATATGCCAGATACGAAGTCAGTGAACCCCTGAACCCAGAATCTCTTTCTCTCAGAACAGTTTGAAGCAGCAACAATACCTTTCAAACTTGGTTAAGTTTCCCAAAGTCCTCTGTTAAGCGATACGAACGATCCATTCCTCGGTAAGCTATTGATCCTAATTCAGCCCACCTTTAATTTTGTCTCAATTGTGATTGGCTGTACATAAGCTATCCTCTGTTTGCAGATCATACTTTAATCCATCATACACTTTTACCAAGTCCATTCTTTTATACATATCACAGTTCCTGGGCGAGCGCTGCCATGACAGTTACTGTTCCCTAAGCCTTGCTTAGCCTTTCTTAGAAGCAGACACCAAAAAGGTACATAACAAGGGTTTAGACTTCCTTAAAAACAGTCCATATTGAATAGTCCAAAATCCTTCAACTGAGATAAAGGCTAACATTCCATTAGTCTTCTTGATTACTTTTTGTGTCTGTGCACTGGCTTTTATTAAATTGTGCAAATCGACACTCAAATCCCTTTGATCATCCACAGGTACTATTCTCTCACATTGAGAAAATATTCACATTTGGCTTGCTTCGATCCAAAGTGCCTCACACATTCCCTCATTGAACTCCATCTGCCATATTTTTTCTGACTCATTTAATCTGTTTATGTCCCTTTGTAACTTTCTACTTCCCTCCAGATAACTTGGTGTCATCTGCAAACCTGGATATACAGATTCATCTTAATAATTGCACTATACGGTGAAAAGTTAAGGCCCCAGTACTGATCCCTGGGGAACACCACTTGTCATTTCCCACCCTTCAGTGTGCATTTCCTTTATCTCTATTCTCTGTCTCCTTCCTCCCAGTCATTGTCAACCCATGCCACAAGGTTATCTCCATTTAGCCAGCATCTACAGTCACTCCGCTGACCTTCTCAAAAAATACAGCCAGATTAGGCAGACACGTCTTACCCTTCACAAAACCACGCTGACTCTCATCAGTTCAGACTGGTTCAAGTGCTCAGTCACTCTGTCCCTGATGACAGATTCTGGAAATTTCCCCACAAATGATGTTAACTGACAGGGACTTTCAAAAGGGAATTGGATAAGTACCCGAAGGAAAAAAACTGCAGGCCTATGGGGAAAGGGCAGGGGAGTGGGACTGGTTGAAGTGCTCTTGCAGAGAGCTGGCACGGGCCGGACGGGCTGAATGGTCTTTTTGTGTGCTGTAACCATTCTATGGTTCTATGATTCTAGGTCTGTAGTTACCTGGTTTCTCCTTCCCTTCTTTCTTAAATAATGGAGTGACATTTGCAATTTTCCAATCCAAAGGCACAATTCCCTAATCCAGAAAGCTTTGGACAATTATGACTAATGCATCTACAACTTCCCTGGTTGTTTCTTTTAATACCCTGGAGTGGAAACCATCAGGTCCTGGAGATTTGTTTATCTTAAGTGCCAATATTTTCTCCATTACCATTTTTTAAACTTATATTAAAACCAACAAGTTCCTCCCTTTGACTTATTTCTAGGTGCCCTTGTACCGTTGGTATATTGCCCTTTCTCTACTGTGAAGATGGATACAAAGTATTCATTTTCATCCACCATTTCCTTTTTACCCATTATAGTCTCACCGATATCTGTTTTTAATGACCCCCTTTAATATATTCATAAAAACTTTTACTGTTAGCTTTGATATCCCTTGCAAGTTCTTTTTCATACTCCCTCTCATCACTTTCTTTGTATCCCTTTGGTGCTTTTTATAGCTCTCCCAGTCTGCTGAATTTCTGCTGCGCCTTGCAAAAAGAATAGAAAACAACCACAAAGACAGAGCAGTTATAATTAGACAGTTACAGGAAAGGAAGAACATTGTTTAAAAAGAAACATCCATGAGTATTGCCACAGAACATCAGCCAGTGTAAAAAACATTTGAAAAGTCACTTAATATCACCACTATTGTCATAGAGTTTTCATACTACATGTTACCAAAAGAGACTTAGAGAAAGATGGGAAAATGAGAAATCATGCATGTCATTGTAATTGTAATTGTAATGCATTCAGATTTAGGCTCAGTTCTGTCATATTTATTCCCTGGCCTATAATTTTTCCCTAAACTATTTTGTTATGTTTTCATGCTGTTTCCTTTCACCTGCAAAGAACTATGTGGTCGCAGTGTCTGAGATTCCAGTCATTTCTCCGAAGGTAGTGAACCAGGCATAATCTATACTGATAAAACACAGACGGTCTCTGTTGAGGCTCCCATTCATCTTACTCTGCAGGCGTACGTTGCAATTAATCAGCTATTTTCTACTCTGCACCTTACTGCAGCAAGATCATCCATTGGGAGACTCTAAGCACCTTGGCCTGACATATACATTATGAACCCTTTAAGAGATGTTGACAGCATGGGCAGATGGGATTAACTTGACCTGCCAGCAGGCAAATAGCAAAATCACAGAGAAGAGCTATTTTATTGTCTCTAATAAATAGAATTAATTTAATTTCAGGAGAGTTTTCAACACTATTTCAACTATGGGTTAATGTGAGATATGTTGGGGAAAAAAACTCTTTTTTTTCTAATTGTCCCTATGGATTGGAGAAAATTCAAGGATCACTTGGAAGTGAAGAAGGTAATTAAGCTAATGAATGTGTCGAAAAACGACTGACACACTGGGAACATCTACAATTATAAAGACATCAAACCACTTGGAGTTGATCTCTTTGCTTATACCCACAGTGACTGCCTGACTCTGGGCGGTGCTACAGATCAGCAGCTGTTCCCTTCACCGTGTTTGCAATGCACAGAATAGCCATAAAGGGATACATTTTGTTTTGCTAAAGTAGAAATGTTTTGCTATGATACTTTTTTCTAGATTGTCAATCAAAAGGTCAGCTGGCAGCGATTATCCAGCTGTTATTATTCATGTAACATTTTGAGGAGAGGGGGGCAATTTTAAACATTCGCCCAAATTAAGCAATCATACCACCTGCCTGATACTGTAGAGATAATACTTGGAGACGTGGAGAGCAGAGAGGAAGTTTTCTTCCCCTACCGAGACCACAGGGTTTCTAAATCCTTCAGACAATGAGTTTGGCAGGTAGAGGTAGATGGAGTCAATGCCTCCAGCATTGTGTGTGGCTTCCACTACCTCACCAGGAAGGGCATGGTAGACAGGGGATAGATTCCCTTTTACTTCTGCTGTCCATCAAATGCTAGTAGCATCATCTTATACATTTTGCATTCCTTCCGTTTCTTGCACTTTTTCATGAAGCTCGACTGTTCACTTGCCCCAACTCTCTTGTGCACTCTCTCTTCTTTCTTTACAAGGAGACCAAGTTAGCTTGCAACCAACTCCTCCTTTGGCCTATATGCTGTTTTTGCCTGTCATCACCATTCTGATGGAATGCACCTTCACACATGGGGGTAGGCAGAGTCCAGGTAGAAAGGCTCATCTTCGTTATTCCTTTCTTTTGTTTACTAGGAGAAAGATATGAACAAGAAATTGCAGGCATCCACTATTGGAGGGGCCAGAGTGACAATATCCTATTGGAGGGGCCAGAGTGACAATCCACTATTGGAGGGGCCAGAGTGACAATCCACTATTGGATGGGCCAGAGTGGCAATACCCTATTGGAGGGGCCAGGGTGACAATCCACAATTGGAGGGGCCAGAGTGACAATCCACTATTGGAGGGGCCAGAGTGACAATCCACTATTGGAGGGGCCAGAGTGACAATCCACTATTGGAGGGGCCAGAGTGACAATACCCTATTGGAGGGGCCAGGGTGACAATCCACTATTGGAGGGGCCAGAGTGGCAATCCACTATTGGAGGGGCCAGAGTGGCAATCCACTATTGGAGGGGCCAGAGTGACAATCCACTATTGGAGGGGCCAAAGTGACAATCCACTATTGGAGGGGCCAGAGTGACAATCCACTATTGGAGGGGCCAGAGTGACAATCCACTATTGGAGGGGCCATGGTGACAATACCCTATTGGAGGGGCCAGGGTGACAATCCACTATTGGAGGGGCCAGAGTGGCAATCCACTATTGGAGGGGCCAAAGTGACAATCCACTATTGGAGGGGCCAGAGTGACAATCCACTATTGGAGGGGCCAGAGTGACAATGCACTATTGGAGGGGCCAGAGTGGCAATGCACTATTGGAGGGGCCAGGGTGACAATACCCTATTGGAGGGGCCAGAGTGACAATCCACTATTGGAGGGGACAGGGTGACAATCCATTATTGGAGGGGCCAGAGTGACAATCCACTATTGGAGGGGCCAGAGTGACAATCCACTATTGGAGAGGCCAGAGTGACAATGCACTATTGGAGGGGCCAGAGTGACAATGCACTATTGGAGGGGCCAGAGTGACAATGCACTATTGGAGGGGCCAGAGTGACAATCCACTATTGGAGGGGCCAGAGTGACAATCCACTATTGGAGGGGCCAGAGTGACAATACACTATTGGAGGGGCCAGAGTGACAATCCACTATTGGAGGGGCCAGGGTGACAATCGTGAATCTGATCCCGCATTAGAAGCATGCTGTGCAAATCCAGGGTCAGGAGTTTGCAGAGGCAGGAGATGGTGAGGTGGGAGGCCCAGCTCAAGGTCTATATACTCCCACAAATACTAACAACCAAGCTGCCATACATCTATCATGTGGGCTGCTTGACGAAGGCAGTTCTTCAGTCAGAATCTCTGAGGGCAGGCATGAAGCAGTGCAGAAGTAAGTATTTTGCTTTTCTCGTCTTTCTGGGAGCATTTACAGTGACTTCACCTTCAACAATAAAACAATTAACATTTTTGCACTGTTTTGGTGTGTGTTGGGGAGCGGTTGAAAGCTCCTCCCTCTGATTATCAAATCTCCTTTGGCATATGTGAAGCAAGTGGAAGAGGACAAAAACTTTCTTCGATCCTTCATTTCTCCTCCTTTAAGACCCTCTTTAAAATTCATCTCTTTGGCCAGGCTTTTGGCCATTCCTCCACTGTCTTTTCTTTGGCTTGGTGTTCATTAATATCTGATCATGGCAGAAGCAAGCATTATGAGTGAAATTCCTGTTCTAACAAAAAAGTGGAGAATGTTCAGTGCTGCCCGTGGGACCTGGCTGTGCACAAATCGAACAATGCTGCAAACCAAAGTAATTTATTGGGCGTGACAACATTTCTCAGAGACATGATACACACTAGCCTTTCTTTTTTAAGACTAACACAAGTGGTTTATTATAGTAATTGTTTTGTTATTGCTCATATCTGCTCAGAAACTGGCCATGTTCGCTTACTCTGGGACTTTTTCATGTAAATTTGGAGTACTTGGCAGCAAATAGAGCTGCACGTGTTAAGTGTAGAAATCCACAGTATTTATTGCAGGATGATGTGCCGGGCTAAATCACTTGTCCTATTTGTGATACTAGACCAGTCTTTTAACAGCTATGGCTGACAAAAAGAGTGTTTTACTGAAAAGTAATATACTTTTATAGCGATAATGCACCCTTGTGTGTATTATAACCTGATAGTCAACCATTCATGCTCTTTAAAACAGTTAACAGTTGAGAACTTGGAATATGTATCATAATTTAGCCAATCACTTGGGAGCACATTAAACTCTTGTCATGATTTTGTGGTCAAAAATTAGATATGGAAGAGTTATAACAATTATTGTTTATAAACTTGACCTATTGCTATGAAATTTTATTGCTATCATTAGATACATTTTATCTGCAGTAAGGGTTTTGTTGAACTCCATGCAATTCCTATTTTTTCAGTATGCTATCTAAAGGTTTACAATTAATAGTAAATAAGTTATCATTACAATTTTATTATTTACAATTTCCCCAAAATTTCCAATTGATGAACATCAGATGAGTTCATTGCTGCTCTAATACTTGGATGCTACCCAGTGCTTGAACTGTTGTAACAAGTATTGTCCATTATTCAGGATTTCCCAGCTGAGTACTGAGTTCAAGTGACATTTTAAAATGGCATGTTCTGTACTTCACCTAATTTACCTCTTAGTACAATTAAATTAATTTTTCACAAATATATTTTGTATTAATAATACAAATGTATTAAGGTTCATTCATTCATTTATTTGTACAACACTTATCCAAAAGTGTTAATCAACATCATATTGACTGCTTTGGCTGGACGGTTATTATTGGGGGGCGGGTTTCCTTCTAATCGTGTCTTATTAATTTCATATTCATGTTCTCTACTTCTGCACTCAATAGAAGTTAACCTGCTTCAGCAACATTATTCTTGCCACTCGCCGTTTTATAAGGCTGGACAATGCCTCCTCTCTGGAGCATGAATGGGTTCAGCTTGATGAGTTTTATTAGAAAAATCAGAGTTTCTCCATACTTAGCATTTGTTTCACAAAATCATGGAGCCAGCCTGAAAGTTGTGTGGATTGCTTCAAAGGAAAGGTATCAGAAGAAATTGATACAAATATGCAAAATCCTAGTGTAGTCATTACAGCAGAACTGCTGATGTAAGGTCATCGACATGAAAGGTTGGGGGTAATTTTAACCTCCAAAAATGGGTGGGTTGTGATCGGGTGGGATGTTAACATTTTTTAAATTTCAAACCTGGGCCCATCCCCCCCCTCAAACCTGCCCACTTCCAGTTTAAACGGAGACGGAACCAGGGGTCGAGCAAACAACCTACTCCCAAGAGGCAGGTCTATCATTTAAATTTTTAATGAGGCTGTGTGCCTAAGATTTTATTAGTATTTCAGCTTTGACATTGGCTGGCTGGGTGCCTCGCTGAGGGGAGGCCTGGACTGCAGGATGGAACAGGTAAGTGCCTTTCCAGAATTGGTTATGGAAAAGGAGGAGTACAGTGTTCCCGTCCTCCCCACCCAAGGTCCACCAAGCGACCTTGTTAACCTCCCCAGCAATCTGGCCCCCGCCCCCCTCCCTGGCCTGCAATCCTGCAATCTCCTTTCCAGACCCCCATCCCCATGTCTCCCCAGGCCTGCAATCTCCTTCATGGAGCCACCCCCCCCACCCCCCACCCCCATGACCCACTGGCCTGTAATCTCCTTCGTGAAGCCCCCCCCCCCGACTTCCCCAAGTTTTTCACAACCTGCTATCTCCTTCCCGGTACTCCCCCCCACCCCCATAACCCACCAGCCTGCTATCTCCTTCCCGGCACTCCCCCCCCACCCCCATAATCCACCAGCCTGCTATCTCCTTCCCGGCACTCCCCCCCACCCCCCCCCACCATAATCCACCAGTCTGATATCTCCTTCCCGGCACTCCCCCCCACCCCCATAACCCACCAGCCTGCTATCTCCTTCCCGGCACTCCCCCCCCCACCCCCATAACCCACCAGCCTGCTATCTCCTTCCCGGTACTCCCCCCCCACCCCCCCCCCATAACCCACCAGCCTGCTATCTCCTTCCCGGCACTCCCCCCCCCACCCCCATAACCCACCAGCCTGCTATCTCCTTCCCGGCACTCCCCCCCCCCCCCCCCCCCCATAACCCACCAGTCTGATATCTCCTTCCCGGCACTCCCCCCCCACCCCCATAACCCACCAGCCTGCTATCTCCTTCCCAGATTCCCACCCCCAATGTTCTCCCCAGCCTGCGATCTTCCTATGGCTTCCCCCCAACCCCATCCCACCAAAATCTTCTCCACAGGCTTCCTGCGATTTTGTCCCCCCAGCCCGGTCTCTGCGGGCCCCCACCCACATCGATGACCCCTCGACCTACGATCTTCCCCTCCCTTCTCTCCACTCTCCAGCTGCGGCCTGGCACCGCAGGCTTCCCAGCCTGACAGTCAGCCTCTCAATCTGGTTAGCTGCGGCCGGGAAATGGATTCCAACAGTAGTAATCAGTTTCTGTGGTTAAATTCGGTAAGACCTGAGTAAAATGCATAGTTCCGGATTTCCCAACCAGTAAACTGGCCACCCGTTGCCTCCCCTCCTCCCTAGTTACTGCAAGGCAGGATGTAAGCAGCAGAGCACCTGATAAGTTGGTGTTTGTGGAAGGTAGATGGTGAGAGAGCAGCATTGTGAGTTATGAATAGTCAAGTCTGCACTTCACAGTTTAGGCACTGTTTCTAATTAAGTGTGTTGTTGACTAGCCCTGTTGTATAGAATGGGCAGTTTTGATAGTCTGGAGTGCAAGGGGCTCTTTCAGATGGTTGGTGCGAGGTGCTTATGAAGCTTTTTCTCATTAACTTTGAGAAAATCTGTTCAACTGCCTCAGTTACTTTGTCCACTTTCCCTTTGGAAACCAAGCCTAGCCTGCCCCCAAGCTCCCCCCGATTTAACCCTGATCCACAAACTCCATTCCCTAGCCACTGACTCCATCCCTTTTCATGGTCACTGTCTGAGGCTGAACCAGACCATTCGCAACCTTGATATCCTATTTGACCCTGAGATGAGCTTCTGACCACGTATCTGCTCCATCACCAAGATCGCCTACTTTCATCTCTGTAACATCGCCCATCTCTGCCCCGCCTCAGCTCATCTGCTGCTGAAACCTTCATCCGTGCTTTTATTATCTTTAGCCCTGACTATTCCAATGCTCCCCTGGCTGGCCTCCCATCTTCAACCTTTCATAAACTTGAACTCATCCAAAACTCTGCTACCCGTATCTTAACTCGCACCAAATCCAGTTCACCCATCACCCTTTCTCGCTGACATACATTGGCTGCTAGTCCAGCAATGCCTCGATTTGAACTTTCTTTTCCTTGTTTTCAAATCCCTCCATGGCCTTGCCCCTCACTATCTCTGTAACCTCTTCCAGCCCTACAACCCTCCAAGATTGCTACGCTTCTCCAACCCTGATCTTCACAGCTCCACCATTGGTGGCCGTGCCTTCAGGTCCCCAAGCCCTAAGCTTGGAATTCCCTCTCTAAGCTTCTCCAACCCTCTACCTTTCTCTCCTCCTTTTAAGATGCTCCTTAAAACTTAGCTCTTTGATCAAGTTTTTGGTCACCAGTCCTAATAGCTCCTTATGTGGCTCGGTGTTTGATAACGTTCCTGTGAAGTGCCTTGGGACATTTTACTTTGTGGAAGATGCTATATTAATGCAAGTTTTTGCTGCTGTTGTAACTCTGATCTTGCTTCTTTCTCTTGTTTTGACGCACACCCAGCTCCCTTGACCCCATTCCCACTAAATTGTTGGCCATAAACTTCCCTTCCCGGCTCCCATGCTGGCTGAAATTGTAAATGGTCTTCTCTTCTCAATAAGTACTTTTCCCCACCTTTCAAGGAAATGGAAATTAAAATGGGGAGAGATGTACTACAGGCTGCTGATTCGCTATCACCCGTTTTACACTATCGCACAAAGTCAAGATCTAACCCATTGAGTGGGGTTCTGCAGGTTTAGTATTTGTAATCCTCATAAATGATCGTGATACCAAATATAAGCTTGCAAATTTGCTGACAGCACTAAAATGGGGAGAGCAGTAGAGATGAAGGACGCAGTTAAAGATCTGCAGAAGATCTTAGATTGATTATGCAATGGGCAAACAAATGGCATGTAAAATTTTACACTGAGAATTGTAAAGTAGTGCATATTGTTCAAAAAAGATTCATCATAGGTATACGATAATGGAATTGAGTTACCCCAAGGGGTTTTGGAAAGGAACCTGAGTAATAGTGCACTTATAACTTTCAACGTCTTGACAATGTGACGGCAATTAACACAGAATACTGAGATATACAGCCAGAACAGCGATGTACAAGTTTATGGATGTTATGTTAATGTGTTACAATTCAAAATAACTTGCAGTACTGTGTTGAACTTTACCACAAGAAAGATGTGTAGGGTTGGGAAAAGGTACCAAGAATAGCAACAAAACTGTACCCAATAGAAAGGGGATGAACCAGAAGAAAATATGTGTCTTGAAAGAATTGAAAGTAGGTAATTTAAGTGGAGAGCACATTGAGGGATATAAGATATTACATGGTATAAAGTAAATACAAATTAAAACTTCAATGCAAGTTAGAAAAATAGGACCATATGATATAAATTTAAAGTAGTGATATAACAGTTTTAAAACATTAATTTGGAAGAATTATTTTACTCAAAGAATGATAAATGTTTGGAATAATGTCAGGGGACTAGAGAAAGAAAAATGTTCCAAATGCAGTTGGATGCTAAGATACCAGAGTTTGGTTATGGGAGGGATGATGAGCTTTGATTGGTCAAATTGAGTTTCCATGTCCTTCACTTCTTTATGAGAGTGAATTCCAACAATTCCAGGTAAAGAGTAATTTGCCTGATATATTATGAGTTATTAATCATAAAAATGTCACCAAACATCAACAGCATATAGGAAATGTTGACAGTTGAACATTGATTGTTTGATTGATGATCTCCTACAGCTTCATTGCAAAATATATTGTCTCATCATTTGAAAAGTTCTGTTCTTCTGTGAATACCTGTATCAAATATCAGTCATCATAAACTCAGGTTAGAAGATTTTGACAGAGGCCAAGTGAATTCTGTAAAAAAAAAAAATGGTATCACCTTTTAGTGACTGCTCCTGCCATGGGTGTGAATGCGATTTTCACATTCTTGAACCAGTTCCTGAGTCATAAAATCAATGAACAATGATTGATTTGATCAGTCTACCAATGCATTGTCAGATGGGCCCAAATTTCCCCAGGCGTTGCTCCGTTTTTTTTGGAGCAACTTGATTTTTCTGGAGTATCTTTTTAGTTGCAATTCTGGCCATTTAATTAGTTAGGTATTTTTAAGTGAGTTAGTTAGGTATTTTTTTAGTTTAGTTTTTTTTTCAAAAGGGGGCGTTCCCAGCCACTTATGCCTATTTTGGCCATTTAAGCGAACTTGGCCAGCAAATAGTTGCTCCAAACTAACTTAGGCCAGTGTATGTTAGCACTTCTGTCCGCACAGAAAGACTTTACCTAGAGTTAAGGAATCGGCGCAAGTAACTACATTTCATGCACCACCAAGCACCAAACAAAGCACAAAAAGTAATAAGCATTCAATAAAAAATAAAGAACTGAAGTAAATAATTAAATTAACAAGTAAAGAACTGAAGTAAATCCTACCTTGAACTAAAGTCGACAGCGACTGTCTGTGCGGGAATCCCTTTGGCCTGGGGTAGGTGCGGGAGAACGCGGCATCTTAAGGGGACGGGGGGGAGGGAGGGAGAAGGCTGAACTCGGCAGGCTGGGGGGGGTGGGGTGGTGGGTGGTAACATGGAGGGAGAGAGAATTCACATGACTGAAGGGGAAGGGGGAGAGAACAAAAGACCATTGGATGTCTTACCTTCAGGCTCCAAAAATCAATCAGGCACCAAAAATCACTCTCAAGGCTTTCCCTTTAAAAATGGCCAATTGCCAATGTTAATACACCATTGCGCATGTGCGACCACTCCATTGCGCATGTGCAATGCTGCCGGCACTAAAACAGATGCTGGACCCTAGCCCCGCCCCCTGCTGACTCTGTTTAGCCACCACGGCCCGAGTTCCATCCCCCTCTCATTGTGCTGCACCACGCTGTGGGTAAACAACACCCAAGGATCGGCCAGAATCGTGTTAATTTTTCTGTGCACTTTTTCTATCAGAAACTCACGCGCCACATGGAGGCGCGTCATTTTTGCACGCGGGCGGGGCAAACTTGAGGCCTAAGTACTGCACTAGGCTATAAATGATTGCTGTGTGACCAAGCAATGTGACAAAAATAGGCAGCAAAAGAAAGTAATTGTAATCAATATATTCTTTCTTGGTCAACTAAAGTAGTGACCATAACTCCATTATGTGAATTGGTGCTTGAAAATTACTTATTGTTCAACCTCTTTTAATTTCTTAACAATAAAAACACTGGCCCTGAAATTCCTGGGTTTGGGAGGGGATAGTTTTAACACAGTAGGTGGCAGAATTTGGGGAGCAATCTGGATCTGCAGGGTTTCCATCCTATTTGAAAACTGCCAGAAAATCCCAGACGTGGGGAAGGATATAATGAGCATCTATTCCCTTTAGGTGGATAAAAGCAATGACAGAATACTTATGCAATGACATCATCCATCATAAAATCCATTTCTTCCATCCCAAACGCTCTTGCATAGTAAGAACATGCATTTTTATAGCACTTTTCACAGCCTGAGGATGTGCCAAATTAAGTACTTTTGAAATGTAGTCACTGTTATAATGTAGACAACTACAGTGTCTAATTTGCACACAGCAAGGTCTCAGAAACAGCAATGAAATAAATGACTGGATAATCTGGTTTTGGTGGTGTTTGAGGAACAAATATTGGCCAGGCAATCGGGGGAACTCTCCTACTCTTGTTTGAATAGTGCCATAGGATTGTTTATGTCCACGTGAGAAGGCAGACAGGGCCTCAGTTTAACCTCTCATTTGTAAGGTTGTACCTCCAACAGTGCAGCACTCCCTCAGTACTGCACTGAAGCATCTGTCAGTTTATATTACATGCTGAAGTTTCTGGAGTGGGTCCTGGCCGCCAGCAAATTAAGTGTGGCAGAGGGGACAGCGGCTGGGTGGCGATTGTGGAAGGTGCCAGACCCGGGTCGCAATGGCCCTGATTATTTTTGTGGGGCCTTCTGGGTTCCACAAAAATAATTCTAAACTTACCTTTATCTTCAGCTCAATCACCGACCCGATCAGACTGAAAATGGTAATTGAGGACCCTGAATTGCTTATTAAAAGGGACCTATCGCTTGAGATAGGCGGCCGCTTTGGGTGCCCAGTGGTACATCCCTTTCAAAATGTCGCTGGTCACTTTGTTGGTGTTAACAAGACGGTAAGGCTACTGACCCCATTTTGAGTCCATTACCACCAAGTTAACGCCAAGCGATAGAAGGGGAAATTGACCCCGATGTGTTGAATAGCACACACTTTTTGTTTTATGCAATATATTTTAACATTAATTATTATTTGCCAACTATTCAACTCCAGATGACATAGGCCTTTAATGAAAAACAATTACAATGTTTTTTTTAAAATAAGAGGAACATTCCAAGGTGAGTTTCTTTTGTCCATTGGAACATTAGGCTCACAATCAGATTAATTTCACATTCCTTACCAGTTTCAGCCAACATCTGCTATCCACCAGCCATGCTGAGGTGATGTATGAACTTGAGTGAAAGCTATGAAAGATGAGCTGGTCTGCTGCCAGTCAATAGCAAAGTCTCTGCAGTCTCAATCTAACATAAACCGTCAGCCACATGGTGTGGCTCAGCTTAATTGAACGGGAGGGATATTTCTGTCCTGTCACAGCATAATGACTGCACATGCTTTGTTTGCAAAATACTGGTTACAATGAAGTCAATGACAAAAAATTAAAACTTATCAGCTATTACTTCAGTTATTTCATGAGAAATGCATTTTTTTAATATAAAGAGTGCACGGGCACGCACACTTTATGAATCGCAAATGCAGAGGATTCATCAGTATAAATGAATACTCAATGCTCCAGCAGTGCTTGATTGATTTGAAGTTAGTGACACAACAGAAGGCTCAAGGTCTTCTTACCGAGGTTAACTCTCACTTGGCCACATTCTCAACTTATGAACATCTGACAATGTCACACCAGAAAAGATCCACAGGTTCATTCAGCCTGTCCCACACAACTGCAATGCCATGTTATCATAATATATACAATTCCTACCCAAAAACCATGTAATCTCCTGGGAGAGGCAAAAAACCAGATAAAACCCAGGCCGATTAGGAAACAAAGCCTTGAGGCGAACAGAACTAGTCCAAGAGGGCTAACAAGGCAAGAGAATACACATTAAATGGTAGGACACTGAGAAGTGTAGAGGAACAAAGGGACCTTGGAGTGCAGGTCCACAGATCGCTGAAGGTAGCAGGATAAGTAGATAAGGTCGTTAAGAAGGCATACAGAATACTTGCCTTTATTCGCCGAGGCATCGTATACAAGAGCAGAGAAATTATACTTGAACTGTATAAACATCATAGGCAGTCCCTCGAAATCGAGGAAGACTTACTTCCACTCTAAAAGTGAGTTCTTAGGTGACTGAACAGTCCAATACGGGAATTACAGTCTCTATCACAGGTGGGACAGAAGTCGTTGAAAGAAAGGGAGGGTGGGGAATCTGGTTTGCCGCACGCTTCTTCCGCTGCCTGCGCTGGTTTTGTGCATGCCCTCGGCGATGAGACTCGAGGTGCTCAGTGCCCTCCCGGATGCTCTTCCTCCACTTAGGGCGGTCTTTGCCAGTGACTCCCAGGTGTTGGTGGGGATGTTGCATTTTATCAAGGAGTCTTTGAGGGTGTCCTTGAAATGTTTCCTCTGCCCACCTGGGGCTCGCCTGCCGTGTAGGAGCTCCAAATAGAGCGCTTGCTTTGGGAGTCTTGTTTCAGGCATGCGAACAATGTGGCCCACCCAACGGAGCTGGTCGAGTGTGGTCAGTGCTTCGATGCTGGGGATGTTGGCCTGATCGAGAACACTAAGGTTGATGTGTCTGTCCTCCCAGGGGATTTGCAGGATCTTGCGGAGACATCGTTGGTGGTATTTCTCCAGCGATTTGAGGTGTCTACTGTATATGGTCCACATCTCTGAGCCATACAGGAGGGTGGGTATCACTACACCCCTGTAGACCATAAGCTTGGTGCCAGATTTGAGGGCCTGATCTTCAAACACTCTCTTCTTCAGGCGGCCGAAGGATGCACTGGTGCATTGGAGGTGGTGTTGAAGCTTGTCGTCGATGTCTGCCCTTGCTGATAATAGGCTCCCGAGGTATAGAAAGTGGCTTGCGTTGTCCAGGGCAGCACCGTGGATCTTGATGACTGGGGGGCAGTGCTATGAGGCGGGGTCAGATTGGTGGGATGTCATGTATGTAACCACAATGTAACACCACTGTATTACTGTATACACACAACCTAGATGCACACCTTGACCACAAGGGGTGAACTTGTGGGAGACACTCCTTACCTGATCTCACAGGTATAAAAAGGGAGGTCCCACACAGGGTCATCATCTTTGGAGTCCTGTGAATAAAGAGTTAAGGTCACAGAGTGACCTTGTCCCCAGAATGTGCCTCGTGTGGTTTCATACTGTAGAGTAAGGACTTTCCATGGAGGACCTTTGTCTTGTGGATATTTAGTGCAAGGCCCATGCTTTCGTATGCCTCGGTGAAGATGTTGATGATAACTTGGAGTTCAGCCCACAGCTAGAGTACTGCATGCAGTTCTGGTCACCACATTACAGGAATGATGTAATTGTACTAGATAGGGTACAGAGGAGATTTACGAGGATGTTGCCTAGACTGGAGAATTTTAATTATAAGGAAAGATTAGATACGCTGGGATTGTTTTCTTTGGAACAGAGGAGGCTGAGGGGAGACCTTTTGAGGTGTATAAAATTATGAGGGGCCTAGATATAGTGGATAGGAAGGACCCATTTCCCTTAGTAGAGGGGCCAACAGCCAGGGGGCATAGATTTAAAGTAATTGGTAGGAGATTTGAGGAGAACTTTCTTCACCCAGAGGGTGATGGGGGTCTGGAACTCACTGCCTGAAAGGGTGGTAGAGGCAGAAACCCTCGCCACATTTAACAAGTGCTTGGATGTGCATTTGAAGTGCCGTAACCTACAGGGCTACAGACCAAGAGCTGGAAAGTGGAATTAGACTGGATACCCCTTGGTCGGCTGGCGCAGACATGTTGGGCCGAATGGCCTCCTTCCTTACTATAAATTTCTATATTTCTATGATTCTAGAAGACCACTATGGCCCTGATTAATATTTTACAGTACCAACCTTTTATATGAGGTGATCGCCACCCCTGCCAAAAACAAGTCCAGCTCTGGTTTGAAGGAATTCAGCGAATCAGTTTTCACTACACACACTGACAGCCTGTTCCATAGGTCCATTATTTTCCGTGAAAAGAACCACCTCTTAAAATCTAATCTAGTTCTTGCCTTGCATAATTTGAGATTGTGATCCCTGGTCCTCCCTAGCCTATTTAGTTGAAATAAACTCTATACACAAACACAACCTACTCCCTTCATTATCTTATAAGCCACAATCAAATTGTCCTTAATTGAATGCTTCTGTAAAGTGTAGAGTCCCAGCTCTTTGAGCCTATCTTGATAACTAGGATGTTTTAAACTGGGGATTAATCTTGTGGCCCTCCTCTGCATCCTCTGCACCCTCTGCACCCTTTCCAAAGCCTCAATGACACGCACCATGTACGAAGACCAAAATTGGACATAGTATTCTAACTGAGGTCCTGAACAAGGACAAAATGGTATGCATTGAATTATAGTCAATTGTCCTATAAATACGATTCACTCCAGCTATCGTTTCACAGCATTGCTCATGAAACTTTAGAGATCTATGCACCAGAATGCCCAGATCTTTTTCTTTCTCCACCTGCTTTAGTAATTTTCCCTGAAGGGTGTACATTTGTGCAGCATTCACCCTGCCCACTGCACTTTTCTAAATAATACAACCTTTGCCAATCATGATCACAATGCCACAGTGCATCTAGATCAGCCTGTAATAATTGAGCATCAGCTCTAGTTCTGACTTGAGGTTAAAGACATGTTCCTCGATGGTTATTTTGTACTGTATGAGCCTGCACCAAAGCAATTAGATGTTCAATGTAGAGCTTTGGTACATAGGCTGGCAATTAATATATGATGTGGATAAAATAAATTGCAGAAACCACAGCTCTCTTTCAGCAAGATCGAGATTGAAGTTTATTTCAATGCAACTTCATATGAATATATGGATTCAGATGGATAACGCTGAATAGAATAATTGAAGAGTGCTGAATAAGTAAAATAGCAGGACAATGGTTCCTTTATGCTCTTATAAAAGGTGACAATTTGTTGAATATTGCCTTTAACATCTCATCTAACTTCTGGTGATTATAGTTCAATTTCTCAAGACTTAATTAACTTTTCTGACAAAGAGTTTTACTTACCTGAAGTTCACTCATCACGTTCAAACTGGAGTGTTTAATCCAGCACTTGGTACATAAGGGTAAGGTGTTCTTTGACTATATTTAAAAGCATACAGCCAATCTATAAATCAAAAGACCATATTTTCTCTTATCTTTAAATAAGAAGACTATTAAATAGCTGACAGTTAGGGGGACCATTACAAAAATCTTTAGTTGTAACTGTTATACTCATAATAAATGGTCAGACCAAGTACTGTGTGTAATGAGCAAATGTGACCTGAGCTCCTTTATTGTAGTTCCAGAGTGCAGGTACCTTATGGGTGGCCTGCTTATATATTGTACTCCCAAGGGATGCTGGGATCCTCTGGTGGACAGGTGTGATGCAGGTTACAAGATTACAAAGGTTAAATACATAACATCACTCCCCCCTGAAGTCAACAATACACTTATTTACAAGGTGAGACGATCTAGGCCTTTGCGCTCCCTTGTCAATCGTCTCAGTACAAATGCTGGTGTGGGTGGGTTGGTCAGTTCTTCATTGGGCTGTTGGGCAGCCAGCCTTGCCGGGCTGCTGGGGATGGTGAGTTCTGTTTCATGGTCAACTGTGATGTCAGTTGCCACTTGTGTGTGTGTTGGAGGGTCAAAGTTGGTGGTGTCCTCTTCAGGTTGTACATAGCCGTTGGTGAACCACAGTTTTATTTGGTCCAAGTGTTTTCTGTGCGTTTGTCCATTGGTCAGTTTGACCTGAAACACCCTACTCCCCTCTTTGGCTGTGACCGTGCCAGCGAGCCATTTGGGACCATGTCCATAATTGAGCACAAACACAGGATCATTGATCTCAATATCGCATGACAAGTTTGCGCGGTCATGGTACATACTTCGTTGACGTTGCTTGTCCTCCACATGATCTTGTAGATCAGGGTGGACCAGAGAGAGCTCCCTTTTCATGAGCAGCTCGGCTGGGGTAATCCCTGTGAGTGAGTGGGGTCTGGTGCAGTAGCTGAGCAGTACTTGGGACAACCGGGTCTGCAGGGAGCCTTCCGACACGCGTTTCAAGCTTTGCTTGATGCTCTGAACTGCCCGTTCTGCCTGGCCGTTGGATGCGGGCTTGAATGGCACAGATGTGACATGTTTGATCCCGTTACGAGTCACGAACTCTTTGAATTTGGCACTTGTGAAGCACGCCCATTGTCGCTGACTAGGATGTCGGGCAGGCCGTGCGTGGCAAACATAGCTCTAAGACTTTCAATAGTGACCGTGGACGAGCTTCCAGACATTATTGCACATTCAATCCACTTTGAGTAAGCAGCCATGACAACCAAAACCATTTTGCCTAGGAATGGGCCTGCATAGTCTACATGGATCCCCGACCATGGTTTGGGTGGCCAGGATCATAAACTTAGTGGAACCTCTCTGGGTGCATTGCTCAACTCAGAGCAAGCATTGCACTGACTCTAAATCTGAGTCGATGCCTGGCCACCACATGTGGGATCTGGCTTTGGCTTTCATCATCTCGATGCCTGGGTGGTTGCTGTGCAGTTCCCCAATAAATGTGTCTCTGCCTTTGTTGGGCAAGACCACACGATTGCCCCACAAGAGACAGTCCGCCTGCAGGGACAGCTCAACTTTGCATCTGTGGAATGGCTTAATCGCTTCCTGCATCTCCACTGGGACACTGGACCAGCTCCCATGGAGGACACAGTTTTTTACCAGGGACAATAAAGGATCCTGGCTGGTCCAGGTCCTGATCTGGCGGGCCGTAATGGGGGATTTCTCATTCTCAAATGCCTCCATGACCAAAAGCAAGTTCGCTGGCTGTGCCATTGCCGGTCCGGTGATGGGCAATGGTAGCTGACTGAGAGCATCAGCGCAGTTCTCTGTGCCCGGTCTGTGGCAAATTACAGAGTTGTATGCCGACAGCGTGAGCGCCTATCTTTGGATGCAGACAGAGGCATTGGTATTGATCCCTTTACTCTCCGAGAATAGCGATATGAGCGGCTTGTGGTCAGTTTCAAGCTCGAACTTGAGGCCAAACAAGTACTGGTGCATTTTCTTTACCGCGTAAACACACGTCAGAGCCTCTTTTTCAACCATGCTGCAGGCTCTTTCGGCCTTGGACAAGCTCCTGGATGCATACGCAACTGGTTGCAAAATTCCCGATTCATTAGCCTGTTGTAACACACACCTGACCCCGTATGACGACGCATCACAAGCTAACACTAGTTGTTTATATGGGTTATACAGGACAAGCAGTTTGTTAGTGTTGTATATCTGTTAAGCATGCACTCCCATGTTCCGCCACCAGGGAGCGCGTCCCCTGAAGTCCCAAGGGATCCCAGCATCCCTTGGGGGCACAGTATATAAGCCAGCCCCTAAGGCCTGCTACTCACACTGGAGTGTCTTAATAAAGACTGAGGTCACTGTTACCTTAACCTCCCTGTATACAGTCTCTGTGTGTTAGGAACACAATAACTGGCGACGAGTACACAAATCCAACGCAAAGATGCAGCAAACTGTGGGCATCCTGGAGAAGTTTTCGGAGGGTGATGACTGGGAAGCCTATGTCGAATGGCTAGACCAGTACTTTGTAGCCAACGAGCTGGACGGAGAAGGAAGCGCTGCAAAAAGGAGAGCGGTCCTCCTCACGGTCTGCGGGGCACCGACCTACAGCCTCATGAAGAATCTTCTGGCTCCGGTGAAACCCACATATAATTCGTATGAGGAGCTGTGTACACTGGTTCGGGAGCATCTTAACCCGAGGGAGGGCGTGTTGATGGCGAGGTATTGGTTCTATACGTACCAGCGATCTGAAGGTCAGGAAGTGGCGAGCTACGTCACCGAGCTAAGGCGACTGGCAGGACAATGTGAGTTTGATGGCTACCTGGAGCAAATCCTCAGAGACATTTTTATACTGGGCTTTGGCCATGAGACCATCCTATGAAAACTTTTGACTGTAGAGACACCGACCCTCAGTAAGACCATTGCGGTAGCACAGGCGTTTATGTTCACTAGTGATAACACCAAACAAATCTCTCAACACACAAGTGCTAGCAATGTTCATAAATTAACTGGAACTGTGTTTGCGAGCAGAAATGTACAGGGCAGAAACCACGAGTCTGCAACTGCCAGCAGGGCTCAGGTGACCCAGATGACTCAGAGTCCGCAAAAAAAGGATGAATGCAAGGCAATTCATACCTTGTTGGCATTGTGCAGGCTCCCATTCAGCCTATTCATGCCACTTCAAAGGGTATGTTTGCAAGAGCTGTGGAAGAATGGGGCACCTCCAACAAGCTTGCAGACGAGCTGCAAGCTCTGTAAAACCTGCTAACCATCACGTGGCAGAGGAAGATCGGTCCATGGTGGACCAAAGGAATTTCGAACCTCAGAGAGAGGAGGCAGATGCTGAAGTAGATGGGGTGCATACATTTTCGATGAAATGTCCACCTATAATGCTAAATGTAAAATTGAATGGCTTACCCGTAGCCATGGAACTGGACACTGGCGCTAGCCAATCCATCATGAGTAAAAAGATGTTTGAGAGACTGTAGTGCAACAAGGCACTCAGACCAGCCCTGAGCCCCATCCACATGAAACTGAGAACGTATACCGAAGAGCTTATCACTGTCCTGGGCAGCGCCATGGCCAAGGTCACCTACGAGGGCATGGTGCATGAACCGCCACTCTGGATTGTCCGGGGCAATGGCCCCGAACTGCTTGGAAGGAGCTGGCTGGGCAAAGTCCGCTGGAACTGGGATGACATCCGACCACTATCACATGTCGATGAGGCCTCATGTACCCCAGGTTCTCAACAAATTTCTTTCCCTTTTTGAACCAGGCATTGGAAACTTTTCCGGGGTGAAGGTATGGATCCACTTGGTCCCAGAGGCACGACCCATTCACCACAAGGCGCGAGCGGTACCTCACATGATGAGGGAGAGAGTGGAAATCGAGCTGGACAGGCTGCAACGCGAGGGCATCATCTCCCCAGTGGAA
This sequence comes from Pristiophorus japonicus, assembly GCF_044704955.1. NCBI lineage: Eukaryota > Metazoa > Chordata > Chondrichthyes > Pristiophoridae > Pristiophorus > Pristiophorus japonicus. Next base: position 157,436,556 of record NC_091986.1, read on the forward strand.
TTTAACGAGTGGGCCAGCCCGATTGTTCCAGTTCTCAAAAGTGATGGCACGGTCAAGATTTGCGGCTATTATAAAGTGACTATTAATCGTTTCTCGCTACAGGACCAATACCCGCTACCTAAGGCAGACGACCTATTTGCGACGCTGGCAGGAGGCACGACGTTCACCAAGCTCAACCTGACTTCGGCCTACATGATGCAGGAGCTGGAGGAGCTTTCGAAGGGCCTCACCTGCATCAACATGCACAAGGGACTGTTCATCTACAGCAGATGCCCGTTTGGAATTCGGTCGGCTGCAGCGATCTTCCAGAGAAACATGGAGAGCCTACTCAAATCGGTACCACACACGGTGGTTTTTCAGGACGACATATTGGTCACGGGTCGGGACACCGCCGAGCACCTACAAAACCTGGAGAGGTCCTTCAGTGACTGGATCACGTCGGGCTGCGGCTGAAGAGGTCGAAATGCGTCTTCATGGCAACAGAAGTGGAGTTTTTGGGAAGAAAGATCACGGCGGACGGCATTCGGCCCACAGACGCCAAGACAGAGGCTATCAGGAACGCGCCCAGGCCACAGAATGTCACGGAGCTGCGGTCGTTCCAGGGACTCCTCAACTATTTTGGTAACTTCCTACTGGGGATAAGCACCCTCTTGGAGCCCCTACATGTGTTATTGCGTAAAGGTGAGAACTGGGTATGGGGAAAAAAACAAGTAATTGCTTTTGAGAAAGCCAGAAACATTTTATGCTCCAACAAGCTGCTTGTATTGTATACCCCGTGTGAAAGACTTGTGCTAACATGTGATGCGTCGTCGTACAGAGTCGGGTGTGTATTACAACAAGCTAACGTTGCAGGGAAGGTGCAACCTGTCGCCTATGCCTCCAGGAGCTTGTCTGAGGCCGAGAGAGCCTACAGCATGATTGAGAAAGAGGCATTAGCGTGTGTGTTCGGGGTAAAGAAAATGCATCAGTACCTGTTTGGCCTCAAATTTGAGCTGGAAACCGATCACAAATCCTTCATATCCCTGAAAACAAGGGGCTAAATAATAATGCCTCAGCCCGCATACAAAGGTAGGCACTCGCGCTATCAGCTAACTATACCATCTGCCACAGGCCAGGCACCGAGAACTGTGCGGATGCTCTCGGTTGGCTACCATTGCCCACCACGGGGGTGGAAATAGCGCAGCCTGCAAACTTGTTGATGGTGGCACAGCCCGCAGACTTGTTGATGGTCATGGAAGCATTTGAAAATGATAAATCACCTGCCACGGCCCGCCAGATTAGGACTTGGACCAGCCAAGATCCTCTGCTGTCCCGAGTAAAAAAAACTGTGTACTGCATGGGAGCTGGGCCAGCATCCTTGTTGAAATGCAAGAGCTAATCAAGCCGTTCCAGCGGTGAAAGGACGAGCTGTCCATTCAGGCAGACTGCCTGTTGTGGGGTAACAGCGTAATGCTACCAAAACCCAAAAAGGGCAGGGAGACATTCATCTCGGATCTCCACAGCACACAACCGGGTATATTAATGATGAAAGCGATAGCCAGATCCCACGTGTAGTGGCCCGGTATCGACTCTGACTTAGAGTCCTGTGTATGGCAATGCAGCGTGTGTGCTCAGTTGAGTAACGCGCCCACAGAGGCACCACTAAGTTTGTGGTCCTGGCCCTCCAGACCGTGGTCGAGGATCTATGTCGACTATGCGGGCCCGTTTCTCGGTAAAATGTTCCTGGTGGTGGTGGATGCTTTTTCAAAATGGATTGAATGTGAAATAATGTCAGGAAGCACCGCCACCGCCACCATTGAAAGCCTGGGGGCCATGTTTACCACCCACGGCCTGGCTGACATATGGTCAGTGACAAAGGGCCATGTTACTCCAGTGCCGAATTTAAAAAGTTCATGACCCGCAATGGGATCAAACATGTCACCTTGGCCCCGTTTAAACCAGCCTCCAATGGGCAGGCAGAGCGGGCAGTACAAACCATCAAACAGAGCCTTAAACGAGTCACAGAAGGCTCACTCCAAACCCGCCTGTCCCGAGTACTGCTCAGCTATCGCACGAGACCCCACTCGCTCGCATGGGTGCCCCTGGCTGAGCTACTCATGAAAAGGACATTTAATACCAGACTCTCGCTGGTTCACCCCAACCTGCATGATCAGATAGAGAGCAGGCGGCAGCAACATAATGTAAACGATGGTCGCGCCACTGTATCACGGGAAATTGATCTGAAGGACCCTGTGTATGTGCTAAACTATGGACATGGTGCCAAGTGGATCGCGGGCACGGTGATAGCTAAAGAAGGGAGTAGGGTGTTTGTAGTCAAACTAGACAATGGACAAATTTGCAGAAAGCACCTGGACCAAACGAGGCTGCGGTTCACAGACTGCCGTGAACAACCCACAGCAGACACCACCTTTTTCGAGCCCACAACACACACCCAAAGGATCAACGGCACCATGCCGGACCTGGAAATCAAACCCATCATGCCCAACAGCCCAGCAAGGCCAGGCTCACCCAGCAGCCCCAGTGAGGGCACAGTCAACACACCTGAACAGACATTTGTACCGAGGCAGCCCACCAGGAAAATAAAGGCTCCCGACCGCCTCACCTTGGAAATAGTTTTGACTTTGACTTTGGGGTGGAGTGATGTTGTGTATCTGTAAAGCATGCACTCCCATGTTCCGCCATCAGGGAGTGCATCCCCTGAAGTCCCAAGGGATCCCAGCATAGAAACATAGAAACATAGAAAATAGGTGCAGGAGTAGGCCATTCAGCCCTTCTAGCCTGCACCGCCATTCAATGAGTTAATGGCTGAACATGCACTTCAGTACCCCCTTCCTGCTTTCTTGCCATACCCCTTGATCCCCCGAGTAGTAAGGACTTCATCTAACTCCTTTTTGAATATATTTAGTGAATTGGCCTCAACAACTTTCTGTGGTAGAGAATTCCACAGGTTCACCACTCTCTGGGTGAAGAAGTTTCTCCTCATCTCGGTCCTAAATGGCTTACCACTTATCCTTGGACTGTGACCCCTGGTTCTGGACTTCCCCAACATTGGGAACATTCTTCCTGCATCTAACCTGACTAAACCCATCAGAATTTTAAACGTTTCTATGAGGTCCCCTCTCATTCTTCTGAACTCCAGTGAATACAAGCCCAGTTGATCCAGTCTTTCTTGATAGGTCAGTCCCACCATCCCGGGAATCAGTCTGGTGAATCTTCGCTGCACTCCTTCAATAGCAAGAATGTCCTTCCTCAAGTTAGGAGACCAAAACTGTACACAATACTCCAGGTGTGGCCTCACCAAGGCCCTGTACAACTGTAGCAACACCTCCCTGCCCCTGTACTCAAATCCCCTCGCCATGAAGGCCAACATGCCATTTGCTTTCTTAACCGCCTGCTGTACCTGCAGGCCAACCTTCAATGACTGATGTACCATGACACCCAGGTCTCGTTGCACCTCCCCTTTTCCTAATCTGTCACCATTCAGATAATAGTCTGTCTCTCTGTTTTTACCACCAAAGTGGATAACCTCACATTTATCACATTATACTTCATCTGCCATGCATTTGCCCACTCACCTAACCTATCCAAGTCACTCTGCAGCCTCATAGCATCCTCCTCGCAGCTCACACTGCCACCCAATTTAGTGTCATCCGCAAATTTGGAGATACTACATTTAATCCCCTCGTCTAAATCATTAATGTACAATGTAAACAGCTGGGGCCCCAGCACAGCATCTTGCAGTACCCCACTAGTCACTGCCTGCCATTCTGAAAAGTACCCATTTACTCCTACTCTTTGCTTCCTGTCTGACAACCAGTTCTCAATCCACATCAGCACACTACCCCCAATCCCATGTGCTTTAACTTTGCACATTAATCTCTTGTGTGGGACCTTGTCGAAAGCCTTCTGAAAGTCCAAATATACCACATCAACTGGTTCTCCCTTGTCCACTTTACTGGAAATATCCTCAAAAAATTCCAGAAGGTTTGTAAAGCATGATTTCCCTTTCACAAAACCATGCTGACTTGGACCTATCATGTCACCATTTTCCAAATGCACTGCTATGACATCCTTAATAATTGATTCCATCATTTTACCCACTACTGAGGTCAGGCTGACCGGTCTATAATTCCCTGTTTTCTCTCTCCCTCCTTTTTTAAAAAGTGGGGTTACATTGGCTACGTATCAATGGCGACAAGAAACTGGGATTTAAACCATGCATCCCTTGGGAGTCCTGTATATAAGCTGGCCCCTAAGGCCTGTTACTCTGGAGTGTCTTAATAAAGACTGAGGTCACTGTTACTTTAATCTCCCTGTGTGCAGTCTCATCTGTGTTGGGAACACAATAGTTAGAACACAGTAAATTTCTGGCTTTCTTAAAGGCAGCCTCTTGTGAATTCCCCCATACCCAGTCATCTCCCTTGCGCAGTAGCGCATGCATGGGTTCCAGCAGGGTGCTTAACCCAGGTAGGAAATTACCGAAGTAGTTAAGGAGTCCCAGAAACGACCGCAGCTCCATCACGTTCCGTGGTCACGGCGCGTTCTAAATGGCTCTTCCATCTTGGCAGTCGGTGGGTCTGATGCCATCTGCCGTGATTCTTCTCCCTAAAATTTTGACGTACTGCTCCAGGAAAACGCATTTCGAACGTTTCAACCTGAGCCCTATGCGGTCCAACCGACTAAGAACCTCCTCCAGGTTCTTCAAGTGCTCAATGGTGTCCCAACCTGTAACCAATATGTTGTCCTGGAAGACCACTGTACAAGGAACCAACTTTAGCAGGCTTTCCATATTCCGCTGGAAGATCGCTGCAGCTGATCGAATCCCGAACGAGCACCGGCTGTAGATAAACAGACCTTTGTGCGTTTTGATGCAGGTGAGGCCTTTTGAAGGCTCCTCCAGCTCCTGTGTCATGTAGGCCAAGGTCAGGTCCAGCTTGATGAATGTCTTCCCTCCAGCCAGGGTCGCAAATAGGTCGTCTACCTTGGGGAGTGGGTACTGTTCCTGCAGCGAAAAACGGTTAATCGTTACTTTATAGTCACTGCAAATTCTAACCGTACCATCCTCCTTGAGTACCGGAACAATCAGACTGGCCCAGTCGTTGAACTCCACCGGCGCGATGATGTCTTCATGTTGCAGCCTGTCCAGCTCGATTTCCACTTTTTCATGCTTCATATACGGTACCGCCCGAGCCTCGTGGTGGCTGGGTCCCGTACCGGGAATCAAATGGATCTGCACTTTTGCCCCTGGAAACTTCCAATGCCTGGCTCAAATAATGAAGGGAATTTGCTTAGAACCTGGGTGCATGTGGTGTCGTCAATTAACGAGAGCGCTCAGATGTCATCCCAGTTCCAGCGGATTTTTCCCAGCCAGCTTCTGTCAAACGTGGGGCCATCCCCTGGCACAATCCACAGCGGGAGTTCGTGTACTGCTCCATCATAGGAGACTTTGACTTCTGCACTGCCAATTACAGGGATTAGTTCCTTTATATAAGTCCTTAGTTTGGTGTGAATGGGGCTGAGTTTGGGCCTGTGTGCCTTCTTCCCCCACACCCTGTCGAAGGCCATTTTACTCATTATGGACTGGCTTGCCCCCATGTCCAGCTCCATAGACACTGGTGCACCATTCAGTTCAACTTTCAACATTATTGGTGGGAATTTTGGCGTGAACATGTGTATCCCGTACACCTCTGCCTCCTCCATACGAGTTTCCAATTCCATCTGATCTACTGTGGACCGATCTTCCTCTGCAACGTGGTGGTTTGCAGGGTTTGCAGCTCGTCTGTACATTCGTTGGAGGTGTCCCATTGTTCTGCAGTCATTGCGCGCATAGTGCTTAAAGCAGCATTGATGGGGCCAATGATCACCCCCGCAGCGCCAACAGGGTGTTAACTGCCTCGCATTAATGATTGATGGTGGACTCTGGATCAGTTAAGGTTGGGGCACAGCAACCAGCATGTATGTTCTGCCATGTACATTTCTGCTCAAAACCGACGTTACTTTATGCACAGTCCTGGCTGAAACTTCTTTGTTCCGTGAAATCTGTTTGGTGTTGTCGCTGGTGGACATAAATGCCTGGGCTATCATATGGCTGTACTCAGATTTGGAGTTTCTACAGTCAACAGTTTGCGAAGGATTGTCTCATGTCCGATGCCCAGTACAAAAAAATCTCTGAGCATTTGTTCTAGGAATCCCTCAAACTCACAATGTCCTGCAAGGCGCCATAGTTCAGCGACGTAGCTCGCCACTTCCTGGTCCTCCGATCGTTGATAAGTGTAGAACCGATATCTCGCCATCAAAACATTTTCCTTAGGATTTAGGTGCTCCCGGACCAGCGTACACAGTTCTCTGTAGGATTTCTATGTTGGTTTAGCTGGGGCCAGGAGATTCTTCATGAGGCCATAGGTTGTGGCCCCACAGACAGTTAGGAGGGTCGTCCTTCGTTTGGTCACATTCTCGTTCCCTTCCAGCTCATTGGCTACGAAGCATTGGTCGAGTCTCTCCACGAAGGCCTCCCAATTGTCCCCTTCTGCGAACTTCTCCAGGATGCCAACTGTTCTTTGCATTTTCGCGCAGTTCGTTACCTCGTCGCCAATTGTTATACTCATAATAAATGGTCAGACTGAGTACTGTGTGTAATGAGCAAGTGTGACCTTAGCTCCTTTATTGTAGTTCCAGAGTGCAGGTACCTCGTGGGTGGCCTGTTTATATACTGTACTCCCAAGGGATACTGGGATCCCTTGGGACTCCAACAGGTAGGCAGGCCCTCTGGTGGACAGGTGTGATGCAGGTTACAAGGTTACAAGGGGTTAAATACATAACAGTAACCATATGTGCAATTGAAGTGAGATGACACATCAGCTTATTCTAACTCTTCTTAACAGCCAATTAATGTATCCTAAACTTCCTTTTATGTGATTCTGGGTTGTTAACTAGATAATAAAAAATAAAAAGAGATTCATTAATCATTTTATTTTTACACACTGGGGACCATTTTAGCATGACGTGGAGGGAAATTTATTTCTATTGCTGTCTGCAATTCTTGACTTCACTTTGAGATAGAATAATGCAAACTGTTATGGCTAAATCCAAGTACTTATTGGGGGTTTATTATAATTTTCAGTCAATCAGAGCCATTCATGTGTCAGCCTGAAAGTAAAAACAGAAAATGCTGGAAATCTCAGCGGCTCAGGCAGCATTTGTGGAGCGAAACCGAGTTAACATTTCAGGTTGATGACCCTTTGACAGAACTGGCGAATGTTCGAATTGAACAAATTCTTAAGGTGCACTGAAAGGGGGAGGGGAGGAAAGAACAAAAGGGAAGGTCTGTGATAGGGTGGAAAACAAGAGAGATTAGAGAGACAAAAGGGATGATGGGCTGACTTGAGATATTAATAGCAGAAGTTAGAAAAGATTAGTTTAGATAGGGTGTGAATGGCGGGATAATTACCAGGTGCCTTGGGAAACAAAGAGAGAGAAAAAATACATCAGAGCAAAATATGGGCAGAGGTTAAGGTCTGAAATTGTTGAACTTGATGTTGAGTCTCGAAGGCTGTAAAGTGCCTGAACGAAAGATGAGGTGCTGTTCCTCGAGCTTGCATTGAGCTTCATTGGAACAGTGTAGGAGTCCGAGGATGGAGATGTCACAGTGGAAGTGGAGTGGAGAATTTAACTGACAGGCAACTGGAAGTTTGGGGTCATGCTTACGGACTGAATGGAGGTGTTCTGCAAAGTGGTCACCCAATCTGCATTTGGTCTCCCCAATGTAGAGGAGACCTCATCAGTCTTTACGGTAGAGGACACTAATAATATTCCGACAGTCAAGAGGCTATAGGGGGGTGGAACTTCACACAATCACAATCACTAAGGAGGTGCTACTCAGTTATATAATGGGACTAAAGGCAGATAAATCCCCTGGACCTGATGGCTTGCATCCTAGGGTCTTAAGAGAAGTAGCGGCAGGGATGTGGATGCATTGGTTGTAAATTACAAAACTCCATGGACTCTGGAGAGGTCCCAGCAGATTGGAAAACTGCAAATGTAATGCCCCTATTTAAAAAAAGGAGGCAGACAAAAAGCAGGAAACTATAGACCAGTTAGCCTAACATCTGTGGTTGGGAAAATGTTGGAGTCCATTATTAAAGTAGCAGTAGCAGGACATTTGGAAAAGCAAAATTTGGTCAGGCAGAGTCAGCATGGATTTTTGAAGGGGAAGTCATGTTTGACAAAGTTGCTGGAGTTCTTTGAGGTTGTAACGAACAGGGTGGATAAAGAGGAACCAGTGGATGTGGTGTATTTGGACTTCCAGAAGGCATTTGACAAGGTGCCACATAAAAGGTTACTGCACAAGATAAAAGTTCACAGGGTTGGGGGTAATATATTAGCATGGATAGAGGATTGGCTAACGAACAGAAAACAGAGAGTCGGGATAAATGGTTCATTCTCTGGTTGACAACAAATAACTAGTGGGGTGCCGCAGGGATCAGTGCTGGGACCCCAACTATTTACAATCTATATATAAACGACTTGGAAGAAGGGACTGAGTGTAACGTAGCCAAGTTTGCTGACAATACAAAGATGGGAGGAAAAGCAATGTGTGAGGAGGACACAAAGAATATGCAAAAGGACATAGACAGGCTAAGTGAGTGGGCAAAAATTTGGCAGATGGAGTATAATGTTGGAAAGTGTGAGGTCATGCACTTTAGCAGAAAAAAATCAAAGAGCAAGTTATTATTTAAATGGAGAAAGATTGCAAAGTGCCGCAGTACAGCGGGACCAGGGAGTACTTGTGCATGAAACACAAAAGGATAATATGCAGGTATAGCAAGTGATCAGGTAGGCCAAAGGTATCTTGGCCTTTATTGCAAAAGGGATGGAGTATAAAAGCAGGGAAGTCTTGCTACAGCTATACAAGGTATTGGTGAGGCCACACCTGGAATACTGCGTGCAATTTTGGTTTCCATATTTACGAAAGAGTATACAGGCAACTCTCGATTATCCGGGTCCCTCGGGGATCGGGCTATTCTGGGTAAACGATTTTATCGCTAGGGCGAGTGCACGTCTCAGAGCTGAAATTTGACGCTGATAGAACCAACCATGAAAAATTAGATCATGTTATCATAGCGTGAATGTAATAAAATACATGACAATGGATTCATATCGTCTGTGTTAGTTATGTTTTATTTTTAAATGCCCACGAAATTTGACTGTTCAGTACTTGGCGAGAATGTTTGGGTCTCAAATTTGATCCGCGGTTGTTCACGTGGAGAGAAAGTAAAACCGCGGGGAAGGACACGGTGAAGCCTATTGTGTTGGAAGCGGATATTTTTAAACTCTCTGGAGTGGGAACATTCAATAAATAATTCATTGCACCCAGGGCTGTAAGAGCGCGTTAAAGACCAAAAATGAATAGTTTGGACAGGAGCTTTGCGCTGCATTCTGTTGCACTTGGGATCAGCTTGTTATCCGGTGCTGAGATTAGAAAAACAGCGAAAGGTCTGTCTCGGTGCAGCTGTACACGGGACACTATCATGTGTATCGGAACTTCATCTATCTCAAGGATCCCCCCCAATGATTTAACCTCCCTCTAAGTAACCAGAACCGACTGCAGCATTATATGTTTTATTTTTCATCTGTTCCTGACGGGGGAAGAAGTGACAACCCTCATTAATGATCTTATAGATTGGTGGTGCAGGCTCGAAGGGCCGAAATGCCTACTCCTGCACCTATTTTCTATGTTTCTATGTTTCTATGTCAGCTGGTATTCACGTGTGCGACAGTTTTTAAAAATGCCGTTGCAGCGGGTTCTCTGTTAGATCCGTGTACGGATAATCGAGAGTTGCTTGTACTTGCTTTGCAGGCAGTTCAGAGAAGGTTCACTCGGTTGATTCCGGGGATGAGAGGGTTGACTTATGAGGAAAGGTTGAGTAGGTTGGGCCTCTACTCATTGGAATTCAGAAGAATGAGAGGTGATCTTATCAAAATGTATAAGATTATGAGGGGGCTTGACAAGGTGGATGCAGAGAGGATGTTTCCACTGATGGTCTTAGAATAAGGGCCGGCCCATTTAAAAGAGATGAGGAGAAATTTCTTCTCTCATAGGGCTGTAAATCTGTGGAATTCGCTGCCTCAGAGAGCTGTGGAAACTGGGATATTGAATAAATTTAAGACAGAAATAGACAGTTTCTTAAACAATAAGCGGATGAGGGGTTACGGGGAGCGGGTGGGGAAGTGGAGCTGAGTCCATGATCAGATCAGCCATGATCTTATTGAATGGCGGGGCAGACTCGAGGCCCCGTAAGGCCTACTCCTGTTCCTATTTCTTATGTTCTTATGTTAGCAGCGAATACAGTATACTAAATTGAAAGAAGTACAAGTAAATCGCTGTTTCACATGGAAGGAGTATTTGGGGCTCTAGATAGTGGGGATCTCCTGCAGTTGCACGGAAAGGTGCTATGGGAAGGGGAGGGGGGTGCTGGGGGTGACTATGGAATAGATCAGAGTGTCGCGGAGGGAGCGATCCCTTCGGAATGCTGAGGGGGGGGAAGGGGAGGGGAAGGGAAGATATGATTGGTGGTGGGATCACACTGGAGGTGGCGGAAATGGCGGAGCATGATTCGTTGAACGTGGAGGCTGGTGGGGTGAAAGGTGAGGGGAACCCTGTCGTGGTTCTGAGAGGGAGGGGAAGGGGTGAGCTCAGAGGTGTGGGAAATACAATGGACATGGTCGAGGGCCATGTTAACCACGGTAGACGGGAATCCTTGGTTGAGGAAAAAAGAAGTCATGTTAGAGGCACTAGTGTGAAAGGTGGCATCATCAGAGCAGATGCGACGGAGACTGGTCAGAAAGGCCTTACCTCCTCCTTACCGCCTCGTATTGGCATGAACGGGCTGTTTTCTGAGGAGCAATTCCCCCCCTTTATGCTCTAATTAGCGGGTAATTACTTCTTTAGAGTTTTAAGTTTATTTTCCTTCTGGTCTTGATAAAAACTCTTTAATTCAGAATGAAGGGACCGTGTGCCTGGGGTCCATGTGTGTGGTGTGCAGGTACGTGTGTGGGGTGCATGTGTGTATCCAACCTTCTGATAGCCCAGCGAGTTCACACTGGGGAAAAGCAATTCACCTGCTCCGTGTGTGGGAAGGGATTCACTAATTCATCCGGTTGGAAGAACATGATCCAAGTCTAATAGAGGGCGAAAACATGATCCGTCTTCCTATCTGGATCACGCTCTCACTCTCATCCCCCCCTTTAGACCTGGATCATGTTCTTCCCACATCCCCATTGCTCTCTCTGTGCTCTAAACCCCCCTGCTGAGTTCCTGACCTTTCCTCCCCTCCCAAGTGGACCTCATGGTGCAATGGTAGCGGGTCTGACTCCAAATCAGAAGTTGCAGGTTAGAATCACATCGGGGTCACAGAATTTGTTTGTTTTCGGCCCAACGAGGGAGGAGGCATTGCTGGATCTGGTTCTGGGGAATGAGGTAGGTCGAGTGGAGCAAGTGTCAGTAGGTGAACATTTAGGGAACAGTGATCATAGTATCATAAGGTTTAGATTAGCTATGGAAAAGGACAGGGAGCAATCTAGAATACAAGGGGCCAAAATTGCCCCTTTTTTAAGGTCCATTACCATCGTAAAGGGGAGGGATCTTCCCTTTTCTGCCCGGCAGGGGAAATTGCCCCACAGGAGCACAGCCGCTGCCAGTCAATGCAACCGACAGCTACGCTAGGCGGGAAGTTGCCAATGGCTGGGCGGTGCAGCCACCATTAAAGGATAGGGCGTACCACAAAACCCCTCCCTGGTCGTCCAGTGGGCTCCGCGGAGGCCTCGCAGCGTCCCTTCCCTTTACCATCATCACCGCTGTACATGGGATCGACAGGCCGAATGGCCTTCTTCCGTGCTGTAACCATTCTATGATTTTATGATTCAAAGTACTTGCCCTTCTCATCCCCGAAAAGCTCCAACTCTTTTCATCCCCACAGAGCTCCTGACCTTCTCCTCTCCGTGTTCCTGACCTCTAACCCAGAGTTCCTGACCTTCCACCCCAGCTCCTGACCTTCTCCTCTCCGTGTTCCTGACCTCTAACCCAGAGTTCCTGACCTTCCACCCCAGCTCCTGACCTTCTCCTCTCCGTGTTCCTGACCTCTAACCCAGAGTTCCTTACCTTCCACCCCAGCTCCTGACCATCCCCTCCCTCCAAATTCCTGACTGTAAAGTCCTGTCCCCTCAGTACAGATTCACACGAGGCATGTAGTGAAGTCAAGGTCACTCTGGACCTGCACCTTTATTTCACAGCTCTGGAATGCTGCACTTGCCTGAGACCTGTCTTTATATACCTGTCTCTTGCAAGTGACCCCTGGTGGTAAGGTATGCTGGTGGTTACAGGTCATATCTTATTACAGTCATGTATAGCATGTTGGTATACAGTTATATATAATAATGTAAGATACATGACATCACCCTCCCCCAAGGTCTTATTGTCTTTATAGGTTCAGTCTCTCAGGTGGTCTACGCTCTCGCGTGGAGCGTCTGAGTTGTGGTTCAGTTGTTTGCCTTGGTGTCTGTTTTTCTTTGGGCGTGGTTGCTGGTATCTCGCCTGGGTTGTCTCTTTCGATTGGTGTGATTGTTGTTGACTCGCCTGGGCTGTCTGTTGGGATTGCCCTTTCCTCAGGTTGTTCCCTCTGTCTGTCCACCAGGTGTGGTGCGAGTTCCACATTGTAGTCTGCCTCTGGTTCCGCAGTGTTGTTGGTAAATCTGCTTTTGATTTGGTCTACATGCCTCCAGCAGGTTTTGCCATTATCCATTTGTACTACCAGTAGCCTGTTTCCTTCCTTGCCCGTTACTGTCCCTGCAAGCCATTTGGGACCCCTGCCATAGTTTAGTACAAACACTTTGTCCCCTATCTCATTCCATCTCCCCCTCGAATTTCTGTCATGGTACTCAGTCAGCTTACGATGCTTTGCCTCAACGATTTCGTGCATGTCTGGGAGGATTAATGAGAGCCTTGTTTTTAAAGTCCTTTTCATCAACAGTTGTGCGGGGGGGGAATCCCAGTCAGTGAGTGCGGACGAGATCTGTATGCCAGCAGCAGTCGCGACAGGCGACCCTACAGCGTGGGACCTTGGATTTTAAGCATGCCTTGTTTAACGATTTGCACTGCTCTCTCCGCCTGGCCGTTGGAGGCCGGCTTGAATGGTGCCGTCTTGACCTGATTTATGCCATGGTCAATTATAAAGTCTTGGAATTCTGCACTGGTGAAGCACGGACCATTGTCACTGACCAATATGTCAGGGATTCCGTGCATTGCAAACATGGTTGCGAGGCTCTCCACAGTGGTGGAGGTTGTGCTCGAGTTTAAAATGGTGCATTCGATCCACTTTGAAAATGCATCTACAACTACGAGGAACATTTTGCCCATGAATGGGCCCACATAGTCTACGTGCATCCTCGACCACGGTTTGATAGGCCAGGGCCAGGGGATCAGTGGAGTATCCCTGGGGGCATTGCTGAGTTGGGCACAAATGGTGCACCTTCGGACGCAGAGCTCCAAGTCCGCGTCAATACCAGGCCACCAGACGTGGGATCTGGCTATGGCCTTCATGAGAACGCTCCCCCAGTGCTCGCGGTGGAGCTCCCGGACAAATGCCTCTCTGCCTCACAGAGGCATGACTACTCGGCTGCCCCACATCACGCAGTCTGCTTGTCGTGATAGCTCATGCATGCGCCTGTGAAAGGGTTTTAATTCCTCGGGGCAGGCATCGCGAGCCTCTGCCCAGTCACCGGTTAGGACACATCTTTTTACTAAGGATAACGTGGGGTCGCTGGCCGTCCAGGCTCTGATTTGGCGAGCCGTCATGGGCGAACCTGTGGACTCAAAGGCATTGATTGCCATGACTATCTCACAGTCCTGTTCGTCAGACCCTTCCGTGGTCGCCAGGGGTAGACTGCTGAGCGCGTCGGCACAGTTGTCTGTACCTGGTCTGTGCCTTATGGTATAGTCGTAGGACGCCAGCATGAATGCCCACCGTTGAATTCGCGCCGAGGCGTTGGCGTTTATTGCCTTGCTCTCGGATAGGAGGGACGTGAGGGGCTTGTGGTCGGTTTCTAACGCGAACTTGGCCCCGAAAAGGTATTGGTGCAGCTTTTTGACACCGTACACACACGCGAGCGCCTCCTCCTCACAGAGCTCCTGACCTTCTCCTCTCTGTGTTCCTGACCTTTATCCCAGAGTTCCTGACCTTCCACCCCAGTTCCTGACCTTCTCCTCTCCATGTTCCTGACCTCTAACCCAGAGTTCCTGACCTTCCACCCCAGCTCCTGACCTTCTCCTCCCTCCAAATTCCTGACCTTCTCCTCATCTCCCAAGTACCTGCTGTTCTCATCCCCCCCAGAGCTCCTGAACTTCTCTAATGCGAGTTCCTGATCTCCCCTGAGTTCCTGACCTCCTCACCCCGAGTTCCTGATCTTCTCACCCCCAGAGTTCCTGACCATCTCCCCAGCCGAGTTCCTGACCTCTCACCCCAGAGTTCCTGACCATCTCCCCTGCCGAGTTCCTGATCTCTCACCCCAGAGTTCCTGACCATCTCCCCTGCCGAGTTGCTGACCTCTCACCCCAGCTACTGTCCTTCTCCTCCCCCAGAGTTCCTGACCTTCCCCCCTTCCCCAGAATACCTGACCTTCCCCCCTCCCCCAGAGTTCCTGACCTTCCCCCTCCCCCAGAGTTCCTGACCTTCCCCCTCCCCCAGAATTCCTGACCTTCCCCTCCCCCAGAGTTCCTGACCTCCCCCCTCCCCCAGAGTTCCTGACCTTCCCCCCGTCCCAGAGTTCCTGACCTTCTCCCCTCCCCCAGAGTTCCTGACCTTCCCCCCTCCCCCAGAGTTCCTGACCTTCCCCCTCCACCAGAGTTCCTGACCTTCCCCCTCCACCAGAGTTCCTGACCTTCCCCCCTCCCCCAGAGTTCCTGACCTTCCCCCTCCCCCAGAGTTCCTGACCTTCCCCTCTCCCCCAGAGTTCCTGACCTCCCCCCCCCTCCCCCAGAGTTCCTGACCTTCCCCCATCCCAGAGTTCCTGACCTTCCCCCTCCCCCAGAGTTCCTGACCTTCCCCCTCCCCCAGAGTTCCTGACCTTCCCCCCTATCCCAGAGTTCCTGACCTTCCCCCCTCCCCCAGAGTTCCTGACCTTCCCCCTCCCCCAGAGTTCCTGACCTTCCCCCCTCCCCCAGAGTTCCTGACCTTCCCCCCTCCCCCAGAGTTCCTGACCTTCCCCCCTCCCCCAGAGTTCCTGACCTTCCCCCACTCCCCCAGAGTTTCTGACCTTCCCCCCTCCCCCAGAGTTCCTGACCTTCCCCCCTATCCCAGAGTTCCTGACCTTCCCCCCTATCCCAGAGTTCCTGACCTTCCCCCTTATCCCAGAGTTCCTGACCTTCCACCTCTCCCAGAGTTCCTGGCCTTCTCTTCCCCCAGAGTTCCTGAACTTCTGTTCCCCAAGTTCCTGACCTTCCCCTCCCCAAGTTCCTGACCTTCCCCATCCCGAGTTCTTGACCTTGCCCCCTCCGATCCCCTCTCCTTCCCCCCCCTCCCCCCGCAACCCCCGCCCCCACCAATCCCCTGACCTTCTCCATGGGGAGAAAATGTGATTGAAGCCGCAAGCCACCGCTCTGAGGCTTGCCACGTGCACATTTGGAACCATAACGTTAGGTGCACATGCTTGGTTCCAGTGGGGGCAGGACGGACTTTAGGCTCCACCCCATAAGGTGTACATGCGCAGAAAAATGCAGAAGACCCCTTGTAAATAATCACTCCAACCCTTTCACTGTTTAAAACTGTGAGTCAGACCCAAATGGGTCAGACATCATTTGCTGGCATGGGCTGTGCGATGCTCTGAGTTACATTGGAAACACTGATCTCAAAGTGTTAACAATGAAGCTGTTGAACAACTAAATCGTTAACAAAGCCCAATGAACAGAAGATATATTGCAACAAATGTTTTAGTGACTGCTACTATGGTTTCTATTGTTGCAGCAAACAGTTGATAATTTGTGCAACGCAGAATTTACAAATTTGCTGCTGTATTAAGTGATATAAATCATGCAGGCAAGAAGGACCTACACTGTTCATGTGATTCAAAATGCAACAAATATATCATCCTTGCCTACTTCCACTGGGCTTAATGTGAATAGTTTTCCCACAATTAGTAACAATCTGAGTAAGCAGGATGGGAAACGAACTATAAGCTGTCGGTGCGCATAATTATTGTATGAAGAGAAGATTTAAATGTCCTGAAATTGCAACATATATAATCCGTGTAGTACAAATCAGTTAACACACTATCAATAACAATGTTTTATTGAAATGTTTCCTCCCTTACTTGTTACAATGGCAGAAATAAATTCTGTTTGTACATTTCTCTTTTTCACAAGTTGTTAGCCATTTGTGGAGCCATTATTGTACAGCTGCTATGGGAAAACTGCAGCAGAACTGCTGACACTGCAAACTCTCATCTCTATAGCCCAGCAGTTTTTAATTAGAGGCAGATACCAATTATCTTTCAGAGTGTATACAAATTACAATTTATATTTACAATGAGTAGTTAATCAGAGCTAAATTTCAGGCAAAATTCATAATATTATTTGTCAAGTACTGTATATACTATTATGTAGTACAGAAAGGGTACTTTATCCTTTATGCTATATTTACTGAAACTCTCTAAGCTCACTAACTATTTTATCGATTATGTTCACTGCAATTCGGTTACCACTGGTATCATTACGTAAATTTATGCTGATGGAATGCCAATAAAAATAAGAGAGAACTAGTAGAGACAACCATCATTTAGACCATGGTGGATGTGTTTAAGAATTGAGAATGAAAAACCATCCCTTTATCTCTTCTTTTGTCCCAATCCATTTATACTTCTTCCCACCAATGGGCCCAATTTAATATTTTTGTTATGCTCCATGAAGTTTCAGCACAAAGAGAAATTGTATTGTGCTTTAAGCAGCCAGTGACAGTTTAATAACTATTGGCACCGAAACTGCAAGTTGCGCATTTTAATTGCCAGTATAAAACACATGTAAATGACATCAATGCATCATTAAGAAGAAGATAAAAGAGATGACTTTCTTCTTTTTGCCTCTTCAAGTTCAGAATTATTTAGAAAGTACTTTCATAAAAAATGCATTAACATTGGCCCAGACAAATAAAACTCACATCGAGGGAGTGAGTTTGAACATGCAGAGGGCTCTATTGAAGAATTACAACCAAATCATTCAACTGTCTTTCTCTTTCAGGCGCTGATTGACCTGCTGTCCATTGTCTGTTTTAATTTTAGATCTTTAGCATTATTTTCAAATACATGTAATTACATTTTACAAAATATATTGTAATGGACTACTAATGGACTACTAATGGTCCACTCTCAAGTGTCATGGATGCTGCCTATTTACTCTTTAGGGCCGAAATTTAGGGACTCAAAGACCCATTCTGCCCGTTTGCAGCGGCCACTGGCCGACCAACCCAAATTTAGCCCCTCAACCTGCCTTCCTGTTGATCTCCCGCCCCCACTTTGACCGACTTCCATTGGGACTTTGAAAAAATGTCAAAGTCCTAAAAATTGATCATCTGGCTGCATCATGAATCCCTGCGATAAAAACAGAAAAAACTCAAAGGTGCGCCAGCTCTCTTGCGCTACTGAATTTTGGCCCCTTTGTCTCAAGTTAGGTAGAGAGCCCAGGAAATAATCTCGAACAAATGTCCAGCAACTTAGATTAAACCACAAAATGTATCAAAGGACCTAAAATTTTGCTTTCAACAATCAATTGGAAAATGTTTCCCCCGATATTTAACCACCTACTGATAACATTTAGAGAATGTGCAATTTCTGAGACGATGGGGTAACATTCTATTCAAACGGGGATACAAATTGGGGGTTGGTGGATTTGCCTTTCCACTGAAGCCATTGGGAAGGGTGTATAACGGCCAGCCAATCTGCAACTGCCCAATTTGCACCCCTGCTCGAAGTAGAATTTTATCCCCTCTGATTTTATTAATGGTGCGATAATTACAAAGAAAAGCAAGCCTACTGTCTTTTTGTTAAAAGAAAAATGTCATCTCAAATTCTGAAGAAATTTAAACAAAGGGATGATCTGTTAAACATGTTTTTTTACATTTCTTTACCAAGAGGTCCAGGTCACTTGCTTAGCCTGGACCTCACCGGCGGACCACCGCAGCCACAGATTTGGAGGCCCGTGTGCCTCATCTCACATGGCATACAGATATGCTCCTGATGTAGGGAGTTCTCGACTTTGGCTCCCTCACTTGCTTTGTAAGTGTCAGACGGAGGTCTTGCCCCTTATCGGGCAATCAGGAAACTCCCTGGAAATGCTGAAGAACCGGCACTATTTAGTCCCCACCATTTTCCCAGGCGTTCTGCTGGTTTCCTGCTGGAGTGATATTGTGCACTGACAAAATCACTAGGAATTTTGAGGCAGATGTTAAAGGTGGCGGATGGGGTGCTGATCAAGCAGGCTGCTTTTTCCTGGATGGTGTCGAGCTTCTTGAGTGTTGTTGGGGCTGCATTCAACCAGACAAGTGGAGAGTATTCCATCACACTCCTGACCTGTGCCTTGTAGATGGTGGAAAGGCTTTAGGGAGTCAGGAGGTGAGACACTTGCCGCAGGATATCCAGTCTCTGACCTGCTGTTGTAGCCACAGTATTTATATGGCTAGTCCAGTTAAGGGTCTGTTCAATGGTGACCCCCCAGGATGTTAATGGTGGGGGATTCGGTGATTATAATGTCGTTGAATGTCAAAGGGAAGTGTTTAGACTCTCTCTTGTTGGAAATTGTCATTGCTTGGCACTTGTGTGGCGTGAATGTTACTTGTCTGAATGCTGTCAAGATCTTGCTGCATGTGGGCATGGACTGCTTCATTATCTGAGGAGTTGCGAATAGATCTCAACACTGTGCAATTATCAGTGAACATCCCATTTCTGACCATATGAGGGAGGGAAAGTCATTGATGAAGCAGCTGAAGATGGTTGAGCCTAGGACACTGCCCTGAGGAATTCCAGCAGCGATGTCCTGGGCTGTGATAATTGACCTCCAACAACCATAACCATCTTCCTTTGTGCTAGGAATGACTCCAGCCAGTGGAGAATCTTTCCTCTCATTCCCATTGACTTCAATTTTACTAGGGTTCCTTGATGCCACACTCGGTCAAAGGATGCGTTGATGTCACTCTCACCTCACCTCTGGAATTCAGCTCTTTTCTCCATGTTTGACCAAGGCTGTAATGATGTCTGGAGCCTGACGGAACCCAAACTAAGCATCGGTGAGCAGGTTATTGGTGAGTAACTGCTGCTTGATAGCACTGTCGACCCTTCCATCACTTTGCTGAAGATTGAGAGTAAACTGATGGGGCAGTAATTGATCCGCTTGGATTTGTCTTGCTTTTTGTGGACAGGGCACACCTTGGTTAGATGCCAGTGCTGTAGCTGTACTAGAACAGCTGGGCTAGAGGCACGTCTAGTTCTCAAGTGCAAATCTTCAGCGCTAAAGCTGGGATGTTGTCGGGGCCCATAGCCTTTGCTGTATCCAGTGCGCTCAGCCGTTTCTTGATTTTACATGGAGTGAATTGAATTGGCATCTGTGATGGAGGGGAGCTCTGGAGGAGGCTGAGATGGATCATACCCTCGGCACTTCTGGCTGAAGATGGTTGCAAGCACTTCAGCTTTGTCTCTTGCACTCATGTGCTGGGCTCCGCCATCATTGAGGATGGGGATATTCATGGAGCCTCCTTCTCCCGTTAGTTGTTTAATTGTCCACCACCATTCACGACTGGATGTGGCAGGACTGCAGAGCTTTGATCTGATTCATTGGTTGTGGGAACACGTAACTCTGTCTGTAGCATGCTGCTGCCATTGTTTAGCATGCATGTAGTCTTGTGTTGTAGCTTCATCAGGTTGACACCTCATTGTTAGGTACACCTGGTGCTGCTCCTGGTATGCTCTTCTATATTCCTCATTGAATCAGGGTTGGTCCCCTGGTGTGATGGTAAGGGTAGAGTGAGAGATATGCCGGGCCATGAGTTTACAGATTGTGGTGGAATACAATTCTGCTGCTGCTGATAGCCCACAGCACCTCATGGATGCCCAGTTTTAAGCTGCTAGATTTGTTCTGAATCTATCCCAATTAGCACAGTGGTGGTGCCACACAACACGATGGATGGTGTCTTCAGTGTGAAGGTGGGACTTCGTCTCCACAAGGACTGTGCAGTGATCACTCCTACCAACACTGTCATGGACAGATGCATCTGTGACAGGTAAATTGGTGAGGACGAGATGAAATAGGTTTTTCCCTCATGATGGTTCTCTCACCACCTGTTGCAGGCCCAGTCTGACAGTTATATCCGTCAGGACTCAGCCAGCTCGATCAGTAGTGGTGCTACCGAGCCACTCTTGGTGATGGACATTGAAGTCCCCCACCCAGAATACATTCTGTGCCCTTGCAACTCTCAGTGCTTCTTCAAAGTGGTGTTCTACATGGACAAGTACTGCTTCAGCAGCTGAGGGAGGGTGATAGGTGGTTATCAGCAGGAGGTTTCCTCTCCCACATCTCGACCTAATGTTATGAGACATCACAGGGTCCAAAGTCAATGTTGAGGACTCCCAGGGCCACTTCCTCCTGACTGTATACCACTGTACCACCACCTCTGGTGAGTCTGTCCTGCCGGTGGGACAGGAGAAACCCAGGGATGGTGATGGAGGAGTCTGGGATGTTGGCTGAAAGGTAAGATTATGTGAGTATGACTATGTCAGGTTATTACTTGACTAGTCTGTGGGACAGCGCTCCCAATTTTGACACAATTCCCTCTATGTTAGTGAGGAGGACTTTGCAGGGTCGGCTGGGCTGGGTGTGTCATTGTCATTCCGAATCCAATGTCTAGGTCGATGCCGAGTGGTCCGTCTGGTTTTATTCTTATTTTAGTTTTTCGTAGCAGTTTGGTGCAAGTGATTGGATTTCTGAGCCATTTCAGAGGGCAATTAAGAGTCAACCACATTGCGTCACATAGAGACCAGGTCGGGTAAGGACGACAAATTTCTTTCCCTAAAGGATATTAGTGAACCAGTTGGGTTTTTATGACAATCCGGTAGTATCATGGTCACCATTACTGACACTAGCTTTTATTCCAGATTTATTTAATTATTTGAATTTAAATTCCCCAACTCCGTGGTGGGATTTGAACTCACGTCTCTGGATTATCAGTCCAGGCCTGAGGATTACTCATCCAGTAAAATAACCACTATGTTACCGTAGCCTAATCTTGCCACTTCCATACTAATGGTTTATGAGATGTTAAATCTGTAAACAATCAACTCCTCTATCTGGCTGTTATCTATATTTTGTGAAAAAAAATAATTTTTATCTCAGAATCATGGAATCTTACAGCACAGAAGGAGGCCATTCAGCCCACCCTGTCTGTGCTGGCTCTTTGAATGAGCTGTACAATTAGTCCCACACCCCTGTTTTTTCCCCATAGCCCTGAACGTTTTTCCTTTTCATGTATATATCCAATTCTTTTTTGAAAGTTACTATTTTACAAATAATTTTCCCCCTTTCCAGAGGTGGTGATTCATACTGGATTATTTTAAAAGGTGTGAGTCTGTTCACTGAGTGAGTACAGGCTGCTTGACTATAGGGGCATTGCAACTCTCTGAATCCCTCCAATTATGTTTTTGCCCCTCCCACAGCACCAAAACAGCTCTAACCAATATCCTGAACGTGAAACTTGTGCATTACCCTCCTGCTCTTGACCTCTCTGCAATCTTTGACACACGCTCACCCCTGACAACAACCCCCTCCCTGGCTATTGTTCCAGGTTGCAGCAAACTAAAACCTCAACTTTGAGCTGAACCTCCACCCCCACATCCTCTTCACTACAAAGATCACCTACTTCCACCTTCATAACACCAGCCACCTCAGCCCCGAGCTCAGCCCATCTGCTGATGAAACCCTTATCTGTGCCTTTGTCACCTCCAGGCACAACGATTCTAATTTTCTCCTTGCTGGCTCCTTCACATTTCATCCTCTGTTAACTTCAGTTCATCCAAAAACTCTGCTGCTCATGTCCTATCCTGCACCAAGTGTCCCTTCCCATCTTTTATCCTTGCTGACCTACTTTAGCTCCTAGTTCCCTAACGCCTCAAATTTAAAATTCTCATCTTCGTGCTTAAATCCCTCCAAGGCCTGTTCTTCTCAAACTTTGTCATCTCCTAAGGCTTTCCACCTCTACTTAGAAGTTGCGTAGAGCCCCGTTTGGAGCGCTAACTTTACAAAGAGTGCAAAAATATCACTGGGCGGAAAAGATTTGATTCTGCCGGGCACTTCCACTTCAGCACTCCAAGAGGGAAGTGGAGCACTAAATCAAGCACAACCACTTCCCTTAGAGTGCTAAAGGAAGCGAGAGGTATGGTGTCAGCAGAGCGCTCAGTAATGTTCGGGGCAGCGCTATTGTCTTTACAAGCTCCTTCCCTGCCTTAAAGGGAAGGGCCAATGCTGGGTTGAATGAATCTTCAGGCTGTGTCTGTTGGGCGACGGCACCTGTGCGACATTCTTAGCAGCCCCAAGCACTCTAAAAAAGAGCAGGGCGGAGTAATCGTGGGGGCAAAAGAAAGCAGGGGGCACCAGAATGGGGAGATAAATAAATTTTGCCCTATCTGACCACCAATGCCTTTAAATATCGCTCCCCAAGTGGCCAGCCGAGGTGACAATGCCTCCTGCAGCTGCTGTTGCTGACGCCCGACGATGCTGCAGGGGCTGGAAGCGAATATTACATCCGGGGCGGTAACGGGGTGCTGCGCACCAGATGACGTTACGATCTACATGGCGCAAGAGAGCGAGGCGGTAAGTGTTAGCTGCAGCGCAAAACCACCAGGGAAGTTCGCGGGCATCGGTGAATTCGCCGTGCCATGTCGGTAACCCCATAGCACCCCGATACCACCAACAGAGGTGCGAATGATAGGTGCAAACCAGGTCAATTTCTCCCCTTTAGTCTCTGATTAACATCATCATCATCAAAGGCAGTCCCTCGAAACGAAAATAACTTGCTTCCACGTCGACAAGGGATGAGTTCACAGGTGTTTCAATGAAGGACCTATTATTCCAGATCCTGAACTACTTATTGAAGGCTGGAAGATGCCTGCGTGTAGATTTTTTTAACATGTGGTGGCCATTGCACACCAGCCACCACATGGGCTTGACAGAGCTAGGTCTTGGTCCAGTGGCAAGGATTAACCAAGACGACTGGAGACCAGCTCTGCTGCAATGACCTAGTGTGCACACATATTGCAGTGTGGGCTGGCCCGTGCTGCCCCTGGGCCCTCGCCTTTTCTGGGCCCCGAACTCTCGCCTCTCCTGGGCCCCGATCACATCCCTCTACGAAATCTCGCCACTCCTTTGCCCCGACCTCGCCACTCCTGCTGTACCTGCCCGCATTGCAATCAGCCATCGCCCTCCTGCAGCAACACGCACTGCTCCCTGAAATGGTCTGCCGCCGCACGCTGCTCCCTCTAATGGCCCCGGCCTGCTGATGGTCTTGCAGGCCGCGACCTCGCTGATTTCCAGTTGGATCACGCTTTTGATCGTCTCTTGTAGTATTTTATCCTTTAGATCAGTGTCAATTTATTTTTCTTATGTCTGTGAAGCACCTTGAGACGTTTCTCTAAATTAAAAGGTGCTGTATAAGTGCTGTTCCTTCTCCTTGTCTAGGGGCAATAATGACAAATTGTCATGCCCTTGCTCAGCTCAGCCAACTCAGAACAGACCAGCCAATGAACCTGGTATCTTTAAGAACATAAGAACATAAGAAATAGAAGCAGGATTAGGCCATTCGGCCCATCGAGCCTGCTCCGCCATTCAATAAGATCACGGTATCTTTCTAATCTTCATGGTTGAGTATTGTATATTATCCCATTGTGCAATCAGAAATGTTTACTACCTATGCTTATAGTTCCAACAAAATGATTTACGCATTTCTCCTAGTGTTAGAAAAAAACTAGGGCTAGAAATGCATCTATTACCACCACTATGCAGCGCCATGAAATGACGGGAAAGTGGTGGCCCATGCTCTTTCGCCAGCTGGTAGTGGGTCCTGCGGCAGGCACCACTGTCCTCTCTCCCCTTGCGCTGACGGTAACTGGCAGTAATGAGACTACCCCTAAAAACAAAAAAAGCCCGTATAAATAAAAAGAACATTTCACTTTGTAAAAGTAATAGAAATTAAATTAAATTCAATATTTTACCCTCACTCTTAGAGGCTGTAAGACGCAGCAACGCCGACTGTGGATGGGAACTTCGGGTTGGAGGCCTCCATTAACGCCACCAGGAAGGCGTTGCACTGTAATGTATGTAGCACTCAAATCACTGACTCCACACAGTCTCGTGTTGTAGTAACTGCTGTGACCTTAGTCCTTTATTGTGCAACTCCAGAGTGCCTCTCAGGTGTGGTGGGCAGCCTTTTATACTCTGTCTTGCAGGTACTTTCAGGTCTCCCACCACAGCGCCCTCTGTGGTGCACCATTGTACTTATACATTTAATGTACCTGGACAATACATAACATCTCACTTTCCCGCCCCCCCCCCCCCGCCCAGTTCCAAAAGCCATTGCCGGTAACCTCGGCCTTGTTCATCCTGGTTGATTTGTGAGTGTGAGTCCATGACCATCCACTTCCCTCTTTTCCCCCCATGTAGAGATTATGCTTGCGATCCGGTGCAAGCCTGTGGTATTTGCAGTCCTTACATGGGTGATACAAGTACACGAGTATAACCTCCAACAGAAAGCAGGTATATATAGACAGTACATTTGTATGGTACGTATGATATATGGTACAGATGTTATGTCACAAGGTTGCAGGTGCACTGAACAGTTATTTAATCCCAGCTCCACTGGGTGAGGTACGGTGGCAGTATACTGCCTCTTTTTGCCCGAGGTGATGGCTGTGCTGAGACAGGGTATCGCGGCTAGTGCGTTGCCTCTGTTCTCAGTAGTCGCCTTAGCAGCTCATCTGCAGCCGCTGAACCATTGCAGGAATCACATAAATTTGGAAATCGCATTAGCCCCTTAGGCATTTTAGTCACAGATCCATTCCCTTTTACTTATACCTCGTGGTATTAACTCTTCATAAATCATTCATATCCATCATTTTAAACACAGTAACCATTCAGTATCAAAATATCAACTCTTATCCTAAATCACTACATCATACAAATCACATTACACATTTAGACTCGCTCTTGCCTTACAAAAGTCTTTTTCTGGGGACCGCCAATGGTGTAAGGCCTTTTTAAGGCTCCCGGGTGCATTTCCCTTTTAAGGCGCCATCTTGTGGTTCCCATGAGGCTTCCCTTGGGCGCCGCCATTTTAGTTGTACTGCTTGCTTTTGTTCTTTGCAGCCACGAGGCTCGCCACCATCTAACGCTTTGCTGCAGTTAAGCAGGGATAGAGGGGATAAAGAAGAGAGAAAAAAAAGAGAAAAATGGCCAAGAACATGTTGCGGACCTAACTGATACTGCAGCCACCAGAACGGCTCCTCCTGCCGCCGCCGCTCAAACCAAGGCTCCCAGCAAGAAGAGGAATGTGATGAATGGCTCCCTGAAGCAGATCAATGGCACGGGCGCCTCGGACTCCTTCAAAATCGCTACGATTGATCCCCAGGGGAAAGAAAGTGAAGAAGCCAGCGGCCAAGAAAGCAGCAGCCAAGAAATCTCCAGCGACGAAAACAGTAGCCAAGAACG
Organism: Pristiophorus japonicus; assembly: GCF_044704955.1. Lineage (NCBI taxonomy): Eukaryota > Metazoa > Chordata > Chondrichthyes > Pristiophoridae > Pristiophorus > Pristiophorus japonicus. The sequence goes on from NC_091986.1 coordinate 157,462,339, forward strand.
ATTCGATCAGTCATAGCCCCTGTGGCCTCCGTAACTACCGTAACTGCTGCTGTATCCGCCGCTCTGGCTCTTATGCCCACCCGAGTAGCTGTCGCGTTCTCCCGAGTTATGCCGGCCACCTCCGTAGCCTCCTCTGCCGCTGTAGTTTCCTCTGCCGCCGTGGCCTCCTCTGCCGCTGTTGTCCCAGTAACTTCCACCTCTCCTGCGGCCGCCGTAGCCGCCACCACCGTGCCCGACTTTTTCTCTGCACGGCCCCCCCCGATTTGTCGGCCGTCGATGGGTTTGCCGTTCAATGCCTGCTCTTCCAGGGTCTGCTCGTCTGTGTGTGGCTTCTTTCTCCTCCAGCTCGGTCGGTGCTGCTCTTTGGGAACCTGGGGGACAGCGTTCTGTGGAGGAATAAAGTCTTCCTAGCTCCCATGGACCTTCCCCATCTATCTCCTGCCTAGTAGCGTCAGCCCATCACCCGCAATGACCCACAAAGTTAAACTGTGCGTCTCGCCCCCATGAGATACCTGCACATCCGCTCTGCCAAGAACAGGTATGAGTTCCTTTGTGTAGGTACGCAGCTTTGCCGTGACCGGGACCAGCTTGGGTCGTGCAGCTGGGTTGACCGACAGTTTATCAAAAGTTCTCTGACTCATCAACGACGGACCCGATCCAGTGTTCACTTCCATACTCACTGGGACTCCGTAATCTTGACCTCCATAATCACTGGAGCCGAATCGTCGGTACACATATACAGTCCAAGCACCTCATCTTCTTCTGCCTGCTCCTCACTGGATAGATCATCTACCATCTCCTCAGCCACACGGTGAGTCAGGTTTCTTTTGCACATATGCTGAAGGTGGCCTTCCGTGTGGCAGGTATTGCACATATACTCCGCAAACCTGCACCGGTGAGCCCCATGGCTTCCTCCGCAGCGCCGGCATGGTGCTACTCGATTAGCTCCCCTCGGCGGACTCTGAGTTGCAGGACCCCGAGGTCCGTGCTCTCTGCCCTGGGCAGAGCCACGTTATGCAGTTTTGTCCATGGTGGGCTCTATCCTGTGGACAGTGCCTGTCAGGTTCGAGACTGTGTGGATCATCTGCTTGGTGCTGCAAGTCGAGGTCATATGTGCCCGGCTGATGGTGATAGCTTGCTTCAGGATGACTGGAGGTTCAGTGGATAGCAGCCTGTGAAGGAGGCCCTCATGGCCAATCCCCATAACAAAAACATCTCGCAACGCCTCGTCAAGGTGTGCGCCAAAATCACACGGCGCCACGAGTCTCCTGAGGTCCGCAGCATATTTGGTGACATCCTTGCCCTCAGGTCTGCAGTGATGGCAGAATTTGTGCCGGGCCGTGAGGATGCTCTCCTTCAGTTTCAGTTGGTCACGAATAGTGCGATCAGCTCCTCATATGATTTGTCCCTGGCGCTCTCGGGTGCCAGAAAATCCCTGATGAGACAGTAATCGCCACAACTGGAAAGCAATATCGCCTTACTCTTCTCTCTCAGTGTGTCCGTGTTCCCCGTCAGGTTGTTTGCTGTGAAGTAGTACTCAAGCCTTTCCGTGAAGGCCTCCCAATCATTGCCCACCGTAAAATCCTTTAACGAGCCCAGAGTAGCCATGGTTGCGTGAAGTTCGTCCATGTCCTTGTCGCCAATGTGATGTATGTAGCACTCGAATCACTGACTTCACACGATCTCGTGTTGTAATAACTGCTGTGAGCTTAGTCCTTTATTGTGCAACTCCAGAGTGCCTCTCAGGTATGGTGGGCAGCCTTTTGTACTCTGTCTTGCAGGTACTTTCAAGTCTCCCACCACAGCGCCCTCTGTGGTGCACCATTGTACTTATGCATTTAATGTACCTGGACAATACATAACATGCACGTCAAGTTAGTTCTTCGCTCCACGTTGCTGACCTCCAGACCAATTTTTCAAAGATAGCACTGCGGCCATTTTCGGCGGCCGTTAACATGAGTGGCTGGTGATACCGGCAATTTTGTTGGCAAGTATGAATTTTACCCTGTATGTACAAAATTTGATTACTCGTTTGAAATGTTTTGTGCATTTATGAGTAACTACCAAATAAGTCAATAGAAAGGGATTCAAATTTTATAAATAATAATTGAGTCTGATTGTTGTCTATAAAGCAATATATATTTCAAAGTAATGCTGAAATCTGAGTTTCTGAAACCTTGTTAAATTTATACAATGAAAATGTATCAACAAAAAAAAATGGATTTGATTACAATTCTTTTACACAAAGCTTTTCAGAAATACAAGTCACAATAGCAAAAGATGTCTGAATACTTAATATTCCTCTGCCTGCTAATCAGCTCATTTAATGTATTGTCCAAGGAGGCAATGGCATTTTTAGTTGCAGTGATCCATAGGCTGCACAAATTAACTGGAATGAATCATGAATATTTAAAGTCACCATCCAAACAACCTTGTACTCATTCCAACAAATGGTTTTCGACAAACATCTCTTGCCTTTAATATCTGTCCTTTAAAAATATTACTTTGCCATCAGCTTCAGAAAGTAATTTAAAAGTGAAATGATTGTGTTAGCAAACGTAATCTTTCCAGCTGATTGTGTTGCAAATAGTAGGTATACATTAACAAATAGTATGCTTCAGAGAATTACTAATTTTTTTGCGAAAGCAGTGCTTTGGTGGTTAAAAGTGAAACAATTTAAAATAATAAAATATTCTTTCAAGTTTCTGGATCATGTGCTGCACCTTTTTGGAGAAATTAAGTTATGTGGCTAGAGATGAGAAATTGAGAACTCTTTTTTAAGAGGCCGAGACCAAATAAGCAGCCAGACCAAATAAGGAATGGCAGATAGTTAACAGTAAAATGACACACACTGGAACGGGAAATGGGAAAGATGCACACCGAATGAAGAGATGTCCATTCGCAAAAGCAGAAATGGAAAAGGATTTTAGAGAGATTACCAATCGTATACTGAAATGATTCCATGAATGTAAAGTTAGTATCAACAAGACTAACCAAATGCTGGAATGAATTTTAAGAATATTTGATTTCAGTGTCAGCTTGGGTTAATTGGTAGCACGCTCATCTCTGAATGAGAAGGTTGTGGATTCAAGCCCCAGTGCAGCACTTTAGGCATTGTCAGAGGTGTTGTCTCTCAGATGAGATGTTCATCCTGTCTGCTTGTTCAGATGGCACTTAAAAATCCTGTGGCATTAATCAAAGAAGAGAGTTCTCCTGATGTCCTGGCCATTGTTCTTCTCTCACCAAAAGCAGTTTAACTAGTCATTTATCTCATTTACTGTTCGTGGAACCTTCCTCTGCGCATATTAGCAGCTACATTTGCCTATGTGACGACGTGACTGCACTTTAAAAAGTAATTACGAGGCATGTCCAAAGGTTGTGAAAGGTGTGATATAAATGCAAGTTCTTTCTTTTTAGGATAACCCTATTTAGAAATGTTTTAAGGGCTGAATGCCAAAAATGATTTTTAGTGAGACTACTGTATTGATTATAGACATCTAACACTCAAAAAGATATCAGTGTAACAGAATATTGGCAAGGATGATTCTAGATATAGAATTTAAAGTTATAAAGTGAGGCTCACGGAATTGAATTTATTTTCATTGGGACATCGATGAGGGACATACATAATCTAAATGCAGCAAACTAATTAACTTGAACTGTGAGAGCTAAACTAAAGAATGCAAGTACAAAATTAACAAGTCTCCAAGAACGAATACAGATTAGAAGGTTTATATTTTCCCACACAGAGTAGTTAATGGGCTGGATTTTCTGCTTTTAGCATTTCGGGGCGCAAATCGTGGCGTTTGCACCTGGAAATAGTTTGCGCTCATCATGTATTTTCGGCCAACAAGTGATGTGGAGGAGCATTGGCGTTAAGTCGGGCATTGCACAACTGACTTTGTGCGACGGAGCCAAAACTTCCAGCGTTGAATTTTTGATTTTCTTTTTCCCTCTTGCTTTCTTTTCCGGTCGCAAACACAAATGCAGGGCGCGCCAACTTCCTGCACGCATGTGCATTTAAACCAGCCCACTTCAGCCACATCTGCTGAGACGGAGGAACAGGAAGGAAGGCAGCATGAAATAGCAGCGCATTTGGAAAGCAGTGACAGGATCGGTCCAAGTCAGCATGGATTTATGAAAGGGAAATCATACTTGACAAATCTTCTGGAATTTTTTGAGGATGTAACTAGCAGAGTGGACAAGGGAGAACCAGTTGATGTGGTGTATTTGGACTTTCAAAAGGCTTTTGACAAGGTCCCACACAAAAGATTGGTGTGCAAAATCAAAGCACATGGTATTGAGGGTAATGTACTGACGTGGATAGAGAACTGGTTGGCAGATAGGAAGCAAAGAGTCGGGATAAACGGGTCCTTTTCAGAATGGCAGGCAGTGACTAGTGAAGTGCCGCAGGGCTCAGTGCCGGGACCCCAGCTCTTTATAATATACATTAACGATTTGGATGAAGGAACTGAGTGTAATATCTCCAAGTTTGCAGATGACACTAAACTGGGTGGCGGTGTGAGCTGTGAGGGGGACGCTAGGAGGCTGCAGGGTGACTTGGACAGGTTAGGTAAGTGGGCAAATGCATGGCAGATGCAGTATAATGTGGATAAATGTGAGGTTATCCACTTTGGGGGCAAAAACACGAAGACAGATTATTATCTGAATGGCGGCAGATTAGGAAAAGGAGCGGTGCAACAAGACCTGGGTGTCATGGTTCATCAGTCATTGAAAGTTGGCAAACAGGTACAGCAGGCGGTGAAGAAGACAAATGGTATGTTGGCCTTCATAGCTAAGGGATTTGAGTATAGGAGCAGGGAGGTCTTACTGCAGTTGTACAGGGCCTTAGTGAGGCCTCACCTGGAATATTGTGTTCAGTTTTTGTCTCCTAATCTGAGGAAGGACATTTTTGCTATTGAGGGAGTGCAGCGAAGGTTCACCAGACTAATTCCCGGGATGGCAGGACTGACATACGATGAGAGACTGGATCAATTGGACCTTTATACATTGGAGTTTAGAAGGATGAGAGGGGATCTCATAGAAACGTATAAGATTCTGACGGGACGGGACAGGTTAGATGTGGGTAGAATGTTCCCGATGTTGGGGAAGTCCAGAACCAGGGAACACAGTCTTAGGATAAGGGGTAGGCCATTTAGGACTGTGATGAGGAGAAACTTCTTCACTCAGAGAGTTGTTAACCTGTGGAATTCCCTGCCGCAGAGAGTTGTTGATGCCAGTTCATTGAATGTATTCAAGAGGGAGTTAGATATGGCCCTTACGGCTAAGGGGATCAAGGAGTATGGAGAGAAAGCAGGAAAGGGGTACTGAGGGAATGATCAGCCATGATCTTATTGAATGGTGGTGCAGGCTCGAAGGGCTGAATGGCCTACTCCTGCACCTATTTTCTATGTTTCTATGTTTCTATAACAGATGCCCGTTTGGAATTCGTTCAGCCGCGGCGATATTCCAGAGAAATCTTATACGTTTCGATAAGATCACCTCTCATTCTTCTGAATTCCAATGAGTAAAGGACCAACCTACTCAAACTTTCCTCACAACTCAAGCCCCTCATCCCCGGAATCAACCTAGTGAACCTTCTCTGAACTGCCTCCAAAGCAAGTATATCCTTTCGTAAATATGGAAACCAAAACTGCACTCAGGATTCCATGTGTGGCCTCACCAATACATTATATATCTGTAGCAAGACTTCCCTGCATTTATACTCCATCCCTTTTGCAATCAAGGCCAAGATACCATTGGCCTTACTGATCACTTGCTGTACCTGCATACTATTCATTTGTATTTCATGCACAAGTACCCCCAGGTTCCGCTGTTCTGCGGCACTTTGCAATCTTTCTCCATTTAAATAATAACTTGCTCTTTGATTTTTCCTGCCAAAGTGCATGACTTCACACTTTCCGACATTATTCGCATCTGCCAAATTTTTGCCCACTCTGTCTGTCCTTTTGCAGATGTTTTGTGTCCTCCTCACACATTGCTTTTCCTCCCATCTTTGTATTGTCAGCAAACTTGGCTACGTTACACTCAGTCCCTTCTTCCAAGTCGTTAATATAGATTATAAATAGTTGGAGTCCCAGCATTAATCCCTGTGGCACCCAACTAGTTACTGATTGCCAACCAGAGAATGAACCATTTATCCCGACTCCCTGTTCTCTGTTAATTAGACAATCCTCTATCCACGCTAATATATTCCCTGCAACCCTGTGAACTTTTATCTTGTACAGTAACCTTTTATGTGGCACCTTGTCAAATGCCTTCAGGAAGTCCAAATACACCACATCCAAGGAAACATAGAAAATAGATGCAGGAGTAGGCCTTTCGGCCCTTCGAGTCTGCATCACCATTCAATATGATCATGGCTGATCATGCAACTTCAGTACCCCATTCCTGCTTTCTCTCCATACCCCTTGATCCCTTTAGCCATAAGAGCCACATCTAACTCCCTTTTGAATATATCTGATGAACTGGCCTCAACAACTTTCTGTGGTAGAGAATTCCACAGGTTGACAATTCTTTGAGTGAAGAAGTTTCTCCTCATCTCAGTCCTAAATAGCTTACCCATTATCCTTAGACTGCGACCCCTGGTTCTGGACTTCCCCAACATTGGGAACATTCTTCCTGCATCTAACCTGTCCAATCCCGTCAGAATTTTATATGTTTCTATGAAATCCCCTCTCATTCTTCTAAATTCCAGTGAATATATGCCTAGTCGATCCAGTCTTTCTTCATATGTCGGTCCTGCCATCCCGGGAATCAGTCTGGTGAACCTTCGCTGCAGTTCCTCAATAGCAAGAATGTCCTTCCTCAGATTAGGAGACCAAAACTGTACACAATATTCAAGGTGTGTGACCTCACCAAAGCCCTATACAACTCCCTGCTCCTATACTCAAATCCTCTCACTATGAAGGCCAACATGCCCTTTGCCTTCTTCACCGCCTGCTGTACCTGCATGCCAACTTTCAATGACTGATGTACCATGACACCCAGGTCTCGTTACATCTCCCCTTTTCCTAATCTGTCACCATTCAGATAATATTCTGCCTTCCTGTTTTTGCCACCAAAGTGGATAACCTCACATTTATCTACATTATACTGCATCTGCCATGCATTTGCCCACTCACCTAACCTGTCCAAGTCACCCTGCAGCCTCTTGGCATCCTCCTCACAGCTCACACTGCCACCCAGCTTAGTGTCATCTGAAAACTTGAAGATATTACATTCAATTCCTTCGTCTAAATCATTAATGTATATTGTAAATAGCTGGGATCCCAGCACTGAACCTTGCGGTACCCCACTAGTCACTGCCTGCCATTCTGAAAAGGACCCGTTTATTCCTATTCTTTGCTTCTTGTCTGCCAACCAGTTCTCTATCCACGTCAATACATTACCCCCAATACCATGTGCTTTAATATTGCACACTAATCTCTTGTGTGGGACCTTGTCAAAAGCCTTTTGAAAGTCCAAATACACCACATCCACTGGGTCTCTCTTGTCCACTCTACTAGTTACATCCTCAAAAAATTCTAGAAGATTTGTCAAGCATGCTTTCCCTTTCATAAATCCATGCTGACTTGGACCGATCCTGTCACTCTTTCCAAATGCGCTGCTATTACATCTTTAATCATTGATTCCAACATTTTTCCCACTACCGATGTCAGGCTAACAGGTCTATAATTCCCTGTTTTCTCTCCCTCCTTTTTTAAAAAGTGGGGTTACATTAGCTACCCTCCAATCCATAGGAACTGATCCAGAGTCCATGGAATTTTGGAAAATGACCACCAATGCATCTACTATTTCTAGGGCCACTTCCTTAAGTACTCTGGGATGCAGCCTATCAGGCCCTGGGGATTTATCGGCCGTCAATCCCATCAATTTCCCCAACACAATTTCCTGACTTATAAGGATTTCCTTCAGTTCCTCTTTCTCGCTAGACCCTCGGTCCCTAGTATTTCCGGAAGGTTATTTGTGTCTTCCTTAGTGAAGACAGAACCAAAGTATTTGTTCAATTGGTCTGCCATTTCTTTGTTCCCCATTATAAATTCACCTGATTCTGACTGCAAGGGACCTACATTTGTCTTCACTAATCTTTTTCTCTTCACATATCTATAGAAGCTTTTGCAGTCAGTTTTTATGTTCGCTGCAAGCTTCCTCTCATACTCTATTTTACCCCTCCTAATTAAACCATTTGTCCTCCTCTGCTGAATTCTAAATTTCTCCCAGTTCTCAGGTTTGCTGCTTTTTTTGTCCAATTAATATGCCTCTTCCTTGGATTTAACACTATCCCTAATTTCCCTTGTTAGCCTCGGTTGAGCCACCTTCCCAATTTTATTTTATTTTATTTAAGACTTGCTTCCACTCTTAAAATGAGTTCTTGGGTGGCTGAACAGTCCAATACGAGAACCACAGAATCTGTCACAGGTGGGACAGATAGTCGTTGAGGGAAGGGTTGGGTGGGACTGGTTTGCCGCACGCTCTTTCCGCTGTTTGCGCTTGTTTTCTGCAAGCTCTCGGCGATGAGACTCGACGAGCTCAATGTCCTCTCGGATGCACTTCCTCCGCTTAGGGCAGTCTTTGGCCAGGGATTCCCAGGTGTCAGTGGGGATGTTGCACTTTATCAGGGAGGCTTTGACGGTGTCCTTGTAACATTTCCTCTGCCCATCTTTGGCACATTTGCCGTGAAGGAGTTTTGAGTAGAGCGCTTGCTTTGGGAGTCTTGTGTCAGGCATGCGAACAATGTGGCCTGCCCAGCAGAGCTGATCAAGTATGATCAGTGCTTCAATGCTGGGGATGTTGGCCTGGACGAGGACGCTGATGTTAGTGCATCTGTACTTCCAGGGGATTTGTAGGATCTTGCGAAGCCATCGTTGGTGGTATTTCTCCAGCGACTTGAGGTATCTACTGTCCATGGTCCATGTCTCTGAGCCATACAGGAGGGCAGGTATTACAAGCCCTGTAGACCGAGCTTGGTTACAGTTTTGAGGGCCTGGTCTTCAAGCACTCTTTTCCTCAGGCGGTCGAAGGCTGCACTGGCGCACTGGAGGTGGTGTTGAATCTCGTCACTACCTGCTCTTGTTGATGAGAGGCTCCCGAGATATGGGAAATGGCCCACATTGTCCAGGGCCGCGCTGTGGATCTTGATGACTGGGGGGCAGTGCTGCGTGGCGAGGACAGGCTGGTGAACGACCTTTGTCTTACGGATGTTTAGCGTAAGGCCCATGCTTTTGTATGCCTCAGTAAATACGTCGACTATGTCCTGGAGTTCAGCCTCTATGTGCACAAATGCAGGCGTCGTCCGCGTACTGTAGCTCGAGGACAGAGGTTAGGATGGTCTTGGACCTGTCCTGGAGACGGCGTAGGTTGAACAGGTTCCCGCTGGTTCTGTAGTTTAGTTCTACTCTAGTCTTGTTGACTGTGAAGTGGAGCATGGCTGCGAAGAAGATTGAGAAGAGAGTTGGGGCGATGACACAGCCCTGTTTGACCCCGGTCCGGATGTGGATTGGGTCTGTAATGGACCCGTTGATACAGATCATGGCCTGCATGTCGTCGTGGAGCAGGCGGAGGATGGTGACCAACTTTTGGGGGCATCCGAAGCGGAGGAGGACGCTTCATAGACCCTCGTGGTTGACAGTGTCAAAGGCCTTTATAAGGTTGAAGAAGGCCATGTACAAGGCCTGGCGCTGAAACCTGCATTTTTCCTGCAGCTGCCGCGCTGCAAAAATCATGTCCGTTATGGCCCGAAGGGGATGAAATCCGCAGTGCAACTCCGGGAGGAGCTCCTTGGCCACAGGGAGAAGACGGTTGAGAAGGACTCTAGCGATGACTTTACCAGTGGCTGATAGCGGGGAGATTCCTCTGTAGTTGCCGCAGTCGGACTTGTCCCCTTTTTTAAAGATGGTCACGATCACTGTATCTCTGAGATCTCCCGGCATACTCTCCTCCCTCCAGATGAGAGAGATGAGGTCATATAATCGCGCCAGTAGTGCCTCTCTGCCATATTTCAGTGCCTCAGCAGGGATTCCAACCACTCCAGTAGCCTTGTTTTTAAGCTGTCTTATGGCTTTTTCTACCTCGTGCAGTGTTGGGGTTTTGCCAAGGTGGTGGCGGGTCGCATGCTGCGGGATGGAGTCGAGGACACTCGGGTCAAAGGCAGAGTCTCGATTGAGGAGATCTTCGAAGTGCTCCTTCCAGAGGGCCCTGACTGCCTTGGTGTCCTTGATGAGTGTTTCCCCGTTCTTGGCCAGCAGTGGGGTGGGGCCTTGGGTGTTTGGACCACAGCTGATCTTGACTGCGATGAAAAATCCTCGCACATCATGGCTGTCGGCCAGCTGCTGTATCTCCTTTAACATAACAGAGCCCTATCATAGCACCACCTTCAGGTGTAACTGATACTGTAGGTAAATAATATCTATACAACAGGTTTTGCCTTAGACAAACTGCCACAGAGGTTTTCAGTGCATTTTGAAATGGAATTTTGTGGCTTTATAAATCGATGTATATAGCAACAGTAGGTGTGAATTGTGTACCTATACCAGATTATCCCATTTTCATAAGTGTTTTTCCAAAATTAAAGGTGCCCCCCTCCCCCCCGCCGCCCCAAACACTTAATTGGCACATACTGCTGCTGAATTATTAGTTGATTTTCTAGTCTGTCTGAATAAAAATGAAATATTTGTTTATTTTTAGTGCCATTTTTGTAAAGAGCTGAAGAATCCGAAGATGGCTCAAACCAATTAGAAACATGCAATTCCTGGTAATTTTAGAATGAATGAAAATTTGACAAGCAAGTTTTATAACCAATTTCAGTGATTAAAAAGCATTTTTGATGCAATTATTGATAATTCTGACATTTCTCTATTTCACTCTTTGTTTAAGAGTCAACTACACCGAGCAAGAGGTGGATAAGGACAACCATATGCCCATACAGAAATGGAGACATGGTTTTTATTGTATGAAAAAGTAAGTTTTACATTTCAAAAGATATTCTTAAAAAAAAATTGGCCAAAGTATATGTTATAAATTTCTATTCACATGCTAAAATCAGCCATCCCACTGGAGCCATTTTATAATATTGTTGGTGACTTCAATCAACCAACAATCACTTTCAGGTAGTCCAAGTAATAATGGAGCTTCACAATGCAATCATGAATAACACCGTGAAGCATAAGTAACAGTCAAGTTGTGAAAGTAGTGTGTGGGCATCATTAAAATTATTTCCCATATTGCAGATTCTCGAAGGAATACTGTCTTGACAAATGATCATAAAATGAATATTATGGGTAATTTTCCTGTTGCTGGCAGGAGGCAGCTTTTTGTCCAAATTAGCAATATGCAAATGAGACAGAGCAAGGACTTTGATATTTCATCCTTCCAGAATCCATAACTCAAGATAAAATTAGTGAGTGTTTAGAATCGTATTGACTAATTAAGAAGTCAGCATGGATTTATTAAGTTATTCAGATTTGACAATTTTTTTTAAAGTAAAGTGGATGAAGTGTCCATGGATTTCCAGAGGCTTTTAATAGCGTGTCTCACAAGAGGGTTGTTAGAACAATAAAAACATTTTGCATAGAAGGAAAAGTAGTCATATGGAAAGAAAGTTAGTTGAAACAAGAAACAAAACTTTCAGGTAAATTTGTGTTCCTTGGATTAGAGCAGATTTGTAAGTGGTGTATTCCAGGGGCCAGTGCTGGATCCACTTTTGTTTTTTGTATGGATAGATGATTTCGACTTTGGCATAGAGAGCATAATCTTGAAATTTGTTGATCTAAAAGTAAGGGGGTATGACAAATAACAAGAATTATATAGATTTCAGAAAGTCACAGGTTCGCAGAATGGCACACAGGTGACAGATGCAACTTAATGTGGTTAAGTGTGAGGTAATATCTTTTGAAAGCAAATACAGGGAATGGGAGTATATATTCTGTGGCCTAGATTTTATGGTCAGTGGTGAACAAATGACACTCGCTGTCCGTTACTCTCACAGCTGCCCACAGACTTTTAGTAGGCTTTTGCGCGATGACTTATGGTAATTAGAGAACAATTTCAGAGGGGCGCACTCTACATGGGATCTGAAGAGGACAAGCAACAGCATGTGTCTTCAACCAGTCAGATACTTAGCCATGCAGAGTCTAAACCAGGAAGTGTAAGTTAGAATATTTAATTCAATGTCAATTCATGTACAGAAAGCAAAATTAAGACAGGGAAAGAAAGATGGGATTAAGAAAAGAAAAATAAAAAGTTTAAAAAAAAACATTGGAGTAGAAATTCAGACATCCCTGGGCCCGTACGAAGTTTCTATGGACTGGGGAAGGCATTGGAAAGCCGGTTTTTAGCACGCAATGCGCATGCGCTATAAACCGGCTTTTCCGATCTGTCAAGTTGGAGCGAGGATATTTGTACGTGCAAGATTGCGATATTTACGCATATGTTGTCCAGCAAATGTCCTCACAAATCTTGCGCCTGAAAAAGCAGGTGCATGGCCTACTTTTACTGGAGCAAGTGTTTTAAAACACACAAAAACATATTAAAATAAAGTTATGAAAACAGGTTTTATTGTTTAAAACCCTTCCCACTACGGTAAGTTTATTTTAAGGCATAATTAAAAAACTTTTTTAAAAATTGGGAAAATATTTTTTTTATAAGACAATAATTTTAATTTAAATGAATCTTAAATATGTAATGAACATTTTCTATTTTTTATTAGTATTTTGGGGGGTTTCTCATTCATAATAATAGGAGTTGTAGACTTGCGCGCGCAGGGAGAGGAGGCCTGCGGATCGAGAACTCGAGCGGGTGCAGCAGCTTCAGGTAGTGCGCATTTTTTCTCTAAAATCTAGTCGAATGCCCGCGGGAAGGAGAAAGCAGAATTTCTGCGCCATTAAAATTGTTTTCCAAATCTCTAACAATAATTAAAGGATGCGCATATTTGCAATACAACATACTTTGAATGGCTCTCCATGATCACATGACCTGATTGTTGATTAGTCCCCTTGGAGGATAAGACAGACCGAGCAGTTTCTCTGAAATGTGTAATTAGAACCACCCCGCCCAAGTTCTCAGCGGCTTTGCAGCGTAATTTGAGCCATTCCGACTGTCATCTCTAGACAAGATAGAGCAGCCCAAGCTCCTGCCCCATCCCAGCCCAAGCTCCTGACCTCATCCTGCCCCCACCCCCCCACCCTCCGCCCCATAGATGGGGCATTGGGTATGGGTTACAGATTGTTAATAGGTTGATTGGGTGTGAAGTAAATAGTGACACATGCACCGAGCTTTCTGAGAAATCGGTTGTGGCTGTAAAGGGGTGGGGTTGGAAGAACGTGATGCGTCTTCCCTGAGTCCCCCGGTCTCTCGCCCCTCCCCCGGTCTCTTGCCCTCGCCTTGGCCCCCTCGCCCCGCACCCAGTCCCTCGCCCTCCTCTTCTCCCTCTCCTCTCTCCCTCCCACCTCCAGTCTCTCTCTCTCTCTTTCCCCTCTCCCTCCCCTCAGTCTCTCTCTCTCTCTCCCTAACTCTAGTCTCTCTCTCTCTCTCTCTCTCTCTCTCTCTCTCTCTCTCTCTCCCTCCTTAACCCCAGTCTCTCTCTCTCTCTCTCTTCCCCCCCTCTCCCTAACCCTAGTCACTCTCTCTCTCTCTCTCTCTCTCTCTCTCTCTCTCCCCCTCCTTAACCCCAGTCTCTCTCTCTCGCTCTCTCGCTCTCTCTCTCTCTCTCTCCCCTTTCCCTCCTCCCAGTCTCTCTCCCTCCCCCCAGTCTCTCTCTCGCTCTCCCACTTTCTACCACAGAAGGCCGCGAAGATGTTCGTGTTGATAATTGCAGTGATATTCTAGACAAAAGTCCTGGAGATAATCCATAGCTAGACACACGCGGCGCAGCTCCACATGGCACAGCTCCAGTATATGTGCCCGACTTCCAATGTCGGTTTCGAGGAGTCTGCACGTGCGCGGGAGGATGGGGTGGTGTCCAGTGGGCGGTGGCACATAAGCGTTGGGAGCGGAGTCCAGGGCGCGCAGGCACAGTAGGATGCTCAAAAAAAACTAGTGCAAATAATCACTCCGATAATTAAAATCTGAAGGAATGAGTTACCACACCTATAAAAGTTCATTTTCAGTGTCAGAGAGGTTGTCTGGTCATAATCAAGACTTGCATGTCGTTAAATATTTACTTAAACTTGAATGGACTAGCCATAACGTTTCTGGCGAGTTTAGTGTGTATATATTGCCAAAGTACAGCAACTTCATGCCATTCCATGTATTTCAATGCTGAATCTCTTGGCGAAATACACTGACAGGGAATCTTGTGGGGTAGCAGGGCAGCTCTGACAGCAACTTCCTGATTTCCGCATTTTAACTGCAGGTGCAGATGCTGGAAGTTGCTGCCTGATTTACTCCACAGTAATGGTGGCCTCTGATATAACTGATAGCCTCACTGTTATTTTTACTGAAAAATCCGAGCCAATATAGTTATGAGGATAAACCTAAGATACTTAAAACTATATCTGCTAGAGAAGAGAAAGCTAAGGAGATTTAATGAGTTTTTTTTAAATTATGAGTGGATTTAAGAGAGATTTTTAAAATTATTTCTTTGGATGTGGGCATCGCTGACAAGGCCAGCAATTTTTGCCGATCTCTAATTGACCTGAGAAAGTGGTGGTGGGCCGCCTTCTGGGTTGGATATAACTAAGTGGTTTGGTAGGATACTTCAAAGGTCAGTTGATTCAAACACAATGATGTGTCCTATAAAGGCCAGACTGTATAAGATGACAGATTTCCTTCCCTGAAGGATATCAGTGAGGCAGTTGGGTTTTGCTGACAATCTGACAAATTCATGGTCACGCTTACTGATACCGCTTTTTATTTCTAGATTTTTAAACTGACTTCAAATAGTCAAATGGCCATGCTGAGAATTAAACTTGCGGTTTATTAAATATTAGACCAGGCCTCTGGAATATTAGTCTCGTGGCGTAACAACTACTTTACTGTAACCCAATAAATTAGTGATATTGGAAAGACTTTTCTCTGATTGGTGGGTGACTGACCAGAGCTCATCAGTTTAAATTTGTCACCAAGACTGAGGATAGAGGTTAGGAGAAATCTTTTCATGTGGGAAGTTGCCAGAGCATGGAACGTTTTGCCCTGGTGAATGGCAGAGACCGTTGTATCTTTTAAGTGAAAATCTGATTATAAAAATTTGAAGTAGAGGATGATGCATTGTTATAGGGGAAAGTAGGACAATGGGTTTGTGGAATTACCTAGCCAAGAACTGGCAGACATGGACCGAATGGCCTTTTGTGGTATAAACGTCTGTTGGTCTATAGAGGCAGGTCCAGTCCCAGAGCTCGTGTGGCATTTACAAAAAACATCCAAAGGCTGTGTGTACTTTAAATCCTGAGCCAGCTTAGCCTCGAAGGGTTAAGCTAGTATAAATTTTCTATTTTAGGGCCTATGTTGAGAGGAAAAGTATGTTACACCTTTTATTCTTTTCTTGAGCCTGTAGGTATAGGGAAATACATATTTTCAGTGTGAAACTACATTCCGTTCACATCTCTTAGACAGATGTACCACTTGTTTTTAAACTTGTCTTTTCTTGGTATTGTTTATTCAGTCCACCTTCTGTAAAGAAACACGTATTATATTCTTGTTACCAATGTATGGAGTAAGGGTTCCCTTTTATGATCCTGGGTCAAGCGATCATTTAGCTAGATAGTGGACAGGAAAAGGTACACTCCAGGTTGTAGGGAATGTGAGGTCCACTTACAGAAATGACTGCTAACACTGAGCCCATGAAAATACCTAACATAAAAATCCAAAAACTGTGACAGTTGTGGCAGCTTTGGTTGGAAAAGCAAATAACACTCATTGGCCAAATGTTGATTTAAATGCTTAAAATTTAAGGTGTATTGAACAGTGATAGTCCAAAATATAGAGAAGAGGCCCAAATGATTTAGACAGGAATTTGATCGGGTACCTTCAGATACAGAAGAAAAAGCAAAAGAGCAAGATTTCATCCAAGTGTGAATATTTCAACTAAAAGAGTGAGACCTTCACTTGGAGTTTCAGCTGCATAAACAGGAAGGAGAGAGACAACTAAAATGGAAACGAAGAAGAACAATGTAAATAAAAAGAATAAAAATAATGTAGACAGGAAAAATAGCAATATAAATGGGACAGAACAACACAAATTTGAGGCGAATGAGAAGGAGTCAGAATATCATCACATTCTTGAACTAGCAGAGAAATGCACATGAACAGGGGAGCTGAAATTGCCCCTTTTTGAAAGCTCTGCTAGCACCTCTAGGGGGTGCTAATGGGGCGCAATAGCGTTATTGCATGGAGGGGAGGCGATCGCCTCCGGGGAAATTACCTGAAGGCTTGGGGGGCGCTGTCCCGCGATTAGCAGCCTTGTCCAGCGCGCAACCGATGAGGAATTCATCAGAGTGCACGCCGACCCCTTTGTGCCCCACGGGGGAAATTGCCCCCACCGCGCCAGCTTCACGGGTCGCAAAGCTGGTGGACATCTGCCATCGGGGGGCGCCCCTTAAAGTGGAGGCCTTTAGCACTCTGGGATGCCATTTTTATTGTTGGCCAACTCTTGGGTCGGGCCGACAATGGCGACCCTCACGTCTACCGGGCTGCTATCGTGCAGCCCTCACATCGACCGGGCCGCTATCGTGCAGCCTGGCACTCCATTTAGCTGCTGGCCCGGTCGATCGCGTCCCTGGTGGCCCAGTGGTGGCCAGCAGAGTGCATAGAGCCCTCCCCGCCCCCCCTCCCCACTTTAATTGACGTGCCCCTCCAAGCAAGCAGAGCACTGAAGACAGTGATCCGCTTCCTTTGAAGAGTGCACAGTCCTGTTTCGAGTCGGGGGCAGGACTTCCGGGCTGGGTGCAGGAAGTCCCGGATTTGGAAGGTTACCGTCCCCATTCAGAACGAAGGGCAATTTCCAGCCCAGGGAGTCCAGTAGGTGACAATGCAAAACTTAGCTGATATTTTTGTTAAATCTAATTTAATTCCAAACTTTAAAGATGATGATGCTGATTCTGGTTATTAGCATGCCACTATAAATGGAACAAAGATGTCTGGATAAACATTCTTGTACCATCATATAAAGAGAACTAGGTGTGATTTATAACTCTCACCACCTGGCAGAAAACAGGTGGGTTATCAGTAAAAAAAGGTAAGAGAATATGAAAAGGTAAGGAAAGAAGTCAAAAAACAATTCAGAAGGCAAAGATAAACTGTGGAATTAAATTATCAAGGAATATAAAAAATACAGACACATAAATAAAAAATGAAAAATTAGGATAGGGATAGGGCCACTAAGGGACATGAGTAATGACAGCGAAATGGCAGAAATATTAAATAATTACTTTGTCTCCGTATTTACCAAGAAGTCAAACACGGTAGACATGCCATTAGAAGAGGATATCAAAAAAGATATAAAAACATTTAGGATCGAAATTGGAGAGATAATAAACTAATCAAACTTGAGAGAGGATAAAACTGCTGGATTGCATCCACGCAAATTAAAAGAGGTTAGGGAAGAGATAGCAGAAGCAATATTACATATATTCATTAGGAAAGGGAATAATGCCAGAGAACTGGTGGACAGCTAATGTTCTATCTCCCTTTTTAAATATAGGAGTAACAAGTCCAGGGAACTATACACCAATTAGGAAAAATAATGCAATCCTTAAAGATGTAGTGGAAAAACATCCATAAACTGAAAATATAATCGAGTACTCAGCACGGATTCCAAAAGGGAAAATCATGCTTGACCAACTGTATTGAATCCTAAGAAACAGGATAAAGAAGACTTGCATTTATATAGCGCCTTTCATGATCTCAGGAAGTCCCAAAATGCTTTGCAACCAACTTTTGAAGTGTAGTCACTGTTGTAATGTAGGAAATGCGGCAAACAATTTGCACACATAAGAACATAAGAACATAAGAATTAGGAACAGGAGTAGGCCATCTAGCTCCTCGAACCTGCTCCGCCATTCAAAAAGATCATGGCTGATTTGGCCGTGGACTCAGCTCCACTTACCCGCCCGCTCCCCGTAACCCTTAATTCCCTTATTGGTTGAAAATCTATCTATCTGTGACTTGAATACATTCAATGAGCTAGCCTCAACTGCTTCCTTGGGCAGAGAATTCCACAGATTCACAACCCTCTGGGAGAAGAAATTCCTTCTCAACTCGGTTTTAAATTGGCTCCCCCGTATTTTGAGGCTGTGCCCCCTAGTTCTAGTCTCCCCGACCAGTGGAAACAACCTCTCTGCCTCTATTTTGTCTATCCCTTTCATGAATTTAAATGTTTCTATAAGATCACCCCTCATCCTTCTGAACTCCAACGAGTAAAGACCCAGTCTATTCAATCTATCATCATAAGGTAACCCCCTCATCTCCGGAATCAGCCTAGTGAATCATCTCTGTACCCCCTCCAAGGCCAGTATATCCTTCCTTAAGTAAGGTTACCAAAACTGCATGCAGTATTCCAGGTGCGGCCTCACCAATACCCTGTACAGTTGCAGCAGGACCTCCCTGCTTTGGTACTCCATCCCTCTCACAATGAAGGCCAACATTCCATTCGCCTTCCTGATTACCTGCTGCACCTGCAAACGAACTTTTTGGGATTCATGCGCAATGACCCCCAGGTCCCTCTGCACCGCAGCATGTTGTAATTTCTCCCCATTCAAATAATATTCCCTTTTACTGTTTTTTTTTCCAAGGTGGACGACCTCACATTTTCCGACATTGTATTCCATCTGCCAAACCTTAGCCCATTCGCTTAACCTATCTAAATCTCTTTGCAGCCTCTCTGTGTCTTCTACCTTACTTAAGGAAGGATATACGAGTCATCTGCAAATTTTGTTACAATACACTCTGTCCCCTCTTCCAGGTCATCTATGTATATTGTAAACAGTTGTGGTCCCAGCACCGATCCCTGTGGCACACCACTAACCAGCGATTTCCAACCCGAAAAGGACCCATTTATCCCGACTCTCTGCTTTCTGTTAGCCAGCCAATTCTCTATCCATGCTAATACATTTCCTCTGACTCCGCGTACCTTTATCTTCTGCAGTAACCTTTTGTGTGGCACCTTATCGAATGCCTTTTGGAAATCTAAATACACCACATCCATCGGTACACCTCTATCCACCATGCTCGTTATATCCTCAAAGAATTCCAGTAAATTAGTTAAACACGATTTCCCCTTCATGAATCCATGTTGCGTCTGCTTGGTTGCACTATTCCTATCTAGATGTCCTGCTATTTCTTCCTTAATGATAGCTTCAAGCATTTCCCCAACTATAGATGTTAAACTAACCAGCCTATAGTTACCTGCCTTTTGACTGCTCCCTTTTCTAAACAGCGGCGTTACATTAGCTGCTTTCCAATCCGCTGGTACCTCCCCAGAGTCCAGAGAATTTTGGTAGATTATAACAAATGCATCTGCTATAACCTCCGCCATCTCTTTTAATACCCTGGGATGCATTTCATCAGGACCAGGGGACTTGTCTACCTTGAGTCCCATTAGCCTGTCCAGCACTACCTCCCTCGTGATAGTGATTGTCTCAAGGTTCTCCTTTCCCACATTCCCGTGACCAGCAATTTTTGGCATGGTTTTTGTATCTTCCACTGTGAAGACTGAAGCAAAATAATTGTTTAAGGTCTCAGCCATTTCCACATTTGCCATTATTAAATCCCCCTTCTCATCTTCTAAGGGACCAACATTTACTTTAGTTACTCTCTTCCGTTTTATATATCGGTAAAAGCTTTTACTATCTGTTTTTATGTTTTGCGCAAGTTTACTTTCGTAATCTATCTTTCCTTTCTTTATTGCTTTCTTAGTCATTCTTTGCTGTCATTTAAAATGTTCCCAATCTTCTAGTTTCCCACTAACCTTGGCCACCTTATATGCATTGGTTTTTAATTTGATACTCTCCTTATTTCCTTGGTTATCCACGGCTGGTTATCCCTTCTCTTACCGCCCTTTTTCACTGGAATATATTTTTGTTGAGCACTATGAAAGAGCTCCTTAAAAGTCCTCCACTGTTCCTCAATTGTGCCACCGTTTCATCTGTGTTCCCAGCCTACATTAGCTAATTCTGCCCTCATCCCACTGTCGTCCCCTTTGTTTAAGCATAGTACGCTCGTTTAAGACACTACTTCCTCACCCTCAATCTGTATTACAAATTTAACCATACTGTGATCACTCATTCCGAGAGGATCTTTTACTAGGAGATCGTTTATTATTCCTGTCTCATTACACAGGACCAGATCTAAGATAGCTTGCTCCCTTGTAGGTTCTGTAACATACTGTTCTGAGAAACAATCCAGTATGCATTCTATGAAGTCCTCCTCAAGGCTACCCAGTGCGATTTGATTTGGCCAATCGATATGCAGGTTAAAATCCCCCATGATTACTGCCATTCCTTTTTCACATGCCTCTATTATTCCCTTGATTATTGTCCGCCTCAACGTGAAGTTATTATTTGGGGGCCTATAAACTACGCCCACCAGTGACTTTTTCCCCTTACTATCTCTAATCTCCACCCACAATGATTCAACATTTTGTTCATTCGAGCCAATATCATCTCTCACAACTACCCTGATATCACCGCAAGCTCCCACAAACAGCAATGTGATTATGGTTTTTTAAATGGTTTTTTTGTGATGTTGATTGAGGGATAAGGTAGAAAAGGCGAATGCAGTAGATGGGATATATTTTGATTTCCAACAGGCCTTCAATAAGGTATTACATAATAGATTCATGACTAAAGTTGGAGCATGTGGAGTCAGGGAACAAGTAGTAGAATGGAGAGCAAGCTGGCTATTAAATAGAAAACCGAGTAGGGGTTAAAGGTAGTTACTCAGATTGGTAATAGGTGGTAAGTGGTGTTCTACAGTGAGGTGCTGGTACCACTGTTCACCATTTATGTAAACGATTTGGACTTGGGAATTGGAAGTATAATTTCAAAATTTGCAGACACCAAATTGAGGGGTATAGTTAATACAGAGGAGGACTTCAACAAAATACAGGGAGACAATAATAAATTTGCAGAATGGGCATGTAATTGGCAAATTAATTTCAATATAAACAAGTGTGCGATGGTACATTTTAGTAGGAAGAATAAGGAGATCATATAGGCCTTGGAAAACATGTATCTAAATGGGGTAGAGAAGCAGAGGGATCTGGACGTACAGTTACACAAATCACTAAGTAGCAACGGAGGTTAATAAGGCTATTAAAATAAAGCACTGGGGTTCAATTCTCGAGGAATAGAGTTGAAAAGCAGAGAAATCATGTTAAACTTGTATAGAACCTTGGTTTGATCAGACTCGGAGTACTGTACACAATTCTGGTCTCCATATTATAAAAAGGATATAGAGGGACTGGCAAAGGTGCAAAAAAGATTCACAAGAATGGTACCAGAACTGAGAGGTTATACCTATCAAGGGGGCAGGGGGAGGGGGGTGGGAAATGAACAGACTGTGGTTCTTTTCTTTAAGAATATGAAAAAGTTTGATTGGGTAGAAATAGTGAAGATGTTTCCACTTGTGGGAGAAACCAAGACGAGAGCCAACAACACAACAAAGAGTGCTGAGAAATAGTTGCTTTTTCTGGGCCTAAGAGAAGGAAATGGGCACTACGGACGCCATTTTGAGCTTCGGAGGTGTGGCCTCACCAATACCCTGTACAGTTGCAGCAGGACTTCCCTGCTTTTGTACTCCATCCCTCTCGCAATGAAGGCTAACATTGCATTCGCCTTCCCGATTACCAAACTAACTTTTTGGGATTCATGCACAAGGACTCCCAGGTCCCTCTGCACTGCAGCATGTTGTAATTTCTCCCCATTCAAATAATATTCTCTTTTACTGTTTTTTTTTCCAAGGTGGATGACCTCACACTTTCCAACATTGTATTCCATCTGCCAAACCTTAGCCCATTCGCTTAACCTATCTAAATTTCTTTGCAGCCTCTCTGTGTCCTCTACACAACCCGCTTTCCCACTAATCTTTGTGTCCCAGGTGAACGACTGAGGGTGGTGGAAATGGACAGTATACACGTGGTTAATAAATGTTTATTTTTCCATTTCTCTCCAGTGAAATCGTACCGAGATGTCGGTGGTCCGTTTGGTTCTCCAGACCCCTGCAGTACGTATCTAGGCAGTCGAGGTCGCGGGTTTGGGAAGTGACTGAGGGAGCACCGTACTGAGCTGTCGGAGGGGCAGTACTGAGGGAGCGCCGTACTGCGCTGTCGGAGGGGCAGTACTGAGGGAGCGCCGCATTGCGCTGTCGGAGGGGCAGTACTGAGGGAGCACCGTACTGTCGGAGGGGCAGTACTGAGGGAGCGCCGTACTGTCGGAGGGGCGGTACTGAGGAAGCGCCGTACTGCACTGTTGGAGGTGCGGTACCGAAGGAGCGCCGCACTGCGCTGTCGGAGGGGCGGTACTGAGGGAGCGCCGTACTGCGCTGTCGGAGGTGCGGTACCGAAGGAGCGCCGCACTGCGCTGTCGGAGGGGCGGTACTGAGGGAGCGCCGTACTGCGCTGTCGGAGGTGCGGTACCGAAGGAGCGCCGTACTGCGCTGTCGGAGGGGCGGTACTGAGGGAGCGCCGTACTGTGCTGTCGGAGGTGCGGTACCGAAGGAGCGCCGCACTGCGCTGTCGGAGGGGCGGTACTGAGGGAGCGCCGTACTGCGCTGTCGGAGGTGCGGTACCGAAGGAGCGCCGTACTGCGCTGTCGGAGGTGCGGTACCGAGGGAGCGCCGTACTGCGCTGTCGGAGGTGCGGTACCGAAGGAGCGCCGTACTGCGCTGTCGGAGGTGCGGTACCGAGGGAGCGCCGTACTGCGCTGTCGGAGGGGTGGTACCGAGGGAGATCATTATGCAGAAGAGCAGAGGTTGAGTTCTTCCCGCTGCCCTGGGCCCGATATTCATCCCTCCACCAACCGATGACGTGGGCCGTTATCACCTCGCTGTTTGCGGGAGCTTGCTGTGCGCAAATTGAGCTGCTGCCTCCCAACAGCCAGCGACTCCGAAAAGTGTTTCATTGGGCTGTGAGGTGCTTTGGGAACGGTCCGGGGGGGGCGGGCGTGAAAGTCTCTATATAAATGCAAACCTTTCCTTTTCCCAACGAGCTTCTGCGCGCGCTGCGTGCCTGCGTTGGCGCGTGGTTTTGACGCAAATTCTTTTCTCGTTCTCCCCCCACCCCCCACCAGCTACAGGTGAATGCAGAGTGTTATACTCTGTGCTGCCGTACTGGATCAAGTGTTACCTCCTGGTGTTGTCGGGCGCCGCATCGACCAGCTGCGGCAGCGACGCCAAGAGCGGCCAGCGGCTGTGGAAGCAGGCGGATTGGTCGCCCAAGTGCCGCTGGGCCAAGGACGAGGGATACGGCCCGGACGCCGGCTGCCAACACCAGGGCGGGGGTCCCGCCGATGGTGGATGCCGCTCGCCGAGCCGCGACAGGCCGGCGACTTGCGCAGCAGCACCAGCCCCGACTGCCCGCTGGAGGCTCGCTCCCCTGGCGACCGCCCCTGCCCTCCTCAGTGTCGGCTGCTGATGGCCTGGTCCTGCTCCGCGGCCCTCGATCGGCCGGAGCAGCCGTTCAGTAACCCCGCCGCTCCTGGCCCGCGCTACGTGCCGCCGGCACAACAGCAGCCGCCTCTGCTGGACTATCCGCTGCCGCCGCTGGATTGTTCACCCCCTGTGCGCCCCCGCCCGGGACCCTGGAGCCCCGCCAGCTCGCTGAGCGCCACCTGCTCCAGCTCGTGTCCCGCCCGGACCCTTGCCGCCATCGTCGCGGCAGTCGCCGGCGTCCCAGTGGCGGCGGTTCCCCTCGCCGCCTCCCGCCCGCTTCCCGGCCCCGCCCCGCCTCTCCCTCCACCCCCTGACTACTTGCCCGAGTGGCCCCGCAGCCTGTCCTCCTCCTCCGCCTCCCCGCCCCGCCGAAGGGGGCCTGCCGGAGGCCGCCACTGCCGCAGCCTCTCCCGCCGCCGGCCCCCAAACTCGGCCGCTCCCGCCCGCCCATCCCAGTCCCGCTCGCGCTCCACCTCCGACGAGACCTCATCCTTCAGCCGCAGCTCCTCCCGTTGCTGCCTGGTGGCCGGCGAGCCGGCAAACGGGGCCTCCTCGCCGGCAACAACAGGCGCTGGCCCCGCTTACTACGCCCCCTGCTGCCTGGGCCAGCCCGAGGCCGAGCCGGGGGCCGCCCAGGCACCGATGACGCGCCCCAGAGCACTGCCGGACTGCGGCACGCCGGTCTTTGGCGCAACATCACCCCGCCAGTTCCCGGTCTACCGCGACTGCCCCGGGCTGGCCCCGCCGCAGCTCAACGCCAGCCCCGTGCGCCAATCGACACCACCGGCTGTGGCTTCGGGGGCGGCCTGGGCCCCCTGCCCACCCGGCCCAGCCGCCGGCAAACACCACGGCGGGACACCGGCTCCCAGCAGTGGCAGCCCCATCCGCATCTGCTCCACCCGCCATCTCCGGCCGGGGCCCAGCCCCGAGGTGATACAGCGGCGGCAGCACCAGCAACAACTGGGTGCCTCTCCCGCCCGGGGCGAGGGAGAACGTGCCCTGGTCTCCCGGCTCGGCCAGCCGCCCCCGCCCAGGAGAGCCCACGCCCCCTGCCCCCAACAGCGCCGCCGCAAGCCACGCGGGAGACACCCGGTGCTCTCAGCAGTCGGCCTTTGAGCCCCGGGCCTCCAACGCGGACCGGGGGGCCCTCCGCCAGGCTTCCCCCGGGTCTGGGGAGTGCGGCAGCCCGAGCTTGGGGCTGCGGGAGCTCCCCAAGGCCCGGCTGGTGGTCTGCTACTCGGACGGGCTCGAGGGCGAGGAGGCAGGCGGGCTGTTGGCCCGTGCCATTGCCCACTGCCCCAAGGCCCAGCTCGGCCCACCCCTTGCCCCCGCCAACTGCTTCCGGGCCGCGAGGCACCCGCCCTACTATGACTGTCGTTGACACAGAGAGAGAGAGAGAGAAGAGAGGAGCGAGAGAGAGAGGGAGGAGAAAGTGTGTGTCACTTGTTGTGGTGTGTGGAGATATAAACACAGAGAGAGCCGTCGTTATCCTTAACCTAAATAAAGGCCACTGAGCAAACACTCTCCAATTTATTCGCGTTTTGCATCGGTGGGGAGCGGCTGAGGGGGAGTCCCGTGGCCCACGAGGGAAGTCGAGGCTGGCATCGAACTGAAAACAAGGGCATACAATGTGCCCAAGGTTATTGGGAGGGCAGACGATTGGGAAATTTTTCTGAACCAGCAAAGGCGTAAAAAAAGTAGTAATGTCAAACGTGCCGGTGCAGGAAACAGTGAGGAAGGCAAGTGATATGTTGGCCTTCATTGCAAGAGGGTTTGAGTACAGGAGCAAGGAGGTCTTGCTGCGGTTATACACCATTATCATCATCGGCAGCCCCTCGGAATCGAGGAAGACTTGCTTCCACTCCAACACGAGTTCTTGGGTGACCGAACAGTCCAATACGGGAACCACAGTCTCTGTCACGGGTGGGACAGATGGACGTTGAGGGAAGGGAAGGTTGGGACAGGTTTGCCGCACGCTCCATCTGCTGCCTGCGCTTGCTTTCTGCGTGCTCGCAATTGGCGACGAGACTCGAGGTGCTCAGCGCCCTCCCGGATGCACTGCCTCCACTTAGGGCAGACTGGTCTTTGGGCCAGGGACTCCCAGGTGTCGGTGGGGATGTTGCACTTTATCAGGGAGGCTTTGAGGGTGGTCCCTTATAACGTTTCCTCTGCCCACCTTTGGCTCGTTTGCCCGTGAAGGAGTTCCGAGTAGAGCGCTCGCTTTGGGAGTCTCGTGTCGGGGGCATATGGACAATGTGGCCCTGCCCAGCGGAGCTGGTCGAGTGTGGTCAGTGCTTCGATGCTGGGGATGTTGGCCTGGTCGATGATACGTCCTTACTATACAGTATAAATGCACACAAGGCCCATGCTTGAGAGACGGTCAGTCTGTGACCTGTCCTTTATTTCATAGCACTCAAGTGCAGGAAGTGGGTGGAGCTTCTCCTTTTATACCTGAAGGTCCAGGTTAGGAGTGTCTCCCACCTAGTGGTCATTGTTCTCACGGTGTACAACTGAGGTTAGTTTATACATGGGTTACAATGCTGGTTGAATACATGACATCACCTCCCCCCGCAAAGTCTTATTGGGATCACAGATTGAGTCTCTCTGGTGGTTTACGCTCCCTTGTAGAGCGCCTGAGTTGGGGCTCCGGTTGTTGGGCGCTGGCCTGAGTGTCTGCTGTTTGCGGTGCCTCAGGTCTGTCCGGACTGCCCACAGTGACTGTGCTTTCCTCCACTTGGTTCCCATGTTCGGTCACCTGTGGCGGAGTGAACTCTACATCATGTTCTTCCTCTGCTTCTTCTATGGGGTTGCTGAACCTCCTTTTAGTTTGATCCACATGTTTGCGGCAGATTTGTCCATTGGTAAGTTTAACTACCAGAATCCTATTTCCCTCTTTGGCAACCACAGTGCCTGCGAGCCATTTGGGCCCTGCAGCGTAGTTGAGGACAAAAACAGGGTAATTTACATCAATACATCACGCCCGCGCATTCCTTTCATGGTAGTCATATTGTGACTGGTGCCTGCTCTCGACAATTTCTTTCATGGTGGGGTGTGCAAGGGATAGCAGGGTTTTGAGCATCCTTTTCATTAGCAGCTCTGCGGGTGGAACCCCTGTGAGCGAGTGTGGTCGGGATCTATTGGCCAACAGGAGGCGTGATAAGCGTCTTTATAGGGAACCCCCTTGGATTCTGAGCATCCCTTGTTTGATTATCTGCACTGCTCGTTCCACCTGGCCGTTTGAGGCCGGTTTGAATGGTGCCATTCTAACATGGTTAATTCCATTGCCTGCCATGAAGTCCTGGAATTCAGTGCTTGTGAAGCACGGGCCATTGTCGCTGACCAAGATGTCCAGTAGACCATGGGCAGCGAACATTGCCCGTAGACTTTCTACCGTGGCAGAGGATGTGCTTGAATTTAAAATGTCACACTCGATCCATTTGGAGTAGGCGTCTACTACAACCAAAAACATTTTCCCCATGAAAGGACCTGCGTAGTCCACATGGATGCGTGACCATGGCTTGGCGGGCCAGGACCAGGGGCCAAGGGGGGCTTCCCTGGGTGCATTGTCCAGCTGGGCACACGTGTTGCACCTGCGAACACAAAGTTCTAGGTCTGCGTCTATCCCTGGCCACCAAACGTGTGACCTGGCAATTGCCTTCATCATGACAATGCCCGGGTGCTCATTGTGGAGTTCTCTGATGAACATCTCTCTGCCCATCTGGGGCATGACTACGCGGTTTCCCCACAGTAGGCAATCGGCCTGAATCGAGAGTTCATCCTTGCGCCTGTGAAATGGTTTAAATTTCTCAGGGCATGCCCCGTACGTGGCTGTCCAGTCCCCATTCAGGACACATTTCTTGACTAGAGACAATAGCGGGTCTCTATTTGTCCAGACTTTAATCTGACGGGCTGTCACGGGTGAGCCTTTGCTTCCGAAAGCTTCAACAGCCATGACCATCTCAGCATCATGCTCGGTCGCCCCCTCAGTGGTGGCTAGTGGGAGCCTGCTGAGTGCATCGGCGCAGTTTTCAGTGCCCGGTCTGTGCCGAATTGTGTAGTCATAGGCGGCTAACGTGAGTGCCCACCTCTGTATGCGGGCCGATGCATTCGCATTTATGGCCTTGTTGTCAGCCAAAAGGGACGTTAGGGGTTTGTGATCTGTCTCCTGCTCAAATTTCCTGCCAAACAGGTACTCGTGCATTTTCTTAACTGCATATACACATTACTGGCCGCATTGTCCCTTGCAATGGTGTGAATCGCCGTTCAGCTTGCCATTGTCTCTGTCGAACTCCCCTTCTGGGTTCGACTATATGTTGGGGCATGCCTGACTGCCCTTTTCTGCCTGGAGAACTGTGTGCTGCTTTAGCAATGTTGAATCTCTGCCCCAACCATTCCTTAACACAGTACCTCTCGTCTGTTCTGCTCGTGACCATGCTCGCGTGGTTTAAATCCCAGTTTCTTGTTGCCATTGATACGTCCTTACTATACAGTATAAATGCACACGAGGCCCATGCTTGAGAGAAGGTCAGTCTGTGACCTGTCCTTTATTCCTTAGCACTCAAGTGCAGGAAGTGGGTGGAACTTCCCCTTTTATACCTGAAGGTCCAGGTTAGGAGTGTCTCCCACCTAGTTGTCAGTGTTCTCACGGTGTACAACTTGGGTCAGTTTATACACGGGTTACAATGCTGGTTGAATACATGACAGTCGAGGACGCTAACGTTGGTGTGTCTGTCCTCCCGGGGGATTTGCAGGATCTTTCGGGGCCATAAAAGGAACAGAGGTGTGGTGACCCGGGAGCAGCGTGGAGCCATAAAAGGTGACTGCACAAGATAAAAGTTCACGGGGTTGGGGGTAATATATTAGCATGGATAGAGGATTGGCTAACTAACAGAAAACAGAGAATCGGGATAAATGGTTCATTCTCTGGTTGGCAATCAGTAACTCGTGGGGTACCGCAGGGATCAGTGCTGGGACCCCAACTATTTACAATCTATATTAACGACTTGGAAGAAGGGACCGAGTGTAACGTAGCCAAGTTTGCTGATGATACAAAGATGGGAGGAAAAGCAATGTGTGAGGAGGACACAAAAAATCTGCAAAAGGACATAGACAGGCTAAGTGAGTGGGCAAAAATTTGTCAGATGGAGTATAATGTTGGAAAGTGTGAGGTCATGCACCTTGGCAGTAAAAAATCAAAAAGCAAATTATTATTTAAATGGAGAAAGATTGCAAAGTGTTGCAGTACAGCGGGACCTGGGGGTACTTGTGCATGAAACACAAAAGGTTAGTATGCAGGTACAGCAAGTGATCAGGAAGGCCAATGGTATCTTGGCCTTTATTGCAAATGGGATGGAGTATAAAAGCAGGGAAGTCTTGCTCCAGTTATACAGGATAATGGTGAGGCCACACCTGGAGTACTGCGTGCAGTTTTGGTCTCCGTATTTACGAAAGGATATACTTGCTTTGGAGGCAGTTCAGAGAAGGTTCACTCGGTTGATTCCGGGGATGAGGGGGTTGACTTATGAGGAAAGGTTGAGGAAGTTGGGCCCTTACTCATTGGAATTCAGAAGAATGAGAGATAATCTTATGGAAACGTATAAGATTATGAGGGGGGCTCGACAAGGTGGATGCAGAGAGGATGTTTCCACTGATGGGGGAGACTAGAACTAGGGGGCATGGTCTTAGAATAAGGGGCCGCCCATTTAAAACTGAGATGAGGAGGAATTTCTTCTCTCAGAGGGTTGTAAATCTGTGGAATTCGCTGCCTCAGAGAGCTGTGGAAGCCGGGACATTGAATATATTTAAGACAGAGATAGACAGTTTCTTAACCAATAAGGGGGCAGGCAGGAAAGTGGAGCTGGGACCATGATCAGATCAGCCATGATCGTATTAAATGGCGGAGCAGGCTTGAGGGGCCGTATGGCCCACTCCTGCTCCTATTATGTAATTTCCCACCTGAACCTTCTCTGCGCTAATGGAGAACAACCGCAGCTTCTCCAGTCTCTTGATGTCACTGAAGTCCCTCTTCCCCGGAACCTCGGTGGTCAATCTCGCTGTCCAAGTCCTTCACATCCTTTCGAAGGTGCGATGCCCAGAATTGACTCCAAGACTGTAGCTGGGTGCCAAACCAGTAAAGTGTTAAACCGTTAACACCAGCCCAGCCCGGCTTTGCGTGCACGCTCTCTATTTACAATACGCCTCTATTTACAATATGCATTAATGATTTAGACGAAGGAATTGAATGTAATATCTCCAAGTTTGCAGATTACACTAAGCTGGGTGGCGGTGTGAGCTGTGTGGAGGACGCTAAGAGGCTGCAGGGTGACTTGGACAGGTTAGGTGAGTGGGCAAATGCATTGCAGATGCAGTATAATGTGGATAAATGGTGGCACTTTTATCCACTTTGGTGGCAAAAAGAGGAAGGCAGACTATTATCTGAATGGTGACAGATTAGGAAAAGGGGAGGTGCAATGAGACCTGGGTGTCATGGTACATCAGTCATTGAAAGTTGGCATGCAGGTACAGCAGGCGGTGAAGAAGGCAAATGGCATGTTGGCCTTCATCGCGAGAGGATTTGAGTACAGGGACTGGGAGGTCTTACTGCAGTTGTACAGGGCCTTGGTGAGGCCTCACCTGGAGTGTTGTGTTCAGTTTTGGTCTCCTAATCTGAGGAAGGATATTCTTGCTATTGAGGGAGTGCAGCGAAGGTTCACCAGACTGATTCCCGGGATGGCAGGACTGACATATGAAGAAAGACTGGATCGACTAGGCTTATAATAAGAACATAAGAATTAGGAACAGGAGTAGGCCATCTAGCCCCTCGAGCCTACTCCGCCATTCAACAAGATCATGGCTGATCTGGCCGTGGACTCAGCTCCACTTACCCGCCCGCTCCCCATAACCCTTAATTCCCTTATTGATTAAAAATCTATCTATCTGTGACTTGAATACATTCAATGAGCTAGCCTCAACTGCTTCCTTGGGCAGAGAATTCCACAGATTCCACAGATTCACTGGAATTTAGAAGGATGAGAGGGGATCTCATAGAAACATATAAAATTCTGACGGGACATAGAAACATAGACATAGAAACATAGAAAATAGGTGCAGGAGTAGGCCATTCAGCCCTTCGAGCCTGCACCGCCATTCAATGAGTTCATGACTCAACATGCAACTTCAGTACCCCATTCCTGCTTTCTCGCCATACCTCTTGATCCCCCTAGTAGTAAGGACTATATCTAACTGGACAGGTTAGATGCAGGAAGAATGTTCCCGATGTTGGGGAAGTCCAGAACCAGAGCTCGCAGTCTAAGGATAAGGGGTAAGCCATTTAGGACTGAGATGAGGAGAAACTTCTTCACCCAAGAGAATTGTGAACCTGTGGAATTCTCCACCACAAAAAGTTGTTGGGGCCAGTTCGTTGGATATATTCAAAAGGGATTTAGATGTGGCCCTTACGGCTAAAGGGATCAGGGGGTATGGAGAGAAGGCAGGAGTGGGGTACTGAAGTTGCATGATCAGCCATGATCATATTGAATGGCGGTGCAGACTCGAAGGGCCCAATGGCCTACTCCTGCACCTATTTTCTAGGTTTCTATCCACGTCAGTACATTACCCCCAATAGCATGTGCTTTGATTCTGCACACCAATCTCTTGTGTGGGACCTTGTCAAAAGCCATTTGAAAGTCCAAATACACCACATCCACTGGTTCTCCCTGAATGGTGGTGCAGGCTCGAAGGGCCCAATGGCCTGCTCCTGTCGATAAACCGCAGCAAAGTATGTTTTGAATCAGAGAGTTTTATTTAAGCGGGTGTTGTGTCGGTTCCGATTCCTCCGCTGATCAGGAGCGGAGCCTCTCCCCCTCGCTGTCTCTCTCTCTCTCTCTCTCTCTCTGTGTGTGTGTGTGTCGCTCACCTCACTCGTAGTATGTGTAGTACGCGGTGGTCGCCGTGGCTGCTGGCGGGATGCGGGGGGGCCCCTCGCCGGCTCTCGCTTGGCGCTGCTGCTTGTCGACGCGGGGGGTCCACCCGCCCTCTGCTCCGCAGCCCCGCCGGTTGCCCCCCGCGTCGCCTCGGGCGTGCTCGGCCATCCTGCTCGTGCGCTGCAGCTCGTTGACGTGGGGCGGCATGGGGCGGGGTGGGGGCGGGGGCGGGGGGGAGGAGGGCCAGGGGGCGGCCGAGGAGGAGGAGGAGGAGGAGGAGGAGGAGGCCGGGGGCTGAGGCCAGGCCCGCTGGAAGTCGCCCGTGTGCAGCCGCTGGCGGGCGCCGTGGGAGACGCGGGGCGAAAGGGCGCTGCTGGCCACGGTGCGGGAACGGGAGCCGGGGCTGGCCGTCAGGCTGTGGGCGAGCCAGGCCGAGGAGCGGCAAAGGTCAGGGGTCATGCAGCGCCGGGGCAGGAGCGCCGCCCCCCCCGGCAGCGAGTCGGGGGCGCGGGAGACGGGGCGTGAGGCGAGGCCCCGCAGCTCCGCCTGGGCCTGGCGACACCGGCCCCCTCGGCAGGCCCCTCTGTCTCCCGCCGAGCTGGCCTCGGCGGAGGGCGATCCGGGAGGCCCCAGCGGGCTGGTGTAACGGGCGCTGAAGGGCAGCGAGCGGTGGTCGGGCGGGGCCCCAGGGCGGGGCTCGGGGCTGACGGAGCGCGAACCGGAATCCGGACCCCCGCGGGCCCAGCCCAGGCAGGAGCGGCCATTGTCGGAGAGGGCCGGCCGCGAATGGCGGGCGCAGCAGGGTGGTGATGGGCGTCGGCGCAAGGACTTGTCCGACGGGTACACTGCGGTTTGGCACTGCCCCTCCCCGTACTCCAGCTCCAGCGGCTGGCTGTGGTACTTGATCCGCTCGGTCTCCGCTTTGTCA
The DNA here is from genome assembly GCF_044704955.1 of Pristiophorus japonicus. Taxonomy (NCBI): domain Eukaryota; kingdom Metazoa; phylum Chordata; class Chondrichthyes; family Pristiophoridae; genus Pristiophorus; species Pristiophorus japonicus. The sequence goes on from NC_091986.1 coordinate 157,494,790, forward strand.
GGCCGCTCTGACAGCTTGGGCAGGTAGCACTGGGGCAACTGGCTCCCACTCTCCGGGACCCGCACAGCGCCCGCTGGGAACACAAAAGGCAGAAGATCGTCAGAGATAGGAACAGGAGCAGGGCCCATTCAGTCCCTCGAGCCTGTTACACAGGAACAGGAAGCCCATTCAGCCCCACACCAGTCCCTCGAGCCTGTTACACAGGAACAGGAGGAGGCCCATTCAGTCCCGCGAGTCTGTTGCACAGGAACAGGAGGCCCATTCAGCCCCTCGAGCCTGTTACACAGGAACAGGAGGCCCATTTAGCCCCTTGAGCTTGTTACACAGGAACAGGAGGAGGCCCATTCAGCCCCTCGAGCCTGTTACACAGGAACAGGAGGAGGCCCATTCAGACCCTCGAGCCTGTTACACAGGAACAGGAGGAGGCCCATTCAGACCCTCGTGCCTGTTACACAGGAACAGGAGCCCCATTCATAAGAACATAAGAATTAGGAACAGGAGTAGGCCATCTAGCCCCTCAAGCCTGCTCCGCCATTCAACAAGATCATGGCTGATCTGGCCGTGGACTCAGCTCCACTTACCCGCCCGCTCCCCGTAACCCTTAATTCCCTTATTGGTTGAAAATCTATCTATCTGTGACTTGAATACATTCAATGAGCTAGCCTCAACTGCTTCCTTGGGCAGAGAATTCCACAGATTCACAACCCTCTGGGAGAAGAAATTCCTTCTCAACTCGGTTTTAAATTGGCTCCCCCGTATTTTGAGGCTGTGCCCCCTAGTTCTAGTCTCCCCGACCAGTGGAAACAACCTCTCTGCCTCTATTTTGTCTATCCCTTTCATGAATTTAAATGTTTCTATAAGATCACCCCTCATCCTTCTGAACTTCAACAAGTAAAGACCCAGTCTACTCAATCTATCATCATAAGGTAACCCCCTCATCTCCAGAACCAGCCTAGTGAATCGTCTCTGTACCCCTTCCAAAGCTGGTATATCCGTCCTTAAGTGAGGTGACCAAAACTGCACGCAGTACTCCAGGTGCGGCCTCACCAATACCCTCTACAGTTGCAGCAGGACCTCCCTGCTTTTGTACTCCATCCCTCTCACAATGAAGGCCAACATTCCATTCGCCTTCCTGATTACCTGCTGCACCTGCAAACTAACTTTTTGGGATCCATGCACAAGGACCCCCAGGTCCCTCTGCACCGCAGCATGTTGTAATTTCTCCCCATTCAAATAATATCCCCTTTTACTGTTTTTTTTTCCCAAGGTGGATGACCTCACATTTTCCGACATTGTATTCCATCTGCCAAACCTTAGCCCATTCGCTTAACCTATCCAAATCTCTTTGCAGCCTCTCTGTGTCCTCTACACAGCGCGATTTCCCGCTAATCTTTGTGGCATCTGCAAATTTTGTGACACTACACTCTGTCCCCTCTTCCACGTCATCGATGTATATTGTAAACAGTTGTGGCCACTCAAGCCTGTAACACAGGAACAGGAGGCCCATTCAGCCCCTCGAGCCTGTTACACAGGAACAGGAGGCCCATTCAGCCCCTCGAGCCTGTTACACAGGAATGGGAGGCCCATTCAGCCCCTCGAGCCTGCTCCGCCATTTAATACAATCATGGCTGATCCGATCATGGACTCAGCTCCACTTCCCTGCCCGCCCCCTTATCGGATAAGAAACTCTCTACCTCTGTCGTAAATATATTCAATGTCCCGGCTTCCACAGCTCTCTGAGGCAGCGAATTCCACAGATTTACAACCCTCTGAGAGAAGAAATTCCTCCTCATCTCAGTTTTAAATGGGCGGCCCCTTATTCTAAGACCATGCCCCCTAGTTCTAGTCTCCCCCATCAGTGGAAACATCCTCTCTGCATCCACCTTGTCAAGCCCCCTCATAATCTGATACGTTTTGATAAGATCACTTCTCATTCTTCTGAATTCCAATGAGTAGAGGCCCAACCTGCTCAACCTTTCCTCATAAGTCAACCCCCCTCATCTCTGGAATCAACCGAGTGAACCTTCTCTGAACTGCCTCTAAAACAAGTATATCCTTTTGTAAATACGGAGACCAAAACTGCACGCAGAACTCCAGGTGTGGCCTCACCAATACCCTGTATAACTGCAGCAAGACTTCCCTGCTTTTATACTCCATCCCCTTTGCAATAAGGCCAAGATACCATTGGCCTTCCTGATCACTTGCTGTACCTGCATACTATCCTTTTGTGTTTCATGCACAAGTACCCCCAGGTCCCGCTGTACTGCAACATTTTGCTGATATTCTCCCCATTTATTTAATAATTTGATTTTGTTGAATCATCAGACCATTCCGTTAGTGGCTCAGATACAGAGTAAAGCTCCCTCTGCACTGTCCCATCAAACACTCCCAGGGCAGGTACAGGGGGTTAGATACAGAGTAAAGCTCCCTCTACACTGTCCCATCAAACACTCCCAGGGCAGGTACAGGGGGTTAGATACAGAGTAAAGCTGCCTCTACATTGTCCCATCAAACACTCCCAGGGCAGGTACAGAGGGTTAGATACAGAGTAAAGCTCCCTCTACACTGTCCCATCAAACACTCCCAGGGCAGGGACAGGGAGTTAGATACAGAGTAAAGCTCCCTCTACACTGTCCCATCAAACACTCCCAGGGCAGGTACAACACTGGGTTAGATACAGAGTAAAGCTCCCTCTACACTGTCCCATCAAACACTCCCAGGGCAGGTACAACACGGGGTTAGATACAGAGTAAAGCTCCCTCTACACTGTCCCATCAAACACTCCCAGGGCAGGTACAACACGGGGTTAGATACAGAGTAAAGCTCCCTCTACACTGTCCCATCAAACACTCCCAAGGCAGGTACAGGGGGTTAGATACAGAGTAAAGCTCCCTCTCCACTGTACCCTGGGTTATGTTACTAAAAATCAGCCAGGGTTCCTGCTCCTGAACGCTGCCCAGTGACCCCTGGCTGAGAGAGAGAGGGGAAATCAGCCAGGGTACCTGCTCCTGATCCCCGCCCAGTGACCCCTGGGTTAGAGAGAGAGGAAATCAGCCAGGGTTCCTGCTCCTGATCACTGCCCAGTGACCACTGGGTTTGAGAGAGGGGAAATCAGCCAGGGTTCCTGCTCCTGATCCCCGCCCAGTGACCCCTGGGTTTGAGAGAGGGTAAATCAGACTGTAAATAAAAGACTGTTAGTTACCTCTTGAAGACTTATTTCGGATTTGGATTCTGCAGCAATAATCGATGAGGCGTCTCACCCTCGGAATGGCCTGTGATGGGGAACGGAACAGTGTCGATCGACTGATTTAATAAAGTAAAGCTCCCTCTACACTGTCCCATCATACACTCCTAGGCCAGGTACAGGGGGTTAGATACAGAGTAAAGCTCCCTCTACACTGTCCCATCAAACATTCCCAGGGCAGGTACAGGTGATTCGATACAGAGTAAAGCTCCCTCTACACTGTCGCATCAAACACTCCCAGGGCAGGTACAGGGGGTTAGATACAGAGTAAAGCTCCCTCTACACTGTCCCATCAAACACTCCCAGGGCAGGTACAGGGGGTTAGATACAGAGTAAAGCTCCCTCTACACTGTCCTGTCAAACACATGTACCTACGACAACTCACCTGAAATGAGACATCTCTCCCCACCCTCTCTCTCCCCACCCTCTCTCTCCCCCCACCCCATCTCTCCCCCCACCCTCTCTCTCCCCCCACCCTCTCTCTCCCCCCACCCTCTCTCTCCCCCCACACCATCTCTCCCCCCACCCTCTCTCTCCCCACCCTCTCTCTCCCCCCACCCTCTCTCTCCCCCCACACCATCTCTCCCCCCACCCTCTCTCTCCCCACCCTCTCTCTCCCCTCACCCTCTCTCTCCCCCCACCCTCTCTCTCTCCCCACCCCCTCTCTCCCACCCTCTCTCTCCCCCCACCCTCTCTCCCCCCACCCTCTCTCTCCCCACCCTCTCTCTCTCCCCCCCTCTCTTTCTCTCGCCCCCTCTCTTTCTCCCCCCCACTCTCTCTCTCTCCCCACCATTTCTCTCCCCCCACCCTCTCTCTCTCCCCACCCTCTCTCTCCCCCCACCCTCTCTCTCCCCCCACCCTCTCTCTCCCCCCACCCTCTCTCTCCCCCCACGCTCTCTCTCCCCACCCTCTCTCTCCCCCCACCCTCTCTCCCCCCACCCTCTCTCTCCCCACCCTCTCTCTCTCCCCCCCTCTCTTTCTCTCCCCCCCTCTCTTTCTCCCCCCCACTCTCTCTCTCTCCCCCCATTTCTCTCCCCCCACCCTCTCTCTCTCCCCACCCTCTCTCTCCCCCCACCCTCTCTCTCCCCCCACCCTCTCTCTCCCCCCACCCTCTCTCTCCCCCCACGCTCTCTCTCCCCACCCTCTCTCTCTCCCCACCCTCTCTCTCCCCACTCTCTCTCTCCCCCCCACCCTCTCTCCCCACCCTCTCTCTCTCCCCACCCTCTCTCCCCACCCTCTCTCTCCCCCTCTCTTTCACCCCACCCTCTCTCTCCCCCACTCTCTCTCTCTTCCCCCACCCTCTCTCTCTACACACCTTCTCTCTCCCCATGCTCTCTCTCCCCCCTCTCTCCCACATACCACCCTTTCCCGACAATCTTTCCTGTTTACTTTCCAAGCCAAGCCTTGTAAGGTTGCCCTCACCATACACATGATGTTGATGGTAGTCTGCAAGGCCACCGCAGTGCCCAGAATGATCAGAATCATTTGCCCCACGTACTGACAGCAATCCTCCGAATCTTTGGAACAAGGATGTCCGGGCTTGGCCTTGTTTGGCATTGTCCAAGGCAGCGTGAAAGTCATGAAGATCCAATTCTTCCTTTCTTCGTTCCAAAGTGCAATTTAAAAAAAAATCTAATTTCTACTTTCTCTCTTGTCGACTGACAAAAGAGCAATTGGTGGTGTCTCCTCTCAGCCAATGTTGGAAGTTGTGAGTCACCCGACCCTCAATGCAAAGCATCTCTCTGTGACCCAGGCAGGGCCTTTGTGAAGCGTGCGTGACAAGCCACGACACTCAAGGTCTTTATAAGGACCTTTGCACAGGTTGTCTCAGCCAACAGTCGGGTGGCCCGAGAGCTTTACCCCAAGGGTGAGGGAGCAGACACCGAACCACGTAGTCTCCATTGGAGGTCCCGTCAAAACCTCATCATCTGTACTGGGAGTCTCGTCACAAGCTCAATATCTGTACTGGGAGTCCCGTCACAAGCTCAATATCTGTACTGGGAGTCCCGCCACAAGCTCAATATCTGTACTGGGAGTCCCGTCACAATCTCAATATCTGTACTGGAGGTCTCATCACAAGATAACATCTGTACTGGGGGTCCCATTACAAGATAACATCTGTACTGGAGGTGCCATCACAAGATAACATCTCTACTGGGGGTCCCACCACAAGATAACATCTGTACTGGGGGTCCTATCACAAGATAACATATGTACTGGAGGTGCCATCACAAGATAACATATGTACTGGAGGTGCCATCACAAGATAACATCTGTACTGGGGGTCCCATCACGACAACATCTGTACTGGGTGTCCCATCACATAACATCTGTACTGGAGGTGCCATCACAAGATAACATATGTACTGGAGGTGCCATCACAAGATAACATCTCTACTGGGGGTCCCACCACAAGATAACATCTGTACTGGAGGTCCCATCACAAGATAACATCTGTAATGGGGGTCCCATCACATAACATCTGTACTGGAGGTGCCATCACGAGATAACATCTGTACTGGGGGTCCCGTCACAAGATAACATCTGTACTGGGGGTCCCATCACATCTGTACTGGAGGCCCTCCACATCTGTACTGGGAGTCCCACCACAAGATAACATCTGTACTGGGGGTCGAATGACCTGCTCCTGCACCTATTTTCTATGTTTCTACGTATACGTTTCAATGAAATCCCCTCTCATTCTTCTAAATTCCAGTGAATATAAGCCTAGTCGATCCAGTCTCTCCTCATATGTCAGTCCTGCCATCCCGGGAATCAGTCTTGTGAACCTTCACTGCACTCCCTCAATAACAAGAATGTCCTTCCTCAGATTAGGAGACCAAAATTGAACACAATACTCCAGGTGTGGGCTCACCAAGGCCCCGTACAACTGTAGTAAGACCTCCCTGCTCCTATACTCAAATCCTCTCGCTATGAAGGCCAACATACCATTTGCCTTCCTCACTGCTTGATGCACCTGCGCATTTGCTTTCAATGACTGGTGTCCATTCTGTGATTTTAATTCTTGAGAAAAGTCTGTATTTGATTACATACTTTGGAATGTGATCACCTGGCCCACCGCAGTACAGCGAACTCAAAACCGGTTTTGAATTTTATGCCGAACAAATCTGCCAACTTCTAAATTCTCAGCTCTGAAGACGTTTATTTGAAGCAGTTATTTCCTGTCAGAGACACACACCCTTGTAAGTTTTTGTGAGGCAGGGGGAGGAGACGGACGATGTTACGGAGAGGGGAAACAGGCGGGTTTAGTTACACTGCAGGTATGTGGCCGGAAGTCCATTTCAGGGTGAGATACGACACCCAGGTTGGGAACAGTCTGGTTCAGCCTCGGACAGGAGTTGGGGAGAGGGAGGGAGTCGGGGGCTGGGGGGGAATGGAGTTTGTGGCGGGGACCGAAAACAACGGCTTTGGTCTTCCCCGATATTCAATCGGGAGAAAATTTCTGTTCATCCAGAACAAGCCGTCAGACAATTTAGAGACCGTGTAGGGGTTGAGAGAAGTCGGGGTGAGGTAGAGCTGGGTGTTATCCACGTACATGTGTTGTGAGTGCAGTCCCACCCAGCTGGACGATGGTGGAGAGGCGTGTTTCATATGGGCCTCCTCCTGTTCCTATGTAACAGGCTCGAGTGGCTGAATGGGCCTCCTCCTGTTCCTGTGTAACAGGCTCGAGGGGGCTGAATGGGCCTCCTGTTCCTGTGTAACTAGCTCGAGGGGCTGAATGGGCCTCCTCCTGTTCCTGTGTAACAGGCTCGAGGGGCTGAATGGGCCACCTCCTGTTCCTGTGTAACAGGCTCGAGAGGCTGAATGGGCCTCCTGTTCCTGTGTAACAGGCTCGAGGGGCTGAATGGGCCTCCTGTTCCTGTGTAACAGGCTCGAGGGGCTGAATGGGCCTCTTCCTGTTCCTGTGTAACAGGCTCGAGGGGCTGAATGGGCCTCCTGTTCCTGTATAACAGGCTCGAGGGACTGAATGGCCTCCTGTTCCCATGTAACAGGCTCGAGGTGTTGAATGGGCCTCCTGTTCCTGTGTAACAGGCTCGAGGGGCTGAATGGGCCTCCTCCTGTTCCTGTGTAACAGGCTCCAGGGGCTGAATGGGCCTTCTCCTGTTCCTGTGTAACAGGCTCGAGGGGCTGAATGGGCCTCCTCCTGTTCCTGTGTAACAGGCTCGAGGGGCTGAATGGGCCTCCTCCTGTTCCTGTGTAACAGGCTCGAGGGGCTGAATGGGCCTCCTCCTGTTCCTGTGTAACAGGCTCGAGGGACTGAATGGGCCTCCTCCTGTTCCTGTGTAACAGGCTCGAGGGGCTGAATGGGCCTCCTCCTGTTCCTGTGTAACAGGCTCGAGGGGCTGAATGGGCCTCCTGTTCCTGTGTAACAGGCTCGAGGGGCTGAATGGGCCTCCTCCTGTTCCTGTGTAACAGGCTCGAGGGGCTGAATGGGCCTCCTCCTGTTCCTGTGTAACAGGCTCGAGGGGCTGAATGGGCCTCCTCCTGTTCCTGTGTAACAGGCTCGAGGGGCTGAATGGGCCTCCTCCTGTTCCTGTGTAACAGGCTCGAGGGGCTGAATGGGCCTCCTCCTGTTCCTGTGTAACAGGCTCGAGGGGCTGAATGGGCCTCCTCCTGTTCCTGTGTAACAGGCTCGAGAGGCTGAATGGGCCTCCTGTTCCTGTGTAACAGGCTCGAGGGGCTGAATGGGCCTCCTGTTCCTGTGTAACAGGTTCGAGGGGCTGAATGGGCCTCCTCCTGTTCCTGTGTAACAGGCTCGAGGGGCTGAATGGGCCTCCTGTTCCTGTGTAACAGACAGAGTGAATACACGAGTTCTTTCTCTGGCGAAGCAATCTGCAGCATTAAAAAACACGAGGTTAAATGTAAATATATCAAGGCGTTGGGAATTATCTCCCAACCTGCGGGATATTACATCCAGGTCTGTCGTCAGACGAGTTCACAGATGCCGTCCGCAGGCGATAGAATGTTCCTCAATCGATGGTAAGCAGATTCTGCAGAAGGAACGGAACATCTTCAGAACAATGTGACAGCAATCAGTTAGTCTGCACTGTCCCATCAAACACTCCCAGGGCAGGTACAGGGGGTTAGATACAGAGTAAAGCTCCCTCTACACTGTCCCACCAAACACTCCCAGGGCAGGTACAGGGGGTTAGATACAGACTAAAGCTCCCTTTACACTGTCCCATCAAACACTCCCAGGGCAGGTAAAGGGCTTAGATACAGAGTAAAGCTCCCTCTACACTGTCCCATCAAACGCTCCCAGGGCAGGTACACGGGGTTAGATACAGGGTAAAGCTCCCTCTACACTGTCCCAGCAAACACTCCCAGGGCAGGTAGAAGGGGTGAGATACAGAGTAAAGCTCCCTCTGCACTGTCCCATCAAACACTCCCAGGGCAGGTACAGGGGGTTAGATACAGAGTAAAGCCCCCTCTACACTGTCCCATCAAACGCTCCCAGGGCAGGTACACGGGGTTAGATACAGAGTAAAGCTCCCTCTACACTGTCTGCAGTGTGCACCATCTGCAAGATGCACTGCAGCAACTCGCCAAGGCTTCTTCGGAAGCACCTCACAAACCTGCAACCTCTACCGCCTAGACAGACAAGGGCAGCAGGCGCACGGGAACACCACCACCTCCACGTTCCCCTCCCAGTCACACACACACCATCCCTCGACTTGGAAATATATCAGCCGTTCCTTCATTGTCGCTGGATCACAATCCTGGAACTCCCTCCCTAACAGCACTGTGGGAACACCTTCACCACACGGACTGCAGCGGTTCAAGAAGGAGGCTCACCACCAACTTCTCGAGGAGCAATTAGGGACGGGCAATAAGAACATCAGAAATAGGAGCAGGAGTGGGCCATTCGGCCCCTCGAGCCTGCTCCGCCATTTAATACGATCATGGCTGATCCGATCATGGACTCAGCTCCACTTCCCTGCCCGACCCCTTATCGGTTAACAAACTGTCTATCTCTGCCTTAAATATATTCAATGTCCTGGCTTCCACAGCTCTCTGAGGCAGCGAATTCCACAGATTTACAACCCTCTGAGAGAAGAAATTCCTCCTCATCTCAGTTTTAAATGGGCGGCCCCTTATTCTAAGACCATGCCCCCTAGTTCTAGTCTCCCCCATCAGTGGAAACATCCTCTCTGCATCCAACTTGTCGAGCCCCCTCATAATCTGATACGTTTCGATAAGATCGCCTCTCATTCTTCTGAATTCCAATGAGTAGGGGCCCAACCTGCTCAACCTTTCCTCATAAGTCAACCCCCTCATCCCCGGAATCAACTGAGTGAACCTTCTCTGAACTGCCTCCAAAGCAAGTATATCCTTTCGTAAATACGGAGACCAAAACTGCACGCAGTACTCCAGGTGTGGCCTCACCAATACACTGTATAACTGTAGCAAGACTTCCCTGCTTTTATACTCCATCCCCTTTGCAATAAAGGCCAAGATACCATTGGCTTTCCTGATCACTTGCTGTACCTGCATACTAACCTTTTGTGTTTCATGCACAAGTAACCCCCAGGTCCCGCTGTACTGCGGCACTTTGCAATCTTTCTCCATTTAAATAATAACTTGCTCTTTGATTTTTTTCTGCCAAAGTGCATGACCTCACACTTTCCAACATTATACTCCATCTGCCAAATTTTTGCCCACTCACTTAGCCTGTCTATGTCCTTTTGCAGATTTTTTGAGTCCTCCTCACACATTGCTTTTCCTCCCATCTTTGGATCGTCAGCAAACTTGGCTACGTTACACTCAGTCACTTCTTCCAAGTCGTTAATACAGATTGTAAATAGTTGGGGTCCCAGCACTGATCCCTGCGGTACCCCACTAGTCACTGTTTGCCAACCCGAGAATGAACCATTTATCCCGACTCTCTGTTAGTTAGCCAATCCTCTATCCATGCTAATATATTACCCCCAACCCCATGAACCTTTATCTTGTGCAGTAAATAGTTGGGGCCCCAGCACCGATCCCTGCGGCACCCCACTAGTTACTGATTGCCAACCCGAGAATGAACCATTTATCCTCACTCTCTGTTAGTTAGCCAATCCTTTCTCCATGCTAGTATATTACCCCCAACCCCGTGAGCTTTTATCTTGTACGGTAATCAGTACAGTAAGTAATCCTTACACACATCGGTTATCTGGAGCGCAGTGCTGTGGTCGGACAATATAGCCACTCCTGCAATTTTCCTCTGGTAAGCGCAGGTGTAGTAATCGCTCCTGCCTCTTCTCGTGGCCTTGACGTGGAAGACGACGGACGGATTCCCGGGTCTGGCCCTCCGCGACTGTATCGGCCTCGACCCTTGGCTTCTCTGGTACAGGTAAAACTTCCGGCTAACCTCCGGGTCACAAGCTGCACAGGTCACGTTGAAATGCCGACCGGACTCCAACACCCGGTCTCCTCCATCCAAAGATAGTCTCGGTCTGGAAAGATCACCTTGACCGATGGGTCAGAGTGGGGAAATAGAGAAAGACTTGCATTTATATAGTGCCTGTCGCGACCACTGGACATCCCAAAGCGCTTTACATGTCCGACCCCTTATCCTGGGACTCTGTGTGACCACTGGTTCTAGACTCCACAGCTCAGGGGGCAAACATCCTCTCATTATAACACAAGAAATAGGAGCAGGAGTGGGCCATTCGGCCCCTCGAGCCTGCTCCGCCATTTAATACGATCATGGCTGATCCGATCATGGACTCAGCTCCACTTCCCTGCCTGCTCCCCTTATCGGTTAAGAAAGTGTCGATCTCTGTCTTAAATATATTCAATGTCCCGGCTTCCACAGCTCTCTGAGGCAGCGAATTCCACAGATTTACAACCCTCTGAGAGAAGAAATTCCTCCTCATCTCAGTTTTAAATGGGCGGCCCCTTATTCTAAGACCATGCCCCCTAGTTCTAATCTCCCCCATCAGTGAAAACATCCTCTCTGCATCCACCTTGTCGAGCCCCCTCATAATCTTATACGTTTCAATAAGATCACCTCTCATTCTTCTGAATTCCAATGGGTAGAGGCCCAACCTCCTCAACCTTTCCTCATAAGTCAACCCCCTCATCTCCGGAATCAACCGAGTGAACCTTCTCTGAACTGCCTCCAAAGCAAGTATATCCTTTTGTAAATACGGAGACCAAAACTGCACGCAGTACTCCAGGTGTGGCCTCACCAATACCCTGTATAACTGTAGCAAGACTTCCCTGCTTTTATACTCCATCCCCTTTGCAATAAAGGCCAAGATACCATTGGCCTTCCTGATCACTTGCTGTACCTGCATACTAACCTTTTGTGTTTCATGCACAAGTACCCCTAGGTCCCGCTGTACTGCGGCACTTTGCAATCTTTCTCCATTTAAATAATAACTTGCTCTTTGATTTTTTTTTCTGCCAAAGTGGATAACCTCACACTTTCCAACATTATACTCCATCTGCCAAATTTTTGCCCACTCACTTAGCCTGTCTATGTCCTTGTGCAGATTTTGTGTGTCCTCCTCACACATTGCTTTTCCTCCCGTCTTTGTATCATCAGCAAACTTGGCTACGTTACACTCAGTCCCGTCTTCCAAGTCAATAATATAGATTGTAAATAGTTGGGGCCCCAGCATTGATCCCTGCGACACCCCATTAGTTACTGGTTGCCAGCCCAAGAATGAACCATTTATCCCGACTCTCTGTAAGTTGGCCAATCTTTGGTTAGACCACACTTGGAGCACCATGCACAGTTCTGGTCTCCATATACCTGGGTTAGACCACACTTGGAGCACCGTACACAATTCTGGTCTCCATATACCTGGGTTAGACCACACTTGGAGCACCGTGCACAGTTGTGGTCTCCATATACCTGGGTTAGACCACACTTGGAGCACCGTGCACAGTTCTGGTCTCCATATACCTGGGTTAGACCACACTTGGAGCACCGTACACAATTCTGGTCTCCATATACCTGGGTTAGACCACACTTGGAGCACCGTGCACAGTTGTGGTCTCCATATACCTGGGTTAGACCACACTTGGAGCACCGTGCACAGTTCTGGTCTCCATATACCTGGGTTAGACCACACGGAGCACTGTACACAGTTCTGGTCTCCATATACCTGGGTTAGACCACACTTGGAGCACCGTGCACAGTTCTGGTCTCCATATACCTGGGTTAGACCACACTTGGGAGCACCGTGCACAGTTCTGGTCTCCATATACCTGGGATAGACCACACTTGGGAGCACTGTGCACAGTTCTGGTCTCCTTACCTAAGAAAGGATATACTTGCCATAGAGGGAGTGCAGCGAAGGTTCACCAGACTGATTCCTGGGATGGGGGAATTGTCCAAGGAGGAGAAATTCTCTAGAGTTTAGAAGAATGAGAGGGGATCTCATTGAAACTTCTTACAGGGCTTGACAGAGTAGATGCAGGGAGGGTGTTTCCCCCGGGGCTGGGGAGTCTAGAATCAGGGGTCACAGTCTCAGGATAAGGGCTCGGACATTTAGGACGGAGATGAGGAGGAATTTCTTCACTCAGAGGGTGGTGAGTCTGTGGAATTCTCTGCCCCAGAGGGCTGTGGAGACTGGGTCTTTGAACGTACAAAAGAAATAGAAGCAGAAATCAGCCATTTGGCCCCTCGAGCCTACTCAACACGTTGTGTATGTTCAACACCATATTGTATTTACATAACACCGTTAACGTAGTGAAACATACCAACAGGAGTGTTATAAGATTAAAAATTCTGATCCCGAGCCACACCGGGAGATATTCGGGACAGGCGACCAAAAGCCGGGTCACAGAGGTGGGTTTTACGGAGCGTCTTGAAGGAGGAGAGAGAGGCGGAGAGGTTTAGGGAGGGGGTTCCAGAGCTTGGGGCCCCAGGCAGCTGAAGGCACGGCCGCCGATGGTGGAGCGATCGGGGGATGCTCAAGGGGGCAGAATTGGAGGGGCGCAGAGATCTCGGGGGGTTACAGAGATAGGGAGGGGGCGAGGGAGGGATTTGATCAGGAGGATGGGAATTGTAGGGGCTGGAGGAGGTTGCAGAGATAGGGAGGGGACGAGGGAGGGATTTGAACAAGAGGATGAGAATTGTAGGGGCTGGAGGAGGTTACAGCGATAGGGAGGGGGGGTGAGGGAGGGATTTGAACAGGAGGATGAGAATTGTAGGGGCTGGAGGAGGTTACAGAGATAGGGAGGGAAGCGAGGGAGGGATTGGAACAGGAGAATGGGAATTGTAGGGGCTGGAGGAAGTTACAGAGATAGGGAGGGGACGAGGGAGGGATTTGAACAGGAGGATGAGAATTGTAGGGGCTGGAGGAAAGTTACAGAGATAGGGAGGAGGGCGAGGGAGGGATTTGAACAGGAGGATGAGAATTGTAGGGGCTGGGGGGGCGGTTACAGAGATAGGGAGGGGGGCGATGGAGGGATTGGAACAGGAGGATGAGAATTATAGGGGCTGGAGGGGGTTACAGAGATAGGGAGGGGAGCGAGGGACGGATTTAAACAGGAAGATGAGAATTGTAGGGTAACTGGAGGAGGTTACAAAGATCGGGAGGGATTTGAACAGATGAGAATTGTAGGGGCTGGTGGAGGTTACAGAAATAGGGAGGGGGCGAGGGAGGGATTTGAACAGGAGGATGAGAATTGTCGGGGCTGGAGGAGGTTACAGAGATAGGGAGGGGAGCGAGGGAGGGATTGGAACAGGAGGATGAGAATTGTAGGGGCTGGAGGAGGTTACAGAGATAGGGAGGGAGCAAGGGAGGGATTTGAACAGGAGGATGAGAATTGTAGGGGCTGGAGGAGGTTACAGAGATAGGGAGGGGGGTGAGGGAGGGATTTGAACAGGAGGATGAGAATTGTAGGGGCTGGAGGAGGTTACAGAGATAGGGAGGGGACGAGGGAGGGATTTGAACAGGAGGATGAGAATTGTCGGGGCTGGAGGAGGTTACAGAGATAGGGAGGGGGGTGAGGGAGGGATTTGAACAGGAGGATGAGAATTGTAGGGGCTGGAGGAGGTTACAGAGATAGGGAGGGGACGAGGGAGGGATTTGAACAGGAGGATGAGAATTGTCGGGGCTGGAGGAGGTTACAGAGATAGGGAGGGGGGTGAGGGAGGGATTTGGAACAGGTGGATGAGAATTGTAGGGGCTGGAGGAGGTTACAGAGATAGGGAGGGGGGTGAGGGAGGGATTTGGAACAGGAGGATGAGAATTGTAGGGGCTGGAGGAGGTTACAGAGATAGGGAGGGGGGTGAGGGAGGGATTTGGAACAGGAGGATGAGAATTGTCGGGGCTGGAGGAGGTTACAGAGATAGGGAGGGGGGTGAGGGAGGGATTTGGAACAGGAGGATGAGAATTGTCGGGGCTGGAGGAGGTTACAGAGATAGGGAGGGGATCGAGGGAGAGATTTGGAACAGGAGCATGAGAATTGTCGGGGCTGGAGGAGATGGGGATGGGGGCGAGGGGCTGAGATCTGTAGAGTTTTGGGGGTCTGGGGGAGCGGAGGGGGGTGGTGGAGCTGAGGTGGAACGTCAGCCGTGACCTCATCGGATGCCGATGCCGGTTGGAGGGGACGAACTGTCCTTACCGTGAGCCGTTACGGACAACGAGTTGCTCCGCCCCGAGAGCACCCTTCGCTCGGCCAGTCGCCTCCGATAGTCGCAGGAGTAGGGCTCGGTCCCGCTTCTCACCACGTCCCCGATGTCGAAGGCGACGGAGAACCTCATGTCGCTGGGGGTGGCGGTCATTAGGGCCTGCTCCTGGCCGTCCCTGTACAGATAGAAAGTGCTGGCCTGGTCCTCGAACGCTCCCTCACACACCAACTGCACCAACTCCCCCACCTCCAGCGTCCGGCTCCCCCCTCGGAAGTAGAGATAGGGCTTGACCAGACCGACTGTGATGGGGAGGGGATGGGAGAATGCAAGAGGATCAGAAATAGGGGCAGGTGTCGGCCATTCGGCCCCTCGAGCCTGCTCCACCATTTTTAATACGCCCGGACGAGACAGCCATCCATCTCCTTCGGGACTGGCCCCTTTGCAAGGCAGGTCCGGAACGATACGCACTGGTTGCTATCGAGATTCATCCCGAGCAGCTCCGTAACTCAGGACTCTGTGCTCTGCCGACCTCTCCCCGGGGACACACACCGAGACAGACATCGCCTGCTGCTGGAGGTCCATCAACTCGGTGAAAGACGCACTTGGGTCTTCCCGACATTTGCTGGTCTTCCAGAGCAAGGCGATGTCCACGGCTTGGTGTTGCAGATGGGCGCAATCCAAGGTCCAGCGGTATGTGCTGAGGGACACACCAAAGGTTGGTGCGGTTGTCACAAAGGCACGGTGGGGCGGAGCCACAGTTTAAGGCCCCTTCCTCCACAGTAAACCCAGGGGATGAAACTAGACCCCACCTCGGGCTGTGCTTGTTAATCCCCTTGTATACATAGAGCACCATGCACTGAAAAAGCCCTGTGTCGTGCCATGTACAGTGAACATTTCTGCACGGTTTAGTAACTTGCAAATGTATTCTCAACCGAGAAACTTCTTCGCTCAGAGAGTTGTGAAACTGTAGAATTCCCTGCCGCAGCGAGTTGTTGAGGCCAGTTCTTTGGATATATTCAAAAGGGAGTTAGATGTGGCCCTTACGGCTAAAGGGATCAGGGGGTATGGAGAGAAGGCAGGAATGGGGTACTGAGGGAGTGATTAGCCATGATCTTATTGAATGGTGGTGCATGCTCAAAAGGCCGAATGGCCGACTCCTGCACCTATTTTCTATGTTTCTATGTTTCGTGTACTGCTTTCACCTGCATAGTGCTACATGTAACGTGATTTACAGATTGTACTAAACTTGAAATGAAATGCACACTAGTGCGTTATATGGAATTGCTGTCAGAATCCAAATGAATTGTATAGAATTGCTGACGGCCAGGTACGGAACTATTTTCCAATGTGTTGTAAAAATTTAACATGAATAAAATATATTTTTGAGAAAGAATAAATAGAATTTAATATGATCATGGCTGATCCGATCATGGACTCAGCTCCACTTCCCTGCCTCTCCCCTTCATCCCTTATCAGGACCTTATATCCACTACCAACCTCATGGTCTACGGGGGCTGTAGTGACACCCGCCCTCCTGTATGGCTCAGAGACATGGACCGTGTACAGTAGACACCTCAAGTCGCTGGAGAAATACCACCAACGCTGTCTCCGCAAGATCCTGCAAATCCCCTGGGAGGACAGACGCACCAACCTTAGCGTCCTCGACCAGGCCAACATCCCCAGCATCGAAGCACTGACCACACTCGACCAGCTCCGCTGGGCAGGGCCACATTGTCCGCATGTCCCCAGACACGAGACTCCCAAAGCAAGCGCTCTACTCGGAACTCCTTTACGGGCGAACGAGCCAAAGCAGAGGGAACGTTACAAGGGACCACCCTTAAAGCCTCCCTGATAAAGTGCAACATCCCACTGACACCTGGGAGTCCCTGGCCCAAAGACCAGTCCGTCCGAAGTGGAGGAAGTGCATCCGGGAGGGCGCTGAGCACCTCGAGTCTCGTCGCCAAGAGCATGCAGAAAGCAAGCGCAGGCAGCGGAGGGAGCATGCAGCAAACCAGTCCCACCCTCCCCTTCCCTCAATTGGAGGCCAGAATTGGAGGAGCGCAGAGACCTCGGAGGGTTACAGAGGTAGGGAGGGGCCGAGGGAGGGATTTGAAGAGGAGGATGAGAATTGTAGGGGCTGGAGGAGGTTACAGAGATAGGGAGGGGGCGAGAGAGGGATTTGAACAGGACGATGAGAATTGTAGATATGGAGGGGATTACAGAGATAGGGAGGAGGGCGAGGGAGGGATTTGAACAGGAGGATGAGAATTGTAGGGGCTGGAGGAGATTACAGAGATAGGGAGGGGAGCGAGGGAGGGATTTGAAGAGGAGGATGAGAATTGTCGGGGCTGGAGGAGGTTACAGAGATAGGGAGGGAGCGAGAGAGGGATTTGAAGAGGAGAATGAGAATTGTAGGGGCTGGAGGGGGTTACAGAGATAGGGAGGAGGGCGAGGGAGGGATTTGAACAGG
Source organism: Pristiophorus japonicus (assembly GCF_044704955.1). NCBI lineage: Eukaryota > Metazoa > Chordata > Chondrichthyes > Pristiophoridae > Pristiophorus > Pristiophorus japonicus. The sequence goes on from NC_091986.1 coordinate 157,512,103, forward strand.
AGGATGAGAATTGTAGGGGCTGGAGGAGGTTAGAGATAGGGAGGGGGGGCGAGGGAGGGATTTGAACAGGAGGATGAGAATTGTAGGGGCTGGAGGAGGTTACAGAGATAGGGAGGGAGGGATTTGAAGAGGAGGATGAGAATTGTAGGGGCTGGAGGAGGTTACAGAGATAGGGAGGGAGGGATTTGAACAGGAGGATGAGAATTGTAGGGGCTGGAGGAGGTTACAGAGATAGGGAGGGGGCGAGGGAGGGATTTGAACAGGAGGATGAGAATTGTAGGGGCTGGAGAAGGTTACAGAGATAGGGAGGGGGGCGAGGGAGGGATTTGAACAGGAGGATGAGAATTGTAGGGGCTGGAGGAGGTTACAGAGGTAGGGAGGGAGGGATTTGAACAGGAGGATGAGAATTGAAGGGGCTGGAGGAGGTTACAGAGATAGGGAGGGGGGCGAGGGAGGGATTTGAAGAGGAGGATGAGAATTGTAGGGGCTGGAGGAGGTTACAGAGGGAGGGATTTGAACAGGAGGATGAGAATTGTAGGGGCTGGAGGAGGTTACAGAGATAGGGAGGGGGGCGAGGGAGGGATTTGAAGAGGAGGATGAGAATTGTCGGGGCTGGAGGAGGTTACAGAGATAGGGAGGGAGGGATTTGAGAAAGAGGATGAGAATTGTAGGGGCTGGAGGAGGTTACAGAGGTAGGGAGGGAGGGATTTGAAGAGGAGGATGAGAATTGTCAGGGCTGGATTCTGAAGATGGAGCGTCTGTAGATTGGGGGTTCGAAGCCACGACCTGCCGACGTAGAGGCGAGAGAGCACCCTATCCAGTCAGCCACCGCAACCCCTACGATTCAGCCTCCGACTGCCCCCAGGGAAGGAGTGCCTTTGGGCGAAGCGACCCCCGGGGTTAAGAGGACCGACTTACCCTCGACGCCAATCTCCACCGAGTCGCTGCGTTCGGACTCAACCTCCCGGTACATCACCGTCGTGAGGTAGCTGCAGCAGTAACGGCCTGTGGCCAAGCCCAGGATTCCGGCGAGGTCAAAGGTGGCCGAGGCCCCGTCCGATTGGCCATTGGCGGAATCCAGCACCCGCCTCACGCCCTCCTGGTACACGTGGAACGTGAGGTTGACGGAGGCCGAGGGGGCCATGCACGTGACCCTCACTGCCTCCCCGTCCACGAACACTCGATGCTGCCCCTCGGGTCCAAAGGTCGGCTTCGCTGGTCGCTCTGAACAAGAGAAGGGAAGGGTTAGGAGCGTTGGTCGGCCCATTCAGCCCCTCGATGAGATCACGGCTGATCTCCGACCTCAACCCCACTTTCCCGCGCGCTCCCTCGATTTCCCCTCGACCCCGAAAATCTATCGATTTCAGCCTTGAGTATCTGACCCTGAAATGGGCTTCCGGCCATATACCCGCAGCGTAACTAAACCCGCTTGTTTCCCCTGTCCATAACATCGCCCGTCTCCTCCCCCTGCCTCAGCTCTTCCACTGCTCAAGCCCTCATCCGTGCCTCTCTCCCCTCCAGACTTGACCGTTCCAATGCACTCCTGGCCGGCCTCCCACGTTCTACCCGACGTAAACTAGAGGTGATCCAAAACTCGGCTGTCCCCGTGTCCTAACTCACACCCAGTCCCGCTCACCCATCACGCCCTGTGCTCACTGACCCCGTGTCCTAACTCGCACCCAGTCCCACTCACCCATCACCCCCTGTGCTCACTGCCCCGTGTCCTAACTCAAACCCAGTCCCACTCACCCATCACCCCCTGTGCTCACTGCTCCGTGTCCCACCTCACACCCAGTCCCACTCACCCATCACCCACTGTGCTCACTGCCCCGTGTCCTAACTCGCACCCAGTCCCACTCACCCATCACCCGCTGTGCTCACTGCCCCGTGTCCTAACTCACACCCAGTCCCACTCACCCATTACCCGCTGTGCTCACTGCCCCGTGTCCTAACTCACACCCAGTCCCACTCACCCATCACCCCCTGTGCCCCGTGTCCTAACTCACACCCAGTCCTGCTCACCCATCACCCCCTGTGCTCACTGCCCCCCGTGTCCTAACTCACACCCAGTCCCGCTCACCCATCACCCCCTGTGCTCACTGTCCCCGTGTCCTAACTCACACCCAGTCCTGCTCACCCATCACCCCCTGTGCTCACTGTCCCCGTGTCCTAACTCACACCCAGTCCCACTCACCCATCACCCCCTGTGCTCACTGCCCCCGTGTCCTAACTCACACCCAGTCCCACTCACCCATCACCCCCTGTGCTCACTGACCGACATTGGCTCCCGGTTAAGCAACGCCTCGATTTCAAAATTCTCATCCTCCTGTTCAAAGATTGGCCCAGAACTCTCCCCTTCAAAATAGTGGCCATGGGATCTTTTACGTCCACCTGAGAGGGCAGATGGGGCCTCGGTTTAACATCTCATCTGAATAACGGCACCTCCGACAGTGCGGCACTCCCTCAGTACTGCCCCTCCGACAGTGCGGTGCTCCCTCAGTACTGCCCCTCGGATCGTGCGGCACTCCCTCAGTACTGCCCCTCCGACAGTGCAGTGCGGCACTCCCTCAGTACTGCCCCTCCGACAATGCGGCACTCCCTCAGTACTGCCCCTCCGACAGTGCGGCACTCCCTCAGTACTGCCCCTCCGACAGTGCGGCACTCCCTCAGTACTGCCCCTCCGACAGTGCGGCACTCCCTCAGTACTGCCCCTCTGACAGTGCGGCACTCCCTCAGTACTGCCCCTCCGACAGTGCGGGGCTCCCTCAGTACTGTCCCTCCAACAATACGGAGCTCCCTCAGTACTGCCCCTCCGACAGTGCAGTATGGCGCTCCCTCAGTACTGCCCCTCCGACAGTACGGAGCTCCCTCAGTACTGCCCCTCCGACAATACGGAGTTCCCTCAGTACTGCCCCTCCGACAGCGCAGTACGGCACTCCCTCAGTACTGTCCCTCTGACAGCGCAGTACGGTGCTCCCTCAGTACTGCCCCTCCGACAGCGCAGTACGGCGCTCCCTCAGTACTGCCCCTCCGACAGTGCGGCGCTCCCTCGGTACTGCCCCTCCGAAGGTGCGGCGCTCCCTCAGTACTGGCCCTCTGACAGTACGGCGCTCCCTCAGTACTGCCCCTCCGACAATGCGGCGCTCCCTCAGTACTGCCCCTCCGACAGTATGGCGCTCCCTCAGTACTGCCCCTCCGACAGTGTGGTGCTCCCTCAGTACTGCCCCTCCGATAGTGCGGCACTCCCTCAGTACTGACCCTCCGACAGTGCGGCGCTCCCTCAGTACTGCCCCTCCGACAATGCGGCGCTCCCTCAGTACTGCCCCTCCGACAGTACGGCACTCCCTCAGTACTGCCCCTCCGACAGTGCGGTGCTCCCTCAGTACTGCACTGGAGTGACAACCTAGATTTTTGTGCTCAAGTCCCTGGAGTGGGATTTGAACCCACAACCTTCTGACTCAGAGACGAGAGTGCTGCACACTGAGACACAGCTAACATACAAGGAAAGCCTTAATGGAGGAAGGAAACATAGAAACATAGAAAATAGGTGCAGGAGTAGGCCATTCGGCCCTTCGAGCCTGCACCACCATTCAATATGATCATGGCTGATCATGCAACTTCAGTACCCTATTCCTGCCTTCTCTCCAGACCCCCGATCCCTTTAGCCGTAAGGGCCACATCTAACTCCCTTTTGAATATATCCAACGAACTGGCCCCAACAACTTTCTGTGGTAGAGAATTCCACAGGTTGACAATTCTCTGAGTGAAGAAGTTGCTCCTCATCTCGGTCCTAAATGGCTTACTCCTGATCCTTAGACTGTGAGCTCTGGTTCTGGACTTCCCCAACATCAGGAACATTCTTCCTGCATCTAACCTGTCCAGTCCCGTCAGAATTTTATATGTTTCTATGAGATCCCCTCTCATTCTTCTAAATTCCAGTGAATATAAGCCCAGTCGATCCAGTCTTTCTTCATATGTCAGTCCTGCCATCCCTGGAATCTGTCTGGTGAACCTTCGTTGCACTCCCTCAATAGCAAGAATGTCCTTCCTCAGATTAGGAGACCAAAACTGAACACAATATTCCAGGTGTGGCCTCACCAAAGCCCTGTACAACTGCAGTAAGACCTCCCTGCTCTTATACTCTAATCCTCTCGCTATGAAGGCCAACTTGCCATTTGCCTTCTTCACCGCCTGCTGTACCTGCATGCCAACTTTGAATGGCTGATGTACCATGACACCCAGGTCTTGTTGCACCTCCACTTTTCCTAATCTGTCACCATTCAGATAATAATCTGCCTTCCTGTTTTTACCACCAAAGTGGATAACCTCACATTATCCACATTATACTGCATCTGCCATGCATTTGCCCACTCATCTAACCTGTCCAAGTCACCCTGCAGCCTCTTAGCATCCTCCTCGCAGCTCACACTGCCACCCAACTTATTGTCATCTGCAAACTTGGAGATATTACATTCAATTCCTTCGTCTAAATCATTAATGTATATTGTAAATAGCTGGGGTCCCAGCACTGAGCCCTGCGGCACTCCACTAGTCACTGCCTGCCATTCTGAAAAGGACCCGTTTATCCCGACTCTCTGCTTCCTGTCTGCCAACCAGTTCTCTATCCACGTCAGTACATTACTCCCAATACCATGTGCTTTAATTTTGCACACCAATCTCTTGTGTGGGACCTTGTCAAAAGCCTTTTGTAAGTCCAAATACACCACAACTACTGGTTCTCCCTTGTCCGCTCTGCTAGTTACATCCTCAAAAAATTCCAGAAGATTTGTCAAGCCTGATTTCCCTTTCATAAATCCATGCTGACTTGGACCAATCCTGTCACTGCTTTCCAAATGCGCTGCTATTACATCTTTAATAATTGGTTCCAACATTTTCCCCACTACCGATGTCAGGCTAACCGGTCTATAATTACCCGTTTTCTCTCTCCCTCTTGGTAGAGTGGATCGAGAGGACCTATTCCCGGGGGTAGGAAGGACACAGATTGACGATAATCAGCGACTGAACCAGAGGGGGAGATGGTGAGAACGTTTTTACGCAGCGAGTTGCTGGGATCTGTCGACTCACTGCACAGCAAGCTCCCACGCAACAGAATATTGTCTCAGAACGGCAGGCAGTGACTAGTGGGGTGCCGCAGGGTTCAGTGCTGGGACCGCCTATTTCTACATCCGTAACATAGCCCCTCTCCGCCCCTGCCTCAGCTCATCTGCTGCTGTAACCCTCGCCCATGCCATTGTTACCTCTAGACTTGACTATTCCACTGCACTTCTGGCTGATCTCCCACGTTTTACCCGATGTAAACCTGAGATCATCCAAAACTCGGCTACCCATGTCCTAACTCGTATCAAGTCCCATTCACCCATCTGTGCTCGCTGACCTACATTGGTTAATTAAAACGGCGATTTTAAAATTCTCATCCTTATTTTCAAATCTCTCGATGGCCTCGCACCTCTCTATCTCTGTAATCTCCTCCAACCCCACAACCCTCCGAGATATCTGCACTCCTCTAATTCTGACCTCTTGAGCATCCCTGATTTTAATCATTCAACCATTGGAGGTTGTGCTGTCAGCTGCCTCGGCCTTAAGATCTGGAATTTCCTCCCTAAACCTCTCTATCTCTTGACCTCTTTTTTCCTCCCTGAAACCTACCTCTTTAACCAAGCTTTTGGTCATCTGTCCTAATTTCTCTTTGTGGTTCGATGTTAAATTTTGTTTTGTAACACTTCTGTGAAGCCCTTTGGAATATTTTATTACGTTAAAGGCATTATATTCATACATGGTTGTTGTTTTTGATGATGTGTATTTGGATTTTCAATAAGCATTTGATATGGTGCCACACGAAAGATTGTTACACAATATAAGGGCTCATGGGTTGGAGGTGCTTAAAGGACAGAAAAGGAAAGAGCTTGCTTAAAGGACAGAAAACAGAGAAAAGGAATAAACGGGTCATTTTCAAGTTGGCAGGCTATTAGTGAGGTGCCGGGGCTGTTCGTCACCACCGTCAACTTTGCCACTGATGAAGCCAGTGTTAGTGAGCGCACATGGGCTTTTCCACTATAGTTGGCTTCCTACGGGCGCAGGGCATCATCGACTGCACAGATGTGGCCATCGGGGCACCCCACCATCACCCAGGAGTGTGTGTGAAACACAAGGGCTTCCACTCTCTCAATGTGCAGCTGGTCTGCAACCATAGGAAGATCATCATGCATGTGTACGCCAAATTCCCTGGCAGCTGCCGTGACTCTTTCGACCTGCGCCAGTCCACCCTCCCTCAACACTTCACACTGTCAAACAGACTTACGAGCTGGCTGCTTGTAGATAAGGGCTATCCACTGAAGAAGTGACCGATGACACCCTTGAGAAGGCCAAGTACTGAGTCCATGGAGAAATATAATGAAAGCCACATGTCTACCAGATGTGCCATTGAGTAAACAATAGGCATGCTGAAAATGTGCTTCAGATGCTTTCGATCTGGAGGAGCCCTTCAATACGCACCAGCGCAGCAACAAGGATTAGCGCTGCATGAGGAGCAAGGTGCAGAGCACACGGCCTCTTCAGAGGAAGAGGAGGAACCTGAGGTCCAGATGCCAGCAGCACTCCGGGACTCCAGGCATGGCCACATGGCCAGACTTACTTAACTTCCTGCATTACACCCATATGGCTGCCACATGCTGTGCCAGGTTCCCCTGAAACAACACCATAAAGTATCACGACAATGACTAAGCCATTCCTTTCACACTGACCCTCATTGCTGGAGGTAACGTCACAGCTGACCATTCACTCTAACTCACTAAGCCACTTCCAAAGCAGCAGGCAAAAGTCGTGAGAATAATTTTATATGTGACATAACAGTAACGGAACCTGAACAAAAACACTTCTTTAAACATCCATGTGCTTACCCTTGTGCATCGACATCTGTGTATTTTTTCTTTTCTGAGTACTTCTACAAGGTGCAACCCCTGTGGCTTCAGTAGAGGTAGAGGCAGCCTGCTCACTTCCCTGCTGCGACTAAGTAGTCAATTTTGGCGGATGTCCTCTGGGTTTTGGAGCCTTTGATGGCCCCGCCAAAGTCTGCTGCCCCTGCAGCTGTGCAGGGGCAGACTTTGCCATCACATCCCGAGCAGGCATCTGGGGCTCTGACTGAGGGGGAAGCAATGAGGGAGAAGTGTGAGTGCTTTGAGAGAAGCCCCCACTTCCATGTCCCCTCTCACCGCCATCCCTCGCATGGGCTGCCTGCACTTCCCTGCTAGTAAGGAGCGGGAGAGCACAACAATGGGGCCATTGAGTCCCAAGTCTACATTGAAATCCCTCCTAGAGAGGAGGCCTAGGAGCCTCTGCCTTCTGCTCTCCATTGGTAGCATGTCCTCATGTGTGGCACATTAGCTGCTCCATGCAGGTGGCCATCCTTTCCATGGAAGACCCTCCAGTTGTCATCGCCTGTGACACGGTGGTGCTCATGTTGGAGATGGACTCATCCATTTCCTGCACATTTGCAGACATTGCGGCTGCAACACCTGTCCGTGCTCCCTGCACTTCTTCCTGAACCTGCAGGATCGCCCTCTTTCTCAATCGCCCCTGAGGCTGAGCATCTGCATGCAGCTGAGCAGCGCTGGGAGTGTCCTGTGCCCTCTGGTGAGGAGTCTCCACTGCTGTCCCTGCCTCCAACATCTCCTCTTGCTCACTTGTGACTTGTGATATACCAGTTGACAAGACTACTCTGTGATGGTGCTGGGTGCGCATAGGTCTGGTGATAGTGCACCCTCAGAGACTGGAGGCTCCTCTGAGAAATAGTCTTCTTTTGGCTGGACAGTGGTGGGGGGGGGGGGCAGCACGGGTGGCTCCTGATAGACCTGTGGGAGAGTAAAGAGATGATTTAGAAATTTTATATTAAGAATGGGCCGCCCCGACCTGTGTGAGAACACCACCGCAGGTCGGGGCTATAAATAGAGCTGGTGCACGCCACTGCAGCTTCCAGCACAAGCCGCTCCAAGTGTGCACCGGCTTCGAGATGGGCGACTGGGTGACGTCATCAGGATCCAGGTCACCGTTTGGAGCATGGGCAGGAGCATCGGCTGGGCCCTGGTAAAGCAGAGGAGCATGGAAGGTCGTGGCGGACTTGTGACAAGTGATCAGGGTGGAGGAGTGATGAGGGATCGTGATGGAGGTTCGGTGAATATTTGGTGCGGAGGGAGATCGTGGCAGAGGTGTGGCAAGTGTTTTTGTGGCAGAGGATCAGCGCAGGATCGTGGCAGAGGTGCAGTGAATGTTTGTGGCAGAGGAGCGGTGAGATATTGTGGTGGAGGTGCGGCGACTGAAGGTACGGGGCCCAGAAGAGCCAAGGGCCCAAGGGCAGCATGGGCCTGCCCACACTGCGATGTGTGTGAGCTCTAGGTCCATGCAGCAGAGCAGGTCTCCAGTCATCTTGGTTCAACCCTTGTCACTGGATAAAGACCTACCTCTGTCGAGCCCATGTAGTGGCTGATGTGCAATGGTCACCACGATTTTTTTTTAAAATCCACGCACAGGCATCTTCCACCCCCTCAATTGGAGTTCAGGACTGGAACATCGGGTCCTTCACTGAAACATCTGTGAACTCTAGTGGAAACAAGTCATCGTCGTTCGAGGGACCAACTATGATAATTAAGAATGTGTAACAATACCATTATGCACATGATGAACATTCACTGGCTGCTGACATCAGTACACATATGAGTGACTGTTGTATGCCATGTGACTATATGAGATGCAATTCTGTCACCAGATTGCTGAGAGGTCCCCCGCGTCTTCCACCACCAGCTGTTCCGCAATTCCTGACACCTCCAGGGCAACCTTCTCTGCTGCTGTCAAAGTAGCGAAGGATGGAGGGCCACCTACAGTTCTCTCCCTGTTATTGTGCGTTCCTTTCACCTGCAAGGAGGGAAAGAAAAGAAGTTTGAATGAGAGTAATGGCATGAGTGTCAGGATTGTGTGGGTTACATCTGTAGAGGGTGACTATGAGGGAGTACGGTGGTGCTAGTTGGTATAATTGCATTTGGATGAGGGTGACTGTGAGGGTGGGTAGTCAGAGGGGGATGTGAGTATGCAGGTAGAGAGAGAGAGATGGGTGGATGTGCAAGGTTTGTTGGTATGAGTAATGATGTGCAGGAGTAAGCTTGGGAAGGCAGAGTGATGGGCATTTGAAGACAGGCAAATGTAAGGATGCTGGGATTCTTTCGGACTCCAACAGGTAAGCCCTCTGGTGGTCGTGTAAGGGGTTAAATACATAAGGGTATTCAAAGGCGGATAGGGAATGGGTGACCATCAGGAAGAGCAGTGGAAGGAAGGTAGTGCAGGGGTCGCCTTGGGTAGTGTCATGTATCTTACATTATTATATACAACTGTATCCTAACATGCTATACATGACTGTAATAAGATATGACCTGTAACCACCAGCATGCCTTACCACCAGGGGTGCATTTGCCAGAGACAAGTATATAAGAGCAGGTCTCAAACAAGTGCAGCATTCCAGAGCTGTGAAATAAAGGTGCAGGTCCAGAGTGACCTTGACTTCACTACATGCCTCGTGTGAATCTGTACTGAGGGGACAGGACTTTACAGTGGTGACGGGTTACGGGATTACAGAATCCACAGAATGGCGAACAACGGATTAGATGAAAGGTACAATGCGGGAGACAATTGGGAGGACTTTACAGAGAGGCTCCAGCAAAGCTTTATAACCAAAGACTGGTTAGGCGACAATAAGGCGGACAAGAGAAGAGCCCATCTCTTGACCAGCTGTGGCTCGAAAACATACGCTTTAAAGAAGGATCTGTTGGCACTTGAGAAACCAGCAAGCAAGTCGTTTGAAGAATTGAGCACATTGGTAAGAGAACACCTGAAGCCAGTGAGCATCCTACACATGGCCAGACACAGGTTCTACAACTACAGACGCTGTGTGGGCCAGAGCATACCCGACTTCGTGGCGGAACTTTGGAGGTTGGCTAGTTTATGTGAGTTCTCCGATGAACTGAGGAGAGAAATGCTGAGAGACTTTTTCATTGAAGGAAAAGGCCACGCAGGCATATTCCGAAAGCTCATTAGAGACCAAGAACCTGACATTCGAGGCAGCAGCACTGGTTGCACAGACATTCTTGGTAGGGGAAGAAGAAACGAGGTTGATTTACAATGCAGCTACGACAACTAACGAAATATTGGAACAAGAAGTTCACAGCACTAAACAAGCTGCTACCCCCACAGACAGACAAAACCGGGAGAACAGGTGCTCGACAGCAGGCAGAAGCCATCGAGGGCCACAGGAACGGCCATTCACACCTCATCAACCCACAATGCGAGCAATCAACTACAAGCTGAGAGAAGCTCAAGAGAGATCAGCCAGACGCAGCTCATTCTTTGGAAACTCTTTGAATAATGGAACAGGTCTGTGCTGGAGGTGTGGAGGTGGGCACTCGTCAAGGGGATGTCAATTTCAGCAGGCTGTTTGCAGAAATTGTGAATATACAGGGCATTTGGCCCGCATGTGCAAAAAAATGGCAGCTCGGCTGGTATACGAATCAGATGGTTCAGAAAGCGGACCAGAAGATGGTGGGGACAATAGCTGGGACAACACGATCAATGGCCGCTGCTCCTACAACAGGATGCCTCCTATAATGATGAGGGTACTACTCAACGGGATATCTGTCAACATGGAGCTGGATACAGGAGCGAGTCAATCTCTCATGGGCGCTCAACAATTTGAACAACTGTGGCCGCATAAAAGAGACAGACTAAAACTCACAAGGGTCGACACCACACTCAGGACCTATACCAAAGAAATCGTACCAGTCCCCGGCAGCGCCATGCTCTCTGTCACACAGAAAGGGACAGTGAACCAACTTCCCCTGTGAATTGTCCCCGGAGACCCCCCAGCACTGTTGGGGAGAAGCTGGCTGGCAAAACTAAACTGGAAATGGGATGATGTCCATGCCATGTCATTAGAGGAACGGACTTCCTGCTCAACAGTTATAAAGCGATTTGAACATCTCTTTCAGCTAGGTGTGGGCACTTTCAAAGGGGCCAAAGTCAAAATCTACATCACACAGGATGCTAGACCGGTCCATCACAAGGCCAGAGCTGTACCCTATGTGATGAGGGAAAAGATTGAACACGAACGAGACAGGCTTCTGCGGGAAGGCATTATATCACCTGTGGAATTTAGCGACTGGGCAAGTCCCATCGTCCCAGTCATGAAGCCTGATGGATCCGTACAAATCTGTGGGGACTACAAATCTACCATAAACAGAGTCTCCCTACAGGACCAGTACCCACTGCCCAGAGCGGAGGACTTATTTGCCACATTGGCTGGAGGTAAACTTTTCTCAAAATGAGACCTCACATCTGCGTACATGATGCAAGAATTGACCGAGGAATCCAAGTTACTCACCACCATCAACACACATCGAGGCCTTTTCATGTACAATCGATGCCCATTCGGCATCAGGTCGGCAGCTGCCATATTCCAGCGCAACATGGAGAGTCTGCTCAAGTCCGTCCCGGGGACGGTTGTATTTCAAGACGACATACTTATCACGGGCAGGGACACCGACTTCCATTTCCGTAATTTGGAGGAAGTACTAAAGCGGTTGGATCGGGTAGGCCTACGAGTCAAGAAATCCAAGTGCCTGTTTCTCACACCTGAGGTTGAATTTTTGGGCAGAAGGATTGCCGCTGATGGAATCCGCCCAACAGAGTCCAAAACAAAAGCAATTCGCCTGGCACCCAGGCCCCGGAATGTCTCAGAACTGCGTGTCTTTCTCGGGCTATTCAATTACTTTGGGAACTTTATGCAGAACTTAAGCACGCTGCTGGAGCCTCTCCATGTGCTACTCAGGAAGGGGTGCGATTCATTTTGGGGAGACGCCCAGGAACACGCCTTCAATAAGGCACACAACCTTCTGTGTTCCAACAGTGTTTTGACTTTCTTTGACCCAGGTAAAAAGCTAGTTCTCACATTCGATGCGTCAGCCTATGGGGTCGGGTGCGTTTTGCAACATGTCAATAGTGCAGGCAAATTACAACCCATAGCTTATGCCTCCAGGTCACTTTCGCGGGCGGAGCGCAAGTACGGAATGGTAGAGAAGGAGGCGCTCGCGTGCGTGTACGGTGTCAAAAAGATGCACCAATACCTTTTCGGCGCCAAGTTTGCGTTTGAAACCGACCACAAGCCCCTCACGTCCCTCCTATCTGAGAGCAAGGCAATAAATGCCAACGCCTCGGCGCGAATTCAACGGTGGGCACTCATGCTGGCGTCCTACGACTATACCATGAGGCACAGACCAGGTACAGACAACTGTGCCGACGCGCTCAGCAGGCTACCCCTGGCGACCACGGAAGGGTCTGACGAACAGGACTGTGAGATAGTCATGGCAATCAATGCCTTTGAGTCCACAGGTTCGCCCATGACGGCTCGCCAAATCAGAGCCTGGACGGCCAGCAACCCCACATTATCGTTAGTAAAAAGATATGTCCTAACCGGTGACTGGGCAGAGGCTCGCGATGACTGCCCCGAGGAATTAAAACCCTTTCACAGGCGCATGCATGAGCTATCACTGCAAGCAGACTGCCTGATGTGGGGCAGCCGAGTAGTCATGCCTCTGCGAGGCAGAGAGGCATTTGTCCGGGAGCTCCACCGCGAGCACTGGGGGAGCGTTCTCATGAAGGCCATAGCCAGATCCCACGTCTGGTGACCTGGTATTGACGCGGACCTGGAGCTCTGCATCTGAAAGTGCACCATTTGTGCCCAACTCAGCAATGCCTCCAGGGAGGCTCCACTGAGCCCCTGGCCCTGGCCTACCAAACCGTGGTCACGGGTGCACATAGACTATGCGGGCCCATTCATGGGCAAAATGTTCCTCGTAGTTGTAGATGCATTTTCAAAGTGGATCGAATGCACCATTTTAAACTCGAGCACAACCTCCTCGAGCCTCGCAACCATATTTGCAACGCACGGAATCCCTGACATATTGGTCAGTGAAAATGGTCCGTGCTTCACCAGTGCAGAATTCCAAGACTTTGTCATTGACCACGTCAAGACGGTACCTTTCAAGCCGGTCTCCAATGGCCAGGCGGAGAGAGCATTGCAAATCATTAAACAAGGCATGCTTAAAATCCAAGGTCCCACGCTGCAGGGTCGCCTGTCGCGACTGCTGCTGGAATACAGATCTCGTCCGCACTCACTGACTGGGATCCCCCCCGCGCAACTGTTGATGAAAAGGACTTTAAAAACAACGCTCTCATGAATCCTCCCAGACATGCACGAAATCGTTGAGGCAAAGCGCCGTAAGCTGACTGAGTACCATGACAGAAATTCGAGGGGGAGATGGAATGAGATAGGGGACAAAGTGTTTTTACTGAACTATGGCAGGGGTCCCAAATGGCTTGCAGGGACAGTAACGGGCAAGGAAGGAAACAGGCTACTGGTAGTACAAATGGACAATGGCAAAACCTGCCGGAGGCATGTAGACCAAATCAAAAGCAGATTTACCAACAACACTGCAGAACCAGAGGCAGACTACAATGTGTAACTCGCACCACACCTGGTGGACTGACAGAGGGAACAACCTGAGGAAAGGGCAATCCCAACAGACAGCCCAGGCGAGTCAACAACAATCACACCAATCGAAACAGACAGCCCAGGCGAGATACCAGCAACCACACCCAAAGAAAAACAGACACCAAGGCAAACAACTGAACCACAACTCACGCTCCACGCGAGAGCGTAGACCACCTGAGAGACTGAACCTATAAAGACAATAAGACCTTGGGGGAGGGTGATGTCATGTATCTTACATTATTATATATAACTGTATCCTAACATGCTATACATGACTGTAATAAGATATGACCTGTAACCACCAGCATACCTTACCATCAGGGGTGCACTTGCCAGAGACAGGTATATAAGGGCAGGTCTCAAGCAAGTGCAGCATTCCAGAGCTGTGAAATAAAGGTACAGGTCCAGAGTGACCTTGACTTCACTACATGCCTCGTGTGAATCTGTACTGAGGGGATAGGACTTTACAGGTACTGTTGGGGGAGATGGCCAAGTCCATGGCACCAGGGGTGGCTCTGCTGCACAGGAGGGCAGGAAAAAGAGTGGGAGAGCTATAGTGATAAGGATTCTATTGTAAGGGGAATAAATAGGCGTTTCTGTGGCCGCAAACGAGACTCCAGGGTGGTATGTTGCCTCCCTGGTGCAAGGGTCAAGGATGTCTCAGAGCGGCTGCAGTGCATTCTGGAGGGGGAGGCTGAACAGCCAGCTGTCGTGGTCCATATAGGTACCAACGATATAGGTAAAAAACAGGTTGAGGTCCTACAAGCTGAATTTAGGGAGCTAGGAGCTAAATTTAAAAAATAGGACCTCAAAGGTAATAATCTCAGGATTGCTACCAGTGCCCCATGCTAGTCAGAGTAGGAATTGCAGCATAGCTCAGATGAATTTGTGGCTTGAGGAATGGTGCAAGGGGGAGGGATTCAAATTCCTGGGGCATTGGATCCGGTTCTGGGGGAGGTGGGACCAGTACAAATTGGATGGTCTCCACCTGGGCAGGACCGGAACCAATGTCCTAGGCGGAGTTTTTGCTAGTGCTGTTGGGGAAGGTTTAAACTAAAATGGCAGGGGGTTGGGAATCTATGCAGGGAGACAGAGGGAAGTAAAAAGGGGGCAGAAGCAAAAGGTGGGAAGGAGAAAAGCAACAGTGGAGGGTAGAGAAATCAGGGGCAAAAATCAAAAAGGGCCACATTACAACGCAATTCTAAAAGGACAAAGAGTGTTTAAAAAACAAGCCTGAAGGCCCTGAGTCTCAATGTGAGAAGCATTCGTAATAAGGTGGATGAATTAACTGCACAGATAGATGTTAACGGATATGATGCAATTGGGATTACGGAGACGTGGCTCCAGGGGAACCAAGGCTGGGAACTCAACATCCAGGGGTATTTAATATTCAGGAAGGAAAAGGAGGTGGGGTAGCCTTACTGGTTAAATAGGAGATTAACGCAATAGCAAAGAAGGACATTAGCGTGGATGATGTGGAATCTCTATGGATAGAGCTGCGAAACACCAAAGGGCAGAAAACGTTAGTGGGAGTTGTGTACCGACCACCAAACAGTAGTCGGGAGGTTGGGGGTGGCATCAAACAGGAAATTAGGTTCAGCAGTTAACATGGGTGACTTTAATCTACATATTGATTGGGCTAACCAAACTAGTAGCAATACTGTGGAGGAGGATTTCCTGGAGTGTATAAGGGATAGTTTTCTAGACCAATATGTCGAGGAACCAACTAGAGAGCAGGCCATCCTAGACTGGGTCTTGTGTAACGAGAGAAGATTAATTAGCAATCTGGTCGTGCGAGTCCCCTTGGGGAAGAGTGACCTTAATATGGTAGAATTCTTCATTAAGATGGATAATGACACAGTTAATTCAGAGTTTAGGGTCCTGAACTTAAAGAAAGGAGACTTTGACGGTATGAGATGTGAATTGGCTGGGAAAGACTGGCGAATGATACTTAAAGGGTTGACGGAGGATAGGCAATGGCAGATATTTAAAGATCACATGGATGAATTGCAATAATTGTACATCCCTGTGTGGCGTAAAAATAAAACGGGGGAAGGTGGCTCAACCGTGGCGAACAAGGGAAATTAGGGATAGTGTTAAATCCAAGGAAGAGGCATATGAATTGGTCAGAAAAAGCAGCAAACCTGAGGACTGGGAGAAATTTAGAATTCAGCAGAGGAGGACTAAGGGTTTAATTAGGAAGGGGAAAATAGAGTATGAGAGTAAGCTTGCAGGAAACATAAAAACTGATTGCAAAAGCTTCTATGATATGTGAAGAGAAAAAGATTAGTGAAGACTAATGTAGGTCCCTTGCAGTCAGAATCAGGTGAATTCATAATGGGGAACAAGGAAATGGCAGACCAATTGAACAAATATTTTGGTTCTGTCTTCACTAAGGAAGACACGAATAACCTCCCGAAAATACAAGAGGACCAAGGGTCTAACGAGGAGGGGGAACTGAGGGAAATCCTTATCAGTCAGGAAATGGTGTTAGGGAAATTGAAGGGACTGTCGGCCAATAAATCACCAAGGCCTGATAGGCTGCATCCCAGAGTACTTAAGGAAGTGACCTGAGAAATAGTTGATGCATTGGTGGTCATTTTCCAACATTCCATGGACTCAGGATCAGTTCCTATGGATTGGAGGGTAGCTAATGTAACCCCACTTTTAAAAAAAGGAGGAAGAGAGAAAACAGGGAATTATAGACCGGTTAGCCTGACATTGGTGGTGGGGAAAATGCTGGAATCAATTATTAAAGATGTAATAGCAGCGCATTTGGAAAGCAGTGACAGGATCGGTCCAAGTCAGCATGGATTTATGAAAGAGAAATCATGCTTGACAAATCTTCTAGAATTTTTTGGGGATGTAACTCGTAGAGTGGATAAGGGAGAACCAGTGGATGTGGTGTATTTGGACTTTCAAAAGGCTTTTGACAAGGTCCCACAGAAGAGATTTGTGTGCAAAATTAAAGCACATGGTATTGGGGGTAAATTGACGTGGATAGAGAAATGGTTGGCAGACAGGAAGCAAAGAGTGGGAATAAACGGGTCCTTTTCAGAATGGCAGACAGTGACTAGTGGGGTGCCGAGGGTTCAGTGCAGGGACCCCAGCTATTTACAATATACATCAATGATTTAGACAAAGGAATTGAATGTAATATCTCCAAGTTTGCAGATGACACTAAGCTGGGTGGCACGGCGAGCTACGAGGAGAATGCTAAGAGACTGCAGGGGGACTTTACATAGAAACATAGAAACTAGGTGCAGGAGCAGGCCATTCAGCCCTTCTAGCCTGCACCGCCATTCAATGAGTTCATGGCTGAACATGAAACTTCAGTACCCCATTCCTGCTTTCTCGCCATACCCCTTGATCCCCCGAGTAGTAAGGACTTCATCTAACTCCCTTTTGAATATATTTAGTGAATTGGCCTCAACTACTTTCTGTGGTAGAGAATTCCACAGGTTCACCACTCTCTGGGTGAAGATGTTTCTCCTCATCTCGGTCCTAAATGGCTTAGCCCTTATCCTTAGACTGTGACCCCTGGTTCTGGACTTCCCCAACATTGGGAACATTCTTCCTGCATCTAACCTGTCTAAACCCGTCAGAATTTTAAACGTTTCTATGAGGTCCCCTCTCATTCTTCTGAACTCCAGTGAATACAAGCCCAGTTGATCCAGTCTTTCTTGATAGGTCAGTCCCACCATCCCGGGAATCAGTCTAGTGAATCTTCGCTGCACTCCCTCAATAGCAAGAATATCCTTCCTCAAGTTAGGAGACCAAAACTGTACACAATACTCCAGGTGTGGCCTCACCAAGGCCCTGTACAACTGTAGCAACACCTCCCTGCCCCTGTACTCAAATCCCCTCGCTATGAAGGCCAAAATGCCATTTGCTTTCTTAACCGCCTGCTGTACCTGCATGCCAACCTTCAATGACTGATGTACCATGACACCCAGGTCTCGTTGCACCTTCCCTTTTCCTAATCTGTCACCATTCAGATAATAGTCTGTCTCTCTGTTTTTACCACCAAAGTGGATAACCTCACATTTATCCACATTATACTTCATCTGCCATTCATTTGCCCACTCACCGAGCCTATCCAAGTCACTCTGCAGCCTCATAACATCCTCCTCGCAGCTCACACTGCCACCCAACTTAGTGTCATCCGCAAATTTGGAGATACTACATTTAATCCCCTCATCTAAATCATTAATGTACAATGTAAACAGCTGGGGCCCCAGCACAGAACCTTGCGGTACCCCACTTGTCACTGCCTGCCATTCTGAAAAGTACCCATTTACTCCTACTCTTTTCTTCCTGTCTGACAACCAGTTCTCAATCCACGTCAGCACACCACCCCCAATCCCATGTGCTTTAACTTTGCACATTAATCTCTTGTGTGGGACCTTGTCGAAAGCCTTCTGAAAGTCCAAATACACCACATCAACTGGTTCTCCTTTGTCCACTTTACTGGAAACATCCTCAAAAAATTCCAGAAGATTTGTCAAGCATGATTTCCCTTTCACAAATCCATGCTGACTTGGATCTATCATGTCACCATTTTTCAAATGCGCTGCTATGACATCCTTAATAATTGATTCCATCATTTTACCCACTCCTGAGGTCAGGCTGACCGGTCTATAATTCCCTGTTTTCTCTCTCCCTCCTTTTTTAAAAAGTGGGGTTACATTGGCCACCCTCCACTCGATAGGAACTGATCCAGAGTCAATGGAATGTTGGAAAATGACTGTCAATGCATCCACTATTTCCAAGGCCACCTCCTTAAGTACTCTGTGATGCAGTCCATCAGGCCCTGGGGATTTATTGGCCTTCAATCCCATCAATTTCCCCAACACAATTTCCTGACTAATAAAGATTTCCCTCAGTTCCTCCTCCTTACTAGACCCTCTGACCCCTTTTATATCCGGAAGGTTGTTTGTGTCCTCCTTAGTGAATACCGAACCAAAGTACTTGTTCAATTGGTCCGCCATTTCTTTGTTCCCCGTTATGACTTCCCCTGATTCTGACTGCAGGGTACCTACGTTTGTCTTTACTAACCTTTTTCTCTTTACATATCTATAGAAACTTTTGCAATCCGTCTTAATGTTCCCTGCAAGCTTCTTCTCGTACTCCATTTTCCCTGCCCTAATCAAACCCTTTGTCCTCCTCTGCTGAGTTCTAAATTTCTCCCAGTCCCCGGGTTCGCTGCTATTTCTGGCCAATTTGTATGCCACTTCCTTGGCTTTAATACTATCCCTGATTTCCCTCGATAGCCACGGTTGAGCCACCTTCCCTTTTTTATTTTTACGCCAGACAGGAATGTACAATTGTTGTAGTTCATCCATGCGTTCTCTAAATGTCTGCCATTGCCCATCCACAGTCAACCCCTTAAGTATCATTCGTCAATCTATCCTAGCCAATTCACGCCTCATACCTTCAAAGTTACCCTTCTTTAAGTTCTGGACCATGGTCTCTGAATTAACTGTATCATTCTCCATCCTAATGCAGAATTCCACCATATTATGGTCTATATGATGTTTCTATAACATCACTCCCCCGTGAAGTCAATAGTACACATATGTACAAAGTGAGACTTTCTGGGGCTTTTCGCTCCCTTGTCGATCGTCTCAGTACAAATGTAGGTGTGGTTGAGTTGGTTAGTTCTTCACTGGGCTGCTGGGCAGCCAGTCTTGCCGGGCTGCCGGGGATGGTGAGTTCAGCTTCGTGGTCAACCATGGTGTCAGTTGCCTCGTGTGTGTGTGTGTTGGAGGGTCAAAGTTGGTGGTGTCTTCTTTGGTTTATTCGTAGCTGTTGGTGAACCGCAATTTGATTTGGTCCAAATGTTTTCTGTATGTTAGTCCTTTGGCCAATTTGACCTGAAACACCCTATTCTCCCTCTTTGGCTGTGACCATGCCAATGAGCCATTTGGGACCATTTCCATAATTGAGTACAAACACAGGATCATTGATCTCAATATCATGTGACAAATTTGCGCGGTTATGGTACACACTTTGATGATGCCGCCTGCCCTTCACGTGATCATGGAGATCAGGGTGGACAAGAGAGAGCCTTGTTTTGAGTGCCCTTTTCATGAGCAGCTCGGCTGGGGGAATTCTGGTGAGTGAGTGGTGTCTGGTGCGGTAGCTGAGCAGCACTCAGGACAGCCGGGTCTGCAGGGAGCCTTCTGACACATGTTTCCAGCTTTGCTTGATGGTCTCAACTGCCCGTTCTGCCTGGCCATTGGGTGCGGGCTTGAACAGGGCAGATGTGATGTGCTTGATCTCATTGCACGTCATGAATTCCTTGAATTCAGCACTGGTGAAACACGGCCCATTGTCGCTGACCAGGATATCAGGCAGGCTGTGCGTGGCAAACATGGCTTGTAGGCTTTCAATAGTGTCCGTGGACGTGCTTACAGACATTATCGCACATCCAATCCATTTTGAGTAAGCGTCCACGACAACCAAAAACATTTTGCCTCGAAATGGGCCCGCATGGTCCACGTGGATCCTCGACCATGGTTTGGAGGGCCACGACCACAAACTTAGCAGTGCCTCTCTGGGTGCATTAGTCAGCTGAGAGCATGTGTTGCACTGACACATGCATGACTAAATCTGAGTCGATGCCGGGCCACCATACATGGGATCTGACTTAAGGCTTTCATCATTACAATGCCTGGCTGGGTGCTGTGCAGTTCACAAATTAACGTATCTCTACCTTTCTTGGGCAAGACCACCTGATTGCCCCACAATAGACAGTCTGCCTGCAGGGACAACTCGTCTTTGTGCCTGTGGAATGGTTTAATCGCCTCCTGCATTTCCGCTGGGACGCTGGACCAGCTCCCTTGGAGGACACTGTTTTTCACCAAGGACTGTAAATGATCCTGGCTGGTCCCAGTCCTGATCTGGCGGGAAGTGACGGGGGACTTTTCGTTCTTCAATGCATCCATTACTATGAGCAAGTCCACTGGCTGTGCCATTTCCACCCCGCTGGTGGGCAATGGCAGCCGACTGAGAGCATCTGCGCAGATCTCTGTGCCCCGTTTGTGGTGGATTACATAGTTGTATGCCGACAGCGTGAGCACACATCTTTGGATGTGGGCAGAGGCTTTGGTGTTAATCCCTTTGCTTTCAGAGAGCAGCGATATGAGCGGCTTGTGGTCAGTTTCAAGCTCAAACTTGAGGCCAAATAAGTACTGGTGCATTTTTTTTACACCATAAACGCACGCCAGAGCCTCTTTTTCAATAATGCTGACGGCCCTTTCAGCCTTGGACAAACTCCTGGATGCATAAGCATCCGGTTGCAAAATCCCCGATTCGTTAGCCTGTTGTAACACACACCCAACCCCGTATGACGACGCATTGCAAGCCAGCACTAATCTTTTGCAAGGGTTATACAGGACAAGCAGTTTGTTTGAACACAACACATTTCTGGCTTTCTTAAAGGCAGCCTCTTGTGAATTCCCACCATACCCAGTTGTCTCCCTTGCGCAGTAGCGCATGCAGGGGTTCTAGCAGGGTGCTTAACCCAGGTAGGAAATTACCAAACTAGTTAAGGAGTCCCAGGAATGACCACAACTCCGTCACATTCTGTGGTCTCGGCGGGGTGCCTTTCACAATGCATAACAAAGATGAAGGCTTACATCTCAACCATTGGTTTTTAATGATCTATGCACATAATTTGTATCATTAACATCATCCCTCACAATGCACTCCAACTGTTCCTATCGCTTTCTGAAAGATCACTTACATCCCTCATGGTCGATGCCTCTAACCAGCGAATACATACTGATGAACATAAGAACATAAAAACATAAGAACATAAAAACATAAGCACATGCAAGATCGAAATAGATTGAACGGAGGGCTCTACAACATGCACACAATATCATCTATTCTACTGTGGTAGGCATATGTGGCACAACAGCAGAGAGCCCCTTTTTGAATGCTTCCTATTTTCTCTTTGAAGTCAAAGCACTTCCACAACAGGAGGGAGCAGTTGCAGACAGGCAGGGGTCTGCCTCAAGCAATTCCTCTGACCAACGTTGAGGAGAGTGTCTCTGCCCTGATCAGAGTCCCAGGTCGGGCAGTTGCCAGGAGCGATGCTTAAACCCCTTTGGGTAATGAGGGTATGTAAATGGATCACGTGACTGAATACACTGCATTGCGAGATATTATGGAGATGTGGCGGCCCTCAAATGAGCCTCTGCTATGCCACCTTCCTCATGTCACCCTGCCCCCTCACTGCTGCTAACCACTTGTCTGCTGTTTTCTACTTCTAGATGACCAACCAGAGATGCAGCATCCCTTGAGGGAGGCCTCCACTTCAGGCCATGCAGCCGATGACGAGGCACTGGAGGACACTGCTCCGGTGGAGCATCCGAGACCACCAGTTCCACCCTCGGGATTAAGTACTTCTGGGGACGATACGGACTTCCCGAGCTTTGAGGATTCGGTGGCCTCTGGCCCCAGTGGCGTACAGCAATGCAGTGCCAGGGTGGAATCTCACAGGCCAGCTCTTCGGAGGGTGAGTCGGCAAAGTCGTTCTGCTCACAGACAGGCAGACATTGAAGTGGGCCTGATGGAAATGTCCAGGGAAAGCACAGTGATGAACCGTGACCTTATTGATGCATTGCGACGGATCCCAGCGAGCATTGACAAGCTCACTGCAACTGTTGCGGAGGCAGCATTGCAGACTGTCATTGCGAGTTGTGAGTCCAGCGAGGCCATCATTGCCCACATACAGAGGCTGGTGGCCTCAAGCAGCGACAGTGGGGTTCCAGAGTGTGTGGGGCATGTCATTGATCACGCTGCAGACTCAAGTGCATCACAGGCACAAGCTTTGCTTCAGCTTCGGCAAGTGATGCAGTCCATACTCTCTGTGTTCCCCACTGTCCAATGGGGAAGTGACGGTGTCAAAGCAGGCCAGCAAGTTGTTTCTCACCATCATGTTCCGGTTGCTAAGGCCCAGCTCTGTCAGAAAGTGAGTGGCTCCAGGGAAATGAGAGTTGGTGTCATTCCTCAGGATGATAGCATTCCGGATCCCACCACTCACTCACCAATCATGCATCATGGACAGTTGACACCCCATCCACCTGTGACTAGTAACGCCAAGGAAGAGGCGACCCAGTCGAAAGCTGGGCCTTCTGGGCCAGGAGCTGGTCCAGTATGTTTTCAGACGCTGTCTCCATTTTCTGGCCCCCCAGCACACCTGGAGACCGCATTGGGGAGGAGCAGCAGGCATGGGAGGGGGTTGAAGGGAAGGGGGGGGAACGTCTGTCCAAGACCCACTAATGGCTGGCAAGAAATCATTGTGCCTTTAAATTTTGTGCACTGCAGGAAGCAGTTTTTCTTTCCTTTACATGTTGTGCACTGCAGGGTGCAATTGTTTTTTACTTTAGATGTTGTTGATTGCAGGGATCAGTTATGTGTCCATAAGTGTTTAAGCATTGTATTATGTAGGGTTTTGTGTGTGTGGGCGGGCGGGGGGCTTGGGGTGGGGGGGGGGGTTGCGGGGGAGGGGATATCGAGAGTGTTCAACATTGGTAAAAATTGTTGTTTGATCTTTGACATTGCTGTCTTGTGTCTCATTTGCACAATCAGTTGTAGAATAGCCAGTATGGTGGCATAGAGTGGCGAGGCAATGCTCATACACCCTCATTCTTCGATCAAGCAAACTGGTCAATGATGAGCTGCCGATGTAAGGCTCTTGCAGCGGTCACATCGCCACGCTGCCTCCCCCGTGGTTGTGGTGGTTGCAGTATGGGTTCCTTCGGCAGGCTCCTCTTCCTCGTCTTCCTTGTCCTCCTCCTCCTGAGATGATCCTGTAATCCTCTTTGGTAATGTCTGTCCCCTCATGATCTCTAAGTTGTGTAGCATGCAGCACATGACAGTGAACTCGGAGACCTGCTGAGGGGAGTATTGAAGGCTGCCTCCAGAGCAGTCCAGGCATCGGAAGCGCTGCTTCAGCATGTCAATTGTCTGTTCAATGATGTTGCATGTGGCTGCATGGCTGCCTTTATAGTGCTGCTCGGCTTCTGTAGCAGGGTTCCAGAGGGGGTCATGAGCCAGGTGGCCAGGCCGTATCCTTTGTCCATGACCAGCCAGCTCTGACCTTGTCTTTGTCACTGAACCATGCATGAGACATTGCTCTCACGCAAGATGAAAGCATCATGTGTGCTCTCTGGATAGCGGGCATTGACTGTGAGAATGCAGAGAGTGTGGTCGCAGACTAGCTGTACATTTAGGGAGTGGTATCCCTTTCTATTTCAGAAGACCTCTGCATTTTGTGTTGGTACTCGCAGGGCGACATGTGTACAGTCAATAGCACCCTGAACCTTGGGGAAGCCTTCAAATTGCCCAAACCCTAAAGCGCGTGCATTCTGGCTGTCCCTGCTCATTGGAAACATTGTGAAGTCCATTCTGCATGCGTACAGTGCCCTTGTCACCTGGGAAATGCAGCAATGTGTTGTGTGTTGCGAGATGCAGTATATTTCCCCATATGCTGCCTGGAAGGAGTCGGAGGCATAGAAGGCCTCTGTAACTTTCACCTCAAAGGGCAGCGCAGTCCTGTTGGCACTGGTAGGCTATAGGTCTGCATATAGGAGCTAGCATATCTCTGTCAGCACTTTTTTTCTGAAGCGCCGCCTTCTAACACACAGCACATCAGAAATGTGGAGGTATGAGTGATGTTCCCTGTAAACCCATGAGGGCTAAGGTCTCCTCCCCAAACGTCTGCGACCTCTTCGATTCCATTGCAAACCCTGGACAATAAGCTTTCTTCCAGCTTGAAGCTGCCTGCCAATAGCAACCAGCATAATTTGCAGTTGAACTAGCATTGCCCCCATTGAACCCTCTTACTGACCTTGAAAACAAAGGGTTCAGTCACATAAAAGTGCCGCTTTAAACTGTACACTCACGCAGCGTTCCACGTGCAACTGTGGCAGTCACTGACAACTGCGATCTAAGATTCTCCAGCCTCCCTTTAAACATGGCACCAATTGTGCCTGTTCATCCTGGGACGGCCTGATTTTTTTGATCGGGTCCTGGGGCGGCCGCAAAATTAGGTGTTATGCCCGAAAATTCCACCCGGGATGCTAGCGCAGCCTTGCACGATGATTGATGTCATCCTGACGGTCAAAACAGAGGATGGGGTGGTAAGTTTTCGTGCAAATTAGCGTAAAATCCAGCCCAATGTGTAGGACAGGCTCCCAGCAAAATCTTGCAGACTGGGCTTTGAGAATCATTGGGGTCTCCCTTACAACACCCCCTCCTCCTGCATTCCTCTGTTTTCAGGGTAAAGAAGAGCTTCAGGAGGACCCTGGTTCTGGCATGAGCATCATTGGGCTGGATTTCACCAACCTCGGCGGGCCCGTGGTGAGTGACGTCGGTGGCAGGTCCCAGCCTTGCTGCTGGCTCCAGCCCACTCTGTAAAATTATTTTCCTCTGATTGGGCTTGTTAAGCCCACCCAGGTGTTTGCCGGCCAATTGAAGGAAGCATGTCTGATGACGTCATTTGATAACACATCATCAGCCGGTTTCCTTAAAGGGGCCATGCTCAAATTTATTTTGACATTTGGCTGCCAGTGTTCTACAGCATTGAGGTGCTGCAAGCACTGACAAACACTGCACAAATGTGCATGGCTGCACCCAGGCTGTCCCATGACTCTCTCCATATGCTCATGGAGGGAGTCACAACACACAGGGAGGTTCTCTTCCCTTCCAATGGATGGATGATACCTCCCCAAAGACCAGCGCAGTCTGGTTTCACATTGCAGAGGAGGACAGAAGCAGGGATGTGGTCAGGAGGATCAGGCTGCAGTGGCGCAAACCTTTCAATGATCTCAGTCAGAAACATTATTGCAAAGCCACACTCAACCTCATCCTGCTGTGCCTCTCATCACATCCCCATCACTCTACTTTCCCTACCCTATTTCTACACATCCTTACTCACACCAACTTACCTTGCACATCCATCCATCCCTGTCTATCTACATTATCATTTCCCCATCTCAGCAGCCACCCTTCATACTCACCCTCATCCTAGTGCAATCATACCAACTAACCACACGCAAGAGTAGGCATTGGGTGTTTTATGCAATGTTCATGTAAAGTTTCTGTTAATGTGGTGTCAAACATTGGAACCTTTATTTTGAACACTTTGCATTCTTGGACAGATCTATGTGCACTTTTGGAAGTGGCATAGTGAGTTGCAGTGAACGGTGAGACATAACGGTACCTCTTGCAATGGTGATGAGTCTAAAAGGAATGGCTTAGGCATTATAGGGATGCTTTATGAAGTTGGTATGGGGTGGTGCTAACCCTAGTGCATAATGTGGCAACCAGGGTGTACAGCATCAAGTGAAGTAAATCTGGCCATGGTGAGGGCATCCCTGGTGTCCCAAGCAACAATGTGGTTGGGTGCTGATGCCCTGTATCCTGTGCAGCATCAGTTGATTGCGGAGAAGGTTGGTGTTGTTGGTGGTGCTGCTGATGTGCCTGATGCTGCTGGTGCTGTGTCTGATTGTGGTGCGATTCTGAGGACCAAGGTGAGATAGTTTCAAGGGCACCGATACTGATGTAATAGATGGCCGGTGAACTTGAGATGACAGAAACGATCTGTCAATAGTGAAAGAGGTTATTCCAATGAGGTGACACTGGATAGAGAGTTTGCTCCAAACACTTGTAACTTGCATAAAGCTCAATCTGTCTTTCAAATGCAGTAAGCAACAGCTTCTGAGCTTGGAAAGTAAACAGTTGTGAGATGGGAGGTTTGATAGCACATTTTTAGCTGTCAAGTAATGAAATGATTCCATGGCCATTCAACTCCTGCCCTGCTTACCTGACCTGATCCTGAGCAGCATGAACCCCATGGGTGAGCTGGTAAACTCTGAAGGTGAGCGAAAAATAGCTATTAATCCACTGTTAACAAGGTCATAATGACCTGAATTGCTTCC
Organism: Pristiophorus japonicus; assembly: GCF_044704955.1. NCBI lineage: Eukaryota > Metazoa > Chordata > Chondrichthyes > Pristiophoridae > Pristiophorus > Pristiophorus japonicus. The sequence continues at coordinate 157,538,665 of NC_091986.1, forward strand.
CCTGCCACTGCACGCGGGTCTCTTCATCGCTGACAGACCCGACATTTTGTGAAAGGCGCGTGGCGGCTGGTTGACAGCGGCATCCTGACCAGAAGTACTGTAGGTTAAATTGTCCGCCAACCACTTGAGAAGTATAAAAATTGGTGCACTTTAGCCCTGACAGAAAAATGGGGATGATACCATAGGAATAGTAGAGATGGGAGAAGTGAGTGATTTAGTGGGAATGAGGGTATCAAAGGCAGGTCAACAGTGTCAGAGATGTCATGGCAGAGAAGTTGGGGGTGATGCCAAGGTGGAACATGGCAATAATGTTATGGTCTGGTGGACCAGCTATTTACACGGGTACGAGTAGATTTCTTTTCTACAGCCAGATACACCCATGCTGCATTTATGACTTGCTCTTCAAACAAGGTGTCAGCCTTGACTCAGAAGTAGCACTGTCACCTGTGACTCAGAAGGTCATGGGCTCAAGCCCTACTCAGGTGACTTGAGAACACAATCTAGACTGACATTTCAATGCAGTATTGAGAGAGTGCTACACAGTTGGGGATGTTGTTTCCGACAAGATACCAGACCAAGGCCCCATTTGTCCTCCTCGGTCAATGTAAAAAATGCCAAGGCACAATTCAAAGAAATGCAGGAGAGATCTTCTAGCATCGTGGCCAACATTTATCGGTCAACCGAAATCACAAATATATCTGGTTATTTATTTCAATGCTGTTTGTGAGATCTTGCTGTGGGCAAATTGGCTGTCGTGTTTCCCTACATTACAACTTCAAAAAGTCAAGATCATTCCCAATCCAATCCCCTATTTTCTGAATATATTTTACATATCCATTTTAGTCAGAAGAAGTCACTACATTGTGTATAGATATCAATCTGCACATTACATTTAATAGACTGTAATTTAACATTACATTTTAAGTACTGTTCACATTCTCTAGTTCTCCAGAAATATCACTGGAAAATAAGTTCACATTCCACTAATTATGTTCTTTCTTTATTAACCTTTGTACCGCATCAATAAACTTTGCATAGTTTGCTTAAATTGGCTGGTCATAAATTATAATTTAAAAGTGAGATAAAAGGCATTACAGTGGATAAACTAAATGCACTGCTAAAAATATCAGTGAGTTTTTGTGTTTTCACAAATGATCGTATTACAAATGACATGGGCAATAAAACATCAATTTAAGATATAATTTCTCAACATTAATTAGCACTTGGGCAGCAAAGTTTGGCAATTTTCTTTGCATTTAAAGACAGTAGAGAAACAGTCATTAACCGACAAGTTATATCAAAATCTAATTTTTCATTTCTGTTTTATTTATGGTTCCTTTTGTATAGCTATTATCAGTTTCAGTAAAATAAGTTACATACTTGATGATCCAAACATTATTTTGCTATTCACATTAATGTTCAGACTTTGAATAAGGCCAGTGAAATAGTCAAACATTCCTAAAAGACCAATCGTATAAGAAGTTATATTAATAGAGAAACAACCTGCTCTGGGACTACAATATGTCAGCTTTTTAGATCTTTCGTGGATGAAGTACTGGTCTAGTGGTTTGACTGTTGGTTGTACAGTGGATCTAGCCTACCAGCCTGATATCACTATTTAATAGAACTATTCGCAGCAGTCCTAAGATTGACGACATGACCAGGTATCACATTGCTGCGGTTATGCTTCATTTTATTTCCGCAAAAGATTTTGCAAAATAAAGAAATCACAATCCTATGAACGCTATAAAGCTGAAGGTTGCCTTCCCATTCTGCTGTTTACTTTGCTCATTTTTATCCTCTCTCTTACTTGTTCTCTTCTCCAGGTTCCTGTGTCTTTCTCTAAGGCTCCCACATAGATACATATCACAGCTGATCATGCTGCTAGTGGCTGCTATCATTGCCTGACTCAACCGCGGTACTTGTGAGAAGTTGTCCATGCTAAAGATAGATACCCTCCCTTATACTACAAGTAATTAATTTGCTGACATTAGAGTTCATTTAGATCTTTCTCGCTTATTGCAGCATTGAGGACTAAATCACAGAGTGCAGCTGGGTGCTATGGTTCTGTCCCAATACCAATGGGAAAGTAGGAGGTGGTAAATGATTGTACCTAACAAAGAATCTAGGGGTGGTGGAGTTACTGTTGAAATAACACTGAAGCAGAACTTCGCCCTGTAACTCCACTGGGAAACTGCCGGGTTTTCCCAGATTCACCTTCGTTAAATATTTATGGTAGACTCCCAGCAGTAGTAACATCCTAACTCAGCAGTCTGCCTCTGGGTGGAGGGAGGAAGGAACATCCAATGCTGCTGTAGCAGCTGAAACAGCCATCACAGCCCTTTTATGTGAAAATAATTATGCTCGCTCCAATGGCTGAGGTTGGTCAGGGCACCGAGCCCAAAAATTTTAAAAGACTTCAGTTGAGGTGTTACTCTCAGTAATACAGAAATAAAATCAACATTTTGGCCCTGAGGGAAGAAGATCCTGGATCAAACCCATGGAAGGAGATGCCTTGCCAGTGAGTGCCATTGCCAGCAACTTTCATACAGCTAAGAAGTTAATTGGCATCTCCATAGCAGACTAGGTTGTCATACCTTCCAACAGTGCATTATGAATAGCAGGTTTCGGAGTTGCAGCCACCTTGATCTCATTGCATCGAACATTTCACCACCTACATGGAGGAGGTACCACAATACCCATTACATTCCCTTCTTTTGCCTGAAAATGTTTCTTTAGCACACATATGAATATCTAAGCAAGTGGTAGAAGACTAACATGGTAGGTATTTCATATTTTGTCACCTTTTCTCACCTGTTTTAAAGAATACCTTCTGAAGTCTCGGTTGCATTCCATATATTTGCATGTTGAGTGCTGTCACTCTCTTTATTTTCTTCTGAAAGGTAAGAAACAGCCCACAGGTAAAGACAAGGAACTACTTTAACCTCCCAAAGCTCCTGTTGCCAATTCTCAGCTATTCCACCTCAAAAACTCCTGCTATCACAGGAGAAGCAAGAGGATAAGATTGAAAAGGCATACACGGTGGTCTAAAGCAATGGGAAGATTATCAGATTTGTTTTCAGTGAAATGTTTTTGTCACTGATGGGATATGTGTAGAATGATTTGGGGCAATGTGGGGGGAATACCTGAATTAAGGAGTAGCAGAATGATCATCAAATAAGAGCCTTGGTAGCTGTGAAGGACAGCTACATGTCAACAAGCATGTGAGTTGACTTTTTGATAAAGGGGGATGGCAGGATACATTTGGTAATAGGCTTGGATCTTCATCAGCTGATGACCTCTCTTCTGAGTATCGGTTGCTATCTGGCTGCTGACAAAGCTCAGTTACTGCTTTGTGGGGAAAGTGCAACCTTCTGAAGCAGTGCTAAGAGATCATGGTGAAATAGCCCACCTGGATCTGCAGATGCAGCGACATGGATACCGATGGGTAAATATCAGAGATCACTTCCACTGCTTGTTCAGCCTGCCATTTTTGTGATGGCCAACTTCATCCTGCATATGGACAGAGGAAGGCGAAGAGAGACCCCAATTATTCCCAATGCCCAGTTTGCAACGTTATTGTCATGTATTCAACTATCATTGTAATCCATGTATAAATTCACCTAAGTTGTACACCATGAGAACATTGACCACTAGGTGGTGAACTTGTGGGAGGCACTCTTAACCTGGACTTTCAGGTATAAAAGGGGAAGCTCCACCCACCTTCATCACTTCAGTGCTAGCTAATAAAGGTTACTGGTCACAGAGTGACCTTCTCTCAAGTATGGGCCTCATGTGCATTTATACTGTATAGTAAGGACATATTATTGGCGATGAGAAACTGGGATTTAAACCACACGAGCATGGTCACTAGCAGCACAGACGAGAGGTACTGTGTTGGTGATGATTGGGACAATTTTATTGAGAGACTACAGCAAGGTTTCGTCACTAAGGAATGGTTGGGACAGGATTCGGACGACAAACACAGGGTTCATCTCCTGATGGTTTGTGGATCCAGGACGTAGTCCCTGATGAAGGACCTTCTAGCGCCAGAGAAGCCGACGGACAAGACTTTTGATGAGCTCAGTAAGTTGATCAGCGAACACTTTAAACCAGCGAGCAGCATGCACATGGCGAGACACCGGTTTTACACGCACCGGCAGTGAGAAGGGCAAAGCGTTCCAGACTTCGTGGCAGACCTCCGGCGACTGGTGAGCCTATGTAAGTTCCCAGATGCATGCAGAGCAGAGATGCTGTGAGACTTTTTTATTGAGGGCATCGGGCAGGCTGGGATTTTCAGGAAACTGATTGAGACCAAAGACTTGACCCTGGAAACGGCGGCTTTGATGGCCCAAACATTTATCTCAGGGGAAGAAGAGACCAGAATGATGTTTGACAAAAATCTTGGCTTAAATGCAGCAAATGGACAGGGAGTCAACATTGTTAATGCGGGACACAGTTCTCCAGGCAGGCAGGAGCAAGCGGATATGCCCGAGCATGTAGTCGAACCCAAAGGGGGAATCCAACAGAGACAATGGCTAGCTGAATGGCGATTCATGCCATTGCAAGGGACAAAGCGGCCAGTAATGGGGCCAACAACACCTGTTAATAGTGCGCTTAAGGACAGTTACAGAGACATTCAGAGACGATCGACTGGTAATGGACCTTTTGTTTCCAACAGCGGCTCATCCAAAGGTGTGGAGGCAAACACCCAGCCAATATACCTGCAGAAACTGCAACGTCAGCGGTCACTTGGCGCGTATGTGCAGGAAGCCTGCAGCCAGGTTGATGTACGAGGAGAACGGGCCTGATGTAAGCCCTACGAGGTCAAATGAACACTGGGGGAAATCGCTGGAAGCTGAAGTTCAGCGAGTTCATGTGGAGCACATATACAGTTCATACACCAGGACGCCACCGATAATGATGAAAGTGCTCCTCAATGGTTTTCCCAATATCAATGGAGCTAGACACGGGGACCAGCCAGTCCCTGATGAGTATCAAACAGTTCGACAAGTTGTGGGCGTCCATGGCCAGGAGGCCAAAATTATTGCCGATTGACGCACAGCTACGGACATAAACAAAGGAGATCATTCCGGTGCTAGGCAGCGCCACGGTAGCGTGACCCGCAAAGATTCGGAGAACAGATTGCCACTCTGGATTGTCCCAGGGGATGGTCCCGCACTGGTGGGGAGGAGTAGGCTTGCTGTCATGAACTGGAAATGGGGCGATGTCAATGCAATTTCTTTTGTGGAGCGAGTGTCATGCTCATCGGTCCTGGACAAATTTGACTCATTATTTCAACCCGGCATTGGCACTTTCATGAGGACCAAGGTAGTGATTCACATAAACCTGGACGCCAGGCCAGTACACCACAAGGCCAGATCGGTGCCGTACGTGATGCGGGAAAAGATAGAAGGCGAATTGGACCACCTGCTGAGGGAAGGCATCATCTCGCCAGTCGAATTCAGTGACTGGGCGAGCCCGATCGTGCCGGTGCTTAAGGCGGATGGGTGGGTCAGGATATGTGGTAATTACAAGGCCACCATCAATCATGTGTCACTCCAAGACCAGTACCCGCTACCGAGAGCAGAGGACCTCTTTGCGACACTATCCGGTGGCAAACTTCTTTCAAAATTGGACCTGACCTCAGCTCACATGACCCAGGAGCTGGCGAGTGAGTCGAAGAAGCTGACCACCATCACGACACACAAGGGGTTGTTTGAGTACAACAGATGTCCATTCGGGATTTGCTCGGCCACCGTGATCTTTCAACGAAATATGGGAAGCCTCCTCAAGTCGATTCCAAGGATGGTGGTTTTTCAAGACGACATCCTCATTACGGGTTGCGATACTGAAGAACACCTCCACAACCTGGAGGAGGTGCTACGCAGACTGGACTGGGTAGGGCTGCGACTGAAAAAGGCGAAGTGCGTCTTCCTAGCCCCAGAGGTAGAATTTCTGGGGATGAGGGTAGCAGCAGACAGGATCAGACCTACTGCGTCCAAAACGGAAGAGATTCAGCGAGCACCCAGACCCCATAACACGACGGAGCTGCGTTCGTTCCTGGGCCTCCTGAACTATTTTGGTAACTTTCTTCCCAAATTGAGCACGCTTTTAGAGCCGCTACACGTGCTCCTACGCAAAGGTCGCGATTGGGTCTGGGGGGACAGCCAGGAAAGGGCTTTTGGTAGAGCACGCAATTTGTTATGCTCCAACAATCTGTTAACGCTATATGACCCATGTAAGAAACTTGTTTTAACGTGCGATGCGTCGTCCTATGGGGTCGGGTGTGTGTTGCAGCATGTTAATGCCAAGGGTCAGTTACAGTCAGTAGCTTATGCCTCCAGAAGTCTGTCCCAGGTAGAAAGGGGCTACGGGATGGTAGAAAAGGAAGCGCTTGCATGTGTATATGCAGTAAAAAAAATGGACCAGTACCTGTTTGGCAGGAAATTTGAGCTGGAGACAGATCACAAACCCCTAACGTCCCTTTTGGCTGACAACAAGGCCTTAAATGCAAATGCATCGGCCTGCATACAGAGGTGGGCACTCACGTTAACCGCCTATGACTATACTATTCTGCACAGACCGGGCACTGAAAACTGCGCCGATGCACTCAGCAGGCTCCCACTAGCCACCACCGAGGGGGCAACCGAGCATGCTGCTGAGATGGTCATGGCTGTTGAAGCTTTCGAAAGCGAAGGTTCACCAGTGACAGCCCATCAGATCAAAGTCTGGACTAATAGAGACCCGCTACTGTCTTTGGTCAAGAAATGTGTTTTGAATGGGGACTGGGCAGCCACGTATGGGGCATGCCCTGAGGAATTTAAACCATTTCACCAGCGCAAGGATGAACTCTCGATTCAGGCCGATTGCCTACTATGGGGTAACCGAGTAGTCATGCCCCAGATGGGCAGAGAGGTGTTCATCAGAGAACTCCACAATGAGCGCCCGGGCATTGTCTTGATGAAGACAATTGCCAGGTCACACGTTTGGTGGCCAGGGATAGATGCAGACCTGGAACTTTGTGTTCGCAGGTGCAGCACATGTGCCTAGTTGGGCAATGCATGCAGGGATGCCCCCCTTAGCCCCTGGTCCTGGCCCACCAAGCCATGGTCACGCATCCATGTGGACGATCCAGGTTCTTTCATGGGAAAAATGTTTTTGGTTGTAGTAGACGCCTATTCCAAATGGATCGAGTGTGACATTCTTAATTCAAGCACATCCTCTGCCATGATAGAAAGTCTGCGGGCAATGTTCGCCGCCCATGGTCTTGGTCAGCGACAATGGCCTATGCTTTACAAGCATTGAATTCCAGGACTTCATGGCAGGAAATGGTATCAACCATGTCAGAACAGCACCGTTCAAGCCGGCCTCAAACGGCCAGGCGGAATGAGCAATGCAGATAATCAAACAGGGGATGCTCAGAATCCAAGGGAGTTCCCTGCAAAGCCTCTTATCATGCCTCCTATTGGCCAATTGATCCTGACCACACTCGCTCACAGGGGTCCCACCCGCAGAGCTGCTAATGAAAAGGATGCTCAAAACCAGGTTATCCCTTATACACCCCACCATGAAAGAAATTGTTAAGAGCAGGCGCCAGTCGCTATGTGACTACCATGACAGGAATGCGAGGGCACGATGTATTGATGTTAGTGATCCTGTCTTTGTCCTCAACTACGCTGCAGGGCCCAAATGGCTCACAGGCACTGTGATTGCCAAAGAGGGGAATAAGATTCTGGTAGTTAAACTTACCAATGGACAAATCTGCCGCAAACACGTGGATCAAACAAAAAGGAGGTTCAGCAACCCCATAAAAGAAGCAGAGGAAGAACACGATGTAGAGTTCACTCCATCACAGGTGACCGAACACCGGAACCAAGTGGAGGAGAGCCCAGTCACTGTGGGCAGTCCAGACAGGCCTGAGGCACCGCAAACAGCAGACACTCAGGCCAGCACCCAACAACAGGAGCCCCAACTCAGGAGCTCTACAAGGGAACGTAAACCACCAGAGAGACTTAACCTGTGATCCCAATAAGACTTTGGGGGGGAGGTGATGTCATGTATTCAACTGTCATTGTAGCCCATGTATAAACTAACCTAAGTTGTACACCGTGAGAACATTGACCATTAGGTGGTGAACTTGTGGGAGACACTCCTAACCTGGACTTTCAGGTATAAAAGGGGAAGCTCCACCCACCCTCAGCACTTCAGTGCTGGCTAATAAAGGTTACTGGTCACAGAGTGACCTTCTCTCAAGTATGGGCCTCATGTGCATTTATACTGTATAGTAAGGACATATTAGTTATAACTTATAAAAGTCCTGTCAAAAACTTGAAAGACACTTTTTAAAAAGAAGTACCAAAATATGAGTGATCTGCACAGAGTGTCTTAACCGGAGTGCATTGAACTAGAGTGTTTTATTTGGGTATTTGGAAAGAGTGGGAATTCGGAGAAGAGGCAAAAAGATGTAATTGGAGGAGGTATCAGCGGCGGCGGAACCTTCGACAATTTCCAAAAAAAACAAGGAAAGCAGGTAGGTGATTGGTTGCTGAGTATTTAAGGTTTTTTTTTCTCTCTTTTGTCACTAACCTGTGGTTTAAACTAGGTGCAAGAAACTATAAAGTACTGTGCTAAACTTACAGATTAACTAGTTAAACCAATTAATATAACTATAAATAATCAATTAATAAAGGCTTTAACTAATTACATTATTAAAATAAGGCTCGACTAAGATATGGCAGAGCAGGTTGTGTGTCTGGACTGCAGTATGTGGGAGTTTGTGAGACTGTCCCGAGCAAACACATCTGCAGGAGATGCCTCCATCTCGAATCTCTCCGGCTCAGAGTCATTCCGACACGTAAAGGAGGGGGAGGAATTTCTGGACAGTTTTATCCGTACAATGTACTTGCTACCTGTGAAGACAAGGAGAAAGACTGCAGGGAGGTCTTCCACAATGCAGACCAAGGCACCGTGGCTCAGAAATCTGTCCAAGAGGCGGGGGGGGGGGAGGCGGGGAGGAGAACAGAAGAGGAATGTGGTAGTGATAGAGGACTCCATAATTAGGAGGATAGATAGTGTCCTTTGCAGCCAAGAACAAGAATCCCGAAGGGTGTGTTGCCAGGTTAACTCATGGTGGCTGGAGAGGAACTTGGAAAGGGAGGGGGTAAATCCAGTTGTCGTGGTCCATGCTGGAACAAACAACATAGCTGGAAACAGGGAGGAGGTCTTGCTGAAAGAATATCAGGAGTTAGGCTCTAAATTAAAAAGCAGGACCATAAGGGTAACAATCTCTGGATTATTGCTCGAGCCACGTGCAAACTGGCATAGAAGCAGACAGATCAGGAGAATTAACACGTGGCTAAAAGGCTGGTGTGGGAAAGAGGGGTTCCTTTTCATGGGAAACTGACACCAGTTCTGGGACGGGAAGGAGCTATACCTGTAAAGTCCTTACACAATACCACAAATCCACACGAGGCACATTCTATGGACAAGGTCACTCCATGACCTGAACCTTTATTCACAGGACCAAGAAGTGATGACCCTGTGTGGGACCTCCCTTTATGTACCTGGATGACCAGGTTAGGAGTGTCTTCCACAAGTTCACCACCTGAGGTCAAGGTGTGCATTTCTTACGTACATACAGTATTGCAGCGTTGTTACATAAAGGTTACATACATCACATCATCTCCCCCGCAACATCTTATTGGGATCATAGGTTAAGTCTCTCGGGTGGTCTGCGCTCTCTCGTGGAGCGCCGCTGTTGGGGCTCTGGTTGTTGAGCCTTGGTGTGCGTGTCTGTTACCTGTGGTGATTCCGGCCTGTCCAGGCTGACCGCAGGGACTGTGTATGCTGCTGAATGTTCTTGTTGCTCGTTCACTGACGGTGGTGTGAATACCATCTCATGATCTTCCTCAGGTTCCTCAGTGTCCATGCTGAACCTTTTTTTTACTTGGTCCAGATACTTGCGGCATATCTGCCCATTGTTAAGTTTAACCACTATGACCCTATTCCCCTCTTTGTCTATTACAGTACCCTCAAGCCATTTGGGCCCCAAAGCGTGATTGAGAACAAATACGGGGTCATCAATTTCTATACATCTCCCCCTTGAATTTCGGTCATTGTACTCGTTTTGGGACTGGCGCTTGCCCTCAACAATGTCGGACAGGACTGGATGAATGAAGGACAGCCGAGTTTTGAGTGTTCGTTTCATGAGTAGCTCCGCGGGCGGGACCCCCGTGAGAGAGTGCAGTTGGGACCTCTAGGCCAGCAGGAGGCACGATAGGCGGCATTGAAGGGAGGGTCCTTGAATCTGGAGCATGCCTTGTTTTATGATTTGGACCGCACGTTCCGCCTGGCCATTGGAGGCCGGCTTGAACGGTGCTGTCCTGACATGGTTAATGCCATTACCCGACATGAACTCGCGGAATTCGTAGCTTGTGCACCTTGGGCCATTGTCGCTAACAAGGATGTCCAGCAAGCCGTGGGTCGCAAAGACTGCGCGCAGACTCTCCACAGTGGTGGATGTCGTGCACGAATTCAAAATGATGCACTCGATCCATTTCGAGTACGCATCAACTACAATGAGAAACATTTTTCCCATAAACGGGCCCGCGTAGTCTACATGAATAAGTGACCATGGCCTGGTGGGCCAGGGCCACGGGCTGAGCGGGGCCTCCCTGGGGGCATTACCTAGCTGGGCACACGTCGTGCACCTGCGAACACAGTGTTCCAGGTCTGAATCAATTCCCGGCCACCACACATGTGACCGGGCAATGGCCTTCATCAGCACGATGCCTGGGTGCTCACTGTGGAGTTCCCTGATAAATGCTTCCCTGCCCCTCTGGGGCATGACTAGCCGGCTGCCCCATAGTAGGCAGTTGGCTTGGATGGAGAGCTCATCCATCCGTCTGTGAAATGGTCTGACCTCCTCAGGGCATGCTCCGTGTGCGGGCGCCCAATCCCCAGTCAGGACACATTTCTTAATCAAGGATAGGAGGGGATCTCTGTTGGTCCAGATTTTGATCTGGCGGGCTGTGATGGGGGAGCTTGCGCTGTCAAAGGCATCGATAGACATGACCATCTCAGCGCTTTGCTCCGCTGCCCCCTCAGTGGTGGCCAGTGGAAGCCTGCTGAGCGCATCGGCGCAGTTTTCGATGCCGGGCCGGTGCCGGATGGTGTAGTCATACGCAACGAGCGTGAGAGCCCATCGCTGTAGGCGAGCTGACACATTGGCATTGACAGCCTTGCTGTCTGACAGCAGTGATGTTAACGGCTTGTGGTCCGTTTCTAATTCGAACCTCCTGCCAAAAAGGTACTGATGCATCTTTTTCATCCCATAGACACATGCGAGTGCTTCCTTCTCAACCATCCCATATCCCCGTTCAGCTTGAGAGCGCAACCTGGAGGCATAAGCCACAGGTTGTAGTTGGCTCTCAGCATTACCCTGCTGCAACACGAACCCAACCCCATAGGACAATGCTTCACATGTCAGAACCAATTTCTTACGGGGGTCGTACAGGGTCAATAACGATTTTGAACAAAGTAGGTTCCGCTCCCGATTGAAAGCCCGCTCCTAACAGTGCCCTCAAAACCAATCGCAACCCTTATGCAGGAGCATGTGTAGCGGCTCCAACAATGTGCTTAAGTTCAGCAGAAAGTTCCCAAAATAGTTCACGAGTCCCAGAAATGAACGCAACTCCGATGTGTTGCAGGGCCTGGGCACTCGTCGAATCTCCTCCGTTTTGGATTCGGTGGGCCGGATCCCATCTGCAGCAACCCTACTGCCCAGAAATTCGACCTTGGGAGCCAAAAACACACACTTAGACTTCTTGAGTCGCAGGCCTACCCGGTCCAGTCGGCGTAGCACCTCCTCCAGGTTGTGGAGGTGTTCCTCGGTGTCACGACCAGTGATGAGGATGTCGTCCTGAAATACGATCGTTCCAGGAGTGGATTTGAGCAGGCTTTCCATGTTTCTTTGAAAAATCGCAGCCGCTGATCGAATGCCAACCGGACACAAAACAAACAGTCCCTTGTGCGAGGTGATGCTGGTCAATAGTTTAGATTCATCGGCCAGTTCCTGGGTCATGTAGGCTGAAGTGAGGTCCAACTTGGTGAACAGCTTGCCGCCTGCCAGCGTGGCAAAAAGGTCCTCTGCTCTCGGGAGCGGGTATTGGTCTTGTCGGGCCACCCGGTTGATAGAGGCCTTGTAGTCACCAGAGATCCTGACCGAGCCATCCACTTTTAGGATGGGAACGATGGGGCTCACCCAGTCGCTGAATTTAACGGGCGAGATGATGCCCTCTCTCAACAACCGGTCCAACTCGCTCTCAATTTTCTCCCGCATCACGTACGGCTTTGTGGTGCACTGGTCTGGCATCCGGGGTGATGCGTATCACTACTTTGGTACCTTTGAACGTCCCGACGCCAGGTTGAAATAGTGACTCAAATTGCTGTAGGACCTGTGAGCATGAACTTCGCTCCACAGATGACATGGCGTGCACATCCCCCCATTTCCAGTTCATCTCAGCTAACCAGTTCCTCCCCAACAGTGCGGGACCATTGCCCGGGACAATCCAGAGCGGCAGCCGGTTCACCAATCCATTGTGTGTGACTGCCAACATTGCACTGCCGAGCACCGGAATGATTTCTTTGGTGTACGTCCGTAATTGCATCTCAATGCGTTCTAGTTTGGGTCTGCTGGATTTGAGTGGCCACAGCTTTTCGAATTGTTGAACACTCATGAGTGACTGGCTGGCCCCCGTGTCCAGCTCCATGCATACAGGGATGCCGTTTAATAGGACTTTTATCATCATGGGTGGTGTTTTGGTATATGAGCTGTGAATGTTTGCCACATGAACCCGCTGAACTTCAGCGTCCATTGATTTGCCCCAAGCATCATCCTGCCTCGCAGACCCCTCATCTGGTTCATCCGCCTCGTATATTAGCCTGGTTACAGGCTTTCTGCACATTCTGGCTAAATGGCCACTGAGGTTACAATTTCTGCAGACGAACTGTTGAAACCTGCAAGTCCTGGCAGCATGTCTGCCCCCACACCTCCAGCATGAACTGAGATTCCCATTGTTGTGAACAAAAGAGCTATTACAAGGCATTCCTCGCTGATTGTCCCTTTGACTGCTCTTGAGCACCCTGTTAGTGGGTGTCAATGGCCCCATCCCAGGCCACATTGTCCACTGGGAGGGTGTAAATGTCCATTCAGCCTGCCATCGTCTCTGTTGGAGACTTACTCTTGTGTCTATTGCTGCCTGGGGTGCGTCGAACTGTCCTTGCCTGCCTGCGGGGCTCTGTGTTGCGTTTATGATATTGCCTTCCTGATCCATCGCCACGTTGGAGGCAGAATAGAGCGCGTATATTATCTTGGTTTCCTCCTCCCCCGCCATAAAAGTCTGAGCCATCAATGCCGCCGCTTCCAAGGTCAAGTCCTTGGTCTCAATTAGCTTTCCTAAAATCCAGCATGACCGATGCTTTCAATAAAGAAATCCCTTAGCATCTCCCCCGTGCAGGCATCTGTGAACTTGCAGAGGCTGGCCAAGCGCCTGAAGTCCGCAACGAAATCCGGTATGCTCTGTCCTTCCCGACGTTGGTGGGTATAGAATCTGTGTCAGGCCATGTGTACGCTGCTCGCCGGTTTGAGGTGCTCACCGATTAGTTTGCTGAGCTCTTCAAAGGTTTTGTCCGTCAGCTTCTCGGGTGCTAGCAGGTCTTTCATGAGCGCGTAAGTCTTAGGTCCACAGCTGGTCAGCAGATGAGCCCTTCGCTTTTTGGCCACTGCGTCTCCCAGCCAGTCCTTCGTGACAAAACTCTGCTGGAGCCTCTCAATGAAATCATCCCATCCTCACCAACACAGTCCTGTTCATCTGTGCTGCCGGTGGCTATTCTCATAGGTCGTTGATTCCCGTTTCTCGTCGCCAATGTAAAGTCCTTACACAATACCACAAATCCACACAATGCACATTCTATGGACAAGGTCACTCCATGATCTGAACCTTTATTCACAGGAACAAGAAGTGATGGCCCTGTGTGGGACCTCCCTTTGTATGCCTGGATGACCAGGTGAGGAGTGTCTCCCACAAGTTCACCCCCTGTGGTCAAGGTGTGCATTTCTTACATATATACAGTATTGCAGTGTTGTTACATAAAGGTTACATACATGACAATACCGATGGGATGGACGCCACCTGAACTGGGATGGGACCCATGTCCTCACGGAAAGGGTAAATAGGAAGGTGGCAAAGGCTTTAAATTAGTTAGATGGGGGAGAGATCTACAAGAAACATAACCAGCCTAAACATAAAAAAAACAGGAAAAGAGAGCATAGGAAAGAATAAAGTAAGGGAGGACATTGATGGTGAAGCGGGAATTAAAGAGTTAAACATGTTTCAGATTAGGAAGGCAAAAACACAATTTGCTCATGTGGCGAAATTTGCAGGTGCGACTGTAGGACAATGGTGCAATTCCTGTTATTCAGAGTTAATGTCATAGGCCAACGAAGTGGCTTCCTGTTGTTATTCAGAACTAAGAAATAGATTCCTGTTAGTGGCAGGAGGCAGGATACAGGATACATATGTTCATACCCAAGGAGGATGTGAAACACTTAGTAAAGTTAAAATTGTACAATCTGTAACAAAGCGAAAAAAATTGTCACGCAGTAGAAAGACTGACCAATGATAATGTAAATGATGACTTTGCAAAGAATTCTGTATAAAAGAAGCAGCTCCTGAAGTATTAGATGAGAACGGTTGGGAAGGTATCCAGTTAAGGAATTAGTGTAGATTTCCCTCAGTTCCTCCTCCTTACTAGACCCTCTGACCCCTTTTATATCCGGAAGGTTGTTTGTGTCCTCCTCAGTGAATACCGAACCAAAGTACTTGTTCAATTGGTCCGCCATTTCTTTGTTCCCCGTTATGACTTCCCCTGATTCTGACTGCAGGGGACCTACGTTTGTCTTTACTAACCTTTTTCTCTTTACATATCTATAGAAACTTTTGCAATCCGTCTTAATGTTCCCTGCAAGCTTCTTCTCGTACTCCATTTTCCCTGCCCTAATCAAACCCTTTGTCCTCCTCTGCTGAGTTCTAAATTTCTCCCAGTCCCCGGGTTCGCTGCTATTTCTGGCCAATTTGTATGCCACTTCCTTGGCTTTAATGCTATCCCTGATTTCCCTTGATAGCCACGGTTGAGCCACCTTCCCTTTTTTATTTTTACGCCAGACAGGAATGTACAATTGTTGTAGTTCATCCATGCGGTCTCTAAATGTCTGCCATTGCCCATTCACAGTCAACCCCTTCAGTATCATTCGCCAATCTATCCTAGCCAATTCACGCCTCATACCTTCAAAGTTACCCTTCTTTAAGTTCTGGACCATGGTCTCTGAATTAACTGCTTCATTCTCCATCCTAATGCAGAATTCCACCATATTATGGTCACTCTTCCCCAAGGGGCCTCGCACAACGAGATTGCTAATTAATCCTCTCTCATTACACAACACCCAGTCTAAGATGGCCTCCCCCCTAGTTGGTTCCTCGACATATTGGTCTAAAAAACCATCCCTTATGCACTCCAGGAAATCCTCCTCCACCGTATTGCTTCCAGTTTGGTTAACCCAATCTATGTGCATATTAAAGTCACCCATTATAACTGCTGCACCTTTATTGCACGCACCCCTAATTTCATGTTTGATGCCCTCCCCAACATCACGACTACTGTTTGGAGGTCTGTACACAACTCCCACTAACGTTTTTTGCCCTTTGGTATTCTGCAGCTCTAACCATATAGATTCCACATCATCCAAACTAATGTCCTTCCGAACTATTGCCTTAATTTGCTCCTTAACCAGCAATGCTACCCCACCTCCTTTTCCTTTTATTCTATCTTTCCTGAATGTTGAATACCCCTGGATGTTGAGTTCCCAGCCCTGATCATCCTGGAGCCACGTCTCCGTAATCCCAATCACATCATATTTGTTAACATCTATTTGCACAGTTAATTCATCCACCTTATTGCGGATACTCCTTGCATTAAGACACAAAGCCTTCAGGCTTGGTTTTTTAACACCCTTTGTCCTTTTAGAATTTTGCTGTACAGTGGCCCTTTTTGTTCTTTGCCTTGGGTTTCTCTGCCCTCCACTTTTCCTCATCTCCTTTCTGTCTTTTGCTTTTGCCTCCTTTTTGTTTCCCTCTGTCTCCCTGCATTGGTTCCCATCCCCCTGCCATATTAGTTTAAATCCTCCCCAACAGAACTAGCAAACACTCCCCCTAGGACATTGGTTCCGGTCCTGCCCAGGTGCAGACCGTCCAGTTTGTACTGGTCCCACCTCCCCCAGAACCGGTTCCAATGCCCCAGGAATTTGAATCCCTCCCTGCTGCACCACTGCTCAAGCCACGTATTCATCTGCGCTATCCTGCGATTCCTACTCTGACTATCACGTGGCACTGGTAGCAATCCCGAGATTACTACTTTTGAGGTCCTACTTTTTAATTTAGCTCCTAGCTCTTTAAATTCGTTTCGTAGGACCTCATCCCTTTTTTTACCTATGTCGTTGGTACCAATATGCACCATGACAACTGGCTGTTCTCCCTCCCTTTTTAGAATGTCCTGCACCCGCTCCGAGACATCTTTGACCCTTGCACCAGGGAGGCCACATACCATCCTGGAGTCTCGGTTGCGGCCGCAGAAACGCCTATCTATTCCCCTCACCATTGAATCTCCAATCACTATTGCTCTCCCACTCTTTTTCCTGCCCTCCTGTGCAGCAGAGCCAGCCATGATGCCATGAACTTGGCTGCTGCTGCCCTCCCCTGATGAGTCATCCCCCTCAACAGTACCCAAAGCAGTGTATCTGTTTTGCAGGGGGATGACCACATGGGACTCCTGCACTACCTTCCTTGCACTGCTCTTCCTGTTGGTCTTCTATTCCCTATCTGGCTCTGGACCCTTTCCCTGCGGTACGACCAACTCGCTGCACGTGATACTCACGTCATTCTCAGCATCGTGGATGCTCCAGAGTGAATCCACCCTCAGCTCCAACTCCACAACGCGGACCGTCAGGAGCTTGAGGTGGATACACTTCCTGCAGATATCGTCGTCATGGACACTGGTGTCGTCCCTGAGTTCCCACATGGTACAGGAGGAGCATAACACCCGACCGAGCTCTCCTGTCATGACTTAACCCTTAGATACACTTAAATTGGCAACAACAATGTTAAAAGTTACTCACTGATATAGAAGAGAAAAAAGAAAAACTACTCACCAATCCAGCCAATCACTTACCCTCTTGGCTGTGCCGTCACCTTTTGATTTCTTTCTACTTCTTTTTTGCCTTCTCCCTGTAGCTGCACAAGTATGCCTTTTATAGGCCTCTCCACGCACCTCCTCGATGCTGCTCCCGACTGCCGCCGACGCTGGGCCCCGGACTCCCTGCTGTGCCTTTTATAGGCCTCTCCACGCACCTCCTCGATGCTGCTCCCGACTGCCGCCGACGCTGGGCCCCGGACTCCCTGCTGTGCTTTTTATAGGCCTCTCCACGCACCTCCTCGACGCTGCTCCCGACTGCCACCAACAATGTCTCCGCAAGATGCTACAAATCCCCTGCGAGGACAGACGCACCGATATTAGCGTCCTCGACCAGACCAACATCCCCAGCATTGAAGCACTGACCACACTCGATCAGCTCCACTGGCAAGCCACATTGTTCGCATGCCAGACACGAGACTCCCAAAGCAATCACTCTACTCGTAATTCCTTGATCAGCAAACGAGCCAAAGGTGGGCAGAGGAAACGTTACAAGGACACCCTCAAAGCCTCCCTAATAGAGTGCAATATCCCCACCGACACCTGGGAGTCCTTGGCCAAAGACTGCACTAAGTATAGGAAGTGCATCTGGGTGGGCATTGAGCCCCTCGAGTCTCATCGCTGAGAGCATGCAGAAATCAAGCGCAGGCAGCGGAAAGAGCGTGCGGCAAATCTGTCCCATCCTCCCTTACCCTCAACGATTATCTGTCCCTCCTGTGACAGGGACTATAGCTCTCGTATTGGACTGTTCAGCCACCTAAGGACTCATTCTAAGAGTGGAAGCAAGTCTTCCTCGATTCCGAGGGACTGCCTATGATGATGATGATGATAGTGGAAGGGAGGTGGAGAAAGAAATATATAGACAAATTAGGAACTAATGAAAAACATAGTAGGATAAAAAAAAATCAGTAGGATAATGGGATTAAAGGCGAGTAAATCCCCTGGACCTAATGGCTTGCATCCTAAGGCCTTAAGAGAAGTAACGGCAGGGAAAGTGGATGCATTGGTTGTAATTTACCAACATTCCTTGGACTCTCAGAAGATCCCAGCAGATTGGAAAACTACAAATGTAACGCTCCTATTTAAAAAAGGAGGCAGACAGAAAACAGGAAACTATAGACCAGTTAGCCTAACATCTGTGGTTGAGAAAATGTTGGAGTCCATTATTAAAGAAGCAGTAGCAGGACATTTGGAAAAACATAATTCAGTCAGCATAGATTTATGAAGGGGAAGTCATGTTTGACAAATTTGCCAGAATTCTTTGAGGATGTAACGGACAGGGTGGATAAAGGGAAACCAGTAGATGTGGTTTATTTGGACTTCCAGAAAGCATTTGACAAGGTTCCACATAAAAGGCTACTGCACAAGATAAAGGTTCACGGGGTTGGGGGTAATATATTAGCATGGATAGAGGATTGGCTACCTAACAGAAAACAGAGAGTCAGATAAATGGTTAATTCTCGGGTTGGCAATCAGTAACTAGTGGGGTGCCGCAGGGATCAGTGCTGGGACCCCAACTATTTACAATCTATATTAACGAATTGGATGAAGGGACTGAGTGTAACATAGCCAAGTTTGCTGATGCTACAAAGATAGGAGGAAAAGCAATGAGGACACAAAAATCCTGCAAAAGGACACAGACAGACTAAGTGAGTGGGCAAAAAATTGGCAGATGGAGTATAATGTTGGAAAGTGTGAAGTTATGCACTTTGGCAGAAAAAAAATCGAAGAACAAGTTATTATTTAAATGAAGAAAAATTGCATAGTGCTGATGTGCAGCGGGACCTGGGGGTCCTCGTGCATGAAACACAAAAGGTTCGTATGCAGGTACAGCAAGTGATCAGAAAGGCCAATGAAATCTTGGCTTTTATTGCAAAGGTGATGGAATATAAATGCAGGGAAGCCTTGCTACAGTTATACAGAGTGTGGGGGTACAAAGGAGGCTTCTCTCCTAAGGTGAACGAACTGATATAGTTAATCGACACCTCGCCCTTCTGTTGGGGGTTAAAAGGCAGGCTTCTCTTCCCCAGGGTGGATTAACTGATATAGATAATCAACACCTCACCCAGCTCCCACTGTATAACGACCATGGAAGTAAACAAACGAAACCTCAGGTTTACCGGTTTTATTACAAGCAATGCACGGGAAGGTTCAGCCTAAAACCTCCAAAATACAAGGGGTTTCAAGTACAATTTATCGAGGTTTTAGAGAGGAGCACCCTCCTACAAAATCCTCGATAGGTCTAATTCTATCAGCAAAGTTACATTGATTTGTTGACTCTTATCAAACTGTCTCTGAGTGGTATATGCAATTGCCCAGCTTCTATGGTATTGTTCCATGACTTGCACTTTGCGACAGTATAATAAACGCCTAAACTGGCTTCCTTATCTCTTCCTCAGAGACTTCTGATCAACAACTGCTGATTTTGCTGTTTAAGTGTTACAGAGGTTACGGATTCAGTTTAATGCATTATACATTTGTGCTATAC
This sequence comes from Pristiophorus japonicus, assembly GCF_044704955.1. Taxonomy (NCBI): domain Eukaryota; kingdom Metazoa; phylum Chordata; class Chondrichthyes; family Pristiophoridae; genus Pristiophorus; species Pristiophorus japonicus. Next base: position 157,558,460 of record NC_091986.1, read on the forward strand.
CCACATTTGCAAGTGTTACATACATAGGCAATTATACAGACCCTCCTAATACTGATAAGTTCACTACCTTCAGCATAATTCTAACCACCTATTTGCAACTCTTACATTTTATCCCTTACACAGAGTATTGGTGAGGCCACACCTGGAATACTGCGTACAGTTTTGGTTTCCATATTTAAGAAAGGATATACTTGCTTTGGAGGCAGTTCAGAAAAGGTTCACTAGGTTGTTTCTGGAGATGAGGGGGTTGACTTATGAGGAAAGATTGAGAAGGTTGGGCCTCTACTCATTGGAATTCAGAAGAATGAGAGGTGATCTTATCAAAATGTATAAGATTATGAGGGGGCTTCACAAGGTGGATGCAGAGAGGATGTTTCCACTAATCGGGGAGACTAGAACTAGGGGGGCATAATCTGAGAATAAGGGGCCGCCCATTTAAAACTGTAGGCTGTGTTGCCTACTTGATACCAGGGTAAAGGACATCTCCTCTGGGCTGGAGAAGAACTTGGAGTGGGAGGGGGAGGATCCAGTTTTCGTGGTATACATAGGTACCAATGACATAGGTAGGACTAAGAAACAGGTTCTGCTGAGAGAGTTTGAAAAGCTTGGGACTAAATTGAAAAGCAGAACCACAAAGGTAATAATCTTTGCATTATCACCTGAGCCACGAGCCAATTGGCATAGGGTCAATAGAATCAGGGAGATGAATGTGTGGCTCAGAGATTGGTGTGGGAGAAGTGGATTTCGATTCGTGCGGCACAGGCACCAATACTCGGGAAAGAGAGAGCTGTTCCGTGGGGATGGACTACACCTGAACTATGCTGGGACTAGAGTTCTAGCGAACTGACTAACTAGGGAGGTAGAAAAGGCTTTAGACTGAATAAGGGAGGTGGGGGGCCGGGGGGTGGGGGCGGGGAGGAAGACGATCGCAGTAGAGAGCAATCTAGAATGCTAATGAGAAAAGAAAAGAAAGCAATGCAGGAAAGTGATTGTGGTAAGGATAACCAGGTTATGTCAGGAAGGGACAGAGCATACAAACAAAAGAGTGCACTAGCAAATAGGGTCCAGGTAAGAAAAAATAGCGATAAGACAAATAGGGCTATAGTACAGAATAATGTTAAGATGTCTAATAATGTTAAAAAGACAAATTTAAAAGCATTATATCTGAATGCATGAACCATCTGTAATAATTAACAGTGCAAACGGATGTAAACGGATACGATATAGTTGCAATTACGGAGACATGGTTGCAGGGTGACCAGGGTCGGGAACTGAATATCCAAGGATATTTGATATTTAGGAAAGACAGGCAAAAAGGAAGAGGGGATGGTATGGTGTTGTTAGTAAAGGATGAAATCAGAGCAATAGTGAGAAAGGATATTGGCTCAGAAAATCAAGATATAGAATCAGTCTGGGTGGAGCTAAGGAGCACCAAGGAGCAGAAAACATTGGTGGGAGTTGTCTATAGGCCTCCAAACAGTAGTGGTAGTGTAGGGGATGGCATCAAACAGGAAATTGGAGATGCATGTAGCAAGGGTACTACAATAATCATTGGTGACTTTAATCTACATATAGACTGGCCAAACCAAATTAGTAATAATACTGTGGCAGATGAATTCCTGGAGTGTGTATGAGATACATTTTTAGACCAGTATGTTGAGGAGCCTACTAGGGAACAGGCTATCCTAGATTGGGTATTTTGTATTGAGAAGGGGTTAATTAACAGTCTTGTTGTGCGGGATCCATTCGGGAAAAGTGACCATGAATTCTTTATTAAGATGGAAAGTGAAGTTGTCCAATCCGAAACTAGGGTCCTAAATCTAAACAAAGGAAACTACGAAGGTATGAGGAATGACTTGGTTATGATAGATTGGGAAGATTCATTAAAAGGCATGATGGTGGAAAGGCAATGGCTAATATTTAAGGAACGAATGCAACAGTTATACATTCCTTTCTGGCGTACAAACGCAAAAGGAAAAGTGGCCCAACCATGGCTAACAAAAGAAATTAAGAACAGTATTAGATCCAAAGAGGAGTTATACAAAGTTGGCAGAAAAAATAGCAAGCCTGAGGATTGGGTGCAGTTTAGAATTCAGCAAAAAAGGACCAAGAGATTGATTAAGAGGGGAAAAATAGATTATGAGAGTAAACTTGCAAGGAGCATAAAAATCGACTGCAAAAGTTCCTACAAGTACGTAAAAAGAAAAAGACTAGTGAAGACAAATGTAGGTCCTTTACAGACATAAATGGGAGAATTTGTAATGGGGAACAAGGAAATGGCAGAACAATTAAATAAATACTTCGGTTCTGTCTTCATGGAAGAGGAGACAAATAACGTCCCAGAAATGCAAGGGAACCAAGGGTCTAATGAGCAAGAGGAATGAAAGAAATGATTATTTGAAAGACATTCGCTGGGCATGAGTTGGGCAAATAGCCCAATGTCTGCCGCACATGGATGCATAGAATCTCTCTTAAGAAATTTTGACAGTTCAGAAAAGCCAGTTCACGCCCTGAGAACCAGCTTTTGCGAGGCCTCGCTGGGTGCATGCACACTTCATATGCACCCAGCAAGGCCGCAATGTTCGTCCATTAATGATTTATTCTTTGGAAATAAAAACACAATTTCTAAATTTGCAGATGACACCAAATTGGGGGCAATAGTCAATACTGAGGAGGACTGCAACAAATTACTGGAGGACACTAATAAACTTGCAGAATGGGCATATAATTGGCAAATGAAGTGAACACAGATAAATGTGAGGTATTACATTTTGGTGGGAAGAATAAGGAGATCACTTATTATTTGGAGGGTGCGAGTCTTGGTGGGGTAGAGGAGCAAAGAGATCTCAGAGTACAAATGCACAAACTACTAAAAGTTGCAACACAGGTTAACAAGGCTGTAAAAAAACAAACAAACCAAGCACTCGGTTTTATTCCTAGAGGTATGGCTAGACTTTCCACTTTTGTGCAGATCACCCAAAAATGGGCATTATTTCCAGCGTGAGCAGTAAATATGGGTTTTGAGATCGTCGGATTATCGTCCATTTTCAGAACCCTAACTTTCCATTTTTTTTTAATTAGCTTTGCCGCGAGCGATCTCAAATGGGCGTTAGCATTAAATATAGAAACATAGAAACATAGAAAAATAGAAAATAGATGCAGGAGTAGGCCATTCGGCCCTTCGATTCTGCACTGCCATTCAATGAGTTCATAGCTGAACATGCAATTTCAGTACCCCATTCCTGCTTTCTCGCCATAGCCCTTGATCCTTCTAGTAGTAAGGACTACATCTAACCCCTTTTTGAATATATTTAGTAAATTGGCCTCAACAACTTTCTGTGGTAGATAATTCCATAGGTTCACCACTCTCTGGGTGAAGAAGTTTCTCCTCATCTCGGTCCTAAATGGCTTACCCCTTATCCTTAGACTGTGACCCCTGGTTCTGGACTTCCCTAACATTGGGAACATTCTTCCTGCATCGAACCTGTCTAAACCTGTCAGAATTTTAAACGTTTCTAAGATCCCCTCTCATTCTTCTGAACTCCAGTGAATACAAGCCCAATTAATGCAGTCTTTCTTGATATGTCAGTCCTGCCATCCCGTGAACCTGCGCTGCACTCCCTCAATAGCAAGAATGTCCTTCCTCAAGTTAGGAGACCAAAACTGTACACAATACTCCAGGTGTGGCCTCACCAAGGCCCTGTACAACTGTAGCAACACCTCCGTGCCACTGTACTCAAATCCCCTCGCTATGAAGGCCAACATGCCATTTGCTTTCTTAAACGCCTGCTGTACCTGCATGCCAACCTTCAATGACTGATGTACCATGACACCCAGGTCTCGTTGCACCTCCCCTTTTCCTAATCTGTCACCATTCAGATAATAGTCTGTCTCTCTGCTTATACCACCAAAGTGGATAACCTCACATTTATCCACATTATACTTCATCTGCCATTCATTTGCCCACTCACCTAACCTATCCAAGTCACTCTGCAGCCTCATAGCATCCTCCTCGCAGCTCACACTGCCACCCAACTTAGTGTCATCCACAAATTTGGAAATACTACATTCAATTCCCTCATCTAAATCTTTAATGTACAATGTAAACAGCTGGGGCCCCAGCACAGAACCTTGCGGTACCCCACTAGTCACTGCCTGCCATTCTGAAGGATAAGGGGTAAGCCATTTAGGACCGAGATGAGGAGAAACTTCTTCACCCAGAGAGTGGTGAACCTATGGAATTCTCTACCACAGAAAGTTGTTGAGGCCAATTTACTCCTACTCTTTGCTTCATGTCTGACAACCAGTTCTCAATCCACGTCATCACACTACCCCCAATCCCATGTGCTTTAACTTTGCACATTAATCTCTTGTGTGGGACTTTGACGAAAGCCTTCTGAAAGTGCAAATACACCAGATCAACTGGTTCTCCCTTGTCCATTCTACTGGAAACATCCTCAAAAAATTCCAGAAGATTTGTCAAGCATGATTTCTCTTTCACAAATCCATGCTAACTTGGACCTATCATGTCACCTTTTTCCAAATGCGCTGCTATGACATCCTTAATAATTGATTCCATCATTTTCCCCACTACCGATGTCAGGCTGACCGGTCTATAATTACCTGTTTTCTCTCTCCCTCCTTTTTTAAAAAGTGGGGTTACATTGGCTACCTTCCATTCCATAGGAACTGATCCAGAGTCGATGGAATGTTGGAAAATGACTGTCAATGCATCCGCTATTTCCAAGGCCACCTCCTTAAGTACTCTGGGATGCAGACCATCAGGCCCTGGGGATTTTTGACCTTCTGCCGTAAAGTGTCGCCATCCGTAGCAACAGCATGGCAATGCTCATTTTCCGTGTTTCCGGAGGTCAGGGTCATCATTACATGCGCAGAAGAGGAGACAGAGAGAGAGTGAGCAGATAGGAACTGAAAGCGTGTGTGGTTGTGGTGTGCGCTTGTTTGGCTGTTTTGGGAGGTAGGAGGGAGATTTTCGACCAACAGACAGAATTCTGAGCAAAAATTAAGTTGTTCCCACTGAGATATTTGTGGAAATTTGGTTGTTACAATGGAAGGATGGAGGAGGCGACACAGCACTCTGTGGAGACTGATACTGGTGAGAGCAGTGAGCTGGGAGAGGAACAATTGGGAGGACGAAAAAAAGCGAGGAGACGCTCGGATGAGGCAAATGCCTCCCTCATGCAGGAGGTTGAGTCACGCTGGGGTCAATTGACCCAGGGTGGGCATGGAAAGCCCACCCCAAAGGCCTACCAGAAGATATGGGCCGATGTAGCCAAGGTGATCTCGTTTGTGAACAATAAGGTGTGTGAGGGCAACTAGTGCCACAAGCGCTGGAACGACCTGTTGGCTCCGCCAGAGTAAGTATTACATTTATTTACATGTACTTATATATTTATATAATTTGATTTGTAAGTGTAATGAGTGATTAAAATCAGATGTGATGTCTTGCACTTATACGGGAATGTTGTACTCAAAGCCTGCGTTCACGGTGTACGTCTTTAGGTAAAGAATGATAAGTTTCATAATAATCATGATTACATCTGTCGGTTATGTGTTGTATCAGTCTCTGTGACAGTACCTAGCAATGATCTCATGCAATGATCTCATGCCATGTCATGCTGTTGTTACCCTTTACAGAAGAAGCTTTTGAAGAATAGGGCCGAGCAGAGGCGAACGGGTGGCGGGCCACCAGTCATTAACAAGCTCACGACATCGAGGAATGGGTGCTGGCACTCGTGGGGAGTCACCCCCGGTCGGCCACACATGCAGCCGCAGAACCTGATGTGATGCCATGTGAGTAAAGTATACACCATTGCGTGATGTGAAGTAAATAGATGCCACACCCACTCATATCCGAACAATAATATATGATAGATGATTGATAAAAGTGTTCTCTAAATAATGATGGCCTTATGAGAATCATTGCAATGCAGAATTTGGTGATGGTCATGAAATGTGATGTCTGTGATGATTTTGATAGCAGTGATGCCTTTGTCATGTGTTGTGTGTTGCACTGGAATCACCTTGTGACCCTAGCACCCCCTTCTCCTCTAATAACCTCATTTGTGTTTTGCAGTTCAGCCAGCAGTGCAGCCCCAGGCAACAGCACCGAGGCCAGAAACTTGGGGCAGGGGGGCCAGACTCGCCGGATGATCAGACATCTGGTGCTAAGGAGCACAGATTCTCGCCCGTGGATCTGCTGTGTCCGTTCTCCACGGATGACAGTGCGGTCTTTCAGAAGCCTGCACCGCCAGGCTCCATAACGCATTGCACCCCAAGGCCATCTAGTGCTCCTGCGGCCATTCTCTCCTCCACCGTGGAGGTACGGGGCCCAAACACCTTGCCACAGGGCACCTGAAGTGTCTCCAGGACGGCGCCGACCAAGCGGAGGTTGGTTAGATGCGGCAGGTCTGCTCCACGAGTGGCAAATCTGAGTGGGGACATGGTAGACTTATCAGCAGATCCTACAGACAATGGGGGGTATATCCCACCAGCTAGACAGCATGTCCGCCACCATGACGGAGTATGTGCCACGGATGGTGGAAGCCCTGAAGGTGATAGCCAGAAACACTGGTGGCAGAGGCATCCCAGTGGTTCTGGAGCACGGCACTGCACCCCAAAGTGCCACACCCCCCATTACCAACAACACATGACACCCAGGAGGAAGATCTTGCTTTTGGCTCGGAGCACGTTCCCACTTCAGAACTGTCTGCTCCCATATCTGTCTAACCACCGGTTCTGCCATCATCCCCCCCCAATGAAGCAGCGCCTGAGGAGCTCCTCAGCCAGGCGGCGTGGAGTCAGGGGGGGAAGGGGAAAGAACAGAGGTGGAGAGAAGAAAGTGTGGGGAGGTGGGGAAGAAAAGGGAACTGCATGGCCGCAGGTGATGCTTGGCAATATTTCCATGTTGTTGTAGCAATTTTGTTGGGAGGTTTGGGGGAAGGGAGTTAGGGGTTACCTTGTTGGTTTGCATTTGTGTTCTGTGCTCCTGGAAATGTTGACCATTTGATTGATGTAAATGTGATAACATTGTTGTGGGGTGGGGGTGAGGTGGGGTGTTTTTTAAAATTATAATTATGATTTCACACAAATGTTCGGATTAAATGTTTTTTATTTAACATCACCTTGTTGCGCATTGTCTGAGATAGCTGCACGGGTGATTCCTTAACATGAAAGGTTATAATTAAACTTAACTTGAATCAACTTAAACTTTAACTGTCACCAAGGTGATGCACACAATTGAAGTATGAGCTGCACACACAACAGTGTTGCATCTTTGTAAATACCAACAATGTTCTTTCAAGCAAAGCGCTCATTTATGAGCTGCTGACATAAGAGTCTTGCAGCTATGTAGCCACCACGGGCCCTTTCCTGTGGTCTAGAGGGGGGCGGAGGCATGGTTTCAGCATCAGCCTGATTGCCTGGCTTAAGGTCAGTGTCCACCTCCTCGTCCTGCTCTTCCTCTCTCTCCTGAGGTGACCGTCAGTCCCTACTGGCAGTTCTTGTTCCCTCCTGATAGCCAATTTGTGTATCATGGAGCACACCACCATGAATTGAGCTACGTGCTCAGGGTGGTATTGTAGTTCACCTCCTGAGTGGTCCAGGCGTCTAAAGCGCTGCTTGAGCACATCAATGGTTTTCTCAACGCTATTGCGTGTGACTCTGTGGCTCTCGTTGTATGGCTTCTCGGCTTCTGTGTAGGTGTTACACCAGGGGGTCATCAGCCAGGTGGCCATATCCTTTGTCACCAAGCATCCAGCATTGACTTGTGCCTGACTGGTAAACATGTCAGATACAGCGCTCTCACGCAGGATGTGAGCATCAAAGATGCCGCCAGGAAATTTGGCATTCACTGCCATAATTATTTGCTGGTGGTCAACAACATGTTGCATATTTAGGGAGTGGAATCCCTTTCGGTTCCAAGAAACCTCTGCATCCTGAAGAGGTGCCCGCATGGCAATGTGCATACAGTCTATTGCTCCCTGCACCTTGGGGAAGTTAGCAATTCTGGAGAATCCGAGAGCCCTCTCAGTCTGAGCCTCCGTAGTCATAGGGAAGCTGATAAAGTCCACCCTGTGTGTGTAAAGGGGTTCAGCGACCTGTCGAATGCAGCAATGTGTGGCATGCTGAGATATAGCGCAAATGTCGCCAGCTGAGGCCTGAAAGGAACCCGACACAAAGAATGAAAGTGCCGCGGTGACCTTGACCTCGACGGAAAGTGCGATCCTGATGGTGCTGTCAGGCTGCAGCTCTCCCCTTATGAGCTGGCATAGCTCACTGATAACCTCTCTGTGGAAGCGCAGTCTCCTAAGGCAGGTGTTATCGGACAAGTTGAGGTAAGACTGCTTCTCCCTGTAAGTGCGGGTGTGTAAGATCTCGTCCTCCTCATCAGTCTGGCACATCTTAGATTGGGCACATAATGCTGTCAAATATACCTTTTGCCATCTCTAGTCTACAGCATGTGCATGGTCATCTTAGAGGGTGAGAAATGACAGGCCCCGTTCCAATAACTATCAGTATTAAACCTATTGTTTACAAACAATAAACTTCCCCACTAAGACACCTAAACTAAATTCCAATCATCCACAGTACACAGTATGATAAGGTATTTGTTCAGATGTTCACATCACCTTAAAAGAACTCCAGAGTACATCAAAACTCCCGAGAAGTTAAAGCAGCCTTTTAAATGAAACGACCTGCAATTTACAAAATGGCGTTCATACCGCTGTGATTAGTTCAGGTGAGAGAAACTTTTTCACAGCGGTTTTTTTGGCGATATTTTCGGTGATATGTGTGCGAGGTGCCGAAAGTAACGCTCGCCGATATTTTGGTCGTTAGTTCGGCAAATGTGATCTTTACCACAAAAAAAAGTGCGTGGGCAGTATTAATAAATTAAATGCTGAAAGTAACACTGGGCGATATTATGGGCGTTGGTTTCGTCCATTCTGATCCTTCCACCAAAAAAAAATGGGCAGGCGGTATTATTTTTTATCGCCGTTAATTTCATGCTAAAAGTAATGCTCTGTGATAAGTAACGGAGAAATGGGCGTTAATTTCCATTTTGTGGCTAAACGGGCGATATATGGGTGTGAAACTTCATTTTAGCGTTAAAATGGACATTAACATAGAAACATAGAAAATAGGTGCAGGAGTAGGCCATTCGGCCCTTCGAGCCTGCACCGCCATTCAATGAGTTCATGGCTGAACATGCCACTTCAGTACCCCATTCCTGCTTTCTCGCCATACCCCTTGATCCCCCTAGTAGTAAGGACTACATCTAACTCCTTTTTGAATATATTTAGTGAATTGGCCTCAACAACTTTCTGTGGTAGAGAATTCCACAGGTTCACCACTCTCTGGGTGAAGAAGTTTCTCCTCATCTCAGTCCTCTTATCCTTAGACTGTGACCCCTGGTTCTGGACTTCCCTAACATTGGGAACATTCTTCCTGCATCTAACCTGTCTAAACCTGTCAGAATTTTAAATGTTTCTCTGAGATCCCCTCTCATTCTTCTGAACTCCAGTGAATACAAGCCCAGTTGATCCAGTCTTTCTTGATATGTCAGTCCCGCCATCCCGGGAATCAGTCTGATGAACCTTCGCTGCACTCCCTCAATAACAAGAATGTCCTTCCTCAAGTTAGGAGACCAAAACTGTACACAATACTCCAGGTGTGGCCTCACCAATGCCCTGTACAACTGTAGCAACACCTCCCTGCCCCTGTACTCAAATCCCCTCGCTATGTAGGCCAACATGCCATTTGCTTTCTTAACCACCTGCTGTACCTGCATGCCAACCTTCAATGACTGATGTACCATGACACCCAGGTCTTGTTGCACCTCCCCTTTTCCTAATCTGTCACCATTCAGATAATAGTCTGTCTCTCTGTTTTTACCACCAAAGTGGATAACCTCACATTTATCCACATTATACTTCATCTGCCATGCATTTGCCCACTCACCTAACCTATCCAAGTCACTCTGCAGCCTCATAGCACCTCCTCGCAGCTCACACTGCCACCCAACTTAGTGTCATCCGCAAATTTGGAGATACTACATTTAATCCCCTCGTCTAAATCATTAAAGTACAATGTAAACAGCTGGGGCCCCAGCACAGAACCTTGCGGTACCCCACTTGTCACTGCCTGCCATTCTGAAAAGTACCCATTTACTCCTACTCTTTGCTTCCTGTCTGCCAACCAGTTCTCAATCCACGTCAGCACACTAACCCCAATCCTATGTGCTTTCCATGTCATCATAAGACAGTCCTCTCATCCCAGGAATTAATCAACTGAATCTTCGTTGCGCTGCCTCTAAGGCAATATATTCTTCCTTGGCTAAGGAGACGAAAACTGTGCAATTGTACCAATTTGTGTGAAGAAGTGTTTTCTGACATCATCCCTGAATGGCCTAGATCTAATTTTAATGTATAGAAACATAGAAACATAGAAATTTACAGGGCAGAAGGAGGCCATTCCGGCCCATCATGTCCACGTCGGCCAATAAAGAACCACACGGCCCTTGGTCAGCAGCCCTAAAACCAATAACATATAAACCGATGAACAATGACGGAAAGGCAAAGAGAAACCAGCGCAATTTGGTCTGGATACCCCAAGAAGAAGAACCAGTTTCTCTCAATCTAATCTATCTAATCCTTTAATCATTTTAAACAAATTATATTACCCTTTAACCTTGTATACTGGAGGGAATACAGGCCTAATCTATGCAACCTGTCCTCAAAATTAACCCTTTTGCTCGGGTATCATTCTGGTGAATCTGCGCTGCATCAGCTCCAAAGCCCATATATCCTTCGTGTTCTATATGTAGACTTGTATTTACTCGGTACAGCCACCAGAGGGCTCATTCCCTGGAGTCCCAATGGATCCCATAATCCCCTGGGAGCACAGGTATTTAAGAAGGCTTCACAGGTTGGAGAGGCACTCTGGACACCGGCAATAAAAGACAAAGGTCACGCTTTACTTTGAGCTCACAGTGTTCAGTCAGACTCTTTCTCCATACACAACAACTGGCAACGAGATACATATAGTGAACCCAAAGATATGGGCGGTATGCATGCAAAAATAATGGAAAGTCTAACCCATAGCATTGAAAAGTAGGGAAGTTATGCTAAGCCTGTATCAAATCTTGGTTAGACCTCACTTAGAGTACTGCATACAGTTCTGGTCGCCATATTATAAAAAGCATATAGAGGCACTGGAGAGGGTTCAGAGACAATTTACAAGGACGATACCAGAAATGCGAGGGTATACATATCAGGAAAGGATGAACAGGCTGGGTCTCTTTTCTCTTGATAAAAGAAGGCTAAGGGGTGACCTAATAGAGTTCTTTAAAATTATGAAAGGTTTTGTTAGAGTGGATACAGAGAGAATATTTCCACTTGTGGGGAAGAGCATAACTCTTCGATATAAGAGACCGTAAGAGGCCTTCGATATAAGATAGTCACCAAGAAATTCATCAGGGAATTCAGAAGAAACTTCTTTACCCAAAAAGTGGTGAGAATGTGGAACTCGCTAACACAGGGAGTGGTTGAAGCGAATAATATAGATGCATTTAAGGGGAGGCTAGACAAGCACATGAGGGAGAAAGGAATAGAGGGTTATACTAATAGATTTAGATGAGGAAAGACAGGAGGAGGCTCGAGTGGAGCATAAACGCCGGTATGGACTGGTTGGGCCAAATGGCCTGTTTCTGTGCCGTTTATCTTATGTAATCCTATGTAATCTTATACTTTGAAAATACTTAAGTAGACTATAAAAAAATATACTTTAAAAAGAAAGAACTTGCATTTATATAGCACCTTTCACATCCTTAGGAGGTCTGACAGTGCTTCACAGAGAAACAAATTAATTTTGAAGTGTAGTTACTTTTGCGATGTATGGGCAAAAGCAGGAGCCAACCTTGACACAGTAAGCTTGCACAGTCTTGTTTTAATAATATTGTATGAGGGAAAAATGTTGTCAATGACACCAGGGTGAATGTCCCTGCTTTTGTTCAAAAATTGGGCAGCGCACCTGCAACGTCCTGGTGGATAAAGTAATCTGCCCATAGCGTGCGCATGTAACATTGACCCTCAGCAGTTCTCCCGCACATTTGGGTACCTTAAGTCTTGGCTCTGGCCACTTTTGCTGAAGATCTCTGGACCTACTTAAGTGGAATATCATCCAATGGGATGAGAACTTGAACTCTTTTACAACCACTTTAATTTGCAAATTCCCATAAACAGCAATGAGATAATGACCAGATAATCTGTTTTCGTGATGTTGACTGAGGAACAAATATTGGCCGGGACACCAGGAGAACTCACCCTGCTCTTGTTTGGATAGTTCGATCGTTTAACACCTGAGAGCCCAGATGGGGCATCGGTTTAATGTCTTATACAAAACACGGCACCTCTGACAGCACAGCACTCCCTCAGTACTGCAATGAAGTTTCAGCCTAGATTGTGTGTTTAAGTCCTGGAGTGAGGCTTGAATCCACAACCTCTGACTCTGAGACAAAATAATTCCCTAGTGAGCCAACCTGACATTTATTTTTTTTTAAACTTTAAAACAATTCCAATATACTTTAAAATAAAACATATTCATCTCCTTCTGAAAATCTCACTAAACTTAGAAAATACTTTTTCCAACAATGGTTTTTGCTGAACAGCTAAAATTATTTTCATTGTTAAATGTTTTGATTTTACACATATTTATTACATATACATATGCACAGAAATTCCTCCTTTGAAACAAAAACTATCTTTCACATTTTGAGCTTGTTTATAAATTCCATCCTAGAACAAATGTAAAAACCTTCCTCATAATCGATTTTAACCCTCCCTCATAGGCTAACCAACCCCCACCCACCAAAGCAGAAAACATACACCTGTTCTATTTCACAATTGGCTAAGCATGTCTCCCCAACCCAGCGCATGGACAAATCATATTGAAATATGATTAAATAGACGATGACCCAGCTTGGACTCCATCATTCACTCTAGACAGCAACATCTAACATCCTATGTTAGAACAGATAATAGCAGCACAACTCATGCTGGGGACAACAACTATCACGGCAGTACAAGGACATTGTCAACACTAGCTGAAGCTGGGGATGTAACATCAGAGATGAGGAAACATCTTCAAGGATGAACACTGTACTTTATCATGATGATCTGACAGTTGCTTTAAAATACCACATTATGGCAAGAACATTTTTGCCTAATATAATGCACAATTTTCATGGTGCATATGTGTATGGATGTATGCTTGTATGGGTGAAAGAATGATAAAGAGAAACTGTTTGGTAATACTATTTGAAACTTTTTTTTTAACCATTATATAGTCAATACAGCCATTTTTATTAGCTATATTTGTTTAGATCCTGTTATATAGAATATCAATGTGAAAGCACAAACATGTTCACCTGCAAAGTTTAATTTAGGGATATAATGTTAAACATCTAAATGTAATTGAAAGTTGGGGGTTTGGGCTAAAGGGGTGAAAGATTTCTTAGCTGCATTTTTAAATGTTAACAGCACTGAGAGTTGGCCAGAGTGAACGGGAGTGAGGCAGGTTGGGGAGCAGAGGTGGAGAAACATTTTAAATGGGGGGAAGATGGAGGGAAAGCTGTAAGGGAACAAGGGAGGCCGAGCGAGGGGGAAGGAGAGTGGGGAAGGGGGCTGGCTGGGGTAAGAGAATGGCAGGGAAAGACAAAATAAGCAGGTTCCTTCCTACTTTTATTGGTTCTAGGTTTTGGTTTTAATCACAGTGTCTGCTTGGCTTTTGTTTTCCTCTATTTACTGCGATGGGGAGCGCAGCTGATCTAAAAACTTTAATGACTTCTCCTGAAGATGATCTTTAGGTTGGTTTTTGCTGCCCACTCTTTTCCCTCTGTTCATCTTTCTTCTGTTGGCACTGTCTGCCCCTGGGTCCTTGGGCTATGTCGCCTCTGGGGTATTTGGTTTGTTGCTTTATGCAAGTATACACGCTGTACCTTAATTAATTCTAGGCTGCTTTGTTTTGTTGTCCTTGCTCTGTAAAAACAGTGGGACACAAAGGGGGTGAATTTCTGCAGGGTTTTTCTACTTGTCCACTGTAACTTCAGCAGAAGTGCTGTGGAAACCTCAGAAAATGGTGTAAATAGTGTTAATGCCATTCCGTGGCTCCTCCACCCAAGTTATGTTGGTTGATCCAATTAGTGGGCATGGACCTAAACATTCACCATGGCATTGCTGTAAAGCAGCAGACAGCCAGAAGCTTTCTCACCCTTCACTATACACTTAATCTCCAGGGGTTCTACTCAGCCATTCTTAATTTAGGACTCTCCTTTGACACAGATTCATCACAGGATCAAAGGGCAATGGAAGATGACATGGAAGAAGATTCGGAGGTGGAACGAAATGTCTTTCTGGTAGACTATGTCTACGACAATGACAATGAGGAAACAGCTTCCAAATGAATTTCCTTGCCAAAATAATTTCCCACACAATAAGTTTGCCGAATATGGCGAGCCCCAGGTCTCTAGCTGGGATGTCAGAGCATACATTTATTACACCAGCGCAATGACCTAATCATTTTATTAAATCAATCGGTATTTATTACTGGGGTCTTCCGAATGTGTACAGGCTCACCTGTTGAGAGAGTGTATTGAAAAATACACTTCCCCGAGGCATAATTGGGAAGAATGTGCCACGATGTCTCAGTGTACAACGCCTGGCAGGGGAGACTTCTGCTCATTGGGTTTATCTTGCAGGAGCATGCTGTCGGAAAATCGACCCTTAGACCACTGAAAAGATGCTAAAATATTCCAGCAATACAACTAGTTTAAAAACCCAAAATTAAAGTAACTCCTTTAAAAAAATCTTTTGTTCTTCTTGATACATGATTGAAGATACAATTGTAAAGAATTGTGTACATAATTGCAAAATAACTAGGGTGCACTCTCTACCGATACAAATTTGAACAGGATATTAAATTGGGTATGTTAGCAAGGTCAGTGCTACTTTTGACAAATTAGCGGCTGTTTTCTTTTCTGGACTAAGTTGTACTAATAGAAACATAGAAACATAGAAAATAGGTGCAGGAGCAGGCCATTCGGCCCTTCGAGCCTGCACTATCATTCAATATGATCATGGCTGATCATGCAACTTCAGTACCCCACTCCTGCCTTCTCTCCATACCCCCTGATCCCTTTAGCCGCAAGGGCCACATCTAACTCCCTTTTGAATACATCTCATGAACTGGACTCAACAACTTTCTGTGGTAGAGAATTCCACGGGTTCACAATTCTCTGGGTGAAGAAGTTTCTCCTCATCTCGGTCCTAGATGGCTTACCCCTTATCCTTAGACTGTGACCCCTAGTTCTGGACTTCCCCAACATCAGGAACATTCTTCCTGCATCTAACCTGTCCAATCCCGTCAGAATTTTATATGCTTCTACGAGATCCCCTATCATTCTTCTAAATTCCAGTCTTTCTTCATATGTCAGTCCTGCCATCCCAGGAATCAGTCTGGTGAACCTTCGCTGCACTCTCTCAATAGCCAAGAATGTCCTTCCTCAGATTAGGAGACCAAAACTGTACACAATATTCAAGGTGTGGCCTCACCAAGGCCCTGTACAACTGCAGTAAGACCTTCCTGTTCCTATACTTAAATCCCCTAGCTGTGAAGGGCAACATGCCATTTGCTTTCTTTACTGCCTGTTATACCTGCATGCCTACTTTCAATGACTAATGTACCATGACACCCAGGTCTCGTTGCACCTCCCCTTTTACTAATCTGTCACCAGTCAGATAATAATCTGCCTTCCTGTTTTTGCCACCAAAATGGATAATCTCACATTTATCCACATTATACTGCATTTGCTATGCATTTGCCCACTCACCTAACCTGTCCAAGTCAACCTGCAGCCTCTTAGCATCCTCCTCACAGCTCACATTCCACCCAGCTTAGTGTCATCTGCAAACTTGGAGATATTACATTCAATTCCTTTGTCTAAATCATTAATATATATTGTAAATAGCTGAGGTCCAAGCACTGAGCCCTGCAGTACCTCACTAGTCACTGCCTGCCATTCTGAAAAGGACCCGTTTATTCCCACATTTTGCTTCCTGCCAACCAGTTCTCTATCCTCGTCAATACATTACCCCCAATACCATGTGTTTTAATTTTGCACACCAATTTCTTGTGTGGGACCTTGTCAAAAGTCTTTTGAAAGTCCAAATACATCACATCCACTGGTTCTCCCTTGTCCACTCTACTCGTTACATCCTCAAAATGATGAATGAATGAATTTCCATGATCCATTACCTGGACATCACTAAGCAAGCAATGATATGAATATCCATGAGCATTAATTGCACTCACGTTAAAATAAATTGTCTTTCACGAATACCAGTAAAAGCAACCAGTCCATAAAATTACATTACCCATATCACAAAGCAATGAGATTTCATGAATCTTCAAGTAAAATAGCTTTTTGAACTTACATGTACTGCTCATTGGGTTTATCTTGCTGAATAAATGAAACTGAGTGTTCTTCATGTGAAACCGATGAACAGATGTCCTTTCAAAATACTAGTGACATGAAGATCCAGCTTCTTTTGAACTTTTATTTTTGCTTCCATTCTTTCCTGACGGCTCCTTACTGGATTCTACCCCAAAATTGGATGGGACAGGGTGAACAGCCAGTTGTCGTGGTGCACATTGGTAAAAAAAGGGATGAGGTCCTACGAGACGAATTTAAGGAAGGAGGAGCTAAATTAAAACGTAGGACCTCAAAAGTAGTAATCTCGGGATTGCTATCAGTGCCACGAGCTAGTCAGAGTAGGAATTGCAGGATAGCTCAGATGAATACATGGCTTGAGCAGTGGTGCAGCAGGGAGGGATTCAAATTCTGGGGCATTGGAACTGGTTCTGGGGGAGATGGGACCAGTACAAACCGGACGGTCTGCACCTAGGCAGGACCGGAACCAATGTCCTAGGGGGAGTGTTTGCTAGTGCTGTTGGGGAGGAGTTAAACTAATATGGCAGGGGGATGGGAACCAATGCAGGGAGACAGAGGGAAACAAAAAGGAGACAAAAGCAAAAGACAGAAATGAGATGAGTAAAAGTGGAGGGCAGAGAAACCCAAGGCAAAAAACAAAAAGGGCCACTATACAGCAAAATTCTAAAGGGTCAAAGTGTAATAAAAAGGCAAGCCTGAAAGCTCGGTGCCTCAATGCGAGGCGTGTTCGGAACCCAGGAGAGGGCTCTGAGCTAGTTAGAATGGGTGAGAGCGCAGATGAACAGGACCCCAAGAAAGAATGCAAAAGGCAGGAGGCAACAGAGCAGAGTAGCACTGGGGTAAGTGTAAACCACAAGGTGATAGGAAGGGACAATATGTATGAATATAAAGGGGCTGCAGGAGGGGTCAAAACTAAAAATCATGGTTTAAAAACTAGTATTAAAACACTCTACCTAAACGCACGCAGCATTCGGAATAAAGTAAATGAGTTGACGACACAAATCATTACAAATGGGTATGATTTGGTGGCCATTACAGAAACGTGGTTGCAGGGGGGCCAAGACTTGGAATTAAACATACAGGTATCTGACAATTCGGAAAGATAGACAAGAAGGGAAAGGAGGTGTGGTAGCTCTGTAAATAAAGGATGATATCAGGGCAGTTGTAAGAGACGATATTGGTTCTAATGAACAAAATGTTGAATCATTGTGGGTGGAGATTGGAGATAGTAAGGGGAAAAAGTCACTGGTGGGCGTAGTTTATAGGCCCCCAAATAATAACTTCACGGTGGGGTGGGCAATAATCAAGGGAATAATGGAGGCATGTGAAAAAGGAACGGCAGTAATCATGGGGGATTTTAACCTACATATCGATTGGTCAAATCAAATCGCACGGGGTAGCCTTGAGGAGGAATTCATAGAATGCATATGGGATTGTTTCTTAGAACAGTATGTTACAGAACCTACAAGGGAGCAAGCTATCTTAGATCTGGTCCTGTGTAATGAGACAGGAATAATAAACGATCTCCTAGTAAAAGATCTTCTTGGAATGAGTGATCACAGTATGGTTGAATTTGTAATACAGATTGAGGGTGAGGAAGTAGCGTCTCAAACGAGCGTACTATGCTTAAACAAAGGGGACTACAGTGGGATGAGGGCAGAGTTGGCTAAAGTAGACTGGAAACACAGACTCTCGTATGATAGTATGATATTGGGAGCCCAGGCTGTTGGTTGAGGAAGGGGTCTGCCTTCCTCATGCCAGGCGCTTACAACAGCATATGACCAGTATTGCTGTTGTCGGGATTTTAAACCTCGGTGATCTGTTGGGGAGGTCTTGCTAACAGCATTGCAGGGCTCAACAACTGTATCTTCTAACTCCCCATCAATTGCAGCGCCGTTGGCTGCTCTGTCTGCTCTGGAATTTCCCTCACTATGTGGACCCCCTTTTCTATGGGCTGCTACCTTTCCTGTGAAGCAGGGCTGGGATCGCTGTTTAAGATATGACCTGCGCAGGCTTAACCAGGGCCCATGGACCAAGACCTTGCCATCTATTGTACAATAGTCATTTTTGTGGTATAGGGGCAGGCAGAGCATGGTGTTTATAGCATAGGCACTATCTGACCAAATATTCACAGGTCTATCTGAGGTTTCCTTTACAGCAGTTAGAAGTGCGCCGATTTCTGCATATTGTGAAGACTGTCTGTTGCATCTTCGCTGGATGGTTCTTTCTGGCAATACCACAGCCTATCCGGTGTGAGGGGATCCTTCAATGTGATATGTGAACCCATCGATGTAGACATTTGGGGCGCACCCTCTATGGGCTCTTTCTGCACAGGATGGGTCTCAAAGTTAATTAGGGCTAACGGACATTCATGTGGGTCCCCCTCATAGATCAGAAATTGTTGCAGCAAGGTGGTGGGTTTGGAAATGGTATCAATGTCTCTTTCCATAAATTCCAACGTCCATTTGCTGAGGCGCTGCGAGGAAACTAGTGAATCTCCAGGTTTCATCAGTAGTTTCAGAGGTGTGTGTTCGCTGTGCAGGATTGTAGCCTGTAACCCAGTAATAAAGGTGAAGTGATGTACCGACCAGAAGACGGCCAGTAGGTGGCGCTCGCATGAGGTATACGTCTTTTCTGCCCCCTGCAGGATTCAAGATGCATATGCAATGGGCTGTAGTCGGTCACTCGCATTTGGCACAGAACTGCAGTGAGGCTTTGCTCTGTGGCCCCAACCTCCAAATGGAGGAGCTGCGTGGGATCAGGGGGGATCAGACATGCGGCTTGTATCACTGCAGTTTTTAATTTAGCCACGGACTGGGTGTGAGCATCAGTCCATGCCAGATGTATGTCATCACCCTGCAGTTTTATTAAATCATACAAGGGCTTTGCACACTCTGCAAAGCCTGGGATAAAGTTCCTTTGGTATCCCACCAAACCCAAGAATGATCGTAGGGCTGTTTTTGAAGTGGGTAATGGCAGTCGCTATATTATCTCCACCTTGTGAGAGTTGGGAGATGATCCCTCTGGAGAAATGGACACTCCTAAAAAGGTGATCTTTTACTAATTGAGCCTTACGGGGATTTACCTTTAGTCCCGCCTGAGCCAACAATGTCAAAAGTTCGTGCAAAAGGGACAGATGCTCCTCCATGCTGTCGGTTGCCAGCAGTGGGTCATCTATGTACTGTAGCAAGCAGGTAGGGCGGGAAAAGTCTTTTAAAATTCCAGCCATTCTTTTATGGAATATCGTGGGGACATTGTGGAACCCCTGAGGCAAGCATATCCAGGTGTAGCTCTGGTCCTCAAATGTGAATGCAAATTTGTACTGGTCTTCCCCTTTAATAGAGATACTCCAGAATCCATTGGCGATGTTGAGGGTTGACAAGTACTTGGAACCAGCAGGAATTTGAGATAATATGGTCATCATCATAGGCAGTCCCTCGGAATCGAGGAAGACTTGCTTCCACTCTCAAAGTGAGTTATTTGATGGCTGAACAGTCCGATACGAGAGTCACGGACCCTGTTACAGGTGGGACAGACAATCGTCGAGGGAAGGGGTCGGTGGAGTTGGTTTGCCACATGCTCCTTCCGCTGCCTGCGCTTGGCCTCTTCATGCTCTTTGCGTTGGAACTTGAAGAGCTCGACGCCCTCCCGGATGGACTTTCTCCACCTCAGGCGGTCGTCGGCCATGGTCTCCCAGGTGTCAGTGCTGATGTCGCACTTTACCAGCGAGGCTTTGAGGGTGTCCTTATAACGTTTCCGCTGTCCTCCTTTGGCTCATTTACCATGAAGGAGCTCCGCATGAAGCATTTGCTTAGGGAGTCTCGTATCTGGCATGTGTACTATGTGGCCTACCCAGCGAAGCTGATCGAGTGTGGTCAGTGCTTCAATACTGGGGATGTTAGCCTGGTCGAGGACACTGATGTTGGTGCGCCTGTCTTCCCAGAGGATTTGCAGGATTTTGCAGAGACATCGTTGGTGATATATCTCCAGCGACTTGAGATGCCTTCGATACATCGTCCATGCCTCGGATCCATACAGGAGGGCGGGAATTACTACAGCCCTGTAGACTATGAGTTTGGTGGTAGATTTGAGGGCCTGGTCTTCAAACACTCTTTTCCTCAGACGGCCGAAGGCTGCACTGGTGCACTGGAGGCGATGCTGAATCTCCGCGTCAATGTCCGCCTTTGTTGATAAGAGGTTCCCGAGGTATGGGAAATGGTCCACGTTGTCCAGGGCCGCGCCGTGGATCTTGATGATTGGAGGGCAGTGCTGAGCGGCGGTGACAGGCTGGTGAAGGATCTTTCTCTTACGGATGTTAAGCATAAGGCCCATGCTTTCATATGCCTCAGCGAATACATTGACTATATCCTGGAGTTCAGCCTCAGAATGTGCACAGATGCAGGCATCGTCCGCATACTGCAGCTCAATGACAGAGGTTGGGGTGATCTTGGACCTGGCCTGGAGGCGGCGTAGGTTAAACAGCTTCCCACTGGTTCTGTAGTTAAGTTCCACTCCAGCGGGGAGCTTGCTGATTGTGAGGTGGAGCATGGCGGCGAGGAAGATTGAGAAGAGGGTTGGAGCGATAACGCAGCCCTGTTTGACCCCGGCCTGACGTGGATTGGGTCTGTAATGGATCCGTTGGTAAGGATCACGGCCTGCATGTCATCGTGAAGCAGGCGAAGAATCTTGACAAACTTTTGGGGGCATCCGAAACGAAGGAGGACGCTCCATAGACCCTCACCGTTGAGAGTGTCAAAGGCCTTTGTAAGATCGAAAAAGGCCATGTATAAGAGCTGGTGCTGCTCCCTGCATTTTTCCTGCAACTGTCGCGCTGCAAAGATCATGTCTGTTGTGCCCCATCGGAGACGAAATCCGCATTGAGATTCCGGGAGGAGCTCCTCAGCCACAGGGAGAAGACGATTGAGGAGAACTCGAGCGACAACTTTCCCAGTGGCTGATAGCGAGATTCCTCTGTAGTTGCCGCAGTCAGACTTGTCCCCTTTTTAAAAAATGTTCACAATCACTGCATCTCTCAGATCTCCCGGCATGCTCTCCTCCCTCCAGATGAGAGAGATGAGGTCATGTACCCGCGCAAACAGTGCCTCTCCACCATACTTTAGTGTCTCAGCAGGGGTTCCATCTGCACCCGTAGCCTTGTTATTCCTCAGCTGTTTTTAGCTTTGCCAATCTCGTGCAACGTTGGAGTTTCACTGAGTTGGTGGCGGGTGGCATGCTGCGAGATGGATTCGAGAACACTCGAGTCAAAGGCAGAGTCTCAATTGAGGATATCTTCAAAGTGCTCCTTCCATCGGGCCCTGACAGCTTCGGTGTCCTTGATAAGTGTTTCCCCGTTCTTGGCCAGGAGTGGGGTGGGACCTCGGGAGTTTGGACCATAGGTGGCCTTGACTGCAGTAAGAGTTTCTCTTACTACAGGTGAGCAGGCTGGTGTTACAGAATTTAACTTTCTGTAATCAATAGTCAGTCGCCAGCTGCTGTCAGGCTTTTTAACTAGCCATGTGGGTGAATTGGTCATGAAAGTGCCTGTCCTAAGAACACCCTGCTCGACTAGGGATTTTATGGTGTCTCAGATGTAAGGGTGACTCTCCCTTGGGATGGGGTACTGTTTAGTGAATGAGTGGAGGGGTCCCTCAATAGATTCCTCGCCTGCCATTTTTCCACAGTCTTGCTTGCATGTGTTTCTGAATTAGTTTTGCCACAGCTTCATTTTCACACCCTGGAGCGTCATATTCAGATGGCTTTTTAATAGCAAAGACTGAGTGAGCATCTGAAATTTCTATCACTCCTGCCTTATCTCTCAATTACATCCAAACACAGTCCTGATTATAATCTATCACCGCGCCATACTGATCCAAAACATCAGTCCCTAAAATTCCCCTTCCGTCGGGGGTGGTCATCAGCATAGGTGCTAGGACCTTACAGATGAGGCCTCCAAACTGAAGTTCAGTGGCCTTCCCTGTATACGCAGTGGTTGTATCACTGTTAAACCCTTTAAGGATCATATAACCCTTGCCCGCCGCTGCATGGCGTTCAGGGTATGGGGTGTGGATGATAGTAATGGCTGAGCCGGTATCGATAAGCATAATCTGCTGTCTGCCCCCTTTTAAGACAATAAGGACTACTGGTCTCCCGCTACCATCACGTCGGAACCCCACTTCCGACCAATCTTTGGGGGCCAAACCTTGTCACAGGGTCGGTCCTTGAATGGGTCTCTCTAATGAGTGTGCATCGGCGATTGCGTGCATCGGTAAATGATTTTCCATCCTCCCTGTGGCCATTTGGGTTTGTATGAGGGTTAGCAATTGATCCAATCGTTGATCTATCCCAGAGGGCTTGGATTCATCCCTTGGGAGGTATCTATGCGTTGCAACATGGTTCGGTGCTGGTCTGGGTCTGCTGCAGTCATTTGCTAGGTGGCTCACCTTCTTACAATTAAAGCACTGTCCCTTCACCATTGACACTGGTTTATTTGCAGTGGGTGGTGACTTCACCTTTAACTGGTCTTTTATCATCTCCCAGGCTCTTTGAGCGCTGGTCTCTATATCTGTCCACTGATTGGTGGGCCGCATGGCTATTCCCAGGTGGTTTTAACTAAAGGGTGGAGTTGGGTCAATTTTAATCGATTTCAGTTGTTCCTGATTCTTTCCTACTGTAGCATTTGTGGGTGCTTGGTTCTACGTATGTTGATAGAGGTCCCTTCTGGGCACTGCTTGGTCTGATTAAGCAGAGCCACTAAGTTCAAGTTTTGGATCCCTAAATAGTTTAGGATTCCGGTCATGAGTGCATCGGTCGCTGCGGCAGGCTGAAGGACTGCTTCTGGCAGATTATCTTTTAGGGAAGTGGAACAGACCAAGAGGAGGACTCGTGTTAAGTCTCTCTCTTCCAACTCAGGGTGACCCCTCCTGAAATTTGACCACATCCTATTAACTTCTAGTGGGTCATCCCCATCATTAATGGATCCCAACTCGTGGCTACACGCCGTAGCGTCAGTACCTGATATGGGCCGTGAGTCGATATGGTTACTGGTGAAGCGACCGTGCATATTACGTTGTAAAGAAGTGGTTACTATGGCTACAGTTAGCTCTTGTGTCTCCAAGGTATCCCATTCTACACCACTGTCCTGGGGATTATACAGACTTCCTTCCTCTTCCCAATCTGTCTCCCCCTCATCCCCTTCTGCTGTCTCTGTTATGGCTTCCCGTGTTACTGTGGATACCAGGGCCTGCTGCTCCCCAACTTATTTTTTAACCTCGCTATTTCTAGTTGGCACTGGGAGTGATCTGCCTCCCTATGTGGCTTCTTAATTACTTCCTTTAATGCTCCCCTAGCATCTTCTATCTCTTGCTGGAGCCTCAAGTTTTCCAGTTTATATTTTTTTAATTCTAATTTGTTTTCATTTGCTTCAACAATAGCTGCTGTGGCATTTAAGTTTGAGAGACTATGTTGTTGTAGCAATGAAGCTGCCTGTTTGACCCCTCTTTCTAATTGCTTAATACTGTGGCTTAATTCGCCAATTTCTTGTCTTAAATGCTGTATTTCTCTTTCTTTTCACTGCTTCACAAGTTGGAGGCCTTCTTCCTTTTGTTGTTTTATACTTTCATTCTCTATTTCTTTTAGTTGAATCACTTTGGCGTCCTGTCTCATTAATTCATCATCTCTCCAGACACAATAAAATGCGCTGAAGGCCACAAGACTGTTTGCCCGTTTTGGTCTTAGCTCTCCCTTATCTACCCTCTCCTGGATAAGTTTCACCATCTCCCCAAATGACGCAGGTTGATCCTCGTGGATGTACCGTGCCTGTGCCTTTAATTCTTCCATGTCCTGTATTGGGAACTTTTTGGACAACTTCTCCTGATAAACTAGCTCAACATTTCTTTTTATTGTTGGCTTTCTGTCCATGACCGATCCCTTCATCCTGTGTCTTTTGAATATAACTACTGGTGGGTCCCCACTTAAACAGTTACAACCCACCCCACTTAAACAGTTACAACTATCGAGATGACCGCTCCTTAAGACGCAATTTCTCCGATCCGTTTCATCGTTTCTAGCTTATAATTCGCAACACAAATTAGAATCGCAACTCCCAAGATTTCCAATTGTTCAAAAGAATCATCAAAAAGCTGTCTTGCCAGGAGCCCACATTCTCCACCAATGTCTAAATCTCTGGCATTAAATTTGACAGTGAGACAATTCTTCTAAAACAATTGGAACAGTTTATTAAACACTCACACATGCACATCCACCTCAGTTACAACAGAAACAATGAGGTTATAATAAAGCGTGATGTACGTTACTTCCCTTTGGCTGGCTGGTTCAGGAGAGAGAGAAAAGTCCTTTGCTGAGTTCTTCAAATCTCTCAAAAAGCCATTGTCCCTCCGAAAGCCTCATGATTGGACCTTGGTTCCAGGGCAGTTCCTTATTGGCTCTCCTCACACATGTGGCTGTCTGGCCTGGCTCAGCCATCTCTTGATTAATGTAAATGGCTTTCCAATACACAAAATCCATGCGGCAGCTCTGTGGTATTCCATTTTGTTTCTTTCAAAACTCAGCCCATGCTGGCAACCTGTGGGCTTTCATTTTGTTTCAACACAAACAGGCCTTTCTGTATAACCTACACTTTTAACATTTATACATACACAGAATCAATTTTGATCATTAATAAACACTTTTATTCTTACAACTGTGCAACCACCATCTTAAACATTCACTCTCACCACCACCGGCACAACGTGGCTGCAAAGTGTACCACCTACAAGATGCACTGAAGGAACTCACCAAGGCTTCTTTGACAACACCTCCCAAACCTGTGATCTCTACCATCTAGAAGGACAAGTGCAGAGCGATTTGGGAACATTGTCACCTGCAAGTTTCCCTCCAAGTTAAGCACCATCCTGACTTGGAAATATATTGTCAGTCCTTCATCATCACTGGGCCAAACTCCTGGAACTTCCTCCCTAACAGCAGTTTGGGAGTACTTTCACCACACAGACTTCAGTGGTTCAGGAAGGCGGCTCACCCCCACCTTCTAAAGGGCAATTTGGGATGGGCAATAAATGCTGGCTTTGCCAGCTACGCCAACATTCCATGGAAGAATAAAAAAGTTCAATGCTACAAAATTTCACGCTGACAGCAGGGCCCAGCTCACAGTGGGCAGGGACCAAGGGAGCAGGCAGCAAACTGGCAGGACCAAGAGAGAGGAGAAAACTGACAGGACTGAGCGAGGAGAAAGCTGAGAGGACTGAGTGTGATATATTCTTTACAACATCACTAACAAACACACTTACAAGATGGCTTCAATACATCATGTGACTTTAATTATATTTACAGCAGCAGTTGCATTACCACAATAGTCCACTGGGTGGAGCAGTAGTCCACTAGGTGGAGCTCGATGTTATACTTCACCCTCCTTAATGAAAAAATATTCATAACAAAATAATCATCATACATAATTTGCATGGTTAAACACAACAAAAGATATGGGGCTAGACTTTTCACTTTTGTGCAGATTGCCCAAAAATGGGCGTTATTTACAACATTGGCACTAAATATGGGTTTTGAGATCACCGGATTATCGCCCATTTCCAAAACCCCAACTTTACATTTTATAAAATGGGCATTATCGCAAGCGATCTGAAATGGGCGTTCGCGTAACATTTTTTTGAACTTCTGCCATAAAGTGCCGGCATCCATTGCAACGGCATGGCAATGGTCGTTTCCCGCATTTCAGGAGGTCAGGGGTCATCAGTACATGCGCAGAACAGGAGAGAGACAGAGAAGGAGCAGAGAGGAACTGAAAGCGCGTGCTGGTGTGTTGTGTGCTTGTTTGGCTGTTTTGGGAGGCAGGAGGGCGATTTACTGGCAGCAAAAAGACTGCTGAGCACAAAGAATGTTGTTGCCATCAAGTTTCTGTCAAAAAAGTAATATTTAAAATGGAAGGGATGGAGGAGGCAACACAGCATGCTCTGGCGACTGACAACATCGGTGAAAGCAGTGAGGTGGGAGAGGAACAATTGGGAGGACGCAAACAAATGAGCAGATTCTCCGACGAGGCAAATGCCTCCTTCCTGCAGGAGGTAGAGTCATGCTGGGGTCAATTGACTCAGGGTGAGCGTGTGACACCCACCCCAAAGGTCTACCAGAGGATATGGGCTAACATAGCCGAGATGGTCTCGCTCGGTGGCGAACAAAAACAAGGTGCGTGAGGGCAACTAGTGCCGCAAGCGTTGGAACGACCTTGTCGGATCCGCCAGAGTAAGTATTACATTTATTTATATGTACTTATATATTTATATAATTTGATTTGTAAGTGTAACGATTGATTAAAATCAGATGTGATGTCTTGCACTTACACTGGGAATGTTTTACTCAAAGTCTGTGTTTATGGTGTACGTCTTTAGATAAAGAATGATAATTATCATAATAATCATGATTACATCTGTCGGTTATGTGTTGTATCAGTCTCTGTGACAGTACCTAGCAATGATCTCATGCCATGTTGTGCTGGTGTTACCTTTTACAGAAGAAGCTTTCAGAGAACAGAGCCGAGCAGAGGTGAACAGGTGGCGGGCCACCAGTCATCATCGAGCTCACCGACATCGAGCAGCTGGCACGAGTGGGGAGCCACCCCTGGTTGGCCACACATGCAGCTGCAGAACCTGATGTGATGCCATGTGAGTAAAGTATACACCATTGCATGATGTAAAGTCAATACATGCCACACCCACTCATATCCGAACAATAATATATGATAGATGATTGATAAAAGTGTTCTCTAAATAATGATGGCCTCATGAGAATGATTGCAATGCAGAATTTGGTCATGGTCATGAAATGTGATGTCTGTGATGATTTTGATAGCGGTGGTGCTTTTGTCGTGCAGATACTGTGTGTAGCATTGGAATCACCTTGTGACCCTAGCACCCTCTTCTTCTCTAATAACCTCATTTATGTTTTGTAGCTCAGCCAGCAGCACGGCCCCATGCAACACCACCGAGCCCAGAAGATGGGGATGTGGGGCCGGAGTCACCGGACGATCGTGCATCTGGTGCTGAGGAGCCTCGATTCTCACCCGTGGAGCTGCTGGGTGCCTTCTCCATGGATGAGAGTGCAGACTTCAAGGAGCCTGCATCGCCAAGCTCCATAATGCAATTGACACCCATGACATCTAGTGCTCCTGCAGCCATTCCCTCCTCCACCATGGAGGTACCGGGCCCAAGCACCTTGCCGCAGGGCACAGAGGAGTCTCCAAGACGGTGCCGACCATGCGGAGGTTGCTTTGATGCAGCAGGTCTGCTCCACGAGCGGCAAATCTGAGCGGTGACATGGTACACTTGTCCAGGAGGAGTGTTGACATAGGTCAGCAGATCCTACAGACAATTGGCGGCATATCCCAACAGATGGCCAGCATGTTCGCCACCATGACGGAGCACGTGCCGCGGATGGTGGAAGCCCTGGAGGTGATAGCCAGGAACACTGATGGTAGAGGCCTCCCAGTGGTCTCGGTGCGCGACACTCCATCCCAAGGTGCCGCACCCCCATTGTCAACGACACATGAGAGCCAGGAGGAAGATCTTGCTTCTGGTTCGGAGCACGTTCCCACCTCGGGACCGTCCTCTCCCATATCCGTCTGATCAGCAGTTCTGCCGTCATCGCCCCCAATGAAGCATCGCCTGAGGAGCTCCTTGGCCAGGTGGCTTGGAGTCAGTAGGGGAAGGGGAAGAGGTAGAGGTAGGGAGGAGAAGTGGGGCAGAAAGGAAAGAAAGTGAGGTGCATGGCCGTAGGTGTTGTCTTGGTCATAGTATTTTCATGTTGCTGCTATTTTGTTGGAAGGAGGGGGAGGGGGGCAACTTGTTTGGGGGGAGGGGGGCAACTTGTTTTTTAGCATTTGTGTTCTATGTTCATGAAGTGTTGTTGGAAATGTTAAACATTGAATGAATGATATAAATGTTATAAATTTGTTGGAGGTGGGGTGGGGTGGAGTGGGGTGTTTTTTACAGTTATAATTATGATTTCATACAAATACTCTCATTAAATGTTTTTTATTTAACATAGCCTTGTTGCGCATTGTCTCAGATAGCTGCACCGTTACACACTGGTGATTCCTGAACATGAAAGGGGATAATTACACTTAACTTGAATCAACTTAAACTTTAACTGTCACAAAGGCAATGCACAGCATTCATGTATGAGCTGCAGACACATCAGTCTTGCAGCTTTGTAAATACGACCAAAGTTATTTCAAGCAAAGCGCTCATTTATGAGCTGCTGACGGAAGAGTCTTGCAGCTATGTAGCCCTTTCCTGCGGTCTAGAGGGGGGCAGTGGGCATGGTTTCATTGTCAGTCTGATTGTCTGGCCCGAGGTCAGCATCCACCTCTTCGTCCTCCTCTTCCTCTCTCTCCTGAGGTGGACCGCAGTCCCTTCTGGCAATTCTTGTCCCCTCCTGATAGCCAAGTTGTGCAGCATGCAGCACACTACCATGAATTGAGCTACCTGCTCAGGGTGGTACTATAACTCGCCTCTTGAGTGGTCCAGGTATCTAAAGCGCTGCTTAAGCACTCCAATGGCATTCTCAACGATATTGTGTGTGGCTCTGTGGCTCTTGTTGTATGGCTTCTCGGCTTCTGTGTGGGTGTTATGCAGAGGGGTCATCAGCCAGGTGGCAAGGCCATATCCTTTGTCACCAAGTATCCAGCGTTGACCTTGTGGCTGACTGATAAACATGTCCGATACAGTGCTCTCATGCAGTTTGTGAGCATCACGAATGCTGCCTGGAAATTTTGCATTTACTGCCTTTATAATTTGATAGTGGTTGACAACGAGTTGCACATTCGGGGAATGGAATCCCTTTCAGTTCCGAAAAACCTCTGCATCCTGAAAAGGTGCCGCATGGCGATGTGCGTACAGTCTATTGCTCCCTGCACCCTGGGGAAGTTTGCAATTCTGGAGAATCCTAGAGCCCTCTCAGTCTGTGCCTCCCTGGTCGTATGATAATGTCTATCTTGTGTGCGTAAAGGGCTTCAGTCACCTGTCAAATGCAGCAATGTGTGACATGCTGAGATATAGCGCAAATGTCACCAGCTGAGGCCTGAAAGGAACCTGATGCATAGAAGGCAAGTGCCGCAGTGACATTGACCTCGACGGACAGTGCGGTCCTGGTGGTGCTGGCAGGCTGCACATCTCCCCTGATGAGCTGGCTGATAATCTCTTTGCGAAAGCTCAGTCTCCTAAGGCACGTGTTATCAGACAAGTTTAGGTAAGACTGCTTCTCCCTGTAAATGCGTGGGGTGTAAGGTCTCGTCCTCCTCAGCAGTCTGGCATCTCTTTGATTGCGCACATAATGCTGTTGAATATACCTTCTGTCATCTCTAGTCTGCAACATGTGCTTGGTCATCAAGACAGACTGAGAAATTATAGGCCCCATTACAATAACTCTCAGTATTATACCTATTGTTCAAAAACAATAAATATACCTACTAAGACACCTAACATAACTTCAAATCATCCACAGTATGATAAGATGTTTTTTTGAGATGTTCAAATCACCGTAAAAGACCTCCAGAGTGTTGTGTATCTGTAAAGCATGCACTCCCATGTTCCACCACCAGGGAGCGCATCCCCTGAAGTCCCAAGGGATCCCAGCATCCCTTGGGAGTACTGTATAGAAGCCGGCCTCTAAGGCCTGTTCCTCACTCTGGAGTGTCTTAATAAAGACTGAGGTCACTGTTACTTTAATCTCCCTGTGTGCCGTCTCAACTGTGTTAGGAACACAATAACTGGCGACGAATACGAATCCAACGCAAAGATGCGGCAAACTGTCGGCATCCTGGAGAAATTCTCGGAGGGTGAGGATTGGGAAACCTATGTCGAACGGTTAGAACAGTACTTTGTAGCCAACGAGTTGTACGAAGAAGGAAGCGCTGCAAAAAGGAGAGCGGTCCTCCTCACGGTCTGCGGGGCACCGACCTACAGCCTCATGAAGATTCTTCTGGCTCTGGTGAAACCCACAGATAGTTGTTTAAGGAGCTGTGTACACTGGTTCGGAAGCATCTTAACCCGAGGGAGAGCGTGCTGATGGCGAGGTATTGGTTCCATACGTACCAGCGATCTGAAGGTCAGGAAGTGGCGAGCTACGTTGCCGAGTTAAGGCGACTTGCAGGACAATGTGAGTTTGATAGCTACCTGGAGCAAATGCTCAGAGACTTTTTTGTACTGGGCATTGGCCACGAGACCATCCTACGAAAACGTTTGACTGTAGAGACACCGACCCTCAGTAAGGTCATTGCGATAGCACAGGTGTTTATGTTCACCAGTGATAACACCAAACAAATCTCTCAGCACACAAGTGCTAGCAATGTTCATAAATTAACTGGAACTGTGTTTGCAAGCAGAAATGGACAGGGCAGAAATCATGAGACTGCAACTGCCAGCAGCCCTCAGGTACCCAGATGAATGCAAGGCAATTCACACCTTGTTGGCGTTGTGGAGGCTTCCATTCAGCCTAATCATGCTGCTTCAAAGGCTATGTTTGCAAGAGTTGTGGAACAATGGGGCACCTCCAATGAGATTGCAGACGAGTTGCAAGCTCTGCAAAACCTGCTAACCACCACGTGGCTAGTGCTGTTGGGGAGGAGTTAAACTAATATGGCAGGGGGATGGGAACCAATGCAGGGAGACAGAGGGAAACAAAATGGAGACAAAAGCAAAAGACAGAAAGGAGATGAGCAAAAGTGGAGGGCAGAGAAACCCAAGGCACAAAACAAAAAGGGCCACTATTCAGCAAAATTCTAAAGGGTCAATGTATAATAAAAAGGCAAGCATGAAAGCTCGGTGCCTCAATACAAGGAGTATTTGGAACCCAGGAGAGGGCTCTGAGCTAGTTAGAGTGGGTGAGAGCTCAGATGAACAGGACCCCAAGAAAGAATGCAAAAGGCAGGAGGCAACAGAGCAGAGTAGCATTGGGGTAAGTATAAACTACAAGGTGACAGGAAGGGACAATATGTATGAATATAAAGGGGCTGCACGAGAGGTCAAAACTAAAAATCATAGTTTAAAAACGAGTATTAAAACACTCTACCTAAACGCACGCAGCATTCGAAATAAAGTAAATGAGTTGATGGCACAAATCATTACAAATGGGTATGATTTGGTGGCCATTACAGAAACGTGGTTGCAGGGTGGCCAAGACTGGGAATTAAACATACAGGGGTATCTGACAATTCGGAAAGATAGACAAGAAGGGAAAGGAGGTGGCGCAGCTCTGTTAATAAAGGATGAGATCAGGACAGTTGTGAGAGACGATATTGGCTCTAATGAACAAAATGTTGAATCATTGTGGGTGGAGATTAGAGATCGTAAGGGGAAAAAGTCAATGGTGAGCGTAGTTTATAGGCCCCCAAATAATAACTTCACGGTGGGGTGGGCAATAATCAAGGGAATAATAGGGGCATGTGAAAAAGGAACGGCAGTAATCATGGGGGATTTTAACCTACATATCGATTGGTCAAATCAAATCGCACGGGGTAGCCTTGAGGAGGAATTCATAGAATGCATACGAGATTGTTTCTTAGAACAGTATGTTACAGAACCTACAAGGGAGCAAGCTATCTTAGATCTGGTCCTGTATAATGAGACGGGAATAATAAACGATCTCCTTGTAAAAGATCTTCTCGGAATGAGTGATCACAGTATGGTTGAATTTGTGATACAGATTGAGGGTGAGGAAGTAGTGTCTCAAACGAGCATACTATGCTTAAACAATGGGAACTACAGTGGGATGAGGGCAGAGTTGGCTAAAGTAGAGTGGAAACACAGAATAAACGGTGGTACAATTGAGGATCAGTGGAGGACTTTTAAGGAGCTCTTTCATAGTGCTCAACAAAAATATATTCCAGTGAAAAAGAAGGGCGGTAAGAGAAGGAATAACCAGCCGTGGATAACCAGGGAAATAAAGGAGAGTATCAAATTAAAAACCAATGCGTATAAGGTGGCCAAGGTTAGTGGGAAACTAGAAGATTGGGAAAATTTTAAATGACAGCAAAGAATGACCAAGAAAGCAATAAAGAAAGGAAAGATAGATTACGAAAGTAAACTTGCGCAAAACATAAAAACAGATAGTAAAAGCTTTTACCGATATATGAAACGGAAGAGAGTGACTAAAGTAAATGTTGGTCCCTTAGAAGATGAGAAGGGGGATTTAATAATCGGAAATGTGGAAATGGCTGAGACCTTAAACAATTATTTTGCTTCGGTCTTTATCGTGGAAGACACAAAAATCATGCCAAAAATTGCTGGTCATGGGAATGTGGAAAGGGAGGACCTTGAGATAATCACTATCACTAGGGGGGTAGTGCTGGACAGGCTAATGGGACTCAAGGTAGACAAGTCCCCTGGTCCTGATGAAATGTATCCCAGGGTATTAAAAGAGATGGCGGAAGTTATAGCAGATGCATTCGTTATAATCTACCAAAATTCTCCGGACTCTGGGGAGGTACCAGCGGATTGGAAAGCAGCTAATGTAACGCCTCTGTTTAAAAAAGGGGGCAGACAAAAGGCAGTTAACTATAGGCCGGTCAGTTTAACATCTGTAGTGGGGGAAATGCTTGAAGCTATCATTAAGGAAGAAATAGCGGGACATCTAGACAGGAATAGTGCAATCAAGCAGACGCAACATGGATTCATGAAGGGGAAATCATGTTTAACTCATTTACTGGAATTCTTTGAGGATATAACAAGCATGGTGGATAGGGGTATAGCGATGGATGTGGTGTATTTAGATTTCCAAAAGGCATTCAATAAGGTTCCACACAAAAGGTTACTGCAGAAGATAAAGGTACGCAGAGTCAGAGGAAATGTGTTAGCATGGAGAGAGAATTGGCTGACTAACAGAAAGCAGAGAGTCGGGATAAATGGGTCCTTTTCGGGTTGGAAATCGGTGGTTAGTGGTGTGCCACAGGGATCGGTGCTGGGGCCACAACTGTTTACAATATACATAGATGACCTGGAAGAGGGGACAGAGTGTAGTGTAACAAAATTTGCAGAAGGCACAAAGATGAGTGGGAAAGCGGGTTGTGTAGAGGACACAGAGAGGCTGCAAAGAGATTTAGATAGGTTAAGCGAATGGGCTAAGGTTTGGCAGATGGAATACAATGTCGGAAAATGTGAGGTCATCCACCTTGGAAAAAAATACAGTAAAAGGGAATATTATTTGAATGGGGAGAAATTACAACATGCTGCGGTGCAGAGGGACCTGGGGGGTCCTTGTGCATGAATCCCAAAAGGTTAGTTTGCAGGTGCAGCAGGTAATCAGGAAGGCGAATGGAATGTTGGCCTTCATTGCGAGAGGGATGGAGTACAAAAGCAGGGAGGTGCTGCTGCAACTGTACAGGGTATTGGTGAGGCCGCACCTGGAGTACTGCGTGCAGTTTTGGTCACCTTAAATAAGGAAGGATATACTAGCCTTGGAGGGGGTACAGAGACGATTCAAGAGGCTGATTCCGGAGATGAGGGGGTTACCTTATGATGATAGATTGAGTAGACTGGGTTTTTACTCGTTGGTGTTCAGAAGGATGAGGGGTAATCTTATGGAAACATTTAAAATAATGAAAGGGTTAGACAAGATAGAGGCAGAGAGGTTGTTTCCACTGGTCGGGGAGACTAGAACTAGGGGGCACAGCCTCAAAATACGGAGGAGCCAATTTAAAACCGAGTTGAGAATGAATTTCTTCTCCCAGAGGGTTGTGGATCTGTGGAATTCTCTGCCCAAGGAAGCAGTTGAGGCTAGCTCATTGAATGTATTCAAATCATAGATAGATAGATTTTTAACCAATAAGGGAATTAAGGGTTACGGGGAGCGGGCAGGTAAGTGGAGCTGAGGGTTACGGGGAGTGGGCGGGTAAGTGGAGCTGAGTCCACGGCCAGATCAGCCATTGTTGAATGGCGGAGCAGGCTCGAGGGGCTAGATGGCCTACTCCTGTTCCTAATTCTTATGTTCTTATAAAGATCGATCCATGATGGATCAAAGCAATTTTGAGCCTCAGAGAGAGGAGGCAGATGCTGAAGTACACGGGGTTCACACATTTTCGACGAAATGTCCACCTATAATGCTAAACGTAAAATTGAATGGCTTACCCGTAGGCATGGAACTGGACACTGGCATGAGCCCATCCATCATGAGTAAACAAATGTTTGAGAGGCTGTGGTGCAACAAGGCACTCAGACCAGCCCTGAGGCCCATCCACACGAAATTGAGAACGTACACCAACGAGCTTGTCACTGTCCTGGGCAGCGCCATGGTCAAGGTCACCTACAAGGGCACGGTGCACGAACTGCCACTCTGGATTGTCCCAGGCAATGGCCCCACACTGTTTGGAAGGAGTTGGCAGGGCAAAATCCGCTGGAACTGGGATGACATTCGAGCGTTGTCACATGTTGATGAGGCCTCATGTACCCAGGTTCTTAACAAATTTCCTTCCCTTTTTGAGCCAGGCATTGGAAACTTTTTCAGGGTGAAGGTGCGGATCCACTTGCTCCCAGAGGCACGACGCAGTCACCACAAGGCGCGAGTGGTTCCTCACATGATGAGGGAGAGAGTGGAAATCGAGCTGGATAGACTGCAACACAAGGGCATCATCTCCCCAGTGCAATTCAGTGAGTGGGCCAGCCCAATTGTTCCAATACTCAAAAGTAATGGCATGGTCAGGATTTGCGGCGATTATAAAGTAACTATTAATTGTTTCTCGCTACAGGACCAATACCCGCTATCTAAGGCAGAAGACCTATTTACGACGCTGGCAGGAGGCAAGACATTCACCAAGCTCGACCTGACTACGGCCTACATGACGCAGGAGCTGGAGGAGTCTTTGAAGGGCCTCCTCTGCATCAACACGCACAAGGGACTGTTCATCTACAACAGATGCCCTTTTGAATTCAGTCGGCTGCAGCGATCTTCCAGAGAAACATGGAGAGCCTACTCAAGTCGGTACCACACACGGTGGTTTTTCAGGACGTCACATTGGTCACAGGTCGAGACACCGTCGAGCACCTACAAAACCTGGAGGAGGTCCTCCAGCGACTGGATCGCGTAGAGCTGCGGCTGAAGAGGTCAAAATGCGTCTTCATGGCAACAGAAGTGGAGTTTTTGGGGAGAAAGATCGCGGCGGATGGCATTCAGCCCACAGACGCCAAGACAGAGGCTA
Source organism: Pristiophorus japonicus (assembly GCF_044704955.1). NCBI lineage: Eukaryota > Metazoa > Chordata > Chondrichthyes > Pristiophoridae > Pristiophorus > Pristiophorus japonicus. The sequence goes on from NC_091986.1 coordinate 157,594,201, forward strand.
TCAGGAACGCGCCCAGGCCACAGAACGTCACGGAGCTGCGGTCGTGCCTGGGACTCCTCAACACTTTGGTAACTTCCTACCGGGGTTAAACACCCTCTTAGAGCCCATACATTTGTTATTGCGTAAAGGTGAGAACTGAGTATTGGGAAAAAAACAAGTAATTGCTTTTGAGAAAGCCAGAAATATTTTATTCTCCAACAAGCTGCTTGTATTGTATAACCCGTGTAAAAGAATCGTGCTAGCATGTGATGCGTCGTCGTATGGAGTCGGGTGTGTATTACAACAAGCTAGCGTTGCGGGGAAGTTGCAACCCGTCGCCTATGCTTCCAGGAGCTTGTCTAAGGCCGAGAGGGCCTACAGCATGATTGAGAAAGAGGCATTGTCGTATGTGTTCGGGGTAAAGAAAATGCATCAGTACCTGTTTGGCCTCAAATTTGAGCTGGAAATCGATCACAAGCCCCTCATATCCCTGTTCGTGAAAAAAAGGGGATAAATACTAATGCCTCAGCCCGCATACAAAGGTGGGCACTCGCGCTATCAGCGTGTAACTATACCATCCGCCACAGGCCAGGCACCGAGAACTGTGCGGATGCTCTCAGTTGGCTACCATTGCCCATCACGGGGGTGGAAATGGCGCAGCCTGCAAACTTGTTGATGGTGGCGCAGCCCGCAGACTTATTGATGGTCCACCAGATTAGGACTTGGACCAGCCAAGATCCTCTGCTATCCCTAGTAAAAAACTGTCTACCGCCTGGGAGTTGGGCCATCATCCCCATTGAAATGTAAGAGCTAATCAAGCCGTTCTAGCGGCAAAAGGACGAGCTGTCCATTCTGGCAGACTGCCTGTTGTGGAGTAACCGCATAGTGCTACCCAAAAAAGGGCAGGGAGACGTTCATCTCGGATCTCCACAGCACACACCTGGGTATAGTAATAATGAAAGCGATAGCCAGATCCCACATGTGGTGGCCCGGTATCGACTCTGACTTAGAGTCCTGTGTATGACAATGCAGCGTGTGCGCTTAGTTGAGCAACGTGCCCAGAGAGGCACCACTAAGTTTGTGGTCCTGGCCCTCCAGACCGTGGTCGAGGATCCATGTCGACTATGCAGGCCCGTTTCTTGGTAAAATGTTCCTGGTGATGGTGGATGCTTTTTCAAAATGGATTGAATGTGAAATAATGTCGGGAAGCACCGCCACCGCCACCATTGAAAGTCTGAGGGCCATGTTTGCCACCCATGGCCTGCCTGACATACTGGTCAGTGACAACGGGCCATGTCTCACCAGTGCCGAATTTAAATAATTCATGACCCGCAATGGGATCAAACATGTCACCTTGGCCCGGTTTAAACCAGCCTCCAATGGGCAGACTGAGCGGGCAGTACAAACAATCAAACAGAGCCTCAAACGAGTCACAGAAGGCTCACTCCAAACCTGCCTGTCCCGAGTACTGCTCAGCTAACGCACGAGACCCCACTCGCTCACAGAGGTGCTCCCGGCTGAGCTACTGATGAAAAGGACACTTAAAACCAGATTCTCGCTGGTTCACCCCAACCTGCATGATCAGATAGAGAGCAGGCGGCAGCAACAAAATGTAACCGATGGTGTCACTGTGTCACGGGAAATTGATCTGAATGACCCTGTGTATGTGCTAAACTATGGACATGGTCCCAAGTGGATCGCGGGCACGGTGATAGCTAAAGAAGGGAGTCGGATGTTTGTAGTCAAACTAGATAATGGACAAATTTGCAGAAAGCACCTGGACCAAATGAGGCTGCAGTTTACAGACTGCCCTGAACAACCCACAGCAGACACCATCTTTTTCAAGCCCACAACACACACCCAAAGGATCAACGACACCACGCCGGACCAGGAAATCGAACCCATAATGCCCAACAGCCCAGCAAGGCCAGGCTCACCTAGCAGCCTTGCAGGGCCAACAACACGCCAGCCCAGCGAGGGCACAGCCAACACACCAGAACAGACATTTGTACCGAGGCGTCCACCAGGGAAAGAAAGGCTCCCGACCGCCTCACCTTATAAATAGTTTTCACTTTGACTTTGTGGGAGTGATGTTGTGTATCTGTAAAGCATGCACTCCCATGTTCCACCACCAGGGAGCGCATCCCCTGGAGTCCCAAGGGATCCAAGCATCCCTTGGGAACCCTGTATATAAGCCGGCCCCTAAGGCCTGTTCCTCACTCTTGAGTGTCTTAATAAAGATTGAGGTCACTGTTACTTTAACCTCCCTGTGTGCAGTCTCATCTGTGTTTCGAACACAATACAGAGTACATCAATACTCCCCAGAAGTTGAAGCAGCCTTTTATATGATATTTACAAAACGGCATCCATACCGCTGGGTTTAGTTCAGGTGAGAGCAACTTTTTCTCAGTGGGTTTTTCAGCGAACGATATTTTCGGCGATATGTGGGCGAGGTGCCGAAAGTAACGCTTGCCGATATTATGGCCGTTAGTTTTGTCTACTCTGAACTTTATGACAAAAAAAGTGGGCATGCAGTATTATTATTTCTCAACGTTAATTACATGCCAAAAGTAACACTGGGTGATAAGTGAGTGATAAGTGGGCATTAGTTTCTATTTTATGCCTAAATGGACAATATCTGGGCGTTATACCTCATCTCAGCGTTAAAATGGACTTTAAGTGGGCGGTATCAATGCACAAAAAATGGAAAGTCTAGCCCATGGACTTATTTTGCCATATTTACAAATCAAACCTAACCACTGGTATTCTGGTTCGAAGAGGACACCTTCGCTCTTGAACAGAACTTTCCAAACATGGTATCGAACTTAGACTCATTCTAGGCTGACCCTGAGGAGAGTTTTTCTCCAAGGCAACCCTTGATCTACATTTGGACTCTCTACAACTTCAGACTGTGTGTCTGTCTAACTCGGACTCAGTCTTAAATTCTGACTTTCTCTTTGACTTGTTTCTAATACATCTGATGTAGGATTTGCTATTGGTACTCTAATTGTAATAAGGCTATCTGACTCATCAGAAATAATTGAATCATTCCAACTTTCAACACCTTCCACATCTGTAGGTAAAATATGATCAATGTGAACAAACCTAATCTATCCATGATCAAACATCTTGAACCAATATGTGCGAGGACCACATATCTTCACTTTTCTTCCTGGTAACCACTTTAACCATTTATGATGATCGTTCTTCACTCTAACCTTCTGATTTAATTGCACACTTTTCTCTCTTACTCATGATTATCTTTCTGTCTTCATTGTTTCTCATCTACTGACTGTGCCAAGTTTGGCTTCAACACGAGAACCTGGTTTGTGGCTGTCATTTGAGAAACAACTCTGCTGGTGTTCTACCAGTAGTTGTAAGAGGAGTATTATGATAAGTAATTAGAAAATTTGGTAGTTTGTGGTCCAATGACAACTGCCGTTTCTTTGGATTTGGATCCAACATTTGCTTGATGAGAGCATGTTTTACAATTTGTACTGTGCGCTCTATTGCATCATTTAAAGCAGGATGTTATGGTGGAATTTTGGTATGTTTCACATCATTTCTGCTCATGAACTGTACAAATTCTTCTGAACAGACACAATTTCTTCTGGGAGGCCATATGAAGAAAACAATCTTCACAAATTGTATAGTGTTTTACTTGTTGTTATTTTCCGCATCGGAAACACCTCTAGTGACTTCGAATGGCTATCAATCACAATGAACAATTGTTATCCTTCCAGCTCAGCAAAATCTACATGTAACCATTGCCACACCCTGGGAGGTGATTTCCGTGGCTGTGATAGTACTAAGGGTGGTTTCTTGCTTACTGATTGACATGTTGTACATTGACTAACGATGTACTCTATATCTATATCTACACCTGGCCACCATAATTAATTGTGAGCAAACTTCTTAGTCAAGCACATTCCCAGGTGCTGGTCATGAAGATCTCCTAATAATTTTGGCTTGAACTCATTTGGGATAACTACTCTTGCAACCCACATGATACAATCTTTATCCACTGATAATTCATTCCTACGAATGAAGTATGGTTGAATATCTTCCTCCGATACCTGGTTTGGTCAGCCATTTGTTATGTAATCATACACCTTTGACATAACTGGGTCATGTTTGGTTGCTCTACCAATCTCTTCAGCTGTGACTGGCGTTCATCAATGTATGAAAATTAGAACACTTCTTCCATAGTGGGTGTAACTTGTGATGGGGATGGCAACCTGGACATAGCATCATCATTAATATGATCAGCTGATTGTCTGTACTCAATGTCATATGTATGCTGACAAAATCAAAGCCCATCTCGGCATTCAGGCTGCAGCTAAGTTTGGAACTGGGGACTTTGGATGGAGGATTGCTGTCAGTGACTTATGGTTAGTAACAATGGTGAACTTATGACCATACAAGTATTTGTGGAACTTCTTGACCCCAAAAATTAATGCCAAAGCTTTTCTTTTAATCTGTGCATAATCACACTCGCTGGCATTAAGAGTGCATGAAGCAAAAGCAATTGGCCTCTCCTCCCACTATGTCGTACATGAGAGATCACTGCTCCAATCCCATATGGAGAGGCATCACATGCTAGCTTGATCTCCTTAGGTCGTAGTGAACTAACATGGTACTCTCTATACCAACTGGTTTTTACATTCTTTGAATGCTGTGTTGCATTCTTCTGACCACTTCCAATGGACCTGTTTTTTCAACAGCTCATTCAGTAAATTTAACACTGTAGAAATTTGGTAGGAACTTCCCATATTAGTTCAAAAGACCCAAAAATTATCATAGTTCAGTGACATTCTTGGGAGTGGGTGCATTTCTGATTGCATCCAGCTTTCCCTTGGTTGGATGTTAACCATCTTTGTCTACTCTGTACCCTAAGTTTTAAAAGATCAGCTAAATTAAAAAAAATCAGCTGTAGCTAACTTGGATGGACTTTAAATTAATTAATTCAAGGTTAGCATTATGTTGCCATCTATAACTAGCATATATTTAAGAGGGAGAAAGGTAGATTTCTAGAAATAAAGGGCATCAAGGTGTATGGGGAAAAAGCGAGAATATGGTGTTAAGATAGAGGATCAGCCATGATTGTATTGAATGGCGGTGCAGACTCGAAGGGCCGAATGGCCTACTACTGCTCCTATTTTCTATGTTTCTATGTTTCTAAATACTCCACTGAGTTTTGAAATAACTCACACTTGCGAGCAAACTCTGTGCTTTTCTAGCTGTTTGAGCACTTCATTCAACATATTATTATGGATTTGCCTGTTTGGTGCAGAAATGAGTATGTCATCTAAATAACATACTACCCCTTCAATGCCTTGCAAAATTTGGTTCATCACCCCTTAGAATATGGCGGGGGTGGAAGACACTCCAAATGATAGCCTATTAAATTGATATTGGCCTAGATGAGTATTTATATTCAAGCATGACTTGCACTCCTCATCTCGTTAAAGTTGTAAGTAGCCATTTGTAAGATCCGACTTTGAGAAGATCTGGCCACCTGTAAGCGTTGTGAACAAATCTTCTACATTTGGCAATGTATTGGGTAGATTACCCTCTAGAACTTGGTTTACAGTTACTTTATAATCACCACACAACCTTACCATACCATCTGACTTAGGTACAACAAAAATAGGTGCAGCCCAATTACTCAGATCTACCTTGAAGATAATGTTCTCAGTTTCTAGTCTTTTGAGTTCTTGCTCAACTCTCTCCTTGAGTGCATATGGTACGGGACGTGGCTTGCAGTAAACTGGTCTAGCGTCCTTCTGTACTCTGACACTCGCCTCGAAGCCTTGGGTCGGACTGCCTGTTTCGCAGAACACCTTCGAATACCTCTTGATGACATCATCTTTCGATGCAAAATCTTCTTTCAACATGAAAAATCTCATTCCAATCCAGCTTCAGTGATCCCAACCAATTTCCAATTTTCTTGCAGAAGAAATACTCTGCCTTCATATATGGACAACTTTGAGCGAGGTGTTGTCCCAGACACTGATAGCACAACTTCAATGCGCTGTTACCTTGGCCAGTTGCTGAGGCCTTGGGACCCAACTGCCTTTTACTTTTAACCTGCAGGCGATTCACCTCGGTTGTCTGACGACTGGAAATTATACAAAATTTTCTGGAGTATTGGGCGACCATATCCAGCGGCATAGCTGTCTGACAAGCTAAATCAAAAGTCAAGTTAAGAGTTGTCAACGATTTTCTTCTGATTGCTTCATTTTTCATCCCACAAACAAAGCAGTCACACAATGCTTAGTCCTGACAGTTTCTTAAATGACAGTGAATGAATAGCTTTATTAAAGCTACAATGTACTCACTGATACTCTCATCAATGAATTGATTTTGTGTTCCAAAACATAACTTTCAGCAATTTCCAGGGGCTCAGGACTGTAGTGCTATTCTATCTTGGCTTGATGGGAACAAGTACATTTTTCAGGGATTCATACACCTCGGGGCCTTCTTCAGTCAAGAAAATAGCCTGGTTTCTTTCTAACACCACCTACTGTTTGCATCATTGGGGACTTCGACGATACTATTTGCAGTGAAAAATATTTCTAGCCGCTCCACATACACTCCGAAAGTATCTCGGTATTGATGGAACTTACCCAAGCACCCTATTATTCCCATAGGCGTGGCCATCTGGACTCAACGTCAACAGTGTGCTTGTAATTTACCTGGGACTTTTAGCTATACTGCAAAACAAAGAACCTCTCAAAGTCTCTCTTTTGTTTGGCTGGATGATCCAGCAACAAACCATTCAGCTAGGGAATCTGATTATCCTCTCTTCATCACAAATGTGATATATTCTTTATGACATCACTAACACACACACTTACAAGATGGCTCCAATGCATCATATGACTTTTATTGTATTTACAACAGCAGTTACATTATCACAGTAGTCCACTAGGTGGAGCAGCAGTCCACTAGGTGGAGCTCTATAATACACTGAGAGGGAGAGAAGAAAACTGACAGGACTGAATGAGGTGAAATTATCTTTTTTATCTTTCAAATTATCTTTTGAAATAAAAACAAGTTAAAAGGCTAGAAATACCCCAAAATCAATCGGGCAGATGAGAAGGAATGGCAGATTGGTTTCAGGCATAACCTTTAATTTGCTCACAATCTTTAAAAAATGTTGGTGGCTGTGGAACAGAATTGCATGAACATTCTCTGGAATTCTTTCAAAAATGAATCCTGTCGTACAAACGTCAAAGCACCAGCACAGCCACTGTTGTTGAAGACAAGTCAAGTCGACCTGGGATCCTGGGTTGGATGGAAGCCATGAAGATTAATGCCTGGAAAACAAGGCCTCGCTTCCTGTGCTAACTAGGTCAGTAAACATTTCTTGCGATTTCTTTTTTATACAAGTTTCTTTTCTTCATCTGTTACGGACATTTCATCTAGTTCTACGTAACAGGACGAGCAACTATCAATCCAATTTATTTAATGCGAGAGCCAAGTCTTTTGATTCAGCAGCCTTGGGCTTTTTCAGTCAGCTTTTCTTTTCAATCACATGTCGCATCATTTTTCTCAGTTGTAGTTTGTGGTATTTTTACATGATGTCAAATTACCTTCATTGTTCTAATTGCTTGATTATTTTGATTCAGTCATATTTTTGCTTTCGCATGTGAAAACATAAAAAGCAAGGAGTCGGGTTGAGGTAATCATTAGACTGTAAAGGTGAAGGAAATGCAAATAACTTGTGGGTGGAATTCATCTTCGGCAGTAGCCCAAAGTTTCCAATTAAGTGCAGAACAGGCTGCTGATTCGCTATCGCTTGTTTAACACTACCGCCCCAAAATGGAATTCCCCCCCTTGATCCTGAAGGGCAGGCTGAGTGTTCAGTATAACTGGTCATTAATGTAGAATTAGCTGGAAGTTTATGCACTCAGAATATTTGCACAGCTCTGTAGAGTGCGCCTTCATCTATTTGAAAAGCGTGCTTCTAAACTTGTCTCTAATCACTCGAAAACACTTCACATGAACAGCAAAAATTATTGGATATGAATAATATATGGATAATATATTCAGAGTTATTAGCAATCTTTTGTAGTAATATTTTTGTGATCTCCTTATTGCAGCATCAATGGTTTTTAATTCCCACTGCCAATCTCAGGTGGATTTTGTAATGTACACAACTGTTAGTCTGCTCACAGGTTTGTAGAGCTGTTGCATTGTGAGTGGCTTAGACAGTCATGTGCTGTTCAAAAGACTCAATAAAACTCCAGTCAGTTGGGTCTAGGTCATCCACGATGAGGTGTGAGCTTGGTGGATGAACTGCTGATGTGTACTGTGATTGTTAAACCTTTGTTAATAAACCAATTAATTCTTAATAGCAATGTGTTGTTATGCATTCTTAAACAAGGAACCCATGAAGCAAATACATTACAGATTTCAATGTCAAAAGTAGCGATTATCACCTCTTCATGAAGTTTCTCATTGCTACAATCATGAACCAACTAACACAAGTGTTGGTTCCCCGACCAGCGCACCCTGCAAGCACCACTTCTCACCCGGAGCTCCCAATTGGGGAAATGTAGAGCAGTCTAACTTTTGTACCAGAAGCAGTCTTTAATACATGGAAAATAAAAAAGCTTATTAATAGGAGGAATGGTAAAGCATAAATCCAAAGTACCACATTGCTAGTTATTTCTATGGTGAAAGAATAATGAAAGGAAAGTGTAAATGGTGTAATGATAACATTTCAAAATGGGGATAAAATAGAAACAATTCATGCAATTGTATGGTGAGGTTGTTTTTCACTAATCACCCACTAAATATATTTCCTGCGATACATCCACAGTAGGTACATATAATTAATTTTTCAGTTAACCCCATTTCCATTTGCGGATATGCTTTTGTGCAGAAGCATATTCTGAAGCATTGTTTTATCAGCCCTACAGCAAAGAGAATTGTTTCTATAAATATTAATTTGTTTATGCATTGTAACTTCTGAATGTTCACTGAATCCAGTGAGGCATAAAGAAAATCCTTGTACACATTAATTTTTGCACAGCTCTGTACAGTGCACCTTAACCTATTTGAAAAGCGTGCTTCTAAACTTGTCTCTATTCACCCAAGAACACTTCATATGAACAGCAAAAATGATTCTCCCTCAGCATTTTCATCATGAATTGTTGGGCAGTAACTGCACAGGATCTGCATGAGTAACAATGGACTTATGTAAAAACCTTAACATTCTTGCCTCAAACCAAAAGCAATAGAAGTTATTTTGTTGGTGTGGAATGGTCTCCAGGGTTGGGGGTTTCTCTACAGGCCCTCATCGATACTGGTTCAAAACAACAAAAGTGGTGAGATGTATGCTTGCAGCTGCAGTTCCCCACATGCTGAGTACCTGGTTTCTACTCAACTACAAGCAGAGATTGAACTTTCTTACAAGAAGGGAGGAAACCTGGAATCCTAGACATCCCTACCTAGATGCTCTCAATCACTTTCAGTCAAGAAAGAAAGACTTGCATTTCTATAGTGCTTTTCACGACCTCAGGATGTCCCAAAGCACTTTACAGCCAGTGAAGTAATTTTTGAAGTGTAGTCAGTCAGTATTGTAATGTAGGAAGTAGCCAGTTCTGGAAGATGATTGGCAAAGATGTGCAAACAAATTGCCTGCTCACCCTTTCTGTGGGAAATGATACATGACACAGCAAGATGTAATAAAGGGGAGAAAATTACTTCATTTTTTTGAAGTCACAAAGTTAACCGATTGAGGAATGGTGACATTCCAGTCCTATAGCCCTACACTGCAATTAACACACTGAACTCTAATCAGTTTCAGCAGAAGGGAAGCCTATTCCTTTATCGTTTTCTATGTGACGTTCCTTACATGATGAGACTTTAACCTTTGGTGGTCAGGGATAATTGAATCTTGAGTTCTAAGAGGGAAACAGAACATAGTTAACTATGTCAAATAGCTTACAAATGCAGTGGGGTTCTTTCAAGGTCAGCACTAATTCACAAGAGCAATATCTAGTCTGAAAGATGAATTTTCCTATGAGCATTCCTTTTAAAAAACATATTTTTCTTCAGTATATACTTTGTCACTTTTAGAATATTATTGTTTAAATAATGAACACTAACAACATCCTCAAGGGGTGATTTCTAAGACTTATATTTTGAGAAAACACAGGTAAGTGGCATTTAAATCATCCTGCCCCAATATTAGTTGACTAATATTATGTGTTGGTATAAAATTATTTTGTCTGCTATTTTAATGGCGGTATTACGCTGTTCATTTTAATGCATCCATCAAACTAGCAGTCAAAGGAATTCCAATTAAAAGCATTAAGCTTCATAATCTAATATTTGCACACGTTAGTTTTGAAGGTCTTTGAATTCTAAATAAAAAAATGTTACAGGCTATTATTTGTGTGAAATGCACAGATAATTTCTGCATCTGAGCTGCATATAGATTGTTTACTGTGGAGACAAGAAAGCTCAGAGGTGATAGTATTTAACTATTCAAGATTCTTAAGGAAGTACATAAATTGAACCAAATATTACATCTGATATTGCTACAAAGTCTAGAACCACTGAATATAGGCACAAAATTAGAAGAGGGAAGGCGCACAGACAGTTTAGATGTAACTACTTTACGTAGAGGGTGGTGCTTGTGTGGAATGCACTGCCCAGAAAGGCAGTGGCGGCAGATATTGTTACATATGATTACATAGGATATACGGCACAGAAACAGGTCATTCAGCCCAACCAGTCCATGCCAGTGTTTATACTCCACTCGAGCCTCCTCCCGTATTTCCTCATCTAACTCTATCAGCATAAACCTCTATTCCTTTCTCCCTCATATGCTTATCTAGCCGCCCCATAAATGCATCTATACTATTTGCTTCAACCACTCCCTGTGGTAGCGAGTTCCACATTCTCGCCACTCTCTGGGTAAAGAAGTTTTTTTCTGAATTCCCTATTTGATTTGTTGGTGAGTATCTTATATCAATGGCCGCTAGTTTTGCTCTACTCTACAAGTGGAAACAATCTCTCTGTATCTACTCTATCAAAACCTTTCATAATTTTAAAGACCTCTATTAGGTCACCCCTCAGAAGAGACCCAGCCTGTACATCCTTTTCTGATAGGTATACCCTTGCATTTCTGGTATCATCCTTGTAAATCTATTTTGCACATGCTCCAGTGCTTCTATATCCTTTTTTATAATATGATGATCAGAATGACTTTGCATTCGCTGACCTTATTCATTAGTTTATTATGTGCTACCTTATCGAATGCCTTTTGAAAATCTAGATAAATTTCATCTTCTGCATTACCCTTGTCTACTCTCTCTGTTACCTCTTCAAAGAATTCAATGAGGTTGGTCAAGCAAGACTTTCCCTTTTGAAATCCATGCTGACTATTCATTATTATATTTTTGGTTTCTAGATGTATGAAAAGATCTATGGAAACATTCAATATATATTTGAGGGAGTCGGCAATTACTAATTATTGTTTTTTGGGATTGCTTAGGTGGACTGCAGCATCGCTTCTGCAATGCTTTGGCTCTTAAAGAATGGCTTCTGACAGCACCACTTGCTCCCAGTCCTTGGGCTGCAGCATGGCATGGAGATGAAGCAGAGGCAGCAAAGGGGATAAGCTGCTCACAGAGGGAGGAGGAGGAGGAAGAGGAGGAAGAGGAGGAGAGGGAAGAGGAGGAGGAGAAAGAGGAAGACACAGAAGAGGAAGAAGCAGATGAGGAGGAAGTGGAAGGAAGGAGACAACCCAGACAGTCTCTTTCTGGCCGGGATACCTGGGATTGAATCATCCACCTGCGGTACCAGCGACCACAACCCCAAATCCCCTTTCCACATTTGTCCCACACCTTCCCTTCCCTCTGTTACTGACCATCACAGCATTCTCTTGGCCACAATGCTGAAATAAAAGCCACCACAAAGCAAACTTTTCAATCCAACTTTATCCATATATGCATCCGATATTACATCAAAAAATCAACTAATTACCCTTATGCAATCCCTTAGTGTCTGTCTTGTATGTACCTTTGCTTGGTGATATATCTCCAGCGACTTGAGGTGTCTACTGTACATGGTCCATGTCTCTGATCCATACAGGAGGGCGGGTATTACTATAACCCTGTAGACCATGAGCTTGGTGGTAGATTTGAGGACCTGGTCTCCAAACACTCTTTTCCTCAGGCAGCCAAAGGCTGCACTGGCGCACTGGAAGCGATGTTGAATCTCCTCATCAATGTCTGCTTTTGCTGATAAGAGGCTCCCGAGGTATGGGAAATGGTCCACGTTGTCGAGGGCCGCACCGTGGATCTCCGCAAGATCCTACAAATCCCCTGGGAGGACAGGTGCACCAACATCAGTGTCCTCGTCCAGGCGAACATCCCCAGCATTGAAGCCCTGACCACACTTGATCAGCTCCACTGGGCAGGCCACATAGTTCGCATGCCAGACACGAGACTCCCAAAGCAAGTGCTCTATGCGGACCTCCTTCACAACAAACGAGCCAAAGGTGGGCAGTGGAAACGTTACAGGGACACCCTCAAAACCTCCCTGATAAAGTGTGACATCCCCACTGACACCTGGGAGTCCCTGGCCAAAGACCGCCCTAAGTGAAGAAAGTGCATCCGGGAGGGCACTGAGCACCTCGAGTCTCATCGCCGAGAGCATGCAGAAATCAAGTGCAGGCAGCGGAAAAAGCGTGCGGCAAACCAGTCCCACCCACCCCTTCCCTCAACAACTATCTGTCCAACCTGTGACAGAGTCTGTGGCTCTCATATTGGACTGTTCAGCCACCAAAGAACTCACTTCAGGAGTGGAAGCAAGTCTTCCTTGATTCCGAGGGACTGCCTATGGTGATGATGACCTTTGCCTATCCTTGTGCTCCTACGCAGTGTTACCCCAGTGGCAGCAGCATGCGGGTGGGAGGCTGCTGACTTTCAGTGGGGGACATTGCAGTTGGCCTTACAGGATGACCATGGGGAGCTGGTGGCTGGGAGTGTGGAATTGAGTGACAGTGTTTCTTCTTCTCCTTCTGCACTCTTCTCTTCCTCTGCTTGTTGACCCACTGGCTGAGCAGGCTGGATTTCTTGGGTGTCTGAAATGAAATGGCTCAGGATGTGGCGAGGGGAGGAGGGAAAGCAAGAGGTGCATGCTTACACCATGTGCAGAATGTCAATCAGAAGAGATTGTGGGATGAGGGGGAAGTGAGGACGTGGGATGTGAGAAGGAGGAAAATGTATGAGAATACTGGCATCTTTTATTCTTTCAGCCCTGCCGCTGGCCACTGGCCACCTCCAAGGGGGTGAGGTGAGGCAAGCGAGCCTGTCCCCCACCAGTTAAGGTCTGTTGGCACCGGGAATATGGCACCTTTTCCTGCAAGAGAAAGAGAAGTGTGTCAGTGAGTGTGGTGTAATGTGTTTGGGTGATGTAGCAGTCATGGTTGAATAACTAACTGTGTTCAAGCTGTGAGATGTGGCTGTGAGATTTGGAGCGGTGGCAAGTGTGTGAGGATGAGGTGAAGCTAGGAATGTGAGGTGTGTTTCAATTTTGGTAGAGACTGTTGGTGGGTGAGTGTGGGGGTGTGGTGCATTGAGCAGTGTGTGAAGCTGGTGGTGCAGTTGGTAGGAGACAGCTTTTGAAGATACATTTGACTTTGACTACTTGTCTGAGGTCATTAAACTTCATTGGGCATTGGAGCCACATCCTGGTGGTGTAACCCTTGGCAGTGACTGCCTCGGCAATCTGGACCCAATTCCTTCTTACAGTGTTTCTGGAGGGCCTCCTGGCCCTGTGAGTAGAATACTTCTCTTGGAGTGTTCAACCCTGCACAAAGGCCTTGAGTGCTGCTTCCAAATCTCTGGGTGCCCTTTCCCTGGCCTGTTGAACCATTTTGGTTTGTACTGAAGCAGTTTTAACATTTTTATTGACCAGAAGGCAGCTTACCTTTAAGAGATGCAGTCTGCCTTTAAGAGGCGCAGGCTGGCTTTGAGTAAAACATCGCGAACTTCGGCCCCCTGCTAAGCGCACAGCTGTCAACAGTGTGTTCAGCACTGGGCTGTGTGCTGCATTCATGAAAAGTAGCAGGCAGCACAAAATTTACGCATGCAGATTGTGCTTTGCGATTCCTGCGCCCATTTTTGTGCTTAATTGAATTTTAACCCCGTGGGACTTCGATCCTATGACCAGCCCTTCTCTGATTGAAGGACTGTAGAGGGGCAGGCAACAAAGATGCAGGACACAAAAGGAAGATTCTTTTCTTTATCACAGGGACATTGGGGCAATGTTCAGCGCTGGAGGTCTTCAAGTTGCTTTATTTGGACACCCAGCCAAACCTGTACCTGGGTCTGTGAATAATTATGCAAATAGATGAATGTGAAATTTAACTATTATCAGCAAATTACAGGGATAATTTTACAAGTCTGTGCTACTGGTTCATGGCTCCCCACCAGCAGCACAGACCTGGAACATTACTACCAACCATCAGCACTGGTTCTTAACTATTTACAACTGACTAACATTAGACCCCAGAAATCTAATTGCTTTTGAACAACGTAAATGGGGAGAATATTAACCCCAGAAAATGGGTTAAAATCATACAAATTTACAGCACAGAATTTAACTGTGGGCGAGCGTGTTTCCCTGGCCTTGGGGAACCCGCTAGCTAAAGGAAGGCGAGAACTTTCCACTTACTTGCTGGATCCAGCCTTCCTGCCTCGCCAACCCCCTACGATCGGACGCCCCCTGGCACTTCCAATCTTCCTCCGAGGCCTCTGATCCCCCATGCCCTCTGATCATCCCCCCCACCTCTGATTCCAGTCCCCTGGCCTGCGAGCTCCCCCTCGGACCAATCTCCGACCTCCCCGATCCCGACCTTCCGACCCCCACACCCCTCCGATTCCTCCGATGTTTTTGAGGAAAGGAGAGCTGGTTCAATTTTATTTTCCATTTAAAAAAAAATTAAATGTCATGAAAGATATGACATTACATCATTAAGCACAACCTTTCACGAATGGGAGCATCCTTCATGACAATTTATTTACACCTTTCAAGTCTATCCCATTTGTTTTGTTTGCCCTGATTGACTGACAGAATGGTTTGAGGGAAGGTGGTACATAGGCTCTGTTTAATCTTTTAAGAAAGCTATTTGTAGAAACTGATTCAACAATAATCTGGGTCCAAGCAGATAGTTTCTTAGAAGACCCAATGCAGTATGCTGGTATGCCCCTATTTCCAGGGTGCAAACCCACGACCCCAACACTTCATCGCGTTTGCACTTTAAGCGTATTTCTGTTTGTAGGTCGAATGGGCCCAAGTCAGTACGCCCGAAACAGTTACATTTACATTAAAAAAATCATCGAACCACAGATGTTGACAGCACAAAAGGAGGTAATTCAACCTATTGCATTTGTTCCAGCTCTTTGCTTATTCCAGTGCCTCAATCACTCTTGTATCTTCCCGAAACATTAACTCTGCTTTCTCTCCACAGATGCTGCCTGACCCGCTGAGATTTCCAGCATTTTCTGTTTTTACTCTTATATCTTCCTCGGCTTTAAATATTTATCCAATTTTCCCTTAAAAGAAGGAATAGTCTCTCCCTGCGGCAAAGCATTCCATGTTCCAACAAAACAATTCGCATTGTAAAGAAACTTCTTCTCTCCTCCGTCTCTTAGTGATAAGTTTAAATTTCTGACCCCTCGTCATTGACTCCACAAACAGAGGGAATAGTCTTTTCTTTGTCATTCTATAAAAATTCTTCATAATTAAAAAAACATTCTCAAATAAATCTTCTGGTAATTTTTGCGGTGAAGTACTTTGGAAGCGTGGTCAGTGTTGCAATGTAGGAGGCCCTGTTTGTTCCCACACTGCTGCCATGTATTTGTTGAGCCATTTTTTACAAGCAGCCTTTCAGCTGCAGCAGGCGGGGCACTCAGCCTGATTGGTGCATTCCTACTTTATTCAAATATTTGCAGCGCTTTGGAGAAAGGGCAGAGGAGTGGGACTAAGTGGAATTCAAAGGGCCAGCGCAGGAACAATGGGCCGAATAGCTCCCTTCCGTGCTGTATCATTCTATGATTTAATGATTTAAATGATCCTTGCATTTGCCAGAAGTCAATTATACTGCAAGGTTGAAAAAATAACCTGGACATGCACAGCAGGTTAGTCAGCAGCTGAACGAAAAAGATGGGTTAATGTTTCATGTTGGACCCTTCATCAGAGTTCATTATACAAGTGTAATGGTTCAAGTATAACTAATGAAGTTGGAACATCCAGAATGCTAAATTATTTTTTTCTGCCTGATGCACACTGACTTGCTGCCCATTTCTGGCATTTTCTATTTTAGATCGATCATATACAGTAATTATTATGGTAGTGAAGACAGAAGCTTCCAATCCAGTCTAATCAACTAGTGCACATGCTGAAGGCTGAGGGTGCACACGATGCACACAATAGAGTTTGGGTAGTGTCAGGTTCTTAATTGAGTTCCTACAGTACTCCCAAATGTACGATACCATAACCGCATGTTAGGAGTTAATAGAAATGCTAAGAAACCAATATATTAAACCATATAAGACTAAACTAATTTTATTTATGTTGAATAAGGATGACATTTGGACTAAATTAAATTAAAATGAAAATTTGCCAGTTGGGCCGTCAGCCAGATTTGCCCTCTGTTTGGAATCCATTGCTGCTCAGGAGCACACAATCAATTATGTCTTAAGCAATGACCTTTTTCAGCTTGCCAAAATTGTAGCAATATTTGGCCACTGATTGGGAAATCTTTAGCACATATTAGGATCACAAGCTATCTTGAATCATAGGTTACAGGATCACTGCAACTCAATTAATCTTCAGAATATGACATTTTTTGTACAGGCTGAAAAAAGCCTTTAACTCACTCACTGCGAAAGACTTCACTGCAGCAATAGAAAAATGAGAAGCAGAGAAGTCCTGTACATACATTCTAAAGAGAAGTGAAGGGCAGGATTTTAAGGTTAGGAAACTATATCCCAAAATTCCTCGGGACTCAGTCTTGACCTTCACCATGTTCCCCTCAGCCTCCTGTGTGAAGAGCCTGATCACTAAATTAAAAAAAAAACTTTCTCTTCTTTGGTGAGGCCCTCTCACCTCACTGTCATTGAGCCATTTGATGAAACTCTCATATCGTTTCTCTATTCCTTTATATGTTCCAAAGGAAGAAGAACCAGGGGCCGAAATTCAGGGACATTTGACCTGTCAAATCGGCAAAAGCGATTAGCCAACATGTTCTGGTCGATTGCACCCCCTCCACCCCCACGCATATTCAGCTGGGGGGTTTTCAGCGGTGAGTACTTCCGTCGAAATCCACCACCGGCCGCCGCGGTAAAGGGCTTGCGGCCGCGGTGATGTCATCAGGCTGTGCACCACTCCTACGTGGCCACGCCATGTATATTCAACTATAAAATGAGAGCGTTTTTTTTGTCAGTGCCCCACCAGCTTTTTGGGTCGGTACACTTTTCCATGATACTCAACACTTGGAGGAGGACAACGCAGGCTTCCCACAATCGGGGGGTATTTTTGCTGCAAACTTTTTGTGTTGGTTTTGTGGATTTCTTTAACCTGCTGAGTGCCCTTTATCATTTTTCGGAGAGTTTTCAGGACTTTGAGCTCTGACTCATTAATGGAAGCCTGTAGGCAACTGTCTCCTTCCATATACCTCCTGGACCAAGTTCTCTAAAGCTACATCAGAGAAGTGAGGTACCCTTTCTCTCCCTGTTGTGCCATTGCTACAGCTACAGTGATATTGAGGTACTCCTACAATAAAACACCTCCCCTTTAAGAAGTGCAGACAGCCTTTCACTCTGCAGGCAAACTTTAATTGCACAGCAGACTATACCCGATATTGGTCCCCCTGTTGAGCATTGAGCCAACAGCATGTTTAGTTCTGTGCACAGCGCCACAATCATGCTAATGAGCAGGCAGCACGAATTATGTGTACTGCCTATGCTATTTTTATCGAACGTGGGCAGATCATGCATCGCAATCCCCATGCTCGTTTTCAGGCCTAATCCAATTTTGCATTCTATATCTTTAGTTATCCAGGAAGCTCTAGCTTTGGATGCTCTTCCTTTCCCCCTCATAGCAATGTGTGTACTCTGTATGTGATAGAGAATTCAAACAGGCTGCATTCAGACAGGCTGTGAAAATTCACAGACCCCAAGTCAAAGCAGCTACATGCAACTCAGCATGTTGCATTAAATCATCAATCAACTTGACATTTTAGGACCTTGGGTAGCGAGCCAATTAAAGGTTAACAGACTATCAAATGAGCCAATAAGGTCAAAGAAGGCGAGTTCTTTTCTGTAAATTGAACCAGGTATAAGTACAGCCATTTTGGCCATGTGGTCTCAGAAGGACAAAGGCCTGGCTTAAAGCCAGAAGCTTGTTGCTGCTGCCAGAATAAAGTTACATTAAAACTACAACGGGAGTACGTATTTCATTGGGAATTAAGAGATCTAACAGTAAGCAACCATCTCCTCTTTGAAAGCCTCCCATTGCTCATTTACTGTTTTACCTGTCAATATTTGTTTCCAATCCACCTGGGCCAAATCCTTTTTCAGCTCACTGAAATGATCCCTCTTCCAGTTGAATGTCTTCATCTTCAATTGTTCCTTATCACTTTCCATAACTACTCTAAATCTAATGTACTCCTTTCCCTTTACATTGTTATTTCTCAGTCAAAATTAGAATAATTGAAGTCTCCCATTACTACTACTCAATTGTTTATATATCTTTCTGAAATTTGCTTGCAGATTTGCTCCCCCATCTCTTTCCCACTATGTGGTGGTCTATCATAGAAACCCAGCAATTGTTAAAGCATTTGACAACTGTTATGTCTTGAATAAAGAATCTGACCAGATACTGTGAGCTGAAAGTAAGGTGTGACCGTAGTCCTTTAATTACAGGTCTCCAGAGTGCCTCCCCAGCCTGTGAGACCTCTTTATGTACAGATGCTCCCAAGGAATTGTGGCATCCCTTGGGACTCCAGGGGATGAGCCCTCTGGTGGTTAAACAAGTATTTCAGGTTTACATATATAACAACACTCCCCGCCCCCCATGACCCCAAAGTCAATAGTGTAGCTATTTACAATGTGAGTGGATCTGGGGCCTTCCTTTCCCTGGTTGATCATCTTGGTGCAAATGCTGATTTTGGTGAGTCATTTGTTGGGCCCTTGCTGGGCTGCTGTGCAGCTGATGGGTTCTGCTTCATGGTCAACTGCTGGGTCGGTTGCCACTGGTGTATGTGTTGGGGGGCCGAAAAAGGTAGAGTCTATTGTGGGTTGCTCTGGATAGTCTGTGAATCTGAGTTTGGTTTGGTCCAAGTGTTTTCTGCAGGTGAGTCCATTTGAAAGTTTGACCAGAAACACCCTACTCGCCTCTTTGGTCATGGCAGTGCCGGTAAGCCACTTGGGACCTTGTCCATAGTTCAACACAAATACAGGATCATTAATCTCGATTTTACTGACACATTTGCGCGATCATGCTATGTATTCTGTTGAAGCCGCCTGCTCTCTATCTATTCGTGTAGATCAGGGTGGACGAACGACAGCCTTGTCTTAAGTGCCCTTTTCATGAGCAGTTCAGTGGGGGGAACCCTAGTGAGCAAGTGGGGTCTTGTGCGGTAACTAAGCAGGACTCGGGATAGCTGAGTCTGCAGTGAGCCTTCAGTTACACTCTTCAAGCTCTGCTTGATTGTTTGAATTGCTCGTTCTGCCTGACCGTTGGATGCTGGTTTAAATTGGGCAGATGTGACATGTTTGATCCCATTGTGGGTCATGAACTCTTTGAACTCGGCACTGGTGAAGCACGGCCCATTGTCACTCACAAGGATATCAGGCAGGCCGTGCATGGCAAACATAGCCCGCAGGCTTTCTATTGTGTTCGAAACACAGATGAGACTGCACACAGGGAGGTTAAAGTAACGGTGACCTCAGTCTTTAATAAGACATTCCAGAGTGAGGAACAGGCCTTAGGGGCCGGCTTATATACAGTGCTCCCAAGTGATGCTGGGATCCCTTGGAACTTCAGGGGATGAGCTCCCTGGTGGAGGAACATGGGAGTGCATGCTTTACAGATACACAACATCACTCCCCCGCCAAAGTCAAAGTGAAAACTATTTACAAGGTGAGGCGGTCGGGAGCCTTTCTTTCCCTGGTGGACCGCCTCGGTACAAATGTCTGTTCTGGTGTGTTGGCTGTGCCCTTGCTGGGCTGGCGTGGTGTTGGCCCTGCAGGGCTGCTAGGTGAGCCTGGCCTTGCTGGGCTGTTGGGCGTGATGGGTTCGATTTCCTGGTCCGGCGTGGTGTCGTTGATCCTTTGGGTGTGTGTTGTGGGCTTGAAAAAGGTGGTGTCTGCTGTGGGTTGTTTAGGGCAGTCTGTGAAGCGCAGCCTCGTTTGGTCCAGGTGCTTTCTGCAAATTTGTCCATTGTCTAGTTTGACGACAAACACCCTATTCCCTCCTTTAGCTATCACCGTGCCCGCGATCCACTTGGGACCATGTCCATAGTTTAGCACATACACAGGGTCATTCAGATCAATTTCCCGTGACACAGGGGCGTGACCATCATTTACATTTTGTTGCTGCCGCCTGCTCTCTACCTGATCATGCAGGTTGGGGTGAAACAGTGAGAGTCTGGTTTTAAGTGTCCTTTTCATGAGTAGCTCAGCCGGGGGCACCCCTGTGAGCGAGTGGGGTCTTGTGCGGTATCTGAGCAGTACTTGGGACAGGCGGATTTGTGACTCGTTTAAGGCTCTGTTTGATGGTTTGTACTGCCCGCTCTGCCTGCCCATTGGAGGCTGGTTTAAACAGGGCCGAGGTGACATGTTTGATCCCATTGCGGGTCATGAATTCTTTAAACTTGGCAGTGGTAAAACATGGCCCGTTGTCACTGACCAGTATGTCAGGCAGGCCGTGGGTGGCAAACATGGCCCTCAGGCTTTCAATGGTGGCGGTGGCGGTGCTTCCCGACATTATTTCACATTCAATCCATTTCGAAAAAGCATCCACCACCACCAGGAACATTTTACCGAGAAACGGACCCGCATAGTCGACATGGATCCTCGACCATGGTCTGGAGGGCCAGGACCACAAACTTAGTGGTGCCTCTGGGCGCGTTGCTCAACTGAGCACATATGCTGCATTGCCGTACACAGGGCTCTAAGTCAGAGTCGATACCGGGCCACCACACGTGGGATCTGGCTATCACCTTCATCATTGCTATACCCGGGTATGTGCTGTGGAGTTCCGAGATGAACATCTCCCTGCCCTTTCTTGGTAGCACTACGCGGTTACCCCACAACAGGCAGTCTGCCTGAATGAACAGCTCGACCTTTCACCACTGGAACGGCTTGATTGGCTCTTGCATTTCAATGGGGATGCTGGCCCAGCCCCCATGCAGTACACAGTTTTTTACTAGGGACAGCGGAGGATCTTGGCTGGTCCAAGTCCTAATCTGGCGGGCCGTGACAGGTGACTTATCATTTTCAAACGCTTCCATGACCATCAACAAGTCTGCGGGCTGCGCCACCATCAACAAGTTTGCAGCTGCGCCATTTCCACTCCCGTGGTGGGCAATGGTAGCCAACTGAGAGCATCCGCACAGATCTCGGTGCCTGGCCTGTGGCAGATGGTATAGTTATACGCTGATTGAGCGAGTGCCCACCATTGTATGCGGGCTGAGGCATTAGTACTTATCCCCTTGTTTTCAGTGAACAGGGATGTGAGGGGCTTGTGATCGGTTTCCAGCTCAAATCTGAGGCCAAACAGGTACTGATGCATTTTCTTTAACCCGAACACACACGCTAATGCCTCTTTCTCAATCATGCTGTCGGCCCTCTCGGCCTTAGACAAGTTCCTGGAAGCATAGGCGACAGGTTGCAACTTCCCCGCAACGTTAGCTTGTTGTAATACAACCCGACTCCGTACGACGATGTGTCACATGCTAGCACAAGTCTTTTACACGGGTTATACAATACAAGCAGCTTGTTGGAGCATAAAATGTTTCTGGCTTTCTCAAAAGCAATTATTTGTTTTTTTTTCCCCATACCCAGTTCTCACCTTTGGGCAATAACACATGTAGGGGCTCCAGTAGGAAGTTACCAAAATAGTTGAAGAGTCCCAGGAACGACCGCAGCTCCGTGACATTCTGTGGCCTGTGCGCGTTCCTGATAGCCTCTGTCTTGGTGTCTGTGGGCCGAATGCCGTCCGCCGCAATCTTTCTTCCCAAAAACTCCACTTCTGTTGCCATGAAGATGCATTTCAACCTCTTCAGCCACAGCCCTACGCGATCCAGTCGCTGGAGGACCTCCTCCGGGTTTTGTAGGTGCTCGACGTAGTCCCGACCCATGACTAATATGTCGTCCTGAAAGACCACCGTGTGTGGTACCGACTTGAATAGGCTCTCCATGTTTCTCTGGAAGATCGCTGCAGCTGACCGAATTCCAAACAGGCATCTGTTGTAGATGAACAGTTCCTTGTGCGTGTTGATGCAGGTGAGGCCCTTCGAAGACTCCTCCAGCTCCTGCATCATGTCGGCCGAAGGCAGGTCGAGCTTGGTGAATATCTTGCCTCCTGCCGGCGTCGCAAATGGGTCGTTTGCCTTGGGTAGCGGGTATTGATCCTGTAGCGAGAAACGATTAATAGTTACTTTATAATCGCCGCAAATCCTGATCGTGCCATCACTTTTGAGTACTGGAATAATCGGGCTGGCCCACTTGCTGAATTCCACTGGGGAGATGATGCCCTCACATTGCAGTCTATCCCAGCTCGATTTCCACTCTCCCCTTTATCATATGAGGTACCGCTCGCGCCTTGTGGTGAATGGGTCGTGCCTCTGGGACCAAGTGGATGCGCACCTTCGCCCCGGAAAAGTTTCCAATGCCTGGCTCAAAAAGGGAAGGAAATTTGTTTAGAACCTGGGTACATGAGGCCTCATCGACATGTGATAGTGCTCTGATGTCATCCCAGTTCCAGCGGATTTTGCCCAGCCAGCTCCTTCCAAGCAGTACGGGGCCAACGTCCGGGACAATCCAGAGTGGCAGTCCGTACACCGTGCCCTCGTAGGTGACCTTGACCATGAAGCAGCCCAGGACAGTGATAAGCTCTTTGGTGTACGTTCTCAGTTTCGTGTGGATGAGGCTCAGGGCTGGTCTGAATGCTTTGTTGCACCAGTCTCTCAAACATCTTTTTACTCACAATGGATTGGCTAGCGCCAGTGTCCAGTTCCATGGCTACGAGTAAGCCATTCAATTTTACTTTTAGCATTATAGGTGGACATTTTGTCGAAAATGTGTGCACCCCATGTACTTCAGCAGCTGCCTCCTCTCTCTGAGGCTCGAAATTGCTTTGATCCGCCATGGACCGATCTTCCTCAGCCATGTTAGCAGGTTTTGCAGAGCTTGCAGCTCATTTGCAAGCTCGTTGGTGGTGCCCCATTGTTCCACAGCTCTTGCAAACATACTCTTTGAGGCGGCATGAATAAACTGAATGGAAGCCTCCACAACACCAGCAAGGTGTGAATTGCCTTGCATTCATCCTTTGTTGGGGACTCTGAGTCATCTGGGTCACCTCAGGCCTGCTGGCAGTTGCAGACTCATGGGTTCTGCCCTGTACATTTCTGCTCACAAACACAGTTCCAGTTAATTCATGAACATTGCTAGCACTTGTGAGCTGAGAGATTTGTTTGGTGTTATCACTGGTGGACATAAACGCCTGTGCTATCGCAATGGCTTTACTGAGCATCGTGTCTCTACAGTCAAAAGTTTTCATAGGATGGTCTCGTGGCCAATGCCCAGTACAAAAAACTCTCTGAGCATTTGCTCCAGGTTGCCATCAAACTCACATTGTCCTGCAAGTCGCCTTAGCTCAGCGACGTAGCTAGCCACTTTCTGACCTTCAGATCGCTGGCACATGTAGAACCGATACCTCGCCATCAGCATGCTCTCCCTTGGGTTAAGATGCTCCAGAACCAGTGTACACAGCTCCTCATATGACTTATCTGTGGGTTTCACTGGAGCCAGAAGATTCTTCATGAGGCTGTAGGTCGGTGCCCCGCAGACTGTGAGGTGGACCGCTCTCCTTTTTGCAGCGCTTCCTTCTCCGTCCAGCTCATTGACTACAAAGTAATGGTCTATCCGTTCAACATAGGCTTCCCAGTCCTCATCCTCCAAGAACTTCTCCAGGATGCCCATAATTTGCTGCATCTTTACGTTGGATTCGTATTCTCGTCGCCAGTTATTGTGTTCCGAACACAGATGAAGCTGCACACAGGGAGGTTAAAGTAACAGTGACCTCAGTCTTTAGTAAGACACCCCAGAGTGAGGAACAGGCCTTAGGAGCCGGCTTATATACCGTGCTCCCAAGGAATGCTGGGATCCCTTGGGACTTCAGCGGATGAGCTCCCTGGTGGCGGAACATGGGAGTGCACACTTTACAGATACACAACACTTTCAATGGTGGCAGCGGACGTGCTTGCCGACATTATCTCACATTCAATCCTTTTGGAGTAAAAAAGGAACATTTTTCACAAGAATGGGCCTGCATAGTCGACATGGACCCTGGACCACCGTTTGGAGGGCCAAGACCATAAATTTCGTGGCGCCTCCCTGGGTGCATTGCTTAACTGTGAACATGTGTTACATTTGTGCACGCAGGACACGAAGTTTGCATCGATATCGAGCCACCACACGTGGGATCTGGGTATCGCTTTCATCATTACAATGCCTGGGTGGGTACTGTGGAGGTCACTAATGAAAGTGCCCCTACCCTTTTTTTTGTACCACTACCCAATTACCCCATAGGAAGTAGTCTGCCTGTATAGACATTTCATCTCTGTCACTGGCACGGTTTTATTTCTTCCTGCATCTCTAACGGGTCACTGGACCAACTCTCGTGGAGCACAAAGTTTTTTTTACTAAGGACAGTAAGGGGTCCTGGTTCGTCCAGGTTCTAATCTGTTGGGCGGTAACAGGTGATTGTTCACTCTCGACTGCTTCCATTACCAAAACTAAATCTGCGGGCTGTGCCATCTCCACCCCTGTGGTGGGCAATGGCAGCTTACTGAGAGCATCGGCACAGTTTTCTGTGCCTGGCCTGTGGCAGATGGCGTAGTTGTATGCGGACAGTGTGAGCGCCCATCTCTGGATGTGGGCCGACGCATTCGTATTTATCGCTTTACTTTCAGAAAAGAGGGATTTAAGTGGCTTATGGTCAGTTTCCAATTCAAATTTGAGCTCAAACAGATATTGATGCATTTTCTTTACCCCGTAAACACATGCAAACGCTTCTTTTTCAATCATGCTGTCGGTCTTCTCAGCCTTCGACAGACTTCTGGATGCATTAACAATCGGTTGCAATTTCCCAGATTCATTAGCTTGTTGCAATACACATCCGACCCCGTACGACGACGCATCACATGCTATTACCAAACGCTTACATGGATCATACAACACAAGCAATTGGTTTGAGCATAACAGTTTCCTAGCTTTCTCAAAGGCATTTTGTTGGCTTTTACCTCATACCCATTCATCTCCTTTACGCAGTAAGGCGTGCAGTGTTTCTAACAGTGTGCTCAGACCTGGTAAGAAGTTACCAAAGTAGTTCAGGAGTCCTAGAAACGACCGCAGCTCCATCACGTTCTGTGGTTTCGGTGCATTCTTGATTGCCTCTGTCTTCAAATCGGTGGGCCTGATGCCATCCGCCGCGATTCTTCTCCCCAGGAACTCCACTTCAGGTGCTAGGAAAACGCACTTCGAGCGTTTTAATCTGAGTCCCACACGATTAAGCCGACTAAGAACCTCCTCCAGGTTCTGCAGGTGCTCGACGGTGTCCCGACCTGTAACCAAGATGTTGTCCTGGAAGACCACGGTGCGCGGGACTGACTTCAGTAAGCTTTCCATGATTCTCTGGAATATCGCCGCAGCTGATCGAATCCCAAACGGGCATCTGTTGTAAATGAAGGGACCTTGGTGCGTGTTGATGCAAGTGAGGCCCTTCGATGATTCCTCCAGCTCCTGCGTCATGTAGGCCGAGGTCAAGTCCCTGAGCATGTGCTCCAAGTATCCTTCAAATTCGCAATGTCCTGTAAGGTGCCTTAGCTCGGCGATGTAGCTCGCCACTTCCTGACCTTCAGACCTCTTGTACGTGTAGAACCGGTACCTCACCACGAGAACGCTTTCCTTCGGGTTTAGATGCTCCCGGACCAGTGTGCACAAATCATCGTACGACTTCTCTATGGGTTTCGCTGGAGCAAGCAGATTTTTCTTGAGGCCATACGTTGGTGCCCCACAAACGGTGAGGAGGATCGCCCTTCGTTTGGCAGCGTTCGCTTCTCCTTCCAGCTCATTGGCCACGAAGTATTGGTCAAGTCACTCCATGAAGGTTTCCCAATCATCTCCCTTCAAAAATTTCTCCAGGATGCCCACGGTTCTCTGCATTGTTGCGGTGGTGTTCATCATCTGTATCTCATCGCCTGTTGCTATGTCTTGAATAAAGAATCTGACCAGATACTGTAAGCTCAAAGTAATGTGTGACCGTAGTCCTTTATTACAGGTCTCCAGAGTGCTTCTCCAGCCTGTGAAAGCTCCTTATATACAGATGCTCCCAAGGGATTGTGGGATCCCTATGGACTCCAGGGGATGAGCCCTCTGGTGGTTAAGCAAGGTATTTGCAGGTTTACATATATAACAACAACAGCAAAAGAAAGCTCCAAAAGCAAGTCCGAAATAAGCTTGGGAAATGATACTGCAACTGTTGCTGGGCTCTGGTACATACAGCTAAGTGTTGAACAATCCTAAAATGTCTGTTTAAATAGGATGGAAAATGAAATGGCACAAATGAATTGGAAATTATATAATATTTCTCTCATTTGCACTCAACTGGGCAGGTATTTCCCAAAGTGGGAGAAAAAGGGGTGGAAACTTACACAGGATTACATCGGATATACGGCACAGAAACATGCCATTTGGCCCAACCAGTCCATGCCGGCATTTATGCTGCACTCGAGCCTCCTCCAGTCTTTCCTCATCTAACTCTATCAGCATAACCCTCTATTCTCTTCTCCCTCATATGCTTGTCTAGCCTGTCCTTAAATGCAATTCATCATCATCATCATCATCATAGACAGTCCCTTGAAATCGAGGAAGACTTGCTTCCACTCTAAAAGTGAGTTCTTAGGTGACTGAACAGTCCAATACGTGAATTAGTCTCGGTCAGAGGTGGGACAGACAGTGGTTGAAGGAAAGGGTGGGTGGGGAGTCAGGTTTGCCGAATGCTCCTTCCGCTGTCTGCGCTTGGTTTCTGCATGCTCTCAGCGACAAGACTCGAGGTGCTCAACGTCCTCCTGGATGCTCTTTCTCCAATTAGGGTGGTCTTGGGCTAGGGATTCCCAGGTGCCGCTGGGGATGTTGCATTTTATCAAGGAGGCTTTGAGGGTGCCCTTGAAACATTTCCTCTGCCCACCTGGGGCTCACTTGCCGTGTAGAAGTTCCGAGTAGAGAGCTTGCTTTGGGAGTTTCGTGTCGGGCATGTGAACAATGTGGCCCACCCAACAGAGCTGGTCGAGTGTGGTCAGTGCTTCAATGCTGGAGATGTTGGCCTGATCGAGAATACTGACATTGGTGCATCTATCTAATGGATTTGCAGGATCTTCCGGAGGCAGCGCTGGTGGTACTTCTCCAGCGCTTTGAGGTGTCTACTGTACATGGTCCATGTCTCTTAACCATATAGGAGGGCAGATATCACCACTGCCCTGTAGACCATAAGCTCAGTGCCAGATTTGAGGTCCTGGTCTTCAAACACTCTCTTCCTCAGGCAATGGAAGGCTGCGCTGACACACAGGAGGCAGTGTTGGACTTTGTCATCGATGTCTGCCCCTGCTGATAGTAGGCCCCCGTGGATTTTGATGACCAGGAAGGCAGTGCTGTATGGTGAGGTCAGGTTGGTGGAGAACCTTTGTCTAATGGATGTTTGGTGTAAGGCCTATGCTTTCATACGCCTCGGTGAAGATGTTGGCGGAGCAGGCTCGAGGGGCTAGATGGCCTACTCCTGTTCCTAATTCTTATGTTCTTATGTTCTTCTGGTTTGGTGTTTGGCCTCTAAATGTGCGCAGACGCAAGCGTCACCCATGTACTGTCGTTCGATGACAGAGGATGGGACGACCTTGGGATCTAGCCTGGAGGCGACGGAAGTTGAACAGGTTCCCACTGGTTCTATGGTTTAGTTCCACTCCAGTTTGTTGAGAGTGAGATGGAGCATTGCAGCAAGGAAGATCAAGAAGAGCCTTGGTGCGATGACGCAACCCTGCTTGACCCCGGTCCAGACGTGGATTGGATCTGTAGAGGATCCGTTGACCAGGATCACAGCTTGCATGTCGTCGTGGAGCAGGCAGAGGATGGTGACAAACTTTTAGGAGCAGTCGGAGCGGAGGAGAATGCTCCATATTCCTTCACAGTTGACAGTGTCAAAGGCCTTTGTGAGGTCAAAGAAGGCCATGTACAAGGGTTGGTGCTGTTCCCTGCATTTCTCGTGTGGTTGTTGCGCCATAAAGATCATGTCCGTTGTACCCCTTAGTGGACGGAATCCGCCTTGTGACTCCGGGAGGAGCTCTTCAGCCACAGGGAGAAGACGGTTGAGAAGGATTCTTGCGAAGACTTTCCCAGTGGCCAAAAGCAGGGATCCCTCTATAGTTGCCGCAGTCGGACTTGTCCCCTTTTTTGAAGATGGTCACGATTACGGCATCTCTGGGATCTCCTGGCATGCTCTCCTCCTTCCAGATAAGAGAAATGAGGTCATGCATTCGTGCCAATAGTGCTTCACCACCATACTTTAGTGCCTCAGCGGGGATTCTATCTGCCCCCGATGCCTTGTTGTTCTTGAGCATATAAATGCATCTATACTAGTTGTCTCAACTGCTCCCTGTGGTAGCGAGTTCCACATTCTCACCATTCTCCGGGTCAAGAAGTTTCTTCTGAATTTCCTGTTGTAATTCCCTGAATTCCCTGGTGTAACCGACCTCTGACCAATTTTCTGATCCGGTCTGCCTGATTTATAAGCATAAGCCGACCGGACCGGATCAGAAAATCTGGGCTTCTATATGTACAGACAGGGAAAATCCAAACAGCAGAACTCTGTCG
The DNA here is from genome assembly GCF_044704955.1 of Pristiophorus japonicus. Taxonomy (NCBI): domain Eukaryota; kingdom Metazoa; phylum Chordata; class Chondrichthyes; family Pristiophoridae; genus Pristiophorus; species Pristiophorus japonicus. The sequence goes on from NC_091986.1 coordinate 157,623,360, forward strand.
TACTGAATCTCCAAAGAAAATATTCTGTTCAAAAAGGTAGCATGATTCCAAGGCAGAGTGAATGAGAATAATTCTTTCTGCACTGAGTATTACTTGTAGATTTCACAAACACTCACACAATTTTACTATTCATCATCCACATCAGAGGGAGCTGAGATCAAGGCAGAGATGAACCGAGAGAAGTGGGAACAGGCAGGCAGTGTTAGAAAAAACATAGAAACATAGAAAATAGGTGCAGGAGTAGGCCATTCGGCCCTTCTAGCCTGCACCGCCATTCAATGAGTTCATGGCTGAACATTCAACTTCAGTACCCCATTCCTGCTTTCTCGCCATACCCCTTGATCCCCCTAGTAGTAAGGACCTCATCTAACTCCTTTTTGAATATATTTAGTGAATTGGCCTCAACAACTTTCTGTGGTAGAGAATTCCACAGGTTCACCACTCTCTGGGTGAAGAAGTTCCTCCGCATCTCGGTCCTAAATGGCTTACCCCTTATCCTTAGACTGTGACCTCTGGTTCTGGACTTCCCCAACATTGGGAACATTCTTCCTGCATCTAACCTGTCTAACCCCGTCAGAATTTTAAACGTTTCTATGAGGTCCCCTCTCATTCTTCTGAACTCCAGTGAATACAAGCCCAGTTGATCCAGTCTTTCTTGATAGGTCAGTCCCGCCATCCCGGGAATCAGTCTGGTGAACCTTCGCTGCACTCCCTCAATAGCAAGAATGTCCTTCCTCAGGTTAGGAGACCAAAACTGTACACAATACTCCAGGTGTGGCCTCACCAATGCCCTGTACAACTGTAGCAACACCTCCCTGCCCCTGTACTCAAATCCCCTTGCTATGAAGGCCAACATGCCATTTGCTTTCTTAACCGCCTGCTGCACCTGCATGCCAACCTTCAATGACTGATGTACCATGACACCCAGGTCTCTTTGCACCTCCCCTTTTCCTAATCTGTCACCATTCAGATAATAGTCTGTCTCTCTGTTTTTACCACCAAAGTGGATAACCTCACATTTATCCACATTATACTTCATCTGCCATGCATTTGCCCACTCACCTAACCTATCCAAGTCGCTCTGCAGCCTCACAGCATCCTCCTCGCAGCTCACACTGCCACCCAACTTAGTGTCATCCGCAAATTTGGAGATACTACATTTAATCCCCTCATCTAAATCATTAATGTACAGTGTAAACAGCTGGGGCCCCAGCACAGAACCTTGCGGTACCCCACTAGTCACTGCCTGCCATTCTGAAAAGTACCCATTTACTCCTACTCTTTGCTTCCTGTCTGACAACCAGTTCTCAATCCATGTCAGTACACTACCCCCAATCCCATGTGCTCTAACTTTGCACATCAATCTGTTGTGTGGGACCTTGTCGAACGCCTTCTGAAAGTCCAAATATACCACATCAACTGGTTCTCCCTTATCCACTCTACTGGAAACATCCTCAAAAAATTCCAGAAGATTTGTCAAGCATGATTTCCCTTTCACAAATCCATGCTGACTTGGACCTATCATGTCACCTCTTTCCAAATGCACTGCTATGACATCCTTAATAATTGATTCCATCATTCTACCGATGTCAGGCTGACCGGTCTATAATTCCCTGTTTTCTCTCTCCCTCCTTTTTTAAAAAGTGGGGTTACATTGGCTACCCTCCACTCCATAGGAACTGATCCAGAGTCAATGGAATGTTGGAAAATGACTGTCAACGCATCCACTATTTCCAAGGCCACCTCCTTAAGTACTCTGGGATGCAGTCCATCAGGCCCTGGGGATTTATCGGCCTTCAATCCCATCAATTTCCCCAACACAATTTCCCGGCTAATAAGGATTTCCCTCAGTTCCTCCTCCTTACTAGACCCCCCGACCCCTTTTATAACCGGAAGGTTGTTCGTGTCCTCCTTCGTGAATACCGAACCAAAGTACTTGTTCAATTGGTCCGCCATTTCTTTGTTCCCCGTTATGACTTCCCCTGATTCTGACTGCAGGGGACCTACGTTTGTCTTTACTAACCTTTTTCTCTTTACATATCTATAGAAACTTTTGCAATCCGTCTTAATGTTCCCTGCAAGCTTCTTCTCATACTCCATTTTCCCTGCCCTAATCAAACCCTTTGTCCTCCTCTGCTGAGTTCTAAATTTCTCCCAGTCCCCAGGTTCGCTGCTATTTCTGGCCAATTTGTATGCCACTTCCTTGGCTTTAATACTATCCCTGATTTCCCTTGATAGCCACGGTTGAGCCACCTTCCCTTTTTTATTTTTATGCCAGACAGGAATGTACAATTGTTGTAGTTCATCCATGCGGTCTCTAAATGTCTGCCATTGCCCATCCACAGTCAACCCCTTAAGTATCATTTGCCAATCCATCCCAGCCAATTCACGCCTCATACCTTCAAAGTTACCCTTCTTTAAGTTCTGGACCATGGTCTCTGAATTAACTGTTTCATTCTCCATCCCAATGCAGAATTCCACCATATTATGGTCACTCTTCCCCAAGGGGCCTCGCACAACGAGATTGTTAATTAATCCTCTCTCATTACATAACACCCAGTCTAAGATGGCCTCCCCCCTAGTTGGTTCCTCGACATATTGGTCTAAAAAACCATCCCTTATGCACTCCAGAAAATCCTCCTCCACCGTATTGCTTCCAGTTTGGTTAGCCCAATCTATGTGCATATTAAAGTCACCCATTATAACTGCTGCACCTTTATTGCACGCACCCCTAATTTCATGTTTGATGCCCTCCCCAACATCACTACTACTGTTTGGAGGTCTGTACACAACTCCCACTAACGTTTTTTGCCCTTTGGTGTTCTGCAGCTCTACCCATATAGATTCCACATCATCCAAGCTAATGTCCTTCCTAACTATTGCCTTAATCTCCTCCTTAACCAGCAATGCTACCCCACCTCCTTTTCCTTTTATTCTATCCTTCCTGGATGTTGAATACCCCTGGATGTTGAGTTCCCAGCCCTGATCATCCTGGAGCCACGTCTCCGTAATCCCAATCACATCATATTTGTAAACATCTATTTGCACAGTTAATTCATCCACCTTATTGCGGATACTCCTTGCATTAAGACATAAAGCCTTTAGGCTTGTTTTTTTAACACCCTCTGTCCTTTTAGAATTTTGCTGTACAATGGCCCTTTTTGTTCTTTGCCTTGGGTTTCTCTGCCCTCCACTTTTCCTCATCTCCTTTCTGTCTTTTGTTTTTGCCTCCTTTTTGTTTCCCTCTATCTCCCTGCATTGGTTCCCATCCCCCTGCCATATTAGTTTAACTCCTCCCCAACAGCACTAGCAAACACTCCCCCGAGGACATTGGTTCCGATTCTGCCCAGGTGCAGACCGTCCGGATTGTACTGGTCCCACCTCCCCCAGAACCGGTTCCAATGCCCCAGGAATTTGAATCCCTCCCTGCTGCACCATTGCTCAAGCCACGTATTCATCTGAGCTATCCTGCGATTCCTACTCTGACTAGCACGTGGCACTGGTAGCAATCCCGAGATTACTACTTTTGAGGTCCTACTTTTTAATTTAGCTCCTAGCTCCCTAAATTCATTTCGTAGGAACTCATCCCTTTTTTTACCTATGTCATTGGTACCAACGTGCACCACGACAACTGGCTGTTCTCCCTCCCTTTTTAGAATGTCCTGCACCCGCTCCGAGACATCCTTGACCCTTGCACCAGGGAGGCAACATACCATCCTGGAGTCTCGGTTGCGGCCGCAGAAACGCCTATCTATTCCCCTTACAATTGAATCCCCTATCACTATCGCTCTCCCACTCTTTTTCCTGCCCTCCTGTGCAACAGAGCCAGCCACGGTGCCATGAACTTGGCTGCTGCTGCCCGCTCCTGATGAGTCATCCCCCTCAACAGCACTCAAAGCAGTGTATCTGTTTTGCAGTGGGATGACCACAGGGGACCCTGCACTACCTTCCTTGCACTACTCTTCCTGCTGGTCTTCCATTCCCTCGCTGGCTGTGGACCCTTCTCCTGCGGTAAGACCAACTCGCTACACGTGATACTCACGTCATTCTCAGCATCGTGGATGCTCCAGAGTGAATCCACCTTCAGCTCCAACTCCGCAACGCGGACCGTCAGTAGCCGGAAGTGGACACACTTCCCGCACATGTAGTCGTCAGGGACACTGGTATTGTCCCCGTGTTCCCACATGGTACAGGAGGAGCATATCACATGACCGAGCTGTCCTGCCATGACTTAACCCTTAGATACACTTAAATTGCCGACAACAATGTTAAAAGTTACTGACTAATAAAGAAAAAGAAAAACTACTCACCAATCAGCAGCCAATCACTTACCACGTTGGCTGTGACGTCACCTTTTGATTTCTTTCTACTTCTTTTTTGACTTCTCTCAGCTGGAGCTGCACAAGTAAGCCTCTCTCGACTCCCGCCTCTCTTGACGCTCCCCGGACTGCTGAGCCTTTTATAGGCCGCTGCCTCTCTCGACTCCCGCCTCTCTCGACGCTCCCCGGACTGCTGAGCCTTTTATAGGCCGCTGCCTCTCTCGACTCCCGCCTCTCTCGATGCTCCCCGGACGGCTGAGCCTTTTATAGGCCGCTGCCTCTCTCGACTCCCGCCTCTCTCGACGCTCCCCGGACTGCTGAGCCTTTTATAGGCCGCTGCCTCTCTCGACGCTCCCTGGACGGCTGAGCCTTTTATAGGCCGCTGCCTCTCTCGACTCCCGCCTCTCTCGACGCTCCCCGGACTGCTGAGCCTTTTATAGGCCGCTGCCTCTCTCGACTCCCGCCTCTCTCGATGCTCCCCGGACTGCTGAGCCTTTTATAGGCCGCTGCCTCTCTCGACTCCCGCCTCTCTCGACGCTCCCCGGACTGCTGAGCCTTTTATAGGCCGCTGCCTCTCTCGACTCCCGCCTCTCTCGACTCTCCCCGGACGGCTGAGCCTTTTATAGGCCGCTGCCTCTCTCGACTCCCGCCTTTTCGTGACCTTCTGGAGTAGAGAGGTTCAGCAGACCCAAGATGAACCGTCACATTGTTTCGAATAGCTGCATCGTGGCTATTCGGCACGAGTATAATTGACTGGCCCCTTAGTCAATTGTTCTGTACAGAAATATTAAAACACGAGTAGAATGTGTCATTTGAATAGCGAGCAATGTCTATGTACCCCACTACTGATTTCTGTTGTGATATCATTTGCATGCAGGAGAAATTGTAAGGGCTGGATTATTGGTCTTTTGCTGCCCCTACTAGTGCCCCGGAGGAGTGGCAAAGGCGACGAGAATAGTTTCCGGGTCGGCGGCCAGCTTGCAGTGCCCCGCCGGGAAATTAGTTGCAGGGTTTGCGGAGGCGCTAACTGTAAGATCCTCACACAATACCACAAACCCACACGAGGCACATTCTATGGACAAGGTCACTCCATGACCTGAATCTTTATTCACAGGACCAAGAAGTGATGACCCTGCGTGGGATCTCCCTTTATATACCTGGATGACCAGGTGAGGAGTGTCTCCCACAAGTTCACCCCCTGTGGTCAAGGTGTGCATTTCTTACGTATATACAGTATTGCAGTGTTGTTACATAAAGGTTACATACATCACATCACCTCCCCCTCAACATCTTATTGGGATCATAGGTTAAGTCTCTCGGGTGGTCTGCGCTCTCTCGTGGAGCGCCGCAGTTGGGGCTCTGGTTGCTGAGCCTTGGTGTGCGTGTCTGTCACCTGTGGTGATTCCGGCCTGTCCGGGCTGACCGCAGGGACTGTGTATGCTGCTGAATGTTCTTGTTGCTCGTTCACTGACGGTGGTGTGAATACCATCTCATGATCTTCCTCAGGTTCCTCAGTGTCCATGCTGAACCTTTTTTTTACTTGGTCCAGATGCTTGCGGCATACCTGCCGATTGTTAAGTTTAACCACTATGACCCTATTCCCCTCTTTGTCTATTACAGTACCCTCAAGCCATTTGGGCCCCAAAGCGTGATAGAGAACAAATACGGGGTCATCAATTTCTATACATCTCCCCCTTGAATTTAGGTCATGGTTCTCGTTTTGGGACTGGCGCTTGCCCTCAACAATGTCAGACAGGATTGGATGAATGAGGGACAGCCGAGTTGTGAGTGTTGTTTTATGAGTAGCTCCGCGGGCGGGGCCCCCGTGAGTGAGTGCGGTCGGGACCTTTGGGCCAGCAGGAGGTGCTAGTCGGCATTGAAGGGAGGGTCCTTGAATCCGGAGCATGCCCTGTTTTATGATTTGGACCGCACGTTCCGCCTGACCATTGGAGGCCGACTTGAACGGTGCTGTCCTGACATGGTTAATACCATTACCCGACATGAACTTCCGGAATTCATAGCTTGTGAAACATGGGCCATTATCGCTAACAAGGATGTCCGGCAAACCGTGGGTCGCAAAGACCGCGAGCAGACTCTCCACAGTGGTGGATGTCGTGCACGAATTCAAAATGATGCACTCGATCCATTTCGAATACGCATCAACCACAATGAGAAACATTTTTCCCATTAATGGGCCCGTGTAGTCTACATGAATACGTGACCATGGCCTGGTGGGCCAGGGCTATGGGCTGAGCGGGGCCTACCTGGGGGCATTACCTAGCTGGGCACACATCGTGCACCTGCAAACGCAGTGTTCCAGGTCTGAATCAATTCCCGGCCACCACACATGTGAGCGGGCAATGGCCTTCATCAGCAAGATGCCTGGGTGCTCGCTGTGGAGTTCCCTGATAAATGCTTCCCTGCCCCTCTGGGGCATGACTACCCAGCTGCCCCATAGTAGGCAGTCGGCTTGGATGGAGAGCTCATCCATCCGTCTGTGAAACGGTCTGACCTTCTCAGGGCATGCTCCATGTGCGGGCGCCCAATCCCCAGTCAGGACACATTTCTTAATCAAGGATAGGAGGGAATCTCTGTTGGTCCACATTTTGATCTGGTGGGCTGTGATGGGGGAGCCTGCGCTGTCAAAGGCATCAACAGCCATGACCATCTCAGCGCTTTGCTTCACTACCCCCTCAGTTGTGGCCAGTGGAAGCCTGCTGAGCACGTCAGCGCAGTTTTCGATGCCGGGCCGGTGCCGGATGGTGTAGTCATACGCAGCGAGCGTGAGAGCCCATAGCTGTATGCGAGCTGACACATTGGCTGGCATTGACAGCTTTGCTGTCTGACAACAGGGATGTTAATGGCTTGTGGTCCGTTTCTAATTCGAACCTCCTGCTAAAAAGGTACTGATGCATCTTTTTCACCCCATAGACACATGCGAGTGCTTCCTTCTCAACCATCCCATATCTCCATTCAGCTTGAGAGAGCGACCTGGAGGCAAAAGCCACAGGTTGTAGTTGGCCCTCAGCGTTACCCTGCTGCAACACGCACCCAACCCCAGAGGACAATGCTTCACATGTCAGAACCAATTTCTTACGGGGGTCGTACAGGGTCAACAACTTACTTGAACAAAGTAGGTTCCACGCCCGATTGAAAGCCCGCTCCTGACAGTCCCCCTAAAACCAATCACAACCCTTACGTAGGAGCACATGTAGCGGCTCCAACAATGTGCTTAAGTTCAGCAGAAAGTTCCCGAAATAGTTTTAGAGTCCCAGAAATGAACGCAACTCCGATGTGTTGCAGGGCCTGGGCGCTCGTCGAATCTGCTGGATTTGAGTGACCACAGCTTTTCGAATTGTTGAACACTCATGAGTGACTGGCTGGACCCTGTGTCCAGCTCCATGCGTACAGAGATGCCGTTTAATAGGACTTTCATCATCATGGGTGGCGTTTTGGTATATGAGCTATGAATGTTTGCCCCATGAACCCGCTGAACTTCAGCATCCATTGATTTGCCCCAAGCGTCACCCTGCCTCGCAGACCCCTCATCTGGTTCATCCGCCTCGTATATTAGCCTGGTTACAGGCTTTCTGCACATTTTGGCTAAATGGCCACTGAGGTTACAATTTCTGCAGACGAACTGTTGAAACCTGCACGTCCTGGCAGCATGTCTACCCCCACACCTCCAGCATGAACTGAGATTCCCATTGTTGTGAACAAAAGAGCTGTTACAAGGCATTCCTCGCTGATTGTCCCTTTGACTGCTCTTGAGCACCCTGTTAGTGGGTGTCAATGGCCCCATCTTGGGCCGCATTGTCCACTGGGGGGGCGTAAATGTCCGTTCAGCCTGCCATTGTCTCTGTTGGAGACTTACTCTTATGTCTATTGCTGCCTGGGATGTGTCGAACTGCCCTTGCCTGCCTGCGGGGCTCTGTGTAGCATTTATGACTCCCTGATCCATCGCCATGTTGGAGGCAGATTTGCGCGCGTATATTACCTTGGTTTCCTTCTCCCCCGCCATAAAAGTCTGAGCTATCAACGCCGCCTTGGTCAAGTCCTTGGTCTCAATTAGCTTCCTGAAAATCCCAGCATGACCGATGCGCTCAATAAAGAAAGCCCTCAGCATCTGCCCCCTGCATGCGTCTGTGAACTTACAGAGGCTGGCCAAGCACCGGAGGTCCGCAATGAAATCCGGTATGCTCTGTCCTTCCCGACGTTGGTGGGTATAGAGTCTGTGTCGAGCCATGTGTACGCTGCTCACTGGTTTGAGGTGCTCACCGATTAGTTTGCTGAGCTCTTCAAAGGTTTTGTCAGCCAGCTTCTTGGGTGCTCGCAGGTCTTTCATGAGTGTGTAAGTCTTAGGTCCACAGCTGGTCAGCAGATGAGCCCTTCGCTTATTGGCCGCTGTGTCTCCCAGCCAGTCCTTTGTGACAAAACTCTGCTGGAGCCTCTCAATGAAATCGTCCCAGTCTTCACCAACACAGTACCATTCATCTGTGCTGCAGGTAGCCATTCTCGTGGGTCGTTGATTCCCGTTTCTCATCGCCAATGTAAAGTCCTTACATAATACCACAAATCCACACGAGGCACATTCTATGGCCTAGGTCACTCCATGACCTGAACCTTTCTTCACAGAACCAAGAAGTGATGACCCTGCGTGGGACCTCCCTTTATATACCTGGATGACCAGGTGAGGAGTGTCTCCCACAAGTTCACCCCCTGTGGTCAAGGTGTGCATTTCTTACGTATTACAATACAATATTGCAGTGTTGTTACATAAAGGTTACATACATGACACTAACCATCCCGGGAGCATCGAGCCGGTGTGGAACTCCACCACTTTCGATTTAGAATTGGCTCTGAGCTTCTAGCGCCCTGTAGCGCGCCCTAGTGGGACCGCCTAGAAAACCAGGTGGTCAGAGCTGTCCCGGGATGGTGAGTGCAGTAAGTAATGAATGAGCTAAGTGTGATTGTTTTGTTTATTTTTATTTTTGCAATTTATCCTAACGTGGGGTGGTCAAGGTATTGGGAATGGTTTTTGTATGTTTTGTGCCGATTTTTCTTTCTTCCAGCAAGTCTCTCTTAGGGCACTCTGAGGGTTGTTCTTTAGCTTGGGATTTTCAGTTGGTCAGCCGGCCTAATGCCCTAAAAGAGGTGTGCAACACCTTCCTTCGCACTCTGCTCCACACTCAGGGCCCAGCTGATGAATGTTGTGGCTGATTCCGCAAACCGTTTCCCCGCAAATTTTACCGTACCGCCGCCATTACCGACCCGAAATGACCAGAACCGAAAATCCAGCCCTTGGTGTATTTACAGTGAAACCCTAAATAACTAGAGAAATGGAGAGTTTGAATCATGATGTTAAAAAGCAATTCGAGTTACAAGGTTTTATGTATCTAGTCTGAATGCACAATGAATAGAAACGATAAGGTGAAAAATAAACATAGTTCAATATACATTATTTGTGCATAAAGGTACAGCAATGGACAATAAATTGCAGACATTTTTAGCTTAGGAAATCTCAAAGAACAGTTTCAGAAACAGTATTGGAAATCATTCTACACTATTACAATATAGGACCACAGTGTATGTACCCATAGATGGCAGTATCATAGCAGCTTGCGCTTAAAATCTGGGTTTTAATTAATTGCAAAATACTTGAAAGAGACGACAATGCTGACTCAATATTAATTTTCTCTGCTGTCTGCTCATGCATCTGACTTCAGTGATCTTCCTCATACCTTTATTCTCCACTCCCTCCTTCATGGTTCTGATCCATCCCTGCAGCTTACATTCCACCTCCCATTCCTGATTACTCCTCCTTCCTCTATGTCTCTGACTCTGCCTTTAAATGTTGTGTTACCACCTCTCACATCAGAAAACTCTCCCCAAACCCTCCTCCAACCCTCCCCTTCCCAGCCTCTTATCCTCCTCTAGCCCTGCTCTTCCCCTCACTACCTTCCTCCTATGACTTTTAGGTTTCTGCAGCACAGTCCTCTGTTGGCCCCAGTCCAATTATTCCCTTAGTCTCCCAGAATGGCCCATCGGTCTCTGCTGGCAACCCAGGAGAAATGTACTTCCGAGTTCCGGTTCGCACCTGTGCACTTCCGACGGCCCAATCTGTAAATTCCTGCCCCGATCTGGCAATTCATGCCCTGCACCACCCTACCTGCCTCCGTTGAGCTGGAGGCATTGTCCATTATCAGATTGAGTGATGCCCCACTGGAATATCCTTTGCTTGACAGTGGGTCCTGCTCTTGTGAATTTACGATAATGGGACGGGACCAGCCATGAGGAAACTCACTGTGCCTGCAGCAGCCTGCGTCTCTTGCTTTATTGCCATGAGCCGGTGGGAGAAGGATGACCATTACCCGGTGGAGGAGCCTCGTGACAAGGAGAATGCGGCCTCTAGCTCTGAAGATGAATCCAGCAATGATGAATTTGCTAGAGAAGTATTAGAATCTCAAGTTACCAATATAAGAGAATATGCATTGCTAGCCTTCAGCTTCAATGTCAACACAATCATCCCCAGGTCAGTTGTTTAAAATTATTGCCTTCAATGGCAGTCATTGGCACTTTATTCAAAGCACAGATACCAAGCCATTCAGTAAGTGCAATAACATTTGCAGACTCAGCAATCATCATGTCACTGAATGTCATGTGATCGAATATCTCCAATCAGAGTTAGCAACTCCAGCAGAAACCCTGCTCTGCAAATCCTGCCATTTGGAAGAAGTGCAGGGCCCTCTCTTGCAATTGCTGGGGTCCATGGGGAAAGTGATGTCATTGCTTGCTCTGGCAAACAACTCACCTGATTGATGCATCTGTGCATTGCGGATTGACATGTTCCCACTGTTCTCTGCGTCACACTGAAGTGAGCCTGCAGTGTAAAGGTTAACTGCTGTGTGACTTTAACAGCCCCTGATAGTGCTATGTCTCTGGAGGAGTTTGGCAGAAGGTCGGGTTCCAGCATACAGCACAACTCTGTCACAGCCTTCTTATGAATCACAGTCTGAGGTCTGTCCACCCCTGGCTGCCTTGCACCCACCCTCTGCTCCTCCTCTTCCCTCCCTCCAAATAACATAAATAGAATGGGAATATCATAGTGCTGACATAAATTGCACCAACTAAAAAATGACCGTGCTAATACCTTTGGTAAAAACAGGAAAAAAAAGCCTGAAATAAATAGGATAACCAAAAATTAGAATAATGATTTGTGAAACCTCCAAAGACATTTTTGTAAATTCCTTTAAATTCTGATGCTTGGTAGAAGCCAGCACACTAGCAACTTGCAATAACTATTTTATGTGTGTAGCCGAATCAAAGGTCGAATCTGAATATGGAATACATTAAGTGGACAATATAATATTTGAATGAAGCGCTGATTATGGGTGAAAGCTTCTTGCACCAATGTTCTGCTCAACCAGAAGTTGTTAAGTTGATATTTTAATGGAACTATGGACCCACTTATTTTAATGAGCTAATTCTTCTATTGCAATAGCAGACAGAGGAAAGCAGTATGACTGAGTCTTTGCTATTATTGGCAGCTGTCACCTCCTCCCTTATCTTTTAAACTCACAATATAAGTAGATGATAGCACCTTATTTTTGAGCAAGACCTCTACAAATCATGTTGTGCTGTCCTCCTTACTCTCATAAGACCACAGTTACCCTTTTAGTATCCTTCACTGAGTGTCTGAATTAAGTTACTTCCTGTTTTTCCATGAAGCATGTAAGATATTAATTTGACTCAGCCTCAAGGGAAATGGGCTTGCTTTAATCAAAATAGCGTTTGTTGGAATGTGTAAACTACGATCTTCAGATTTGTTCTTGCAAATATTACCATTAATTGTAAAAACTACAAGTTATCTAATATTATTCTGTATTTGCTTGAAGCTTATTTTAACTGAAAATGTGTTAAATCAATAAGTGACACTAAATACCGAAAGCAGCAGCACATTTGCCATGGCTTCAATTCTGTCACCGTAACAGTTAGCCACAGAAGATCATGCCACGTGCTGAAGTCCCATATTCAGGTGCGTGTTTTTATTTTTTAAAACTGGCAAGGGTGGGGAAATCAGGAAATAACTTTAACTAGACAGCTCTTCTGCCAATATAGACCAATGCAGCCCCAGGTCTAATCCCTTTGATAATGCTCATTTAATAGGTGTCAGTAGAGATTTGATGGGCATTATATTTGACTTTGCCTCCCTGAGTTACTAGCTCAAGAAGGCTGGAATACAAAGGGAAGGAAATGATGCATCAGTTATATAGAGCCTTAGTCAGATCATATCTGGGGGCTGAAATTGGTCAAACACATGATCCGCACATTTTTCAGCGGTCTTTAGGCGGTGCGTTGTTTTTTACCGCTAGGTACCGCTGGGGCTTAGTGGGTGGGAATTTCATCGAATTTTTCTCAGCGGTGAGCCGAGCGGAGTCTAGCGGGCGGTGTGTGGCAGAGAGGCCTATCGACTCGGGAATCTCCGGCTCCCGAGTTGTGCGCACGCACGTGCAGCTGTGAAGCTCCACCCCCACACCCCTCCCCGCAAGTGGCACCAACGAGAGAACAGAGACTGCCAGCCTGAGTGCGCTGTGGGGGGGTGGGGGGGGGGGCGGGGGGTTGGGGGTGGAGAGAGATCAATGTGAGGGGGAAGGTTGGGGAGATCGCTGTGAGGGGGGTGAGAGATCGCTGTGGGGGGGGAGGGTGAGAGATCGCTGGGGGGGGTTGAAATCGCTGTGGGGGGGAGGGTGAGAGATTGCTGGGGGGGATGAGAGATCGCTGGGAGGGTGAGAGAGATTGCTGTGGGGGGAAGGGTGAGAGATCGCTGGGGGGGGCGGTGAGAGATCGCTGGGGGGGGTGTGAGAGATCGCTGGGGGAGATGGTGTGAGAGATCGCTGGGGGGGTGAGAGATCATTGTGGGGGGGGTGTGAGAGATCGCTGTGGGGGGGGGTGTGAGAGATCGCTGTGGGGGGGGCTGTGAGAGATCGCTGTGGGGGTGAGAGATCATTGTGAGGGGGGGTGAGAGATCGCTGTGGGGGGGAGGGGGAGAGATCGCTGGGGGGGGTGTGAGAGATCGCTGGGGGGGGTGAGAGATCATTGTGGGGGGGGGTCAGAGATCGCTGTGGAGGGGGGGTGTGAGAGATCGCCGCAGGGAGGGGTGTGAGAGATCGCTGTGGGGGGGTGTGAGAGATCGCTGTGGGGAGGAGGGGTGTGAGAGATCGCTGTGGGGGGGTGTGAGAGATCGCTGTGGGGAGGAGGGGTGTGAGAGATCACAGAGGGGGGGGTGTGAGAGATCGCTGTGGAGAGGGGGGGGGTGAGAGATCGCAGGGAGGTGCGTGTGAGAGATCGCTGTGAGGGGGGGGGGATGTGAGAGATCGCAGGGGGGGTGCGAGAGTTCGCTGTGGGGGGGGGCTGTGAGAGATCGCGGGGGGGGGATGTGAGAGATCGCTGTGGGGGGGATGTGAGAGATCGCTGTGGGGGAGGTCTGTGAGAGATCGCAGGGGGGTGTGAGAGATCGCTGTGGGGGGGTTGTGAGAGATCGCTGTGGGGGGGGAATGTGAGAGATCGCTGTGGGGGGGGGCTGTGAGAGATCGCAGGGGGAGGTGTGCGAGATCGCTGTGGGGAGAGGTGTGAGAGATCGCTGTGGGGGTGGATGTGAGAGATCGCTGTGGGGGGGGTGTGAGAGATCGCTGTGGTGGGGGGGGCTGTGAGGGATTGCGGGGGGGGTATGAGAGATCGCTGTGGGGAGGGGGGATGAGAGATCGCTGAGGGGTGTGAGAGATTGCTGTGGGGGGGGGGTGTGTGAGATCGCTGTCGGGGGGAGGAAGAGATCGCTATGAGGGAGTGAGAGATTGCTGTGGGGGGGGTGGGGTGGGGTGAGGGAGAGACTGGGGGGAAGGTGAGGGAGAGACTATGGGAGGGTGAGCGAGAGAGTGAGGGGGTGAGGGAGAGACTGGGGGAGGAGTGAGAGACTGGGGGGGGTGAGGGTGAGATTGGGGGGGTGAGGGAGAGACTGGGAGGGTGAGGGAGAGACTGAGGGGGTGAGGGAGAGACTGGGAGGGTGAGGGAAAGACTGGGGAGGTGGGGGTGAGGGAGAGACTGGGTGGGGGGAGGGAGAGACTGGGGGGGTGAGGGAGAGATTGGGGGGTTGAGGGAAAGACTGGGGGGGGGTGAGGGAGAGACTGGGAGGGTGAGGGAGAGACTGGGGGGTTGAGGGAGAGACAGTGGGGGAGGGGAAAGAGAGACTAGGGGGGTGAGGGAGAGACTGGGGGGTAAGGGAGAGATTGGGGGGTGAGGGAGAGACTGGGGGGTGAGGGAGAGATGGAGGGGTTGAGGGAGAGACGGGGGTGGGGTGAGGGAGAGGCTCGGGGGGTTGAGTGAGAGACTGGGGGGTGGGAGAGACTGGGTGGCTGATAGAGACTGGGGGGTGAGAGAGACTGGGGGTTGGGAAAGACTGGAGGTTGGGAGAGACGGGGGTGGGAGAGACACTCAAATTTTTATTGTAAACATAAGAACATAAATAGGAACAGGAGTAGGCCATGCGGCCCCTCGAGCCTGCTCCGTCATTCAATAAGATCATGGCTGATCTGATCATGGACTCAGCTCCACTTCCCTGTCCGCTCCCCATAACCCCTTATCCCCTTATCGTTTAAGAAACTGTCTATTTCTCTCTTAAGTTTATTCAATGTCCCAGCTTCTACAGCTCTCTGAGGCAGTGAATTCCACAGATTTACAACCCTCTGAGAGAAGAAATTTCTCCTCATCTCTGTTTTAAATGGGTGCCCCCTTATTCTAAGATCATGCCCTCTAGTTCTAGTCTCCCCCATCAATAGAAACATCTTCTCTGCATCCACCTAGTCAAGCCCACTCATAATCTTATACGTTTCGATAAGATCATTTCTCATTCTTCTGAATTCCAATGAGTAGAGGCCCAACCTACTCAACCTTTCCTCATAAGTCAACCCCCTCATCCCCGGAATCAACTTATGAACCTTCTCTGAACTGCCTCCAAAGCCCTTATGTAGCTGTAGCAAGACTTCCCTGCTTTTATACTCCATCCCCTTTGCAATAAAGGTCAAAATACCATTGACCTTCCTCATCACTTGCTGTACCTGCATACTGTCCTTTTGTGTTTCATGCACAAGTACCTCCAGGAGTAAATTAGGCTTTATTAGTACATTTATATTATTGCCATACTACCATCCATTTAAAAATACATTAAACTGTGGAGAACTATAAAGATCAAACAAATCTGTCAGCTCTGTGTACATTCCGCCCACTTAAGATCGACTTAAAAGCACCTTCTCCCGGGCAGTATGCAGCTCCGGTGGTATGTCGGTGATAACTCACGAATTTTGCTCTTTTGGGCAGTATGTCGGTGGTCTGCATGGGCGGGCGGTGTGCATACCACCCAGCGGTATGTCATTGCTGAATTTTCCGCCGGGTGGTATGTCGGTGGTATGTGGATGTTTTTTGACGAAAATTGCATTTTTCGGCGGTACACCGGCGGTATGTTCACCAACTTCAGGCCCCTGGAGTATTGCGTTCAGTTCTGGCCGCCAAACTCCAGCAAAGATATATTGGCGTTGGAGGGAGTACAACATAGATACACTGGAATAATACTGGGGCTTAAATTATGAGCGCAGCTTGCATAAATTTGGGTTGTATTCTCTTGAGTTTAGATGGTTGAAGGGTGACCTAATCAAGATCTTTAAAATGATAAAAGGATTCGATAGGTAGATATAGATAAACTATTTCTTCTGATGGGGGAATCCAGACCAAGGGGATATAATCTTAATACTATGGCTATTTAGGAGTGAAATCACTTTTTCACACAAAGGTTAATGGAAATCTGTAATTCTCTTCTTCAAAAGACTGTGGATGTTGGGTCAATTGAAACTTTCAAGACTGAGATTAATAGAGTTTTGTTAGATAAGGCTATCAAGGGAAGTGTACCAAAGATGAGTAAATCAAGTTAAGATATAGATCAGCTATAATCTGATTGAATGGTGGATAGTGTTGGGGGATTGAATAACCTACTCCTGTTCCTATGTTCCTAAGGAGGAGAATATCAGCCAGGGTTAGTGCTCCTGAATGATGGTCAGTGATCCCTGCTGAAGAGTGATGCATGTGGGCCATGAGAGAGGGCAGGTTTGGATCTAGCTGTGATACCCCACAATCAAATATCTTGTTGATACATACTGTTCAGGAAGAATGGTAAACTACTGAAGGGAAGCTCGCACTGTAGAACTGTACCCACCATAACACGCAGAAAAGAAAAATGGGGAAAGAGAGAAAAAATATATATATTGATATGGTGCTGGAATATAATCTTAGCAAGTATAACCAGAATGAAAACAAACAAAGGAACAGAGAGAGAAAAGGGCAGTAGAATTGAAGCAATGAAAGCTTAATCTACTGTCAGTGATGAATTGCTATCCAAAATAATCATCAACATTTTTCAACTGATGTAAAATCTTAATTTATCACAGATGAGAGAATGAAACTTCCTTTTACTACTTAATTATTTTATATTCATTGCACATAATAAGACCTTTCTTTTTACCTTTTAAAGATTCACCTTTTCCGGTAAAAGGTAATGAAACACTAATGGTATAATTTTAGGCTTTTTCAATTTCCTTGTGCGGCATTAGAGAAATGCCCCCTAATTCCCATTTGGAAAGAGATAGGTTGATCTTTTCATGAAGTGCCTGACAAAATGATTGATAACATTTCTTTCATCCCTTCACACACCTCTGCAACAAATTTTGTAATTGCATTTTACTTAACACCTCATTAAAATAATTAATTTGTCTGGCTGCATATGAATGACTCACAATTTGCTCTGTGCACCATTCTTTAAATCTTGTAAACTTTTGCAGACTCCTATTTAAATGTATTGTTAGTGGTTGCTGACCATAGCAATCTGTGAACATATTGCTTTGTATAACTAGTGAATATACTGCTGGCAACAGCAAAGTTTAACTTAGAGGACTATGGGCAGAACTTTCAACTCCGACGAGGTCATAAAATGGGCGATTTTGAATCAGCACTGTGCCTGATTTTCCTTTACATTGAAATCTCTGAAGTTAACTTGAATTTTGTCAGTGTGTAAAACGGGCGCTATCATACGATCGTCCATTATACAACTCGGCTGATTTTTCCTTTTCATTGACTTCAATGAAAAATAGTTCCGGTGTTTAATTTCTTACTTTGTTTTGACTCTGGTGCACCCTATCATTATTAAATCAAAGAATTATAGAATCATACAGCGCAGAAGGAGGCCATTCGGCCCATCATGCCTGTCCAAGCTCTTTGAAAGATTTATCCAATTAGACTCCCACACTCCCGTTCTTTCCCCATAGCCCTGCAATTTTTTGCTTCTCTACTAATACAGTCAATGTAATTAGAACAAGTTGTCATAAAGAGCAAAATGGGGTCAATGTATACTTACAGAAATGAAATAAAATAGCTTTAAAGCATGGATTCATATAAACAAATTCTGAGAACACATCTAAAAGTATAAATTCTCAAACAGCGGAGATAAAAATGCAATTCAATGCACTCTAATTATTGCTAAGGATCATTTTGAAATTTGGAAATCTTGAGGGGAATTTTAACCCCCAAAACAGGTGGTTTTGGGTTGGGTGGGCTGTGAAAATGTAAAAAATCTCAATCCCAATCCCATCCCGCCTCGAACCTGCCCACATCCGGTTTTAATAGAGGCTGGATGGGGGGGCATTCAGCCAACTCATTAAAATATTATAATGATGCTACATGCCTTAGGTTTTATCTGCCTTCCAGGTTAATCCTGGCCGGCAGGGATTCCTGGGCCTCGGGAACCCGGCAGCTAAAAGGAGGTGAGGACTGTTGCTTTCCAGCACTGCTAGTGGGCCAGGAGCAGCAGGAGTGCTTCCTCCCAGTCTACCATGCTTACCTGCTTGCCCCTTCCAGGATTGATGACCTCTCTGCCTCCCACTTCCAGGATCAGAGCTCATCCCCAGGATTGGAGCCCTATCAGGATCGGAGCCTCCCACCCCCAGGATCAGAGTCCCCCCCGCGCCCCCCCCAAGATTCAGATACCCTACGCTATTACTAAGCCATTTGCAGGCTCCCACCTGTTCCTGGCCTGTAGCCCCCTCTGCAGTGTTCCCGCCCGATAGGGAGCCAACCTTTCAATCAGGCTGACTTCCAGATGGAGAACTTGCTGGAAGAAAAGGACATATGCTGTGGAGTCAAAACTCTTCAGTACGTGGGCCGACCACAACTCCTCCCCCTGCTTGGAAAACCGGCCTCAGTAAAGATCGGGTCCTTTAACTGTGATACTTAACCAAACATTAATGGGAAATAAGTTACAATTGATTAGGGGTAAAAATTGGTATGTGCGTTGTGCTTGTTTTTCGGATGAAAAACAGCTCAATGCTTTACCTATTTAGTACAGGCATTCATCCCATTGCTAAATTCATCGTGCCCATAGTTTAGGTGTCCCGAGCAGCAGCTTAAAGCCTGCATTAGAGCACTTGCACATGTTAATAAGATTCACCCTATTTTTCAAATGTGGTCCTAATAATGGGTTATGCAGGTTTAAAACAACTTGCTAAGCAGGATTGAAACAATCAATTTTGAAGTGTATATATATATAGGAATGATTTCACAACCTAGCAATCTCAGCGGTGTTCACAGGGAATGCATCTTGGGAAATCATGATACACAGCTCGTGATTTTCTGTCTATTAATTTTAGCAGATGGAAAATCACTAGCTGCGCGCTGCAATTTCCTGAGATACCTCGCTGTGAGCATTACTTCCCTGATGGAAGTGCTGGGTCGCAGAATTGCACCTTTAATGAAATAACCTTAAGATGGATCTGAGTATTAGATGAGCCTTGTTGATAAGAGTGTTATGTTATTTGCATATTTTCTATGACATATAAACTGTGTATGTACTTCATTTTTTGCTGGAGACCGACTGGTGCTCAGCTTCTTCTGAGCATGATGCTCAGAACTTCTCCTGCAACGAGATACGTAAATGAGGGTTAGCTTTGCAGCTAAAAAATGTTTTTTGGGGATGAGGGTTTAATTATGTCTCAGTGAAGAAAGATGTCTGGGTTGTGTGAGACAATTGCTCTTTGTTGGAGAGATATGTGGCCACAGTGTGGGATAGGGAGTTGTAGTTACCCTTAAGAAAAGTGGAATGTGAAGGGTTAATAAGAACATATGAACATCAGAAATAGGAGGAGGAGCAGGCCATTTAGCCCGTCGAGCCTGCTCCACCATTTAATATCATGGCTGATTTGAACTTGGGCTCAGCTCCACTTCTCTGCCCACTCCCCATAACCCTTCACTCCCTTATCGTTCAAAAATTTGTCTATCTCTGCCTTAACTATATTCAATGACCCAGCCTCCACAGCTCTCTGGGGTAGAGAATTCCACAGATTTATAACGTTCTGCGAGAAGAAATTCCTCCTCATCTCAGTTCTAAGTGGGTGTCACCTTATTCTTAAACTATGCCCCCTAGTTCTAGATTCCCCCACGAATTGAAACATCCTCTCTGCATCTACCTTGTCGAGCCCCCTCAGTATCCTACATGTTTCAATAAGATCATCTCTCATTCTTCTAAACTCCAATGAGTATAGGCCCAACCTGCTCAACCTTTCTTGATCCCTTTATCTCCAGAATCAACCTAGTGAACCTTCTCTGAACTGCCTCCAATGCAAGTATATCCCTCCTTAAATAAGGAGACCAAAACTGTACGCAGTACTCTAGGTATGGTCTCACCAATACCCTGTACAGTTGTAGCAGGACTTCCCTATTTTTATAGTCCATCCCCACTGCAATAAAGGCCAACATTCCATTTGCCTTCCTGATTTCTTGCTGTAGCTGCATACTAACTTTTTGTGTTTCATGCATAAGGACCACCAGGTTCCACTGTACTGCAGCATTTTGTAATCTCTCTCCATTTAAATAATAATTTGCAATTTTATTTTTCCTGCCAAAGTGGATAACCTCACATTTTCCCACATTATACTCCAACTACCAAATGTTTGCCCACTCACTTAGCCTATCTATATCTCTTTGCAGATTCTTTGTGTCCTCCTCACAACTTGACTTCCCACTCACCTCTGTATAGCTCTGTTGAGATGCTACCCGTCCGGCTTGTACAGGTCCTACCTCCCCCAGAAATGGTCCCAATGCCTCAGGAATCTAAAGCCCTCCCACCTGCGCCATCTCTCCAACTACGTATTCATTTTCCCGATCCTCCTATTTCTGTACTCACTAGCATGTGGCACCGGGAGTAATCCGGAGATTATTACCTTTGAGGTCCTGCTTTTTAATCTCTCTCCTAGCTCCCTAAACTCTGCCTGCAGGTCCTCATCTCTCTTTCTATCTCTGTCATTGGTACCGATATTGACCACAACCTCTGGCTGTTCTCCCTCTCCCCCCAGAATGTCTTACAGCCGCTCGGTGATATCCTTGACCTTGGCACCTGGCACCAGGGAGGCAACATACCATTCTGGAGTCATGTCTGCGGCCACAGAAACGCCTGTCTGATCCTCTGACTATTGAATCCCCTATCACTATTGCTCTTCCATTCTTCTTCCCACCGCCCTCCCCCCCCACCCCCCTCTGCAGCTGAGCCACCCATGGTGCCGTGGATTTGGCTCTGGCTGCACTCCCCAGAGGCAACAGAATACTGGTTGGAGAGCGAGATGGACTCGGGGGACTCCTACACTATCTACTTGGTACTCTTCTTCTGTCTGGTGGTCACCCACTTCCTCTCTGCCTGCACATTTTTTAATTACAGGGTGACCACCTCCTGAAACGTACTATCACGAAATTCTCAGTCTCGCAGATGCACTGCAATGACTCCAACTGCTGCTCAAGCTGCGAAACGCGGAGCTCGAGTTGCTGCAGTTGGAGACACCTCCCGCACACTTGGTCATGCAGGCTGCGCGAAGTGTCCAGGACTTCCCACATGCCACAGGTTGTGCAATCCATGGGACTGAGCTGCCCTACCATGCCTCCAGTTAATAGTATCGGAAATATCGAGCAGAAATAAACTCTAATACTTAGCAAAACGCACTCAGCAGCTACTCAGCAATCAGCTGATTTAATTAATGAGGATTTTTGGATTAGAAATATCACTTATCTGTGGTTACTTTTTAAATTGATTTTAATCTTCCCTGAATTTCCACTCTTTCCAAATTTCCAAATAAACCACTCTGCTGAAGTCCACTCCATTTAAGACATCTCTGTGCTCTGAAAAACTATTGACTTTTATATTCTTAGGAGCTACACCCAATTTACAAATGTTGACTCAGCTCCCCTATTTTCTGTAATTAACACCTATTTAAGACACACACTTACAGTTGACTGACAGTTAACTGCCACTGGCAGGCAACTTGTGTTAACTGCAGTTTAAAGTTCTAAGTTTAAATCAAAATGTTAAACTAGATTTCACTATGTACAGCTTCTAGCTACCCAATACTTACCAGAAATTCCCACTCTTTCCAAGTTCCCAAATAAACCACTCTGCTTAAGTCCACTCCGTTTAAGACCGCTCTGTGCAAACCACTAGGTTGATTCCTGAGATGAAGGGATTGACTTATGAAGAAAGGTTGAGCAGGTTGTGCCTATACTCATTGGAGTTGAGAAGAATGAGAGGTGATCTTATTGAAATATATAGGATACTGAGGGGGCTCAACAAGGTGAGCCCCCTTGTGCAGAGAGAATGTTACCCCCATGGGGGAATCTAGAACTAGGGGGCATAGTTTAAGAATAAGGGGCTGCCCATTTAGAACTGAGATGAGGAGGAATTTCTTCTCTCAGAGGGTTGTAAATCTGTGGAATTCTCTACCCCAGAGAGCTGTGGATGCTGGGTAATTGAATATATTTGAGGTGGAGATAGATAGATTTTTGAACGATAAGCGAGTGAAGGGTTATGGGGAGCGGGCAGGGAAGTGGAGCCTACTCCTGCTCTTATTTCTTATGTTCTTATGTTCCCACAAACAGCTATGTGATAATGACAGATAATCTGTTTTTATGCTGATTGAAGAATAAATATTGACCAGGACACCGGGGATAACTCCCCCTGCTCTTCTTCGAAATAGTGCCATGGGATCTTTTACATCCACCTGAGCACCTGAGAGAGCAGACGGTTTAACGTCTCATCCGAAAGACAGCACCTCCAACAGTGTAGCACTCCCTCAGAACTGCGCTGGAGTGTCAGCCTAGATTTATGTGCTCAGGTCCCTGAAGTGGGACTTGAACACACAACCTCCTGACACAGCTGGCAGGTGGGAGATGCTCTGCATGCATCAAATGCAAAGGGATCGAGGAAAGAATCTCTGCAATCTCCCCTTGCACCCCAGGTGCTTTGATGAAGACCGGAGTCTTTACAGAGGCCATTTCTTCTGCACCTTTGGAAATTTGCATACACCTCCCCCATTTTGAGGAATTTCAGGGCCTTAGTAATAAAAAAGTGTTTCGAATCTATATTGCCTTCCTAAATGACTGTCATTAAATCTGTGAACAGCATGAACATAGTCATTGGTTCCATGTAAAATAATGTATTTTGTGGGAGGCCTCACACTGCAGACAGAGAGATCTCATGCTCCAACCATTATGGAACGTGTCGAGGAAACACACCAATCAGACACCAAAGGGTGGCAAACATAGAGATCACATATAGGGAAATAAAAATTTGTGGCAGATCATTTACATTGTGTCCAGAAAGTGCTCTTGTAATGATATTGCATATTTTAAGATTAGATGAAAGAAATTGTCTCATTGACAGTTGGGGAATAGTTGTAAAATCTAGAGGTGGGAAAATGGTGAAGATGTAGAAAAGATTAGTCATGCAAGCTGTGAAGAACTCCTGAATCAGGTCCTGATGGACAACTCTATGGCTGACGTACAAGACCCCAGCATCCTCAATCTCACATGTCTTCATTCAAGAAGGCTGACGGCACTTCTCCCCAGCAGTTCCATTTTAATTATGCATTGCACATAAAAGTTTTGCAGCATAAGGCAAAACACAATGATGTGTGACACGTTGGCTTGGATTGTCAAGGCATCAAAATCATTGCTTCCCTATCCCCATGGTGTGTGTTCAGTGATGACTCTCGCTAATGCATGAATCTCATTCTGCTTGTTTTCAGCCAGAGTTTGTGAATGCCACATAGTGGCATAAGCCGGGCCTGCAATGATTAGGATTGATCTTCAAGAAGCCAACTTTGCACTTTTTGCCCAGAGTCAAACAACAGGGGAAACTGATTGTCATAAAATAAAGGAGTTATGACTGTTGTCAGGAAAACAGTCATTTAACTGACTGCTCACAGACTAGTTGCAGATTGATGGAGTGACATGAACCATACAGGAGAATGTGTGCAATCTATGACACACTGGACTCTGGAAAATCTCACAATCTAAGAAACTTTCAGTGAAGGTATATCTAGTTTTTGATGGGATGCTGAAAATATATTTGTGGGACTACAATATTTAATGCATGTGCTGTATCAAAATATAATAGTTTTACCACTAATCTATGATGTACAGTTCCATTCTGTAAGTACTTATGATAACCAACGAATAGTTCTTTCAACAATAGAAAATAACATTTATAGACAATTCTGGGCAGTATCTTTTACTGCTGTCTGCCCCTCAAAGTAGTTGTGTGAGTTATTTATACTCATTCGGCAAATGAAAGATCAGTTAAGCTATTGTCCCTCTCAATGCAAAAATGTAATTCAGGAAAATTCTGATTAACTGATAAGCCCTGTTTTTTGTTCAAACTGATCTTTTTTGCAGTTCTCTCAGCATTCTGCCTATACAGCAGATTGGTTATAGAAATACTGTAATGACTTGTTCTGATTTACAGTTTTAATGAAATGACATATATGTTACTACAGTAGCCTCATTAGAGTTAATAATGATAAAAAAATATATTAACATCAGCCACAAAAACTTGGTTTGTTCTTTGAAGAGATTTCTTTATCAAAGCCTTGGTAAATGGATACATACCAGAAGTTAAGACAGATTACTCCATTCATTTAAATACATTGTGGAGCATTCTACGCATGTCTGTTGAATGTAAATTGGTGGTAATTTAAACAATAAGTTATGAATAGTAGACTGTCAGCGCAATTTTTAAATTCTGTGAGATTAGGTTATTATGGCAAAATACAATTCTGCACATCATCCTTTGCCAAATTAAATCTGCAGTCAGCATTACTTATTACAAAGGCAACAGCAAATTTCAATAGGTCGTACCTGGGGAATGTAAGATTAACTTATGATTGCATGTCAAATTAAATTGTGAGGCAGCCAGAGAATTCATCAGTGATAAAGTCATGAGTGAACTATAAAGGTATTCTGCACAATTGGGACATATATGACCTGCTGAGTATTTCCAGGATTTTCGGTCTTTATTTCAGATTTCTAGCAGTTGCAGTATTTTGCTTTTGTTGTAGTAACCATTGTTACTTGATATAGGTGGAAGACGATTTCCTCTGCTCCATATCTGTAGCAAATTTATAACATTTTGTATGAAAAACGAATTGCACAGAGCAAATTGGCAGGGGGATGGGAACCTATACAGGGAGACAGAGGGAAGTAGAATTGAGGCAGAAGCAAAAGATAGAAAAATGAAAAGTAAAAGTGGAGGGCAGTGAAACCCAAGGCAAAAATCAAAAAGGGCCACATTACAGCAAAATTCTAAAGGGGCAAAGTGTGTTGAAAAGACAAGCCTGAAGGCTCTGTGCCTCAATGCGAGGAGAATTCATAATAAGGTGCACGAAATAACGGCGCAGGCAGCAATTAACGACTATGATATAATTGGCATCACGGAGACATGGCTCCAGGGTGACCAAAGCTGGGAACTCAACATCCAGGGGTATTCAACATTCGGGAAGAATAGACAGAAAGGAAAAGAAGGTGGGGTAGCGTTGCTGGGTAAAGAGGAAATTAACGCAATAGTAAGGAAAGACATTAGCTTGGATGATGTGGAATTGGTATGGGTGGAGCAGCGGAATACCAAAGGGCAGAAAACGCTAGTGGGAGTTGTGTACAGACCACCAAACAGTAGTAGTGAGGTTGGGGACAGCATCAAACAAGAAATTAGGGATGCGTGCAATAAAGGTACAGCAGTCTTCATGGGTGACTTAAATCTACATATAGATTGGGCTAACCAAACTGGTAGCAATACGGTGGAGGAGGATTTCTTGGAGTGTATTAGGGATGGTTTTCTAGACCAATATGTCGAGGAATCAACGAGAGGGCTGGCCATCCGAGACTGGGTGATGTGTAATTAGCAATCTTGTTGTAGAGGCCCTTTGGGGAAGAGCGACCATAATATGGAGATGGAGAGTGACACAGTTAATTCAGAGATTAGGGTCCTGAACTTAGGGAAAGGTAACTTCGATGGTATGAGACAGGAATTGGCTAGAATAGACTGGGGAATGATACTTGAAGGGTTGACAGTGGATAGGCAATGGCAAACATTTAAACATCATATGGATGAACTTCAACAATTGTACATCCCTGTCTGGAGTCAAAATAAAATGGGGAAGGTGGCTCAACCGTGGCTAACAAGGGAAATTAAGGATAATGTTAAATCCAAGGAAGAGGCATATAAATTGGCCAGAAAAAGCAGCAAACCTGAGGACTGGGAGAAATTTAGAATTTTGCAGAGGAGGGCAAAGGGTTTAATTAGGAGGGGGGAAATAGAGTATGAGAGGAAGCTTGCTGGGAACATAAAAACTGACTGTAAAAGCTTCTATAGATATGTAAAGAGAAAAAAGATTAGTGAAGACAAACCTTGCAGTCAGATTCAGGTGAATTTATAATGGAGAACAAAGAAATGGCAGACCAGTTGAACAAATACTTTGGTTCTGTCTTCACGAAGGAAATACTAGGGGACCGAGAGTCTAGAGAGAAGTAGGAACTGAAGGAAATTGTTATTAGGCGGGAAATTGTGTTCGGGAAATTGATGGGATTGAAGGCCGATAAATCCCTGGGACCTGATAGTCTGCATCCCAGAGTACTTAAGGAAGTGGCCCTAGAAATAGTGGATGCATTGGTGATCATTTTCCAACAGTCTATCGACTCTAGATCAGTTTCTATGGACTGGAGGGTAGCTAATGTAACACCACTTTTTAAAAAAGGAGGGAGAGAGAAAACGGGTAATTATAGACCAGTTAGCCTGACATCAGTAGTTGGGAAAATGTTGGAATCAATTATTAAAGATGAAATAGCAGCACATTTGGAAAGCAGTGACAGGATTGGTCCAAGTCAGCATGGATTTATGAAAGGGAAATCATGCTTGCCGAATCTTCTGGAATTTTTTGAGGATGTAACTAGTAGAGTGGACAAGGGAGAACCAGTGGATGTGGTGTATTTGGACTTTCAAAAGGCTTTTGACAAGGTCCCACACAAGAGACTGGTGTGCAAAATTAAAGCACATGATATTGGGGGTAATGTTAAAGCACATGATATTGGGGGTAATGTACTGACGTGGATAGAGAACTGGTTGGCAGACAGGAAGCAGAGAGTCGGGATAAACAGGTCCTTTTCAGAATGGCAGGCAGTGACTAGTGGGGTGCCGCAGGGCTCAGTGCTGGGACCCCAGCTCTTTACAATATACATCAATGATTTAGATGAAGGAATTGATTGTAATATCTCCAAGTTTGCAGCTGACACTAAGCTGGGTGGTGGTGTGAGCTGTGAGGAGGATGCTAAGAGGCTGCAGGGTGACTTGGACAGGTTAGGTAAGTGGGCAAATGCATGGCAGGTGCAGTATAATGTGGATAAATGTGAGGTTATTCACTTTGGTGGAAAAAACATGAAGGCTAAATATTATCTGAATAGCGGCAGTTTAGGAAAAGGGGAGGTGCAACGAGACCTGGGTGTCATGGTACATCAGTCATTGAAAATTGGCATGCAGGTACAGCAGGCGGTGAAGAGGGCAAATGGTATGTTGGCCTTCATAGCTAGGGGATTTGAGTATAGGAGCAGGGAGGTCTTATTGCAGTTGTACAGGGCCTTGGTGAGGCCTCACCTGGAATATTGTGTTCCGTTTTGGTCTCCTAATCTGAGGAAAGACGTTCTTGCTATTGAGGAAGTGTAGCAAAGGTTCACCAGATTGATTCCCGGGATGGCAGGACTGACATATGAGGAGAGACTGGATCGACTGAGCCTGTATTCACTGGA
This sequence comes from Pristiophorus japonicus, assembly GCF_044704955.1. Classification (NCBI taxonomy): domain Eukaryota; kingdom Metazoa; phylum Chordata; class Chondrichthyes; family Pristiophoridae; genus Pristiophorus; species Pristiophorus japonicus. The sequence goes on from NC_091986.1 coordinate 157,650,884, forward strand.
GTTTAGAAGGATGAGAGGGGATCTCATAGAAACATATAAAATTCTGACGGGACTGGACAGGTTAGATGCGGGAAGAATGTTCCAATGTTGGGGAAGTTCAGAACCAGGGGACACAGTCTAAGGATAAGGGGTAAGCCATTTAGGACTGAGATGAGGAGAAACTTCTTCATTCAGAGAGTTGTTAACCTGTGGAATTCTCTTCTGCAGAGAGTGGTTGATGCCAGTTCATTGGATATATTCAAGAGGGAGTCAGATATGGCCCTTATGGCTAAAGGGATCAAGGGGTATGGAGAGAAAGCAGGAAAGGGGTACTGAGGTGAATCATCAGCCATGATCTTATTGAATGGTGGTGCAGGCTCAAAAGGCCGAATGGCCTACTCCCGCACCTATGTTTCTAAATCTTTCTTCATTATGTTCTGCTACAAAATGCCAAACTTGTGTGCTAGAACTCATTTCAAAATGGTAACTTGATTTCAAAGAGACATTGCCATGGATTTTGAGGTCAGCGGCGAAGGGATGGCGCTTGCCACTGACCTCGAAGAAAGCTGCTCACCGAGATCGAGTGATCTCTGTGGTATCGATTTCACCTCTCCCGGCAGTAATTTGAATCTGAAGACAAGTCTCGGGGATCTCCAGCATCCGGCAACAGTTATGACATCAAGCTCGCGAAGCAGCCAATCACATGGAAGAATTCTCACAGACAATAAGCCAGGAAGTATAATGCACTGACTTTCCTTCACTTTTAATACATTTTACAAAGAGCGAAACAAAGATTGGCACATACGCATGGGATTAAGGTAGAAGCTGAAATATCATAAACAAACATTAAATTTATTTTTAATAAAAAATGATGTAATTTTTATCATAATGGAAAAATTTGACATTCCACAAATATAAAATTAGTACGGCAGTTGTCAGTACGGCATTACACCTCTTTCAACAAGGCTTAACATTTTAGTTTTTTTTAGCAGCGATATTCCAGCATAAAAGGGGACGTTTTCATCAGGTCAGTGGTTAGAATTGATTGTGGGCCTGGGAAGTTCAACGGCCGAGTCTATGGAGAAGCATAGAATCAATGGGCCCAAGTTTCGAGCCGCGCCTAGAACGGCGCAGTCCCGACCTGGACGCCCGTTTTTCGCGCCGCAAAGTGCGCCTAAAAAAACCCTCCAGATTCTCCACCTCCCTGCAGGTCCTCTGGCCCTCGGCGCAGCGCAGCAGGAGCTGTAGGGGGCGGAGCCAGGTCCCTGCGCTGAAAACAGTGCCGGGACCTCTGCACATGCGCGCAAGTGCAGTAGCTCCAGGCGCCCGAAACTGTGTGGGAGGGGCCCGAAGCATGCAGCTCCTAGCCCTATGGCCTCACTGGGGCTACGTGAATAAGGCTCCGCCCACGGCAAGCTCCTGTTTCCTCCCGACCCGACTCGACTCCCGCTGCCCGCCCCCACCCCCGGACTGGATCCGACCTGGCCTCCCTCCCCCGACCTGACCTCCCTCTCCCTCCCTCCCCCTGACCTGAACCGAACCGACCTCCCTCCCACCGCCCCCCCGACCCGACCCAACACCACCTACCTGTAAATCTGGTGCTGGGGCCGGGCCCTGCCCGAAGTCTCGGGCCCAGCCCGTTCAGCCTCCCTCCCCCTTCTCCCTTCCCCCCCCCCAATCTCCTTTCCCCCCCCAATCTCCTTCCCCCCCAATCTCCTTCCCCCCCAATCTCCTTCCCCCATCTCCTTCCCCCCATCTCCTTCCCCCCATCTCCTTCCCCCATCTCCTTCCCCCCCATCTCCTTCCCCCCATCTCCTTCCCCCATCTCCTTCCCCCCCATCTCCTTCCCCCCCATCTCCCTCCCCCCATCTCCTTCCCCCCCATCTCCTTCCCCCCATCTCCTTCCCCCCATCTCCTTCCCCCCATCTCCTTCCCCCATCTCCTTCCCCCCATCTCCTTCCTCCCCATCTCCTTCCCCCCATCTCCTTCCCCCCATCTCCTTCCCCCCCATCTCCTTCCCCCCATCTCCTTCCCCCCTCATCTCCCCTTTATCCCTTCTCCCCCTCCCCCCTTCTTCCCCCATCCCTCCCCCCTTCTTCCCCCATCCCTCCCCCTTCTCCCCATCCCTCCCCCTTCTCCCCCATCCCTCCCCCTTCTCCCCCATCCCTCCCCCTTCTCCCCCATCCCTCCCCCTTCTCCCCCATCCATCCCCCTTCCCTCCCTCTGCTCCCCCCTCCTCCCTCTACCCCCCTCCTCCCCCTCCCCTCGCTGTCAGAAACACAGACACTGACAGACAGAGAATGAGAGACACACACAGACAGACAGAGAGATCGAGACACTGACAGAGACACACTGGAGGGGGGGCATCCCAGCACGCTATTGGAGGGCTCTCGGTGCTGCAGTCGGTAAGTAGAAAATGTTTTATTTTTTCAAAAAAATGATTTCTTATTAATTTTTTTTGATTGATTTATTGGTTGATTTATTGATGTATTTATCATTTATTATTGATGATGACTCTTTATTTGTAAAACTGAAGTGTTTAATGTTTGTAAACTTCCCTTTAAACCCCCCCCACCATTCCCTACACCTGATTTGTAACCTATGCCTGATTTTCTAAAGTGTAGACAAGGTTTTTTCGAGCGTACAAAAATCTTCACTTACTCCATTCTAAGTTAGTTTGGAGTAAGTTTTCACTGACGAAACTTTGAAATCAGGCGTAAGTGGCCAGACACGCCTCCTTTTGAAAAAAAAGTTCTGTTCCAAAGTGAAACTATTCCAACTGACTAGAACTGGAGCAAACTAAATGACGAGAATTCCGATTTCTAAGATACTCCGTTCTACACCAGTTGCTCCTAAAAATCAGGAGCAAATCATGTGGAAACTTGGGGCCAAAGACAGCAACTTCTGGATTTGCACGTTTGGCTGCGCCTGCGCAGACTCCAGAAGTTGCTGTTAGTTTCAGAGAAGCAATGATGGCGAATGCTGACAGATTTGCTGTCATTACTACTGCAAAAACTGGGCCATTATGACTGTTATAAAGTTATAAGCACATATTCTATGTACAGGAAGCTAGTTCTGTGGTATGATTGCCTGAGAGGTGCAAACTCCAATGAGGAAGCAGCTTTTAGCGAGCTTTTTCTCATCATCAAAGGCAAGTGGATTGTTACTTAAATTACATTGACTGCAGCAGAGAGCCATTTGAGGTAATTATCTGTGGGGGCTTCATGATCAGCTGCTGTAACTTAGCCACGGAAATGACAGAAGAATGGTGTAAAGGCAGGACAATCATTGTGGAAATTCACACCATTACTGTAATCTTTTGGTTTTAAAAGATGTGCAAGGAGGGCAGTGGGGAAAATGGCTTATTTTTCTGTAGAGCTGTCGGAGGATGTGCTACTGGAGATGCATCAAAGCAATGTGTCATCTGCAACATTTGAAATTACTGACTGCATACCCAAGTCCAGGACATTAAGCTATATCAGAAAGAGCAGTGATCCTTACACTGACCCCTGGGGATCACCACTATATGTTAAATCATAGATTGAAACTGCATGGGTGAAGATTGCAGATCAAGTCGAGGCAGTTTTTTTTAGATCTGTTGGGTCTGGGAGCTTATTCAGCAGAAGTTCTGTGACATGAGGAGAAGTGCAAGGTAAGTGTACCCACCTTTGTATAAATGATGACTATTTGGCCACTTTCAAAAGGTATTTGACAAAGTACCACATAATAGACCTGTTAGAAAAATTGAAGTCCATGGGATTAAAGCGGCAGCAAGCATACAAAATTGGCTAAGGGACAGAAAGCAGCAAATGGTGAACGGTTGTTTTTCAGACTGGAGGGAGGGATACAGAGGTGGGTCAGTGTTAGGACCACTGCTCTTTTTGATATTTATTAATAACCTGGACTTGGGTATATAGCCAGTAATTTCAAATGTTGCAGATGACACAAATCTCAAAGTATTGAAAAATAAGGTAGATAGTAAGACTTCAGGATGACATAGACTGGAGAAATGTGCAGACACATGGCAGATGAAATATGATGCAGAGAAGTGTGAAGTGATACATTTTGGTAGAAAGAATGAGGAGAGGCAATATGAACGAAATGGTACATTTTTAAAAGGGATGCAGGAACAGAGAGACCCGGGGGTATATCGACACAAATCTCTGATGGTGGCAGGACAAGTTTAAAAAGTCTGTAAAAACGCAAATGGGAACCTTGGCTTTATTAATAGATGCATAGGGCTAGAAATTCGGCAGGTTCGCGCCCGTTTTTCACCATGGCGAAGTGGAAATAGTAATTTTTTTAGCCGCTAAACGAGTCACACAAAATTTAGCGCCTGGGTGGAAAATCCGGCAGTAGTTTTGCGCGGCACTAAAAATAATTGCTCGTCCGTTTATTTAGCCGTTTTTATGACGTCAATCGGCGTACAATGCTACACTATCACCGGGGACAGAAAATTGGCCGATATCGCTATTTTTACCGCCCGCCCAATAACACGCCCCAAAAAAAATCAAGTCTTACCAGGTCGGATCCAGGGAGCACTCGGCACTAACGGCGCTATCTTGAAAAACGGAGCAGAAGTTCAGTGCATAAAAGGATTTGAAGGGAAGGCTGCGTCTTACACAGTGAGCTTTGTGAGTTTATAATTCGTTTTTAAGGACATTTAAAATAATGGGGGCTATAATATCTTTGCCATTATTCCTGGCTTCTTTTTCTATCTAGCTTCGAGCTGGAAGAAGGCTTATTCAAGAGCATTTTGAGCATAATGGAAGAGCTCGCAGACATATGGGGAGAAAGCTTTACCCCCCACGAGTTTATAGGGAACTGCGCTCATACCTGCAGTTGTCTGAGGTACAGTGTGTCCAAAGGCTGTGCTTCCAAAAAGAGATGGTCACAGAGATATACCAGCTCATAAAGGCAGACCTACAGCCTACCAGTGGTAACAGGACTGCTCTGCCTGTCGAGGTGAAGGTGACTGCGGCACTTGCATTCTATGCCTCTGGCTCTGTTCAGGCATCAGTAGGGAACATATGCTCGATCTCGCAGTATGCTTCACATCGCTGCATTCACCAAGTGACTACTGTACTGCACGCATGCAGGATGGACTTTATAAAGTTCCCAATGAGCAAGGAGGCACAAAATAAGAGAGCTATAGGTTTTGCATGAATTGCTGGCTTCCCCAAGCTTCAGGGTGCCATGGACTGTACACACATCGCCCTGCGAGCACTTTTAGAGGATCCAGAGGTTTACCGAAACGGAAAAGGGTTCCACTCCCTGAATGTACAGATCGTCTGTGACCATACTCAGCGCATCATGGCAGTAAATGCCCAATTTCCAAGGAGCATCCATAATGCTTTTATCTTGCATGAGAGCAGTGTCTCATACTTGTTAGAGCATCAGTCACAAGGCCAGAGCTGGATGCTGGGGGACAAAGGTTACGGCCTCGCCACCTGGCTCATGACCCCACTCCGGATCCCTCAGACAGAAGCCGAGCATTGCTATAATGACAGCCATATTACCACACACAACATCGTCGAACAGACAATTGGAGTGCTCAAGCCGTGCTTCCGATGCCTGGATCACTCTGGAGGCTTCCCTCAGCAGGTCGCTGAGTTCACTGTGGTGTGCTGCATGCTACACAACTTAGCCATCATGAAGGGACAGGATTTGCCACAAGGGACTGCAGGACCACATCAGGAGAGAGGGACGAGGGGGAGGAGGAAGAGGAGGAGAAGGAGGAGGAGGATGAGAAGCCTGGCGACTTGCCCTCCCTCATGTTCGCGGATAGTGCCGCAATGCTTGCGGGGAATCCTACCCAATACCTCTAGGAGCTGTCGGCTGAGCTGGATGCTCTCCCTGGACAGTCCCACCATGTCCAGGTCTGTGTCTGACTGTCTGTCAGTAGACCGGCTTTGCTGACTCATCCTCCGGAGAGACGACATACGGGATTCAACCCCGGGAATGCGTTGCTGCCGCCACTTGTACCCGGGGCCTCGGATGGGCAAAAGCCCGAGAATGTTTCTTCCTCAGACGAACTAGTGGTTGCAGCAAAAGGAGTTGGTGACTGCATTGCCCCCCCCTCCCCCCGCACGCCACCCCACCCCCCCCCCGCCCCCGGAATAGCTTCACCAGTTTTCTCCTCCCGTGGAGGTTCCTTGTCCTCAGCGTCACTCTCATCCCCTTCCTCCACCCCCAAATGATGGACTGAGGTGGAGGCTTCCATTGGAAATAGAAAAGTGGTTAGTAGCAGAGGAGGGGACAGGGTGACATGAGGAAGGTCACATAACACAGGCTTATTTGAAGGACTGGCGCTACTCCATTATATGTAGTCCACAGACACTACATCACATTGCCCCAACCCTAGCCCACAGACACTACACCACATTGCCCCAACCGTAGCCCACAGACACCGCATCACATTGCCCCAACCGTAGCCCACAGACACTGCATCACATTGCCCCAACCCTAGTCCAGAGACACAACATCACATTGCCCCAACCCTAGCCCACAGACACAACATCACATTGCCCCAACCCTAGCCCACAGACACTACATCACATTGCCCCAACCGTAGCCCACGGACACTGCATCACATTGCCCCAACCCTAGCCCACAGACACAACATCACATTGCCCCAACCCTAGCCCACAGACACTACAATACATTGCCCCAACCCTAGCCCACAGACACTACATCACATTGCCCCAACCGTAGCCCACAGACACTGCATCACATTGCCCCAACCCTAGTCCAGAGACACTACATCACATTGCCCCAACCCTAGCCCACAGACACTACATCACATTGCCCCAACCGTAGCCCACAGACACAACATCACATTGCCCCAACCCAAGCCCACAGACACTACATCACATTGCCCCAACCCGAGCCCACAGACACTACAATACATTGCCCCAACCCTAGCCCACAGACACTACATCACATTGCCCCAACCCTAGCCCACAGACACTACAATACATTGCCCCAACCCTAGCCCACAGACACTACATCACATTGGCCCAACCCGAGCACACAGACACTACATCACATTGCCCCAACCCTAGTCCACAGACACTACATCACATTGCCCCAAACCTAGCCCACAGACACTGCATCACATTGCCCCAACCAAGCCCGGGGATTTTGCAGGAGTTACCCTCAGTTTTGAACAGGGGATCAGCAGCCCCCCATGGGTAGTTCACCTCACTGAGGCACCAATCAGAGCTGCCAAGCGCTCCTCCAGGTCCGTTAATGGCAGTGTCTGGGGTTGACCGCTGCTTGTGCGCCACTGCACCCAGTGATTATGCAACAACTTTCCCTGCAAAGATGACAATTAGAATGGTTACCAGAGGGCCCATCTGCTCTTGTGGCACACACAGATAACCATGAAGCACTTATACCATACGGGAGCAGTGTGGCGGCCCCGACCTGCGAGAAACCATCAGCGGAAGGTCGGGCCACAAAAGTAGCGGCGTGCGGCCCCGGGAGCAGCGTACATAAGAACATAAGAATTAGGAACAGGAGTAGGCCATCTAGCCCCTCGAGCCTGCTCCGCCATTCAAAAAGATCATGGCTGATCTGGCCGTGGACTCAGCTCCACTTACCCGCCCGCTCCCCATAACCCTTAATTCCCTTATTGGTTAAAAATCTATCTATCTGTGACTTGAATACATTCAATGAGCTAGCCTCAACTGCTTCCTTGGGCAGAGAACTCCACAGATTCACAACCCTCTGGGAGAAGAAATTCCTTCTCAACTCGGTTTTAAATTGGCTCCCCCATATTTTGAGGCTGTGCCCCCGAGTTCATGTCTCCCCGACCAGTGGAAACAACCTCTCTGCCTCTATCTTGTCTATCCCTTTCATGATTTTAAATGTTTCTATAAGATCACCCCTCATCCTTCTGAACTCCAACGAGTAAAGACCCAGTCTACTCAATCTATCATCATAAGGTAACCCTCTCATCTCCGGAATCAGCCTAGTGAATCGTCTCTGTACCCCCTCCAAGGCTAGTATATCCTTCTTTAAGTAAGGTGACCAAAACTGCACGCAGTACTCCAGGTGCGGCCTTACCAATACCTTATACAGTTGCAGCAGGACCTCCCTGCTTTTGTACTCCATCCCTCTCGCAATGAAGGCCAACATTCCATTCGCCTTCCTGATTACCTGCTGCACCTGCAAACTAACTTTTTGGGATTCATGCACAAGGACCCCCAGGTCCCTCTGCACCGCAGCATGTTGTAATTTCTCCCCATTCAAATAATATTCCCTTTTACTGTTTTTTTTCCCAAGGTGGATGACCTCACATTTTCCAACATTGTATTCCATCTGCCAAACCTTAGCCCATTCACTTAACCTATCTAAATCTCTTTGCAGCCTCTCTGTGTCCTCTACACAACCCGCTTTCCCACTAATCTTTGTGTCATCTGCAAATTTTGTTACACTACACTCTGTCCCCTCTTCCAGGTCATCTATGTATATTGTAAACAGTTGTGGTCCCAGCACCGATCCCTGTGGCACACCACTAACCACCAATTTCCAACCCGAAAAGGACCCATTTATCCCGACTCTCTGCTTTCTGTTAGCCAGCCAATTCTCTATCCATGCTAATACATTTTCTCTGACTCCGCGTACCATTATCTTCTGCAGTAACCTTTTGTGTGGCACCTTATCGAATGTCTTTTGGAAATCTAAATACACTACATCCATCAGTATACCTCTATCCACCATGCTCGTTATATCCTCAAAGAATTCCAGTAAATTAGTTAAACATGCTTTCCCCTTCATGAATCCATGCTGCGTCTGCTTGATTGCACTATTCCTATCTAGATGTCCCGCTATTTCTTCCTTAATGATAGCTTCAAGCATTTTCCTTTGTTTAAGCATAGTGTGCTCGTTTGAGACACTACTTCCTCACCCTCAATCTGTATTACAAATTCAACCATACTGTGATCACTCATTCCGAGAGGATCTTTTACTAGGAGATCATTTATTATTCCTGTCTCATTACACAGGACCAGATCTAAGATAGCTTGCTCCCTTGTAGGTTCTGTAACATACTGTTCTAAGAAACAATCCCGTATGCATTCTATGAAGTCCTCCTCCAGGCTACCCCGTGCGATTTGATTTGACCAATCGATATGTGGGTTAAAATCCCCCATGGTTACTGCCATTTCTTTTTCACATGCCTCTATTATTCCCTTGATTATTGCCTGCCCCACCATGAAGTTATTATTTGGGGGCCTATAAACTACACCCACCAGTGACTTTTTCCCCTTACCATCTCTAATCTCCACCCACAATTATTCAACATTTTGTTCATTGGAGCCAATATCATCTCTCACAACTGCCCTGATATCATCCTTTATTAACAGAGCTACCCCACCTCCTTTTCCTTCTTGTCTATCCTTCTGAATTGTCAGATACCCCTGTATGTTTAATTCCCAGTCTTGGCCACCCTGCAACCACGTTTCTGTAATGGCCACCAAATCATACCCATTTGTAATGATTTGTGCTGTCAACTCATTTACTTTATTTCGAATGCTGCGTGCGTTTAGGTAAAGTGTTTTAATACTAGCTTTTAAACCATGATTTTTAGTTTTGACCCCTCCTGCAGCCCCTTTATATTCATACATATTGTCCCTTCCTGTCACCTTGTGGTTTACACTTACCCCAGTGCTACTCTGCTCTGTTGCCTCCTGCCTTTTGCATTCTTTCTTGGGGTCCTGTTCATATGCACTCTCACCCACTCTAACTAGCTCAGAGCCCTCCCCTGGGTTCCGAATACTCCTCGCATTGAGGCATCGAGCATTCAGGCTTGCCTTTTTATTACACTTTGACCCTTTGGAATTTTGCTGTATATTGGCCCTTTTTGTTTTTTGCCTTGGGTTTCTCTGCCCTCCACTTTTACTCATCTCCTTTCTGTCTTTTGCTTCTGTCTCCATTTTGTTTCCCTCTGTCTCCCTGTATTGGTTCCCATCCCCCTGCCATATTAGTATCACTCCTCCCCAACAGCACTAGCAAATACTCCCCCTCGGACATTGGTTCCGGTCCTGCCCAGGTGTAGACCGTCCGGTTTGTATTGGCCCCACCTCCCCCAGAACCGGTTCCAATGCCCCAGGAATTTGAATCCCTCCCTGCTGCACCACTGCTCAAGCCACGTAGTCATCTGCACTATCCTGCGATTCCTTCTCTGACTAGCATGTGGCACTGATAGCAATCCCGAGATTACTACTTTTGAGGTCCTACTTTTTAATTTAGCTCCTAGCTCCTTAAATTCATCTCGTAGGACCTCATCCCTTTTTTTACCTATGTCGTTGGTACCAATGTGCACCACAACAACTGGCTATTCTCCCTCCCTTTTCAGAATGTCCTGCACCCGCTCCGAGACATCCTTGACCCTTGCACCAGGGAGGCAACATACCATCCTGTAGTCTCGGTTGCGGCTGCAGAAACACCTATCTATTCCCCTTACAATTGAATCCCCTATCACTATTGCTCTCCCACTCTTTTTCCTGCCCTCCTGTGCAACAGAGCCAGCCACGGTGCCATGAACTTGGCTGCTGCTGCCCTCCCCTGATGAGTCATCCCCCTCAACAGCACTCAAAGCAGTGCATCTGCTTTGCAGGGGGATGACCACAGGGGACCCCTGCACTACCTTCCTTGAACTGCTTTTCCTGCTGGTCTTCCATTCCCTAGCTGGCTGTGGACCCTTCACCTGCGGTAAGACCAACTTGCTACACGTGCTACTCATGTCATTCTCAGCATCGTGGATGCTCCAGAGTGAATCCACCCTCAGCTCCAATTCCGCAACGCGGACCGTCAGGAGCTGGAGGCGGATACACTTCCCGCACACGTAGTCGTCAGGGACACCGGAAGTGTCCCTGAGTTCCCACATGGTACAGGAGGAGCATATCACGTGACCGAGCTCTCCTGCCATGACTTAACCCTTAGATACACTTAATTTGGCAACAACAATGTTAACAGGTTACTTACTGATATAAAAAAGAAAAAGAAAAGCCGCTCACCAATCACCAGCCAATCACTTATCCCTTTGGCTGTGACGTCACCTTTTGCTTCCTTTCTACTTCTTTTTTGCTTTTTCTCCCGGCTGGAGCTGCACAAGCTGGGCCTTTATAGGCCTCTCCACGCACCTCGAGCTCCCGCCTCTGATCTACCGCTGCCTCTCGCAGCCGCTGGGCCTTTATAGGCCTCTCCACGCACCTCGAGCTCCTGCCTCTGATCAGCCGCTGCCTCTCGCAGCCGCTGGGCCTTTATAGGCCTCTCCACGCACCTCGAGCTCCCGCCTCCAATCTGCCGCCGCCCCTCACAGCTGCTGGGCCTTTATAGGCCTCTCCACGCACCTCGAGCTCCCGCCTCCAATCTGCCGCCGCCTTTCACAGCTGCTGGGCCTTTATAGGCCTCTCCACGCACCTCGAAGACATACTACTTCAGGAAGCGTGAAGGCATACTATTTCAGGGAGCAGCACTAAGCCTACCTATACCAACATGTGTCAGATTTACAATTTAAGTAATAAACGAGTGCATGAATAAAAATATTACTTACTCTGACAGCCCTGCAATGGTCATTGAACCTTTTCCGACACTGCTTATGGTTCCTCTTGATATCGTCCATTGAGGAAACCTCCTCGGCCATGCTGGTCCACAGATGCCTTAGCACAGCTCGAAGAGGTTTACCGGTACCTCTCCAATTAAAATCCCCCCATCTACTTTGCACAGTTACAATGAGTGCCTCGTTCATCTCATAACTGAACATTTTGGCTCTCTGCCTGCTGAAGTTCCCTTGCATCATGGCTGCTTGCTCAGTGAAAAATACCTGATTCAGCCCTGGATGTACTGCGCATGCACGGGCACACCCTGACAGCTGACCAGAATCGCGGGAAGAAGAAAAAAATCAGGGAAAGAAAATCGCCCCCCAAAAAATTTGCGCATGCGCAGAAGGTCTGTTTTTTTTCGATCGCAAATTTCGGCTCCTGTGCACAGATTCACTCGTGCAAGGACAGATTTACTGCTATCGCTATCGCTGGTCACCATTTGGTGGATTTTGCAACGTCCAGCGATAGCAGTACCCTGGCGATAAAAATTAAATTCTGCCGCGATTATTGCCCAAAAATGGACGAAATCACTAAAACCTAAATTTCTCGCCCATAGAGTACAAATGCAAGGAAATTATCCTAAACCTCTATAAACCACTGGTTAGGTCTCAGTTGGAGTGTTGTGGTCAAATCTGGGCACCATACTTTAGGAAGGATGTTGAGGCCTTAGAGAGGAACATAGGAACAGGAGTAGGCCACTCAGCCTCTCGAGCCTCTTTTGTCCCATATCCCTTAATACCTTGGATTAACAAAAATCTATCAATCTCAGATTAAAAATTAACAATGAATCAGCATCATCCGACGTTTGTGGAAGAGTTCCAAACCCCTACCATGCTATGCGAGTAGACGTATTCCCTAACTTCATTCCTGAAAGGCCTGGCTCTATTTTGTAAGCTACATCCCCTGGTCCTAGACTCCCCAACCAGTGGAAATAGTTTTTCTCTATCCTATCAGTTGCCATTAATATTTTGAAAACTTAATCATATAAATTCCTGGGAATACAAGCCTAGATTGTATAATTTATTATCATAACTTAACCATTGAAGTCCAGGTATCATTCTAGTAAATAGCAGCTTTCAGGCATGATTGCAGAGGACAATCCAACCCTCATTGCCAGGATAGGTAAATTTAGAAAAACTGAAAATAGTTTTCAAGTATTTGTTGGAGTTTCCAAAGATTATAAGAATTGAAAGATGCAGGACAAGGGAAAGTAAAACTAATATGAAGGCACAAAACAGAATCTGTGGGCAAGCGGTTTAGTGGCACAGCACTGTGGTCCCTGTTGCTATCTGGCAGAGTGGATGTGTTGTTACATACGATGGGTGTGAGGAGTTTTTGCCCTGTTTGGCATTCCAGGGTATTGTCCCCACAAGATGGCAATGCACAATGTGTGGCAGGAGATGGAGGGCAGGTACAACGCTGTGCGTAGTATCTGAAGGAGCTGGAAACAGATGCTTAACAGTCGGTGGACAAAGAGGGAAAACAAGTATGAATATGAAAAATACTAGTGTGGGAATAGCAGGAGGGCACTGAATTGAATGTAGGGCTTTTCTTTTAAATACAGGCAGCATGGTTCAATTGTGTTGTCTGCTCAATGGTAAGGAAACAGGTATTTATGGCTCAGGAGTTGGCCAGAAGAATGGCTCAGCAGTTATCAAGGGATCTTGTGGTTGTTTCCCCTCATCTTCCTCCAAATAAGACATATTGCAAAGGGGCAGATGGTACAGTACTAAAAACTGTCTCCATGATTAAGTCTAAAATAGTAACAGCAATCTATTGTAAGTACAGAGGCAGACAAACTCATTTTTATTCAAATATCCCAAAATAAATGCTTATCTTGGCACTACCAGCCTGTCTCTTAACACAAGTAATGCCGAAATGGCAGCTCCTGAATCAGCAGCCGCCACTTTTTAGGAGAGCACTTTGCCCCTGTAACTGGAGTAAATTTGAGTACATGGCTATCTGACATTCATTTGCACTGCTGTGACCTCTTCAGGCACAAAGCCAGTGCTCAGGAGTGCTGCATTGTCAGAGGTGCTGTCTCTCAGGTGAGCTGTGATATAGAGGCTCCATCTGCCTCTTCAGCTGGGTACTAGTCAAAGAATAGGATGGCTCATGGTTCGTGTTCAGTGTTCCTGGTCAACATTTTTCCCTCAACTAACAGCATCAAAACACAAACACATTAGTTATTCTTCTCGTATACTGCAGCTGGGACTTTGCTTTGTGCATATTATGCCGCCAGGTTTGCCTGCTTATCAACGTTGACTGAACTTGTTGCTTTAGGATGTGATAAAGTATAAATCTAAGTTATTTTTTCCATTTCAACGGCCAAGGACATTCAGAGGATTAAGTACTGCTGCCACTTGCAATAATTTTCCTTTGTTATAAATATAATGGAATATTAATAAGACTGCCTGGTTCTCAAACGTCAACATGGAAATTCTCAGCACAGCATGTTTCTATCTTTGGTATATATTAAAGATAATTGACATATGCTAAACACGTGCTATGGGAACCTGCGGAGTTTGTTCAGATCTCCAGTTTCTGGATTCTGTGTTCTAATATGATATAAAAAGAGCTCAGCACAGTTGCATAAAATCATTGGCCTAGATATTCCCCTGGATTTACACACATAATGTGGTGAAAGTTTTCGCATGAACCACTTTACTAGCACTCCACTTGTCCCTGTTACTTCCAAGAATTCCACCCGAAGTGATCGAGGTGGGGTGGGAGTGGGGGGCAGGGAGTTGGGGTGTTGTACAATATATACACCCAAATATGAGCAACTTATTCATGTGCAATTTAAAAGGACAAAAAAGACCTATGTAATGAATCACTCTGCAATCAATTGCGCAGGCTTCGAGCCATTTTCAGAAATTCACAAACACTTGAAGAATGTAAGGAAATCTTTTAAACTCAATTAAATGATTCCTTGTGATTCAGGCTTGAGCCTATTGTCCAAATGCAAGTTTATTACTCAGACACCAATAGTATAATAACTATTATGGTTATACAATAGAGTCATACAACCTGGTTTCCTGCAGACCCAAGGTGATCAAGCTTGGCCTCCATAGGTATTGGACCTCTAACCGTCCCATGAGCTCTCTCTAGAAGAAGGCTTCTACTTGTTCTTTGTATATCTCTTTGTCATCTGTCACATGTTCAAAAACCTCCCAGCCATCCATAAAGTACCCTGCCCATTTTAATGTGAGCCATATCACATGATGCCCAGAATGTATGGGACCGAAATTGCCCCTTTCCTTCAGGCCTGTAACTGGTGGAAGTCGGTGGCCACGCTGTAGAGTGCAATGGCCGCCGATTTTTTGTGGAATGGTCGCCATTTTGAAAATTCCACTCCTGTGGTATCCCACTCCCCCAGACTTCTGGTCTGCTGAAAAAAAAAGCCAAAGAGTGGAATTTTGCTCAGGAGGCTCCCGCACCCACCGCACCGGTAAAAACAACAGGGTAGTTGCACCACGTTTCTGGTGGGGGCCAATTTCGATCCTTATGTCTTGATGATTTAACTGTTAGGGGTAGAAATTGTCCTCGGCCAGAAATGTGGCACACCTACCGTTTTTGAAGTATTCTGGCAAAATTCAATTCCTCGGGGTTTTTTTTCAAGCGTTAACCCAAGTGTATCATCATGGGGGCAGAGGTGGGAGCAGAGCGCAGTGGCCGTCACTTGCGGGGAGGAAGTAGGGGCAGGACGGGGTGTCCGCAGCTGACAGTCATTGCGCTGGCGCGTTACGTCTCTCCCCTTCAATTAAAGGGGAGAGCCGTTGCGAACCCTGCATTCATTTTAGTTAGGACCGCTGGGCCATCGTTTATCTCTACTCTCTGTTTTCTGACAGTGGCTGTCGGCATTGATGGCAAGGCCAGTATTTATTGACATCCCTAATTGCCCTTGAGAAGATGGTGGTGAGCCACCTTCTTGAACCGCTGCAGTCCACATTTTTTTAAAATTTCAAAATATACTTTATTCATATAAAAATGAGCACAATACATTGGAAATTAGTTCAGTACATTTGGATGCGGTCAGCAATTCCATACAATACATTTGGATGCTGATGGCAGTTCCGTTCAATACATTTGCTTGCTTTACATTTCGAGGTACAATTCAATACAATCCAGGATACATTGTAATACAGTCATCAAATGACGTTACATGTGGCACTATACGGTACACGGAATGGGTGAGGGTACAGTTACATTTCTTTGCAACATACATTACTAAACAGAACTTGCATTATACATGACACTACATAGGTGTTTTCAGATCATGGTGCTCTATGTATACAAAAAGTTTACAAGTACAGCCCGAGGGGAGTTTTATACTGATTCCAGCCCCTGGGTTTATCGTGGCGGAAGGGCTTTAAACTGTGGCTCTTCCCCACTGTGCCTTTGCGGCGACTGCACCAATTTTTAGTGCGTCCCTCAGCACGTAATCCTGGATCTTGGATTGCGCCAGTCTGCAACACGCAGATGTGGAATCTCCTTGCTCTGGAAGACCAGCAAGTTTCGGCAAGACCAAAGTGTGTCTTTCACCAAGTTGATGGCTCTCCAGCAGCAGATGATGTCTGTCTCGGTGTGTGTCCCTGGGAACAGCCCGCAGAGCACAGAGTCCTGTGTTACAGAGCTGCTTGGGATGAACCTCAACAGCAACCACTGCATCTCCATCCAGACCTGCCTTGCAAAGCGGCAATCCCAAAGGAGATGGATGACAGTCTCGTCCGCAGCACAGCCAACTCGGGGGCAGAGTGCCGTGTCTCTGAAACCCCAGCTGTGCATGAAGGATCTGACGGGTAGGGCCCTCCTCACCGCCAACCAAGCTACGTCTTGGTGCTTGTGTGAAAGCTCTGGCAATGAAACGTTCTGCCAAACAAATTCGACAGTCTGCTCGGGGAACCACCCGACAGGGTCCACTCTCTCCTTCTTTCATAGGGCGTCCAGGACGTTACGTGCTGACCACTGCTTTATGGCCTTGTAGTCAAAGGGGTTTTTTCTGAAAAACTTTTCCACGAGGGACAGGTGGACAGGCATGGTCCAACTGGTGGGGGCGTTTTGCGGCAGCGTGGCCAGACCCATCCTTCGCAACATCGGGGACAGGTAGAACCTCAGCACGTAGTGACACTTGGTGTTTGCGTACTGGGGGTCTGTGCACAGCTTGATGCAGCCGCACACAAAGGTGGCCATCAGGATGAGGGCCACATTCGGAACGTCCTTTCCTCCACTGTCCAGAGATTTGTACATCGTGTCTCTGTGGACACGGTCCATTTTGGACCTCCAGACAAAGTGGAAGACGGCCCGGGTGACTGCCGCAGCACAGGAGCGAGGGATGGACCAGACCTGCGCCACGTACAACAACACCAAGAGCACCTCACTCCTGATGACCAGGTTCTTTCCTGCCATGGAGAGGGAGCGCAGCTTCCACCATCCCAGTTTTTGTTTCACTTTGGCGATACGCTCGTCCCAGTTTTTGGCGTACGCCCCGTCCGCTCCGAACCATATTCCCAACACTTTCAGGTAATCTGGCTTAACGGTGAAGGGAATAAAGGATCGTTCAGCCCAGTTGCCAAAGAACATGGCCTCGCTCTTGCTGCGATTTACCTTCGCTCCCGAGGCCAGTTCAAACTGGTCGCAGATTGTGAGCCATCTGCGGACCGACTGCGGATCCGAGTGAAAGACGGTGACGCCGTTCATGTACAGGGAGGTCTTGACCTGAGCGCCTCCGCTGTCTGGGATCGTCACCCCCCCTAATGCCCGCATCCTTCCTGATGGACTCGGCAAAGGGCTCGATACAGCACACAAACAAGACAGAGGAGAGAGGACAGCCTTGCCTGACTCCAGATCTGATCGGAAAGCTTTCAGTTTCCCACCCGTTGATTAGAACTGCGCTACTGATGTCTCTGTAGAGCAGTTGGATCCAATTGCGGATACCCTCCCCAAACCCCATTTTGGAAAGCACGTCCATCAGATACATGTGTGATATCCTGTCAAAGGCCTTCTCCTGGTCTAAGCTGATTAAGCAGTTGTCCACCCTCCTGTCCCGCACGTAGGCGATCGTATCCCTGAGTAGCACAAGGCTATCAGAGATCTTCCTGCCGGGGACAGCGCAGGTCTGGTCTGGGTGAATCACCAGCTCAAGAGCAGACTTGACCCTGTTGGCGATGACCTTTGACAGGATCTTGTAGTCCACATTGAGCAGCGAAATGGGCCGCCAGTTTTTGATTTCCTCCCTCTCCCCCTTCTGCTTGTAGATGAGGGTGATGATGCCTTTCCTCATCGATTCTGACATGCTGCCGGACAGAAGCATACCTCCGTACACTTCCAGCAGGTCTGGGCCCATCCAGTCCCACAGAGCCGAATACAACTCGACCGGTAAGCCGTCGCTTCCGGGAGTTTTATTCTTCTTGAAGGATCGGACGGTCTTTGTCAGCTCGTCCAGAGTTAGCGGGTGGTCCAGACTCTCCCGCTCGCTGTTGTCTAAGACCTCCGAGATAGACGACAGGAAAGACTGGGAGGCCGCGTGGTCTGTGGGCTTGACGTCATACAGCCTGGCAGAGAAGGATTTGCTGATCCTCAGCATGTCAGGCTGTGAAGACGTCACAGAACCGTTTTCTTCCTTTAGGCTGGTGATCACAGAGCTCCCCCTGTGTACCTTTTGGAAGAAGAAATGCGAACACGTCTCATCCTGCTTGACGGAGTGGACTCTGGAGCAGAAGATGGTTTTGGAGGACTCTGAGGCAAAGAGCGAGGCTTGCTGGCTCTTCACCTCTTCAAGTTCCTCCACGACATCGACCCCCATCGACTGCAGCAGGAGCAGGTTTTGCACACTCTTCTGGCGTTGGGACAATTCCCTCTGTCTCCCTCTCGCCTCCTGAACACCTTTGAAGATGAAGAACCTCCTGATGTTCATCTTGATTGTTTCCCACCAGTGCATCGGAGAATCGCAGAGGGGTTTTATGGTTCTCCAACCTTTGTAATCCCTCTTGAGTTCCTCAACGTTTCCCGGAGTCAACAGTTTCACGTTCAGCTTCTATATTCCTCTGCCAACTTTCTGGTCTTCCTGTGGGAGGCAGTCGGCCAGTAGGAGGCAGTGGTCAGAGAAGAACACCGGCGTAACGTCGGTGGATCTAACCTTGAGCGTGTGGGACAGCTGCTCATTCTTGAGAACTGGGGCATAAACATTAATTAACCTGAGAGGGGAATTTTTGTACATTACATCTGCTACGAGGAGGCGGCCACCAAACACCTTCTTAAATTCGGTGATGGTAAAGTGGCCTCCCCACAGCAGAATGCCCAGGCCAGAGGACCGGCAGTCATTGCCTCCTGACCAGATGGATGGTCCATGGGCCCACCATCGTGACCACTGCCGGTAATTGCTGAAGTGTGGCAGAACGCACTCCTGCAAGAACAGCAGGTCCGCTTTGACCTTGGCGAGGTACCCCAAGGTGAAAACACATCCCGTAGTGGATTTTACACTGTGCACATTAATAGATGCAATTTTTAAATCCATTTTAAAGTTAGTGATTACAGTACCGCGACAGTTCATGTGGTGAAGGTACTCCCAGAGTGCAGTTAGGAAGGGAATTCCAGGATTTTGACCCAGTGATGATGAAGGAACAGCGATATACTTCTAAGTCAGAATGATATGCGACTTGAAGGAGAACCTGGAGGTGGTGATGTTCCCATGCGCCTGCTGCCCTTGTCCTTCTAGAGGGTAGAGGACGTGGTTTTGGGAGGTGCTACCGAAGATACCTTGGCGAGTTGTTGCAGTGCATAATGTAGATGGTACACACTGCAGCCGCAGTACATTAGTGATGGAGGGAGTGAATGTTTGAGGTGGTGGATGAGGTGCCAATGAAGCAGGCAGCTTTGTCCTGGATGGTGTTGAGCTTCTTGAGTATAGTTGGAGCTGCACTCATCCAGGCAAGTGGAGAATATTCCATCACACTCCTGCAGGAGTGCGGTCACAGCCATTTAGGACCGAGATGAGGAGAAACTTCTTCACCCAGAGAGTGGTGAACCTGTGGAATTCTCTACCACAGAAGGTTGTTGAGGCCGATTCACTAAATATATTCAAAAAGGAGTTAGATGTAGTCCTTACTACTAGGGGGATCAAGGGGTATGGCGAGAAAGCAGGAATGGGGTACTGAAGTTACATGTTCAGCCATGAACACATTGAATGGTGGTGCAGGCTCAAAGGGCCAAATGGCCTACTCCTGCACCTATTTTCCATGTTTCTATGGCCCCAAGTTTCGTCCTGCGGCGAAAACGGCGCACCTCCGAGCTGGGCACCTGTTTTTCGCGCCGAAAACTGCGCCTAAAAAAAAGTCCGATATTCTCGAGCTCCTTGGAGCTCGATGTCTGCTTGGCACGGCGCGCTCTTCGCAGCAGGGGGTGGAGCCTAACACTCGCGCCAATTTTCTAAGTAGCAGGGGGCGGGTACAATTTAAATTAGCCTTCGTGGTGCCGGCAAACCTGCACGTGCGCATTGGAGCGTACGCGCAGTCTCACACAAACATTGGCACTCGGCCATTTTTAAAAATAGTGCAGAAAAAGTGAAGATTTGTTTCTTGGACCCCTGCAAAGGCTAGTAATTTAATTTTTTTTTATATATCTGTGTGTGAGGGAGTGCTTTTAGCAGCACTGCTGAATAAATCACCTGCTGAAATCAGTGAGTTCAGCTTTTCACTGCTAAACTTGCAGAACCGGTGCTGCATTGGTGCATGCAAATTAAGGACTGTGTGTTTGGAGAAATAAGAGTGCCAATTCAACTTTGCAATGGATCAACGTCCACCAAGAACAAAGAATTTCTTGCATGAGGAGGTGGAGATATTAGTCAACATAATTGGGCAAAGACGGCAGGAGCTAGATACCAGCAACAGAGGTCGCATAAAAGTGCCACCAAAAGAAATGAAGAAACGCTGGAACCAAGTTGCAGAAGATTACTGCGCAGTGGTGCATACCAGGAGATCTGGAAGTCAGTGTAAAAAGAAATGGCACGACCTTGGTCAAGTAGTTAGTGTAAGTAATATTTCCCATTTTTAATTTAATCGTAATTGTAACCTGGCTATCTGTATGTCCCACCTTGCAGACTGACACACTCTGTAAAAAGTTATATTTTACTCTTTGCAGAAGAAACTGGCCCACAACAAAAGGGAGGCAACTCGGACAGGAGGAGGCTTGCCCAATCTGCATCTTATGGTTTTTAAGTGATCTTATAGTGTAAATGCTCTCACATTTTTTTGTATCTTATTTAATTTTGCACCTAAAAAGTGATCCTGAAGTTTAAGTGTTCTTCAGAGTGTAAGATTTTTCACAATGAAACTGCTTTGTAAGTTTTGTAACTTTACAACATATAAGTGATCTCAGGGTTTTCAAGTGATCTTATACTGTAAATGCTCTCACATTCTGTAAATTATTTAATTTTGCATCTAAAAAGTGATCTTGAAGTGTAAGTGATCTTAGAGTGTAAAATTTTTCACATAGAAAGTGTTTTGTAACTTTTGTAACTTTACAAGTTTATAAGTGATCTTAATGTTTTTAAGTGATCTTCAAGAGTCATATTAAAAAGTATAGTTTGATACAACAAATATTTTATTAGAGTGACGTTAACTTTTCAATAAAATATTTTTTCATTAAAACTGTTTCATGTTCCATTAACACAACACAACGTAGGAACAACTGCAAAGAATAAACATGTCCATGTGCAAAAGTGGTCGCAGAGCCCTCAGGCATCAGTAGTTGAAGCGTTCACAGATGAGCTGCTGGCGCAAGTCTCGAGCAATCGTTAAAGGGGCACGATGGACGGCCCTCCTCCGACCTCGTGCTCCGGCATCAGGCACTTGCATGCTTTCCTGATTGTCGTTATCATCCACATCCTGCTCTTCCGTAATACTATCATCATGCACTGGACCCTCACGTCGGTCTTTGGGTTCCACTACCAGCTCCTGCTGCCTCATGATGGCTAAGTTATGAAGCATGCAGCACACAACAGTGAAATGACCAACAATCTGAGGAGAGTATTGCAACTGTCCTCCGGAATGGTCCAGGTATCAGAATCGCTGTTTCAATATGCCAATGGTCCTCTCAATGATGCTGCACGTCGTAATGTGCGCCATGTTGTATTGACGGTCAGCTTCTGTCCGTGTCACGCATATGGGCGTCATGAGCCAGGTGGTCAGGCCGTACCCTTTGTCTCCCAGTAGCCAGCTCTGCCCTTCTGGCTGCTGCTCAAACATGTCAGATATAACGCTGTCGCGTAGGATGAACGCATCATGGGTGCTGCCAGGGTATCTCGCATCGACTGACATGATGCGCTGCTTGTCGTCACACTCGAGCTGTACATTGATAGAGTGGAAACCTTTTCTATTTCTGTACTGTTCAGATTCCTCCACAGGTGCTCGCAAGGCTATGTGGGTACAATCAATGCAGCCCTGTAACTTTGGGAAGCCGGCAATCCTGAAGAAGCCCACAGCAATCTCATGGATCGCTTGTGCAGTCATTGGGAAATTGATGAAGTCATTCCTTTGCGCATAAAGTGCAGCCGTGACCTGGTAAACGCAGGCATGTATTGCACGTTGAGAGATGGCACACACATCTCCAGTTGTAGCCTGAAATGATCCCGAGGCATAGAAAGAAAGTGCAGCTGTTACCTTCACTTCAACAGACAAGGCAGTTGTCCTTCTGCTTCTGGGCTGCAAATCTGCTCTCACCATATCACAGATCTCAGTGACAACTTCTCTGCGAAAACGCAGCCTTTTCACACAATCAGCCTCGCTCATGTCCAGGTACGAGCGCCTGGCTCGATATTGTCGACGTGGGTAAGGTCTCCTGCCCATCAACCTACGGGCTACGACGTTCCTGGTGCGGTGAGCTCTAATCAATTCTCTCCTATGCAGTGAATTGATGGCAAACCATTGCATAATACATGGTGTTGACAATGCAGCACCCATTCTGCAAATTTAAATATAAAACTGTCGATGTGGCTGTCTCTCCCTGTCCAAATGGTCTCAGTCCCCCTCACAGCTCGAAGGCTGCTGCTGTATCTTCGGCTGCCGTCGAGCCACTGATGCCGCCCCTAAAGCGTGGCCGAATGGCCTCAAGCACCATAAAGAGCTGCGTGTGTCAGGTGTTGATTTTTCGGCTGCCGGCCAGCCACTGACACCGCTGATGTCTCATGGCCGAATGGCCTCACGTCCGTCCGCTGCTGATTCTTCGCGGCCAGCCACGAAGAGAATGAAGGCCTGCCTCAAGCACTGCAGCTCAGCTCGAAGCTCGCTGCCGCTGCCGTCGACACACTGACGCCACATCCCTGCCTGTCTCCAACATGAAAGGCCTGCCTGAAGCACAGCAGCTCGAAGGCTGATGCTATTTCACACAGGTAGGAACATGGTTTATTTAATCTTTTCGTTGCTTATAAATTTTTATTCAGGTTGGATTTATTTGTATAATATTTGTATAAGTATAACTAAGGATTGATTGTAGAATTTAATGACTTCCCTTCCTCCCCCCGCCCCCCACCTCGTTCCCTACGCCTAATTTGTAACCTACGCCTGATTTTCTAAAGTGTAGACAAGGTTTTTTCGAGCGTACAAAAATCTTCACTTACTCCATTCTAAGTTAGTTTGGAGTAAGTTTTCACTGATGAAACTTTGAAATCAGGCGTAAGTGGCCGGACACGCCCCCTTTTGAGAAAAAATTCTGTTCCAAAGTGAAACTGTTCTAACTGACTAGAACTGGAGCAAACTAAATGTCGAGAATTCCGATTTCTAAGATACTCCGTTCTACACCAGTTGCTCCTAAAAATCAGGAGCAAATCATGTGGAAACTTGGGACCTATGTTTCTCGGACTGGCCTTTAGGCCTTGCTGCACCATAATTTATCGAAAGTCTTTTTGCTCATGATGGACTGGCTCGCGCCAATGTCCAGCTCCATTGACACCCGGTGTCCATTTAATTCAACCTTCAGCATATGTTTCTATGTTTCTATGACTTGTGCCTTGTAGATGGTGGAAAGACTTTTGGGGTGTTAGGAGGTGAGACACTCGCTGAAGAATACCCAGCCTCTGACCTGCTCTTGTAGCCATAGTATTTGAGGCTGGTCCAGTTAAGTTTCTCGTCAATGGTGGCCCCCAGGATGTTGATGGTGGGGAATTCGGCAATGGTAATGCTGTTGAATGTCAAGGGGCAGTGGTTAGACTCTCGTTTGTTGGAGATAGTCAGTGCCTGGCACTTGTGTGGCACGAATGTTACTTGGCACTTATCAGCCCTAGCCTGAATGTTGTCCAGGTCTTGCTGCAGCAGGCATGGACTGCTCCATTATCTGGGTAGTTGCGAATAGCACTGAACACTGTGCAGTCATCAGCAAACATCCTAACTTCTGACCCTGTGATGGAAGGAAGGTCATTAATGAAGCAGTTGAAGATGGTTGAGCCTAGGACACTGCCCTGAGGAACTCCTCAGCGATGTCCTGGGGTTGTAATGATTGACCTCCAACCACCACAACCAACTTCCTTTGTGCTAGGTATGATTCCAGCCAGTGGAGAGTTTTGCCCCTGATTCCCATTGACTTCAGTTTTACTAGGGCTCCTTGATGCCACATTTGGTCAAATGCTGCCTTGATGTCAACGGCAGTCACTCTCACCTCACCTCTGGAATTTAGTTCTTTTGTACATGTTTGGACCACGGCTGATTGTTGGCCTTTATTGCAAGGAGGTTGGAGTACAAGAGTAAGGAAGTCTTGTTACAATTGTACAGGGCTTTGGTGAGACTGTGCACAGTTTTGGTCTCCTTATCTGAGAAAGGACATACATGCCTTAGAGACAGTACAACAAAGGTTCACTAGATTGATCCCTAGGATGAGAGAGTTGTCCTATGTGGAAGGTTTGAGTAGACTGGGCCTATACACTCTGGAGTTTAGAAGGATGAGAGGTGATCTCATTGAAACATGTAAGATTCTGAGGGATTTACAAAGTAGATGCTGAGAAGTTGTTTCCCCTGGCTGGAGTGTCTAGACGTAGGGAGTATAGTCTCAGGATAAGGGGTTGGACATTTGAGATGAGGAGGAATTTCTTCACTCAGAGGGTTGTGAATCTTTAGAATTCTCTACCCCAAAGGGCTGTGGATGTTGAGGATATTCAAGGGTGAGATAGATAGAGTTTTGAACTCTAGGGGAATCAAGGGATATGGAGATCAGTGAGGAAAGTAGAGTTGAGGTAGAAGATCAGCTGTGATCTTATTGAATGGTGGAGCAGGTTCGAATGGCCGCATGGCCTACACCTGTTCCAAATTCTAATGTTCTTATGTTGTTATCTACACAGAGCCAGTAGAGGTTAATCAGCAACTAATCTTTGAGTACTTGCTGATCGCTTTAAATATGGCCCTTCCTGCTGCTGAACGCAATGTCAGCTGTGCGAGGTTAAGACAAGACGGTAGCTCCAGTGTTGAGGGCGAAAATGGCAGCGTGGCGTCAAATCAACATTGCACACTGATTGACATCATGATCTGCCTACATAACATGCTTCCAGTGCATGCACCTAATGACCGCCCACAAATTTTGTCTGGCGCTGCATGAGCCAGAAGTGTGCATGTGTGACGGGGATGCCATTTTTGGCACAAAACTGAGTGTAACGTAATCCCCCATAGCGCTACGGAATCGACTTTCTAGCCCAGTGAATTTTGGACTTAAAAGTTAGTTCATCCCAACAGCAACAACTTTTATTTATATAGCGCCTTTAACGTGGTAAAACTTCCCAAGGCACTTCACAGGAGCAATATTAACACTGAGCCATGTAAGGGGAAGGTTGGTCAAAGAAATAGGTTTTAAGGAGCGTCTTAAAAGAGGAAAGAGGGGTAGAAAGGCGGAAAGATTTGGGGAAGGAATTCCGAAGCATACGGCCTTGGCAGTCCAAAGCACGGCCACCAATGGTGGAGTGATTGAAATCAGGGATGCTCAAGAGACCAGAATTGGAAGAGCACAGATATCTCGGTGTAAATGTAACACCCCTATTTAAAAAAGGAGGCAGACAAAAAGCAGGAAACTATAGATCAGTTAGCCCAACATCTGTGGTTGGGAAAATGTTGGAGTCCATTTGTCATGTATGTACATGCTGTTTGTAGCCACCAGATGGCGTCAGTGTTGGAGGCCACTGAGCAGCATGCACATGGTGCTGCTCTGGTATAAAAGGACAGCCATTTTGTGAGTCAAACATTTTGGGACTAAATAAAGCACAGCCAAGGTTGTACCTTGCTTAGTTAAACAGTACTCAGTTTGAACCTTTATTGCATACATCAAATTTGGCGACAAGAATACAAGAACCTTTGTTTGCAAAATGAGCACGATTGGATTTTTAGAGCGATTCATGGAGGAAGAAGATTGGGCAGACTTTGTGAGTCGTTTGAACCAGTACTTCGTGGCCAACAAAATGAAGGGGGCCGACGATGCAGATCGGCGCCGGGCGTGTTCCTCACTGTGTGCGGTTCAAAGATCTACTGTCTGCTAAAGAATCTACTCATGCCTAGTGATCCAACAGAGAAAACGTACAAAGAGTTGTGTACATTGGTACAGGAGCACCTCAAGCCAGACGACGGCATCATCATCTCGAGATACAAGTTTTATACACATGTTCGAATGGAGAGCCAGAGCGTGGCGGAATTCGTTGCCGACCTGAGACGTTTAGCGGGACCGTGCAAGTTCGGGACGGGGTTGGCAGACATGCTGCTGGACTTCTTTGTTATCGGTATCAACCACGAGTTGATCCTGTGCAAACTTCTGGCAGTGGAGGAGTTGGATTTAAAAAGGGCCATCCAGATCGCTCAATCATGTATAATGAAGGACAGGAGATTAAAGCAAATATCGGTGAAGAACCGAACCTCACCAAGTACTATAAATGCGATTGATTTGGCGTTTGGCAGAGCGGTACATGGCAGGGCCTATCCGTTCGCGAAAACTGTGGCTACCCAAAGTTCGCCAGAGGGAATGTATCCGACTTCTCTGTGTTGGCGTTGTGGGGGAAATCATCTGCACCAGCAGTGCCGATTTAAGCAAAATAGTTGCAAAGGCTGTCTGAGAGTGGGACATCTCCAGCGCAAGTGTTCGCAGATGAGCAAGCGAGCTGCGACACACCACGTGGAGGATGAGAGTCAGACTAGCGCGGATCCGGATACGTAATCCGAGATGCCAGAGGAAGAAGTGTATGGACTGTACTCTTTCATAACTAAGAGTAAACCAATTTTGATTAATGTGAAGTTTAACAGGATACCGATATCGATGGAACTGGACACAGGGCGAGTCAATCGATCATGAACGAGAGGGCATTTAATAAGCTGTGGGATAATAAGACCCAGGCTGAGCCCTGTTAACACCAAGCTGCGACGTACACCAAAGAACTGACAAAGGCAATTGGCAGTGCATAAATTAATGTGTCGTATAACGAGTTCACGAGTTACCGCTGTGGATTGTTCCAGGCAATGACCCAACGCTGCTCGGCAGCAGCTGGTTGGAGAAAATCAGATGCGGCTGGAACGACATAAAGGCATTGTCATTGGAAGAAGATACATGTGCCCAAGTATTGAGCAAGTTCCCCTCGCTGTTCGAACCGGGTATCGGCAACTTCACGGGAGCCAAGGTGCAGGTCCACATGGACTCAGATGCAAGACCCGTCCATCATAAAGCTCGGGCAGTGCCGTATATGATGAGGGAGAAGGTCGAAATTAAACTGGACCAACTCCAGCATGAAGGGATCATATCACCAGTCGAATTTAATGAAAGGGCCAGCCCCATTGTTCCTGTGCTGACAAGTGATGGCGCAGTCAGAATCTGTGGAGACTACAAGGCTACAATCAACAGGGTTTCGAAACAAGATCAGTACCCATTACCGAAGGCTGATGACTTGTTTGCGATGCTACCCTGAGGAAAGTCGTTCAAAAAACTGGACTTGACATCGGACTATTTAACGCAGGAGTTGGCCGAGACGTCGAAGAGTTTTACGTGCATTAACACGCATAAAGGACTGTTTATTTACCACAGGTGCCCGTTTGGAATTCGCTCGGCTGCAGCAATATTCCAGAGGCATATGCAAAGTCTACCGAAGTCCGTTCGCAGAACCGTCGTGTTCCAAGATGACATCCTGATCACTGGTCGTGACTCCAAGGAACATCTGAACAACCTGGAAGAGGTTCTACTGCATTTGGACAGAGTGGGACTCAGACTTAAACGCTCGAAGTGCCTCTTCATGGCACCAGAGGTCGAATTCCTCGGGAGGAAAATTGCCACTGACAGCATCAGACCTACTGACGTGAGAACCAAAACCATCAAGAATACATCCAAGCCGCAGAATGTGATGGAGCTGCGTTCGTTCCTGCGTCTACTCAACTACTTTGGTAACTTTCTACCTAAATTGAACACCTTACTTGAACCACTGCACATGTTATTGAGAAAAGGCAACAACTGGGTGTGATGCGCATTGCAAGACAGAGCTTTCGAGAAAGCCACCAATCTGCTTTGCTCGAACAAGCTGCTGGTACATTATGGCCCATCTAAACGTTTAGTTTTGGCCTGTGACGCATCGTCATATGGAATTGGTTGTACGTTACAACGGTAGTGGGAAAAATGTTGGAATCAATTATTAAAGATGAAACAGCAGCGCATTTGGAAAGCAGAGACAGGATCAGTCCAAGTCAGCATGGATTTATGAAAGGTAAATCATGCTTGACAAATCTTCTAGAATTTTTTGAGGATGTAACTAGTAGAGTGGACAAGGGAGAACCAGTGGATGTGGTGTATTTGGAATTTCAAAAGGCTTTTGACAAGGTTCCACACAAGAGATTGGTGTGCAAAATTAAAGCACATGGTATTGGGGGTAATGTATTGAGGTGGATAGAGAACTCGTTGGCAGACAGGAAGCAGAGAGTCGGAATAAACGGGTCCTTCTCAGAATGGCAGGCAGTGACTAGTGGGGTGTCGCAGAGCTCAGTGCTGGAACCCCAGCTATTTACAACATACATCAATGATTTAGATGAAGGAATTGAGTGTAATATCTCCAAGTTTGCAGATGACACAAAGCTGGGTGGTGGTGTGAGCTGTGAGGACGATGCTAAGAGGCTGCAGGGTGACTTGGACAGGTTAGGTGATTGGGCAAATGCATGGCAGGTGCAGTATAATGTGGATAAATGTGAGGTTATCCACTTTGGTGGCAAAAACACAAAGGCAGATTATTTTCTGAATAGCGGCAGATTAGGAAAAGGGGAGGTGCAACAAGACCTGAGTGTCATGGTACATCAATCATTGAAAGTTGGCATGCAGGTACAGCAGGCAGTGAAGAAGGCAAATAGCATGTTGGCCTTCATAGCTAGGGGATTTGAGGATAGGAGCAGGGAGGTCTTACTGCAGTTGTACAGGGCCTTGGTGAGGCCTCACCTGGAATATTGTGTTGAGTTTTGTTCTCCTAATTTGAGGAAGGACGTTCTTGCTATTCAGGGAGTGCAGCGAAGGTTCACCAGACTGATTCCCGGGATGGCAGGAGTCACATATGAGGAGAGACTGGATCAACTGGGCCTGTATTCACTGGAGTTTCGAAGAATGAGAGGGGATCTCATAGAAACATGTAAAATTCTGACGGGACAGGACAAGTTAGATGCGGGACGAATGTTCCCGATGTTGGGGAAGTCCAGAACCAGAGGTCACAGTCTAAGGATAAGGGGTAAGCCATTTAGGACTGAGATGAGGAGAAACTTCTTCACTCAGAGAGTTGTTAACCTGTGGAATTCTCTACCGCAGAGAGTTGTTGATGCCAGTTCGTTAGATATACAAGAGGGAGTTAGATATGGCCCTTATGGCTAAAGGGATCAAGGGGTATGGAGAGAAAGCAGGAAAGGGGTACTGAGGTGAATGATCAGCCATGATCTCATTGAATGGTGATGCAGGCTCGAAGGGCCAAATGGCCTACTCCTGCACCTATTTTCTATGTTTCTATGTTTCTAAGCCAATGAGTCGGGGAAACTTCAACCTGTCGCGTATGCATCCAAAAGTTTCTCTGAAGCAGAAAGAGCCTACAGTATGGTAGAAAAAGAAGCTTTAGCATGTGTGTATGGTGTTAAAAAGATGCATCAATACCTGTTCGGTCTGAGGTTCGAATTAGAGACCGATCACAAGCCGCTCATTTTGTTGTTTTCCGAGGGCAAAGGTATCAATACCAATGCTTTTCCCGCATCCAAAGGTGGGCGCTGACATTATCTGCCTATGATTATATCATTCGCCACAGACCTGGCACAGAGAATTGTGCCGATGCTTTGAGCTGGTTGCCGTTGCCCACACCAGAGGTGGGAATGCCACAACCGGCAGATTTAATGTTAATCATGGATGCTTTTGAGAGTGAAGGAACCCCTGTCACGGCTCAACAAGTTAAGACCTGGATCATCCAGGTAAAGGGTTGCATCCTCAAATGTGATTGGTCTGCCATACCTAAGCAAACGTGCGAGGAGGTCAAACCGTATATTCGTCGCAAGGACAAACTGTCTATTCAAGCAGATTGCCTATTGTGGGGCAATCGTGTTGTAATGCCGAAGAAAGGAAGTGAGAAGTTTGTGTGTGAGTTACACAGCATACATCCTGGTATAGTGATGATGAAGGCTATCGCCAGGTCCCACGTATGGTGGCCAGGAATTGATTCTGAGCTGGAAGCATGCATACATCAGTGCAACACCCGCATGCAGCTCAGCAAAGCACCAGCGGAATCGCCGCTGAGTCTGTGGTCATGGACATCCAAACCTTGGTCCAGGATCATGTAGATTTTGCAGGTCCCTTCCTCGGCAAGATGTTTTTAGTGGTGGTGAATGCATAATCATGTCATCCAGTACGTCCACGGCAACCATGTAGAATCTCAATGTCATGTTCGTGACACATGGTCTGCCTGACATAGTGGTGAGCGACAATGGGTCATGCTTCACCAGTCAGGAGTTTCAGGAGTTTGTAAAACTTAATGGCATAAAACATGTAAGATCAGCACCGTTCAAGCCTGCATCCAACGGGCAAGCAAAACGTGCAGTACAAATTATCAAGCAAAGCATGAGGAGAGTCACCCATGGGTCACTGCAGACCCGCTTGTCTTGCATACTGCTGAGTTACAGGACAAGACCCCACACACTCACAGGTGTCTCGCCTGCTGAACTCATGATGAAAAGAGTTCTTAAGACCAAATTATCGCTTGTACACCCGGATTTAAGTAATCATGTTGAATACAGAAGACAGAGTCAAGAAGGGTACCATGATCACACAACTGTTACACGTGAGATTTCTGTTAATGATCCTGTATATGTGTTGAATTATTGTCAGGGTCCCAAATGGATCGCTGGTACGGTCATGGCCAAGGAGGGCAACAGAGTCTTTGTTATTAAGCT
This sequence comes from Pristiophorus japonicus, assembly GCF_044704955.1. Classification (NCBI taxonomy): domain Eukaryota; kingdom Metazoa; phylum Chordata; class Chondrichthyes; family Pristiophoridae; genus Pristiophorus; species Pristiophorus japonicus. The sequence goes on from NC_091986.1 coordinate 157,681,875, forward strand.
CAAGAATGGGCAAACTTGCAGGAAACACATGGATCAAACAAAGCTGAGGTACACAGACGAGCCAGAGCAGTCGGACGAAGAAACCGTCGACGACCAACCAACCTACCAGCAGCCTTCAGTGGACTCAAGGGTCATCAGTGAACACGGAATTTCCATCACGGACTTGTTCAATAAAAATGGACTAGCAATTCCTGACATGGCCACTGCCACCTCCAACAAGTCAGCCATCCAGCCACCAGCCACAACAGACTCCGCACACTCACCCAAGGCCGGAATTGAACTGAGATGGTCAACCCGGGAGCAGAAAGCACCGGACTGTTTCAACCTGTGAAAGACTGTGATAAGATCTCAGAGGAGGGTATTGTCATGTATGAACATGCCGTTTGTCGCCACCAGATGGTGTCATTGTTGGAGGCCACTGAGCAGCACGCACATGGTGCTGCTCTGTTATAAAAGGCCAGCCATTTCGTGAGTCAGACACATTGGGACTAAATAAAGCAGAGCCAAGGTAGTACCTTGCTTAGTTAAACAGTACTCAGTTTGAACCTTTATTGCATACATAACACCATTGTTAAAGAAGCAGTAGCAGCACATTTGGAAAAGCAAAATTTGGTCAAGCAGAGTCAGCATGGATTTATGAAGGGGAAGTCATGTTTGACAAATTTGCTGGAATTCTTTGAGGATGTAATGAACAGGGTGGATTAAGGTGAACCGGTGGATGTGGTGTATTTGGACTTCCAGAAGGCATTTGACATGGTGCCACATAAAAGGTTGCTGCACTAGATAAAAGTTCACGGAGTTGGGGGTAATATATTAGCATGGCTAACTAACAGAAAACAGAGAGTCAGGATAAATGCTTCATTCTCGGGTTGGCAATCAGTAACTAGTGGGGTGCCATAGGGATCAGTGCTGGGACCCCAATTATTTACAATCTATATTAACGACTTGGAAGAAGGGACCAAGTGTAATATAGTCAAGTTTGCTGATGATACAAAGATAGGAGGAAAAGCAATATGTGAGGAGGACACAAAAAATCTGCAAAAGGATATAGGCAGGCTAAGTGAGTGGGCAAAAATTTGGCAGATGGAGTACAATGTTGGAAAGTGTGAGGTCATGCTGGGTGGGTACTCTTTGCCTTTCCGTCATTGTTCATAGGTTTATATGTAACCTTTAGGGCTGCTGACCAAGGGCTGTGCGGCTCTTTGTCGGCCGGCGCAGACACAATGGGCCGAAATAGCCTCCTTTTGTGCTGTAAATTTCTATGTTTCTATGTTTCTATGCACTTTGGCAGAAAAAATCAAAGAGCACGTTAATATTTAAATGGAGAAAGATTGCAAAGTGCTGCAGTACAGCGGGACCTGGGGGTACTTGTGCATGAAACACAAAAGGTTAGTATGCCGATACAGCAAGTGATCAGGAAGGCCAATAGAATCTTGGCCTTTATTGCAAAGGGGATGGAGTATAAAAGCAGGGAAGTCTTGCTACAGTTATACAGGGTAGGGTGAGGCCACACCTGGAATACTGCATGCAGTTTTGGTTTCCATAATTACGAAAGGATATACTTGTTTTGGAGGCAGTTCAGAGAAGGTTTACCAGGTTGATTCCAGAGATGAGGGGATTGACTTATGAAAAAAGGTTGAGTAGGTTGGGCCTCTACTCATTGGAATTCAGAAGAATGAGAGGTGATCTTATCGAAACGTATATGATTATGAGGGGGCTTGACAAGGTGGATGCAGAGAGGATGTTTCCACTGATAGGGGAACTAGGGGGCATAATCTTAGAATAAGGGGCCGCCCATGTAAAACTGAGATGAGGAGAAATTTCTTCTCTCAGAGGGTTGTAAATCTGTGGAATTTGCTACCTCAGAGAGCTGTGGAAGCTGGGACATTGAATAAGTTTAAGACAGAAATAGACAGTTTCTTAAACGATAAGTGAATAAGGGGTGATGGAGGATGTCGTGTATCTCATACTACTATACATAACTGTATCTTACCATGCTATACATGACTGTAACTAATTCTGACCTGTAACCATAAGCTTACCTTACCACCAGAGGTGTACTTGCAGGAGACACTGGATATACCTGTTCCACACAGGTATATAAAGACAGGTCTCAGGCAAGTATGCCATTTGAGAGCTGTGTAATAAAGTTGCAGGTCCTGAGTGACCTTGACTTCAGCATGTGCCTCGTGTGAGTCTGTACTGAGGGGACAGGACTTTACAGTGGTGATAAGTTACGGGATTACAGAATCCACAGAATGGCGACCAACGGCTCAGATGAAAAATACAATGCTGGAGATAATTGGGAGGACTTTATAGAAAAGCTCCAGCAAAGCTTTGTAACCAAAGACTGGTTAGGCGACGATAAGGCAGACAAGAGAAGAGCCCATCTCTTGACCAGCTGTGGCTCGAAAACATACGCCTCAATGAAGGACCTGCTGGCACCCAAGAAACCAGCAAGCAAGTCGTTTGAAGAATTGAGCTCACTGGTAAGAGACCACCTGAAGCCAGCAAGCAGCCTACACATGGCCAGGCACAGGTTCTACAACTACAGACGCTGTTTGGGCCAGAGCATACCCGACTTCGTGGCGGAACTTCGGAGATTGGCTAGCTTATGTGAGTTCTCTGATGAACTAAGGAGAGAAGTACTGAGAGACTTTTTTATTGAAGGAATAGGCCATGCAGGCATATTCTGAAAGCTCATAGAAACCAAGAACTTGACCCTAGAGGCAGCAGCACTGGTTGCACAGACATTCTTGGTAGGAGAGGAAGAAACGAAGTTGATCTACACTGCGAGCACGACAACTAACGAAACATCGGAACAAGGGGTTCACAGCGTGAAACAAGCTGCTACCCCCACACACAGACAAAGGCAGAAGAGCAAGTCCTCAGCAGCAGGCAGTGGCGCCAGAAGCCATCAAGGGCCACAGGAACGGCCGTTCACACCTCATCAACCCACAATGCGAGCAATCAAATACAAACTGAGAGAAGCTCAAGAGAGATCAGCCAGACGCAGCTCATCCTTTGGAAACAATGGAAGCGGTCTGTGCTGGAGATGTGGGAGAAGGCACTCATCAAGGGGGTGTCGATTTCAGTATGCCGTTTGCAGAAACGGCAACTATACAGGACATCTGGCCCGCATGTGCAGAAAAACAGCAGCTCGGCTGGTATACGAATCGGAAGGGTCGGAAAGCGGACCAGAAGACGGTGGGGACAGTGCCCGGAACACCGAGGTACAGCGGGTCAACACGATCAATGGCCACTGCTCTTACAAGAAGACACCTCCAATAATGATGAGGGTCCTACTCCACGGGATACCCGTCAACATGGAGCTGGATATGGGAGCGAGTCAATCTCTCATGTGCGCTCAACAGTTTGAACAGCTGTGGCCGCACAAAAGAGACAGACCAAAACTCACAAGGGTTGACACCAAACTAAGGACCTATACCAAAGAAATCATCCCAGTCCTTGGCAGCGCCATGCTCTCAGTCACACACAAAGGGACAGTGAACCGACTTCCCCTGTGTATGTCCCCGGAGATCTCCCAGCACTGTTGGGGAGAAGCTGGCTGGCAAAACTAAACTGGAAATAGGATGATGTTCACACCATGTCGTCAGAGGAACGGACCACCTGCTCAACAGTTCTAAGTGGATTGGAACATCTCTTTCAGCCAGGTGTGGGTACCTTCAAAGGGGCTAAAGTCAAAATCTACATCACACAGGATGCTAGACCGGTCCATCACAAGGCTAGAGCTGTGCCCTATGTGATGAGGGAAAAGATTGAACATGAACTGGACAGGCTTCTGCAGGAAGGTATTATCTCACCCGTGGAATTTAGCGACTGGGCAAGTCCCATCATCCCAGTCATGAAGCCTGATGGATCCGTACAAATCTGTGGGGATTACAAATCTACCATTAACAGAATCTCCCTACAGGACCGCTGCCCAAAGTGGAAGACCTCTTTGCCACATTGGCTGGAGGAAAACTTTTCTCAAAACTAGATCTCACATCTGAGTGTATGACGCAAGAACTGACCAAAGAGTCTAAGCTACTCAACACCATCAACACACATCGAGGCCTTTTCATGTACAATCGATGCTCATTCGGCATCAGGTCAGCAACTGCAATATTCCAGCGCAACATGGAGAGTCTGCTCAAGTCCATCCCAGGGACGGTTGTATTTCAAGACGACATACTTATCACGGGCAGGGACATTGACTCCCATCTCCGCAATTTGGAGGAAGTACTAAAGCGGTTGGATCGGGTAGGCCTAAGAGTTAAGAAATCCAAGTGCCTGTTTCTCGCGCCCGAGGTTAAATTTTTGGGCAGAAGGATTGCCGCTGATGGAATCTGACCAACAGAGTCCAAAACAGAAGCAATTCGCCTGGCACCCAGGCCCCGGAATGTCTCGGAACTGCGTGCCTTTCTAGGGCTACTCAATTACTTTGGGAACTTTATGCAGAACCTGAGCACGCTGCTGGAGCCTCTCCACGTGCTACTCAAAGGGGTGTGATTGGTTTTGGGGGGACGCCGAGGGACGCGCCTTCACTAAGGCACGCAACCTTCTTTGTTCCAACAGTGTTTTGGCTTTCTTTGATCCAGGTAAAAAGTTAGTCTTTACGCGTGATGCGTCAGCATACGGGGTCGGGTGCATTTTACAATATGTCAATGGTGCGGGTAAATTACAACCCATAGCTTATGCCTCCAGGTCACTTTCGTGGGCGGAGCGTGGTGGAGAAGGAGGCGCTCGCGTGCGTGTACGGTGTCAAAAAGAGGCACCAATACCTTTTTGAGGTGAAGTTCGCATTAGAAACCGACCACAAGCCCCTCACGTCCCTAATAGCTGAGAGCAAGGCAATAAATGCGAACGCCTCGGCGCACATTCAACGGTGGGCACTCATGCTGGCGTCTTACGATTACACCATAAGGCACATACCAGGCACAGACAACTGTGCCGAAGCACTTAGCAGGCTACCCCTGGCAACCACAGAAGGGTCTGATGAACAGGACTGTGAGTTCGTTATGGCAATCAATGCCTTTGAGTCCACAGGTTCGCCCATGACAGCTCGCCAAATCAGAGCCTGGACGACCAGCGACCCCACGTTATCCCTAGTAAAAAGATGTGTCTTAACTGGTGACTGGGCAGAGGCTCGCGATGCCTGCCCCGAGGAGATCAAACCTTTCCATAGGCGCATGCACGAGCTGACTGCCTGATGTGGGGCAGCCGAGTGGTTATGCTTCTGCGAGGCAGAGAGGTATTTGTCCGGAAGCTCCACCGCGAGCACCCGGGGATCGTTCTCATGAAGGCCATAGCCAGATCGCACATCTGGTGGCCTGGCATTGACGCGGACTTGGAGCTCTGCGTCCGACGGTGCACCATTTGTGCCCAACTCAGTAATGCCCCCAGGGAGGCCCCCCTGAGCCCCTGGCCCTGGCCCACCAAACCGTGGTCGCGGGTGCACGTCGACTATGCAGGCCCATTCATGGGCAAAATGTTCCTCGTAGTTGTAGATGCATTTTCAAAGTGGATCGAATGCACCATTTTAAACTCGAGCACCACCTCCACCACTGTGGAGAGCCTTGGAACCATGTTCACAACGCACGGCATTCCTGACATATTGGTCAGTGAATGGTCCGTGCTTCACCAGCGCAGAATTCCAAGATTTTATAAGTGACCACGGCATAAATCACATTAAGACGGCACCGTTGAAGTGCAGTGCAAATCATTAAACAAGGCCTGCTCAAAATCCAAGGTCCCATGCTGCAGGGCCACCTGTCGTGACTGCTGCTGGTATACAGATCTTATCTGCATTCATTGACTGGAGTTCCCCCCACGCAACTATTGATGAAACAGACCTTAAAGTCAAGGCTCTCATTAATCCTCCCAGACATGCATGAAATCGTTGAGGCAAAGCCCCGTAAGCTAACTGAGTACCATGACTGAAATTCGAGGGGGAGGTGGAATGAGATAGGGGACAAAGTGTTTGTGCTAAACTACGGCAGGGGTCCCAAATGGCTTGCAGGGACAGTAACAGGCAAGGAAGGAAACAGGCTACTGGTGGTACAAATGGACAATGGCCAAACCTGCCGGAGGCATGTAGACCAAGTCAAAAGTAGATTCACCAACAACACTGCTGAACCAGAGGCAGACTACAATGTGGAACTCACACCACACCTGGTGGACAGACAGAGGGAACAACCTGAGGAAAGGGCAATCCCAACAGACAGCCCAGGCGAGACACCAACAATCATACTGAATGAAACAGACAGCCCAGGCGAGATACCAGCAATCACACTGAAAGAAAAACAGGCACCCAAGGCAAACAACTGAACCACAACTAAGACGCTCTATGCGAGAGCGTAGACCACTTGAGAGACTGAACCTATAAAGACAATAAGACCTTGAGGGAAGGTGATGTCATGTATCTCACACTACTGTACATAACTGTAACCAAATATGACCTGTAACCACAAGCTTACCTTACCACCAGGGGTGCACTTGCAGGAGACACTGGATATACCTGTTCCACACAGGGATATAAAGACAGGTCTCAGGCAAGTGTGCCATTCGAGAGCTGTGAAATAAAGGTGCAGGTCCTGAGTGACCTTGACTTCAGCATGTGCCTCATGTGACTCTGTACTGCAGGGACAGGACTTTACAGAGAGCGGGCAGGGAAGTGGACCTGAGTCCATGATCGGATCAGCCATGATCGTATTAAATGGTGGAGCAGGCTCGAGGGGCCGTATGGCCTCCTCCTGCTCCTATTTCTTATGTTCTTATGTTCTTATTGGAAGAGATTACAGAGATAAGGAGGGGCAAGGCCACGGAGGGATTTAAAAGCAAGGATGTGAATTCTATAATCAATTCGTTGCTTTACTGGGAGCCAATGTCTGTCAGCGAGCACAGGGGTGATGGGTGAACGGGACTTGGTGTAAATTAGCACACAGGCAGCAGAGTTTTGAATGAGCTCAACTTTACAGAGGATAGAACGTGGGAGGCCAGCCAGGAGAGCATTGGAATATTCAAGTCTAGAGGTAACAAAGGCATTGATGAGAGTTTCAGCTGCAGATGAGCTGAGGCAGGAGCATAGTCGAGCTGTTACCTACAACAGTGACTACACTTCAAAAGTACTTCGTTGGCTGTAAAGCGCTTTGGGACATCCAGAAGTCATGATAGGCGCTATATAAATGCAAGCCTTTCTTTTTTCTTTATCTTTACGAGCAAATATTACCACAGTACACTCAACCTCTAGCAGTGCTATGGGTGAAAAATTACAAAATAATCTTTTAATCAAAAATTCACTGTCATTGTGTAAAAAGTAAAAAAGTACAGATGTTGAGTAATTAGGTGCCTGCCTGTCTTCAAGAAAATGCATATTGCTTTGACAGTGGAAAATGCCGATAAGCAATTATGAATTCTAATCATCAGCAAGTCTTTAAAACGTTGATCACAATGAAGTTTGTTGTCCTATGTTCAGTTGATGCAGTTGGTGCGCTGAAAGGTAGAAATGTAACAGTATTATTCAGCACAGGGGATTCTGGTCGTATCATATTTATTGGAACCCACTGCATAGCTTTCAGAATCATCTCAATGATCTCTAATGTTAAACGTATCTAACTGATCATTCTAATACTGACTATAACCAATGCGCAGCAACACTATTGCTGATAGTAGACTGTTGTGTATGCAATAACTGTTAGACTGAGTACTGTTTAACTCCAAGTGGTCTGACCTTGGCTCTGCTTTATTAAGACCCAAAGTGACTGATATACAAAATGGCTGGCCTTTTATATATGTGCTGCAGCCCAATGGCCTCCAACATTGATGCCATCTAGTGGCTAGTGATCCCAAAAGTACATACATGACAATACCCCCCTCTGAGATATTAACACAGTCTTTTACAAATTGAGACGGTCCGGTGTTTTACGTTCCAGGATTGACCGTCTCAATTCAACTCCAGCCTTGGGTGAGTGTTCAGATTCTGTTGTGACTGGTGGATGGATGGCTGACCTGGTGGGAGTGTCAGGGATTGAAAGTCCCGATTCACTGATGACCACTGAGTCCTCTGATAACTGGGGGTGGGTTGGTTGGTCGTCGATTATCTCTTCCTCCGACTGTTCCGGTTCGTCTGAGTGCCGCAGCTTTGTCTGATCCATATGTTTCCTGCATGTTTGCCCATTTTTGAGCTTAACAATAAATACTCTGTTGCCCTCCTTGGCCATGACAGTAGCAGCGATCCACTTGGGACCCAGACTATAATTCAGAACATATACAGGATAATTTACAGAAATATCACGTGACACAGCTGCATGATTGTGATACCCTTGCTGACTTTGTCTTCTATGTTCAACATGATAAATCAAATTGGAGTGTACAAGAGATAGCTTGGTCTTAAGACCTCTCTTCATCATTGGTTCAGCAGGCGAGACCCCGGTAAACGTGTGTGGTCTTGTCCTGTAACTCAGCAGTATGCATGACAGGCGGGTCTGCAGTGACCCTTGGGTTACTTGCTTCATACTCTGCTTTATGATTTGGACAGAACATTCTGCTTGCCCATTGGATGCAGGTTTGAACAGTGCTGACCTTACATGTTTGATACCACTGAGTTTCATGAACTCTTGAAACTCCTGATTGGTGAAGCACGATCCGTTGTCGCTAACAACGATGTCAGGCAGACCATGTGTCGCGAACATGACACTGAGATTCTCAATGGTAGCTGTGGATGTGCCGGATGACATATTATACACTCTATCCACTTCGAATATACATCCACCACAACTAAAAACATCTTCCCCAGTCTCTGTGAATCCTGGACCATGGTTTCGATGGCCACGACCACAGACTCAGCGGCGATTCCGCTGGTGCTTTGCTGAGCTGCATACAAGTGTTGCACTGATGCACACATTATTCCAGCTCAGAGTCAATTTCCGGCCACCATACATGAGACCTGGCGATGGCTTTCATCATTACAATGCTGGGATGTGTGCTATGTAGCCCACGTACAAATTTCTCTCTTCCTTTCTTGGGCATAACAGCACGATTGCCTCACAGTATACAATCCAACTGAATAGACAGTTCGTCTTTGCGATGAATGTAAGGTTTGGTCTCCTCGCACATTTTCTTGGGTATAGCAGACCAATCACCTTTGAGGATGCAACTCTTCACCACCGATAAAATCGGGTCCTGGCTGGTCCTGGTCTTAACTTGTTGAGCTATGACAGGGGTTCTTCACTCTCAAAAGCATCCATAACTAACAATAGGTCTGCTGGTTGTGGCATTTCCACCTCCAGTGTGGGCAACGGCAGATGGCTCAAAGCATCGGCACAATTCTCGGTGCCAGGTCTATGGCGAATGACATAATCATAAGCGGATAATGTCAACGCCCACCTCCGGATGCGGGATGAAGCTTTGGTATTAATACCTTTGTTTTCAGAGAACAGTGAAATGAGCGGCTTGTGATCTGTCTCCAGTTCAAACCGAAGACCAAACAGGTACTGATGCATCTTTTTAACCCCATACACGCAGGCTAGTGCTTCTTTCTCTACCATGCTGTAGGCTCTTTCCGCTTTAGACAAACTTTTTGAAGCATACGCAACTGGTTGAAGTTTACCTGACTCATTAGCTTGTTAGAGTACGCAACCAATTCCATATGATGAAGCATCACAGGCCAATACTAAACGTTTATATGGGTCATAATATACCGGCAGCTTGCTAGAGCAAAGCAGATTAGTGGCTTTCTCATAAGCTCTGTCTTGAGACGCATCCCATAACCAGTTGTCACCTTTTCTTAGCAGCATGTGCAGTGGTTCTAATAAGGTGCTCAATTTAGATAGGAAGTTCCCGAAGTAGTTGAGTAGACCAAGGAACGAACGCAGCTCCGTCACATTCTGTGGCTTGGGTGCATTCTTGATGGCCTTGGTTTTCGCGTCCGTGGGCCTGATGCCGTGAACAGCAATTTTCCTCCCCAGGAATTCGACCTCTAGTGCCATGAAGATGCACTTCGAGCATTTCAGTCTGAGTCTCACTTTGTCCAGACGATGTAGAACCTCTTCCAGGTTGTTCAGATGTTCCTCAGAGTCACAACCTGTGATTAGGATGTCATCTTGGAACACGACGGCTCCATGTTGCTCTGAAATATTGCTGCAGCCGAGCGAATTCCAAAAGGGCACCTGTGATAAATAAATAGTACTTTATGCGTGTTAATGCACGTAAGTCTCTTCGACGTCTCGACCAGCTCCTGTGTCATGTAGGCCAATATCAAGTCCAGTTTGGTGAACGATTTCCCCCAGCTAGCATTGCCAACAAGCCATCAGCCTTCGGTAACAGGTACTGATCCTGTTTCGAAACCCTGTTGATCGTAGTCTTGTAGTCTCCAAAGGAACAATGAGGCTGGCCCATTCATTAAATTTAACCGGTGATATGATCCCTTCATGCTGGAGTCTGTCCAGTTTGATTTCAATCTTCTCCCTCATCATATACGGAACTGCCCGAGCTTTATGATGGACAGGTCTTGCATCCGAGTCCATGTGGATCTGCACCTTGTCTCCCATGAAGTTGCCGATGCCTGGTTTGAACAGCGAGGGGAACTTGTTCATTACTTGGGCACATGTGTCTTTCTCCGACGACAACGCCTTGATGTTGTTCCAATCGCATCTGAATTTTTTCAAGCCAGTTCCTGCCGAACAGCATGGGCCATTGCCTGGGACAATCCCCAGCGGTAACTCGTGAACCGCATCGTCATACAACACTTTAATTGTGGCACTGACAATCACCGTTATGAGTTCTTTAGTGTACGTGCGCAACTTGGCATTGACTGGACTCAGCCTGGGCCTCACAGCCTTAGTATCCCACAGCTTGTCGAATGCCCTCTGGCTCATTATCGATTGACTTGCCCCCGTGTCCAGTTCCATCGATACCGGCACCTCATTAAATTTCAATTTGATCATTATCGGTTTGCTCTTAGTTAGGAATGAGTACAGTCCATACACTTCCTCCTCTGGTATCTTGGATTGCGTATCCGGATCCGCGCTAGTCTGACCATCATCCCCCACATGGTGTGTCGCAGCACGCTTGCTCATAGAAACATAGACATAGAAACATAGAAAATAGGTGCAGGAGTAGGCCATTCAGCCCTTCTAGCCTGCACCGCCATTCAATAAGTTCATGGCTGAACATGCAACTTCAGTACCCCATTCCTGCTTTCTCGTCATACCCCTTGATCCCCCGAGTAGTAAGGACTTCATCTAACTCCCTTTTGAATATATTTAGTGAATTGGCCTCAACTACTTTCTGTGGTAGAGAATTCCACAGGTTCACCACTCTCTGTGTGAAGAAGTTTCTACTCATCTCGGTCCTAAATGGCTTACCCCTTATCCTTAGACTGTGAACCCTGGTTCTGGACTTCCCCAACATTGGGAAAATTCTTCCTGCATCTAACCTGTCGAAACCCGTCAGAATTTTAAACGTTTCTATGAGGTCCCCTCCCATTCTTCTGAACTCCAGTGGATACAAGCCCAGTTGATCCAGTCTTTCTTGATAGGTCAGTCCCACCATCCCGGGAATCAGTCTGGTGAATCTTCGCTGCACTCCCTCAATAGCAAGAATGTCCTTCCTCAAGTTAGGAGACCAAAACTGTACACAATACTCCAGGTGTGGCCTCACCAAGGCCCTGTACAACTGTAGAAACACCTCCCTGCCCCTGTACTCAAATCCCCTCGCTATGAAGGCCAACATGCCATTTGCTTTCTTAACCGCCTGCATGCCAACCTTCAATGACTGATGTACCATGACACCCACGTCTCGTTGCTCCTCCCCTTTTCCTAATCTGTCACCATTCAGATAATAGTCTGTCTCTCTGTTTTTACCACCAAAGTGGATAACCTCACATTTATTCACATTATACTTCATCTGCCATGCATTTGCCCACTCACCTAACCTATCCAAGTCACTCTGCAGCCTCATAGCATCCTCCTCGCAGCTCACACTGCCACCCAACTTAGTGTCATCCGCAAATTTGGAGATACTACATTTAATCCCCTCGTCTAAATCATTAATGTACAATGTAAACAGCTGGGGCACCAGCACAGAACCTTGCGGAACCCCACTCGTCACTGCCTGCCATTCTGAAAAGTACCCATTTACTCCTACTCTTTGCTTCCTGTCTGCCAACCAGTTTTCAATCCACGTCAGCACACTACCCCCAATCCCATGTGCTTTAACTTTGCACATTAATCTCTTGTATGGGACCTTGTCGAAAGCCTTCTGAAAGTCCAAATATACCACATCAACTGGTTCTCCTTTGTCCACTTTACTGGAAACATCCTCAAAATATTTCAGAAGATTTGTCAAGCATGATTTCCCTTTCACAAATCCATGCTGACTTGGACCTATCATGTCACCATTTTTCAAATGCGCTGCTATGACATCCTTAATAATTGATTCCATCATTTTACCCACTACTGAGGTCAGGCTGACCGGTCTATAATTCCCTGTTTTCTCTCTCCCTCCTTTTTTAAAAAGTGGGGTTACATTGGCTACCCTCCACTCGATAGGAACTGATCCAGAGTCAATGGAATGTTGGAAAATGACTGTCAATGCATCCGCTATTTCCAAGGGCACCTCCTTAAGTACTCTGGGATGCAGTCCATCAGGCCCTGGGGATTTATCGGCCTTCAATCCCATCAATTTCCCCAACACAATTTCCCGACTAATAAAGATTTCCCTCAGTTCCTCCTCCTTACTAGACCCTCTGACCACTTTTATATCCGGAAGGTTGTTTGTGTCCTCCTTAGTGAATACCAAACCAAAGTATTTGTTCAATTGGTCTGCCATTTCTTTGTTCCCCGTTATGACTTCCCCTGATTCTGACTGCAGGGGACCTACGTTTGTCTTTACTAACCTTTTTCTCTTTACATACCTATAAAAACTTTTGCATTCCGCCTTAATGTTCCCTGCAAGCTTCTTCCCGTACTCCATCTTCCCTGCTCTAATCAAACCCTTTGTCCTCCTCTACTGAGTTCTAAATTTCTCCCAGTCCCCGGGTTCGCTGCTATTTCTGGCCAATTTGTATGCCACTTCCTTGGCTTTAATACTATCCCTGATTTCCCTTGATAGCCACGGTTGAGCCACCTTCCCTTTTTTATTTTTACGCCAGACAGGAATGTACAATTGTTGTAGTTCATCCATGCGGTCTCTAAATATCTGCCATTGCCCATCCACAGTCAACCCCTTCAGTATCATTCGCCAATCTATCCTAGCCAATTCACGCCTCATACCTTCAAAGTTACCCTTCTTTAAGTTCTGGACCATGGTCTCTGAATTAACTGTTTCATTCTCCATCCTAATGCAGAATTCCACCATATTATGGTCACTCTTCCCCAAGGGGCCTCGCACAATGAGATTGCTAATTAATCCTCTCTCATTACACAACACCCAGTCTCAGATGGCCTCCCCCCTAGTTGGTTCCTCGACATATTGATCTAGAAAACCATCCCTTATGCACTCCAAGAAATCCTCCTCCACCGTATTGCTTCCAGTTTGGCTAGCCCAATCTATGTGCATATTAAAGTCACCCATTATAACTGCTGCACCTTTATTGCATGCACCCCTAATTTCCTGTTTGATGCCCTCCCCAACATCACTACTACTGTTTGGAGGTCTGTACACAACTCCCACTAATGTTTTTTGCCCTTTGGTGTTCTGCAGCTCTACCCATATAGATTCCACATCATCCAAGCTAATGTCTTTCCTAACTATTGCATTAATCTCCTCTTTAACCAGCAATGCTACCCCACCTCCTTTTCCTTTTATTCTATCCTTCCTGAATGTTGAATACCCCTGGATGTTGAGTTCCCAGCCCTGATCATCCTGGAGCCACGTCTCTGTAATCCCAATCACATCATATTTGTTAACATCTATTTGCACAGTTAATTCATCCACCTTATTGCGGATACTCCTTGCATTAAGACACAAAGCCTTCAGGCTTGTTTTTTTTAACACCCTTTGTCCTTTTAGAATTTTGCTGTACAGTGGCCCTTTTTGTTCTTTGCCTTGGGTTTCTCTGCCCTCCACTTTTCCTCATCTCCTTTCTGTTTTTTGCTTTTGCCTCCTTTTTGTCTCCCTCTGTCTCCCTGCATTGGTTCCCATCCCCCTGCCATATTAGTTTAACTCCTCCCCAACAGCACTAGCAAACACTCCCCCTAGGACATTGGTTCCGGTCCTGCCCAGGTGCAGACGGTCCGGTTTGTACTGGTCCCACCTCCCCCAGAACCGGTTCCAATGCCCCAGGAATTTGAATCCCTCCCTGCTGCACCACTGCTCAAGCCACGTATTCATCTGCGCTATCCTGCGATTCCTACTCTGACTACATCTGCGGACACTTGTGCTGGAGATGCCCCACTCTCAGACAGCCTTTGCAACTATATTGCTTAAATCGACACTGCTGGTGCCGGTGATTTCCCCCACAATGCCAACACAGAGAAATCGGATGCATTCCCGCTGGCGGACTTTGGGCAGCCACAGGTTTCGCATATGCAGTCGGGTAGGCCCTGCCATGTGCTGCTCTGCCGAACGCCGAATCAATCATATTTATAGTACTTGCTGAGTTTCGATTTTTCACTGATATCTGCTTTGGACTTGTACTCATCGTCATGAATGACTGACCGATTGTGATGGCCCTATTCAAGTCCAACGTCTCCACCGCCAGTAGTTTACGTAGGATCACCTTGTGGTTGATGCCGATTACAAAGAAGTCCCACAGCATACCTGCCAACACAACCCCAAACTTACATGGTCCCGCTAGACGTCTCAGGTCGGCAACGAATTCCACCGCATTCTGGCCCTCTGAGCGAACGTGCGTGTAAAATCTGTATCTCGAGATGATGATGCCTTCATCTGGCTTAAGTTGGTCCTGTACCAGTGTACACAATTCTTCATACGTCTTCTCTATTGGACTCACAGACAGGAGTCGATTCTTTATCAGAACATAAATGTTTGGACCGCAAACCGTGAGGAACACCGCCCGGCACCGATCTGCGTCGCTGACCTCCTCCATTTTGTTGGCCACGAAGAACTGGCTCAAACGGCTCACAAAGTCTGCCCAATCTTCTCCTTCCACGAATCGCTCCAACAATCCAATTGTGCTCATTTTTGCATGCAAAGGTTCTTGTTGCCTCGTCGCCAACTGTTGTTCATGCAATAACTGTTAGACTGAGTATTGTTTAACTCCAAGAGAACTGGTTGGCAGACAGGAAGCAAAGAGTAGGAGTAAATGGGTACTTTTCAGAATGGCAGGCAGTGACTAATGGGGTACCGCAAGGTTCTGTGCTGGGGCCCCAGCTGTTTACATTGTACATTAATGATTTAGACGAGGGGATTAAATGTAGTATCTCCAAATTTGCGGATGACACTAAGCTGGGTGGCAGTGTGAGCTGCGAGGAGGAAGCTATGAGGCTGCAGAGCGACTTGGATAGGTTAGGTGAGTGGGCAAATGCATGGCAGATGAAGTATAATGTGGATAAATGTGAGGTTATCCACTTTGGTGGTAAAAACAGAGAGACAGACTATTATCTGAATGATGACAGATTAGGAAAAGGGGAGGTGCAACGAGACCTGGGTGTCATGGTACATCAGTCATTGAAGGTTGGCATGCAGGTACAGCAGGCAGTTAAGAAAGCAAATGGCATGTTGGCCTTCATAGCGAGGGGATTTGAGTACAGGGGCAGGGAGGTGTTACTACAGTTGTACAGGGCCTTGGTGAGGCCACACCTGGAGTATTGTGTACAGTTTTGGTCTCCTAACTTGAGGAAGGACATTCTTGCTATTGAGGGAGTGCCGCGAAGGTTCACCAGACTGATTCCCAGGATGGCGGGACTGACCTATCAAGAAAGACTGGATCAACTGGGCTTGTATTCACTGGAGTTCAGAAGAATGAGAGGGGATCTCAGAGAAACGTTTAAAATTCTGACGAGTTTGGACAGGTTAGATGCAGGAAGAATGTCCCCAATGTTGGGGAAGTCCAGAACCAAGGGTTACAGCCTAAGGATATGGGGTAAGCCATTTAGGACTGAGATGAGTCGAAACTTCTTCACCCAGAGAGTGGTGAACCTGTGGAATTCTCTACCACAGAAAGTTGTTGAGGCCAATTCACTAAATATATTCAAAAAGGAGTTAGATGTAGTCCTTACTACTAGGGGGATCCAGGGGTATGGCGAGAAAGCAGGAATGGGGTACTGAAGTTGCATGTTCAGCCATGAACTCATTGAATGGCGGTGAAGGCTCGAAGGGCTGAATGGCCTACTCCTGCACCTATTTTTTATGTTTCTATGTTTCTATGACCTTGGCTCTGCTTTATTTAGGCCCAATATATAAAATGGCTGGCCCAATGGCCTCCAACAGTGATGCCATCTAGTGGCTAGTGATCCCAAAAGTACATACATCACATAGGCTCATTTAATAGAGAATGTCTGATTCAGATTGTTGCTGCTTTGCCAACTGCTATTTTGTACTTTAAAAATATAGTAGCAATTTTTAAAGGCTAAGCAGAGCCACAAGCTGAACACATATGATAGAACCCAAATGCAGTTCGTCATAAACTTCCATTATTTAATATGTCCAGCTCTGGTGAGTATATGTATAAAAGTTTACAATGATTAATCCCCTTATTTCAGAAACCCTTTCCAGGTTGGGTCAGTCATTTATACAATCAATACGGAAGATGGTCCATTGTATCTTCAACATGTTCAACTCATCTAATGTTTGAATTTCAAATATTTCATTGCTTGCAAGTTACATTATTTGGCACCTTTGCAAGTTGAACATGTAACAAATTGTCTGCTCTAAAAGAGCGATGACCAGAAAAATACATGAATGTTAAGTGTTCCAAGCACTCCTCGACTATGTAGTGCATTTTGATTGTTAATCGTGTCAGGGATAGAGAGGAAAAATCAACAGTCTAGCTCTCAGAGAAAAATCATCTGGTTGCTACTGGGTTTTTTAAAGGCTTTTGGGAGGTAAACCAATGTAGTAGCAATCAAACACTAAAGTGATTGTTTGTGTTAGTGTAAAAATAAAAGCAATTTCATCAAAGTTAAGCAGAAATTATACACAAAGTGATTGTTAATCAATCAGAAATATGCTATGTGATCCTTGGTTCCCACCTCAAAATTTCCATGCTCCTTTCTTGAAGGTGCTGGCTCATTTTTAAGTATGGTTACACAGGCTGTCTTTTAGTAACCCACCTAACCAGGCACTCTTCTGCAGGAGTCTCAGAAGGCTATTTGACTGTAAGGGTCTTCACAGCCAATCAATATAATATGCACTTTCCATCATCGAGAACAAGAACGTTGGCTGTTTCTTTCCCTTTCCTAGCTCAAAGGCACTGACTCCAATTGTAGTGCATGTACATTTGCCCCAGCTGTAATCAGTTCACTCAGCATGAACTAGAGATTAAACCTAGGACCTTTCTGGTCTGTACACATGCGCATTGAATTATGAACTGAGCCATTCGGGAAGCTTCATGTATTAATAACTGTGATGTTATTCTCTAACTTCATTATAGAAAATAAATATTAGGGTAAACATCTAGGGGTGGAAATTCAGTCGCACCTCATTTGGGTCGGTAGCCCAGGTCGAGTGGTAATTTTAGCGCTTTGAGAAAGTTTGTGCCCTCCTCCCAGAAATTCAACAGAATTGATCAATGAGCTGATAGGAGCGCTAAATGAGCCGTTGTACACCAGAGCTGGGGGCGCTATAATGAAAGTTTTGGTTGGTAAATTCTGCAGACCCATTGCACATGCGCCGAACCCCCAGTGAGATCCTGGGAACAGCCGACTCTTAAAGGCGTGACCACTCAACTATAAGCATGCGCACTTCAAGACTCTCATTCGCCTGAGGCTGGATACAGACGCAGTGAGGCAACAAGCGCAACGCTTCTCGGCCGCGGCCCTTGATGTGCTCCTGGAGGATGTGAACATGACAAAGTGCCCTGCTGCCTGGTGGAGGACGAAGGCTACCCCCCATAGTCTTCAGTAAGCTGTGGAAGAAGGTGGCACAGCACTTCTTTGCCCGTGACATGGTGCCCAGGACTGCCACTCAATGTCTGAAAAAATTCAATGACCTGAATAGAGTCATCAGAGTGGGTACCCATTACATTATCCTTGCAATGCCTTCATGTGAGCCTCACTGCTTGACACTTCCCACATCTTCTCTATGTGTGCCAGGCCATGCTGTGCACACCCTCAAAGCTCTCTATTGCCTCCCAGCCCATCCATGTGTCTCTCACCATCTAGCTTCAGACTCTGCCTGAGGTCACCAACAAGACCTTTTAAGTCTCCATATGCGGTCACAGGCCTTCAGCATCATACTTATTCGAACCTCCTTGTGCCCAGACCCCACCTTTCACACATCCACTGTGAGCTGCCACACAGTCTGAGATGCAGACATTCACACCTCGCAACATCGGTAGCGAGTCACTTACTAAATAGAGATGTTGCACACCAGTAGCGACAGACCCAAGACAACATCTTGTTTTGCTCATTGCAGGCCAAGCATGCCCACATCAGGCAAGAGCAGCAGCGGATGGAAGGAGGGGAGCCAGACCTCCATGACCTCACCTCCATTGAGGAGTGAGTGAATGTCCTCAACGGCCCAGCAGTCAGAGTGGTGGAGGTCAGACAGGCAGAGCCCCCACAGGAAACTGACGGTTTGTAAATGAGATGTCCGTTTTCGACGACAGCTCTCATCCTTCATCCCACATGCTTTACAACATGCATCTGCAAAATAACGATGCCCTCTCCATCTTCCCTTCCTGCCCCCTCCCCAACTGCTACCCACACTTGTGTTGCTTTGTGCTGACAGATGATGAACCAAATGTGCCGCAGCCTGCCCGTCAGCCAGTGTCCTCACACATGGGGGAGGATGAGGAGCATATCGGGACATCTCTTGCACTGACCAGGACCCGACATCAATGGGGACAGCAGCTGGGGGGAGAGCACCATCAACTTTCAGGGCTTCCCAGATCCAGGCGCTCATGGACCCAGAAGCGTGCTGCAATGCGCAGTGCGAGGGGAAGCGAGGGGGCCTGCTGTCCAGAGGGTAAGTCGGCCCAGGAGTCCTGGTTAGAGTCCGGCAGATGAGGACCACAATTGGGAGGCTCTGACAGGGAGTGATCGCAGATGCACCGTGAGATGATGGGTGCATTAGGGACTGTGCCACAGAGCGTGGCTGCGCTTGGCATGAGTGTGGCAGAGACTGCCTCTCAGCAGTCCACTGAGACCATCGTTGCCTCTACAGACTGGCAACTGGCCTCAGCGGGAGACAGGGGTTCCCAGAGGTGATAGTGTGTACCATGGTTGATATGGCAGCAGCCATGACATCACAGGCCGAAGCCACGCAAGGTCTTCGTGATGTCATGCAGACACTGGTTGCTGGCATGCACTCTCAGGCTGCAGCAGTTGAAGCTCAGACTGCAGCAGTTCAAGTGCAGACTGCAGCGTCTCAGGCGTTCCCAGCGTTCCTTCAGTCTCAAAGTGATGCCATGCAGGCGTTGTCTGCCGCTATCCTCTCTGTGTCCCCCACAGTCAGACGGTGAGAGACGGTGCCACAGGAGGTCAACAATCTGTGGGGGCACATATTGCTCTTGATGCTCTGGCGCCGCCTTGGAAGAGTGGCAGTGTGCTGCTGGAAATGGAAGCTGCTATCTGTTGTGTATCTGTAAAGCATGCACTCCCATGTTCCGCCACTAGGGAGCGCATCCCCTGAAGTCCCAAGGGATCCCAGCATCCCTTGGGAGCACTGTATATAAACTGGCCCCTAAGACCTGTTACTCATTCTGGAGTGTCTTAATAAAGACTGAAGTCACTGTTACTTTAACCTCCCTGTATGCAGCCTCATCTGTGTCAGGAACACAATAACTGGCGATGTGAATACGAATCCAATGCAAAGATGCAGCAAACTGTGAGCATCCTGGAGAAGTTCTCGGAGGGTGAGGACTGGGAAGCCTATGTCGAATGTCGAGACCAGTACTTTGTAGCCAATGAGCTAGATGCAGAAGGAAGCGCTGCAAAAAGGAGAGCGGTCCTCCTCAAGGTCTGCGGTGCACCGAGCTGCAGCCTCATGAAGAATCTTCTGGCTCTGGTGAAACCCACAGATAAGTCGTATGAGGAGCTGTGTACACTGGTTTGGGAGCATCTTAACCCGAGGGAGAGCGTGCTGAAGGCGAGGTATCGGTTCTACACGAGCCAGCGATCGGAAGGTCAGGAAGTGGCGAGCTACGTCGCCGGGCTAAGGCGACTTGCAGGACAATGGGAGTTTGATGGCTACCTGGAGCAAATGCACAGAGACTTTTTTGTACTGGGCATTAGCCACGAGACCATCCTACGAAAACGTTTGACTGTAGAGACACCAACCCTCAGGAAGGCCATTGCGATAGCACAGGCGTTTATGTCCACCAGTGATAGCACCAAACAAATCTCTCAGCACTCAAGTGCTAGCAATGTTCATAAATTAACTGGAATTGTATTTGCGAGCAGAAATGTACAGGGCAGAACCCATGAGTCTGCAACTGCCAGCAGGCCTCAGGTGACCCATATGACTCAGAGTCCGCAACAAGCAAGGCAATTCACACCTTGTTGGCATTGTGGAGGCTTTCATTCAGCCTATTCATGCCGCTTCAAAGGGTATGTTTGCAAGAGCTGTGGAAAAATGGGGCATCTTCAACGAGCTTGCAAACGAGTTGCAAGCTCTGCAAAACCTACTAACCATCACGTGGCAGAGGATCAAAGCAATTTCGAGCCTCAGAGAGAGGAGGCAGATGCTGAAGTACACGGGGTGCACACCTATAATGCTAAATGTAAAATTGAATGGCTTACCCATAGCCATGGAACTGGACACTGGCGCTAGCCAATCCATCATGAGTAAAAAGATGTTTGAGAGACTGTAGTGCAACAAGGCACTCAGACCAACCCTGAGCCCCAGCCACACAAAACTGAGAATGTACACCAACGAGCTTATCACTGTCCTTGGCAGCGCCATGGTCAAGGTCACCTACGAGGGCACGGTGCATGAACTGCCACTCTGGTTGTCCTGGGCGATGGCCCCACACTGCTTGGAAGGAGCTGGCTGGGCAAAATCTGCTGGAACTGGGATGACATCCGAGCGCTATCACATGTCGATGAGGCCTCATGTACCCAGGTTCTGAACAAATTTCCTTCCCTTTTTGAACCAGGTATTGGAAACTTTTCCAAGGCGAAGGCGCAGATCCACTTGGTCTTAGAGGCATGACCCATTCACCACAAGGCGCGAGCGGTACCTCACATGATGAGGGAGAGAGTGGTAATCGAGCTGGACAGGCTGCAACGCGAGGGCATCATCTCCCCAGTGGAATTCAGCGAGTGGGCCAGCCTGATTGTTCCAGTACTCAAAAGTAATGGCACGGTCAGGATTTGCGACGATTATAAAATAACTATTAATCGTTTCTTACCCGCTACCTAAGGCAGACGACCTATTTGCGATGCTGGCAGGAGGCAAGACGTTCATCAAGCTCGACCAGACTTCGGCCGACATGATGCAGGAGCTGGAGGAGTCTTTGAAGGGCCTCACCTGCATCAATACACACAAGGGACTGTTCATCTCCAACAGATGCCCCTTTGGAATTCGGTCAGCTGCAGCGATCTTCCAGAGAAACATGGAGAGCCTACTCAAGTCGGTACCACGCACGGTGGTTTTTCAGGACGACATGTTGGTCACGGGTCGGGACACCGTCGAGCATCTACAAAACCTGGAGGAGGTCCTCCAGCGACTGGATCGCGTAGGGCTGTGGCTGAAGAGGTCGAAATGCGTCTTCATGGCAACAGAAGTGGAGTTTTTGGGGAGAAAGATCGCGGCGGACAGCATTCGGCCCACAGACGCCAAGACAGAGGCTATCAGGAAAGCGTCCAGGCCACAGAACGTCACGGAGCTGCGGTCGTTCCTGGGACTCCTCAACTATTTTGGTAACTTCCTACTGGGGTTAAGCACCCTCTTAGAGCCCCTACATGTGTTATTGCGTAAAGGTGAGAACTGGGTATGGGGAAAAAAAACAAGTAATTGCTTTTGAGAAAGACAGAAACATTTTATGCTCCAACAAGCTGCTTGTATTGTATAATCCGTGTAAAAGACTTGTGCTAGCATTTGATGCGTCGTCGTAGGGAGTCGGGTGTGTATTACAACAAGCTAATGTTGCGGGGAAGTTGCAACCTGTCGCCTATGCCTCCAGGAGCTTGTCTAAGGCCGAGAGGGCGTACAGCATGATTGAGAAAGAGGCACTAGTGTGTGTGTGTGTGTTCGGGGTAAAGAAAATGCATCAGTACCTGTTTGGCCTCAAATTTGAGCTGGAAACCGATCACAAGCCCCTCATATCCCTGTTCGCTGAAAACAAGGGGATAAATACTAATGCCTCAGCTCGCATACAAAGGTGGGCACTCGCGCTATCAGCATATAACTATACCATCCGCCACAGGCGGATGCTCTCAGTTGGCTACCATTGCCCACCACGGGGGTAGAAATGGCGCAGCCTGCAAACTTGTTGATGGTCATGGAAGCGTTTGAAAATGATAAATCACCTGTCACGGCCCGTCAGATTAGGATTTGGACCAGCCAAGATCCTCTGCTGACCCTAGTAAAAAACTGTGTACTGCATGGGAGCTGGGCCAGCATCCCCGTTGAAATGCAAGAACTAATCAAGCCGTTCCAGCGGCGAAAGGACGAGCTGTCCATTCAGGCAGACTGCCTCTTGTGGGGTAACCGCATAGTGCTACCCAAAAAGGGCAGGGAGAAGTTCATCTCGGATCTCCACGGCACACACCCGGGTACAGCAATGATGAAAGCGATAGCCAGATCCCACGTGTAGTGGCCCGGTATTGACTCTGACTTAGAGTCCTGTGTACGGCAATGCAGTGTGTGTGCTCAGTTGAGCAACGTGCCCAGAGAGGCACCACTAAGTTTGTGGTCCTGGCCCTCCAGACCATGGTCAAGGATCCATGTTGACTATGCGGGCCCGTTTCTCGGTAAAATGTTCCTGGTGGTGGTGGATGCTTTTTCAAAATGGATTGAATGTGAAATAATGTTGGGGAGCACCGCCACCGCCACCATTGAAAGCCTGAGGGCCATGTTTGCCATCCACGGCCTGCCTGACATACTGGTCAGTGACAATGGGCCATGTTTCACCAGTGCCGAATTTAAAGAATTCATGACCCACAATGGGATCAAACATGTCACCTCGGCCCCGTTTAAACCAGCCTCCAATGGGCAGGCAGAGCGGGCAGTAAAAACAATCAAACAGAGCCTTAAACGAGTCACAGAAGGCTTACTCCAAACCCGCCTGTCCCGAGTACTGCTCAGCTACCGCACAAGACCCCACTCGCTCACTGGGGTGCCCCCAGCTGAGCTACTCATGAAAAGAACACTTAAAACCAGACTCTTGCTGGTTCACCCCAACCTGCATGATCAGGTAGAGAGCAGGCGGCAGCAATAAAATGTAAATGATGGTCGCGCCACTGTGTCACGGGAAATTGATCTGAGTGAACCTGTGTATGTGCTAAACTATGGACATGGTCCCAAGTGGATCGCGGCACGGTGATAGCTAAAGAAGGGAGTAGGGTGTTTGTAGTCAAACTAGACAATGGACAAATTTGCAGAAAGCACCTGGACCAAACGAGGCTGCGGTTCACAGACTGCCCTGAACAACCCACAGCAGACACCACCTTTTTCGAGCCCACAACACACACCCAAAGAATCAACGACACCACCCCGGACCAGAAAATCGAACCCATCACGCCCAGCAGCCCAGCAAGGCCAGGCTCACCCAGCAGCCCTGCAGGGCCAACAACACGCAAGCCCAGCGAGGGCACAGCCAACACACCAGAACTGACATTTGTACCGAGGCGGTCCACCAGGGAGAGAAAGGCTCCTGACCGCCTCACCTTGTAAATAGTTTTCACTTTGACTTTGGGGCAGGGGAGAGTGATGTTGTGTATCTGTAAAGCATGCACTCCCATGTTCTGCCACCAGGGAGTGCATCCCCTGAAGTCCGAAGGTATCCCAGCATCCCTTAGGAGCACTGTATATAAGCCGGCCCTTAAGGCCTGTTCCTCACTCTTGAGTGTCTTAATAAAGACTGAGGTCACTGTTACTTTAACTACCCTGTGTGCAGTCTCATCTCTGTCAGGAACACAACACTATCATTTCTCACAGTAGTGGTACAAAGGAGGCTTCTCTCCTTCAAGCTGGACTAACTGACATAGTTAATCAACACCTCACCCAGCTCCCACTGAATAATGACCACGGAAGTAAACAAACGAAACCTCAGGTTTACCGGTTTTATTCCGAGCACTGCACGTGAAGATTCAGTCGTTGAACCTCCGAAATACAAGAGTTTTCAAGCATAATTTATACAGGTTTTGGAGAGGAACTATCCTCCTTCAAAATCATCGATAGGTCTATTGCTATCAGCGAAGTTACATTGATTTGTCGACTCTTATCAGACGGGCTTTGAGTGGTACATGCAACTGTCGATCTCTCATCAATGTTTTGTTCCATTTTGCCCTCTACCCCAATCTCTCCGATGCCTAGTGTGGCTGTACTGGATTATTTATCTCTTCCTCAGGGACTTCTAAACAAAACTGCTGACTTCGGCTATTTAAGTGTTACAGAAGTTAACGGATTCAGTTTAATGCATTATACATTTGTGCTATACCTATATTGGCAAGTGTTACATACATAGGCAATTATACAGACCCTCCTAATCCTGATAAGTTCACTACCTTCAGTATAATTCTGACCACCTATTTGCAACTCTTACAATTTATTCCTTACAATTAGTGTCATCCGCAAATTTGGAGATACTGCATTTAATCCCCTCGTCTAAATCATTAATGTACAATGTAAACAGCTGGGGCCCCAGCACAGAACCTTGCGGCACCCCACTAGTCACTGCCTGCCATTCTGAAAAGTACCCGTTTACTCCTACTCTTTGCTTCCTGTCTGACAACCAGTTCTCAATCCACGTCAGCACACTACCCCCAATCCCATGTGCTTTAACTTTGCACATTAATCTCTTGTGTGGGACCTTGTCGAAAGCCTTCTGAAAGTCCAAATATACCACATCAACTGGTTCTCCTTTGTCCACTTTACTGGAAACATCCTCAAAAAATTCCAGAAGATTTGTCAAGCATGATTTCCCTTTCACAAATCCATGCTGACTTGGACCTATCATGTCACCATTTTCCAGATGCACTGCTATGACATCCTTAATAATTGATTCCATCATTTTACCCACTACTGAGGTCAGGCTGACCGGTCTATAATTCCCTGTTTTCTCTCTCCCTCCTTTTTTAAAAAGTGGGGTTACATTGGCTACCCTCCACTCGATAGGAACTGACCCAGAGTCAATGGAATGTTGGAAAATGACTGTCAATGCATCCGCTATTTCCAAGGCCACCTCCTTAAGTACTCTGGGATGCAGTCCATCAGGCCCTGGGGATTTATCGGCCTTCAATCCCATCAATTTCCCCAACACAATTTCCTGACTAATAAAGATTTCCCTCAGTTCCCCCTCCTTACTAGACCCTCTGACCCTCTTGGCTATATGCCCAAGATCGGCCATTTCCCAATTAATCCCTCACGGGTGAGCTTTCAGGGTTGTCCTTTCGCATGGGTAGCGCTTCTTCCCGAGCTGCAGGATCTACCTGTTGGCTTTCCCATCAAGGTTATACTAAATAAGTCCTTTCTGCCGGATTGTCCGATTTCCCTTTATCCAATGTTTTAACTATAGTACGGGCTAGGGCCTGCCTCTTTCGTCGGTTACACCTTTTTACAGGATAATACTAGCAAGATGAGTTCCTTTTCACTACAACCAGTACATTTAGTCCAGCATAGTTCATGTATAAGTCCTTTTTAGCCAACATTTTCTCAGTGTTTGACTTATGCCCCGCCTGGGGTATCCTCTGTTTCTTCTATCTTTCCTCCACTTGGGGTCTTTTCTATTCTGTCTAATTTCTGCCCTGCCTGGGGTATCCTCTATGTTGTCGAATGGTGTCCAATTCAGTCGAGTTTCCGTTTTCCTTGCCACCCGATGGTCTTCGCATAACCTCCTCAGGTAATGTCCATCATTGTCCCATCGATCATTCCTCCTTAAGCTCAGGGGTTATAATAAACCCGTTTATATCTGTCTTGTCAAGAGGAGTAAAGCAGAAGTCAATATCCATAATGGTGCATGAGGTGTTCCTTTCTTCATCTCAGTTGCCGTGATGCTCACACATTAATCTCCATTTTCTCGTGGAACAGCGATAATTTAGTAGTCCTGTGTTAGGGGGATTGATACTCAAGGTGCACCCGTCCACTTGGTCATATCCACAGTCATCTTTCATCATTCGTAGTGGATCGCGACATAAAGCAACTTGGTTATTTTTATAACAATCATCTATACTGAGACTCTTAGTACTGTTGTTCTCTTCAGTTACATTTCTGGTTTGTCATGGTACCGCACGCGATTTTGATTTCTTATTTCTCCTACATTGTTTGGTATAGAGGATCTCCCTTTCTCACATCATACTGTGGTATAGATAATACAAAACCTATTATATTTAAATGTCCGGTTACACATCTGGCCTTTGGGACCCAAGCATGACTGTTTCTCCGCAGTCTTGAGTCATGTTTTTGTCCAAGATCCATACATCAAGTGTTATCCAATCCGGCACCTTTCCATTCTGAAGCTGCTCCAGGTTATGTTGTATTCCATTGAGCAACCATGCACCATATCCTGTACATACTAGTTCTGTCTGTATGGTTTTACTTAAGTTCCGTTCTGCTCTATTCATCGAATTTATAGTTTTGGCATTATCTCGCAATGTGTGGGTCAGTTGTAATAATTCCCTTTCTGCGCCATTACCCAGTTGTGCCTGTATCTTTTCATTATCCTCATCCCGTTCCAGCAATCCCTGTAAGTGTGAGAGCGTTAACTCGATTATCTATCTTGTGTAGGTCTATAGTGCTTACCGTTGCAACTCCTGCCGGGTATCCTGCCACGTATCCTGCCATGTATTCGCCGCGTACCATTTCTAGTATTCCTCTTTGTCCCCGGTCCCGTTTTTTACATGACCCTCTTTCCACATTAAACTTCATGGTTTTGATACAGGGCCTTTAAGTGCTCGCAGGGTCAGGTTTGTATACAGGCTTATCGTGTTTAAATTTAGGAATACAGTAATTATTCGCTGACGTACCCCGAAGTGTATCTTATCCTTGGTCTGCCTTATCAATCTCCCTTTTGCCCCAGCGTTCATAGTTGGACACGTGTGCGGCGCTGGGGGTGTGATGGCCAGGGCCCTGGTAGTGCTCACTGTTGCTAAAGTAGTGGGTGGGGCCGTGTTGGTGGGTCTATCTCTGGAGATATCGCTCCACCACCATTCACAGATGTTGAGTGAAATCTGTACCCCCTTCCCCCGGGTGCAGTATCTCTGTCCCTCCTAATTATAAAATACACTGTGGTCTTATTCCCACTAATTATTGGTCCCGTATGACTGGCCCAGCCCCAATGTTGTTTTGTTTCCTCGTTACATTGTTTTATGCCCTTTATTTAAGTCTACTGTTGCTCCATGCATCACCATTAGTGTTTTTAATTCTTTTTAAATTAATGTCGCCCGAGTCCCTGTAATACAGGCCTTGCCGTCCCTCAGCCTGTTGTCCTTGATATGAGGCTGCGTTACCCCACGTTGTTTCCACGAGCACTAGAGTCCTGCAAAAAACAATATTTCCCGGTGGTCACCGGTTAGTTAGTGACCATGCTTTTTTAACTGGGTCCAGTGTTTCCACTGCCGATACCCCTTATAACTACCATAACTTACCATTATTACTTGATAGGGTCCGGTCCATTTGGGTGCGAGCCCGGACCTCTCTGGGGTAATCACCTGACTGCCTATTTGGGGTATTTGGACCTTCTGTTCCTTCGTGTCGTTCTCTAAGTCCTTGATTATTTGCTGATCTCTAGCCTGTGCCTTTAAATCATCTATCTGCTTACAGAGTTCCATTACAATTTTCCGCATCCTGTTTTTTTTTCAAAGGGTGTCCGACTAGGGGTTGCCTTGAGCTTCATTAGTACTTGGGGTATCCTGTCTACCCATCCCTTTCCAGTCTCTTTGATATGGGATATTTTTGCCTGATCCCTAGTAAAGCGCAGGCCTGTTTCAACAAACTTTCCCTGTGAAGTGGGTACCTTGATTTAAATCTACTGTAGTGGCATTATTTCTTCTGCTAGGATCCTGGCCACGGTTTCTGCTGAACAATTTCTAGTGGCGAAAGTCTCTACCCACTTCGTAAACTGGCCTATTACTTCTAGGCGGTATGTCTTCCCCTTGTTGCTGGATAACGGTCCAGTAAAATCTATCTGCAAGTTTTCCCAGGGTCCTTTCGGTCGGGGCTGATGTCCCATTCTGACCTTTACTTTCCCCCCTGGGTTGTATTTTGCGCATATCACGCACCTTCTACAGTGGTCCTCTATATCTCTACCCATTTCCTTCCACCACCAGCATCTGGACATCGAGCTTATCATGTTGATTCTACCTGTATAGACATACCCATGATATAAATTTATTAGGCTCCCCTAGATGCATTCCAGGGCCACCACATTCCCATTATTTCTTCCATATCCCGTCGGTCCCTTGTTGGGCCCCTCTCTGCTTCCATCCCTCCTTTTCCTGTGGAGTGGCTTCCCTCTGTACCTTAAGCATGTTTACTTCCTCAGTCCCGATTGTACACACACTGACTTGGGCTTCCCTGGCCAGTGTACCTGTCTCTGCCACTCACTTGGCTGCTTCATTTGCCCATGCATTCCCCTGTTGATGTTGATCACACACTCTTGGGGTAGCAGGGAGGCTTCCACTAAGTGTTTAACAATCTCCTCATGTTTACTCGGCCCTCCTCCTGAGGTCATGTATCCCCATCTGCTCCAGGCTATCATATAATCATGCACTACTCCAAAAGCATATCGACTGTCTGTATAGATGTTTACTCCGTTTCCCCAAGCCAGCCTCAGAGCTTCAGTGAGAGCCACTAATTCAGCCACTTGAGCTGATTGACCCCCTTCAAACCATCCTGCCCTTTTGATCTGTCCGCTGCTATCTACCACGGCACATCCGTGGCGTCCCATATAGTGCCGAGACCCATCTACATATAGATCCATGTCTTCCTCCTCAAGCCTGACTACTTCCCTTGGCTTCTCCTGTCGGGCTACACTGATGCTCCTTTCCCTGCATAATGATCCATCCTGCAGGGTTGTTACAGTTGTCTTTTATTGTTACCGTCCCGTTGGGGGGGGTTAAGAGCATGCATCCCACCTTGCCCATCGCGCGTTGGATACCATTTTTCGCCTTCCTGTGTTAAGCAATTCTACTAATGCTGGGTATGTGTCCCGATATTATTATGCCACTGGCCTATGCCTGTCCCCATGTAATGATCTTTACTGTAGTGGGTATAGATGTGGAAGGGCCTATTCTGGTTGGGTAATCCCAGGGCTGGAGCACTTGTGAGAGCTTGTTTTAATCTTACAACCACAATTTCCTGATCTCGGCATTTCTGCAGTAGTTGAATAGCCCTAGTACCTGCCTGACCCCTTTCCCAGTTCCTGGCCTGGGCATTGATTGAGTTGCTTCTTTTCTGAACTTAGGCATCTGTCATATATCCTAGATGTTACTTCGCTCTTCCCACCTGCACCTTCCTATGATTTATTTTTAATCCCGCACTCTGTAGAGATCCTAGCATTGTATTTGAAGCTAGTACATGTTGTTGTTCTGTGCTGGAGGCAATAAGATTATCATCCACATCCTGCAAAAGGGTGCTCCCTTCTTTGCCTGTTGGGGGTCGTGCCTTCCTGCGCCTCTTCCATTATTGCAGCTAAAACATCAGGCGAGCTGCGCAGGGGTGTGTCTCCTCCCCCTTCATCTCTGCTGCTATTGTTGCTTTAACTCTTCTACATGTTCTGCCCATTCCAAAGTTTCATCATAATCATCTCCTATCTTAAATCCTAACTTAATTATCTTTTGAAGTGCCTCTCCTAGTCCGTCTTTAAACATTTTCAAGAATGCTGCATCATTTTTGTCGGGGTCATCAGCCCCAGAGTGGTTTTTGTATTCAATCCACTTTCGTTCCCCATACTCCCCTACTCTTTTGCCTGCCTTTTGAGTCACAGTATTCTACTCCAATCTTTTGTCAGAATTCTGTATTTCTACTATTTTTCTTTAGGGTTTAGTAACTTATTCAATAGAATTTGTCTCTCCTGTGGGCTGAGTCTCCTGTGGACTGAGGGGTACCTCCTGTATGGTAATGTGGGCTACTCTATGTCCTTTGGTGGGAATGGTGGTAGTGCGTATCGGTGCCGCTGATAGATAGCCATTATCATGTGCCGGGGGCCTCTCTACTCCGCACTCGTTATCCCAGTCTGATTTACTGTTAGGTTGGGTTTGTGGACTACACTTGCCCACCGTGGGGTACATTGGCTCTATTACTGTCGGTGATGGTGTTATGGCTGTGCACTGCACTATCCATCTGGTCCTGTCTTTATCTCTTCCAGCTTATTTATCTTAGCTTCTAACTCTTGAATTTGTTTTGTTTGAGTATCTATCTGTCCTCTGTAGCAAGCGAGTATTATTACATAGGCTTTCTTCGTTTTATTTTTGTTCTGACTATCCCACCATTTCCTCTGACTGTCAGGTGAGTCTTCTTTCTTTTATTAAGAAATCCAAATTAATAATGTTCAGTCTAAAACAGCTGTCAATGGAAAGGGTTAACTCCTTTATAGGTTTGTGAGAAGGTCTGACATCATTACGTGACTTCGTGTAATCTTTTAAGCTTTTCCCGATATCAGAATTTTTCCAAGTCTTTGTGCCTTCAAAACTTGCTTAGAATTAGGAATCTGTTAAAACAGCAGAAATTATTAGTAAAGTTGTCAAAATAAAACCTACTCATCGGGAAAGACAGCATTTTAAATTAAACTCCAATTTCTCTAAACTCCCAATTCAAATACTTGCCAAAGATTTTTTCATTGATTTAAAATGAGACCACACATTTTTAATAGCTATCTTTTTTACTGAAATCCAATTTTCACACAAGCTATATACATTCCAGCATTTCGTTTTTATGATCCCGTTCACTGAGCAAATCTTGTGTTTTTTTTCTCTCAGCACAAAATCTAAACTTCCGAGCCGGTTCTATCTTTTTTAAGAATTCTCTAATTCCCAGTTTTTTCCTTCCTTTGCTGAGTTCGTATAACTTAGATTTTTTTTCCCTTTTAAATCTGAACTTAATAAAAAAAATTTGGTGACCATCCTCTATTCCATAGTTAAACATCTTTGTTTCTCTTTCTCGGCACAAAACTTCTCTGTCGGGTTTAACTCGTAAGTTTTTATATTTAAACCAATATCTTTTTCACAGTCAATTTAAATCTCCTTTCTTCACATTAGGTTTTGTATTTTGATGATCTTCCTCCAGTCCATTTTCCTAAACATCTTTTTTCTCTTTCTAGCAGCTGCTGCTTTCAAGGTCGCATTTTTAATTTTTGATAAAAACACGCTGTCCTTTGTAAATTCAATGTGTTTTTCCAGCATTTTTCTTTTCTTTTATTAATTTTCCATTTTTCTCAGCTAACATTTTATCCCACTGGCCAGTTTTCCTAGGATCCTGGGGTCCCACCCCACTTTTTAGGTTGTATTCCTTCTTTGTTTGCGCTGCACACGATCAATACCAGCTTCTCCGTGTTAGTACTGTGTCACGCTTCGGGACATACACCTTATTTTTCCTCTAACGATCGCTGGGGTCTTCTCCCCCTTAGGTTGTATTCCTTCTTTTTCAGGCAATACTCCTATCGCACCCTTGGTTTTCGTCCTTCCGTGGTTCGCTATAACTTGTTCCACAGATTGCCCCTTCTAATTCTTTATACAGATTACCTCCTTCCCAGTCAATGCTACAGCTGCAGATGGTACAAATCATACTCACTGCCATTCAGCTGTCTCATCATCCAGGTCGGAGAGTCTATATCCTGCTGACCACACCAAATGTAGGGGTACAAAGGAGGCTTCTCTCCTTCAAGGTGGACTAACTGATATAGTTAATCGACACCTCGTCCAGCTGCCACTGAATAATGACCATGGAAGTAAACAAACAAAACCTCAGGTTTACCGGTTTTATTATAAGCAATGCATGGGAAGGTTCAGTCATGGAACCTCCAAAATACAAGAGTTTTCAAGCATAATTTATACAGGTTTTGGAGAGGAACTATCCTCCCACAAAATCATCGATAGGTCTATTGCTATCAGCGAAGTTACATTGATTTGTCGACTCTTATCAGACGGGCTTTGAGTGGTACATGCAACTGTCGATCTCTCATCATTGTTTTGTTCCATTTTGCCCTCTACCCCAGTCTCTCTGACACCTAGTGTGGCTGTACTGGATTATTTATCTCTTCCTCAGGGACTTCTAAACAAAACTGCTGACTTCGGTTGTTTAAGTGTTACAGAAGTTACGGATTCAGTTTAATGCATTATACATTTGTGCTATACCTACATTTGCAAGTGTTTCATACATAGGCAATTATACAGACCCTCCTAATACTGATAAGTTTACTACCTTCAGTGTAATTCTGACCACCTATTTGCAACTCTTACAATTTATCCCTTACACTCACGATGACAGCATTCCCACTCCCGCCACTGCCAGTCTGCCGTTGCACCCGATATGGCCCACACCCCGGCCATCCCACACTGCTGTCACCCATGCTGAGATGGGGCGGGGCAGAACATAAGAACATAAGAAATAGGAGCAGCTGTAGGCCATTTGACCCCTCGAGCCTGCTCCGCCATTTAATAAGATCATGGCTGATCTGAAGGCAGTTAGCAGGTGGCCCCTCCATGCCCACAGCTGATCGAGGGTGTCCTCCTAGGCCGTCTGACCTGCATTCCTCATATACACAGCAGCTCTCAAGCGGCCTTGCTGCAGCCACTGAGAAACCATTGAGCAGGAGCAGTAGGCGAGGGAGGGGGTGAGGCAGAGAGGTGGCAAATGCCTACATAAAACAAATTAATTGAAGGCATCCCCATGGGTGCTATCTAAATAATGGTGCATAAGTCACTCATATGTTATATCATTTGAAGGTACAGGTGCTGCTCCATTTTGTATTCTTTCAAGGGGTGTGGTTGTAGTCAAAATGGCCACGGCCTGATGCTTGTGTGTTATATTATTTGAAGGGGCGGGTGCTCCATTTTGTATTGTTTCAGGGGATGGGGTTGTCTGGATTTTTGGATGGATTTCTTTACAATAAAATGTTACATTGAATGTTTCCTGCAGCCTCTGGTGTATGACTGTTGACTTGTAATGGAGAGGTGGCATTATCGTACCTCAGTACACATTCATTATTAGCTGCATCCCTCAGCTCATTTAAATGAAGCAGTCCATTATGATCCGCCGCCAAATAGCTCTGCCGCCGACCGCATTGGCACGCTGCCTCCTGCGTGGTTGCTGCTGGTCATTGCCTTCTTGCTGGACATTCAGGGCATCGTCAGGCTCCTCCTCCCCCTCTTCCTCACCATCCTGAGGTGGGTCTGCGATCCCCACTGGCAAGGCCTGGACCCTCATGCTGGCCAGGTTGTGCAGCATGCAGCACCCCTGCAATGAATAGTGAGATCTGTTAAGGAGAGTATTGAAGGCTGCCTCCAGAGCAGTCCAGGCATCGGAATCACTGCTTCAGCATCCCTATTGTTTGCTCTATGAGGTTGTGGGTGGTGGCATGTTTCTCATTGTAGCGTTCTTCCGGCTCTGTGGTGGGGTTGTGGAAGGGGGTTATTGGCCAGGTAGCCAGTCCATATCCCTTGTCCCCGAGCAGCCAGTGGCTGTAACAGTTGAGGCACTGTGCTCTCCCACAGGATAAAAGCAACATGTGCACTTCCAGGATGGCGAGCATTGACTGCGAGGATGCATTGCGTGTGGTCGCACACCAGCTGCACAGTTAGGGAGTGGTATCCCTTTCTGTTTCTGAAGACCTTGGCATTCTGGAATGGTGCTCACA
This sequence comes from Pristiophorus japonicus, assembly GCF_044704955.1. Classification (NCBI taxonomy): domain Eukaryota; kingdom Metazoa; phylum Chordata; class Chondrichthyes; family Pristiophoridae; genus Pristiophorus; species Pristiophorus japonicus. Next base: position 157,715,956 of record NC_091986.1, read on the forward strand.
AGGCCACATGTGGCAATCAATTGCTCCTTGCACCCTTGAGAAGCCCTCTATCCTGGCAAACCCACATGTGCGCTCATCCTGTTTCTCCCTGGTCATCGGGAAGGTAATGAAGTCCATTCGATGGCTATAGAGAGCCTGTGTGACATCGCGGATGCAACGATGTGCTGTGAATTGTAGCATATGTTCCCTGAAGCAGCCTGGAAATAACCGGAGGCATAGAAGGTGAGTGCAACTGTGACCTTCACTGCGACGGGCAGCACAGTCCTGGTGCCGATGTGAGGCTGCAGGTCTTCCTGCAGGAGATGGCATATCTTTCGGAAGTGCAGCCTTCTAACACACTGCTTGTCGGACAGGTCCAGATTTGAGCGTTGCCTTAAAGCCATGGTGGATAAGGCCTCCTTCCCCGATGCTTAGGGGCTCTCCTCCTTCGGTCACCAACATGGCCAACTGTCCTTTTCTGTTCATGACGCCTTCATCGAGCATCTAGAATGCAATGCTGGTGAACAAGTAATTAAAGTTTTAGAAATAAGTTTCTCTGAAGGTCAGCTGGTATTTCTCTCTGCCGTTGCAAACTCGGAGGCTCACCACCGTACTCTGTGTAAACGTTGCACTGACTGTGACCTCCGAGGGAAGCGCTTGCTGATCCCTTTAACTAGCCATGAGTTAACAACTCTGCAAGCCTGTACTGACTGTTTTTCCAGACATTGTTCTTGGCAGCAGTTAAATGAGACGGCTGCACCTAATTTTCTGACCAGGTTGCAAGCGTGTGCGTTGCACCAGGAATACATCATGATCGGAGTGATCGGCAGCAGCCAGGCGCTACTGGTTTGCGCTCGCTTTGAGTCTCTAATGAATTTTCGATCAGGGTGCCAAACGCTGCACTTCCAGTCGGTAACCTCTCACACTTCCATGAATGTCCCCTCTGGCCGCTAACTGAGGCGTTAAACAACCAAAAATCCAGCCCCTAATACCAGAAAGCTACGTTTCAGAGAGGCAAAATAGCACCTAGTAATTAGTTAAATCTGTTGAAGACACAAGGTTATTTTTGGCGTACAAAGCACATCGCAAGCCTGCAAGCCCGAGGAAGCTGCAGGATAAGGCTTCAGTACAATGAAGAGATCCAACACTGAACCATCTATAAAGGAGAAAATAACACATCCATCGCAATGATCAGCATCTTCCCCTTCAAACTCTCCATCAACCTGTGACAGCAAGGAAGGTTAGCTAAATTAACTTTAACTAATTGCACTATCTACAAGTAAATTAATAATTTAAGCAGATTGGTGCTCTTTATAATACTGATCCTGCCCTTTCCCAATATTCTCTTAAATTTGTCTTTTTCAAATATTTATCATTCCTCTTTTAAAACCTATTATTAATCTGTTTCCACTATTATTTCTGGTGGGGCATTTCATGTTCTGACAACCCTCTGCATAAAAACTTTTCGCCTATTCCTTCAATCTTTTGGTGATCATCTTAAACATTTAACCTTCTAGTTACTGATTAACTGAACTGTAGAAATTATGGGCCCAAGTTTTCACACGATAAAAAACGGGCGCCCCTCCGAGCTGGGCGCCCGTTTTTCGCGCCTAAAACGGCACCTAAAAAAAACCTCGCGATTCTGGAGCGTTCTGCAGCTCCTTGTCTGCCTGGCGCGGCGCCCAGGGGGGGCGGAGCCTGCACTCGCGCCGATTTTGTAAGTGGGAGGGGGCGGGTACTATTTAAATTAGTTTTTTTCCTGCCGGCAACGCTGCGCGTGCGCATTGGAGTGTTCGCGCATGCTCAGTGTGAAAAAAACATTGGCACTCGGCCATTTTTGTAGTTCTTTGTAGCTGTTTAATTTTTGAAATTTTTTTTAATAAAAGCACATTGCCATCAGCACATCTCACTGCAGCCTTCTCACTGTCTCCTCCCCCCACCCCTCGTGGGAAGAAAGGGCGCCTCAGGCTGACTGCAGAATTCTCCGTGTCTGAAGCACTTTCACACAGGTAGGAAGATGGTTTATTTAATCTTTTCTTTGCTTATAAATGTTTATTCAGGTTGGATTTATTTGTATAATATTTGTAGAAGTATAAATAAGGATTTATTGTAGAATTTAATGAGTTCCCTTCCCCCCCTCCCCCCCCCCCCCACCTCGTTCTGGACGCCTAATTTGTAACCTGCGCCTGATTTTTTAATGTGTAGAACAGATTTTTTCAGTTCTACAAAAATCTTCACTTGCTCCATTCTAACTTAGTTTTCACTGTGGAAACTTTCAAATCAGGCGTCAGTGGCCGGACATGCCCCCTTTTGAAGAAAACATTCTGTTCCAAAGTAGAACTGTTCTACCTGACTAGAACTGCAGAAAAAGAAATGTGGAGAATTGCGATTTCTAAGATAGTCCGTTCTCCACCAGTTGCTCCTAAAAATCAGGCGCAAATCATGTGGAAACTTGAGCCCTATATACTTTATTTTCCTTATCAAAACCTCTCAATTTTGAACATCTCTTATCATATCTCAACTTAATCTTTTTTGTTTTATCTTTGTAACAAAAACAAAGTTCATTCTGTTATCCTCTTGGTGAATCTTTTCTGCACCCTCATCATGGGCTCAATTTTCCACAAACCCGTTTTCTGGATTATTGTCAGAGTTACGCCCATTTTTCTCGGCCAGAAATGTGGCAGAAATATTTTGCCAAATTTTCCCCAATGTATAATTTGAATTTAGAACATAAGAATTGGAACAGGAGTAGGCCATCTCGCCCTTCGAGCCTGGTGCTGCGCAGCGTGTCCAGTCACCTCGGCGGCGGGGGGGGGGGGTGGAGCCTGCTGTCTGTGCCAAAAAACGAAGCCACACCTTCTGCACACGCGTGGAAAAAAAAGTTACGTTTTTGACGTCGTTCCAATGGACGTGCATGCTCAGTACAGCTCGGATTTGGACATTTTTAAAGAGCCAGCTGCATGTGTGAGAAGGAGTGCCGTGGGAGCATTGCGAAAATCGTAGCTGCAGCAATACAAGATGCAACACACTGCAAGGACCAAGGGCTGGCGATATTTCTGGCCTGGGCGTTAAAAAAGGGTTTTCAGATCGCTGGCTTCTCGCCCATTCTCAAAGCACCTAGTCTCCATTTTTGAAAATGGGCGTTACCGCGAGCGATATAAAATGGGCGGTGGCGGTAAATTTTTTTGACCTTCTGCCGTAAACTGTGGCTGTCCTTAGCAACGGCATGGCAACGCTCGATTCCTGCGATTCAGAAGATCAAGTGTCATCATGACATGCACAGAAGAGGATACAGAAAGAGAGGGAGCTCAGAGGGACTGAAGGCGTGTCTGGGTGTGGTGTGGCTGCTTTGGGAGGAAGGAGGGAGGCTTTAGAGGCAAACAAAAATTAGCTGGTACCAGCCACATGTTTGACCGAATTTGCCCTATAATGGAGAGAGAGGAGGAGCATCGCAGCACGCTGCGGAGACTGACACTGGAGAGAGCAGTGAGGTGGGAGTGGAGCACATTGGAGGGCGCAAATGAGCCAGGAGGTTCTCAGACGAGGCAAATGCCTCCCTCCTGCAGGAGGTCAAGTAACACTGGGCTGATTTGACACAGGGAGGGCATGGGAAGCCCACCCCAAAGGCATACCAGAGGATATGGACTGAGATAGCAGAGGTGGTCTCGTCAGCGACCAACGAGGTTCGTGAGGGCAACCAATGCCGCAAACGATGGAATGACCTTGTGGGATCCTCAAGAGTAAGTGTTACATTGATTTACATGTACTTATGTATTTATATAATTTGATTTGTAACAGTCATCAGTAACTAGCATCAGATGTGAGGTCTTTCACTTTTACCGGGAATGTTTTACTCAAAACACGGTGTATGTCTTTAGGTAAAGAATGATAATTTTCATAATAATCATGATTACATCTGTCGGTTACGTATTGTATCAGTCTCTGTGACAGTACCTAGCAATGATATCATGCACTGATCTCATGCCATGTCGTCCTGATACCTTTTGCAGAAGAAGCTATCGACGATGAGGTCTGTGCAGAGGCGAACGGGTGGGGGCCACCAGTCCCCAGCGACATCACTGAGATGGAGGAGTGAGTGCTCGCACTCGTGGGGAAGCACACCCGGATAGCCACGGACACATCTGCAGACCCTGAAGTGATGCCACGTGAGTAAAGCTTACACCATTGCGTGATGTAAAGTCAATACACCCACTCATATCCAAACAATCATATATGATAGATGATTTCTAAAATTATCATAGAAATAATGATCGCCTAATGAAAATCATTGGATGGTCATGAAATGTGATGTCTGCGATGATTTTGAGAGCGGTGGTGCTTTTGCCATGCATATGCTGTGTGTAGCGATGGACTCGCCTTGTCACCCTAGCACCCACTTCTCCTCTAATCAGTTAATTTGTGTTTTGCAGCTCAGCCAGCAGCGCGTCCCAAGGCAAGACCACACAGATCAGAAGGTGGGGGCGTGGGGCCCGACGCTCCGGATGATCCTACATCTGGTGCTGAGGAGCTCCGATTCTCGCCCATCAATCTGCTGGGTCTGTTCTCCACGGATGAGAGCGCGGACTTCGAGGAACCTGCATCGCCACGCTCCAGAAGCCATTCCACCTTCAGGCCATGTAGTGGTCCTCCGGTCATTCCTGCCTCCACTCTGGAGGTACCAGCCCCAATCACCTCGCCACAGGGCACCGCATTTGCCCCCAGGACGGCGCCGACCCCGTGGAGGTCTCGTGGACATGGTAGGTCTGTTCCACGAACGTCACATGAGAACGGAGAGATGGTACAGTTGTCCAGGAGGACTGTAGACATTGGTGACCAGATCATCGAAGCATTGGCCACCATGACCGAGTTCATTCCGCGGATGGCGGAGGCCCTGGATGCGATTGCCTGGAACACTGCTGCCATAGGCCTCCCAGTGGTCCCCGAGCGTGGCACTCCACCCCTATGTTCCGCACTATCAATGCGAATGACAGCTGAGAGCAAGGACCAAAATCCTGCTTCTGCATCAGGGAAAGTTGCCCCCTCGGCACCCCCCCGCTCCCGCACCCGTGCAACGACTGCATCTGCCTTCGTCCCCCACAATGAGGCACCACCTGAGGAGCTCCTTGGCCAGGCGCCATGGAGCGAGGAGGGGAAGGGGTAGAGGTGGGGAGAAGAAGGGGGGGGAAATAAATTGAGGTACATGTGTGCAGATGATGGCTGTGTTATATCTCCATCTGCGTGTATGCAATTTGTTGCAATGTATGGGGGCTGGGGACCACCCTCCTGTTTTGCCTTTGTATTCTGTGTTGCTGGACATGTTGAACATTTGATTGATGTCAATGATGGAAAAAGTGGGGTGCGGGTGGGGTTTGGGTATTATTGTCTGTGATATTTAAGATTTCAGACCAATGTTGGTATAAAATTTTTGTTATTGAACATAACCTTGTTGCGCAATGTCTCAGATAGCTGAACCATTACACACTGGTGATTCCTTAACGTGAAAGGGTTAAATACAACTTAACATCAATCAACGTAAACTTTAACTGGCACCAAGCTGATGGGCACCATTGATGTCTGAGCTGCACACACACAGCAGTGTGTCAGCGTTGTCACTCACATCAGCGCTCTTTCAGGCAAATTGTTCAGATATCAGCTCCTCACGTAAGAATGGGAATTAACAAATGCCAGCCACACCGCTGGCGTTCGTTTAGAACAGTTCCACATTTTCTGGGCAGTTTTTTGGGCGAGCAATATTGTAGACGATATGTGTGCGAGGTGGTGAAATTGACGGTGGGCGATCTCCTGGCCGCTAGTATCGCCAAATGTGCTCTTTACGTCAAAAAAAGTGGGCGGGTGGTATTATTGAATCTCGGCGTTAATTCAGTGTGGAAAGTAATGCCGGGCGATATTATGGGAGTTGATTTTGCCCATTCTGCTGATTCCACCCAAAAAAAGTGGTCGGGCGGTAATATTTATTCGCGGCGTTAAGCACATGGGGAAAGTAACGCTCGGCGATAAGTTTCCTAACAATGCCCATCTGCTTCCACTTTGTGCCAAAATGGGTGATATATGGGCGTTAAATGTCATTTCAGCAGTAAAATGGGCGTGAAGTGGGCGTTAAGCATGCAAAAATAGTGGAGGTTCTCGCCCCAAGAATTTCTTACAGGGTGAAGTGGAGGCACTAATTACTGTGATTGAGAACAGATGGCAGGAGCTGGACACCAACACAGGTCACATAAAAGTTCCACCCAAAGCAATAAAAAATGCTGGAACCAACTTGCAGAAGATTACTGTGCAGTGGTGACCACCACTAGATCTGGAGGCCAATGTAAAAAGAAATGGCAGGACCTTGGTCAAGTAGTTAGTGTAAGTAATATTTTCATTTATTCAATGGAATTGCAATTGCAATTGTAAATGTGACCAGCTGTACATGTACCATCTAGCAAAAAGACACCCTCTCTAAAATGTTGCATTTTCATCTTTGCAGAGGAAGGTGGCACATAATAAAAGGGAAAGAACTCGAATGGGAGGAGGCCTGGCAAATCTGCACCCACTGACACCCTTGGAAGAGAGGGTCACTGCTTTGATGGATCCTGCCTGGAGAAAAGCAATCCGTGCTGCACAAGCTGGGCCCACATTTGAGGGTGAGGGTAAGTCCTGCAAATTCATCACGGTCCTTCAAATCAGCCTGCTGCCTGGCCTGCGATGTGTGAGCCTACTCATGCTACCCACCCTGCCCCCTCCTCTGCTGCTAACCATTTGACTGTTCTGTTATCTTTTGCAGAACTTGAGACCAAGCTGACAATGCAGAAGAAGATTCAGATGAGGACGAGCCTGGAGAGGAGAACATCTTCCAATCCCACCCTCCAGACCAAGAACACGGGGGTGAGGGGGAGGGGATGGAGCTGGATAAAGCTCCCACTGTTGTACTGACTTTGGAGGAGGTGCCACTCATAGAGGGGATAGCCCCTTCCATGACAAGGGGTTGAGTGTTGGTGGGATATTCCATGGTTTCACACCTTCTGAGGTTGCAGGTCCCAGTGGTGTGGTGCAGCAAGGCACACCCAGGGCCCCACCGTCCCAGGTTGCGGGTCTCAGTGTTGGGGAGCGAGCCACACCCATGAGGAGCAGGGAAGGAGAGCTCAACCGTGCTCTCCTGAGATGCAGGATGTAACAGATGTGATTCAGATGATGTCTGTGAGTGCGGAGAGCATTGATCTTACCCGATCACTCCTGGACACCATCAGTGGGGTGAATGATGAGGTAGCGGGACTGTCGGGAGAAGTAACAGCAATGACACGAGAAATGGGAACGATATCTGGGACCATCAGTGAGGGAATAGTGGCTATGAGGGAGGGAATGTCAGAGGTAGTGCAAACCATGTCACTGACCATGAGCAAGGGAATGTTGTAGGTCGTTGAGACACTGTCGGGGCGCATGAGGGACGGCATGTTGGAGTTAGCTGCTGCAATAAGGGAACACGCCCAGACCCCGCGCCCATTGACAGAATCAACTGCCACTCCCACTCCAATCCCCATACCAGCCTCTGAAGGGCCCAAAGCCGGGCCCTCCAACTTTCAGCCTGTGACCTCCAGCTTGCCCCCTAACGCCGATGCCCCCCAGCCTCAAGACGTGTGCAGTACCCGAGATGTTATAAAGAATAGATTTGGTATAAAGCCCAGAAACACTGTGCCACTGCCTGTGGGCAGGGGTGATGGAGTGTCCAAGACCGAGCGCTGCGGGCGGTCTAAGAATAAGGGGGAGGGGGATGGGTGCAGCCTTTCTTTGCTGCTGTTGTTGCTGTTGTTGTTATTGTTATATATGTAAACCTGTATATACCTTGTGTAGCCACCAGAGGGCTCATCCCCTGGAGTCCCAAGGATCCCAAAATCCCTTGGGAGCACAGGTACTTAAGGAGGCCTCACAGGCTGGAGAGGCACTCTGGAGACCTGCAATAAAAGACTAAGGTCACGTTTTACTTTGAGCTCACAGTATCCAGTTAGACTCTTTATTCATACATAACAACTGGCGACGAGATACAGATGACGAACCCAATGGTGCAGAGAACAGTAGGCATCCTGGAGAAATTCTCCGAGGGAGTTGATTAGGAAAACTTCATGGAGCGACTCAACCAATACTTCGTGGCCAACGAGCTGGAAGGAGAAGCGAATGCTGCCAAACGAAGGGCGATTCTCCTCACCGTTTGCGGGGCACCAACGTATGACCTTATGAAAAATCTGCTTGCTCCAGCAAAACCCACAGAGAAATCATATGATGATTTGTGCACACTCGTCCAGGAGCATCTGAACCCGAAGGAAAGCATTCTGATGGCGAGGTACTGGTTCTACACTTACAAAAGATCTGAAGGCCAGGAAGTGGCGAGTTATGTCGCCGAGCTGAGACGCCTTGCAGGACATTGCGAATTTGAAGGACATTTGGAGCACATGCTCAGAGACTTCTTTGTACTTGGCATTGGCCATGAAGATATATTTCGCAAACTTTTGACTGTAGAGACCCCAACCTTGAGTAAAGCATAGCGATAGCCCAGGCATTCATTACCAGCAGTGACAATACCAAGCAAATCTCTCAGCACACAAGTGCTGCTACAAGTACTGTGAACAAAGTGATGTTGTTTTCAAATCGCAACATACAGGGCAGGCCCCACATACCTGCAGCTGCACGACTGCAGATGTCCCAGAGTCCACCATCAAGGGTGATGAATGTAAGTCCATTAACATCTTGTTGGCGCTGCGGGGGTGATCATCATTTCCATTCATGCCACTTCAAAGGGTACGTTTGCAAGGGCTGTGGAACAATGGGACACCTCCAACGTATGTGCAGGCGAGCTGCAAACCCTGTTAATCCTGCAAACCACCATGTTGCAGAGGAGGACAGATCCACGGCGGATCACGACGAACCAGAGCCTCAGCCTGAGGAGGCAGAGGTATATGGGGTGCACACATTTACCACAAAGTGTCCCCCGATAATGCTGAAGGTTAAATTAAATGGACTCCCGATGTCAATGGAGCTGGACACGGGCACAAGCCAGTCCATTATGAGCAAAAGACTTTCGATAAATTGTGGTGCAGCAAGGCCTCAAGGCCAGTCTTGACTCCCATTCGCACGAAACTGAGAACTAACACAAAGGCACTGATTCCCATAATTGGCAGTGCTACTGTAAAGGTTTCCTATAATGGAGCGGTGCACAAGCTATCACTCTGGGTGGTACCGGACGCTGGTCCCACGCTGCTCAGCAGGAGCTGGCTGGGAAAGGTACACTGGAACTGGGACGATGTCCGAGCGCTCTCGTCCGCTGATGACACTTCGTGTGCCCAGGTCTTAAACAAGTTCCCTTCGCTGTTCGAACCAGGCATCGGGAAGTTCCAAGGAGCAAAAGTGCAGATCCACCTAATTCCGGGGGCGTGACCCATCCATCACAAGGCGAGAGCAGTACCGTACATGATGAGAGAAAGGGTAGAGATTAAGCTGGACCGGCTGCAACGAGAGGGCATCATTTCACCGATCGAATTTAACGAGTGGGTCAGTCCGATTGTTCCAGTCCTCAAGGGAGATGGCACCGTCAGAATCTGTAACTATCAAAGTAACTACCAATTATTTCTCCCTGCACTACCAAAGGCTGACAACCTTTTTGCGATGCTGGCGGGTGGAAAGACGTTCACGAAGCTGGACTTGACCGCGACCTACATGACACAGGAGCTGGCCTTACCTGCATCAACACGCACAAAGGTCTCTTCAATTACAACAAATGCTCGTTTGGGATTCGATCAACCATGGCGATATTCCAGAGAAACATGGAAAGCTTACTGAAGTCGGTCCCATGCACCGTGGTCTTCCAGGATGACATCTTGGTTACAGGTCGGGACACCGTCGAGCATCTGCAGAACCTGGAGGAGTTTCTTAATTGACTCAACTGCGTAGGGCTCAGGTTAAAACGCTCGAAGTGCATTTTCCTGGCGCCTGAAGTGGAGTTCCTGGGGAGAAGAATCACGGCGGACAGCATTAGGCCCACCGATTCGAAGACGGACGCAATCGAGAATGCACCGAGGTCACAGAACGTGACGGAGCTGCGGTTCTTTCTCGGACTCCTGAACTATGTTGGTAACTTCTTACCGGGTCTCAGCACACTGTTAGAACCACTGCATGTCTTACTGCGTAAAGGAGACGAATGGGTATGGGACAAAAGCCAAGAAAATGCCTTTGTAAAAGCTAGAAAATTGTCATGCTCAAACAAATTGCTTGTGTTGCATGATCCATGTAAGTGTTTGGTACTAGCATGTGATGCGTTGTCGTATGGGATCGGGTGTGTATTGCAACAAGCTACTGAATCTGGGAAATTGCAACTGGTTGCTTATGCATCCAGTAGTCTGTCCAAGGCTGAGAGAGCCTACAGCATGATTGAAAAAAAAGCGTTAGCGTGTGTTTATGGGGTAAAGAAAATGCATCAATATCTGTTTGGGCTCAAATTCGAATTGGAAACTGACCATAAGCCAATGATATGCCTTTTTCCCGAAAGTAAGGGGATAAATACGAATGCATTGGCCTGCATCCAGAGATGGGCACTCATGTTGTCTGCATACAACTATGCCATCCGCCACAGGCCAGGCACAGAAAACTGTGCCGATGCTCTCAGTAGGCTGCCATTGCCCATCACGGGGGTGGAAATGGCACAACCCGCAGATTTAGTCATGGTAATGGAAGCATTCGAGAGTGAGCAATCACCTGTTATCGCCCGACAGATTAGAACCTGGACGAGCCAGGACCCCTTACAGTCCCTAGTAAAAAATTGTATGCTTTACAGAAGCTGGTCCAGTGTCCCAGTGGAAATGCTGGAAGAAATAAAGCCATGCCAGTGGCGCAAAGATTAAATGTCTATACAGGCAGATGGCCTTCTGTGGGGTAATCGGGTAGTGGTCCCCAAGAAGGGCAGGGAAACTTTCATCAGTGATCTCCACAGTACTCACCCAGGCATTGTAATGATGAATGCGATACCCAGATCCCACGTGTGGTGGCCAATATTGATGCCATCTTAGAGTCCTGCGTGCACAAATGTAACACATGCTCGCAGTTAAGCAATGCAAACAGGGAGGCGCCACTAAGTTTATGGTCTTGGCCCTCCAAACCGTGGTCTAGGGTTCATGTCGACTATGCAGGCCCGTTTTTGGGTAAATTGTTCCTAGTGGTTGTAGATGCGTACTCCAAATGGATTGAATGTGAGATAATGTCGGCAAGCACGTCCGCTGCCACCACTGAAAGCCTGCGGCCCATGTTTGCCATGCAGGGACTGCCTGACATCCCTGTGAGCAACAACGGACCATGTTTTCACCAGTGCCGAGTTCAAAGAGTTCATGACCTGCAATGGGATCAAACATGTTACATCTGCCCTGTTCAAACCAGCATCCAATGGTTAGGCAGAGAGAGCAGTGAAAACTATCAAGCAAGGCTTAAAGAGGGTAACTGAGGGCTCACTGCAGACTCGCCTATCCCACTGCACGAGACCCCACTCACTCACTGGGATTCCACCCGTTGAACTGCTCATGAAAATGGCACTTAAGACCAGGCTCTCTGTAGTTCACCCTGATCTACATGAACAGGTAGAGAGCAGACGGCTTCAACAAAGTACATATCATGATAGCGCAAATGTGTCACGCAAAATTGAAATCAATGATCCTGTATTTGTGTTGAACTATGGACAAGGTCCCAAGTGGTTTCCCGGCACTTTTGTGGCCAAAGAGGGGAGCAGGGTATCCCGGGTCAAACTTTCAAATGGACTAATTCACCGGGACCAAATCAAACTCAGATTCACGGACTATCCTGAGCAACCCACTTTGGACCATATCTTCTTTGACCCCCCAACACACACACCAGTGGCAACCGATACCGCAGTTGACCACGAAGCAGAACCCATCACCCGCAGCAGCCCAGCAGGACTCACCACACCAGGCAGCCCAGCAAGGCCAGCTACACAGCAGCTCAGCGAGGGCCCAACAAACGATTCAGCAAAACCAGCATTTGCAGCGAGACGACCAGTTGCACAGTTGTTAACCTGTGGAATTCCCTACCGCAAAGAGTCGTTGATGCCAGTTGATTGGATATATTCAAGAGGGAGTTAGATATGGCCTTTACGGCTAAAGGGATCAAGGGGTATGGAGAGAAAGCAGGAAAGGGGTACTGAGGTGAATGATCAGCCATGATCATATTGAATGGTGGTGCAGGCTCAAAGGGCCGAATAGGCTACTCCTGCACCTATGTTTCTATGTTTCTATGTTTCTATGACCAACCAGAAAAAGAGAGGCCCCAGATCGACTTACCTTGTAAATAGTTACACTATTGACTTTGGTGGGAGTGTTGTTATATATGTACACCTGTATATACCTTATGTAGCCATCAGAGGGCTCATCCCTGGAGCACAGATACTTAAGGAGGTCTCACAGGCTGGAGAGGCATTCTGGAGACCTGCAATAAAAGACTAAGATCACACTTTACTTTGAGCTCACAGTATCCAGTCAGACTCTTTATTCATACATAACAGTTATTATTATTGTTACTGTTGTAACTGTTCTCAAATTAAAACTTTTTTGTAAGTTATGTAAATTTACAAGTTTATAAGTGATCTTAAAGTAAAGTTTGATGCAAGAATAATTTTATTAAAGTTAAGTTAAGTACATTGTAAACTTTTGAATAAAATATATTTTACATTAAAACTGAATCATGTGGAATAGTTGTCATTGAGCCCTCAGGCATCAATAAAGCATTCACTGATGAGCTGCCAGTGCAAGCCTCGAGCAATCGTTAAAGGAGCTCGATGGCCCGCCCTCCTCCGCCGTCGTGCTCCGGCCTCAGACACTTGCATGGCTTCCTCATCCTCATCGTCTTCCTCCTCCTCCTCCTTCTCCTCCTCCTCCTGCTCATCACCTGCATCTTCCAAATCATTATCATCAGCAACTCTCACCACAGGTGGGTCTTCCACTACCAGGTGCTGCTGCCTCATGATGGCTAAGTTATGCAGCATGCCACACACAACAATGAACTGACCGACAATCTCAGGGGCGTACAGCAAGTAGCCTCCGGAATGGTCCAGGTATCAGAAACATTGTTTCAATATGTCAATGGTCCTTGCAATGATATTGTGCGTCGCAATGTGTGACATGTTTTATTGATGGTCAGCTTCTGTCTGGGTTTTTCTGTACGGGTGTCATGAGCCAGGTAGCAAGGCCGTACCCTTTGTCTCCTAGTAGCCAGCTCTGTCCTGGCTGCTGCTGAAACATGGTAGAAATAATGCTGTCACGTAGGATGAATGCACCATGGGGGGTGATGCCAGGGTATCTTACATCAACTGACATGACAGGATGCATGTCGTCACACACGAGTTGCACATTAATGGAGTGGAAGCCTTTTCTGTTCCTGTATACTTTGGAATCCTTCAAAGGTGCTCGCAAGGCGACATGGGTACAATCAATGCAGCCCTGTACCTTTAGGAAGTCAGCAATCCTGGAGAAGCCCACAGCCCTGTCATGGATTGCTTGGGCCGTCATGGGGAATTTTATGAAGTCATTCCTACGCGCGTACAGTGCAGCCATGACCTGGCGAATGGAGACATGTTGAGAGATGGCGCACAGCACACATCCCCAGTTGTATCTTGAAACGATCCGGAGGCATAGCATGAAAGTGCAGCTGTAACTGATACATATGCTTATCACAATAATAAATCTCACGTGGCCCATTGCTGGAGCTGATCACCTTGTGTCCTTTAGGTTTAATGTAAACTCCAGAAGTGAAACCTGCAATAGGAGCCTGCTTTACATCGGGAGGCAGCACGAGGTGCAGTAATGTGTGCCTCCCGGGCTTTCCCCATCTGTTGGCTGTTACATGTAATTACATGGTACAATGCATGGTACAGAACATGGCTGCAAATACATCACAACACTTCCCCCCAAGTCTTCGATGCGGTTTACAGGTCAAGCCTGACCGGGGGTCTGCGCTCTCTGGTTGAGCGTCTGAGTTGGACGCTGGGTGTGGGCGGTCTGACTGGAGTGTTGCTACCTTGTGGTGCTGTGGCTCTGGTCGGACTATCCGGTGCGACTGGTTCTGTCTCTTGGTGAACCGCCGGTTCTATTGCTTGTGGTTGGAAGTCGATGTCACTGTAGTCATCCAGCGGTTCTGGCTCATTGGTGAACCTCAATTTGGTTTGATCGATGTGCTTCCTGCAGGTTTGGCCATTAGTGACTCTTACCACGGATCCCCTACTCCCCTCTTTAGCTACGACAGTGTCTGCGAGCCACTTGGGGCCCGTACCAAAGTTCAGTATGAAAACAGGGTCATCGACGTTGATACAATGCGTTACAGAGTTGCGGCCATGATATGTACATTGCTTAAGATGCCGGTTTTCGGCAGTCTCACTTAAAACCGGGTGCACGAGGGACAACCTTATTTTGAGGGTCCTCTTCATGAGGAGTTCGGCGGGCGGAACCCCTGTGAGTGAGTGGGGCCTTGTCCGATATGCAAGCAGCATGCGAGACAGACGGGTCTACAAGGGTTTTTCCATCACTCGCTGCGTGCCCTGCTTTATGATCTGTACTGCCCGTTCAGCTTGGCCATTGGAGGCTGGTTTGAATGGGGCCGACCTGACATGCTTTATGCCGTTACGGCAGATAATTTTGCGAAATTCGGAACTCGTAAAGCATGGTCCATTGTCACTAACAAGGACGTTGAGCAGGCCATCATTGTCCGAGGGCTCTCTATTGTGGTGGTGGATATGCTGGATGACATTATAACACACTCGATCCATTTAGAATAAGCATCAATTACAACCAGGAACATTTTTCCTAGAAAGGGACCCGCGTAGTCTACATGGATACAGTACCAGGGTTTGGAGGGTCAGGACCACAGGCTCAGGGGGGCTTCCCTGGGTGCTTTGCTGAGTTGCGCGCACGTATTGCACCGGCATGCATACGACTCTAAGTCTGCGTCGATGCTGGGCCACCACACGTGTGATCTCGCAATGGCTTTCATCATTACGATGCCGGGGTGTGTGCTATGGAGATCCTTGACAAATAAACCTCTGCCTTTCTTGGGCAGGACTACGCGATTTCCCTACAAAATCAGTGAGCCTGGACGGTGAAATGGCTTAAAATCACCATGCATCTCTCCATACGTGGTTGCCAAGTTTCCACTTAATACACAGTTTTTCACCTGGGACAGCAGTGCGTCTTGGCTGGTCCAGATTCTTATCTGGCGTACCGTGATAGATGACCCTTCACCCTCAATGGCTTCCATGGCCATGACCAGTTCCGCGGGCTGCTCCACTTCACCCTCAGTGGTGTACCGATGGATGTGGTGTATTTAGATTTCCAAAAGGCATTCGATAAGGTGCCACACAAAAGGTTACTGCAGAAGATAGAGGTACGCGGAGTCAGAGTAAATGTATTAGCATGGATAGAGAATTGGCTGGCGAGCAGAAAGCAGAGAGTCGGGATAAATGGGTCCTTTTCGGGTTGGAAATCGGTGGTTAGTGGTGTGCCACAGGGATCGGTGCTGGGACCACAACTGTTTACGATATACATAGATGACCTGGAAGAGGGGACAGAGTGTAGTATAACAAAATTTGCAGATGACACAAAGATTAGTGGGAAAGCGGGTTGTGTAGAGGACACAGAGAGGCTGCAAAGAGATTTGGATAGGTTAAGCGAATGGGCGAAGGTTTGGCAGATGGATTACAATGTCGGAAAGTGTGAGGTCATCCACCTTGGGAAAAAAAAACAGTAAAAGGGAATATTATTTGAATGGGGAGAAATTACAACATGCTGAGATGCAGAGGGACCTGGGGGTCCTTGTGCATGAATCCCAAAAAGTTAGTTTGCAGGTGCAGCAGGTAATCAGGAAGGCAAATGGAATGTTGGCCTTCATTGCGAGAGGGATGGAGTACAAAAGCAGGGAGGTCCTGCTGCAACTGTACAGGGTATTGGTGAGGCCGCAGCTGGAGTACTGCGTGCAGTTTTGGTCACCTTACTTAAGGAAGGATATACTAGCTTTGGAGGGGGTACAGAGACGATTCACTAGGCTGATTCAGGAGATGAGGGGGTTACCTTATGATGATAGATTGAGTAGACTGGGTCTTTACTCGTTGGAGTTCAGAAGGATGAGGGGTGATCTTATCGAAACATTTAAAATAATGAAAGGGATAGACAAGATAGAGGCAGAGAGGTGTTTCCACTGGCCGAGGAGACGAGAACTAGGGAGCACAACCTCAAAATACGGGGGAGCCAATTTAAAACCGAGTTGAGAAGGAATTTCTTCTCCCAGAGGGTTGTGAATCTGTGGAATTATCTGCCCAAGGAAGCAGTTGAGGCTAGCTCATTGAATGTATTCAAGTCACAGATAGATAGATTTTTAACCAATAAGGGAATTAAGGGTTACGGGGAGAGTGCGGGTAAGTGGAGCTGAGTCCACGGCCAGATCAGCCATGATCTTATTGAATGGCAGAGCAGGCTCGAGGGGCTAGATGGCCTATTCCTGTTCCTAATTCTTATGTTCTTATGTTCTTATGGTCTGTGGCGGATCATGTAGTCGTAAGCGGACAGTGTTAATGCCCACCTCTGAATGCGTGCTGAGGCGTTGGTATTAATGCCTTTGATCTCAGAGAATAACGATGTGAGCGGCTTGTGGTCGGTTTCTAGTTCAAACCGCCGGCCAAATAGGTACTGGTGCATCTTTTTTACCATGTGCACACAAGCTAGGGTCTCCTTTTTGACCATGCTGTACTCCCTTTCAGCCTCGGAAAGGCTGCGGGACGCATATGCTACAGGTTGGAGCTTACCTGACATGTTCGTTTGCTGAAGCACACACCCGATCTCGTAGGATGACGCATCGCACGCTAAAACAAGATGCCTACAGGGATCATACAGCGCCAGCAGTTTGTTTGAACACAATAAGTTTCTGGCCTTCTCGAAGGCAGTTCCTTGATTTTTACTCCAGACCCAATCATCACCCTTCCGGAGCAGTATATGTAATGGTTCAAGTAAAGTGCTCAGCCCAGGCAGAAAGTTATCAATGTAGTTCAGTAGTCCTAGGAACAAGCGCAGCTCCGTCGTGTTGCGTGGTCTCGGGGCCTTCTGGATCACCTCTCTCTTGGAGTCTAAGGGTCTGATGCCATATGCTGCGATTCTCTTTCCCAGGAATTCCATCTCTGTTGCCAAGAAGACGCATTTGGTACATTTCAATTTTAAACCTAGTCAATTTAGTCAGCGTAGCACCTCTTCCAGGTTACGGAGGTGTTCATCGGTGTCATGTCCCGTGATCAAGATGTCGTCTTGGAAGACGACAGTTCCCAGGACAGGTTTCAGCAGGCTCTCCATGTTTCGTTGGAAGATCGCAGCCGCTGAACAGATCCCGAATGGGCACCGGTTGTATATGAACAGCCGCTTGTGTGTGCTTATGCAGGTCAGCTACTTGGACGATTCCGCCAGCTCCTGGGTCATGTACGCCGAGGTGAGGTCCAATTTCGAAAACAGCTTTCCGCCCGAAAGGGTCACAAACAAATCCTCTGCCTTGTGAAGCGGGTATTGGTCCTGTAACGATACTCGGTTTATGGTTATTTTATAATCCCCACAGTTTCTAATTGTCCCATCACTTTTAAGAACGGGGACAATGGGACTCACCCAATCATTAAATTCCGCTGGCGATATGATGCCTTTGTGCTGAAGCCGATCTAGCTCGACTTCTACTTTCTCCCGCATCATGTAAGGGACCACTCTGGCCTTGTGGTGAACGGGTCTCACGTCTGGGCTGAGGTGAATTGTCACCTTGGCCCCTGTGAATCTGCTGCTGCCAGGCTGGAACAGTAACGGAAACTTGTCTAAGATCTGCGCACACGTGGCTTTCTCCACCGACGATAATGCTTTTACATCGCCCCATTTCCAGTTAAAATTCCGTAGCCAGCTTCTGCCAAGCAGCATGGACCCGATACCAGGAACAATTCATAGTGGCAATTTATGCACAGAACCATCATACAGCACCTGAACCATTGCACTTCCGAGGACCGGGATAATCTCTTTGGTGTAGGTGCGCAGCTTCGCATCGATCGGACTCAGCTTGGGCCTGTGTGCCTTGTTTGCTCATAACTTCTCAAAGGCCTTCTGGCTCATGATCGATTGGCTCGCACCCGTGTCCAGTTCTATCGGTACCAGTATGCCGTTCAGTTTAACGTTCATCATAATCGGGGGACTCTTGTTGGTAAAGGTGTGCATTTCATGCACGTGCACCCCATGTCCCTCTTCCTCCTCGGTCATCTCTGCACGATCCTCAGGATCTACGCTTGACCTCTCATCCTCCGCTACATATCGAGTTGTGGAACGTTTACACATGTGTTAGAGGTGCCCCATCATTGAGCAACTCTTGCAGACATATTGTTTGAACCTGCACTGGTTTGCGCGATGAGCCCCTCCGCAGCACCAACAGCTTTCTGATGGACTTGCATTCACAGGTACTGATTTCTTCGCATTAATCCATTGTTGTGGTGAGTGAGTCATCGCAGGTCGAGCAAAGATCGCATTAGCCTAGCTGAGGGCACTTCTCCTGTCTGCCGATGAATTTAGTTTATTCATGGTGTTTGGCCCCGGGCGATTCCGAAGTTGTGAGTAGAAGAGCTTTGTTTCTACCTCTCTGGCCATGTATGCCTAAGCAATCAGGTTAGCAAGTCCAAGTCTTCCTCCGCTAGCAATTTGTGGGAAATCCCTTCGTGCCCGATTCCCAAAACAAAGAAGTCTCTTAACATTTCTTCAAGAACTGTTCCAAATTTGCATGGCCCAGCAAGACAACTTAGCTCAGTAATGAACGCTGCCATGTCTTGGCCTACTCCGCGCAGGTGGGTGTAGAAACGGTACCTCGCTATGAGCGCACTGCATTTCGGCTTTAGGTGATTTCGAACTAGCTCACACAGTTCTTTGTAACTTTTCTCAGCGGGTTTCGTTGGGGCCAGTAGGTCCTTGATCAGTGCGTATGTCCGTGATCCGCAGACCGTGAGGAGGACGGCCCTGCGTTTGCTGACATTCGCGTCTCCCGCTAAGTCTTTCACGACAAAGCATTGATCCAGCCGGTCAATGAAGTCATCCCAGTCTTCCCCGATGCAATATCGCTCGATGTAGTCAATGGTGGCCATAGCTGCGTGTTAGTATCCCATCCTCGTCGCCAGTTGATACATATGCTTATCACTATAATAAATCACACATGGCCCATTGCTGGAGCTGATCACCTTGTGACCTTTAGGTTTAATGTAAACTCCAAAAGTGAAACATGAAGGAGGAGCCTGCTTTATATAGGGGGGCAGCACGAGGTGCAGTAATGTGTGCCTCCCGGGCTTTCCCCATCTGTTGGCTGTTACATGTAATTACATGGTACAATGCATGGTACAGAGCATGGCTGCAAATACATCACAGTAACTTCACTTCAACTGACAATGCAGTCCTCCTGATGTTTCTAGGTTGCAGGTCAGATGCTCCATTCAAATTAATCTGCTGCTTCTTTTTCTTTGGGTTCTTCAAGTACTGAGTGATTATCTATAGATGGTAGATCTTAGTAATTATCTATAGGTGGGAGATCTTAGTGAATATTTAAAAATGGTAGATATTAGTGAATATTTATAGATTGTAGATCTTATTGAACAACTCTAGGTGGTAACCTACCTTGGACCCGATAGTTCATAAAATTAAAATGAAGAGAAATTTGTCTTTTGGATCCTCTTTGGCTGGCCTGTCAGCTGATATTGGTCAGAGGGTGCATGGCACACACTCCGTCCAGTTCAGTCCAAAACAAGCAATCGGTCTGCAGTGTACATCATTAGACCCTGATTTACATTTTAACTTGGTCCACTAATGATGTGATTGGGATTACGGAGACGTGGCTCCAGGATGATCAGGGCTGGGAACTCAACATCCAGGGGTATTCAACATTCAGGAAGGATAGAATAAAAGGAAAAGGAGGTGGGGTAGCATTGCTGGTTAAAGAGGAGATTAATGCAATAGTTAGGAAAGACATTAGCTTGGATGATGTGGAATCTATATGGGTAGAGCTGCAGAACACCAAAGGGCAAAAAACGTTAGTAGGAGTTGTGTACAGACCTCCAAACAGTAATAGGGATGTTGGGGAGGGCATCAAACAGGAAATTAGGGGTGCATGCAATAAAGGTGTAGCAGTTATAATGGGTGACTTTAATATGCACATAGATTGGGCTAGCCAAACTGGAAGCAATACGGTGGAGGAGGATTTCCTGGAGTGCATAAGGGATGGTTTTCTAGACCAATATGTTGAGGAACCAACTAGGGGGGAGGCCATCTTAGACTGGGTGATGTGTAATGAGAGAGGATTAATTAGCAATCTCATTGTGCGAGGCCCCTTGGGGAAGAGTGACCATAATATGGTGGAATTCTGCATTAGGATGGAGAATGAAACAGTAATTTCAGAGACCATGGTCCAGAACTTAAAGAAGGGTAACTTTGAAGGTATGAGGCGTGAATTGGCTAGGATAGATTGGCGAATGATACTTAGGGGGTTGACTGTGGATGGGCAATGGCAGACATTTAGAGACCGCATGGATGAAGTACAACAATTGTACATTCCTGTCTGGCGTAAAAATAAAAAGGGGAAGGTGGCTCAACCGTGGCTATCTAGGGAAATCAGGGATAGTATTAAAGCCAAGGAAGTGGCATACAAATTGGCCAGAAATAGCAGCGAACCTGGGGACTGGGAGAAATTTAGAACTCAGCAGAGGAGGACAAAGGGTTTGATTAGGACAGGGAAAATGGAGTACGAGAAGAAGCTTGCAGGGAACATTAAGGCGGATTGCAAAAGTTTCTATAGGTATGTAAAGAGAAAAAGGTTGGTGAAGACAAACGTAGGTCCCCTGCAGTCAGAATCAGGGGAAGTCATAACGGGGAACAAAGAAATGGCGGATCAATTGAACAAGTACTTTGGTTCGGTATTCACTAAGGAGGATACAAACAACCTTCCGGATATAAAAGGGGTCAGAGGGTCTAGTAAGGAAGAGGAACTGAGGGAAATCTTTATTAGTCTAGAAATTGTGTTGGGGAAATTGATGGGATTGAAGGCCGATAAATCCCCAGGGCCTGATGGACTGCATCCTAGAGTACTTAAGGAGGTGGCCTTGGAAATAGCGGATGCATTGACAGTCATTTTCCAACATTCCATTGACTCTGGATCAGTTCCTATGGAGTGGAGGGTAGCCAATGTAACCCCACTTTTTAAAAAAGGAGGGAGAGAGAAAACAGGTAATTATAGACCGGTCAGCCTGACCTCAGTAGTGGGTAAAATGATGGAATCAATTATTAAGGATGTCATAGCAGTGCATCTGGAAAATGGTGACATGATAGGTCCAAGTCAGCATGGATTTGTGAAAGGGAAATCATGCTTGACAAATCTTCTGGAATTTTTTGAGGATGTTTCCAGTAAAGTGGACAAAGGAGAACCAGTTGATGTGGTATATTTGGACTTTCAGAAGGCTTTCGACAAGGTCCCACACAAGAGATTAATGTGCAAAGTTAAAGCACATGGGATTGGGGGTAGTGTGCTGACGTGGATTGAGAACTGGTTGTCAGACAGGAAGCAAAGAGTAGGAGTAAACGGGTACTTTTCAGAATGGCAGGCAGTGACTAGTGGAGTGCCGCAAGGTTCTGTGCTGGGGCCCCAGCTGTTTACATTGTACATTAATGATTTAGACGAGGGGATTAAATCCAAATTTGCGGATGATACTAAGTTGGGTGGCAGTGTGAGCTGCGAGGAGGATGCTATTAGGCTGCAGAGTGACTTGGATAGGTTAGGTGAGTGGGCAAATGCATGGCAGATGAAGTATAATGTGGATAAATGTGAGGTTATCCACTTTGGTGGTAAAAACAGAGAGACAGACTATTATCTGAATGGTGACAGATTAGGAAAAGGGAAGGTGCAACGAGACCTGGGTGTCATGGTACATCAGTCATTGAAGGTTGGCATGCAGGTACAGCAGGCGGTTAAGAAAGCAAATGGCATGTTGGCCTTCATAGCGAGGGGATTTGAATACAGGGGCAGGGAGGTGTTGCTACAGTTGTACAGGGCCTTGGTGAGGCCACACCTGGAGTATTGTGTACAGTTTTGGTCTCCTAACTTGAGGAAGGACATTCTTGCTATTGAGGGAGTGCAGCGAAGGTTCACCAGACTGATTCCCGGGATGGCGGGACTGACCTATCAAGAAAGATTGGATCAATTGGGCTTGTATTCACTGGAGTTCAGAAGAATGAGAGGGGACCTCATAGAAACGTTTAAAATTCTGACGGGTTTAGACAGGTTAGATGCAGAAAGAATGTTCCCAATGTTGGGGAAGTCCAGAACCAGGGGTCACAGTCTGAGGATAAGGGGTAAGCCATTTAGGACCGAGATGAGGAGAAACTTCTTCACCCAGAGAGTGGTGAACCTGTGGAATTCTCTACCACAGAAAGTAGTTGAGGCCAATTCACTAAATATATTCAAAAGGGAGTTAGATGAAGTCCTTACTACTCGGGGGATCAAGGGTTATGGCGAGAAAGCAGGAAGAGGGTACTGAAGTTTCATGTTCAGCCATGAACTCATTGAATGGCGGTGCAGGCTAGAAGGGCTGAATGGCCTGCTCCTGCACCTATTTTCTATGTTTCTATGTTTCTATGTACCACCTGTTTCAGAGGGCTTCTTTGGTCACCCAACAGTTGCCATGGCCACAGGGATAGCAACAGTTGGGGAGTAAGTCACTGCTCAGCATTTTCCGGGCACTACTGCCCTATTTCCACTGGGTGGGAGGTCTGAAAATTCACCCCAAAGCATCCATGTTTTTGGAATAAGCAAGCCTCGATGTTAACTGCATGAGCTGAAAGTGCAAACGTTATGTTAACAACCTGTGATTGTCTTATTGTCTGAGTAGGTTTGTATCTTTCTTTGCCAAGTGGGAATTGCCAAACCACTGGAGCCAAGGAATGCATGAGGAATTGTTAACTGCTCAGTGCTGAATCACCAACCCAAACCCAAACCAGAAGAAAAGATAGACATTGAATGAATCATGCTGACACACCATCAGGCCAGGCATTCAATGGCTGAGACTGTCCAGTAATTGGTGCTACAAAGGCATATCCAATAGTGTCTAGTTTTCTAATTGCAGGTAAATTGTTACCAGGTAACAGCAGAGGTAAATTGCAAGATAGTCACCACAACAGAAGGACAATGCGTACTTTATAGCAGCGGCTGTTAGACTTTTTTGTTAAAATATACCCACGAACATAAATGAGTAGCTATGGTAGAATTACTGAGGATGAGATATATGAAGGCTGATCGGTACTATAATATATGAAAAAGGACAAAATTCAGTAAACATCACTAACCCACACAGAACCAAAACAGATAACTTCACCAAACCAAGTCAGCAGGATTCATATTTGTTTTACTTTAAACCTGATATTTCAAGACAAGTGAATGAAAGCAGACATTACAAGAAGGATGTTAAGGC
The DNA here is from genome assembly GCF_044704955.1 of Pristiophorus japonicus. Taxonomy (NCBI): domain Eukaryota; kingdom Metazoa; phylum Chordata; class Chondrichthyes; family Pristiophoridae; genus Pristiophorus; species Pristiophorus japonicus. Next base: position 157,739,471 of record NC_091986.1, read on the forward strand.
AATGAAAGGATACAGAAGAGATTCACTAAGATGATACCAGTGATGAATATCTTTAGTTATGAAGAGACAGTAGTGAAAATAGGATTCTTTTCATTAGAGCAGAAAAGGTTAAAAGCAGATCTGATAGAGGTATTCAAAATTATGAGCAGTTTTGATCACATAAATAGGGAAAAACTATTCCTATTGATCACTATGTTGATAACGAGAGGGCATAAATTTATAATCATTACCAAAAGAAGAAAGGCAAAACCTGCCGTGAACTGGATCCTGGGCCAACCACAGCTCCATTCACAGCCCTCTCCCCGCCCCTCCAACCCCGATCACAGGCCCATTCGGTGCCCTCCACCCGTCCCCGATCACAGCCCTCTACCCGCCCCTCCAACCCCGATCACAGGCCCATTCACTGCCCTTCACCCGTCCCCGATCACAGCCCTCTCACCCTCCATCCCCGATCACAGGCCCATTCACTGCCCTCCACCTGTCCCCGATCACAGCCCTCTCACCCTCCATCCCCGATCACAGGCCCATTCACTGCCCTCCACCCGTCCCCGATCACAGCCCTCTCACCCTCCAACCCCGATCACAGGCCCATTCACTGCCCTCCACCCGTCCCCGATCACAGGCCCATTCACTGCCCTCCAACCGTCCCCGATCACAGCCCTCTCACCCTCCAACCCCGATCACAGGCCCATTCACTGCCCTCCACCCATCCCCGATCACAGGCCCATTCACTGCCCTCCACCCGTCCCCGATCACAGGCCCATTCACTGCCCTCCACCCGTCCCCGATCACAGGCCCATTCACAGCCCTCCACCCGTTCCCGATCACAGCCCTCTCACCCTCCAACCCCGATCACAGGCCCATTCACAGCCCTCCACCCGTTCCCGATCACAGCCCTCTCACCCTCCAACCCCGATCACAGGCCCATTCACAGCCCTCCACCCGTCCCCGATCACAGCCCTCTCACCCTCCAACCCCGATCACAGGCCCATTCACAGCCCTCCACCCGTCCCCAATCACAGCCCTCTCACCCTCCAACCCCGATCACAGGCCCATTCGCTGCCCTCCACCCGTCCCCAATCACAGCCCTCTCACCCTCCATCCCCGATCACAGGCCCATTCACAGCCCTCCATCCGTTCCCGATCACAGCCCTCTCACGCTCCAACCCCGATCACAGGCCCATTCACTGCCCTCCACCCGTCCCCGATTACCGGCCCATTCACTGCCCTCCATCTCCGATCACAGGCCCATTCACAGCCCTCCACCCGTCCCCGATTACAGGCCCATTCACTGCCCTCCATCCGGCCCCAATCACAGGCCCATTCACTGCCCTCCATCCGGCCCCGATCACAGGCCTCTCACCCCCCGCCCCCGATCACAGACCCATTCACAGCCCTCTCCCCGCCCCTCCAACTCCGATCACAGGCCCATTCACTGCCCTCCACCCATCCCCGATTACAGCCCTCTCACCCCCCGCCCCCGATCACAGGCCCATTCACTGCCCTCCATCCGGCCCCGATCACAGCCCTCTCACTCCCCGCCCCCGATCACAGGCCCATTCACTGCCCTCCATCCGGCCCCGATCACAGCCCTCTCACCTCCCGCCCCCGATCACAGGCCCATTCACTGCCCTCCATCCGGCCCCGATCACAGCCCTCTCACCCCCCGCCCCCAATCACAGGCCCATTCACTGCCCTCCATCCGGCCCCGATCACAGCCCTCTCACCCCCCGCCCCCGATCACAGGCCCATTCACTGCCCTCCATCCGGCCCCGATCACAGCCCTCTCACCCCCTGCCCCTGATCACAGGCCCATTCACTGCCCTCCACCCATCCCCGATTACAGCCCTCTCACCCCCTGCCCCTGATCACAGGCCCATTCACTGCCCTCCATCCGGCCCCGATCACAGCCCTCTCACCCCCTGCCCCTGATCACAGGCCCATTCACTGCCCTCCATCCGGCCCCGATCACAGCCCTCTCACCCCCTGCCCCTGATCACAGGCCCATTCACTGCCCTCCACCCATCCCCGATTACAGCCCTCTCACCCCCTGCCCCTGATCACAGGCCCATTCACTGCCCTCCACCCGGCCCCGATTACAGTCTCCTCACCCCTCACCCCCCACCCCCGATTGCAGGCCCATTCACAGCCCTCCACCCAGCCCCGATCACAGGCCCATTCACAGCCCTCCACCCATTCCCGATCACAGGCCCATTCACAGCCCTCCACCAATTCCCGATCACAGCCATGAGCCCTGAACCCCACTAACTGCCTGGCACCGTACCCACAGGTTCTTCGATGATTTTGGCCAGCCCCGCACCCTCAGGGCCCTGAAATTAGTCAGTACAGACGGAGACCATTCGGCCCAAGGTAGATGTGCCAGCACTCTGAAAGAGCTATCCAATTAGTTCCACTCCCTTGTTCTTTCCCCATAGTCCTGCAATTTTTTCCTTTTAAAGTAGCTATCCAATTCCCTTTTGAAAGTTATTATTGAATCTACTTCCATTACCCTTTCAGGCAGTGCATTCCAGATCACAACAATTCGCTGCATAAAAACATTTTTTCTCATCTTTCCTCTGGTTCTTTTGCCAATTATTTTAAATTTGTGTCATCTGGTTACCGACCCACCTGTCAGTGGAAACAATTTCTCCTTATTTACACTAATCAAAACCACTCATAAGTTTAAACACCTGTATTAAATCTCCCTTTAACCTTCTCTGCTCTAAGGAGAATAATCCCAGTTTCTCCAGTCTCTCCACATAACTGAAGTCCCTCATCCCTGGTATTGTTCTGGTAAATCTCCTCTGCACTCTCTCCTTGGCATTCTTCCGAAAGTGTGGTGCCTACAATTGGGCACAATACTCCAGCTGAGGCTAAATCAGGCTTAATATAACTTCTTTCGTTGCATATTACTGATTTTCATCGCTCAACCATTCGCAATCATGCCTCCAGCTGTCTGGGCCCTCAGCTTTGGAATTCGATCCCTAAACCCCTCCGCCTCTCTCTCCTCCTTTAAGACGCTAATATCCCCTTATGTGGCTCGGTATCAAATTTTGTTTGATAACGCTCCTGTGAAGCACCTTGGGATGTTTCAATATTTTAAAGGCACTATATAAGGTCCCACAAGACTGGTCATAAAAGTAAAAGCCCATGGGATTCAGGGCAAAGTGGCAAGTTGGATCCAAAATTGGCTCAGAGGCAGGAAGCAAAGGGTAATGGTTGATGGGTGTTTTTGTGACTGGAAGGCTGTATCCAGTGGGGTTCCGCAGGGCTCAGGGCTGGGTCCCTTGCTTTTTGTGGTATAAATCAATGACTTGAACTTGAATGTTTGGAGTATGATTAAGAAGTTTGCAGATGACATTAAAATAGGCTGTTGTTAATGAAAAAGGAAACTGCAGGACAGCAGGAAGATATCAATGTACTGGTCAGGTGGGCAGAACAGTGGCAAATGGAATTCAATGCGGATAAGTGTGAGGTAATGCATTTGGGGAGGTGGAGTTGAGGCCAGGATCAGGCTCGAGGGACCGAATGGCCTACTCCTGCTCCTATTTCTTATGTTCTTATGACCTTGGAGTGCAGGTCCACAAATTCCTAAAGGTAGCAGGCCAGCTGGATAATGTGGTTCAAGAAGACAAATGGAATACTTGCCTTTCTTATTCGAGGCATGGAATACAAGAGCAAGGACGTTATGCCTGAACTGTATAAAATACTGGTTAGGCTGCAGCTGGAGTACTGTGTGCAGTTCTGGTCACTGCATTACAGGAAAGATGTAATTGTGCTGGAAAGGGTGCAGAGGAGATTTACAAGAATATTGCCTGGACTGAAGAATTTTGACTATTGCAGAGAACAAAAGTCACCAGAACCCCCCCTGTGTTTGGGCTCATTTGAAAGGAAATTTAATTTGGGACTATCTACCAAAAAGTTTGGAACTGTAAAGTGCTTATGGAAGAAACTACGAACTTTAATAGAGTTATGAACTTTTACAAGACAAATTCAAGCCTGTGGGCGGACCTAGGGAACAAAGGAAGCCCACTTGATTATTGGAACTGTCTGGGTGTGAGGACTGAGGTAACCTGTCTGGAAGAATGAGTATTTGGAAATCTTCCTCCACAAGAGACATTACCATCACAGTATCACCCAGAGATAGCTCCCCATCAACATGGGTCTGGACAAACCATTTTCAGCATATACATCACAAAGAGGCCCAATCCAGCCTGTATGCAAAAGACTAAGCCCAAAAGGACATTGCAATTACCAAACTAATATTTCCATCAGGAAACAGTTTTTCGAAGATCAACCCACCCAAGACATATCAACTTTAACAAGCCCGACAAAATATTACAAAGAAGAACCAAGCCCGCCAAAATTATACAAAGGATTGTGAACAGATTGGGCGGTAAGATTAGAACACTGACATCGTATAACTGGGCACTGTTTTCAACAGAGGTTAGAGATGAGAGGGAGGAGAGAGAAGAGAGAGAGGAGAGAGAGAGAGAAGAGAGAGGGAAGAGACTCTCCAGCCTCGAAGTCTTGAAGTTCTGAAGGAAGGAAGAACATCACCATCTACCATTAACTATCTAAAGGATTGGTAAGCATAAGTCCCTGCCTGCCCTGGAGTCTAACCTAGCTAGAATTAGGTATTGGGAGGTGGGAGGTATAATTTTACTGCAACCCCCTTTGAATATGTAGTGTATTGTTCTGTATTAGAGTGATTTTAAGTTTGACCTTGTACCTTTCCTTGTATTGTTCTTTGTTAGAGTGATTGTAAGTTTGGCCTTGTATTTGCTTACTAGAGTAGTAGGCCTGTATTACTTTGACTGTAATAAAACCGAAGTTCTTTGCATCAAACCAGTGTCCTCTGTACTTGAGGCACACCCCCCAAATAAATCCAGAGCACAGAACCCAAGGGAGGGGGAGTGATTCGAAACTGCTCAAGTTGGTCAGGAGGGAACCTGACCCCCTCATAGAGACCACAACACACCCCCCTTACAAAATGGCGACCGCGGCAGGACTTTGGTACACGGGGTGTGATGTAGAGAGTGCTGATTTGGGGCAAAGAACCAAAATGGAAGAGAGGATTTCCTCCTATGTGTATAAGAAGGTCAATGTAACTAAAGAATGGGTGCTTAGTCTATTGCACGCTGAGTGTCCAGCTGACGCTGCAGTCCAGTGGACAGCAAGCAAAGATCACAAGGAATCAGTAGAGAAAGCAATTTGGTTGGTCTGTCTACAGCGACAGGTCCAACTGCTAGACAGAATAAATGAAACATTGCAGACAGAGTTATGGGAATGTGCAAAGAGTTACCAGGCAAGGTTTATGTCAGAAAAAAGATTATCAGGAGAACTCCGTAAGCTAAAACAGGAAAGGACCCAAATAATGGAAAGGTTTAAAAACAGTCAGGACTATTTTCAATGTCAGGTTACCGAGGCCAAAAGTAATGAAAAGTCACTGCGGGAGGAAAGCACTCGCCTCAACCTACAAGTAAAAGAGCTCCAGGAAAGATTAAAAGATGTGCAAGCAGCATATAAAGTAGCTAGCACTAATGGGTTTGAATCGGGAGACCACGGTCCCTGCCAGCAACAAATTAAAAGTTTAAACCTTGCTCTGTCCAAGGCAAAAGGCATGGTATGACTAATAAGCCCGGGTACGCCCCAGGTAAACCTGGAAGAGAAGGAAGAAACCACCCGGCCACTACCTGTGGTACCGGTGACTACACCGGTTCAGCAGCAGGAGGGGCAAATCAGTTGCGGGGCGGACAGGGATAGTGAACCACCACCACCTGTAGCACCGAGTTTCAGCTCGGCTTGGCAGCAGGGAGGAGAGGGAGGCGAGCCAGAACAGGGAGAGCTAGAACTAGGGCCAATGTGCCCGGTCTGGCAACAGAAGTTTGGCCCGCCCACACTTAGCGGGGGTCAAGGGCCCCTGGAAAGTAAGTTTGTGGTCCCCCACACTCCCCACCAGCTTAGGGCTATGATAAGCCACCTGGGAAAGCTAACTCCAAAGGGAGACCCCTCGGTTCACTTTGTGGAGGTGGAACAGGCAGGGGGTATTAATGGGTGCGATGATGCAGAAATGGCAAAGGTGCTTCTCCTATCCCTAGACAGCAAACTGTACCAGTCCCTCTCTACTGAGAGCAAAAGAGGGCAGAAAACACTTGCTGCTGTCCAGAAAGACATTTTAGAAGCTATGGGCTGCAATGACGGGAGTCCCTTCTCTAGAGTAGAGAAAACGCTGCAGCTCACAGGAGAAATCCCACAGGCTTTCGCAGACCGACTGTGGCTTGTGTACAAAAGCGCCTGTAGTGGGGACATAGACAGAGATCACGTAAATCCGGATGAATTAGCACACTGGCTCCGAAGCCTAGTAGCTAACAGTTTACCCAGAATAAGAACCAAGGCTGAGGCCTGGTTCGACTCCAGGGATCCCCAAGCCACAGAACAGGAAGTGCTTAGGCAGCTGACCCTAACTTACAGAAACGGCAGAGGGACAGAAGAGCACCCACAAAAGGGAAGGGTTCATGAAATCCGACCTAACCAAGACAAGAGGGAATGGCGCCACGAGAGGGGCAACTCCTCCGATACAAAACGTACCTGCTTTGGGTGCGGAAAGAGTAGGCACTGGAGAAGGGATTGTAAAAATCCTTGGAAGAATAGCGCAGGAAAAAATTCTCCAGCCCCTGCCCAAAAGCCCGAGACAGATAAGCCAGTCCCTCCCCACTCATTTGAGACCCTTTTAACTGCGCTTCGAGCCATGTTAGATGGCCCTGGAAAGGTTGCCATCACCACCGGTACCAAAATCCCATCTGCCCCCTCCCAACCAAAACCGTGACTAGGTCAGGCACAGCCTGCCCACCTGTGTGCCCTCGAGTATGATGCGTGGGGGAGACCGACCGTACAGATAGAGGTGGAAAAGGTGAAAGGGACTTACTTGCTGGACACCGGTGCCTCAAGCACCCTTGTCTATGCAGCTAACCCCGCCACCTGTCTAACGGGGTCCCCTACAGCTTGATGGGTTTCACAGGCACTGAACAGACTGGCTTATTCTCCGTTCCGCTCTCCATTCATTTAGGTACACTCCACACTAAGTGGACTTGTGTCCTGATGAAGTGGGAGCAGGAAGGGAGAGGGATCCTGGGGGCTGACTTCATCCTAGGCCACGGGATCCTAGTGGATTTAAAAAACCACTGTCTTTGGGGGTCAGAAGCTATGGGCTGCAATGACGGGAGTCCCTTCTCTAGAGTAGAGAAAACGGTGCAGCTCACAGGAGAAACCCCACAGGCTTTCGCAGACCGACTGTGGCCGGTGTACAAAAGCGCCAGTAGTGGGGACATAGACAGAGATCACGTAAACCCGGATGAATTAGCACACCGGAGAGTAAGGTGATGGTTATCCTGGGAAAACAGGGAAAAGGGACGGTGTGCACCATGAAACCAAAGGAGGATTACGACCTTGAATCACTGATCAGTAACACCCCTGTAGAATATCAAGAATATGTGAGGAAAAACCTTGCAACTTTTGCCACTCACAAATACGACTGCGGGAAAATAAATGGAGTCAAGGTTAGCATAGATGGGGACCCCATGACCCGACCACAGAAACAGTACAACTTCCCCAGGGAAGTGGAGGCAGACATGGAAACAGCCTTGAGTTTGCTGGTTAAATAGGGGGTATTGAGACCAATAGCTACCCATGTGAACTCTCCATTGTGGCCGGTTAAGAAACTGGACAACTCCTGGAGAGCCACGGTGGACTATCGAGTACTCAACTGTAACATCCCCGCCTGTGCACCCAGTGTTGCTGCTGTCGCCAACCTCATTGGAAGTATCCCAGCCTCCATGACCACTTTCACGGTGCTAGATATTTCCAATGGGCGCTGGTCCATACCTTTAAGAAGGGAAGATCAGTACAAGTTTGCTTTTACCTTTAAAGGACAGCAATACACTTGGAACTGTCTCCCTCAGGGCTTCCACAACAGCCCCAGTATTTTCCAGTGTATGGCCAACTGTTTAAAGAGCTTCAGCAGACCCCAGCAGTTGGTACAGTATGTGGATGACCTGCTCCTGTTCACCGATGAGGGGGAGGAGCATGGCCCACTGCTTGCTGAGCTGCTGGAGCTGCTGAAAGAAGAGGGATTTAAAGTAAACCCCAAGAAGGCACAGATCGGCCTGAAGGAAGTAAAATTCCTGGGACTGGCTGTGCGCGCTGGGGAGAGAGCCTTAGACAAAGCTAGAAGGGAAGCAGTGCAGAAGTTACCCACCCGCAACACAGTAACAGGAGTAAGATCTTTTCTAGGGCTAACCAGGCACTGCAGAGATTTCATTGAGGATTACCGCAGCCCCTCTGCTCCGACTCCTACACAAGGGAGTGGAGTAGGAATGGGACAAAGGTTGCGAGGCAACATTTATCCAACTCAAGAAAGACCTGCAGACTGCGCCAGCTCTCGGGGCCATCGATAGGGGTAAAGAGTTTTTCCTGGAGGTAGCAGCCTGTGGGGACAGCCTGAGTGCAGTACTGCTCCAAGAGCGACACGGCCGGCTGAGACCAGTGGTCTACTCCTCCAGGATACTCACGGACGTGGAGAAGGGATACCCCAATTGTGAGCGGCACCTCCTAGCCACTCACTGGGCTATGAAAAGATCACTGATCTTCACAGGGGGGTCCCCTATCACATTCCTTACCCACCATACGCCTACCCAAATGCTCCTGGACGGGAGAATTAAGGACGGGACAGTGAGCAGTGCCCGCATTGCTCGCTGGACCCTGCTCCTCTCTCAAATGGACCTGAGGATAAAGGGTCTCTGTGAGCCAAAACTCGCAGCCAACATGATTTATCGAGGGACAGCCCACCGGTGTTCCATAGAAGGGGTATGGGAAATTAACATAGACTTTCGGGCTGGGTTACACCCCACAAGCCGAGAGATCTATGTGGATGGTTCAAGCACGGTATCTGCAGGTGAACGACTCACAGGCTGTGGAGTTTATGACCCCGAGGCAGGCATTGCCCTGCCGATTAAACTCCCCTGTACTATGAGCGCCCAGCATGCTGAACTGTCTGCGGTGGTGTACGTAGTCACACACCCCGAAGAATTCCTTACCCCATACACGATTTGCTCGGACAGTACGTTCACATGCAATTCGTGTACGGAGTACCTGGCTATTTGGTCCCGCCACAGATACACACCTGCAGATGGGAGACCCCTGGCAATTAAGCCCCTACTGCAAAAGATCATGAAAGCCATAGGGGAGTAAGGGAATATCTATATACATAAGGTGAAGGCACATTCCACCACAGAACCCCGTAGCGAGGGAAACCAGCAGGCTGACATGTTAGCCAAGCAGGGGGCCCGCACGGACAAGCTCTGCGATACGTACAAGCCAGGACCCATCGCAGCAGTCAGGGCCAGGATAGGGATGGCAGGGAAGGCAGGGATAGCTTTGCCCCTGGACCTAAAAATGGTTTAGACCCAAGACCCCATCCTCAAGACTGTCCTGAACACGCTAGCTAAAGGGGAAAGGATAGACGGCCCGTACGGCACTGCAGCAATTGCCATTAAAGAAGGCATGCTGTTCAGGGGGGAGCAATGGCTAGTACCGCAACAACACCGGAGAGAATTCCTCCAGCTAGCCCACGAGGGTCTAGGAGCAGGACACCCCAGACCTGAGACCACTTGGCAACGAGTGGAACAGGCAGGGTGGTGACCAGGACTCGGGGAAGATGTCCGCGAGTTCTGTGCTAGCTGTCTGATGTGCGCGGCCAACAATCCCGACCCCCAGAAAAGAAAGGCGTCTATGGGACATATCAGGAGGGTAGAGGGACCCTGGCAGTCGATCCAAATCGACTACATTGGGCCCCTACCCACTGCTCAGGGAGGTTACAAGTACTGCCTAGTCTTGGTGGACATATTCACCAAATGGGTGGAAGCCTTCCCATGCCGAACAGCCACTGCCCTGGGAACAGCTAGGATCCTGGTCAGAGAAGTGTTCTCTCAATGGGGACTACCACAATATGCGGGGTCCGACCAAGGGAGTCACTTCACTGGGCAGGTGATGCAGGAGACCCTAAGGTACACAGCATCAAATGGCATGTCGCCCACAACCCGCAGTCATCCGAGCCTGTGGAGCATTTAAACTGCACCATCAAAAAAAGGCTGTGCAAAGAGACAGGGGACTCACCCAAAGGGTGGGTAGAGTTCCTACCACTAGTCCTCATGGGGATCCAGGCCAGCCAGTCAAAGAGCACAGGGTACTCCCTGTACGAGCTCATGATCGGCAGAGCCATGCGAACCCCCACCCATGTGTTAGCCCCGGTACTCACGGAAGGTCAGCTTAGGGAAGCGAACCGGGACAGCTTTGTCAGGAATCTGTTTGAACACCTTAAACAGATTCACTAGCAGGCTGTTAACAACATGGGAAAACAGCCTCGGAGCAACTGACTGCTGCTAGAACACCACAAGCACCACGAGGGGACCAGGTTATGGTGAGAAACTATGCTCGAGTAGGGGTTTTTGAGGTACTATACATGGGACCGTACCACATTGTCGACAAGGCAAGCCCCATGGTCTATGCCATAAAATTACCCCACCGAACAAAGTGGTTCCACGTAAATCAGTGAAAACTTTTCAACCCAGGGACAGCAGCTAAATGTAAGGGACAGCCAAAACCTGTAAACCGCACTAAAGGCAGAGACCCCCAGCCAACGACCCCCGACTGTGGAAATCCCACAGGGGACATGGCAGACCCACAGACTGCACCTAGAGGAGCGGTGGACTGCGTTACTGGAGGAGCTGTTCCCCGAATCATTTGGAACTCGGACGCATCTCCAGCAGCCGGAACCTTTAAAAGGAATCCCTGCACACCACGGCCAAAGACACCATGGTCACCAGCGCTCCAATTTGAATGTTTCAGCCCCGGGAAAGGGACCAGCCCATGAGCAGGGACACCCAGCTGGTAGCCTCGGGCAACGAGGGACCCCCAGAAGGGATAGCGGTGGACCAGCCACCAAGTGGGAGTTCCCAGCCCGTAGCCCTCGACCAGGCAGGCACCCTCAAAGGAGCGGTGTGCTGCAGCACCAGAGAGGACGATCCCCTGATAGTGTGGGACTCAAACCCACGTCCGGTCAGGGTACTTAGGATTAGACGGTGCAGACCGATCTATCACCTACCTCACTGGACACCCAGCGGGAGAAGAAGAAAAAGAGAAGGCAAGAATTAACCTGGCCACCCAGAGGCGGGTGGCAGATGTACATATATAGCGATATGAATTTAAGGATGTTTAGCAATATGAATTTAAGTATGTTTAGTGAATAAGTTTAGAATAGTGTAAGATTTATCTGTGTAATGATAAGTATATATATATATTAGTTAACTGGGGTAAGGAAAAGAATCTACCTGTGCAGCTGTTAAAAGAAGCACAGGCCGGGTAATATCCAGGAGTAAGAAGAATCTACCAGTATGGCTATTAAGGAAGCATCGGTGAGATAACAAGCACAACGACTGTGAGATAAAGTTAAAAGCAGACATCAGTCCACAAGGAACTGAATAAGACAGCCAGTCAATTAGAGACTATGAGCCCAACTTGGAACTCGGTCACCTTTGTCAAGCCAGAGAACTTTCTCTAGGCTAGACAATCTGTTTTATGTGCCCCTACAGGAAAGAGAGCAGAATGAGAAGGATCCTGTTCCTGCTCGCCCTGGTAAGGATGAGCAGTAGCGACCGAGGAGACCTGGAAGAATCCCTCATTTACTGGTGTTCAGGAGGGAGAGCACCGATCATAACCGCCGGGGGTGGCCCCGAAACGTGGAAGAACTCGCTGTTTACGCCCACGAGGGAAGATGGCCAGGGTGGCTGGGATCTAATTCTATCCGCTATCCAGCCAGGAAGGTTTTACCTACGGGGAGGCCTCACTTCCATGCCCCCGGATGCGGATAATCGCTGCCCGAGGCAGTGTTACAGAGGGAAAACGTGTGTGTTTGACTTGAAAAGGGAACATTCCCCTGGGAAGATGGTGGTGGCTCAGAAAACTCAGCAAGGGTGCATGAGACCAGGAATCGGACTGGGAAAGACTCGGTAATGATACGTACCGCACCATCACGGGGACACGGGGAGGAGTAAAAGTGTGTTGGGACAAATGGTGGGAATCCGAACAAGGAATTTATGTTTGCATGTGGGGATCAGAGAGTATTTGTCCCGCAGGCATATCAATGCCTTTGTCAGGCAATGGCAAGATGAAGGGGAAGGGATGGGGTAGGATTCTAGCCTACACGGGTGTGCAGTCCCACACTCCCCACTCCCAATTAACGCCACCGAACTAAAAGCACACATTAAGAAACCCCTGCCCACAACCCCGCCAATATGCACAGTAATAGAAAGGTGTCCTACCACCACCAAGGGACCTGGGAACAGATTAGTATTGGTACCGACCGAAAAGGTGTTATATCAGGGGGTACATGATGCAGTAGCTTCAGTAATATTAAACCTTACCGAGGTACACCTGCCTGCATGGTGTCCGAAGGAAACAGAGCTGCTATACTAGGCCCTACTTAGAGACATGTTTAAGAAATTTTATGAGTTAGACTTTTGGAAATGTAGACAAAGCAGACCTATATACCCGAAATGCTAGGGACACCATGAGCTCAGGGAGACCGAGAAGGGGAATCATAAACTACGTTTTCACCACCTACAATACAGCATCCTCTGTAATAAATAGCCTGGATGACATAGAGCTGCAAACACAGATAAACAGTTTAAAGACCCAACTGAGAAAAATCCTGAAACAGGAGAACACCATAGTAGGATCAGAACTACACGAGGACCAGGTATTGACGGTCAATTTAAAAGAAATAATGGCTGAGCTGGAAAAACATGCACAGACAGTGAATGCACTCATTCGGGAGGATAGAAACGCTTCTGGCCACGCTGCACAGAACGAGGTGTGCGTACTGTATCGGGCATGGTTGTTGGGCGAGGGCCGCAACAACCTGGAGTATTTAAAACAAGGTGTAGTCCTCTCTTGGATCAGGAACAAGCACCTCGCAGCCCTCCACCCATACAGCAATTCACTAAGCCCGTGCCAGCTCCGCCTAGCCTCTGAAGCCTACCCTGTCCCAGTAGACTGTGGGAAATCTAACCACACTATTATGGGGATAGTATTAAGGATGCCAGTCATGGGTGGGACATCCCGACCCTTACCGGTATACTGGGTGGAGAACATTGGAGTTATTCAGGGAGGTGCACACATTCGTTTTGCAGCGGTCCCACCCGATGTCATAAAGTGGGAGCACGCTGCAACAGGTACTGACCTCTCCGGGTGCCGGAGCCGGGGTGCACACGTAATACTGTGTCCCCAGTACTTGAGTGCCCATTCAAAGTCACAGTGTGTGTTTAAAGCTGCTGGTGCACAGCCTATTAACTGCACCATGGAGGTAATGGCACACGGCCATGTCCCTCCACAGGTAACATACATAGGGGTTGGGACATATGTGTCACCACCAGTGCGCCCCACTACCAACATGGACACTTCTGGTGTCCGGTAAGTGACAGCAGATTTTGCTTCAAACCTGAGGCATCAGTTCAAGTGGCCCAGGAACGGATTATCCCCATTCCTGAACCCTCCACTGTCTACATAACCGTGAAGGAAAACATTACAAACCTGCAGGATTATGTTGTACATTTTGGCTATGCAATCCCCCCTCTACCCAAACATCTTACCGCTCTGCTAAAAGCTGTAATTATCTCACAAAAACACTTCTATACCCGAGAACAGAAAACCATTGAGATCGGGAAAAAGATTCTTGAGATCATCATTCCGCCTTGGTGGGACCGTTTCACAAATATAGAGGTCCCAGTCTGGATCCGAATCGTTTCCCACACTTTAGTTATTTGTCTACTCGCGATTATACTTTACTTATGGTGTCTCACTTGCCGAGTGAAACGCAGAGGCCATCAGGTCAGGCACCAAAGGGTGCTGTACGCTCCTTGACCGAACTTGGAAATCGCGCAGGGAGGGGTGACAGCATACTATCATGTTTAATTTGTGTTTGATTTTACCTGCTGTAAACCGCCAGTGTTGTAAGAGTGTTACTTGAATGTTTTGACTATGTACCTTTATTTTACTGAACTTAAAACGTGTTTGACTATAGACCTTTTATGTGATTTCAGAATGTGTTACTATGTGCTTTGTTTTACTTTACTTGAAGTTGTGTATGACTGTATATCGTTATTTTACTGTGAAAACCGAGTAAAAGAGGGACATCATACCCTCTCTATGCTATAACCGAATTGTAATGATTGTATTCGCCTGTATATTGCATTGCATTTCAACTGGGGATGCAGGGTAATGTTTAGCTAGTATAAATGCAGGGAAGGTTGACTCTCAGGAGCAGGAATTTTGCTTACCTTGATTAACACTCAAGGAATGTAGAGTGTCAACAGGGGGGACCGCAGAGAGCAAAATTCACCAGAACCACACCCCCCGTGTTTGGGCTCATTCGAAAGGAAATTTAATTTGGGACTATCTACTGAAAAGTTTGGAACTCTAAAGTGCTTATGGAAGAAACTACAAACTTTAATAGAGTTATGAACTTTTACAAGACAAATTCAAGCCTGTGGGCGGACCTAGGGAACAAAGGAAGCCCACTTGATTATTGGAACTGTCTGGGTGTGAGGACTGAGGTAACCTGTCTGGAAGAATGAGTATTTGGAAATCTTCCTCCACAAGAGACATTGCCATCACAGTATCACCCAGAGATAGCTCCGCATCAACATGGGTCTGGACAAACCATTTTCAGCATATACATCACAAAGAGGCCCAATCCAGCCTGTATGCGAAAGACTAAGCCCAAAAGGACATTGCAATTACCAAACTAATATTTCCATCAGGAAACAGTTTTTCGAAGATCAACCCACCCAAGACATATCAACCTTAACGAGCCCAACAAAATATTACAAAGAAGAACCAAGCCCGCCAAAATTATACAAAGGTTTGTGAACAGATTGGGCGGCAAAATTAGAACACTGATATTGTATAACTGGGCACTGTTTTCAACAGAGGTTAGAAAGAGAGGAAAGAGAGAAGAGAGAGAGGAGAGAGAGAGAAGAGACTCTCCAGCCTCGAAGTCTTGAAGTCCTGAAGGAAGGAAGAACATCACCATCTACCATTAACTATCTAAAGGATTGGTAAGCATAAGTCCCTGCCCTGGAGTCTAACCTAGCTAGAATTAGGTATTGGGAGGTGGGAGGTATAATTTTACTGCAACCCCCTTTGAATATGTAGTGTATTGTTCTTTATTAGAGTGATTGTAAGTTTGACCTTGTACCTCTCCTTGTATTGTTCTTTGTTAGAGTGATTGTAAGTTTGGCCTTGTATTTGCTTACTAGAGTAGTAGGCCTGTATTACTTTGACTGTAATAAAACCAAAGTTCTTTGCATCAAACCAGTGTCCTCTGCACTTTTGTCACACCCCCAAACAAATCCAGAATACAGAACCCAAGGGAGGGGGAGCGATTCGAAACCGCTCAAGTTGGTCAGAAGGGAACCTGACTCCCTCATAGAGACCACAACACTCCGCCTCCCCTTTACACTATGAGGAAAGTTTGGAGATGCTGGGTCTGTTTTGTTTGGAACAGAGGAGACTGAAGGGAGAAATGATTGAGGTGTATAAAATTATGAGGTGCCTGAATAGAGTGGATAGGAAGGACATGTTTCCCTTGGCAGAGGGGTCAACAACCAGGGGGCATAGATTTAAAGTAATTGGGGGAGGTTTCGAGGAGATATGAGGGAAAATTGCTTTACCCAGAGAGTTGTGGGGGTCTGGAACTCACTCCCTGAAAGGGTGGTAGAGGCAGAAACCCTCACCAGATTTAAAAGATACTTGGATGTGCACTTAAAGTACCGTAACCTACAGGGCTACGGACCAAGCACTGGAAAGTGGGATTAGGCTGGATAGCTCTGGGTCGGCTGGTGCGGACACGATGGGCCGAAATGGTCTCCTTCCGTGCTGTAAATTTCTATGATTCTATGATTCTATGAAAATAGCCGTGATTGACAGTGGGGTGGAAGTGCACTCTGAACCTGCCTCCTTGTGTATTTCCCAAGTGCCGGCTCTGCCTGCAGTTTGCAGACATAGAAACATAGAAATTTACAGCACAGAAGGAGGCCATTTTGGCCCATCATGTCTGCGCCGGCCGACAAAGAGCCACATGGCCCTTGGGTCAGCAGCCCTAAAGATTACATATAAACCTATGAACAATGACGGAAAGGCAAAGAGCACCCAGCCCAACCAGTCCGCCTCACACAACTGCGACACACCTTACACTGAAACATTCTACACTCCACCCCAACCGGAGCCATGTGATCTCCTGGGAGAGGCAAAAACCAGATAAAAACCCAGGCCAAGTTAGAGAGAAAAAAATCTGGGAAATTCTTCTCTGACCCATCCAGGCGATCAAAACTAGTCCAGGAGATCACCCTGGCCGTAGACTATTCCCTGCAGTACTTACCATTATATCTGCGCCATCCAACAAAAGGTCATCTAGTCTAATCCCAATTACTAACTCTAGGTCCGTAACCTTGCAGGTTGCTGCACTTTAAGTGCCCATCCAACCATCTCTTAAAAGTGGTGAGGGTTTCTGCATCCACCACTCTTCCAGGCAGCAAGCTCCAGATCCCCACAACCCTCTGAGTAAAGAAGCCCCCCGTCAAATCCCCTCTAAACCTTCCACCAACCACCTTAAAACCACCCGCCACTAAGCCGTGTGTCAGGCATTTGAGATAGTTAAGAAGCTGCTTAATGCTATTTAAGAAGCATTTTACCAGGACCAAATGTTTTTTCCAAGTTTTTTACAAGGTTCCCGTCCCGTGCAGATCACATTAGGTAAGTGTGCCGGGTTTTCAACAACTCTGGATTGGTTTGAACAGTTAAAGGTTGCAAACGTGATATAAAAGCTATCATTTCACAGCTGTTCAATTTCCAATCTTAGAAGCCGGAGCCTTCAGGATTTGGAATACACTTTTCAGCTTTATGGAGGTGTGAAGTGTTTGCAGTGAGCTCTCTATCCAGTGTCACCTCCTTGGAGTAACCTCTCTCACCATTGATAGATCGCTTCTGTCATCTCAACTTCAGCTGCCATCTATTCCAGCAGCATCGGTGCCCTTGAAAAAATCTCACCTTGGTCCTCAGAATCCCACCATGATCAGCTCCAACACCAACATCACTAAACACACCAGCATCACCAACAACACCACCAACCTTCTCCGCAATCAGCTGATGCTGCACAGGACACAAGGCATCAGCACATGACCACATTGCTGCCAGGGATGGCCTCACCATGGCCAGATTTACTCCACTTGACACTGTATGCCCTGGCTGCCACATGATGCACCAGATTGGCATCACTCCACACCAACACCATAAAGCATCCTTACCATGCCCAAGCCATTTCTTTCACACTCATCACCGTTGCAGAGGGTACATTTATGTCTTACCATTCACTAGAACTCACTAACACACTTCCAAAGGAGCACACAGATCTGTCCAAGAAGGCAAAGTGTTGAAAATAAAGATTTCAATGTTTGACAACACAATAGCAGAAACTCTCCATGAACATTGGCTAAAATACCTGTTGGGGTAAAAAGAAGATTTCTCTCCCTCGAGGTGGACTACCTGATATAGGAAATCGACACCTGCCCTTTCTGTTGTGCCTACCCCTGTGTGTTGTTCGTTGGTATGATTGGACAAAGACGAGGTTGTGTATGAGGGGTGGCTAATGAAATGGGAATGTGATAATGTAGATAGAGAGAGAGGGATGGGCAGATGCGCAAGGTAAGTTGGTGTGAGTAAGGATGTGGAGGAGTAGGATAGAGAAGACAATGCGATGGGGATGTGACGAATGGCACAGCAGGATGAGGTTGTGTGCTGCTTTGCAGTAACGTTTCATGATCTACTGCGATCATTGAAAGGTTTGCACCACTGCAGCCAGGTCCTCCTGACAACATCCCTGCTTGTGCCCTCCTGTACAATGTGCAACCAGGCTGCGTTGGTGCCCTGGGGAGGTCTCTTCCGCCCATGGGAAGGGAAGAGAAACTCCCCACGTGTTGTGATTCCCTCCATAAACATCGGGAGGGTGTCATGGGAGAGCCTGGGACAGTCCTGCACCTTTGTGCAGTGCTTGTCAGTGTTTGCAGCACCTCAATGCTGCAGAACACTGACAGAACAACTGCCAAAGTGAATGTGGGCATGGTCCCTTTAAATAAACTGGTTGATGACGCGTCATCAAATGACTTCATCAGACCCGCTTCCTTTTAATTGGTTGAGACTCTCGCATGGCAGGCTTAACAAGCCTCAGCCACATAAAATCACTTGGACAAAGCAGGCTGCAACCAGAAGTGAGCTTCCAGCTCATACCCGAAGTCACCCACCTTGTTCCCAACCTGGTATTAAAAACTGCGTCTGCATTGCAACAGGCACCCTAACTAAACCTGCCACAGCCATTATCAGGCCACTCCAGGCCTGCTCCAAAGCAGAGACCAGGGAGCCTGCCAAAAGTATTGAAATTATCCTGACCCTTGGAGCTTGGTCTTGGTAAGTGGCCCATCCTTGCAGTGGATGGACCTCCCTCCTCACTGAATGCCTCCAATGTTATGGCAAAGCAGATTATCAAAGTCACTTTTCCCACTAATTTTTTTCTCCTCAGTTTTAAAGTCACTTTGCTCCACAATTTCTTTCCATGCATTTATGTTAGTAAAAGTCTGGCTTCTAGAATTTGTCGATCACACAACGCCCTTCAGAAATGTACGCAGGGCATTTAATTGGGATTCTGCCGATCGGAGGAAATCCTGTTTACAATGAAGCCGATTGGAAGAACCCCCGAGGAAATTCCCAGATAATATTTTTATTTGTATAGCTGTGGTTGGTGGCTGTTCCCTTAAATTTTGTTGTAACACAAAGGCCTAGATCTTCCACGTGGCTATAGCAGTGACAGAAATGTGGCAGGTCAGACTTGAACTCACCACAAGGATGTGTGCTGGACCCCAACAGAATTTCTGGCATCAGGTTCATCTAAATGATGTTAATGGGCTGCAGAGCTACTACCTAGCATCCGACCTATAGAATCATAGAAAGTTACTGTCATGTATGTAACTACAATGTAACACCACTGTATTACTGTATACACTCAACCTAGATGCACACCGTGACCACAAGGGGTGAACTTGTGGGAGACACTCCTTATCTGATCACTCAGGTACAAAAAGGGTCACTGTCTTTGGAGTCCTGTGAATAAAGAATTCAGGTCACAGAGTGACCTTATCCCCAGAACGTGCCTCGTGTTTCATACTGTAGAGTAAGGACTTTACATTGGCGATGAGAAACGTGAATTCACGACCCACGAGAATGGCCACCGGTAGCACAGAGGAACGGTACTGTGCTGCGGAAGACTGGGACGATTTTGTCGAGAGGCTTCAACAAAGCTTCGTTACAAAAGAATGGCTGGGGGATGCAGCGGCCGACAAGCGAAGGGCTCATCTCTTGACCAGCTGCGGACCAAAGACTTACACGCTCATGAAGGACTTACAAGCACCTGAAAAGCCGATGGACAAAATCTTTGAAAAACTTAGCAAATTGATTGAGGAGCACCTCAAACCGACGAATAGCATACATATAGCCCGACACAGATTCTACACCCACCGATGTCATGAAGGACAGAGCATACCGGACTTCATAGCGGACCTCCGGCATTTGGCCAGCCTCTGTAAGTTCACAGATGCCTGTGGGGGGGAGATGCTAAGGGACTTCTTTATCGAGGGCATCGGTCATGCGGGAATTTTCCGCAAATTAATTGAGACGAAGGATTTGACCTTGGAAGCAGCGGCGTTGATGGCTCAGACTTTCATGGTGGGGGAGGAAGAGACAAAAATAATATACGCGCGCAATTCTGCTTCTAACATGGCGATGGATCAGGGAGTTAACATCATCAATGCGACTCCGAGCCCCGTAGGCAGGCAGGGGCAGTCTGAAGCAATAGACCCCAGTCACTCAGGGGCATTCAGCAATTTGAGAAGCTATGGCCACTTAAAGCCAGTAGACCCAAATTAGCACGTGTTGACACACAATTACGGACTTACACGAAAGAAATCATTCCGGTGCTAGGCAGTGCAATGTTGGCTGTCACACACAATGGGCTAGTGAATCGGCTACCGCTTTGGATTGTCCCAGGCAATGGTCCCGCACTGTTGGGAGGAGCTGGTTAGCCGAGATGAAATGGAAATGGGGGATGTTCACGAAATGTCACCTGCGGAGCGAAGTTCGTGCTCACAAGTCCGACAACAATTCGATTCACTATTCCAACCTGGCGTTGGGACTTTCAAAGGCACTAAAGTAGTGATACACATCACCCTGGACGCCAGGCCAGTGCACCACAAAGCCAGTGCGGTGCCGCATGTGATGTGGGAAAAGATCGAGAGCGAATTGGACCGGCTGTTAAGAGAGGGCATCATCTCGCTTGTCGAATTCAGCAACTGGGCGAGTCCCATCGTTCCCGTACTAAAAGCGGATGGCTCTGTCAAGATCTGTGGCGACTACAAGGCCACCATCAATCGGGTGTCCCTACAAGATCAATAGCCGCTGCCAAGAGCGGAGGTCCTTTTCGCCACACTGGCAGGCGGCAAGCTGTTCACCAAGTTGGACCTCACTTCAGCCTATATGACCCAAGAACTGGCCGACGAATCTAAACTACTGACCACCAGCACCACACATAAGGGACTGTTCGTTTATAACCCGTTTGGCATTCGATCAGTGGCCGCGATTTTTCAACGAAACATGGAAAGCCTGCATAAATCCATTCCTGGAACGATCATATTCCAGGATGACATCCTCACCATGGGTCGAGACACCGAGGAACACCTCCACAACCTGGAGGAGGTGCTACGCCGACTGGACCAGGTAGGCCTGTGACTCAAAAAGTCTAAATGTTTGTTCTTAGCCCCTGAGGTTGAGTTTCTGGGCGGGAGGGTTGCTGCAAATGGGATTCGGCCCATCGAATCCAAAACAGAGGCGATTTGACGAGCACCCAGGCCCTGCAACACATCGGAGTTGCGTTCATTCCTGGGACTGGTGAACTTTTTCTGGAACTTTCTGCCGAACTTGAGCACGTTGTTGGAGCCACTACACATGCTCCTGCGTAAGGGTTGTGATTGGTTTTGGGGGGACTGTCAGGAACAGGCTTTTGATCGGGCGCGAAACCTACTTTATTCAAACAAGTTGTTGACCCTGTACGACCCCTGTAAAAAATTGGTTCTGACATGTGATGAATCCTCCTATGGGGTTGGGTGCATGTTGCAGCAGGGCAATACTGAGGGTCAATGACAACCTGTGGCTTATGCCTCCAGGTCGCTCTCTCAAGCAGAACAGGGATATGGGATGGTCGAGAAGGAAGCGCTTGCATGTGTCTACGGTGTAAAAAAAATGCATCAGTACCTCTTTGGTAGGAAGTTTGAATTAGAGACGGACCACAAGCCATTAACATCCCTGTTGTCAGACAGCAAGGCTGTCAATGCCAACGCATCAGCTCGCATACAGCGATGGGCTCTCACGCTGGCTGCTTATGAGAAATCCATCCGACACTGGCCCGGCACTGAAAATTGCACTGACGCACTCAGCAGGCTTCCACTGGCCACCACTCAGGGGGCAACGGAGCAAAGCACCGAGATGGTCATGGCTGTCGATGCCTTTGACAGCGCAGGCTCCCCCATCACAGCCCACCAGATCAAAATCTGGACAGAGATCCCCTCCTATCCCTGATTAAGAAATGTGTCCTGACTGGGGATTGGGCGCCCGCACACGGAGCATGCCCTGAGGAGGTCAGACCATTCCACAGACGGATGGATGAGCTCTCCATCCAAGTCGATTGCCTACTATGGGTCAGCCGGATAGTTATGCCCTAGAAGGGCAGGGAGGCATTCATCAGGGAACTCCACAGCGAGCACCCAGGCATTGTGCTGATGAAGACCATTGCCCGGTCACACGTTTGGTGGCCTGGAATTGATTCAGACCTGGAACACTGTGTTTGCAGGTACACAATGTGTGCCCAGCTGGGTAATGCCCCCAGGGAAGCCCCGCTTAGCCCGTGGCCCTGGCCCACCAGGCCATGGTCACGCATTCATGTTGACTACACGGGCCCGTTCATGGATAAGATGTTCCTTATTGTGGTAGATGCGTTCTCGAAATGGATCGAGTGCATCATTCTGAATTCATGCATGTCATCCACCACCGTGGAAAGCCTACGTGCAATCTTTGCAACCCATGGCTTGCCGGACATCCTGGTTAGTGATAATGGTCCATGTTTCACAAGCTACAAATTCCGAGAGTTTATGTTGGGCAATGGCATCAACCACATCAGGACGGTGCCGTTCAAGCCTGCCTCCAATGGCCAGGCGGAACGTGCAGTCCAAATCATTAAACAAGGTATGCTCAGGATTCAAGGACCCGCCCTACAATGCCACCTATCGCACCTCCTGCTGGCCTATAGATCCCGACCGCACTTGCTCACGGGGGTCCCACCCGCAGAGATACTAATGAAACAGACACTCAAAACTCGGTTGTCCCTCATTTACCCAGTCCTGACCGACATAGTTGAGGGCAAGCGCAAGTCACAAAACGAGTACCATGACCTTAATTCGAGGGGGAGATGTATAGAAATAAATGATCCTGTATTCGTCTTCAATCACGCCATGGGGCCCAAATGGCTTGAGGGCACTGTAATTGACAAAAACGGGAATAGGGTCATCGTGGTAAAACTCAATAATGGTCAGATATGCCGTAAGCATCTGGACCAAGTAAAAAAAAGGTTCACCATTGACACGGAGGTACCTGAAGAAGACCATGAGATGGAGCTCACCACACTGCCAGTGAATGAGCAACAAGAGCAATCAGAAGAATGCACAGTCCCTGTGGTCAGCCCGGACAGGCCGGAATCACTACAGGTGACAGACACTCACGTCAGTGTCCAACAACCAGAGCCCCAACTGCGGCGCTCCACGAGAGAGCGTAGACCACCTGAAAGGCTAAACCTATGATCCCAATAAGACTTTATGTGGGGAGGTGATGTCATGTATGTAACCACAATGTAACACCACTGTATTACTGTATACACTCAACCTAGATGCACACCTTGACCACAAGGGGTGAACTTGTGGGAGACACTCCTTACCTGATCACTCAGGTATAAAAAGGGAGGTCCCACGCAGGATCACTGTCTTTGGAGTCCTGTGAATAAAAAGTTCAGGTCACAGAGTGATCTTATCCCCAGAATGTGCCTCGTGTGGTTTCATACTGTAGAGTAAGGACTTTCCAGTTACGGCACAGAAGGAGGCCATTCAGACCATCATGTCTGTGGCGGCCGAAAAAGCCATTCAGCCTAATCCCACTTTCCAGCTCTTGCTTCGTAGCCCTGTAGATTACGGTACTTCAAGTGCATATCCCAGTACTTTATAAATGCGATGAGCATTTCTGCCTCTACCATCCTTTCAGGCAGTGAGTTCCAGACCCCCACCACCCACTGGGTGAAAAAAGTTCTCCTCAACTCACCTCGAATCCTTCTACCAATTACTTGAAATCTATGGCCCCTGGTTATTGACCTCTCTGCTAAGGGAAATAGGCCCTTTCTATTGACTCTATCCAGACTCCATATAATTTTATACACCCCAATTAAGTCACCCCTTGGCCTCCTCTGTTCCAAAGTAAACAACTCCAGCCTGTCCAATCTTTGTTCATAGCTAAAATTCTCTACTCCTGGCAATATCCTCGTAAATCTCCTCTGTACCCACTCTCGTGCAACCACATCACCGAGTGCAGTTGGATAATAGCTGGGAGGCCTGTGGTGTGGTTGTTGTTGCATAGGCTTTCTGATTCTTTAGTTTGAACCCACCCCACTCGCACCATTAAAGCAACACTGGATGCCAGGAACACAGTGATATTCCTTGCATTGTGCATTGCTAAGGTGCAAAATGATAGGAAATACATCGTGACTAAAATTCAGCCTCCCGAAAAGGCCTCTTACCACTGGAAAGTGGTGGCAGAGTCGAGTGGCCGCTGATTTGGAGTCCAGTGGCTTCTGTCAGCGAAATTCACCTCGGTGCTTTTTCCGGCGGTTTCCACTGTCAAACCCTCTTAAGTGCTTCATCAAAGAGCACACCGCCGATTTCCCACACCTCCACTGAAATTCAGCTACAAAAATCCCTTATCACCCTCCCTTGCTTGCTGCTCCTACCGAAAGTGGCACCAAGATGGCGTGCAGTAAGGCTTCCAGGAAGCTGCTTGTGTTGGGAGGAGAGACAATGGAGATGCCATCTGGGACGCCTGGAACAGCTCGTGGAGTGAAAGGCCCGTCTTCTGACTGGCTAGACTCTTCATCAGCATTACCAGTCACAAGTGGTTTGGGTGTGACAGTGGGGAACATAGAGAGTATGGCGGTAGGCATGGACTGCATCACCCGCCCAATTTCAAGCAGAGCTTGTGCCTGTGATGCGCCATATTCTGCAAGGGTTTGCGCCATACTCTCTGGAACTCCATTGTCACTGTTGAAGGCCACCATCCTCGTGTGGGCATTGATGGCCTCACAGGTATCGCGGCTCGCACCGACAATGTGCGACCCTATCTCCGTAATGGTCGCTTTCTGACTGTCAATGCTCGAGGGAATCCTCCCCAAGACATCAAGGAGCTAATAATTGACCTGGATGCTCTCCTTGGACATTCCCACCATGTCTAGTTCCACGTCTGCCTGTCTGTCGGCAGACCGACTTTGCTGATTCACCCTCCAGAGAGATGCATGCGGGATTCAACCCATGCCACTAGTCCTAGGAGCCCCTACTTCATCAAACCCCGAGAACACCACGTCATCCTCAGAGGAGCTGAGCGGCGGTGATGGAACAGGAGTGGATTGATGCTGCGCTGCAAGCTGCGTCAGAGTCGGCTCATCGGTATCCTTCTCTTCCTCCTCCTCCAGACGATGGCCTGATGTGGAGGATGTGGTGCCTGTGGCTGGTCATCTGGAAGTAGAAAGCAACAGACAAGAGGTTAGCAACAGGGGAGGGAGCAGGGTGACATGAGGAATGTCTCATAGCACAGGCTCATTTGAAGGACTGCCACTACTCCATTATATCTAGTCCAGAGGCATTGCAGGATCTTGCCCCAACCCTAGTCCAGAGAAACTGCATCACATTGCCCCAACCTATCCCAGGGAGTGTGCAGGACTTTCCGCACTATCCGAACGGGGGTCAGCGACCCTAGTGGCAGCTGCTCGACCAGTGATGCTGATAAGACCTGCCACTCTCGCCTCGATGTCCATGAGTGGCATGGTCTGAGATGGACCGCTGCCTGTCTGCACCTGCTCGTGGTGATTATTCGACTTCTTTACCTGCAAAGATGAAAATGGGAATGGTTATAAGAGGGTCCATCTGCTCCTGTGGCACAGATAGCCACCAAAGTACTTATACCATACTGTGTGAATGTAATACAGTCCTCTTTTTAATGGCCATAAAAGTTGCACATGGTTCATTAGGAAGACATCGAAATGGGGAGCAATCTTATGAGATCTCAGAAAGCAATCTTAATAATGTGTAAAGATCATTCATGACAAATAGGGTGCCAAACTAAGCCTGCTTATGTGTCATGCATTTTAGGAGACCAGTCACAGAGTGCTAAGAGGCACGAACAGCATGAGAACAAATAGTGTGTCAGATTTATAATTCAAGGAATGAAGGAGTGCATGAATTAACATTGTACACTCTCTGACACAGAAACATAGAAACATAGAAACTAGGTGCAGGAATGGGCCATTCAGCCCTTTGAGTCTGCACCGTCATTCAATAAGATCATGGCTGATCATTCCCTCAGGACCCCTTTCCTGCTTTCTCTCCATACCTCTTGATCTCTTTAGCCATAAGGGCCATAACTAACTCCCTCTTGAATATATCCAATGAACTGGCATCAACAACTCTCTGCGGCAGGGAATTCCACAGGTTAACAACTCTCTGAGTGAAGAAGTTTCTCCTCATCTCAGTCCTAAATGGCCTACCCCTTATGCTAAGACTATGTCCCCTGGTTCTGGACTTCCCCAACATCGGGAACATACTTCCCGCATCTAACCTGTCCAGTCCCGTCAGAATCTTATACGTTTCTATGAGATCCCCTCTCATTCTTCTAAACTCCAGTGAATAAAGGCCCAGTTGATCCAGTCTCTTCTCATATGTCAATCCTGCCATCCCGGGAATCAGTCTGGTGAACCTTCGCTGCACTCCCTCACTAGCAAGAACGTCCTTCCTCAGCTTAGGAGACCAAAACTGTACACAATATTCCAGGTGAGGCCTCATCAAGGCCCTGTGCAACTGCAATAAGACCCCCCTGCTCCTATACTCAAATCCCCTAGCTATGAAGGCCAACATATCATTTGCCCTCTTCACCGCCTGCTGTACCTGCATGCCAACTTTCAATGACTAATGTACCATGACATGCAGGTCTCGTTGCACCTCCCCTTTTCCTAATCTGCCGCCATTCAGATAATATTCTGCCTTCATGTTTTTGCCCCCAAAATGGATAACCTCACATTTATCCACATTATACTGCATCTGCCATGCATTTGCCCACTCACCTAACCTGTCCAAGTCACCCTGCAGCCTCTTAGCGTCCTCCTCACAGCTCACACCACCACCCAGTTTAGTGTCATCTGCAAACTTGGAGACATTACACTCAATTCCTTCATCTAAATCATTAATGTATATTGTAAATAGCTGGTGTCCCAGCACTGAGCCCTGCGGCACCCCACTAGTCACTGCCTGCCATTCTGAAAAGGACCCGTTTACCCCGACTCTCTGCTTCCTGTCTGCCAACCAGTTCTCTATCCATGTCAGTACATTACCCCCAATACCATGTGCTTTAATTTTGCACACCAATCTCTTGTGCGGGACCTTGTCAAAAGCCTTTTGAAAGTCCAAATACACCACATCCACTGGTTCTCCCTTGTCCACTCTGCTAGTTGCATCCTCAAAAAATTCCAGAAGATTCGTCAAGCATGATTTCCCTTTCATAAATCCATGCTGACTTGGTCCGATCCTGTCATTGCTTTCCAAAAGCGCTGCTATTTCATCCTTAATGATTGATTCCAACATTTTCTCCACTACTGATGTCAGGCTTGTCAGATCCTTGTCAGATCATTTAACTTCTTTCGGCACTGTGTGCCAGTCCTGATCACTGTGGCTGAGACAGAGACTTCCTCTACTATCTGCCTCCAAATCCTTTTAAATATGAATGGCAGTGATCCAGATCTATCCCGAAGATGCACCTCCTGCTATCTTTTTCCACAGCCCCCACTGACACTTCATTAGCCTCGTGGCTGAATTGCCTGGCCCACTGTCTCGAATCGTCGTCCTCCATGATGAAAATCCAAATCTGAAATGGCTGATTCAGCTCCGGTTGTACTGTACATGCGCGCGGCCGCACCCTGCATTAGTGGTTGCGACCAGAGAGCAGACCAGTAACGCGGGAAGAAAACCAAAATGTTGCACATGCACAGAACGGCCACATTTTTTCAGCGCCAGAACTTAGGGTTCTGGCGCACATAGTATGTGGTGCAACGCTGGAGTTAACGGTCATGCACCTCGTGAACTTTCATTCGCCGAAAGTTGCGAGCTCTGGTGCTAATGTTAACTCGGCGCTAAATTTTTGACTCCGCTGCGAATTGCACCCGTAAATGGGCGAAAACGCGAAATGCTGAAAATTGAGCCCAATTACTTGTTTATCTTAAATGGGTTAATATCTACTTAGAATGAATGTCATATGAACCTACTTAAGTTTTTCTCCGTTGACATCACTACTAGTAATTTCTAAGATTATATCTCGGTTCAAATATGTTTATTTATTGTTCATCAATATTTGCATATTACTAATTCAAAAACCTGACTGTGCTGTTCAGATAGTACATGCAATTGCTATATATATTTTTTTAGATCCATAATATTTACTCAAACCAATGCCAGAGTAATGCATCTCCTAAGTGATTTATTTAATTGACTCAAATGCCACTTATTTAAAGACACATTATAAATCAAGGTATTGACTATCCCTATACCTAGAAAATATAATACATCTTAGTAGTGATCCCAGATAGATTCAATACTTAAAAAGAATTTAGACGTTGTAAATGCTTGAATATAATACAACCATAATCCTGACATAGGGCTCAATTTTGCCCAAGCCCGTTTTCTGGCCTATTGCCAGAGTTACGCCCGTTTTTCTAGGCCAGAAATGCGGCAGAAATATTTTGCCAAAGTTTCCCCGATATATAATTTAAATTTGGTGCCATGCAGCGTGTCCAGTCACCTTGGGGGGTGGAGCCTGCTGTCTGCTATCCGAAAAAATGATGCCGCACCTTCTGCGCATGCGTGACAGAAAAAGTGACGTTTTTGACGTGATTTTCAATGGATGCGCATGCGCAGTACAGCTCCGGGTTGTCAATCGGCCATTTTTGAAGAGCCAGTTGTGTGAGAAGGAGTGTGTGAGAGCATTGGAAAAATTGGATCTGCAGCAATACAAGTTGCAACGTGGTGCAAGGACCAAGAATTTCTTACTGGATGAAGTGGAGGCACGAGTTACTGTGATTCAGACCAGATGGCAGGAGCTGGACACCAGCAGAGGTCACATAAAACCTGAAGAAATGAAGAAACGCTGGAACCAAGTTGCAGAAGATTACTGTGCAATGGTGACCACCACAAGATCTGGAGGCCAGTTTAAAAAGAAGTGGCAGGACCTTGGTCAATAGTTAGTGTAAGTAATATTTTAATTTATTCAATGGAATTGCAATGGTGTCCCACCCAGCAGGAAGACACCCTCTCTAAAAAGTTGCATTTTCATCTTTGCAGTGGAAGGTGGCACATAATAAAAGGGAAAGAACTCGAACAGGAGGAGACCCGACAAATCTGCACCCACTGACACCCTTGGAAGAGAGGGTCGCTGCTTTGATGGGTCCAACCTGGAGAGAAGCAACCACCACTGCACAAGCTGGGCCCACATTTGAAGGAGAGAGTAAGTCCTGAAAATTCCACAGTCTGGCTTTGCTAAATGTTAAGTACTGCGCGGGCTAGCCATGCTTCGGTTCATGGGGATGTCTCCGTCAGCTACGCTTCGGTTGATGCAATGTGCTATCATTCATTGTGGGTCCTTCAAATTTGCCTGCTGCCTGCACTGTGTGAGTCTACTCATGCCACACACCCTGCCCCCTCCTCTGCTGCTAACCATTTGTCTGTGTTCTGTTATATTTTGCAGAACTTGAGGTCAACCCTGTCGATGCAGAAGAAGATTCAGATGAGGCCGAGCCTGAAGAGGAGAACATCTTCCAATCCCACCCTCCAGACCAAGAGCATGGAGTTGAGGGGGATGGGGAGAGGATGGAGATGGATGAAGCCCCCACTGTTTTACTGACTTTGGTGGAGGTGCAGGTGCCGCCCATTGAGGTGCCAGCCCCTTCCGTGACTAGTGGTTTGAGTGTTGGTGGGACATTCCATGGTTTCCTAAAGTCCGAGGCTGCAGGTCCTAATGGTGGGGTGCAGCGGGGCACTCCCAGGGCACCACCTTCCGAGGCTGCGAGTTCCAGTGGTGTGATGCAGTGAGGCACACCCAGGGCCCCACCTTCCGAGGCTGCGGGTCCTAGTGGTGGGGTGTGAGCCACAGCATGGGGAGGAGGGGAAGGAGAACTCGACCGTGCTCTCCTGAGGTACAGGATCGAACAGATGTGGTTCAGATGATGGCAATGAGTAGGGGGAGCATTGAACTTATGCGATCACTTCTGGACACCATCAGTGGGGTGGGTGATGGGGTAGCGGAACTGTTGGGAGAAGTAACAGCAATGACACGAGAAATGGGAATGATGTCAGTGACCATGAGGGAGGGAATGTCACAGGTAGGTGATGCGCTGTCAGTGAACATCAGGGAGGGAATGTCAGAGATGGTGCAAACACTATCATTGAACATGAGGGAGGTAATGTTGCAGGTTGGTGAAACACTGCCAGGAGGCATGATGGACGCATGCTGGAGAGTTAGCTGCTGCAATAAGGAAACACGCCTAGACCCAGTGCCCATTGACAGAATCAACTGTCACTCCAACTCCAATTCCCACACCTGCCTCTGAAGAGCCCCAAGCTGAGCCCTCCACATTGCTGCCTGGGCCCTCCACATTGCCTCCTGGGCTCTCCACATTGCTGCCTGGGCCCTCCACATTGCTGCCTGGGTCCTCCACATTGCTGCCTGGGCCCTCCACAGCCTGGGCCCTCCACATTGCTGCCTGGGCCCTCCACATTGCTGCCTGGGCCCTCCACATTGCCACCTGGGCCCTCCACATTGCCACCTGGGCCCTCCACATTGCCGCCTGGGCCCTCCACATTGCCGCCTGGGCCCTCCACATTGCCGCCTGGGCCCTCCACATTGCCGCCTGGGCCCTCCACATTGCCGCCTGGGCCCTCCACATTGCCGCCTGGGCCCTACACATTGCCGCCTGGGCCCTCCACATTGCCGCCTGGGCCCTCCACATTGCCGCCTGGGCCCTCCACATTGCCGCCTGGGCCCTCCACATTGCCGCCTGGGCCCTCCACATTGCCGCCTGGGCCCTCCACATTGCTGCCTGGGCCCTCCACAGCCTGGGCCCTCCACATTGCCGCCTGGGCCCTCCACATTGCCGCCTGGGTCCTCCACATTGCTGCCTGGGCCCTCCACATTGCTGCCTGGGTCCTCCACATTGCTGCCTGAGCCCTCCACATTGCTGCCTGGGCCCTCCACATTGCCGCCTGGGCCCTCCACATTGCTGCCTGGGCCCTCCACATTGCTGCCTGGATCCTCCACATTGCCACCTGGGCCCTCCACATTGCTGCCTGGGTCCTCCACATTGCCACCTGGGCCCTCCACATTGCCACCTGGGCCCTCCACATTGCTGCCTGGGTCCTCCACATTGCCACCTGGGCCCTCCACATTGCTGCCTGCTGCACTCCCCCCTCAACAGTGCACACTACCCGAGATCTTAGAAAGAATAAGTTTGGTACCAACCCCAGGAACACTGCTCTACCGCCTGCGGACAGGGGTGGTGGAGTCACCAAGAACAAGCGCGGCAGGTGGTTTAAGAATAAGGTGGAGGAGAGATGGATGCAGCCTTTATTTGCTGCTGCTGTAGTTGTAGTTCTTGTTGTTTTTGTTGTTATTATTTTGTTACTGTTGTAACTCTTGTTCTCAAGTTAAAAGATTTTTCTAAGTTATGTAAATTTACAAGTTTAAAAGTTAGTAAGTGATCTTAAAGTTTGTAAATGATTGTAATTGAAAACTTTAAAATCTGATACAAGATTAATTTTATTAAAGTTAAGAACAAAGAACTGTTTGTTAAACTTTTGAATAAAATATATTTCACAGTAAATCTGAATCATTTTCATTATTTGTTCCATTATTAACACGGCAGGCAGGACAGGTTCTTTGTTCTCTCTCCCCAAGGTCTGTATGGATGGACTTCTCTCCCCTCCGCCCCCAACCCATTGCAGTCTTGTGCGAGTGCAGCTGCCTTCCGATCGCCACCTTCTCCACGGGCTTCTTTTCGAGCCGAGCCCCGAACTCCTGTTTCTGGGCGCGGGACCGATTCTGACGGCCGATGCTATGACATTCCAGCCGTACTTGAAGACGTTCAGTGGCGACGTGTGAGTAAAAAAAAATGAAAACTTCAGAAATCCAAGAAATTTCCATGTACTTGGTTGAAAGGTAAAACATTTTGAACTTTATTATGGATATTTCAAGTGTTAGAGACTCCCTCCAAAAACGTCGATGAGAAACAATGGCATCTGTGGTTGGGAAAATGTTGGAGTCCATTATTAAAGAAGCAGTAGCAGGACATTTGGAAAAGCAAAATTCGGTCAAGCAGAGTCAGCATGGATTTATGAAGGGGAAGTCATGTTTGACAAATTTGTTAGAATTCTTTGAAGATGTAACGAACGCGGTGGATAAAGGGGAGCCAGTGGATGTGGTGTATTTGGACTTCCAGAAGGCATTTGACAAGGTGCCACATAAAAGGTTACTGCACTAGATGAAAGTTCACGGGGTTGGGGGTAATATATTAGCATAGATAGAGGATTGGCTAACAAACAGAAAGCAGAGAGTCGGGATAAATGGTTCATTCGCGGGTTTGTGCGATTTGATTTGACCAATCGATATGTAGGTTAAAATCCCCCATGATTACTGCCGTTCCTTTTTCACATGCCTCCATTATTCCCTTGATCATTGCCCACCCCAACGTGAAGTTATTATTTGGGGGCCTATAAACTACGCCCACCAGTGACTTTTTCCCCTTACTATCTCCAATCTCCACCCACAATGATTCAACATTTTGTTCATTAGAGCCAATATCGTCTCTCACAACTGCCCTATCATCCTTTATTAACAGAGCTACCCCACCTCCTTTCCCTTCTTGTCTTTCTTTCCGAATCGTCAGATACCCCTGTATGTTTAATTCCCAGTCTTGGCCACCCTGCAACCATGTTTCTGTAATGGCCACCAAATCATAGAAACATAGAAACATAGAAAATAGGTGCAGGAGTAGGCCATTCGGCCCTTCGAGCCTGCACAGCCATTCAATGAGTTCATGGCTGAACATGCAACCTCAGTACCCCATTCCTGCTTTCTCGCCATACCCCTTGATCCCCCTAGTAGTAAGGACTATATCTAACTCCTTTTTAAATCATACCCATTTGTAATGATTTGTGCCGTCAACTCATTTACTTTATTTCGAATGCTGCGTGCGTTTAGGTAGAGTGTTTTAATGCTAGTTTTTAAACCATGATTTTTAGTTTTGACCCCTCCTGCAGCCCTTTTACATTCAGTGGCCCTTTTTGTTTTTTGCCTTGGGTTTCTCTGCCCTCCACTTTTACTCATCTCCTTTCTGTCTTTTGCTTTTGTCTCCTTTTTGTTTCCCTCTGTCTCCCTGCATTGGTTCCCATCCCCCTGCCATATTAGTTTAACTCTTCCCCAACAGCACTAGCAAACACTCCCCTCGCAAATCTTGGCCTTTATTGCAAAGGGGATGTAGTGTAAAAGCTGGGACGTCTTGCCACAGTTGTACAGGATATTGGTGAGGCCACACCTGCAGTTTTGGTTTCCATACTTATGAAAGGATATACTTGCTTTGGAGGCAGTTCAGAGAAGGTTCACAAAGTTGATTCCAGAGATGAGGGGGTTGACTTATGAGGAAAGGTTGAGTAGGTTGGGCCTCTACTCATTGGAATTCAGAAGAATGAGAGGTGATCTTATCAAAACGTATAAGATTATGAGCAGGCTTGACAAGATGAATGCAGAGAGGATGTTTCCACTGATAGGGGAGACTAGAACTAGAGGGCATAATCTTCGAATAAGTGGCTGGCCATTTAAAACTGAGATGAGGAGAAATTTCTTCTCTCAGAGGGTTGTGGATCTGTGGAATTCGCTGCCTGTGGAAGCTGGGACATTGAATAAATTTAAGACAGAAATGGACATTTTCTTAAACAATAAGGGAATAAGGGGTTATGGAGAGCGGGCAGGAAAGTGGACCTGAGTCCATGATCAGATCAGCCATGATTGTATTAAATAGCGGAGCAGGCTCGAGGGGCCGTACGGCCTTCTCCTGCTCCTATTTCTTATGTTCTTATGTTTTTATCTTTCAGCACCGATTTTTCAATGTACGCTGCTTTCTGTTAACTCACCAGAAGGCTTTTCGGGAGTGGCCAGATTCGCCGACCTAGGATAAAAAAAATTGGGGCAAACTGCAAAAAATGCTGAAAACTGGCGCAGACATGAGTGAACGCCTATGAGGTTAAAAAAAAACCTAACCTAGAAAAATCAGAACTAAAGCAGTTATGCTGGCGCAGATTCCAGGGGGAAATTTTGAATTAAATAAATACGGCAGAAAAAATGGCACAAATGACCTGGGAAAATTGAGCCCATAATCTTTTACTGATCTAATTTTCAAATTTTCCACTGCATTTTCTAGTAGTGGGTTATCTTAGTTTTTTAGAACCCTATTTTCAAATGAGTTTAGAGCTGAAAAGGGAAAAAAATGCTGACTTTTGACATTTTGCAGTTTACATTGAAAGTGCATTGAATTCAATCCAAATGCTTTGTTTTAAATTATGGGTTACCAGAGCAATCCCTGAAATAATGCATGAGAAAGGTACAGCAAAAAGCACTATCAGCAAAACTGAAATACACTTCTGTAAAGTTTATTAGTGTAATTACAAGCCCAGGAAATATACTTTGAAACAAATCTACTAACGACCATCTGCTTATGAAAGGTTGATCTGTAGAAACACTGAACAAAATGATTAACACAAACTTATTGTTAGTTATGTTTTTGTGAGCTACTAAATACATTTGAAAAGAGCAAAACTTTTCAAATGTATTTAGTATTACTGTATTGGGTGGACCAATGGATTAGCAGTGTGTCTTCTAATCTCTGTCTGAAGGATTTAGAACTTTTCAATGTGGACTTTTAAAAATAAAGGAATGGACCAGAACACAAAACTGTTAAACTTGACTATTCCAGATGGCATGCTGAGAAGCCTGAACCAGTTTAATAATATTATTATTGCTTCAGACTGCTGAAGGCTAACTTTTGGTGAGATAAGGACGGGCTTAAGAAGATGGAAGAAAAAAAAGAGTTGCATTTATATTGTGCTTTTCATGACTCAGGGACATCCCAAAGTGTTTGACAGCCATTAAAGTACTTTTTGAAGTGTAGTCACTGTTGTAATGTGGGAAACGCAGCAGCCAATTGCGCAGAGCAAGATCCCACAAACAACAATATGATAATAACCAGATAACATGTTTTCTGGTGATGCTGGTTAAAGATAAGGTAGCTGAATTGTCAGACCTTGGAAGACTGTGAGAAACTCTCGGACACATTAACAAAGTGCTTTTGTATCAGTGAGAGAGGAAAATTACTGGCAGCCTGTTTTACCAGCAGAAGCAATATAAAATGAGCCACTTTAGTGAGACAGCGGAGACAGACAACGAGCAGAGACCAAGAAGGATGTCAACAAAGAATTAACCTCTCAATCTTCTGAAGCAGAATAATTTGACCATTCTGAGTTTCAAGTTGAGGTTGTAAGCATCTTTATCTATAAAATTGTTGTGCTATAATGTCAATAAAATCAATTGTTAAAAAAGTTTAAAGTCTCAGTTGATTTTACGTCTGGGTACCCTATAGCAGTGGAGAGAGAGTTGAAAAACCTTACACTTTGTCTTGAGTTAATATCCCATTTAGATTCCATCTACTGGCTGCCAAAGCCTTTATATGTGTAATTTTTGAGCATCTTAAACTGGTTCACAATCAATGTGACCTCAACACAAAAACCTCCATATTTAGCACAAATTGCCATTAATCTGATAGTCTCAAAGATGCCACAATTTGTAGAAAATTGGAAAAATTCACATTGGCAAAATAGGGCTGCTCTTCCAAGATGAGGACTAAGAAATATTATTGGGTTAGAGTGTAGGGAGCTCTGCTCCACACCTTGGCTGTGTGACACCTGGCCTGAATGCCCAGAGTAGAAAACACCCGTCACATTGTTGAGTATAAAAATTCATTCAAAATATATAAACTAGAAACTTCTGCCAGCAATGTTGTCATATGAATTCTTAATGCATTCACATCAAATTCTTCTCTCTGCTGTTTTCATTGAGGAATTAACACATTTAAAATAAGCACAATTCACATTCTAAACTGCAACGATTATACACTCTCTGCCAAGAAATTTCACTCAGGCATTTTGTAAGCCATAGAACATTTAACATTTTCTGCTTATTGGCACCTCTACTATCACAGAAAATATTTGTTAACTTTCTAGCTGTTAGTAAGGACATTTGTGGACTGCACTGTCAAGGCTTCAGCCACAGTGGAATATTCACTGTACTACAACCTCAAAAACAAATGTTTCAAAGAAAGTCTGGAATAAAACCTGACTCTGAAAGAATTCCTTCAATCCACTGAAGTATATTTCTTTACATCATTTTTTGAACGTACAAGCACCATTATTGTGAGCTACAGTGATAAGATGTTGAATTTAGTGAGCCATAATATTGGATCACCCTGAACTAACATTTTTGAGTGGTATCATTGACTAGTATGATATTCAAATAATATGCATGTATTATATATGTATATATGGGAGGGTAGAAACCCTGAACTAACGCCAACACTTCAACTAGTACATGCAGTATTTTTTCTCTGCGGCATTCACATTTTGTATGGTTTCGAAAGACATACATAGAGAAAATTTATTATCCTCACCATTCAGCAAAACAAATCAAATTAATAGGTGCCTATGGAATTTTCATTCAAAAATCAAATCCCAATTCTCTGTTTTTCTGGAAACACATGTTAATGTACTATTCCACGAGTGCTGGCAGCTCTCTGGTACCTTGTCCAAATGTTGCACAGGAAAGGACAGGAATGAGAAAGGCCATTCAGCCCACTCCTACCTCCAGTACGCTCACTGTCCTGTTGGAGCAGCCAACAGTACTTTGAATGATACCAATGGTACTGTCTTTACAACTCAGTTGACAAATTATCTCTAATATTTATCATTCTTTGAGTGAAGATGTTCTTATATTTCTTTTAAATTTGCTTTTCCCTAATTCCCATTTATGACTGATCCTATAGGGGGAATTGTAACTTCAGGACGGTTGGCTGGCAGAATACACAGCCCTGCTGCCTCTTGCAGTACCCCAGAGGTACTGCAACAGGCCCGATCTATTTTAACAGCTGGGCCTCATAACATAGGTCCAGCGAGTAGCTTGCCTATGAGCATCTAGAAACATAGAAACATAGAAACATAGAAAATAGTTGCAGGAGTAGGCCATTCGGCCCTTCGAGCCTGCACCACCATTCAATAAGATCATGGCTGATCATTCACCTCAGTACCCCTTTCCTGCTTTCTCTCCATAATCCTTGATTCCTTTAGCTGTCAGGGCTGTATCTAACTCCCTCTTGAATATATCCAATAAACTGGCATCAACAACTCTCTGCGGTAGAGAATTTTACAGGTTAACAACTTTCTGAGTGAAGAGGTTTCTCTTCATCTCAGTCCTAAATGGCTTACCCTTATCCTTAGACTGTGTCCCTTGGTTCTGGACTTCCCCAGCATCGGGAACATTCTTCCTGCATCTAACCTGTCCAGTCCCGTCAGAATTTTATATGTTTCTATGAGATCCCCTCTCACCCTTCTAAACTCCAATGAATGCAGGCCCAGGCAATCCAGTCTCGCCTCATATGTCAGTCCTGCCATTCCGGGAATCAGTCTGGTGAACCTTCACTGCATTCCCTTAATAGCAAGAATGTCCTTCCTCAGATGAGGAGATCAAAACTGAACACAATATTCCAGGTGAGGCCTCACCAAGGCCCTGTACAACTGCAGTAAGATCTCCCTGCTCTTATACTCAAATCCCCTAGCTATGAAGGCCAACATGCCATTTGCCTTCTTTGCCGCATGCTGTACCTGCATGCCAATTTTCAATGTATGATGCACCATGACACCCAGGTCTCGTTGCAACTCCCCTTTTCCTAATCTGCCGCCATTCAGATAATATTCTGCCTTTGTGTTTTTGCCACCAAAGTGGATAACCTCACCTTTATTCACATTATACTGCATCTGCCATGCATTTGCTCACTCACTAAACCTGTCCAAGTCATCCTGCAGCCTCTTAGCATCCTCCTCACATCTCACACCACCACCCAGCTTAGTGTCATCTGCGAACTTGGAGATATTACACTCAATTCCTTCATCTAAATCATTGATGTCTTGTAAATAGCTGGGGTCCCAGCACTGAGCCCTGCACCATCCCACGAGTCACTGCCTGCCATTCTGAAAAGGACCTGTTTACCCCGACTCTCTGCTTCCTGTCTGCCAACCAGTTCTCTATCCACATCAGTGCATTACCCCTAATACCTTTAATTTTGCACACCAATCTCTTGTGTGGGACCTTGTCAAAAGCCTTTTGAAAGTTCAAATACACTACATCCACTGGTTCTCCCTTGTCCACTCTACCAGTTACATCCTCAAAAAATTCTATAAGATTTAACAAGCATGATTTCCCTTTCATAAATCTATGCTGACTTGGACCGATCCTGCCACTGCTTTCCAAATGCGCTGCTATTTCATCCTTAATAATTGATTCCAACATTTTCCCCACTACTGATCTCAGGCTAACCGGTCTATAATTACCCGTTTTCTCTCTCCATCCTTTTTTTAAAAAGTGGTGTTACATTAGCTACCCTCCAATCCATAGGAACTGAAGCAGAGTCGATTGACTGTTGGAAAATGATCACCAATGCATCCACTATTTCTAGGGCCACTTCATAAGTACTCTGGGATGCAGACTATCAGGCCCCGGGGATTTATTGGCCTTCAATCCCATCAATTTCCCTAACAGAATTTCCCGCCTAATATGGATTTCCTTCAGTTCCTCCTTCTCAGTAGACCCTCGGCCCCCTCGCATTTCCAAAAGGTAATTTGTGTCTTCCTTCGTGAAGACAGAACCAAAGTATTTGTTCAACTGGTCTGCCATTTCTTTGTTCCCCATTATAAATTCACCTCAATCTGACTGCAAGGGACCTATGTTTGTCTTCACTAATCTTTTTCTCTTTACATATCTATAGATGCTTTTGCAGTCAGTTTTTATGTTCCTAGCAAGCTTCCTCTCGTACTCTACTTTCCCTCTCTTAATTAAACCATTTGTCCTTCTCTGCTGAACTCTAAATTTCTCCCAGTCCTCAGGTTTGCTGCTTTTTCTGGCCAATTTATATGTTTCTTCCTTGGATTTAACACTATCCTTAATTTCCCTAGCCACGGTTGAGCCACCTTCCCTGTATTATTTTTACTCCAGACAGGGATGTACAATTGTTGAAGTTCATCACTGTGATCTTTAAATGTTTGCCATTGCCTATCCACCATCAACCCTTTAAGTATCATTCACCAATCTATTCTAGCCAATTCACGTCTCATACCATCGAAGTTACCTTTCCTTAAGTTCAGGACGCTAGTCTCTGAATTAACTGTATCACTCTCCAGCTTAATAAAGAATACTACCATATTATGGTCACTCTTCCCCAAGGGGCCTCGCTCAACAATATTGCTAATTAATCCTTTCTCATTACACATCGCCCAGTCTAGGATGGCCAGCCCTCTAGTTGGTTCTTCGACATATTGGTCTAGAAAACCATCCCTAATACACTCCAAGAAATCCTCCTCCACCATATTGCTACCAGTTTGGTTAGCCCAATCTATATGTAGATTAAAGTCGCTCATGATAACGGCTGTACTTTTATTGCACGCATCCCTAATTTCTTGGTTGATGCTGTCCCCAACCTCACTACTACTGTTTGGTGGTCTGTACATGACTCCCACTAGTGTTTTCTGCCCTTTGGTATTCCGCAGCTCCACCCATAGAGATTCCACATCATCCAAGCTAATGTCCTTCCGTACTATTGCGTTAATTTCCTCTTTAAGCAGCAACGCTACCACATCCCCTTTTCATTTCCGTCTATCCTTCCTG
Organism: Pristiophorus japonicus; assembly: GCF_044704955.1. Classification (NCBI taxonomy): domain Eukaryota; kingdom Metazoa; phylum Chordata; class Chondrichthyes; family Pristiophoridae; genus Pristiophorus; species Pristiophorus japonicus. The sequence goes on from NC_091986.1 coordinate 157,779,062, forward strand.
AATGTTGAATACCCCTGGATGTTGAGTTCTCAGCCTTGGTCACCCTGGAGCCATGTCTCCGTGATGCCAATTATATCATATCTGTTAATTGCTGCCTGCGCAGTTAATTCGTCCACCTTATTACGAATACTCCTCGCATCAGGCTTGTCTTTTTAACACACATTGTCCCTATAAAATTTTGCTGTAATGTGGCCCTTTTTGATTTTTGCCTTGGGTTTCTCTGCCCTCCACTTTTACTTTTCTTCTTTCTATCTTTTGCTTCTGTCCCCATTCTGCTTCCCTCTATTTCCCTGCATAGATTCCCATCCCCCTGCCATATTAGTTTAAACCCTCCCCAACAGCACTAGCAAACACTCCCCCTAGGACATTGGTGCCGGTCCTGCCCAGGAGCTGACTATCCGGTTTGTACTGGTCCCACCTCCCCGAGAACCGGTTCCAATGTCCCAGGAATTTGAATCCCTCCCTTCTGCACCACTTCTCAAGCCACGTGTTCATCTGAGCTATCCTGCGATTCCTACACTGACTCGCACGTGGCACTGGTTGCAATCCTGAGATTACTACCTTTGAGGTCCTATTTTTAATTTAACTCTTAGCTCCCTAAATTCAGCTTGTAGTACCTCATCCCGTTTTTTACCTATATCGTTGGTATCTATATGCACCACGACAACTGGCTGTTCACCTTCCCCCTCCAAAATGTCCTGCAGGGAGGCAACATACCATCCTGGAGTCTCGATTGTGGCTGCAGAAACATCTGTCTATTCCCCTTACAATAGAATCTCCTACCACTATAGTTCTCCCACTCTTTTTCCTGCCCTCCTATGCAGCAGAGCCACCCACATGCCATGAACTTGGTTGCTGTTGCCCTCCCCTGATGAATCATCCTCCTCAACAGTACCCAAAATGGTATATCTGTTTTGGAGGGGGATGACCACAGAGGACCCCTGCACTACCTTCCTTCCACTGCTCTTCCTGCTGGTCACCCATCCCCTATCTGGCTGTGTACCCTTTACCTGCCATCTGACCAACTCATGAAACGTGCTATTCATGGCATCTTCAGCATCGCAGATGCTCCAGAGTAAATCCACCTGCAGCTCCAGTGCCGCATTGCGGTCTGTCAGGAGCTGCAGCAGGATACACTTCCGGCACATCTAGTCATCAGGGACACTGGAAGCATCCCTGAGTTCCCACATAGCACAGGAGGAGCATGACATGTGTCCGAGCTCTCCTGCCATGACTTAACCCCTAGAGGCACCTCGCCATGTTGGCGAATATTGGGCGATTTGGAGGCTGCCCGTCTGGTACTCAGATAAAGCATTCAGGGTGCTCGGGAGGGTTTTGCAAACACAGAGGTGGAGAACTCTGGTGTTACAGCATGCCAAACTTTCAGCACTCTTGCTCCTGATAGCTCCACAAAAATAATTTTTGCCCTTACCTGTAACGGCCTCCACTTCTTGCGAGTCAGGTTATACTGAGCAGATTATCCATGGTGGCCGCTCTGCTGAGTAGATTTTAAAAATAGTTTTAGGGTCCTACGTACATCGTAGGATATCCCTCTTGAAGCTCCTGGCAGAATCAGGTGGGCGCCTCAACTGCTGAAGTAAACAACGGGATTATAGTGGTCATGGCCAGTAAATGGTCGGTAAACTTACTGCCTGGATTTTAAGGTGGCGAAATTGCCCCTTTTTATAGCCTGGTTAGCAGCTCCAGGCAGCCTCCAAGGCAGTATTTGACCAGGGGAAGTGGGGTGTTACATGTGTAATAACTCAATAGACTGAATACTGTAAACTAACACAGGTACAAACCTGGCTCTGCTTTATTAGGGCCCAAAGTGATTACATTACATGATGGCTTGCCTTTTATACCTGGGCCGCACACACGTGTGTACAGCCCAGTGACCTCCAACAGTGGCGCCACCTGGTGGCTAGTAACCCCAAGCATACATACATGACAATATCCCCATTTAAGATATTACTAACAGTGTTTTTACAAATTGAGATGGTCCAGGGCTTTCCGCTCCAGAGTTGATCGTCTCAGTTCAACTCCAGCCTTGGACGAGCGTTCTGAGTCTGTTATGACTGGGGGCTGGGTAGCCAATCTGACGGGAGTGGCAATGACCATGTCAGGGATTGAAAGTCCAGATTCATTGATTGATGATGGCGGAGTCCTCTGATGACTGAGGGTAGGTTGGTTGGTCACTCATTGTGTCTTCCTCAGACTGTTCTGGCTCATCCGTGTGCCGCAGCTTTATCTGATCAACATATTTCCTGCATGTTTGCCCATTCTTGAGTTTGACGATAAACACACTGTTATTCTCCTTGGCCGGAACAGTACCGGTGATCCACTTGGGACCTTGACCATAATTTAATACATACACAGGGTCGTTAACAGAAATGTCGTGTGACACGGCAGCGCAATCATGATACCACTGCTGACTTTGACGTCTGTATTCAACATGATCATTCAAGTCAGGGTGGACAAGGGAGAGCTTGGTCTTGAGACTTCTCTTCATCAATAGTTCAGCAGGGGGGACCCCGGTAAGCGTGTGGGGTCTTGTCCTGTAACTAAGCAATATGCATGACAAGCGAGTCTGCAGTGAACCTTGAGTTACACGTTTCATACTCTGCCTGATGGTTTGGACAGCACGCTCTGCTTGACCATTAGATGCGGGTTTGAATGGTGCTGACCTCACATGTTTAATACCATTGAGTTTCATGAATTCTTGAAACTCCAGACTAGTGAAGCAAGGTCCGTTGTCGCTTACAACGATATTGGGTAGACCATGAGTGGCAAACATGGCACAAAGGCTCTCAATGGTATCTGTGGATGTATTGGATGACATGATTATACACTATCCACTTGGAATATGCATCCACCACAACTAAAAACATCTTTCCCAGCAAGGGACCTGCAAAGTCGATGTGGATCCTGGACCATGGTTTAGATGGCCACGACCACAGACTCAGTGGCGATTCCGCTGGTGCTTTAATTAGATTCATGCAAGTGTGCACTGATGCACGCATGATTCCAGATCAGAGTCAATTCCAGGCCACCATACATGAGACCTGCAATGGCTTTCATCATGACAATACTGGGATGGAGTGCTATGTAGATCATGTACAAATTTCTCTCTGCTTTTCTTAGGCATAACAACATGATTACCCCACAGTAAACAATCTGACTGAATTGATAGTTCGTCTTTGCGACGGTTGTAAGGTTTTGTCTCATCACCCATTTACTTGGGTATGGCAGACCAAACACCACTAAGGACACAACGTTTCACCGCCGATAATAACGGATCCTGGCTGGTCTTAACTTGTTGAGCCGTGACAGGGATTCCTTCACTTTCAAAAGCATCCATAATTAACAGTAGGTCTGCAGGTTGTGGCGTCTCCACCTCTGGTGTGGGCAACGGCAGACGGCTCAGTGCATCGGCACAATTCTCGGTGCCAGGTCTATGCCGAATGACATAATCCTAGGCAGATAATCATGACATAATCATAGTCAGCGCCCACCTCTGAATGCGGGACGATGCATTGGTACTGATACCTTTGTTTTCTGAAAACAATGAAATGAATGGCTTGTAATGTACCAGCAGCTTGTTAGAGCAAAGCAGATTAGTAGCTTTCTCAAAAGCTCTATCTTGATATGTACCCCAAACCCAGTTGTTGCCTTTTCCTAGTAGCATGTGCAGTGGCTCTAATGAAGTGTTCAATCTAGGTAGGAAATTACCAAAGTAGTTGAGTAGACCAAGCAACAAACACAGCTCCATCACGTTCTGAGGCTTGGGGGAATTTTTGATGGCCTTGCTTTTCGAGTTCATAGGCCTGATGCCGTCAGCAGCAATTTTTCTTCCCAGGAATTCGACTTCCGGTGCCATGAAGACGCACTTTGAATGTTTCAGTCTGAGTCTCACTTTGTCCAGATGATGTAGAACCTCTTCCAGGTTGTTCAGATGTTCGGCGGTGTCACGACCTGTGACCAGGATGTTATCTTGGAACACGATGGTTCTAGGGACGGACTTCAGGAGACTCTCCATGTTCCTCTGAAATATGGCTGCAGCCGAGCAAATTCCGAAAGGACACCTGTTGTAGATAAACAGTCCTTTATGAGTGTTGACGCACTTAAGTTTCTTCGATGTCTCGACCAGCTCCTGTGTCAGGTAGGCTGACACCAGATCCAATTTAGTGAACGACTTCCCCCCGGCTAGCGTTGCAAACAGGTCATCAGCCTTCGGTAACGGGTATTGATCCTGTTTCGAAACTCGGTTGATCGTAACCTTATAGTCTCCACAAATCCTGACAAATCCTCTTCAATACAGGAACAATGGGGCTGGCCCATTCGTTAAATTTAACCGGTGATATGACCCATTCATGCTGGAGTCTGTCCAGTTTGATTTTGACCTTCTCCCTCATCATATACAGAACTGCCCGAGCTTTATGATGGATGGGTCTTGCATCCGAGTTCACGTGGATCTGCAGCTTGGTTCCCGTGAAATTGCCGATGCCTGGTTCAAACAGCAAGGGGAACTTGCTCAGCACTTGAGCACATGGAGTATCATCCTCCTTCGATGACAATGCTTTGATATTGTTCCAATTCCATTTCATTTTTTATAGCCAATTCCTGCCGAACAGCATTGGACCATTGCCTGGAACAATCCAGAACAGTAAATCATGAACCGCACTATTAAACGACACCTTGACTACTGCACTGTCAATCACCGTTATGAGTTCTTTAGTGTACGTACGCAACTTGTAATTGACTGGACTCAGCTTAGGCCTCACAGCCTTAGTATCCCACAGCTTGTTGAATGTCCTCTGGCTCATTATTGATTGACTTGCATCCGTGTCCCATTCCATTGGTACCGGCACACCATTAAGTTTCACATTAATCATTGTTGGTTGACTCTTTGTTCGAAACGAATACAGTCCATGCACTTCCTCCTATGGTGTCTTGGATTGCATATCCGGATCCGCGCTATACTGGTCATCATCCTCTACGTGGTGTGTCGCAGCACGCTTGCTCAGTTGCGGACACATGCACTGGTGATGCCGCAGTCTCGAACAGCCTTTACAAGTGTACTGTTTAAACCAACACTGATGAGGCCGATGATTGCTCCCACAACGCCAACACGGTGAAATCAGATTCATTCCCATTGGCAGACTTTGGCCAGCCACAGGCTTCGCATACGCAGTCGAGTAGGCCCTGCCATGTGCAGCTCAGCCAAATGACAATATAATCTTGTTTACAGTACATTTTTCGATGATATCTGCTTTAAGTATTTGTCCATCGTCATGCATGCCTGGACAATTGTGATGACCTTGCTCAAATCCAGCGTCTCCGCCACCAGTAGCTTAAGCAGGATCACCTCATGGTTGATGCCGATTACAAAGTCCCGCAGCATGTCTCCCAATGCGTTTTCGAACTTACACGGTCCAGCTAGATGTCTTAGGTCGGCAACAAATTCTAACACATTATGGCCCTCAGAACGAACGTACTTGTAGAATCGATATTGCGAGATGATGATGTCTTCTTCTGGTTTGAGATGGTCACATACCAGTGCACACAATTCTTCACAGTCCTTGTCCGTTGGACTTGCAGTCGTGAGAAGATTCTTTATGAGTCCATAGATTTTTGGACCGCAAACTGCGAGGAAGACCGCCCTGCGCCTAACTGCATCAGTGGGTTCCTCCATTTTGTTGGCCATGAAGAACTGGTCCAGGCAAGCTACAAAATCGGCCCAGTCCTCTCCCTCCATGAATCTCCCCAGAATTCCAATTGTGCTCATTTTTGCATGCGGAGGTTCTTAAATTATCTCGTCGCGAAATGTTACGTATGTAATAACTCGATAGACTGAATACTGTAAAGTAACACAGGTACAAACCTGGTTCTGCTTTATTAGGGACCAAAGTAATTGCATTACATGATGGCTTGCCTTTTATACCTGGGCCGCACACACGTGTGTACAGCCCAATGACCTCCAACAGTGGCACCACCTGGTGGCTAGTAATCCCAAGCATGTATACACGACAGAGGGCACTTCCATCCCCCGGGAAATTGCCCCCTGCCTTGGCAGCGCCATGTTCCACAGTTTGCCCCGGGCCGCCACTCAACCGGCGATGATGTCATCGCATGCACGGCGACTCCTCACTGCCCCATGTTGAACCCTTAATGCCCCGTGGGGGGAATTGCCCCGTGGGCCGTGAGTCTGGGGGACATCCGCTCTCAGGTCGCTGTTTAAACGGGAGGGCACCAGTGCTCCAGCCCGCCACCTTTTTTTGTCGGCTGACTCTCGGGTTGGCACGGCGATGGTGGCCCTAGCGTGGTCCAGGCTGCCATCGTGCAGCCCAGCACTCTATCTTGGGTGCCAGGCTGCTGACCCGGTCGCACATTGCCCTGGACACTCAGTGGCGGCCATCAGAATGCGTGAAGAGTGCGTAACAGCCCTCCCCTTTAATTGAAGGGGAGGGACAATGAAGCGCGCCAGCTCTACGTGGAGCATCTGCATTGTGCTTCCTTCAGCGCCCAGGTTACCGCCCCAAAGGAAGTGAGCCATGCGAGATTGCGCATCGGTTCTATTGAGGGGCATTAAGCCCAGTTCAGTGTGCGGGATGTGTCAACCAGGCTCGGTGCTAAAAGTCCTGGCCCCGGTTGGTTACCGATGCCAATCAGGGCGCGGGGTAATTATGCTCCTCTAACTTCATGAATGACCTCCAGAACTGACCTGCAGTAAAATACTTTTCGATAAATTCTGCAATGGCTGAATGTTGCATGAATTCCTCATTAATAAACATGACAGGGCACTAACAAATGATAAGTTTTTAAATTAAATTAAGTTGCTCATCTCCATTAATTATATATTAGAGGGGCAGAAATGACCAGGAAGCAATAAACACAGACAAGTACAATTGAAAGTTCATCACTATTTACTTATGTCCACATTTTTCACCAGGTTTATGGTAAATTTCTATTATCTGCAAAGAAAATATCAGAATTCAAGCCAGGATCACAGTCTCCAGTCCACCACTCTCATGACCTGGTTCAGTTCTGGATCTTGAGGAAAATGGATTTTTAAAAATACATATATTTATTTGATTGTAAGTGTATAAATCTGTGTACTGCAAGCTGAGAGCTTCCAGCAGGAGAGACAGTCCATGACACAAATCATGAATATTACGAGGTAAATAAACAAGTACTAAAGAGAGAAAGTGGAGTAAACCCTGCAAAGCTTAACTGGCACAACAAATATCCTTCCATTTAATGGCAAGATGCTACAACACAGTCTCAAGCAATTCATTTTACTGAATTAACTTACCCAATTATTACTATTTTTTATTGCTAATTTCATCTTATTGAAAACAATTATTGGACTGAAAGGTCGAAGTCAAGTTTCTGTGTGTAGATGCCTTTGTGTTGTAGATGCTGTGACTAGATCAGATCATCAAAAACATTGTAACGTGGTTATAATTATAATATGGTTTGACCAGGATGTCTTAGATACCCAAAGCGATGTGTGCAATTTGCAATTTATTTCGAAAGGGCTAAAGTCTCTGTTAAAATAGCAGACCGAGGAATGTTATACAAACATGGTAAGCTATTATTGCCAACTCCTAGCTCATTATTTGTAAATTTTCTCCTCCCTTTTGGTTCGCTATGTGCCATGCATCATTCTTTGACAGAAAAACTGGACGGACACTTGCTCTCGGACCCCTGTCAGGGCTGAATCAGTCACATGAGATGCCGAAGATGTGAGCTGGGTTCTGGGCCGTCCTATCCCCCGGCTCTTGTTTCTGCAAGGTTGAGTGATGGAGCGTGCGCTAGAAGCGTGCCCTCTTCCTCTAGGGGCCTTCTATTCCTACTGCACCTGGGAGGGAACGAGTGTGACAAGGGTTAGCATTTAGTAGCAAGGATAAGCAGAGCGAGATGAATGTGGCCTCCAAGCAGCACCACTTTGTCATGCAGAGTGCATTGCACATCGGGAGAGATTTCAGTGAGAAGAGAAACAGAGGGTAATATGGCCAAACGCCCCGTGGTGCGAGTCCTCCAGTCTCACTAGTCACAATTCTCCTGATACACCCCCTACCCATAATATCCATAGTGGTCTCTTCTAATGGGGGAAGAACATGCAAGAATGGTCATCTTCGTGTCCATACCTGATCCCTGTCGCCGTATTCCAGCTGGAGCTGCAGGAAGAAAAGGAGCATATTAGTGTATGGGCTGGTGAAAGGTTGTGAAGATGTGATGGTCAAGGTAGACTAGTGCCGCTGATGCATGAAAGATTGCACAGGTCTGAGGAAGTGGGGGAAGTAATTGTGAGGACGGTCGTAGGTGCAGAGAGTGTGCCAGTACCCTCAGAAGCAGGTGGAGTGAAGTAGGCTGCTGTGATTGGTGGAAAGTGCTGGTAAATGGGAGAAGGAATGAGGTGAGTGCTGGGGCTATAGGTGGTGCAGGGCTAAGGAGAGAGTAAGAGAAGTGTGAGTAGGAGCCCTCCCTTAGCAGATATATTGAGATAATTGAATTTGTTCTGGCATTGCAGCCAGGTCCTTAATGTAATGCTTCTGTCATTTACCTGCTTCACCATCTCTGATGCTGTGCAACTTGCCTTGGCACCCTGCTGCCATTAGTGGTAAGTAGCAGCTCCATCCTTCTGGCGACCTGCAGTATTGGGTAGAATTCAGGGACCCATGCCGCAGCAACGGAAAATCAGCTCACAGCAACCAAAGTGGACCATTCCTTTAAATAGAATCACTGATGCCCAATTTCTGACCCACCTGATCGCTGAGCTGCAAACAAACAGAGCAAGGAGCAGTGGAAGCTCAGCGTGCATATTAATATCAGACACGCACTCCTATTTTGCGTGTGAACGTTGTCATGGTGAACCACTGGGTCACTTTAATTTATATAGTTGTAAACCATTTGATATCTATAACCACTAAATATATTGGGGTGAAATTCCATGAAGGTTACACTTGCCTCCCTCTGTAACTCTGGTTATGCTATAAAAGCGTACGAAAAAAATATCAAAGCATATAATAGTTATCTCTGAGTGAGTATCGCAATGATTCTAGGAGAATCTCAAATTGATGACTGCACATAATATCATAAGCTTCAACAATAAAACTCTCCCTTGGAGATATTGGCCGGAATGTTCCCGCTGCCGTGTGTGTAGGTTTGGAGGCGGGTCGGCAGGAACGGCTGCAGAAATTGTGAGCGCATCGGGATCCCGCTGTCATCCCGCATCCTCGCGCCTTTAACTCGGTGCATTTGCCAGCGTGCCTCGGACCCGAACGGCAGAGGCGGGTGACCTAATTCACTCATTAAATCCTTGTTGAGAGACACTTAACAGAGATTTTAACCAGACTTTTTGAATTTCACTGGATGCCCACGTGAATCACGCAGCTCAGGAACCACGTTTGTCAACATGAGATGGAAGCTCCGTGGCCATTGAGCGAGGTCATTAATGCAGAGCATGGAAATCCCAATAAATACTCTCACGTGACACCTCATTATTTGCCTAAAGGAAAGGCTCTTGCTGACTCCATTTTGAGCATAGATTTAGGTGTCCAGAGTTTTCAAGACTTTTCTGCAACCGCGGAAGCCACTCTCACCACATTGCTAGTAACTATCACAACATTAACAAGCTCCCCCCAACAACACCACCATAAAGCATCTTTACAATTACCAAGCCATTCCTTTCACACTGACCCCCCATTGCTGGAGGTCACGTTATGTCTTACCATTCACTCCAACTCGCAAAGCCACTTCTAAAGTAGCAGACAAAAATGGGCATGAACGGAAAGTGGTAAAATAAATACTTTTGTATGTATCATAACAGTAATGGAACTGTAACAATAACACTTCTTTATACACCCATGTGTATGCATGCTTTTACGAGATGCAACCCCTTGCCTTCAGTAGATGTAGAGGCAGGCTACTCACTTCTCTCCTGTAACTGCGTAGACACTTTTGGCGGCCGTCAACTGAGTCTTGGAGTCTGTGAGGGCCCCGTGGACTTCTCCTCCTATGACTGTGGAGGGGCAGACTCGGCCACCGTGATCCAAGGAGGCAGCTGGGGCTCTGACTGAGGGGGAGGCAACGGGGAAGTGCGTCCGCTTTGAGAGAAGCCTACACTTCCATGTCCCCTCTCACCATCATCTGTCTCAGGGGCCACCCAAACTTTTCTGCTAGCAGGGAGCTGGAGAGCACCTTGCTGCATATCAATAGGGCCATGAGGAACCAAGTCTATGTTTCGATCCCTCCTGGAGAGGAGGTCTATGTGCCTCTGCCATCTGTTCTCCACAGCAGGCATGTGCTCATGTAAGTGATGCATTATGCGCTCCCTGCAGGTGGCCATCCTTTCCATGGAAGAGCACATCTTCACCATCACCTGTGAATGGTGTTGCTCATGTTGGGGATGGACCCCTCCATTCTCTGCAAATTTGCAGACATCGCAGCTGCAAAACCTGCCATTTCTTATTGCCCCTCCAGGATCACTGAAGCTTTTTCTGATTGTTAAATTAATTTAAGCTATTGCAGTTAACCAATCTAATTAAGATGTGTTCTTAGGTTAATTACTTCCCTCCATGGGCTTGTTTACAGAAACACATTTATTCCAAAAATGTGTCTGTTTGCAGACCTGAGGTGAGCCTCTCTCTGGATGATCCCTGAGGCTCAGTGTCTGCATGTAGCTGAACAGAGCTTGCAGTGTCCAGCACCCTCTAGTGAGGAGGCTCTACTGCTGTTCCTGTCAACACCATATGCTCTTGATCACTTGTGAAGTGTGAGACACCAGGTGACAACACTACTCTATCTCGCTTAGGACCCACCAAGTTGTGCATCTCTGTGCTGGTGCTGGGTGCGCTTGGGTCTGTTGAAGGTGCACCTTCAGAGGCTGGAGGCTCCTCTGAGGAGTCGTCTTCCTCCTCTGCTGGACAGTGGGTGGTGGAGGGTTGCTTTCTTGATGGACCTGTTGAAGAGCAAAGATGATTCAGAAATGTTTTATCAAGAATGGGTAACAATATCATTTTGCACATGATGAACATTCACTAGCTGCTGCAAATGGCATGTTGGCCTTCATAGCGAGAGGATTTGAGTATAGGAGCAGGGAGGTCTCACTGCAGTTGTACAGGACCTTGGTGAGACCACACCATGAGTATTGTGTGCAGTTTTGGTCTCCTAATCTGAGGAAGGATGTGCTTGCTATTGAGGGAGTACAGCGAAGGTTCACCAGACTAATTCCCAGGACGGTAAGACTGACAAATGAAGAAAGACTGGATCGGCTAGACTTATACTCACTGGAATTTAGAAGAATGAGAGGGGATCTCGTAGAAACATATAAAATTCTGATGGGATTGGACAGGTTAGATGTGAGAATAATTTTCCCGATGTTGGGAAAGTCCAGAACCAGGAGTCACAGTCTAAGGATAAGGGGTAAGCCATATAGGACTGAGATGAGAAGAAACTTTTTCACCCGGAGAGTGGTGAACCTGTGGAATTCTCTACCACAGAAAATTGTTGAGTCCACTTCGTTGGATATATTCAAGAGGGAGTTAGATGTGGCCCTTACAGCTAAGGGCTCAGGGGTTATGGAGAGAAGGCAGGAGCGGGGTACTGAAGTTGCATGATCAGCCATGATCATATTGAATGGCAGTGCAGGTTCAACTGGCTGAATGGCCTACTCCTGCACCTATTTTCTATATTTCTATATTTCTATCAGTCACCATATGGGTGACTGCTGTATGCCATACGACTGTATGAGATATAATTCTGTCACCAGGTGGCTGAGAGTTCCCTCTCTCTCCATTTCCCACTACCTGCAGCTCTACAAATCTCAAAACCTCCAGTGCCATATCCTCTGCTGCAGCTGAAGTATTGAAGGATGGAGGACTGTCTCCGGTTCTCTGCCTCTCCCTGTTGTTGTGCGCTCTCTTCTGCTGCAAGGAGGGCAAGATGTGAACTTTGAGTGAGAGTGATGGAATGAGTGTAAATAATGGATGGGTTACATCTGTGGAGGGTGACTATGAGGAAGTGGGTTGACAATGCAAAATGTTGTGTTACTTGGTATGATTGCATTAGGATGAGTTTAAGTGTGAGTCATATAGGGATGTGAGTATGTACATGGAGAGTGAGGGATGGGTGGATGTTGGTGTGAGGAATGATGTGCAGGAGTAGGCTTGGGAAGGCAGAGTGATGGGGATGTGATGACAGGCACAGCAGGATGAAGGTGAGTGTGGCCTTGCACTCACCTTTTCTGATCTCATCAGATCATTGAATCTCTTCCTGCACTGTACCCATATCCTCCTGATATCATCCCTGCTGTTGACCTCAGCAATTTGGAGCCATGCCCTTTTGGTCTCTTGGGGTGGTCCCTTCCGTCCATCAGCAGGGAAGAAGACCTCCTTGCGTGCTCTGACTCCCTCCACAAGAATATGTAGGGATTCTTCTGAAAAGCAGGGTACAGCCTTTTTTGTATGTGAACTCATTTTTATAATTCTGAGCAACAAGACACGCCTCTCCAATCCTCCCTCCACACTCCGACATGAACCTTCAATTGTGATGTGACCAAGGTTGCTTTAAATATCTCCGCTGGAAATGAGTCATCGATGACATCATCAGACCCAGAAAACACGCATGTCTGCCTTAATAGGGGCCATTATGCTAAAGTTGCTCTGAAGAGCGGGCTGGTCAATACTTCGTGGTACCGACCCGCTACAAGGCCCGCACCCACCCGACCCAGCTCGGTCAGGAAAATTCCATTGGGGAAAGAATTTCAAAGAGGTAATTGAAAATAGTCGGGAGCAGCGGGAGGTCGAGGATCAAGGCCGATAAAAGGCCAGGAGTTCGGGCAGTCAGAGCAGTAGTCAGCAGCTGCGGAAGGTCGCGGATTAAGGCCTGTAAAAGGCCAGGAGTTTGGGCAGTTGGGGCAGTATTCGGAGGAGCCAGCTGGTGCTGGGACAAGAGTAAAAAAAGAAGTAATAAGAAATCGAAGTTTGACATCACAGCCAAGCGAGTAAGTGATTGGCTGGTGGATTGGTGAGTATTTAATCTTTTTCGTTTTCTTTTTCTTTTCTTAGGAGTTAAACTAATATGGCAGGGGGATGGGAACCAATGCAGGGAGACAGAGGGAAACAAAAAGGAGGCAAAAGCAAAAGACAGAAAGGAGATGAGGAAAAGTGGAGGGCAGAGAAACCCAAGGCAAAGAACAAAAAGGGCCACTGTACAGCAAAATTCTAAAAGGACAAAGAGTGTTAAAAAAACAAGCCTGAAGGCTTTGTGTCTTAATGCAAGGAGTATCTGCAATAAGGTGGATGAATTAACTGTGTGCAAATAGATGTTAACAAATATGATGTGATTGGGATTACGGAGACGTGGCTCCAGGATGATCAAGGCTGGGAACTCAACATCCAGGGGTATTCAACATTCAGGAAGGATAGAATAAAAGGAAAAGGAGGTGGGGTAGCATTGCTGGAGATTAATGCAATAGTTAGGAAAGACATTAGCTTGGATGATGTGGAATCTATATGAGTAGAGCTGCAGAACACCAAAGGGCAAAAACCGTTAGTGGGAGTTGTGTACAGACCTCCAAACAGTAGTAGTGATGTTGGGGAGGGCATCAAACATGAAATTAGGAGTGCATGCAATAAAGGTGTAGCAGTTATAATGGGTGACTTTAATATGCACATAGATTGGGCTAGCCAAACTGGAAGCAATACGGTGGAGGAGGATTTCCTGGAGTGCATAAGGGATGGTTTTCTAGACCAATATGTTGAGGAACCAACTAGGGGGGAGGCCATCTTAGACTGGGTGTTGTGTAATGAGAGAGGATTAATTAGCAATCTCATTGTGCGAGGCCCCTTGGGGAAGAGTGACCATAATATGGTGGAATTCTGCATTAGGATGGAGAATGAAACAGTTAATTCAGAGACCATGATCCAGAACTTAAAGAAGGGTAACTTTGAAGGTATGAGGCGTGAATTGGCTAGGATAGATTGGCGAATGATACGTAAGGGGTTGACTGTGGATGGGCAGTGGCAGACATTTAGAGACGCATGGATGAACTACAACAATTGTACATTCCTGTCTGGCGTAAAAATAAAAAAGGGAAGGTGGCTCAACCGTGGCTATCAAGGGAAATCGGGGATAGTATTAAAGCCAAGGAGGTGGCATACAAATTGGCCATAAATAGCAGCGAACCCGGGGACTGGGAGAAATTTAGAACTCAGCAGAGGAGGACAAAGGGTTTGATTCGGGCAGGGAAAATGGAGTACGAGAAGAAGCTTGCAGGGAACATTAAGGCGGATTGCAAAAGTTTCTATAGATATGTAAAGAGAAAAAGGTTAGTAAAGACAAACGTAGGTCCCCTGCAGTCAGAATCAGGGGAAGTCATAACGGTGAACAAAGAAATGGCAGACCAATTGAACAAGTACTTTGGTTCAGTATTCACTAAGGAGGACACAAACAACCTTCCGGATATAAAAGGAGTCAGAGGGTCTAGTAAGGAGGAGGAACTGAGGGAAATCTTTATTAGTCGGGAAATTGTGTTGGGGAAATTGATGGGATTGAAGGCCGATAAATCCCCAGGGCCTGATGGACTGCATCCCAGAGTACTTAAGGAGGTGGCCTTGAAAATAGCGGATGCATTGACAGTCATTTTCCAACATTCCATAGACTCTGGATCAGTTCCTATCGAGTGGAGGGTAGCCAATGTAACCCCACTTTTTAAAAAAGGAGGGAGAGAGAAAACGGGGAATTATAGACCGGTCAGCCTGACCTCAGTAGTGGGTAAAAGGATGGAATCAATTATTAAGGATGTCATAGCAGCGCATTTGGAAAAAGGTGACATGATAGGTCCAAGTCAGCATGGATTTGTGAAAGGGAAATCATGCTTGACAAATCTTCTGGAATTTTTTGAGGATGTTTCCAGTAAAGTGGACAAGGGAGAACCAGTTGATGTGGTATATTTGGACTTTCAGAAGGCTTTCGACAAGGTCCCACACAAGAGATTAATGTGCAAAGTTAAAGCACATGGGATTGGGGGTAGTGTGCTGATGTCGATTGAGAACTGGTTGTCAGACAGGAAGCAAAGAGGAGGAGTAAATGGGTAGTTTTCAGAATGGCAGGCAGTGACTAGTGGGGTACCGCAAAGTTCTGTGCTGGGGCCCCAGCTGTTTACACTGTACATTAATGATTTAGACGAGGGGATTAAATGTAGTATAGAAAACATAGAAACATAGAAAATAGGTGCAGGAGCAGGCCATTCAGCCCTTCTAGCCTGCACCGCCATTCAATGAGTTCATGGCTGAACATGAAACTTCAGTACCGCCTTCCACACACACACACAGCTCACCCAGCACCCCCCCCCACACACACTGCTCACCCAGCACCTCCCCCCCACACACACACACTGCTCACCCAGCACCACCCCCCCCCCCACACACACACTGCTCACCCAGCACCATCCCCCACACACACACACTGCTCACCCAGCCCCCCCCCCACACACACACTGCTCACCCAGCACCATCCCCCACACACACACACTGCTCACCCAGCCCCCCCACACAGACACTGCTCACCCAGCAAATTTGCGGATGACGGTAAGTTGGGTGGCAGTGTGAGCTGCGAGGAGGATGCTATGAGGCTGCAGAGTGACTTGGATAGATTAGGTGAGTGGGCAAATACATGGCAGATGAAGTATAATATGGATAAATGTGAGGTTAACCACTTTGGTGGTAAAAACAGAGAGACAGACTATTATCTGAATGGTGACAGATTAGGAAAAGGGGAGGTGCAACGAGACCTGGGTGTCATGGTACATCAGTCATTGAAGGTTGGCATGCAGGTACAACAGGCGGTTAAGAAAGCAAATGGCATGTTGGCCTTCATAGCAAGGGGATTTGAGTACAGGGGCAGGGAGGTGTTGCTACAGTTGTACAAGGCCTTGGTGAGGCCACACCTGGAGTATTGTGTACAGTTTTGGTCTCCTAACTTGAGGAAGGACAATCTTGCTATTGAGGGAGTGCAGCGAAGATTCACCAGACTGATTCCCGGGCTGGCGGGACTGACATATCAAGAAAGACTGGATCAACTGGGCTTGTATTCACTGGAGTTCAGAAGAATGAGAGGGGACCTCATAGAAACATTTATTATTCTGACAGGTTTAGACAGGTTAGATGCAGGAAGAATGTTCCCAATGTTGGGGAAGTCCAGAACCAGGGGTCACAGTCTAAGAATAAGGGGTAAGCCATTTAGGACCGAGATGAGGAGAAACTTCTTCACCCAGAGAGTGGTGAACCTGTGGAATTCTCTACCACAGAAAGTAGTTGAGGCCAATTCACTAAATATATTCAAAAGGGAGTTAGATGAAGTCCTTACTACTCGGGGGATCAAGGAGTATGACGAGAAAGCAGGAATGGGGTACTGAAGTTGCATGTTCATCCATGAACTCATTGAATGGCGGTGCAGGCTAGTAGGGCTGAATGGCCCACTCCTGCACCTATTTTCTATGTTTCTATGTTTCTATCAGTAGGTAGCCTTTGGCATTTTTGCCAAATTAAGTTAGTTTAATGGTTAAGTCATGGCAGGAGAGCCCAGACCCATGTCATGCTTCTCCTGTGCTATGTGGCAAGTCAGGGACACTTCCAGTGTCCATGACTACTATATGTGCAGGAAGTGTGTCCAGCTGCAGCTCCTGACAGACTGCATTGCAGCACTGGAGTTGCGCATGGACTCACTCTGGAGCATCCGCGATGCTGAGGATGCTGTGAATAGCACGTTTAGTGAGTTGGTCACACCGCAGGTAAAGGTTACACAGGCAGATAAGGAATGGGTGACCATCAGGCAGAGCAGTGGAAGGAAGGTAGTGCAGGGGTCCCCTGCGGTCATCTCACTCCAAAACAGATATACCATTTTGTGTCCTATTTTGGGCAATGACTCATCAGGGGAAGGCAGCAGCAGCCAAGTTCATGGAACCATGGGTGGCTCTGCTGCACAGGACGGCAGGAGAAAGAGTGGGAGAGCTATAGTGGTAGGGGATTCTATTGTAAGGGAAAGAGATAGGCGCTTTTGCGGCCGCAATCCGAGACTCCAGGATGGTATGATGCCTCCTTGGTGCAAGGGTCAAGGATGTCTCGGAGCGACTGCAGGGCATTCCAGAGGGGGAGGGTAAGCAGCCACTTGTTGTGCTGCATATAGGTACCAACGATATAGGTAAAAAAGGGATGAGGTCTTACAAGCTGAATTTAGGGAGGTAGGAGTTAAATTAAAAAGTCGGATCGCAAAGGTAGTAATCTCAGGATTGCTACCAGTGCCACGTGCTGGTCAGAGTAGAAATAGCAGGATAGATAAGATGAATATGTGGCTTGAGGAATGGTGCAAGAGGGAGGGATTCAAATTCCTGGGACATTGAAACCGGTTCTGGGGGAGGTGGGACCAGTACAAACCAGTCTGCACCTGAGCAGGACCAGAACCAATGTCCTAGGGGGAGTGTTTGCTAGTGCTGGTGGGGAGGGTTTAAACTAATATGGCAGGGGGATGGGAATCTATGCAGGGAGACAGAGGGAAGTAAAATGGAGGCAGAAGCAAAAGATAGAAAGGAGATAAGGAAAAGTGGAGGGCAGAGAAATCAAAGCCAAAAATCAAAAAGGGCCACATTACAACATAATTCTAAAAGGACAAAGAGTGTTACAAAAAACAATCCTGAACGCTGTGTCTCAATGCGAGGAGCATTCGTAATAAGGTGGATGAATTAACTTCGCAGATAGCTGTTAATGGATATGATGTCATTGGGATTATGGAGACTTGGCTCCAGGGTGACAAAGGCTGGGAACTCAACATCCAGAGGTATTCAATATTCAGGAAGGATAGACAGAAAGGAAAAGGAGTTGGGGTCGCGTTGCTGGTTAAAGAGGAGATTAACACAATAGTAAGGAAGGACATTAGTTTGGATGATGTGGAATCTGTATGGGTCGAGCTGCAGAACACCAAAGGGCAGAAAATGCTAGTGGGAGTTGTGTACAGACCACCAAACAATAGTGGTGAGGTTGGGGATGGCATCTAACAGGAAATTGGGGATGCGTGCAAAAAAGGTACAACAGTTATTATGGGTGACTTCAATCTGCATATAGATTGGGCTAACCAAACTGGTAGCAATACGATGTAGGAAGATTTCCTGGAGTGTATAAACATAGAAACATAGAAACATAGAAACATAGAAAATAGGTGCAGGAGTAGGCCATTCGGCCCTTCTAGCCTGCACCGCCATTCAATGAGTTCATGGCTGAACATTCAACTTCAGTACCCCATTCCTGCTTTCTCGCCATACCCCTTGATCCCCCGAGTAATAAGGACTTCATCTAACTCCCTTTTGAATATATTTAGTGAATTGGCCTCAACTACTTTCTGTGGTAGAGAATTCCACAGGTTCACCACTCTCTGGGTGAAGAAGTTCCTCCGCATCTCGGTCCTAAATGGCTTACCCCTTATCCTTAGACTGTGACCTCTGGTTCTGGACTTCCCCAACATTGGGAACATTCTTCCTGCATCTAACCTGTCTAACCCCGTCAGAATTTTAAATGTTTCTATGAGGTCCCCTCTCATTCTTCTGAACTCCAGTGAATACAAGCCCAGTTGATCCAGTCTTTCTTGATATGTCAGTCCCGCCATCCCGGGAATCAGTCTGGTGAACCTTCGCTGCACTCCCTCAATAGCAAGAATGTCCTTCCTCAAGTTAGGAGACCAAAATTGTACACAATACTCCAGGTGTGGCCTCACCAATGCCCTGTACAACTGTAGCAACACCTCCCTGCCCCTGTACTCAAATCCCCTTGCTATGAAGGCCAACATGCCATTTGCTTTCTTAACCGCCTGCTGTACCTGCATGCCAACCTTCAATGACTGATGTACCATGACACCCAGGTCTCTTTGCACCTCCCCTTTTCCTAATCTGTCACCATTCAGATAATAGTCTGTCTCTCTGTTTTTACCACCAAAGTGGATAACCTCACATTTATCCACATTATACTTCATCTGCCATGCATTTGCCCATTCACCTAACCTATCCAAGTCGCTCTGCAGCCTCACAGCATCCTCCTCGCAGCTCACACTGCCACCCAACTTAGTGTCATCCGCAAATTTGGAGATACTACATTTAATCCCCTCATCTAAATCATTAATGTACAGTGTAAACAGCTGGGGCCCCAGCACAGAACCTTGCGGTACCATACTAGGATAGTTTTCCAGAACAATATGTCGAGGAACCAACTAAAGAGCTGGCCATCCTAAACTGGGTGTTGCATAACGAGAGAGGATTAATTAGCAATCTTGTTGTGCGAGGCCCCTTGGGGAAGAGTGACCATAATATGGTAGAATTCTTCATTAAGATGGAGAGTGACACAGTTAATTCAGAGACTAGAATCCTGAAATTAAAGAAAGGTAACTTCGATGGTGTGAGACGTGATTTGGCTAGGATGGACTGGTGAATGATACTTAAAGGGTTGACAGTGGATAGGCAATAGCAGACACTTAAAGATCACATGGATGAACTTCAACAATTGTACATCCCTGTCTGACGTAAAAATAAAACACAACCATGGCTAACAAGGGAAATTAGGGACAGTGTGAAATCCAAGGAAGAGGCATAGAAATTGGCCAGAAAAAGCAACAAACCTGAGGACTGGGAGAAATTTAGAATTCAGCAAAGGAGGACTAAGGGTTTAATTAGGAGGGGGAACATAGAGTATGAGAGTAAGCTTGCAGCGAACATAAAAACTGACTGCAAAAGCTTCTATAGATATGTGAAGAGAAAAAGATTAGTGAAGACAAATGTAGGTCCCTTGCAGTCAGATTCAGGTGAATTTATAATGGGGAACAAAGAAATGGCAGACTAATTGAATAAATACTTTGGTTCTGTCTTCATTAAGGAAGACACAAATAACCTTCTGGAAATACTAGGAGACCGAGGGTCTAGAGAAAAGGAAGAACAGAAGGAAATCCTTATTAGTCAGGAAATTGTGTTTGGGAAATTGATGGGACTGAAGGCCGATAAATCCCCAGGGCCTGATAATTTGCATCCCAGAGTACTTAAGGAAGTGGCCTTAGAAATAGTGGATGCATTGGTGGTCATTTTCCAACATTCGATAGACTCCAGATCAGATCCTATGGACCGGAGGGTAGCTAATGTAACCTCAATTTTTTAAAAAGGAGGGAGAGAGAAAACTGAATTTTCGACTGGTCAGCCTGACATCGGTGGTGGGAAAATGTTGGAATCAATTATTAAAGATGTAATAGCAGCGCATTTGGAAATCAGTGACAGGATCGGTCCAAGTCAGCATGGATTTATGAAAGGGAAATCATGCTTGACAAATCTTCTCAATTTTTTGAGGATATAACTAGAAGAGTGGACAAGGAGAACCAGTGGTGTATTTGGACTTTCAAAAGTCTTTTGACAAGGTCCCACACAAGAGATTAGTGTGCAAAATTAAAGCACAAGGTATTGGGGGTAATGTATTGACGTGGATAGAGAACTGATTGGCAGACAGGAAGCAAAGAGTAGGAATAAACGGGTCGTTTTCAGAATGGCAGGCAGTGACTAGTGGGGTATTGCCAGTGCTGGGACCCCAGCTATTTACAATATACATCAATGATTTAGACAAAGGAATTGAATGTAATATCTCCAAGTTTGTAGATGACACTAACCTGGGTGGCAGTGTGAGCTGTGAGGAGGATGCTAAGAGGCTGCAGAGTGACTTGGGCAGATTAGGTGAGTGGGCAAATGCATGGCAGATGCAGTATAATGTAGATAAATGTTAGGTTATCCACTTTGGTGGCAAAAACAGGATGGCAGAATATTATCTGAATGGTGACAGATTAGGAAAAGGGGAGGGGCAACGAGATGTGGGTGTCATGGTACATCAGTCATTGAAAGTTGGCATGTAGGTAAAGCAGGTGGTGAAGAAGGCAAATGGCATGTTGGCTTTCATAGCGAGAGGATTTGAATACAGGAGCAGGGAGGTCTTACTGCACTTGTACAAGGCCTTGGTGAGGCCACACCTTGAATATTGTGTACAGTTTTGGTCTCCTAATCTAAGGAAGGACATCCTTGCTCTTGAGGGAGTGCAGCGAAGATTCACCAGACTGATTCCCGGGATGGCAGGATTGACATATGAAGAAAGACTGAATCGACGGCTTATTTTCACGGAATTTAGAAGAATGAGAGGGGATCTAATAGAAACATGTCAAATTCTGATGGGTTTGGACAGGTTCGTTGCAGGAAGAATGTTCCCGATGTTGCGGAAGTCCAAAACCAGGGTTCACAGTCTCAGGGTAGGGGGTTAGCCATTTAGGACTGAGATGAGGAGAAACTTCTTCACTCAGAGTATTGTGAACCTGTGGAATTATCTACCACAAAAAGTTGCTGAGGCAAGCTCGTTAGATATATTCAAAAGGGAGTTAGACGTGGCCCTTACGGCTAAAGGGATGAAGGGTTATGGAGAGAAAGCAGGAATGGGGTACTAAAGTTGCAAAAATGATCAGCCATGATCTTATTGAATGGCGGTACAGGCTCGAAGGGCCGAATGGCCTACTCCTGCACCTGTTTTCTATGTTTCTATCAGCAGCGGCTGCCCCTTAGATTCCTGAGGCTTGCTTGTTATGAATTTCAGCTGGGCCTGTAAATAGGTGCCCAGAACCTCTGGCTAGAACAGGCAGGAGACTGCTTGCATTTGCAAATTAGGACCCGATGCCAGTTCTAGTACCCCGTTTGTAATTTTCAAGTACAATCAAGCAGAGTGTGAACTGCACGTGCTCTGCCCATTTGTACCACTGTGGTGAGCGACCTAACCAATCAGTAATCCTTAAAGGGATCACAGGAACGGCCTGGAATATTTTGCGTCTACATATCTTTTTTAGTTCTGCAATTTTTCCAGCATCTTGTGTTCAGATATGATCGCAGCTCTGCAAACAGACACATTTTTTGAATAAATGTGTTTCAAAAAAAAGCCCATGGAGGGAACCAATTCACCTAGGAACACATGTTAATTGGATTGGTTAACTGCATTAACTTAAATTAATTTAGCAATCAGAAATAGCTTCAGCGATCCGTGTGAAAGCAAGTTTGTAGAAATATCAATGGTGAATAGTGACCATATATTTTTATTGATTACTGCCAATGCGAAGTGTCTTGCAAGGTACTATTAATTTTACTCTTGTTCAAACTAATATATTTTCCAATGGTCTTATCAGCTCTACTATATTCTACTTATTTTAACTTTATTTTCTATTTTTTAATGTTTAAAATTTTCAGTTTCCCATTCCTACTTCTGCTTTTTTGAATTTACTACTGAATGTGGATGTTCACGAAGGCCAGTTTTTAGGCAATCAAGTAGAAAAGTATTCATGTCATAGATGCAATCATTTGCACTTTGTTGCAGGAATGGGAAGGAGCTGCCGATATAGGAGCGAGAAATAACAGCAGCCCTCAGAAGCCTAGCCCACCTGAACAAATAAGTGACATTTTCTGGTCCTGATGCCAAAACAACACAATCTTGCATGATTTCCCAAGATTGGCTTTGTTACATATTCATGGGGCACTCCCAGCCCAGATTGGACTGACCTGTGGAAGATCCCTGTGAGCATGAATCTGGAAATAGTGCAGATAATCTGTTCTTCAAGCTGCAGCTGTAGAGATGTACTAATTGTTGCTGGAGAGAGAAGATATAGCTATAGAAAGGAACAGCTCGGCTCCATTCTTAGATGCACAGTTGGAATTATAACAAAGATAAGTTGCCTTCTTAGCACCCTCTTCTCAGCCTAAATGAAGCAGCTGCCTGTCAGGAATTGGCTTTGTGCAGAAGGAGGTCATTCAGCCCAATGTGTCTGTGCCGGCTCTTTGAAAGAGCTATCCAATTAGTCCTACTCCCCTGCTCCTTCTACATCAGAACATAGGAACAGAAGTAGGCCATTCAACCCCTCAAGCATGTTCTGCCATTCAATTACATCGTAGCTGATCTGTACCTTAACTCTGCACATCAATTCAATTCAAATCAATTCCCTTTTGTAAGTTACTATTCAATTTTCTTCCACCACCCTTTCAGGCAGTACATTCCATGTCAATAACAGCTCGTTGCCATAAAAATATTTCTCCTTATCCCCCCTCTGGTTCTTTTGCTAATTATCTTAAAAAGTGAAGCAACCAAATGACCTAGAGACAGATGAGCAAAAGGTTAGTAGCCTCAAAAAGACTGCCTCGGTAAAGCTATTCAAAATTGCACTATAATAAGCAGATTAACAAATTATGCAGCCCATTAACAGTTCCCCATAATCCTGTTAGACCCTGACTGATGCGAAGGGCTCACAAAATGTTCATTCAAAGCTTTATTTGCCCTACCTTCACTTCAAACCACAACTGGTGTTGCTTGACCTTTCGGAAAAGTGCCTCACAAAGCCATCTTAATACACAACTTCTTCAACTGATGCATGTTAATTTACTTACACACAAGATAAGAAAGAAAAGAAGATTGGGAATGTACTGTTAGCCACTTAAAATGGTAATTTTTGCTTATGCCGCTGTAAAGTGGAGAATTTTTTTTCTCCTTTTATAGGCTCCAAACAAATACAAGTTGTTTTGTTGTTGAGCATTGCCATGACCAAGGTAACTATTTAAAGGAAGCGATCTTTGGCTGATTTTTTTCCACCTTTTTAATTATGGATTTCATTGTTAAGTTATTCTCATTTTTTGTCTGGTGGAGAATAAATATTCTTGAGCAGCTTTTTGATGGCACAAGACTCAAGCTCCGGTTCTAACTTGGGGCGAAAGTTCAACATGGCGAGGGTCGGAGTGAGTGGTGTGTGATGGTCGATCTGGCAGCTTCCATTGCAGCACAGGCGGAAGCGATGCAACGTCTTAGTGCTGCAATGCAGTCTATGCTTGGTGGCATCCAACCTCAGACTGCTCCCATGCAGTATCAGCTTGATGCCACACTGCTCTGACTGCTGCCAAAATGGCTGGGTCTGCCACTGTAAACCAGGGCTTTCACGATGTTGCAGCAGGCCAGCAATCTGTGCTCTAACAGATTGCTAGGGATGCTGAGGTGCTGTTCCGGGGGAGTGGCAATAGGTCAGTGGTGGAGGAACCTGCCGTCCTCTCTCAGGATAACAGTAATCCTGCTCCCACCATTGCACTGCCACTCCGTCATTGCCTTTGTTGCTGCCTGTCATCCAGCCAGTCTAGACTGCTGCTGCTCATGCTAAGGTGGTGCAGTCTACAGCCAGGCCTTCCAGGCCCAGTCCTGGTCGAGGGCATCCTGCAAGGCCATCAGAAGTCTCCTGCACGGACACTCAGCAGCCTTCCACCATCCCTGCCGCAGCCACTGCAGCAACACTTCATAGAAGCACTAGAGTAGGCAAAGGCACAGTAACAAAAGGCACTAAGGGATTGCACAAGAATGAAAAGTTAATATTTGTGTTGTAAATATGTGTTTGTCATGTATCTTACATTATTATATATAACTGTATCCTAACATGCTATACATGACTGCAATAAGATATGACCTGTAACCACCAGCAGACCTTACCACCAGGGTGCACTTGCAAGAGACCGTATATAAGGACAGGTCTCAGGCAAGTGCAGCATTCCAGAGCTGTGAAATAAAGGTGCAGGTCCAGAGTGACCTTGACTTCACTACATGCCTCGTGTGAATCTTTACTGAGGAGACAGGACTTTACAGTGGCGACGAGTTATGGGATTACAGAATCCACAGAATGGCGAACAACGGATCAAATGAAAAGTACAATGCGGGAGACAATTGGGAGGACTTTATAGAAAGGCTCCAGCAACGTTTTGTAACCAAAGACTGGTTAGGTGACGAAAAAGCAGACAAGAGAAGAGCCCATCTCTTGACCAGCTGTGGCTCGAAAACATACGCTTTAATGAAGGATCTGCTGGCACCCGAGAAACCAGCAAGCAAGTCGTTTGAAGAATTGAGCACACTGATAAGCGACCACCTGAAGCCAGCAAGCAGCCTACACATGGCCAGACACAGGTTCTACAACTACAGATGCTGTGTGGGCCAGAGCATACCCGACTTCATGGCGGAACTTCGGAAGTTGGCTAGTTTATGTGAATTCTCCGATGAACTGAGAAGAGAAATGCTGAGAGACTTTTTCATTGAAGGAATAGGCCACGCAGGCATATTCCAAAAGCTCATAGAGACCAAGAACCTGACCTTAGAGGCAGCAGCACTGGTTGCACAGACATTCTTGGTAGGGGATGAAGAAACGAGGTTGATTTACAATGCAGGTACGACAACTAACGAATTATCGGAAGAAGAAGTTCACAGCACTAAACAAGCTGCTACCCCCCACACACAGACAAAACCGGGATAACAGGCTCTCGACAGCAAGCAGTGGTGCCAGAAGCCATCAAGGGCCACAGGAACGGCCGTTCACGCCTCATCAACCCACAATGCGAGCAATCAACTACAAACTCAAGAGAGATCAGCCAGACGCAGCTCATTCTTTGGGAACACTTTTAACAATGGAACTGGTCTGTGCTGGAGGTGTGGGGGTGGGCACTCATCAAGGGGATGTCGATTTCAGCAGGCTGTTTGCAGGAACTGTGAATATACAGGGCATTTGGCCCGCATGTGCAAAAAAATGGCAACTTGGCTGGTATACGAATCGTATGGGTCAGAAAGCGTACCAGAAGACGGTGGGGACAGTACCCGGGACACCAATGTATAGCGGGTCAACACGATCAATGGCTGCTGCTCCTACAACAGGACGCCTCCAATAATGATGAGGGTCCTACTCAACGGGATACCTGTCAACATGGAACTGGATACGGGAGCAAGTCAATCTCTCATGGGCACTCAACAATTTGAACAACTGTGGCCGCATAAAAGAGACAGACCAAAACTCTCAAGGGTCGACACCAAACTAAGGACCTATACCAAAGAAATCGTACCAGTCCTCGGCAGCGCCATGCTCTCTGTCACACACAAAGGGACAGTGAACCGACTTCCCCTGTGGATTGTCCACGGAGATCCCCCAGCACTGCTGGGGAGAAGCTGGCTGGCAAAACTAAACTGGACATGGGATGATGTCCATGCCATGTCATTAGAGGAACGGACCTCCTGCTCAACAGTTACAAAGCGATTTGAACATCTCTTTCAGCCAGGTGTGGGCACTTTCAAAGGGGCCAAAGTCAAAATCTACATCACACAGGATGCTAGACCGGTCCATCACAAGGCCAGAGCTGTACCCTATGTGATGAGGGAAAAGATTGAACACGAACTAGACAGGCTTCTGTGGGAAGGCATTATATCACCTGTGAAATTTAGCGACCGGGCAAGTCCCATCGTCCCAGTCATGAAGCCTGATGGATCCGTACAAATCTGTGGGGACTACAAATCTACCATAAACAGAGTCTCCCTACAGGACCAGTACCCGCTGCCCAGAGCGGAGGACTTATTTGCCACATTGGCTGGAGGTAAACTTTTCTCAAAACTAGACCTCACATCTGTGTATATGACGCAACAATTGACCGAGGAATCCAAGCTACTCATCACCATCAACACACATCGAGGCCTTTTTGTTAGATCTCTTAATTTCCAATGAAATACGAACTCCGATGGTAGTTTTAACTTCTTTATTTTGGCAGAGAGCAACAAGCTGCTGGCTGATTGCCAGTTCCTTTGTCTTACTGGGACCACATGGTCAAAATGGCTGTATTTATACCGGGTTCAATTTACAGAAAAGAACTCGCCTTCTTTGACCTTATTGGCTCAATTAATAGACTTTTAACCTTTTAATTGGCTCGCTACCCAAGGTCCGAAAATGTCAAGCTATTGATGAGTTAATGCAACATGCTGAACAGCACGTAGTAGCTTTGACTTGGGAGTCTGTGAATTTTCAAAGCCTGTCGAAATGAGCCTGTTTGAATACTCTATCAATCCCCCCTTTGATTCTTTCACAAACTGAATCATAAAACTTCAGGTATCACTGGTTAAACATTCTACAAAATAATTTCATACATGTTAATAGAGTTTCCTTCTAAAATTTGTTGATGTGTTTCCCCACATGTCCGGACTAGTAGCTTCCACACAAATTTACACCAACCCGAGTTCCATCGTCGCCACAGTGGAAGTCTGGTTTTAATAGGTTAATTAAACTTATTCCAATTTAATCCAAATCAATATCTTAATTCAACCAGTAAACAACCTTCCCTGAAGCATAACATACCCCTGTGCCATGTACAGATGGTCTGCTGGGACCTGCAAGGTGTCTCACCTGCGGGACAGCAGCTACAGCCGCCTGGTCGCAACAACATTTAATCAACATAAACAAACAATATAAAAGTAAAACAATTACAACAAATAGAATTAAACCTTCCACCAATGAAGTTCCTATTGAACCTAGCCATTCAGTGGCTCCGCTCCACATAGTGAATGGGGGTTGCTTAAGTTTTTCTACCTCTTTTTGGATATGCTCTGCTAAGTGGGTAATTTCTTCGGAGCTATCTGGGATATATGTGCAACACTCAGTTCCGAGTAGGGTGCAAGTACCTCCCTTTTCAGACAGGATGTAATCAAGGGACAGTCTATTCTGTAGTGCTACTGTGCGGATTGCTACCATTTCTGCATTGATTTTAACTAGGGCCTCTGAGGTATCATTGGCCACTCGTTCCACAACGGATGCCATGTTAATGGAGTCCTTTGCCAGTTTGGCGGTCCCATACCTGGGGATCAGAATGGCAAAGAACCTCTCTGTTTCTGTGATAACTCTCTTAGGACGGTGTAAATGTTCCGACAGTGACTTTATATCATACATATAAGGCACAATGTAGGCTAAATAGCAGGATCCCATCCAATTCTGGGGCAGCCAAGGGTAGGCCTTGTGGCCACACACCCAATAGGTGCCATTATATGCAATGAATGTTAGCTGTTTCTTTGTCAGCAACACTCCAGGGCCTGTCCAGGCTTTTCCATCTGTTTTATTCAGAATCCCCGTTACGTTAAAAATTCCCACATCGGCCCAGTTTGGACGGTTCCGTGGCTTGATTATATTATAACTCCGGGAGCAGTTACTATACCCCATATTTTGGCCTCCTTTGATGTTTCTAATCAGACAGACCGATCCCCCCGGTCTTCCTATTCCCGTTGTATTAGTGATAACAAAAAATGGGGGCCGTTTGGAATTATTGTACCACGGTTGGTATCCCCCTTCAAAGGTAGTCAGATTGTAACCTGCTGACTTCTATTTACGTGCCCAGTTTTCTGTATCCTGAAACGCATTGCCTGTTTTGTTTTGATTAATTATCCACTCAGCCATTTACGAGATATTCAAGGGAACTGGCCTCAAGGGAATCCCTCCCTTTGAGTGAATAGGAATATGCGCACACACCCAACAACTAGAAATGTTACCTTGTTTGGCATAAATGTATGACATATATAAAAAGGTATTTACATGTAATTCCCTTGCTACCCTACTATTTCCCTTTGGTGCAGAAGGTCGGCTAGTAAGAAGTAGGCCTATGCCTAGAATACCTACAATCAATAATACAGTAAATTTATACATTTTCGCAAAAAGTAATTGTCCTTATTAGATTTCAGCTTCA
This sequence comes from Pristiophorus japonicus, assembly GCF_044704955.1. Classification (NCBI taxonomy): domain Eukaryota; kingdom Metazoa; phylum Chordata; class Chondrichthyes; family Pristiophoridae; genus Pristiophorus; species Pristiophorus japonicus. Next base: position 157,807,671 of record NC_091986.1, read on the forward strand.
GTTACGGGTGATCGTTTAACGTGTGAAGAGTGGATCCAGGCTTTCTTTCCTTGGACTTTAACAGCTGCCTGGGTGGTCAATAACACTTGATAAGGTCCCTCCCACTTGGCACCCAAAGGTTCTTTATGCAACTTTTTTCACATACACCCAGACTCCCGGGATGATGTCATGTCCTCCTTCGGGTGGATTACCCCAAGCTGCCGATATCTATCGGGAAACAGAACTAATAGCATTGGTTAATAGAAACATAGAAAATAGGTGCAGGAGTAGGCCATTCAGCCCTTCTAGCCTGCACCGCCATTCAATGAGTTCATGGCTGAACATGCAACTTCAGTACCCCCTTCCTGCTTTCTCGCCATACCTTTTGATCCCCCGAGTAGTAAGGACTTCATCTAACTCCTTTTTGAATATATTTAGTGAATTGGCCTCAACTACTTTCTGTGGTAGAGAATTCCACAGGTTCACCACTCTCTGGGTGAAGAAGTTTCTCCTCATCTCGGTCCTAAATGGCTTACCCCTTATCCTTAGACTGTGACCCCTGGTTCTGGACTTCCCCAACATTGGGAACATTCTTCCTGCATCTAACCTGTCTAAACCTGTCAGAATTTTAAACGTTTCTATGAGGTCCCCTCTCATTCTTCTGAACTCCAGTGAATACAAGCCCAGTTGATCCAGTCTTTCTTGATAGGTCAGTCCCACCATCCCGGGAATCAGTCTGGTGAATCTTCGCTGCACTCCCTCAATAGCAAGAATGTCCTTCCTCAAGTTAGGAGACCAAAACTGTACACAATACTCCAGGTGTGGCCTCACCAAGACCCTGTACAACTGTAGCAACACCTCCCTGCCCCTGTACTCAAATCCCCTCGCTATGAAGGCCAACATGCCATTTGCTTTCTTAACTGCCTGCTGTACCTGCATGCCAACCTTCAATGACTGATGTACCATGACACCCAGGTCTCGTTGCACCTCCCCTTTTCCTAATCTGTCACCATTCAGATAATAGTCTGTCTCTCTGTTTTTACCACCAAAGTGGATAACCTCACATTTATCCACATTATACTTCATCTGCCATGCATTTGCCCACTCACCTAACCTATCCAAGTCACTCTGCAGCCTCATGTTTCTATGTTTCTATAGGAATGGGGTACTGAAGTTGCATGTTCAGCCATGAACTCATTGAATGGCGGTGCAGGCTAGAAGGGCTGAATGACCGACTCCTGCACCTATTTTCTATGTTTCTATGTTTCATAGCATCCTCCTCGCAGCTCACACTGCCACCCAACTTAGTGTCATCTGCAAATTTGGAGATACTACATTTAATCCCCTTGTCTAAATCATTAATGTACAATGTAAACAGCTGGGGCCCCAGCACAGAACCTTGCGGTACCCCACTAGTCACTGCCTGCCATTCTGAAAAGTACCCATTTACTCCTACTCTTTGCTTCCTGTCTGACAACCAGTTCTCAATCCACGTCAGCACACTACCCCCAATCCCATGTGCTTTAACTTTGCACATTAATCTCTTGTGTGGGACCTTGTCGAAAGCCTTCTGAAAGTCCAAATATACCACATCAACTGTTTCTCCCTTGTCCACTTTGCTGGAAACATCCTCAGAAAATTCCAGAAGGTTTGTCAAGCATGATTTCCCTTTCACAAATCCATGCTGACTTGGACCTATCATGTCACCTCTTTCGAAATGCAATGCTATGACATCCTTAATAATTGATTCCATCATTTTACCCACTACTGAGGTCAGGCTGACTGGTCTATAATTCCCTGTTTTCTCTCTCCCTCCTTTTTTAAAAAGTGGGGTTACATTGGCTACCCTCCACTCGATAGGAACTGATCCAGAGTCAATGGAATGTTGGAAAATGACTGTCAATGCATCCACTATTTCCAAGGGCACCTCCTTAAGTACTCTGGGATGCAGTCCATCAGGCCCTGGGGATTTATCGGCCTTCAATCCCATCAATTTCCCCAACACAATTTCCCGACTAATAAAGATTTCCCTCAGTTCCTCCTCCTTACTAGACCCTCTGACTCCTTTTATATCCGGATGGTTGTTGGTGTCCTCCTTAGTGAATACAGAACCAAAGTACTTGTTCAATTGGTCTGCCATTTCTTTGTTCCCAGTTATGACTTCCTCTGATTCTGACTGCAGGGGACCTACGTTTGTCTTTACTAACCTTTTTCTCTTTACATACCTATAGAAACTTTTGCAATCCGCCTTAATGTTCCCTGCAAGCTTCTTCTCGTACTCCATTTTCCCTGCCCGAATCAAACCCTTTGTCCTCCTCTGCTGAGTTCTAAATTTCTCCCAGTCCCTGGGTTCACTGCTATTTCTGGCCAATTTGTATGCCACCTCCTTGGCTTTAATACTATCCCTGATTTCCCTTGATAGCCACGGTTGAGCCACCTTCCCTTTTTTATTTTTACGCCAGACAGGAATGTACAATTGTTGTAGTTCATCCATGCGGTCTCTAAATATCTGCCATTGCCCATCCACAGTCAACCCCTTAAGTATCATTCGCCAATCTATCCTAGCCAATTCACGCCTCATACCTTCAAAGTTACCCTTCTTTAAGTTCTGGACCATGGTCTCTGAATTAACTGTTTCATTCTCCATCCTAATGCAGAATTCCACCATATTATGGTCACTCTTCCCCAAGGGGCCTCGCACAATGAGATTGCTAATTAATCCTCTCTCATTACACAACACCCAGTCTAAGATGGCCTCCCCCCTAGTTGGTTCCTCAATATATTGGTCTAGAAAACCATCCCTTATGCACTCCAGGAAATCCTCCTCCACCGTATTGCTTCCAGTTTGGCTCGCCCAATCTATGTGCATATTAAAGTCACCCATTATAACTGCTGCACCTTTATTGCATGCACCCCTAATTTCCTGTTTGATGCCCTCCCCAACATCACTACTACTGTTTGGAGGTCTGTACACAACTCCCACTAATGTTTTTTGCCCTTTGGTGTTCTGCAGCTTCACCCATATAGATTCCACATCATCCAAGCTAATGTCTTTCCTAACTATTGCATTAATCTCCTCTTTAACCAGCAATGCTACCCCACCTCCTTTTCCTTTTATTCTATCCTTCCTGAATGTTGAATACCCCTGGATGTTGAGTTCCCAGCCCTGATCATCCTGTAGCCACGTCTCCGTAATCCCAATCACATCATATTTGTTAACATCTATTTGCACAGCTAATTCATCCACCTTTTTGCGGATACTCCTTGCATTAAGACACAAAGCCTTCAGGCTTGTTTTTTTAACACTCTTTGTCCTTTTAGAATTTTGCTGTACAGTGGCCCTTTTTGTTCTTTGCCTTGGGTTTCTCTGCCCTCCACTTTTCCTCATCTCCTTTCTGTCTTTTGCTTTTGCCTCCTTTTTGTCTCCCTCTGACAGTATGATAACAAAGTGTCACTCATTAAGTGAACATCAGCTTTCCGTAAATCGATAGTTCCTGGCAGCGACATGTGTCTTCCTGTTATAATTTCAAATGGGCTTAGACCTGTAGTTCTATTTGGGGTTGCCCTCATGCTTCATAACACTATTGGTAGTGCCTGGGGCCATGGTGTTGCTTCTTGATGATATTTGGCAAGCCGTTGTTTCAAAGTTCGATTCATTCGTTCTACTTGTCCTGATGATTGTGGATGATAAGGACAGTGTAAATCCCACGTAATGTTTAGTAACCTACAGACTTCTTGGCAGACAGCACCTGTGAAGTGTGTTCCCTGATCTGAGTCAATGCTACTCGGGACTCCCCATCGGGGAATGTAATCCTTACACAAGACCTTTGCAGTGTGATTGGCTGTGGCTCTTTTAGTTGGGACAGCTTCCACCCATCTAGAAAATCTGTCGACCATGACAAGAATGTTAGTGTATCCTTGGCATGAAAGAAAAGATATATAATCAACCTGCAGATGCTGGAATGGTCCGACAGGGGCAGGGGGCCTCAGTTGGGGCATTGCCATGATGGGTCCAGAATTATTTTTCTGGCAGACCACACAGCAGTCTATTACCAGCTGGGCATGTTTTTTAAATCCCCGACCCCACCAGCTTTTCTGGAACCGTGCCGTCATCTGTTGTGAGGCCAAGTGTCTCCACGAGTGGATCTGTTGGGCTAAAAAAGGCATAAGCGCTTGTGGCGCGACTGGCTTGTCGGTAACTCTTTGTCTCCAGACACCATCTTCGCATAGCTTAATTCCTGCCCCAATCCATGTCCATTTTTCCTCTCAGGAGCACTCACCTTGCATTGTTTGAAGGTCTCGTGTCAGAGTCCTGAGTGCTTTCAAACTGCACATCTGTGTTGGTTCTTCTGGAGGAACCCGGCGGCATCTTTAGCTGCCTGGTCGGCTAGGGGAATTCCCTGTGCTTCTGTGGTGTTTTCCTTAGTATGGGCCTTACACTTCAGGATGGACACTTCCTGAGGTAATTGTATGGCCTCCAGTAAGTCTCGGACTTCTTTTCCATTTCGGATAGGTATACCAGCAGCAGTGAGGAATCCTCTTTTCCGCCATAACATGCCAAAGTCGTGAGCGACTCCAAAAGCATAACGCGAATCTGTGTAGACATTAGCTGTCTGTCCTTCTGCTATTCGACATGCTTCTGACAGGGCCCGTAACTCGGCCTGTTGTGCTGACGTTCCTGAGGGTAAACATCCTTTTGCCACTACCTCATATAAGGTTGTAACTGCCCATCCTGCTTTTCTGGTACCATTGTCAACAAAGGAGGAACCATCTGTAAACAGGATGAGGTCTGGGTTGTGCAGAGGCTCCTCTGCTGCTAAGGCGGCTTCTTCTGTTTCTTTTAAAATTTCCACGCAGTCATGCTCTTCACATTCTCCCCCTCTTGCTCCCTCGATTCTGACATCGGGAGCATAGTTGCGGGATTAACCGGGCTGGCCCGGACGATATGGAGATTAGGAGCTTCCAAAACTGCTGTCCAGCGGGTCCATCTTGCTGCTGTCACCTGAGACATTCTATTCATAGACAGCAAAGCGTGTACGGTGTGGGGACACTTGACAATCAGCTTTTGGTCGAGGACTAGACCCGCAGTGATCATTACCGCTCGACATGTAGCTTCCATGGCCCTTAGGCAACTTCCCCATCCGAGGACTACTGCATCCAGTTTTACCGAATAATAGCCGATATGTCTTTGCTGATCCCCATGTTCTTGTGTCAGTATAGCTGTCATATATCCCTCTTTCTCATGAACAAACAGGGTAAATGGCTTACCACTGTCGGGGATTCCCAGAGCCGGTGCCGAACACAAAGCCTTTTTCAAACTCAGGAAGGCCTCTTGCTGTTCCTTAGTGAGGGTGATAGCATCTTTAGAGGCACGTTTCCCCTTTAAAATATCATTCAGTGGCTGAGCAAGCTGTGTGAAGGTGTCAATCCAATTTCTGTTAAAGTTACACAATCCCAAAAAAGACCTTAGTTCCTGAATAGTGGTGGTTTTTTTAGCAGCCCAAATGGCTGCAGTTCTATCTTGGGTAAGTTCTCTCTTTCCTTGTGAAATCTTTTGTCCCAGGTATACAACCTCTTCTTGGGATATTTGTGCTTTGTCGATGCTGGTTTTATGTCCTTTCAGCCGAAGGTGATCCAGCAAAGCTCGTAAATCTTGTTCATGCTGTTCTTCCGTGTTTGAAGCTAGCAGGATATCGTCTACATATTGGATGACTGTGGATGACAGGGGGAGGTAATTCTCGCAAATGGCTTTGTAAAGCCATGTAGAATACCGTAGGGCTGTTGTGGAAACCCTGCGGTAACCGGGTCCAAGTATACTTTTGTCCTTGGACCGTGAAAGCAAATCACTGTCGAACCTCCGGTTGCCAGAGGCACCGACCAAAATCCGTTGGCCATATCTATAACCGAGAAATATTTATGTTCCGGTTTGAGGGCATTAAAAATGGTGGAGGGATCTGCGACCAAAGGAGCTTTTTGATCAATACACTGGTTAGCTTTCCTATAATCGACAGTCAAACGGCAAGTCTCATTAGATTTCTGTACCGGCCACACAGGGCTATTGGAGGAGCTATGCGTTTTAATAAGCACCCCTTGTTTCTCCAATTGCTGAATAACCGGTAAGATTCCCGCGATGGCAGTTGGACTGATGGGATACTGTTTAGTGCATGGAGGCTTGGTCCCTGTAAATGAAGCAGGCTTCATCTGGAGTAGGCCACAATCGTTCTTATCTTTAGCCCATATCGGGTGTTCCTTCAATTCTTCTTTCTTCAAAGTTCTAATTGACCATGTCACCCGACCATCCTCGAAATGCAACGATGAATCTATTTGGATTAGAACGTCCATTCCCAAAAGGGGTTGATCTACTGGGCCTATCCAGACCGGCGTGGTTAGTTCATGTGGACCCAGCCCTATAAGTACCAGTGTTGTCCTTTTAATTTCCATTTTATGGCCCCCAACTCCATAGGCTGAACGTGCCCTACCATCCAACGGCAAAAAGTCTCCATATTGTAGGGGTAAGCATGTTAATTCCGCCCCTGTGTCTAAAAGACAGTCCACATCCTTATCGCCCACCCTCAGTTATATATAGCCCATCTCCCCTTTGTTGTATTAGTGCGAGGAGGGGGGCCAGGGTGGGCTCTAATCGTTTTTCGCTATCCCAAGTAACTCCTTCTGTTGTTGTATTGTCAGTCGCTTAAATGCTTCTATGAGGTCGTTATCTTGTGACAAGCCTGGCTTGTTGGCTGAATTGTATCCCTGACTGCGTCCTCTTCCCCAGCCACGACCTTTCTGTTTTGCCCTGCACGTCTTGGCCCAGTGACCTTCTTTCTCACAATAATGACATTTTCCGGGTAATTTTCCTAATAACTGTTTATCGGAATCCTGGGATTTCCATCCCATAGCCCGTACAGCTCGGACTTTAGCTCCCATATCCCGATCTAATTGGTTACATCGATCCACCAATGCTGCAAAGGTAGTTCCTCTACCTTCCCAGTCCGGTAACACTACCTTAAGCATTTTGGACAGTTCTGGCTTTAGACCTGCCACGAAAGCTGCTTTCAGGGGTCCAAACACTTGTTCATCCATTTCCTCATCCGTATTATTCATACCCGAATGTTCTAGCCACGTGCATCTAAACCACTCGTCATACTCCAGGACCTCCTCTGTTCCTTTCTGTTGGCAGGCTGCAATTTTTCCCCAGTCTGTCTTAGCTGGACTGAAGGCTTGCAGCCAGTGTTTAATTGCCTCCCATCCTGCGTCTAATTCTTGCTCATTCTGCCCCAAAGCTTCATCTACCTTGTCGTGCAATTTTCTTCCCTGTGTTTTTGGCACCATTATGGTCAAAATTTGCACTCCGTCTTAGGGATGAAGTTGATATATATTTCTTAAGCGGTCCAGTTGGTCCCAGGTTTTTACTCCCCCTTTCTTTGGATTGGGCAATTCCTTGGACCATTTATCAATTTTCTCTGGGTCTGCCGGATCATGAACTAAGTATTCGTACACCCTTCTCTTTGCCTTTTGGTTCCGCCCTCATCCGCAGTCTCTTCTGATTTGACTACAACTCGTCGTTTTTTAAACGGGACAAAGCGCACCCCTAATTCTTCATCCTCTGACCCTGTATCGTCGGAGGATTCAGAATCAGTATCTATTCCTCGGTCGTGTCTTCGGGTTTGCGCTTTTAATTTATCCAAACATGGGTACCCTGGGAATTGATCAATACATTTTCCTTTTCCTTTTCCTATTACTGTCTCTTGACCGAATGATTTTTTTCCATTCTTTAATTTCACTTTTAAGATCTTTAACTTCCGCTTCCAGCTTTTCAAGTTCAAGCTTTTTCTGTCGCAGCTGTGCACAAACTGCTTGCAATTGATCCTTTGTACTGGTCACTTCTCGATCATGTTGGGAACGCATTATAATTTCATTCCGCTTTCGAATCTGTCCCATAACCGCTCGGGACCATCTAGTTCGCTCTTTATTTTTCATACGGGTCGTTTTTCCCCAGACCCTTTTAATCTCATCCAAGGACCATTGTCCTTTGGAGGTTCCGTACTTTTGTTCAATCTTAATACAGATTTTAGATAAGTTGAATTGTTGCTCTATGTATTCTTTCAACTGTTCGAGAATTAAATCTAGCGAAACTTCAGGTGGTGCTTGTCCACCTTTAACAGTTGTAGGCAATTCTTTGCTCTTATCTCCTGCTGCCATAATACTGATTTATTTACTGGGGTCTCGAGTCGTAGGCTTTCCAGCCGATCAATAGGTCGGTGATTAATTAACTAACACACCGCCGAAGTTTAGACGTCTATGGGACCTCGAGCCGACTACCAACCGGAGGGTTCGCAAACCGAAGGCTTTTGGAATCGCGTAGAAGGAGAGGCAAATTTAGACTTTTGATCGAGGACTTTTTAAAAAGAGGTGTCCTTACCTCAATATGTAGGTCCGATGTCCAAAATTCAGTTTCTTTCCTCAGCGATCGTGTTCGTGACGCCAAAATTGTTAGATCTCTTAATTTCCAGTGAAATACGAACTCCGATGGTAGTTTTAACTTTCTTTATTTTGGTAAAGAGCAACAAGCTGCTTGCTGATTTCCAGTTCCTTTGTCTTACTAGGACCACATGGTCAAAATGGCTGTATTTATACCGGGTTCAATTTACAGAAAAGAACTCACCTTCTTTGACCTTATTGGCTCAATTCAAGGTCCAAAAATGTCAAGTTGATTGATGAGTTAATGCAACATGCCGAACGGCACGTAGTAGCTTTGACTTGGGGGTCTGTGAATTTTCAAAGCCTGTCTAAATGAGCCTGTTTGAATACTCTATCACTTTTCATGTACAATCGATGCCCATTCGGCATCAGGTCGGCAGCTGCCATATTCCAGCGCAACATGAAGAGTCTGCTCAAGTCCGTCCCGGGGACGGTTGTATTTCAAGACGACATACTCATCACGGGCAGGGACACCGATTCCCATCTCCGTAATTTGGGGGAAGTACTAAAGCGGTTGGATCGGGTCGGCCTACGAGTCAAGAAATCCAAGTGCCTGTTTCTCGCACCCGAGATTGAATTTTTGGGCAGAAGGATTGCCGCTGATGGAATCCGCCCAACAGAGTCCAAAACAGAAGCAATTCGCTTGGCACCCAGGTCCCGGAATGTCTCAGAACTGCGTGCCTTTCTCGGATTACTCAATTACTTTGGGAACTTTATGCAGAACTTAAGCACGCTGCTGGAGCCTCTCCACGTGCTACTCAGGAAGGGGTGCGATTTGTTTTGGGGGGACGCCCAGGAACGCGCCTTCAATAAGGCACGCAACCTTCTGTGTTCCAACAGTTTTTTGACTTTCTTTGATCCAGGTAAAAAGCTAGTTCTCACATGCGATGCGTCAGCGTATGGGGTCGGGTGCGTTTTGCAACATGTCAATAGTGCGGGCAAATTACAACCCATAGCTTATGCCTCCAGGTCACTTTCGCGGGTGGAGTGCGGGTACGGAATGGTAGAGAAGGAGGCGCTCGCGTGCGTGTACGGTGTCAAAAAGATGCACCAATACCTTTTTCGGGGCCAAGTTCGCATTAGAAACCAACCACAAGCACCTCATGTCCCTCTTATCTGAGAGCAAGGCAATAAACGCCAACGCCTCGGCACGAATTCAACGGTGGGCACTCATGCTGGCGTCCTACGACTATACCATAAGGCACAGACAACTGTGCCGACACGCTCAGCAGGCTACCCCTGGCGACCATGGAAGGGTCTGACGAACAGGATTGTGAGATTGTCATGGCAATCAATGCCTTTGAGTCCACAGGTTCGCCCATGATGGCTCGTCAAATCAGAGCCAGGACGGCCAGCGACCCCACGTTATCCTTAGTAAAAAGATGTGTCCGAACTGGTGACTGGGCAGAGGCTCGCGATGCCTGCCCCGAGGAATTAAAACCCTTTCACAGGCGCATGCATAAGCTATCACTGCAAGCAGACTGCCTGATGTGGGGCAGCCGAGTAGTCATGCCTCTGCGAGGCAGAGAGGCATTTGTCCTGGAGCTCCACCACGAGCACCCGGGGATCGTTCTCATGAAGGCCATAGCCAGATCCCACGTCTGGTGGCCTGGTATTGACGCAGACTTGGAGCTCTGCGTCTGAAGGTGCACCATTTGTGCCCAACTCAGCAATGCCCCCAGGGAGGCTCCACTGAGCCCCTAACCCTGGCCTACCAAACCGTGGTCGCAGGTGCACGTAGACTATGTGGGCCCATTCATGGGCAAAATGTTCCTCGTAGTTGTAGATGCATTTTCAAAATGGATCGAATGCACCATTTTAAACTCGAGCACAATCTCCACCACTGTGGAGAGCCTTGCAACCATGTTTGCAACGCACGGAATCCCTGACATATTGGTCAGTGACAATGGTCGTGCTTCACCAGCGCAGAATTCCAAGACTTTATAATTGACCACGTTATAAATCACGTCAAGACAGCACCATTCAAGCCGGCCTCAAATGGCCAGATGGAGAGAGCAGTGCAAATCATTAAACAAGGCATGCTTAAAATCCAAGGTCCCACGCTGCAGGGTTGCCTGTCGCGACTGCTGCTGGCATACAGATCTTGTCCACACTCATTGACTGGGATCCCTCCCCGCACAACTGTTGATGAAAAGGACTTTTAAAAACAAGGCTCTCATTAATCCTCCCAGACCATGCACAAAATCGTTGAGGCAAAGCGCTGTAAGCTGACTGAGTACCATGACAGAAATTCAAGGGGGAGATGGAATGAGATAGGGGACAAAGTGTTTGTACTAAACTATGGCAGGGGTCCCAAATGGCTTGCAGGGACAGTAACGGGCAAGGAAGGAAACAGGCTACTGGTAGTACAAATGGACAATGGCAAAACCTGCCGGAGGCATGTAGACCAAGTCAAAAGCAGATCTACCAACAACACTGCGGAACCAGAGGCAGACTACAATGTGGAACTCGCACCACACCTGGTGGACAGACAGAGGGAACAACCTGAGGAAAGGGCAATCCCAACAGACAGCCCAGGCGAGTCAACAACAATCACACCAATCGAAACAGACAGCCCAGGTGAGATACCAGCAACCACACCCAAAGAAAAACAGACACCAAGGCAAACAACTGAACCACAACTCACGCTCCACGCGAGAGCATAGACCACCTGAGAGACTGAACCTATAAAGACAATAAGACCTTGGGGGAGGGTGATGTCATGTATCTTACATTATTATATATAACTGTATCCTAACATGCTATACATGACTGTAATAAGATATGACCTGTAACCACCAGCATACCTTGCCATCAGGGGTGCACTTGCAAGAGACAGGTATATAAGGGCAGGTCTCAGGCCAGTGCAGCATTCCAGAGCTGTGAAATAAAGGTGCAGGTCCAGAGTGACCTTGACTTCACTACATACCTCGTGTGAATCTGTACTGAGGGGACAGGGCTTTACAGTGTTCGCTGTTTTTAGATGGCTGCAGGCTGCATGGTGACTTGGAAAGGTTAGCTGAGTGGGCAAATGCATGGCAAATGCAATATAATGTAGATAAATGTGAGGTTATCCACTTTGGTGGCAAAACCAGGAAGGCAGAATAATATCTGAATGGTGACAGATTAGAAAAAGGGGAGGTGCACCGAGACCTGGGTGTCATGGTACATCAGTCATTGAAAGTTGGCATTCAGGTACAGCAGGCGATGAAGAAAGCAAATGGCATCGCGAGAGGATTTGAGTATAGGAGCAGGGAGATCTTACTGCAGTTGTTCAGGGCCTTGGTGAGGTCACACCTGGAGTATTGTGTACAGTTTTGGTTTCCTACTCTGAGGAAGGACATTCTTGCTATTGAGGGAGTGCAGCGAAGGTTCACCAGACTGATTCCCGGGATGGCAGGACTGACATATGAAGAAAGACTGGATCAACTAGGCTTATATTCACTGGAAGTTAGAAGAATGAGAGGGGATCTCATAGAAACATATAAAATTCTGACGTGATTGGACAGGTTAGATGCAGGAAGAATGTTCCCGACGTTGGGAAGTCCAGAACCAGGGGTCACAGTCTAAGGATAAGGGGTAAGCCATTTTGGACCGAGATGAGGAGAAACTTCTTCACTCAGAGAATTGTGAACCTGTGGAATTCTCTACCACAGAAAATTGTTGAGGCCAGTTCGTTAGATGTAGGTATATTCAAAAGGGAGTTAGATGTGACCCATATGGCTAAAGAGATCAAGGGGTATGGAGAGAAACCAGGAATGTTGTGCTGAAGTTGCATGATCAGCCATGATCATATTGAATGGTGGTGCAGGCTCGAAGGGCTGAATGGCCTACTCCTGCATCTATTTTCTATGTTTCTATTTTTCTATGAATTCCGTTTGGATTCTTTTGCATTGTGATATGGCCTGTGACAGGGTTGGAATGATGGAGATGTTGTGAAAAACTGCAGTCTGATGAGGTGGTCACGGACCGCCCTTCTGGAATACCGATTGAGTGGCTGCCTCCTCCCTCGTTTTTGTTCCTCTTCCTCCTCCTCTCTCTCTCCCTCTTCCTCCGCCTGTGGTGGTCCCACAATTCCTAGTGGCAAGGGCTGGGCCCTCATGATGGATAAGTTGTGGAGCATACAGCAGACCACCAAGAAAATGGGACACCCACTCAGCCAAGTAGTAGAGGGCGCCTCCTGAGCGGTCAAGGCAGCGGAACCATTGCTACAGCAGGCCGATGGTCTGCTCGAAGATATTCCTAGTGACAGCATGGCTCTCATTATATGAGTGCTGGGCAGGAGTGTTGGGGTTGTGGAGGGGAGTCATGAGCCAGGTGGAAAGCGGATAGCCCATGGCTCCAACCAGCTAGCCGTGAGCTTGACATGGTGGCTTGAAGAGTGCTGGTACAGGATGAAGGCATCATGGCTGCTGCCATGATAATGGGCATTGACATTGAGGATTCGCTGTCTGTGGTTGCACACCAACTACACCTTTGCGGTTGCAGAAGATCTTAGGATTGTTATGCCGTGCCCGCAAAGCCATGAGGATTCAGTCAATGGCACCCAACACCATGAAAAATCCCACTCTCCTAGCAATGCCACAAGCAGGCTTGTCCTGCTTCTCTCTGGTGATGGGAAAGGAAAAGTAGTCCCTTCTCCTACTGTAGAGAGCCTCTGTGACCTCCTGGATGCGATGGACGGCAAACTGCGAGATGTTCGTTATGTCTCCTGTTTCAGACTGGAGGGATAGAAACATAGAAAATAGGTGCAGGAGTAGGACTTTTGGCCCTTCGAGCCTGCACCACCATTCAATAAGATCATGGCTGATCATTCACCTCCGTACCCTTTTCCTGCTTTTTCTCCATACCCCTTGATCCCTTTAGCTGTCAGGGCCATATCTAACTCCCGCTTGAATATATCCAATGAACTGGCCTCAACAACTCTCTGCGGTAGAGAATTCCACAGGTTAACAACTCTCTGAGTGAAGAAGTTTCTCCTCATCTCGGTCCTAAATGGCTTACCCCTTATCCTTAGACTGTGACCCCTGGTTCTGGACTTCCCCAACATCGGGAACATTCTTCCTGCATCTAACCTGTCTCGTCCCGTCAGAATTTTATATGTTTCTATGAGATCCCCTCTCATTCTTCTAACCTCCAGCGAATACAGGCCCAGTCGATCCAGTCTCTCCTCATATGTTGGTGAAGATACTGAGCACAATGGTGACCTTGACTGACACTGAGATTTGTCCTCACCCTGGTCTGAGGCTCAAGGTGTGGCTGCAGGAGGTGGCAGAGCTCTGTGACCACCTCCTTGGTGCTCCTCACTTAATTGGAGGGTTTGAAGGTATGTGGAAATAGGGTGATTAAGTGATATTAGAATAATTTGCTTGCATGGAGGGTAAAGGCCAACATGGACTGGTTGGGCCAAATGGCTACTTTCTGTGTTGCAACTTCATTGCATTTTCATTTTTCAATTTTTCCTCAAAATTGGATCTGAAAATTCATCATTTTGCTCTGCAGAGAATAATAAGAACATAAGAACATAAGAAATAGGAGCAGGAGTAGGCCATTCGGCCCCTTGAGCCTGCTCTGCCATTCAATAAGATCATGGCTGATCTGATAATGGACTCAGCTCCACTTCCCTGCCCACTCCCCATATCCCCTTTTCCCCTTGATTAACAAAATAGTTGGGAGGTTTCATTTCTGGTTACTCTCTGAAATAACTTTCAGCTAAGGAAGAGGAAACAAATAAGGTGGAAAATACATTTATAGAAATTGCTGAATAAAAAAATTGAAATTATTTGCAATCAATCCAGGGATTTACCACATGTTCCTGAAATTAATATTGTACGTGCCATCACTGAATATTTGTGTTGCTGTTAAACATTCATTCATGTTGCAGTTACACTCACCTGTGAAAATAACAGATCTTCAGCTGTGAATTAATGTCAGGATTGTTCCCTTGTACACGTCAGCTACAAACTATTGCACCTTAGGGGGCCCATGTTAATTTATCTAGCTTCAGATAATACATCATAAATGCTTAACAGTGCACCATTCTCATCAACCAAAAGCATAAAGAAGACTCAGGAAAATAACAACTTCTTGAATATTTTGTATGCTGATGTGACCAAGGATGCGTAATGCAAAATAATCACATTTTTCTATCGAGTGATTCTCGTGACAATATGATATAACGTATTTGGTCAAGTTTGATGCACAATATTGCTCCAATCTGATAAACTCTACAAAGAACTTTATAGTGCTTTTCACATCCTCAAGACATCATAACATGCTTCACAGTCAATGAATTACTTTTCAAATGCAGTCACTATTGTTACGTAGGCAAACATGACAGCCAAATTGCTCAAAGAAAAGTCCCACAAACAGCAATGAGATATTGCTCCTTCCTAACGACTCCCGCTAAATCCGGCTGGAGTTTAGTGGTGGCGTTAACATGTTGCGCCGGTGTCATCACTGTGCGTAATGCCCCATTAGTGCCCCGGACGCTAAATTGGGTATCGCCCCTTGAAGCTGCACCGGGCGATGACAGTGACAGCTTC
The DNA here is from genome assembly GCF_044704955.1 of Pristiophorus japonicus. NCBI lineage: Eukaryota > Metazoa > Chordata > Chondrichthyes > Pristiophoridae > Pristiophorus > Pristiophorus japonicus. Next base: position 157,822,676 of record NC_091986.1, read on the forward strand.
AGGGGACGTGTATCGGGCGGCCAGCCACTAGCAGGATGAAAGTTAAAGGGAAGGTGTGCTGCTATTCCAAAAAAAATAGCTGATTTTCTTCTGTGCCTGTCACCGCTTTGGAGGCGGGATCCGTGTCATGATTGTTCAGTCTGGCACTTTGCTTGAGTGCCGGGCTGTTGGCACAGCACGCCCACTCTTCGGTGGTCCAGGTAGGACCCATTTTTTCTGCAGAGTACGCTGCTTAGGCTCTTCCCTTTAATTCAGGGAAAACCCTCTCCTACACTGCTGTGTACTCCGCTCCAGAGGCGTCTGCCTCACTACAGCCTGTGGGAGAAATTGCCCCGCGGACAGCGAGGCTGGCGCGGGTGGATGTCAGCGCTAATTTCGCGGCTCTCGAAGCTGGCGGACATCCGCCACCGGGGCACCTCTTAAAAGAGAGGCCTTTAGCGCCCCCGGTCTTCATCTTTATTTGTCGGCCAACTCTTGAGTTGGCCAAACAATGGCGGCCCTCGCTTTGACCTGGCTGCCATCGTGCAGCCCAGCACTCGATTTTGGTTGCCGCATTGCTGGCCCGATCGATCGCGTCCCTGGTGGCCCAGTGGAGGCCACCAAAGGGCCTGCTGAATGTGCAGCGGTGACATCCGTGTAGTGCTGGACTCAGCTCTGATTCTCTGATTCTATGATTCAGGGCATCACAAAGCACTTTACAGGTAATGAAGTACCTTCTTGAAGTGTCGTCAGTGTAATGTCGGAAAATGTGGCAACTAATTTGTGCACAACAAGGTCCTATAAACAGCAATGGGTTAATTACAGATATTAGTGGTGTTAATTGAGAAACAAATATTGGTCAAGAAATGTATTTCAAAATACACTGTTAACTTTTAATGAAAGGTTCATGGATTTAATAGCAAATCGGCTAACTGGTGTAGTTATCAAAAGCTGCACAAATGGCAGAAGTAGTAATTAGTGAAGCTCCACAGGGACTCCTGCCATTTGCCTTATTCATAATTGATATGGAGGAAAGTATTTTTTAATAATATCATTATCATCATAGGCAGTCCCTGGAACCAGGATGACTTGCTTCCACATGGGTTCACAGATGTTTCAATGAAGGACCCGATGTTCCAGTCCTGAACTCCAATTGAAGGGGTGGAAGATGCCTGTGCGTGGATTTTTTTTAACGTGTGGTGACCGTTGCACATCAGCCATCACACAGACTTGATCGAGCTAGGCCTTTATCCAGTGGCAAGGATTAACCAGGACGACTGGAGACTGCTCTGCTGCACGGACCCAGTGCGCGCACATATTGCAATGTGGGCAGGCCCGTGCTGCCCCTGGGCCCTCGGCTCTTCTGGGCCCCATACCCTCATTTGGCGCACCTTCACTACGATCTCTCACTGCACCTCCGCCACAAACATTCACCGTTCCTCATATTCCTCATATACTGACCTATTGTTCCCCCCCCCCTCCTCCGATGGCAAATAAATCAGCTTTGTTCTAAACACTCCACTGTAGACTCTTGTCTTTCCCACCTGAGCGCCCAGCATCACCTGGCTGGAGCCCAAAGAACAATCCGGGAGGAGGATCGCATGGTGGGAACAGAACTCCAGCCTGTACAGAGTCCTTCAGGGCTACATGGCACTTTGGTCTTTATCGTCTCCCTGCACCGACAGCAAATAATAAAATATAATTTGCAGGTCAGACTAAATAATCTGGACATATAACAAGTATAAATGAAAGCATTCAAAAAAGGGCTGGACCAATGAAGTGGATGGATAAGAAATGACAGATGGATTTTAATGTGAAAAGATATGACATTATGCACAAAATGCAAAAAATTGATATTTGGGGCTGAGTATTTACTGCAATTATCAATTCAATGTTAAGATCTTATGGAAAAGATTCAACTGGGATGCAGCTCGAGGACACTTGGTTACATTAAAACATGTTATTCCATCCTTGCATAGATCATTGGTGAGGTTGCAAATCAAATCTTGTGCATTTTTCTGCACTCCACCTTCAAAAGAATTTCTATAGTCTCCAATGCTATTTTAAAATTTAAATTTCCATTCAATCTTAAAATATTTTGAATTTCAATTGATTGCAACTATAAACTTTTAATTCCAGTGATAAATATTGAATATATTTTCATGAATTTACCCATTTGTCTCTTATTCAGCTGTAACCAGCTTATGGGTCAGATGTCAAACCTACATCCTCTACTGACGTTAATGATAATTGACAAACATTTTGGCCTCATCAATGTTCATCCTCATCTCACGGATCTCGTTTCTGGCAAAAGGCTTTGTTTGCCAGGAGTGCGTCTCAGATATTCAGGCACACCATGATTTTCTGTCCATTCATTTTAATAGAGCTACAATTATGGATGGAATGTGTTCAATTCCCAGTATGCATACCAAGAGCACTTACGATGAAAACTTCCCCCAGTGTTGTCATTGTTTTCTCAGGTGGAATGTTTTCTGTGCTACTACTGCTGCTACAGTAGAGCCCGAGTGCATGCTTACTTTACTTTGTGATAGTTCAAAAGTTCAACAAAAATAAAACATTGGGCTCAATTTTCCCCAATGCCGTTTTTTGGCCAATTACAAGAGTTACGCCCATTTGTTTTGGCCCCAACTATTCCAAAAAAATAACTTGCAAGTTTCCCCATTCTAATTTTTTTAATTGGCGCCACGCAGCCTGTCCTTTAGGTTCAGGGGGCGGGTGGATCCTGAAGTCTGCACCGAAAAAACTATGCCCCCACTTCTGCACATGTGCGGAAAAAAATGTTTTTTACGTGACTGCGATCGGCGCGCATGCCCAGTACAGCTCCCAGTCTGCCTTCAGCTATTTTTAAAGAGCCAGTTGTGTGTGAGAACTTTAATTCTCAGTAGAAAAATCGGAGCTGCAATATGCAACGTGGCTCAAGGACCAAGGGCTAGATTTTTTCCACTTTTGTGCTTATCGCCCAAAAATGGACGTTATTTCCGGTGTGGGCAGTAAAAAAGGGTTTTCAGATCGCCGGCTTCTCGCCCATTCTCGAAGCACTTAGTCTCCATTTTTGAAAATGGGCATTACCACGAGCGATATGAAATGGGCAGGAGCATTAAATCTTGCTGACCTTCTGCCGAAATGTGTCGCCATCCTTAGCAACGGCAAGGCAACACTCGATTCCCGTGATTCAGGAGGTCAAGGGTCATCATGACATGCACAGAAGAGAAGACAAAGCGAGAGGGAGCTCAGAGGGACTGAAGGCGTGTCTGTGTGTGGTGGAGCTGCTTTGGGAGGAAGGAGGGAGATTTTAGAGCTTCACAGCAAGTAGGGAAAGAAAAATGAGCTGTTACCAGCCACATATTTGCCCGAATTTGGCCTATAATGGAGGGAGAAGAGGAGGCATCACAGCAGACTGTGGAGACTGACGCTGGAGAGAGCAGTTAGGTGGAAGAGGAGCACATTGGAGGACGTAAAAGAGCCAGGAGTTTCTTGGACGAGGCAAATGCCTCCCTCCTGCAGGAGGTCGAGTTACGCTGGGGTGATTTGACACAGGGAGGGCATGGGAAACCCACCCCAAAGGCCAACTAGAACTTATGGACCGAGATAGCAGAAGTGGTCTTGTCGGCGACCAACGAGGTTCGTGAGGGCAACCAATGCTGTAAATGATGGAACGATCTTTTGGGATCCGCAAAAGTAAGTATTACATTCATTTATATGTACTTATGTATTTATATAATTTGATTTGTAACAGTCATGAGTGACTATCAGCAGATGTGAGGTCTTTCACTTTTACCAGGAATGTTTTACTCAAAGCCTGCGGTCACGGTGCATGTCTTTAGGTAAAGAATGCTAATTTTCATAATAACCATGATTACATCTGTCGGTTATGTGTTGTATCAGTCTCTGTGATATTACGTAGCAATGATATCACGCAATGATCTCATGCCATGTCGTCCTGTCGCCACATGAGAGCGGAGAGATGGTACAGTTGTCCAGGAGGACTGTAGACATTGGTGACCAGATCCTCGATGCATTGGGGGGCATATCCCGACAGCTGGCCACCATGACTGAGTACATTCTGCGAATAATGGAGGCCTGGATGCGATTGCCAGGAACACTGCTGCCACAGGCCTCCCAGTGGCCCCAGAGCGCGGCACTCCACCCCGAGGTTCCGCACTACCACTGCGAATGACAGATGAGAGCAAAGACCAAGATCCTGCTTCTGCATCAGAGAATGTTGCCCCCTTGGCACCCCCCCCGCTCCCGTACCCGTACAACGACCGCATCTGCCTTCATCCCATGAGGCGCCGCCTGAGGAGCTCCTCAGCCAGGCATTGTGGAGTGAGAAGGGGAAGGGATAGAGATGGGGAGGAGAAGGGGAGGGGGAAGGAAAATGAGGTGCGTGTCCGCAGGTGATGGCTGTGTTATATCTCCATCTGGGTGTATGCAATTTGTTGCAATGTATGGGGCTGGGGACCATGCTCCTGCTTTGCCTTTGTATTCTGTGTTGCTGGACATGTTGAACATTTGATTGATGTCAATGGTGGGAAAAGTGGAGTGTGAGCGGGGATTATGTGTTGCTGCCTGTGATACTTATGATTTCAGACCAATGTTGGTATGAAAATGTTTTTATTGAACATAACCTTGTTGCACATTGTCTCAGATAGCTTGACAATTACACGCAGGTGATTCCTTAACATGAAAGGGTTAAATACAACTTAACTTCAGTCAACGTAAACTTTAACTGGCACCAAGATGATGGGCACCATTGATGCCTGAGCTGCACCTACACAGCAGTGTGGCAGCGTTGTCACTCACATCAACGTTCTTTCAGGCAAATTGTTCAGATATCAGCCCTTCACGTAAGAGTCTTGCAGCTATGTAGCCACCACGGGCCCTTTCCTGTGGTCTGGAGGGGATCGTGGGCATGGTTGTATAGCCAGCCTGATTGTCTGGCACTTGGGCAGCATCAAGCCCCTTGTCATCTTCTTCCTCTTTCTCCTGAGATGGAGCATCAGTGCCCTCTGGCAATTCTTGGCCCCTCGTGATAGCCAGGTTGTGCAGCATCGAGCACACGACCACAAATTTACCTACTTGCTCAGGGTTGCATTCTAGCTCCCCTCCTGAGTGGTCCAGACATCTGAAGTGCTGCTTAAGCACAGTTATTGTTTCCTGGACCACATTGCGTGTGTTTCTGTGGCTCCAGTTGTATCGCTTCACGGCCTCGGTGTGGGTGTCACGTAGGGGGATCATTAGTCAGGTGGCTAGGCCATATCGGTTATCACCAAGCATCCAGCATTGTCCTAGTGGCTGACTCTTAAAGATGTCAGAGACAGCGCTCTCACACAGGATGTGAGCCTCATCGAAGGTGCCCAGACATTTGGCATTCACTGCCAGTATGATCTGGTTGTGGTCGACAACTAGTTGGACCTTCAGGGAGTGAAATTTGTTAAGTCCTGACTCTAATGTACTGACTTACACGAGACACATGCTGAAGTCAAAGTCACTGAGGACCTGCACCTTTAATTCCAGCTCTCCAGTGCTGCACTTGCCTGAGACCTCCCTTTATATACCTCAGTCGGACAGGTATCGAATGTCTCCTGCAAGTGCACCCCTGGTGGTAAGATATGCTTATTGTTACAGGTCATATCCAGTTACAGTCATGTATAGCATGGTAAGATACAGTAATGTGAGATGCATGACATCACCCTCCCCCAAGGTCTTTTTGCCTTTAGGTGGTCTGCGCTCTCGCGTGGAGCATTTTAGTTGTGGTTCAGTTGTTTGCCTTGGTGCCTGTTTTTCGTTTGGTGTGATTGCTGGTATCTCGCCTGGGCTGTCGGTTGAGACTGCCCTTTCCTCAGGTTGTTCCACCTGTCTGTCCACCAGGTGTGGTGTGAGTGCCACATTGTAGTCTGCCTCTGGTTCTTCAGTGTTATCAGTGAATCTACTTTTTACTTGGTCTACATGCCTCCGGCAGGTTTGGCCATTGTCCATTTGTACAACCAGTAGCCTGTTTCCCTCTTTGTCTGTTACTATCCCTGCAAGCCATTTGTGACCCCGGCCATAGTTTAGCACAAACACTTTGTCCCCTATCTCATTCCACCTCCCCCTCGAATTTCGGTCATGGTACTCAGTTAGCTTTTGATGCTTAGCCTCAACAATTTCATGCATGTCTGGGAAGATTAACAAGCACCTGGTCTTTAAGGTTCATTTCATGAATAGTTGCGCGGGGGGAATCCCAGTCAACAAATGCGGACGAGATCTGTATGCCAGCAGCAGTCGCGACAGGCGGCACTGCAGCGTGGGACCTTGGATTCTGAGCATGCCTTGTTTAATGATCTGCACTGCTCGCTCCGCCTGGCCATTGGAGGCCGGCTTGAAAGGTGCCGTCTTAACGTGATTTATACCGTGGTCAACTATAAAATCGTGAAATTCTGCGCTGGTGAAGCACGGACCATTATCACTGACCAATATGTCAGGAATGCCATGCGTTGCAAACATGGTTCTAAGGCTCTCCACAGTGGTGGAGGTGGTGCTCGAGTTTAAAATGGTGCACTCGATCCATTTTGAAAATGCATCAACGACTACGAGGAACATTTTGCCCATGAATGGACCCGCATAGTCTACAAGCACCCGCGACCACGGTTTGGTGGGCCAGGGCCAGGGGCTTAGGGGGGGCTCCCTGGGGGCATTACTGAGTTGGGCACAAATGGTGCACTGACGGACACAGAGCTCCAAGTCGACGTCAATGCCAGGCCACCAGACATGAGATCTGGCTATGGCCTTCATAAGGACGATCCCTGGTTGCTCGCGATGGAGCTCCCGGACAAACACCTCCCTGCCTCGTAAGGGCATAACTAATCGGCTGCCCCACATCAGGCAGTCTGCCTGTAGTGAGAGTTCATGTATGCTCCTATGGAAGGGTTTGACCTCCTTGGGGCAGGCATCACGAGCCTCTGCCCAGTCACCGGTTAAAACGCATTTTTTAACGAGAGATAACGTGGGGTCGCTGGTCGTCCAGGCTCTGATTTGGCGAGCCGCCATGGGCGAACCTGTGGATTCAAAGGCATTGATTGCCATGACCATGTTCGTCGGACCCTTCTATGGTCACCAGGGGTAGCCTGTTAAGCGCGTCGGCACAGTTGTCTGTGCCTGCTCTGTGCCTTATCGTGTAGTCGTAAGCCGCCAGCATGAGTGCCCACCACTGAATGCGCGCCGAGGCGGTGGCGTTGATTGCCTTGCACTCGGATAGTAGGGACGTGAGGGGTTTGTGGTCGGTTTCTAATGCAAACTTGGCCCCGAAAAGATATTGGTGCATCTTTTTGACACCATACACGCACGCGAGCGCCTCCTTCTCAACCATATACCGTACCCGCGCTCCGCCTGCGAAAGTGACCTGGAGGCATAAGCAACAGGCTGCAATTTACCCGCATCATTGACATGCTGTAGAACGCACCCGACCCCGTACGCTGATGCATCACACGTAAGGTCTAACGTTTTACCTGGGTCAAAAAAGGCTAAAACACTCTTGGAACATAGAAGGTTGCGTGCCTTATTGAAGGCGCGTTCTTGGGCGTCCCCCCAAAACCAATCGCACCCCTTTCTGAGTAGCACATGGAGAGGCTCCAGCAGCATGCTCAAGTTCTGCATAAAGTTCCCAAAGTAATTGAGTAGCCCGAGAAAGGCGCACAGTTCCGAGATATTCCGGGGCCTGGGTGCCAGGCGAATTGCTTCGGTTTTGGATTCGGTTGGGCGGATTCCATCAGCGGCAATCTTTCTGCCCAAAAATTCAACCTCAGGCGCGAGAAACAGGCACTTGGATTTCTTAACTCTTCGGCCTACCCGATCCAATCGACTTAGTACTTCCTCAAGATTGCGGAGATGAGAGTCGGTGTCCCTGCCCGTGATGAGTATGTCATCTTGAAACACAACCGTCCCCAGGATGGACTTGAGCAGACTTTCCATGTTGCGCTTGAATCTCGCAGCTGCTGACCTGATGCCGAATGGGCATCAATTGTACACAAAAAGGCCTCGATGTGGGTTGATGGTGGTGAGTAGCTTAGACTCTTCGGTCAGTTCTTGCGTCATATACGCAGATATGAGGTCAAGTTTCGAGAAAAGTTTTCCTCCGGCCAACGTGGCAAATAGGTCCTCCGCTTTGGGCAGTGGGTATTGGTCCTGTAGGGAGACTCTGTTTATGGTAGACTTGTAATCCCCACAGATTCGTACGGATCCATCAAGCTTCATGACGGGGACGATGGGGCTTGCCCAGTCGGTGAATTCCACGGGAGAAATGATGCCTTCCCACAGAAGCCGGTCCAGTTCGTTTTCAATTTTTTTCCCTCATCACATCAGGCACAGCTCTTGCCTTGTGATGGACTCGTCTGGCATTCTGTGTGATGTAGATTCTAACTTTAGCCCCTTTGAAGGTGCCCACACCTGGCTGAAAGAGATGTTCAAAATGGCTTAGAACTGTTGACCAGGAGGTCCGTTCCTCTGACGACATGGCGTGAACATCATCCCACTTCCAATTAAGTTCTGCTAGCCAGCTTCTCCCCAACAGGCTGGGAGATCCCCGGGGACAATCCGGGGAAAGTCGGTGCACCATCCCTTTGTGTGTGACTGAGAGCATGGCGCTGCCAAGGACTGGGACGATTTCTTTAGTATAGGTCCTTAGTTTGGTGTCGATCTTTGTGAGTTTTGGTCTGTTGCTTTTGTGCGGCCACAGTTGTTCAAATTGTTGAACGCTCATGAGGGATTGACTGGCCCCCGTGTCCAGTTCCATGTTGACGGGTATCCCGTTGAGTAGAACCCTCATCATAATTGGAGGAGTCTTGGTGTAAGAACAGTGCACATTGATTGTGTTAACCCGCTGTGCCTCGGCGTCCTGTGCACTGTTCCAACCGTCTTCTGGTCCGCTTTCCGACCCTTCCGATTCGTATACCAGCCGAGCTGCTGTTTTTCTGCACATGCGAGCCAGATGCTCTGTGTAGTTGCAGATTCTGCAAACAACATGCTGAAATCGACACCCTGGTTGAGTGCTTTCCCCCACATCTCCAACACAGACCGTTTCCATTGTTTCCGAAGGATAAGCTGCGTCTGGCTGATCTCCCTTGAGCTTCTCTCAATCTGTTGTTGATTGCTCGCATTGTGGGTTGATGAGGTGTGATCGGCCATTCATGTGGCCCTTGATTTTGATGGCTTCTGGCACCACTGCCTGCTGTTGAAGGCCTGCTCTCCTGCCTTTGTCTGTGTGTGGGGGTAGCGGTTTGTTTCACAATGTGAACCCCTTGTTCCGATGCCTCGTTTGTTGTCATACCCGAAGTATAGATCAGCCTTGTTTCTTCTCCGCCTGCCAAGAACGTCTGTGCGACCAGTGCTGCTGCCTCTAGAGTCAAGTTCTTAGTCTCTATAAGCTTTCGGAATATGCCTGCGTGGCCTATTCCTTCAATAAAAAAGTCTCTCAGTACTTCTCTCCTTAGTTCATCGGGGAACTCACATGAACTAGCCAGCCTCCGAAGTTCCGCCATGAAGTCGGGTATGCTTTGGCCCACACAGCGTCTGTAGTTGTAGAACCTGTGTCTGGCCATGTGTAGGCTGCTCGTTGGCTTCAGGTGGTCTCTCACCAGTGGTGCTCAACTCCTCAAACGACTTGCTTGCTGGTTTCTCGGGTGCCAGCAGGTCTTTCATTAAAGCGTATGTTTTCGAGCCACAGCTGGTCAAGAGATGGGCTCTTCTCTTGTCTGCCTTATCGTCGCCCAGCCAGTCTTTGGTCACACAACTTTGCTGGAGCCTTTCTATAAAGTCATCCCAATTATCTACAGCATTGTATTTCTCATCTGAGCTGTTGGTAGCCATTCTGTGGATTCTGTGATCCCGTAACTCGTCGCCACTGTTAAGTCCTGACTCTAATGTACTGACTTACACGAGACACATGCTGAAGTCAAAGTCACTGAGGACCTGCACCTTTAATTCCAGCTCTCCAGTGCTGCACTTGCCTGAGACCTCCCTTTATATACCACAGTCGGACAGGTATGGAATGTCTCCTGCAAGTGCACCCCTGGTGGTAAGGTATGCTTATTGTTACATGTCATATCCAGTTACAGTCATGTATAGCATGGTAAGATACAGTTATATACAGTAATGTGAGATACATGACAAAATCCTTTTCTGTTACGAAAACGCTCCAGGTCCTGAGAAGGTGGCCGCATAGCGATGTGAGTGCACTGTATAGCTCCCTGCACCTTGGGAAACTTAGCAATGCGGTTGAATGCTCCAGCCCTGTCAGTCTGAGCCTCTGTGGTCATGGGGAAGCTGATAATGTCCAACCTTCTTGCGTAAAGGGCCTCCGTGACCTGTCTAATGCAGCGATGGGTTGCATGATGAGACAGAGGGCAAATCTCGACTGCGGAGGCCCAAAAGGAACCGGACGCGTAAAAAGACAATGCCGCGGTGACCTTGACCTCGATCGATACTGATGTCCTGATGGCAGGCTGCATATGTGGCCTGATGAGCTCATATATTTCATTGATCACCACCTTGTGGAAATGCAGTCTCCGAAGGCAGGTGTGGTCGGAGACGGCGAGGTAAGACCTCTTTTCCTTGTACGTGCGGGGTGTGTATGGTCTAGCCCTCCTCCTCATTCTTGCACGTCTTAAATTGGGGACATAATGATGTGCATCACACATTGAACCATCTGCACTCTGCAGCATCTGCGTATTAATCGATTCAGGCTGAGAAATAGCTGGCCCCATTGCAATGAAAGTATAATAGCGATTGATCAGAAGCAATGATTTTCTCCCTAAAATACACCGAGAATAAACCCCCCAATAGTCCAGAGTCTGAAAATATGTCTGTTGAGATGGTCACTTCACCTGAAAAGAACTCCAGAGTCAATGCAAACTCCCCAAAATTTTGAATGAAGCGATCTGCGATTTTAAAAATGGCAGCCACACCGCTGGTGTTAGTTCAGAACAGTTCCACTTATTATGGCCGTTTTTTTGGGTGAGTGATATTGTGGGCGACGTGTGCGAGGTGGTGAAAGTGATGGTGGGTGATCTCCTGGCCGTTAGTTTCGCCAAATGTGCTCTTTACAACAAAAAAAAGTGGGTGGCCGGTATTAATGAATCTCGGCATTAATTCCGTGCGGAAAGTAATGCTGGATGATATTATGGCTGTTGATTTTGCCCATTCTGGTGATTCCACCCCAAAAATGTGGGAAAGTGGGTGGGCGATATTATTTTTTCCCGGCGTTAAGCACATGGGGAAAATAACGTTTGGCGATAAGTTTCCGAAAAATGCCCGTCAATTTCCATTTTGTGGCTAAATGGCCGCTATCTGGACGTTATATGTCATTTCAGCGGTAAAATGGGCGTTAAGTGGCCGTTAAGCATGCAAGAAAAGAGGTGGTTCTCGCCCTTCAGGATGAAGTGGAGGCACTAGTTACTGTAATTGAGGCCCTAGCTGGACACCAGCAGAGGTCACATAAAAGTTTCACCAAAAGAAATGAAGAAAAGCTGGAACGAACTTGCAGAAGATTACTGTGCAATGGTGACCACCCCGAGGTCTGGAGGCCAGTGCAAAAAGAAGTGGCAGGACCTTGGTCAAGTAGTTAGTGTGAGTAATATTTTCATTTATTCACTGGAATTGCAATTGTAAATGTGACCATCTGTCTGCTCCGTCCAGCATAAAGACACCCTCTTTAAAAAGTTATATTTTCATCTTTGCAGAGGCACAAACAGGAGGAGGCCTGGCAAATCTGCACCCACTGACACACTTGGAAGACAGGGTCGCTGCTTTGATGATCCTGCCTGGAGAAAAGCAACCACCACTGCACAAGATGGGTCCACACACGAGGGAGAGAGTAAGTCCTGCAAATTCCACAGTCTGGCTTTGCTAAAAGTTAAGTACTGTGTGCGGGGCTAGCCGTGCTTCGGTTCATGGGGATGTCTCCATCAGCTACGCTTCGGTTGATGCAATGTGTTATCATTCATCGTGGTCCTTCAAATCAGCCTGCGCTGTGTGAGCCTACTCATGCCACCCTGCCCCTCCTCTGCTGCTAACCACTTGTCTGCTCTGTTATATTTTGCAGAACTTGAGGCCAATCCTGAGGAGGCTGAAGCCGATGCAGAAGAAGATTCAGATGTGGACGAGCCTGAAGAGGAGAACATCTTCCAATCCCACCTTCCAGACTAAGAGCATGGGAGTGAGGGGCAGGGGGAGGGGGAGGATGAAGCCCCCACTCTTGTACTCACTCTGGAGGAGGTGCAAGTGCTGCCTATTGAGGTGCCAGCCCCTTTCCTGAGTGGTACGAGTGTTGGGACATTCCATGGTTTTGCACAGTCCGAGGCTGCGGGTTCCAGTGGGGTGCAGCAAGGCAGACTCAGGGCCCCACCGTCCGAGGCTGCAGGTCTCAGTGGGATACAACGGCCACACCCAGGGTGAGAAGGGGAAGGAGAGCTCGACACCGCTCTCCTGAGGTGCAGGATCTAACAGATCTGGTTCAGATGATGGCAATGAGAGTGGAGAGCATCGACCTTATGTGATCACTCCTGGACACCATCAGTGGCATAGGTGATGAGATATCAGGACTGTCGGGAGAAGTAATAACACTCTCACGAGAAATGGGAACACTGTCGGTGCACATGGGAGGGAATGTTGCAGGTAACTGATACGCTATCAGTGAACATAAGGGAGGGATTCTTGCAGGTAGTTGAGACACTGTCAGGAGATATGAGGAAGGGAATGTCGGAGTTAGCTGCTGCAATAAGGGAACACGCCCAGACCCCACGGCTATTGACAGAATTAACTGCCACTCCCACTCCCATCCCCAGACCAGCCTCTGAAGAGGCCCGAGCTGGGCCTTCCACATTAATGCCTGCCCACGCCCCCCCATCAAGAAGTGTGCATTACCCGAGATGCTCGAAAGAATAGGCTTGGTACCAACCTGAGAAATGCTGCACCACCGCCTGCGGGCAGGGGTGGAGTCACCAAGACCAAGCGCAGCGGGCGGTCTTAGAATAAGGTGGAGGAGAGATGGATGCAGCCTTTCTTTGTTGCTGCTGATGTTGGTATTATTATATTGTTACTGTTGTAACTGTTCTCAAATTAAAAGCTTTTTGTTAGTGATGTAAATTTACAAGTTTAAAAGTTTTGTAAGTGATTTTAAAGTTTTTAATTGGTCTTAAAGTTTGTAAGTGATCTTAACTGAAAACTTTAAAGATTGATACAAGAATATTTTCATTAAGTTAAGTACAAACAAATGTTAAACTTTTGAAAGGATGCAAAATTCACAAGAACCCCACCCCCCTCCCCCACCCCTCCAGTGTTTGGGCTCATTCGAAAGGAAATTTAATTTGGGACTATCTACCGAAAAGTTTGAAATCCAAAAGTGCTTATGGAAGAAACTACGAACTTTAATCGAATTGTGGACTTTTAAAAGACAAATTCAAGGCTGTGGGCGGGCCTAAAGAACTAACAGGAGACAACTTGATTATTGGAATTGTCTGGGTGTTGGGACTAAGTAAACTTGTCTGGAGAAATGGATATTCAAGAATCCTTCTCCACAAGAGACATTAACATTACAACAAATAACCCAGAGATAGCCAACCATCAACCTGAATCTGGAAAACCATTTCAGCATATACATCACAAAGAGGCGCAATCCAGCCTGAATGCGAAAGACTAAGCACAAAAGGACATTGTGATTACCAAGCTAATATTTCCATCAGGAAGCAGTTTTCGATCTTTTACCCACCCAAAATATATGAGCTTTTAACGAGCCCGCCAAAATATTACAAAGAAGAGTCACGCCTGTCAAATTTAAACAAAGAATTCTGAACTGATTTGGCGCCAAGATTAGAACCACTCAAACCGTATAACTGGCCCCCTATTTCAACAGAGGGTATGCCATATTGCTCATGCTATACTACGACTATGTCATCAAGACAAGGAGAGAAACCAGCGCGACAGTTGTAAACTAACTTCTCCAGCCTCGAAGTCCTGAAGTCCTGAAGGAAGGAGAAGATTACTACAATAATGGCAGGGGGATAGGAACCTATGCAGGGAGACAGAGGGTAGTAAAATGGGGGCAGAAGCAAAAGATAGAAAGAAGAAAAGTAAAAGTGGAGCGTAGAGAAACCCAAGGCAAAAAGCAAAAAGGGCCACATTACAGCAAAATCCTAAAGGGGCAAAGGGTGTTAAAAAGACAAGGCTGAAGGCTCTGTGCCTCAATGCGAGGAGTATTCAAGAGCACGGTGAACAAATTATCTGCGCAGATAGTAGTTAAAGGATATGATGTAATTGGCATCACAGAGACATGGCTCCAGGATGACCAAGGCTGGGAACTCAACATCCAGGGGTATTCAACATTTAGGAAGGATAGACATAAAGGAAAAGAAGGTGGGGTGGCATTGCTGGTTAAAGAGGAAATGAATGCAGTAGTAAGGAAGGACATTAGCTTGGATGATGTGGAATCGGTATTGGTGGAGCAGCGGAATGCCAAAGGGTAGAAAACACTAGTGAGAGCTGTGTACAGACGACCAAACAGTAATAATGAGGATGGGGACAGCATCAAACAAGAAATTAGGGATGCATGCAATAAAGATACAGCAGTTATCATTGGCGACTTTAATACATATATTGACTGGGCTAACCAAACTGGTAGCAATGTGGTGGAGGAGGATTTCTTGGAGTGTATTAGGGATGATTTTCCAGACCAATATATCAAGGAACCAACTAGAGGGCTGGCCATCCTAGACTGGGTGACGTGTAATGAGAAAGGACTAATTAGCAATCTTGTTGTGCGAGGCCTCTTGGGGAAGAGTGACCATAATATGGTAGAATTTTTTATTAAGATGGAGAGTGACACAGTTAATTCAGAGACTAGGGTCCTGAACTTAAGGAAAGGTAACTTCGATGGTATGACACGTGAATTAGCTAGAATAGACTGGCGAATGATACTTAAAGTGTTGACGGTGGATAGGCAATGGCAAATATTTAAAGATCACGTGGATGAGCTTCAACAATTGTACATCCCTGTCTGGAGTAAAAATAAAACGGGGAAGGTGGCTCAACCGTGGCTAACAAGGAAAATTAAGGATAGTGTTAAATCCAAGGAAGAAGCATATAAATTGGCCAGAAAAAACAGCAAACCTGAGGACTGGGAGAATTTTGCAATACAGCAGAGCAGGACAAAGGGTTTAATTAGGAGGGGGAAAAGAGAGTATGAGAGTAAGCTTGCTGGAACATAAAAACTGACTGCAAAAGCTTCTATAGATATGTGAAGAGAAAGAGATTAGTGAAAACAAACGTAGGTCCCTTGCAGTCAGATTCAGGTCAATTTATAATGGGGAACAAAGAAATGGCAGACCAGTTAAACAAATACTTTGGTTCTGTTTTCACGAAGGAAGACACAAATAACCTTCTGGAAATATTAGGTGACCGAGGGTCTAGTGAGAAGGAGGAACTGAAGGACATCCTTATAAAACGGGAAATTATGTTGGGGAAATTGATGGGATTGAAGGCTGATAAATCCCCGGGCCTGATAGTCTGCATCCCAGAGTACTTAAGGAAGTGGCCATAGAAATAGTGGATGCATTGGTGATCATTTTCCAACAGTCTATCGACTCTGGATCAGTTCCTTTGGACTGGAGGGTAGCTAATGTAACACCACTGTTTAAAAAAGGAGGGAGAGAGAAAACAGATAATTATAGATCAGTTAGCCTGACATCAGTAGTGGGGAAAATGTTGGAATCAATTGTTAAAGATGAAATAGCAGCGCATTTGGAAAGCAGCGCCAGGATCGGTCCAAGTCAGCATGGATTTATGAAAAGGAAATCATGCTTGAAAAATCTTCTGGAATTTTTTGAGGATGTAACTAGTAAATGGACAAGGGAGAACCAGGGGATGTGGTGTATTTGGACTTTCAAAAGGCTTTTGACAAGGTCCCGCAGAAGAGATTGGTGTGCAAAATCAAAGCACATGGTATTGGGGATAATGTACTGACGTGGATAGAGAACTGGTTGGCAGACAGGAAGCAGTGAGTCGGGATAAACGGGTCCTTTTCAAAATGGCAGGCAATGACTAGTGTAGTGCCGCAGGGCTCAGTGCTGGGACCCCAGCTCTTTACAATATACATTAATGATTT
Source organism: Pristiophorus japonicus (assembly GCF_044704955.1). Classification (NCBI taxonomy): domain Eukaryota; kingdom Metazoa; phylum Chordata; class Chondrichthyes; family Pristiophoridae; genus Pristiophorus; species Pristiophorus japonicus. The sequence goes on from NC_091986.1 coordinate 157,838,808, forward strand.
AGATGATGGAATTGATTGTAATATCTCCAGTTTGCAGATGACACTAAACTGGGTGGCAGTGTGAGCTGTGAGTAGGATGCTAAGAGGCTGCAGGTGACTTGGACAGGTTAGGTGAGTGGGCAAATGCATGGCAGATGCAGTATAATGTGGATAAATGTGAGGTTATCCACTTTGCGGGCAAAAACACGAAGGCAGAATATTATCTGAATGGCGGCAGTTAGGAAAGGGGGAGGTGCAACGAGACCTGGGTCTCATGGTTCATCAGTCATTGAAAGTTGACATGTAGGTACAGCAGGCGGTGAAGAAGGCAAATGCCATGTTGGCCTTCATAGCTAGGGGATTTGAGTATAGGATCAGGGAGGTCTTACTGCAATTGTACAGGGCCTTGGTGAGGCCTCACCTGGAATATTGTGTTCAGTTTCATTTCCTAATCTGAGGAAGGATGCTCTTGCTATTGAGCGAGTGCAGTGAAGATTCACCAGACTGATTCCCGGGATGGCAGGTCTGACATATGAGGAGAGACTGGATCAACTGGGCCTTTATACACTGGAGTTTAGAAGGATGAGAGGTGATCTCATAGAAACTTACAAGATTCTGACGGGACTGGACAGGTTAGATGCGGGACGAATGTTCCCAATATTGGGGAAGTCCAGAACCAGGGGACACAGTCTTAGGATAAGGAATAAGTCATTTAGGACTGAGATGAGGAGAAACTTCTTCACTCAGAGAGTTGTTAACCTGTGGAATTCCCTGCCGCAGAGAGTTGTTGATGCCTGTTCATTGCATATATTCAAGAGGGAGCTAGATATGGCCCTTACGGCTAAAGGGATCAAGGGGTATGGAGAGAAAACAGGAAAGGGGTACTGAGGGAATGATCAACCATGATCTTATTGAATGGTGGTGCAGGCTCGAAGGGCCAAATGGCCTACTCCTGCATCTATTTTCTATGTTTCTATGTAACATCACCATCGCGGCAGCAACCGACCGAAGCCAACGTGGTATCAACGAAAAACCACTGCGATCGACCAAACTCGAAACAAAACTCCAACGGGAAAAAAAATGAAGAATCGAAAAGTTTCCACTCTACAATCTAAGGCCTGACTACCAGCAGGTGAAAACATTTCCTAGAGAGACTTTGAACCTATTTCTAATGAAGAAAACCAGGCACTTATCCCATAGATCCAAAACGCGCTTTACTGCATCAGCAGACTCAACCCAACTGAAGATTGCGCAGTAAGAAGTCTTCTCCGATGTTTGGGGTATGGCAAGCAGAACCTACAGGTTTCAACGAACCCTGAAATCGTGAACTACCGCTAACTGACCAGAAAGGATTGGTAAGCATAGTCCCTGGCTGCCCAGGAGTCTAACCTAGCTAGGATTAGGTATTGGGAGGTGGGAGGTGTCATTTTACTGTAACCCCCTTTGAATGTGTAATGTATGGTCCTTATTAGAGTGATTATAAGTTTGACATTATAATTTTCTTGTATGGTTCTTTATTGCAGTGATTATAAGTTTTGACATTGTATTTTCTTGTCTTTAATAAAGTCAAAGTTCTTTTGCACCAAACCAGTTGTCCTTTGCACTTTATCACATCCCCCAAATAAACCCAGAGTCTAGAACCCAAGGGAGTGGGAGCGATTCGAACCGCTCAAGTTGGTCAGAGGTGAACCTGGCCCCGGGACCTCCCCCTTACACTTTTGAATAAAATATATTTTAAATTATAACTGAATCATTTCCATTATTTGTTCCATTAACACAACACAATATTACAGAACAGGTCAAAACAATAAACATGGTCCATATGGAATAGTTGCCGCTGAGCCTTCAGGCAACAAAGCGTTCATGGATGAGCTGCTGGCGCAAGGCTCGGGTAATCATTAAAGGGGTACGACGGCCCGCCCTCTTGCACTGTCGTGCTCCAGGTTCAGGTAGTTGCATGGCTTCCTCTTGCTCCTTGTCATTTGGATGTTCCTCCTCATCATCAGCCACTCTCACCTCAGATGGGTCTTCTATTATCAGCTGCTGCTGCCTCATGATGGCTAAGTTATGCAGCAAGCAGCACACACCAGTGAACTGACCGACAATCTCAGGGGAGTATTGCAAGTGGTTTCCGGAATGGTCCAGGCATCGGAAACGCTGCTCCAAGATGCCAATTGTCCTCCCTATTATGCTGCGCGTCGCAATGTGCGATATGTTGTATTCCTGGTCAGCTTCCGTCCGGGTTACACCTAGGGGCATCATGAGTCAGGTGGCAAGGCCATACCCTTTGTCTCCCAGCTCCGCCCTTTTGACTACTGCTGAAACATGGCAGATATAACACTCTTGTGTAGGATGAATGCATCATGGGTGCTCCCAGGGTATCTCACATCAACTGACATGATGCAATGCATGCAGTCACAGATGTGCTACACATTCACGGAGTGGAAGCCTTTTCTATTCCTGTAAATCTCAGAATCCTCCAAAGGTGCTCGCAAGGCGATGTGAGTACAATCAATGTAGCCCTGTACCTTTGGGAAGCCAGCAATCCTGGAGAAGCCCACAGCCCTTTCACGCATTGCCTGGGCGGTCATGGGGAACTTTATGTAGTCATTCCTCCGGGCATATAGTGCAGCAGTCACCTGCCGAATGTAGATATGTGTTTCATGTTGAGAAATGGTGCACACATTCCCAGTTGTGGCCTGGAATGATCCAAATGCATAAAATGAAAGTGCAGCTGTAATCTTTACTTCAACTGACAATGCAGTCCTCCTGACGCTTCTAGGGTGCAGGTCTGCTTTTACTAACTCACAGATCTCGATTGCAACTTCTTTGCAGAAACTCAGCCTTCTCACACAATCTGCATCACTCAGGATTATGAACACCTGTCTCGATATACCTGATGTGGGTAAGGCCTCCTGCCCATCATCCTACATACTCTGAGGTTCCTCATGCAATGATGTCGAATCAATCGTCTCCTCCGCAGCACCATCATGCAAAAGGCTTGCACGAGGTATGGCATTGCTAATCTTGCCCCCATAATTAAATTGTAGCTTTGCAAGAAGCTCAAAACAGCAAGACAAAGGACTCAAACCTTCTTTCCTCTCTCTCTCCCCAAGGTCGACACCCTAGTATGGATCACACCCTGGTCTGCACGTGTGCAATCGGCTTGTTTCGAACAGGAAGCTAGGCATTCAATGAAGACATTTGGGGCAACGAAGTCCAATGCAATTCTTTAATTTTAGATTTTATTCGAAGTACCACCCCAGCACTGACCGAATGTCTCCTCACTGGGCTCGAGGGCTGGCCGGCAGAATCGCTCCCTCGCCTGGAAACAGGGGCTCGGCGTCCCCCACTGCCTCCCCCCCCTGGCTTCTTTTGAAGCTTCTGTATGTGAAAGGGTTCTCATCCCTTCAGTTCGGCTTCCACCACCCCCCACTCGCCCCCCCCCCCCACACCCATGGGCTACTTTTGAAGCCGAGCCCCAAGCCCCTGGGTCTGGGCGAGGGAACAATTCTGCCTGCCGGCACTCCAACCCTTGAGCCTGGTGAGGAGATGTTTGGTGTTGACGTGGTGCTTTGAAAAAAATCAAAAATTGAAAAATTGAAGACTTCCATTTTCTCCCTTTTGACTTTGAAAAAATTAAGCTTCATGATGCATATTCTTGGTCTTCTTGATTCCCTCCAAAACTTCGCCTAACAGCAATGGTGTCTTTTTGTACCAATTTTTTAATGTGTGCTGCTTTTTCTTAAGTGCCCAGAAGGTTTTTTGGGAGTGGTTACATACGGTATCCTAAGAAAAATGTAAGTTGGCCAAACTTGCTTAAATGTGACAAACTGGCGCAGACATCAGGTTACGTCCCCATGACGCAAAAAAATACTAACCTAAAAAAATCGTACCTAACTGAGTTACGCTGGTGCAGAAACTTTGGGGAAACTTGCATATTTAACTTTACGCCAAAAAAAAGGTGCATGGCAAAAAAAACAGCGCAGATAATGGGGGGAAATTGAACCCATTGTATGTAAACAGATTAGGCAGACAGAGGCACAGAGCAATTTCCTCACCTACTATCAAATGCAGTGAGAAAGTTATAGAAGTTATTTCATTATTATTGCAGCTTAAGGGGGAAACCAAAAGATTAATGTTCTTCAAAGCAAACACTCGGGCAGGAGGCACTGAAATTGACTATTTAAAAGAATGATGCAATTTTTAGTTACCAGTGCTTTTAGTCCAGTGTGGCATATCAAATGAACATTTGCTCTTATATCTATTGTGATGAGAATGATTGTTCGTAATAAATATATCATTAATCTAACAAAATCCTCCAAAAATTAAGGAAACGGCCAATAGGCAGGGGTGGCAACATCAAAGAAATCTTGCAGTGAGAAAAACCTACAGCAAGACAAGCTGATTGTGAAATGCATCATCCCCTCAGCTTTCGCACACTCCCTGTCTCCAGAGTAGTTTTGTTATTGATTTTTCAAAATTTCTTTCCCAACCTCCCATTCATCCAAAATTACTTTCAGTCAGTCAATCACTCTAACCTCCCTCTTCACCTTGGTGCACAGAGCACTGACAAAATGTCACAAAAATATTAAATAACATCCCTCAGAAAAGAAAATTGGCAGATAGAGCTTACAATGGGTGGGAAAGGTCCTGCTCGCACATAATGGACATATGAGGGTTGGGAAATTGGGCAGGGATCTCTTTCTCTGTATCTCTGCTCCATTTGTGCTGTGCATGATCTTCCAGCTTAAAGTGCTCTCACACATTCTGCGTCAGTTTAAATTGATTTAAATGACTCTTCATACAATTTGCAATCTGCTTAGGATAGTGTCATATTGCGCACTCTGTTGGCCCATTTACAATGGGTGAAAGAGTTCTGCGAGGGGCAAAGGCTGTTCTGTGTTATTTTTTTAAATTCCATTATTTCAGAGGCTTTTTAGTGGCTTTTTGTTTTGTTGTGATTTCTTTTGGTGTTTTTTTTGTGATCAGAACATGTAGGGAATATTTATATACAAATAAAAATAGTAATCTTCTGCAGAAACGCCGGAGAACTGACAATAATTGAAGCATTTACAGGAGTTCAACAGAACGACCAATATTTATTCTTCAACCAACACCTAAAAACAGATGAGTTAGTCATGTATTTCATTGTTGTTTGTGGGACCTTGCTGTGTGCAAATTGGCTGCTGGTTTCCGACATTACAACAGGACACTTCAAAAGTACTTCATTGGCTCTGAAGCAATTTCAGGCATCCTGAGGTCGTGAAATGCACCATATAAATGCAAGTTGATTCTTTCTTTCATTCCTGCCACAAAGAGACCTCTTTGAATCTGCAGTAAATGGAGTTAACAGCCAACATAAACTTAAGAAGATTTTTAGAAGATCTCTGAAAAAGCCTGCCCACCTGCTCCTTCCAATAGGCCATACAGTATACTAGTAAAATCATGGTACCTTAGTACATGTATTGCAAGGAGAAAGCACAATGAGAATCACATTTGAATACTCACTACAGATCAACTATTACTGAAGCAAAACCTATCTTATTAAACATCTTACATCTGCATGCTCTTACTATCTACAAAACCTCACTGCCTGTTGTCATTCATTTTGCCAGAATTTCTGTCAACTTTTTCCATTATAATGGAGATTGTCTATTTCTCATCTATATGCTGCCCTGTGGTGATATCATTCGAAAATAAGTCAGATTCCATATGCTACCAGCAGGGTGGGACTGCCTTCACCTGGTTCCATTCCTATCTATCCAGTCATAGCCTGAGAATCACCTGCAATGGCTTCTCTTCCTGCTTCTGCACCGTTACCTCTGGAGTCCTTCAAAGATCTATCCTTGGCCCCCTCCTATTTCTCATCTACATGCTGCCCTTCGGCGACATCATCGAAAAACACAAAGCCAGGTTCCACATATACACTGATGAGACTCAGCTCTACTTCACCACAACCACTCTCGACCCCTCCACTGTTCATCATTCTCCTGCCCCATTTCTGCCAGACAGGGAGACTTTCAACTTTCAAATTTGAAAGAAGTTATTCAAAAGCAGACAAACCAGCAGCAATTTCATCATCATAGGCAGTCCCTTGGAATCGAAGAAGACTAGCCTCCTCTCTAAAAATGAGTCCTTAGGCGATTGAACAGTCCAATACGAGAACCACAGTCCCTGTCACAGGTGGGACAGATAGTCGTTGAGGAAAGAGGTGGGTAGGACAGGTTTGCCGCACGCTCTTTCCGCTGCCTGTGCTTGGTTTCTGCAAGCTTGCGGCAATGAGACTCGAGGTACTCAGCGCCCTCTCGGATGCACTTCCTCCACTTAGGGCAGTCTTTGGCCAGGGACTCCAAGGTGTCAGTGGGGAGGCTTTGAGGGTGTCCTTGTAACTTTTCCTCTGCCCACCTTTGGCTCGTTTGCCGTGAAGGAGTTCCGAGTGGCGTTTGCTTTGGGAGTCTCGTGTCTGGCATGCGAACAATGTGGCCTACCCAGCGGAGCTGATCAAGTGTGGTCAGTGCTTCAATGCTGGGAATGTTGGCCTGGTCAAGGACGCTAACCTTAGTGCTTCTGTCCTCCCAGGGGATTTGTAGGATCTTGCGGAGCTATCGTTGGTAGCAGCAATTTAGCTCAAATATGACAGTTGTACAGCAACAAAGGTTGAATTAGATGGGTAAATTTGTTTAATTTGCTATTGTTATTACTTGCTGTTATTTTTCTGCTGTCTTTAGATTTCTCCATGAGATGATGCATTCACTGCACGAGAAGGTCGGCAGATCACCAGCTCCCAGGTTATTGTCAAAGCAGTTCTTGTAACTATTTGTTAAAAGCTGCACAAGGGTGAGTTGGGTGATTCACTCTTTCTCAGCAACTGTCCCATCTCTTCATTCAATGCATCCCCCTTGACAACATAGGCAAGAACAGAATCCCACCATCTGGGGAGTCATGAGTGACAACTTATATGGTATTCATCATGAAGACTTCTTAGGTAACTTTGACTTTCCAATTAAAACAATCAGAACAACATTCATCATTTCTTAATATCAAAATGTGCCTGCAATATTTTTGCAATTACTTAAATAAGCAAATTAATTAAGCTATATCATGATTATACTTCTCATATCTTTAAAAATTATGGGATCATTTTGCTCAATATACAAATATTAAAAAGAACTCTATCAATTTATTATTCGAAATTCGCTTTAACAAATTAAAGATTTTGAAACAAAAATCGATATTAAAAAGCTGAAACTTTCATAACATAAAGGAAACAGATGATTTTCATTTCAGCATGTGAACTGTTATCAGGAAGTACTTCTTCACATAATACCTGGAAAGGTCTTCAGAATAGAGGTAACAAAAGCAAAAGCTTTGGAGTCATTCAAGAAGCAGCCATACATTGTGACGATGACACATTAGGATGAGCTTGGCGATCTGAATGATCGCCCTCCTCATCTACTTAATTATTGTAATTGTGCCCATCCAACCATGTTTTGAGCTGTAGATTTAGTTTTGAATTCATTGCACAATTTGGGATAAACAACTCATTTTCCTCATCTATTTGTGTTTTATTTTTAGATTATTCTTACAGTTGAATATCTTTGATCACTTATCCTGATCACTGAAGTTCTGCATCTAATTTATTATTAGCTATATTTTTCATCCAGAAGCTGCACAGCTGTATGCGGGACCGGCTTTTTCAATGTTAATTAAGCAGAGGGAATTCCTCTTTGAACTTAAGATATAAAAAGAAAGGACTTTGTACCCCTCCAATAGTAGTCCATTAGTAATTTTAATAGTCAGAAGTTGTAACAGTAACAGTAGCTGTCTGTAGATTAGTAGATTAGCAAAGATAGGTTCTCTTTGTTAGATTCTTGAAGAATCATTTTGTTGGATGTGGTTTCTCTTTGTAATTCTTCTTCTGTAGGAATTGATACACCGTAGATGCAGAAGCTACTTTTACAAGTACAAGTATATTCAAGACAGATAGTAAGGTTAATAAAGGTTAACAAAGCCAAATTAACTGCCTATACCAGTGAATGGGAAAAACATCTCCAGCATCAAACTCAAAATTGTGGAAACAAGTGAGATACATCATGCCACGAAGATCTTCTTAGTATCATTGTAAAATTGAGTATTACTAGATTTCACAGGTAGACAGGAAAGTGTATCATTTAGTTACAGAAGTGTCTGAGATCAGGGAAGATGAAAGTGAAGCCAGCTCAGATATTGTCACTCGTATATAAGTTGGATTCAGTTGAAACCAAAAGTTGAAGTGGAACAGATAATCTCCCTGCCAAAGGGGCTTATCAACTCACTGTTCTAGGAGCTAATGCCTGTGTCCCAGGGAAGGAACTAGCTCGATTCTATCACATCACTCATAAATACAAAGTTGTATAAGCTGTGGAACATTGCTAATCATGCACATGGGCTGCAATGTTTACTTTTGGAACCACCTGGAGAGGGAGCTGGGCCCGGTAGAGCGTTCCCCACAGGCTGTGGGTTTTAACTCCATAGTGTATGTGTGACACCACAGGCAGACTCCCCGCCTGGAATCAGCCTGATTGACTTCCGGTTTGATAGGGAATGCTAGACAAGAGGCCACAACCCCAAGTAGGTGCGAGCCTCAACCCCCAATCTCGGGGAGGTCTGATCCCAGAGGGGGGAACCGATCCCTGATCCTGGAGGGTCCAATCCCGGAAAGTCTGATCCCCGACCGGGGGTGGGGCGGGCAGTTTGAGTGGGGGGTTGCTGATGGTGGGTGAGTTTGGGGGCAACGTTCCCGATAAGCTCTGCAGCTGTACAGCTGCTTGCGGGACCGGCCTTTTCAATGTTAAGTTCCGTGAATGGGCCGCGCACGCAAAAGAATTAGCAGGAAAATTGCTTGGGGGGTGTTGTGTATCTGTAAAGCATGCACTCCTATGTTCTGTCACCATGGAGTGCATCCACTGAAGTCCCAAGGGATCCCAGTATCCCTTGGGAGCACTGTATATAAGCTGGCCCCTAAGGCCTGTTCCTCACTCTGGAGTGTATTAATAAAGACTGAGATCACTGTTACTTTAACCTCCCTGTGTGCAGTCTCATATGTGTTAGGAACACAATAACTGGCGACGAGTATACGAATCCAACGCAAAGATGCAGCAAACTGTGGGCATCCTGGAGAAGTTCTCGGAGGGTGAAGACTGGGAAGCCTATGTCGAATGGCTAGACCAATACTTTGTAGCCAACGAGCTGGACGGAGAAGAAAACGCTGCAAAAAGGAGAGCGGTCCTCCTCACAGTCTGCGGGTTACCGACCTACAGCCTCATGAAGAACCTTCTGGCTCTGTTGAAACCCACAGATAAGTCATACGAGGAGCTGTGTACACTGGTTCGGGAGCATCTTAACCCGAGGGAGAGTGTGCTGATGGCGAGGTATCGGTTTTACACGTGCCAGTGATCGGAAGGTCAGGAAGTGGCAAGCTACGTCACCGAGCTAACGCCACTTGCAGGACAATGTGAGTTTGATGTCTACCTGGAGCAAATGCTCAGAGCCTTTTTTATACTGGGCATTGGCCACGAGACCATCCTACGAAAACTTTTGACTATAGAGACACTGACCCTCAGTAAGGCCATTGCGATAGCACAGGCGTTTATGTCCACCAATGATAACACCAAACAAATCTCTCAGCACACAAGTGCTAGCAATGTTCATAAATTAACTGGAATTCTGTTTGCGAGCAGAAATGTACAGGGCAGAAACCATGAGTCTGCAACTGCCAGCAGGCCTCAGGTGACCCAGATGACTCAGAATCCGCAACAAAGGACGAATGCAAGGCAATTCACACCTTGTTGGCGTTGTGGAGGCATCCAATCAGCCTATTTATGCTGCTTCAAAGGGTATGTTTGCAAGAACTGTGGAACAATGGGGCACCTCCAACGAGCTAGCAGATGAGCTGTAAGCTCTGCAAAACCTGCTAACCACCACGTGGCAGAGGAAGATCGGTCGGTCCATGGTGGATCAAAGCAATTTCGAGCCTCAGAGAGAGGAGGCAGATGCTGAAGTACATGGGGTGCACACATATTCAACGAAATGTCCACCTATAATGCTGAATGTAAAATTGAATGGCTTGCCTGTAGCCATGGAACTGGACAATGGTGCTAGCCAATCCATCATGAGTAAAAAGATGTTTGAGAGACTGTGGTGCAACAAGGCACTCGGACCAGTCCTGAGCCCCATCCACACGAAACTGAGAATGTACACCAAAGAGCTTATCACTGTCCTGGGCATCGCCATGGTCAAGGTCACCTACGAGGGCACGGTGCATGAACTGCCACTCTGGATTGTTCCAGGCGATGGCCCTACACTGCTTGGAAGGAGCTGGCTGGGCAAAATCCGCTGGAACTGGGATGACATCCGAGCGCTATCACATGTCGATGAGGCCTCATTTACCCAGGTTCTTAACAAATTTCCTTCCCTTTTTGAGCCAGGCATTGGAAACTTTTCCGGAGCAAAGGTGCGGATCCACTTGGACCCAGAGGTACGACCCATTCACCACAAGGCGCGAGCGGTACCTCACATGATGAGGGAGAGAGTAAAAATCGAGCTGGACAGGCTGCAACGCGAGGGCATCATCTCCCCAGTGGAATTCAGTGAATGGCTAGCCCGATTGTTCCAGTACTCAAAAGTGATGGCACAGTCAGGATTTGCAGCGATTATAAAGTAACTATTAATCGTTTCTTGCTACAGGACCAATACCCATTACCTAAGGCAGATGACCTATTTGCGACGCTGGCAGGAGGCAAGACGTTCACCAAGCTCGACCTGACTTCAGCCTACATGATGCAGGAGCTAGAGGAGTCTTCAAAGGGCCTCACCTGCATCAACACACACAAGGGACTGTTCATCTACAACAGATTCCCGTTTGGAATTTGGTCGGCTGCAGCGATCTTCCAGAGAAACATGGAGAGCCAACTCAAGTTGGTACTACGCACGGTGGTTTTTCATGACGACATATTGGTCACGGGTCGGGACACTGTCGAGCACCTACAAAACCTGGAGGAGGTCCTCCAGTGACTGGATCGTGTAGGGCAGCGGCTGAAAAGGTTGAAATGCGTCTTCATGGCAACAGAAGTGGAGCTTTTGGGGAGAAAGATCGCGGCAGACGGCATTCGGCCAACAGACGCCAAGACAGAGGCTATCAGGAATGCGCCAAGACTACAGAACATCACGGAGCTGCGATTGTTCCTGGGAATCCTGAACTATTTGGTAACTTCCTACCGAGGTTAAGCACCCTATTAGAGCCCCTACATGTGTTATTGCGTAAAGTTGAGAACTGGGTATGGGGAAAAAAATAAATTAATTGCTTTTGAGAAAGCCAGAAACATTATATGCTCCAACAAGCTGCTTGTATTGTATAACCTGTTTAAAAGACTTGTGCTAGCATGTGATGCATCGTCGTACGGAGTCGGGTGTGTATTACAACAAGCTAACGTTGCGGGGAAGTTGCAACCTGTCGCCTATGCCTCCAGGAGCTTGTCGAACACTGAGAGGGCCTACAGCATGATTGAGAAAGAGGCATTGCGTGTGTGTTCGGGGTAAAGAAAATGCATCAGTACCTGTTTGGCCTCAAACTTGAGCTGGAAACCGATCACAAGCCCCTCATATCCCTGTTTGCTGAAAACAAGGTGATAAATACTAATGCCTCAGCCCGCATACAAAGGTGGGCACTCGCGCTATCAGCGTATAACTATACCATCCGCCACAGGCCAGGCACCGAGAACTGTGCGGATGCTCTCAGTCGGCTACCATGATGCAGCCTGCAAACTTGTTGATGGTGGCGCAGCCTGCAGACTTGTTGATGGTCATGGAAGCATTTGGAAATGATAAATCACCTGTCACAGCCTGCCAGATTAGAACTTGGACCAGCCAAGATCCTCTGCTGTCCCTAGTAAAAAACTGTGTACTGCATGGGAGCTGGGCCAGCATCCCCGTTGAAATGCAAGAGCTAATCAAGCCGTTCCAGCGGTGAAAGGACGAGCTGTCCATTCAGGCAGACTGCCTGTTGTCAGGTAACCGTGTAGTGCTACCCAAAAAAGGGCACGGAGACGTTCATCTCGGATCTCCACAGCACATACCCGGGTATAGTAATGATGAAAGCAATAGCCAGATCCCACGTGTGGTGGCCCGGTATCGACTCTGACTTAGAGTCCTGTGTACGGCAATGCAGCGTGTGTGCTCAGTTGAGCAATGCACCCAGAGATGCACCACTAAGTTTGTGGTCCTGGCCCTCCAGACCATGGTCAAGGATCCATGTCGACTATGCGGGCTCGTTTCTCGGTAAAATGTTCCTGGTGGTGGTGGATGCTTTTTCAAAATGGATTGAATGTGAAATAATGTCGGGAAGCACCACCACCACTACCATTGAAAGCCTGAGGGCCATGTTTGCCACCCACAGCCTGCCTGACATACTGGTCAGTGACAACAGGCCATGTTTCACCAGTGCCGAATTTAAAGAATTCATGACCCGCAATGGGATCAAACATGTCACCTCAGCCCCGTTTAAACCAACCTCCAATGGGCAGGCAAAGCGGGCAGTACAAACAATCAAACAGAGCCTTAAACGAGTCACAGAAGGCTCACTCCAAACCCGCCTGTCCCGAGTACTGCTCAGCTATCGCACGAGACCCCACTCACTCACAGGGGTGCCCCCGGCTGAGCTACTCATGAAAAGGACACTTAAAATCAGACTCTCACTGGTTCACCCCAACCTGCATGATCAGGTAGAGAGCAGGCGGCAGCAACAAAATGTAAACAATGGTTGCGCCACTGTATCACGGGAAATTGATCTGAATGACCCTGTGTATGTGCTAAACTATGGACATGGCCCCAAGTGGATCGCGGGCACGGTGATAGCTAAAGAAGGGAGTAGTGTGTTTGTAGTCAAACTAGACAATGGACAAATTTGCAGAAAGTACCTGACCCAAACGAGGCTGCGGTTCACAGACTGCCCTGAACAACCCACAGCAGACACCACCTTTTTCGAGCCCACAACACACACCCAAAGTATCAACGACATCATGCCGGACCAGGAAATCGAACCCATCACGCCCAACATCCCAGCAAGGCCAGGCTCACCCAGCAGCTTTGCAGGGCCAACAACACGCCAGCCCAGCGAGGGCACAGCCAACACACCAGAACAGATATTTGTACCGAGGCGGTCCACCAGGGAAAGAAAAGCTCCCGACCGCCTCACCTTGTAAATAGTTTTCACTTTGACTTTGTGGGGGAGTGATGTTGTGTATCTGTAAAACATGCACTCCCATGTTCCGCCACCAGGGAGTGCATCCCCTGAAGTCCCAAGGGATCCCAGCATCCCTTGGGAGCACTGTATATAGGTTAGACGCGGGATTCTGATTTTTCACACTTTAACCTAGCACCCAAACCTAACCCACCTGTTTTTGGGAGTTTAAATTCCTCAATAGACTTTGAGCTATTCAATAGACTCCCTAGTTCTATTAACTTGTCAGCTATATGGGAATTTAATACTAAGTTAACCTCACATTGTAACAATCTCAGATTCTGGTCCCTGCTATAATTAATACTCAGCATCCATTAATGCTGATTTGCAATGTTGCACTGAAATGCCTGAGTAACCTCTGTTACTCTTTAGCAACGTAACTCTGCCTATTAATGATTCGCTATTCAAATTCCGAGATGGCCTTGTTTCAATATCTATTCAGAGCTTTTATACCCCAATGTTTAACTTTAATTTGTGATTTTTGTAGTCAAGATATACTTGTTAGTGCATGACCTACTGTTTGACTGTCTTTGATGTTTTGCAAGAAAGAGTTAACTCACTCACTCTGTAGTTTGTGAGTATTCTAATCGAGAGCTGGTAAAATAAATTAATGTCAATCCAAACTGGTTCACGTTAGAATAGTCCGGCAAGCCATGTCAGATATCATTTACTCCTAGACCTAAAACTGGGTGGTAAAACCCTAGTCGGTTCCTTCGTAAGAAGTAAAGAAAGGTGTTAATGATTTGTCTAACATATATTTGTTAGGATACCAAAACTCTGTGATCTTATACTCTCTGTCAAGTCTCTCGACTCCCCCACTCTCGTCTCCATGTTATCAGACTGAATGTCTGATATCCAGTCTTGGATGAGCTGTAATTTCTTCCATCTAAACAGTGGAAAAATCAAAGCCGGCATCTTCAGCCCCCACTACAAGCTACGTGCCCTCGCTTCCAACTCCAGCCTCCTCCCAGGCTATTCACTCAGGCTGCATCAGACTGTTTCCAACCTGGTGTGCTACTTGACCCCAAACTAAACTTACAATCCCATATGTTCTCCATGACAGAGACAGCCTGTTATCACCTCCAAGACATTGCCAGCCTCTGCCCAGCTTCTGCTGAAATCCTCATCACCTCCAGGCTTAATTACTCTAAAGCTATATTGGCCAGCCTCTCATTCTAAATAAACTCGGCTGCCAATACCCTATCCTACACCAAGTCCTGCTCACTCATCACTCCTGTCTTCTCTGACTGGCACTGAGACTCCCCCAATACCTCAAATTTGAATTTCTCATCTGTTTAAATCTCTCCGTGGTTTTACCCCTCCCTATCTCTGTAATCTCTTTCAGTGATACAACCTCCCACAAACTTTCTTTCCCTATGACCCCAGCTTCTTGTCCATTCCTGCCTCTATTTGCTCCACCATTAGTGGCCATATCTTCAGCTGCTTGGGCCCTGGCTCAAGAATTCTCTCCCTAAATCTTGCTGTCTCTCCACTGCCTCTCTTCCTTTAAAAAGCTTCTTAAAACCTACCTCTTTGATGACATTTTGGCCACTCCTCCTCAAAGCTCCTTCTTTGGCTTGACATGTATATTTTTTCCTTACATCTCTGTGAAGCACCTGGGGACATTTTTCTATGTTAAAGATGTCATATAAATGCAATTTCTCGCCTGTAAAAAAAATTAAACACCACATCACCTTCTTTGAATGAGTTAAGTCAAAACGTACTTGCAGTATTTAGGTAAATGCTTCTCTATAACTGTATTTATGGTTTTGATACATGTAGAACATATATGAATTCCTCCCAGCCATCTCTGAAGCAAATGATATATATATATCTTTTCTTCATTAAAAAAAGGTTGTATGTATAGAAGCTCAGAGTCAGACATATTGGGGTCAGCAGTTGTGTGCAGAATAGTTACCTATGTCTTCAAAGAGTTAACATATACTGTGACATAATTGAGGGCCATTGTCAGTGCACATAAAGACTACATTTGATTTTTGTTCCCTCTCAGGTTGTACAAAAATATTTTCGTTTTTATTTAATGTCAGCAAACAAATTCATAGACCTGGTGCTCCAGCTAAAAACATTATTTAAAAATACAATTACTTTTAAAAATGGAAATTCTGCTTATATCTGGTATACTGCCATCTGTTCAACCATCAAAAAAAAAGCATTATGTAATTTAATACTTAAATATTATGGAGGAGGTGGCCTCTTAATTCACTGATGCGTGAAACAACAATCTAGTCAGCACAATTCTACAAATGTGAACCTATTCATCTGTTAAAGCTATGAACTGCATTTTATCATCTCCCTACAGCCCAAATACAGCTTTGTGCTAGAGTGTGCATAAACATGAAATGGGAATTTATAGCGTAAGTACATCCTTGACACTGCCAGTTCATATAATAAAGTTAAAAGTGGGTCCATTGCATGGTAAATAACTCCTTTTATGAGCTTATAAAAATAACATCTTTTAAACTTCTTCCACTCCAACACAAAAATATATAGAATGCAGCTTTTACTGGTCATATGAACTGTATAAACATATAAATAGTAAAAGTCTAGTCAAAGGAAGGGTATGACCGATTAGGGACCAAAAAGGAAATCTTCTTGTGGAGGCAGACGGCATGGCTGAGGTACTAAATGAATACTTTGCATGTGTCTTCAGTAAAGAAGAGAATGCTGCCAAAGTCATGGCAAAGGAGGAGGTAGTAGAGAAAAGGGATAGGATAAAAATATGTAAAGAGCAAGTATTCAAAAGCTTGGCAGCACTCAATGTAGAAAAGTCACCTGGACGGATGGGATAGATCCTAGGTTGCTGAGAGAAGTAAGGGTGGAAATTGTGGAGTCTCCGGCCATAATCTTTCAATCCTCTTTAGATATGGGAGTGGGTCCAGAGGACTGGAGGATTGCAAAAGTTTACAACACTGTTCAAAAAAGGGGTGAGGGATAAGCACAACAATTATAGACTAATCAGCATTCAGGGGTGGGGAACCGGCTAGAGAATTTTCCAGGGGGTCAGCAGGCAAGATCGGTGGCGGGTTGGGTGGGAAAATTATTTTTTTTGACAGCGGGTTGGGACCCTGCTGTCAACCCGCCGCCATGCACCTTTCCCAAATGTCGGGTCTGTCAGCGCTGAGCAGACCCAACACGCGGCGGCGTGGGAGACAATTATAATCATTGGTGGCTTGTTTACAACCACTTAACAATGCTTTTTTCCCAGCTTTTTGATTTTGACAGGTTGCCCACCAGTTTGCCAGCATGCCTAGACCTCATCTGTGAAGTTGAGGCGGGAGGTGACTTGCCATTTTTTCAGCTGATGAGTTGACAGCTTCAAATAGCAAGTCCAAAGCTCCCAGCTGAATCAGATATCTTCTCTTAGGCACTAGCTTAAACCTCTCAATTATCAACAACATCAACCTTCTCTGCAATCAACTGATGCTGCACAGGGCACAGGGCATCAGCACCCATCCACATTGCGGCCTGGGACACCAGGGATGGCTTCACCATGGCCAGATTTACTTCACTTGATGCTGTACACCCTGGCTCCAACGTGATGTGCCAGGTTGGGACCACCCCACACCAGCTCCATAAGCATCTCTACAATACCCAATCCATTCCTTTCACACTCATCACCATTGCGGGCCATTATGTCTCACCATTCACTGCAACTCACTAAGCCATTTCCAAAGGTGCACACAAAACTGTCCAAGAACGCAAAGTGTTGAAAATAAAGGTTCCAATGTTTGACACCACATTAACAGAAACTTTACATGAACATTGCATAAAACACCCAAGTGCTGACCCTTGTGTGTTGTTAGTTGGTATTATTGCACTAGGATGAGGGTGAGTGTGAATGGTGGCTAGTGAGATGGGGATGTAATAATGTAGATAGAGAGGAATGGAGAGGATGCAAGGTAAGTTGGTGTGAGTAAGGATGTGCAGGAGTAGGGTAGGGAAGGCAAATTGTTGGAGTTGTGATGAGAGGCACAGCAGGATGAGGTTGAGTGCAGCTTTGTGATCTACTGAGATAATTGAGAGGTTTGTGCCACTGCAGCCAGGTCCTCCTGACGATATCCCTGCTTGTGCCCTCCTGTACAATGTGTAACTAGGCCGCATTGGTGTCCTGGGGAGTTCTATTCCACCGATTGAAAGGGAAGAGGACCTCCTTGCGTGCTGTGACGCCCTCTATAAGCATCTGGAGGGAGTCATGGGAGAGCCTGGGTGCAGCCCTGCACCTCTGTACAGTGCTTGTCAGTGTTTGCAGCACCTCAATGTGATCGAACACTGACAACACAAATGTCAAAAACAATTTGTGCATGGTCCCTTTAAAGAAACCGACTGATGACGGCATCAGATCTGCTTCCCTCAATTTGCCGGCAAACACGTTGGGCGGGCTTAACAAGCCCAATCAAGGGAAAATTATTTTGGACAGGGGGCTGGAGCTGACAGCGAGGCTAGGACCCCCCCACCAAAGTCGCCTGCCACAGACCCGCTGAGGTAGGGAATATCCAGCCCATTATTCAATTATTATTAATTGGCACTTGGAAAAATATGGGTTACTAAATGAAAGTCAGCATGGATTTGTTAAGGACTAATTGTTTGACTAACTTGATTGAGTTCTTTGCTGAAGTAACAGAGATTGTGGATGAAAGTAGTGCGGTTGTGTATATGGACTTTCAAAATGTATTTCATAAACGTAGAAACATGAGTAGGCCTTTTAGCCCCTTGAGCCTGTTCCAACATTCAATGACATCATGACTGATCTGCGACCTAACTCCATATACCTGCCTTTGCCCCATATCCCCTTAATATCTTTGGTTAAAAAAATCAATCAATCTCAAATTTAAAATTAACAATTGATCAATTGTTGTTTGTGGAAGAGAGTTCCAAACTTCTATCACCCTTTGTGTGTAGAAGTGTTTTCTAATTTCACTGCTGAAAGATCAGGCTCTAATCTTTAGATTATGCCTCTTAGTCCTAGACTCACCAACCAGCAGAAATAGTTTCTCTCTATCTATCCTGGGACCGAAATTCACCCCCACTGGAAACGGATTGCACCGACCGTTTTTCTTGTGTTTTGACCACTGCAATGGATGCGGCGGCCCATGTTGTGAAATTTAGCTCTTTGTCATTTTTTTTTGAGCGGGATGGAAATCGGTCATAATGGGGGCGGAGGTGGGGGTGGGAACGGAGTGTCCGTCATAAAAGGGGCGGAAGCGGGGGCAGGCAGAGTGTCTACCGCTGTCAGTCATCAGCACCGGGCAGGTGATGTCATCGCGCTGGCGCATAAACACGTCTCTCCCCTTCAGTTAAAGAGGAGAGCCACTGCGAGCTCTGCAGCTTTTTAAGTTAGGTCCACTGACCCACCAGGGAGGGTTTTGGCCTGGCACCCAAGAGTGGTGCAAGGCTGCCAGTTGGCGGCCCAGCCGAACCCAGGGGCATAATTGTCGGGCTGACCTGGCAGTCGGTCGACAAACAAAAAATGGCTGCCGTGGCAATGTACCCTCCCCTTTAATGGAGGCCGCACCACCATTTTACACACACTGGAAACACAGTGCACCGACAGAAAAAACTGTCGGGGGCACCGTGTGGCGGCCGGAACATTTTCTGTGGTGAATTTTGCTTGCTGGGTGGGATATTGACAGTGTGCACTTTGATGACGCACTTAGGTGGGTTCGGCAGCTGCGGGGCGGAAGTGGGAACCCCCGGAAAACCACCGGGGAGAATTTTGCGAGCGTCGGCTATTCGACTACAAATCGGCGGCCATTCAACACCGCCGCATGGCCGCCGCTTTCCAGCGGTAACAGGCCTTATCGGGAGGCTGAATTTTGGCCCCCTGTCTGTTCCCCTTAATATCCTGAAAACTTCAATCAAATCACCCCTTAACCTTCTAAATTCTAGGTAATAGAACCCTAATAGCACATAATAACTTGTTTGCAAAGTTGAAGCCCATCGGATTTAAGGGGCAGTAGCGGCATAGATACATAATGGGCAAAGGGACAGAAAGGAGAGAGTAGTGGTGAACCATTGTTTTTCAGACTGGAAGGAAGTGTGCAATGGTGTTCCCCAGGAGTCGGTGTTAGGACCACCGATGTTTTTTATATATATTAATTAACTGGATTTGGGTGTACAGAAATAATTTCAACGTGTGTAAGTGACACAAAACTCGGAAATGTAGTAAGCAGTGAGCATGATAGTAACAGATTTCAGGAAGACACAGACAGACCAATGAAATGGGCAGATAATATCAGTTATGTGGAGAGACTGGAGAAGCTGGAGTATGAGCAGAGAAGGTTAAGAGGAGATTTGATAGAGGTGTTCAAAATCATGAATAGTTTTGATAGAACAAATAAGGAGGAACTGCTTCTGGTGGCAGAAGGGTCAGTAACCAGAAGACACAGATTTAAGGTAATTGACAAAAGAACCAGAGACGACATGAGTAAAACATTTTTTACGCAGCAAGTTGTTATGATCTGAAATGTACTGTCTGAAAGGATAATGTAAGCAGATTAAATGTTAACTTTCAAAAGGGATTTTGATAAATACTTGAAAAGGAAAAATTTGCTGGGCTATGTGGAAAGAGCAGGAGAGCAGGACTAATTGGACAGCTCTTTCAAAGAGTTGGGCACAATGGGCCGAATGGCCTCCTTCTGTGCTGTATCATTCAATGATTCTACAAGTTAAAGGACATCTATGACATCTTATAAGAATCATAGAATGGTTACAGCCGAGCCTGTGCCGGCTCTCTGCAAGAGCACTTCAGCTGGTCTCACTCCCCTGCCCTTTCCCCATAACTCTGCAATTTCTTTTCCTTCAGGTACTTATCCATTTCCCTTATGAAAGCCACAATATGCATCATGTTTATATTAGGTAGTGTGAAATTGACTCTGTGGTACTGGCATAATATATATTTATGATCATCTCTGAATTTCATGTCTTTATTCCTTTTACATTGTAAAAAGTTCCATTGATAAAATATGAAAACTAAAACAATACTGAAATACAACATGGGTGATGACGTATCAAGCCAAAATGCTTTCCTTCTGCATTTCAGTACATTCAATAATGTGATTACTGTGCAGTCAGAAAACAGCTACCAATAACAGCAAGGAGAAGGGAAATGAATCAAATCACAACAAAATATCATAGAATCATAGAATAGTACAGCACAGAAGGAGGCCATTCGGCCCATCGAGTCTGCACCGGCTCCTCCGAAGAGCAATCCAGTTAGTCCCGTGACCCCACTCTTCCCCATATTCCTGTAATTCTTTCTTCTTCAATGATTTATCCAATATGGGTGCAGTAGCACAGTGGTTATGTTACTGGGCTAGTAATCCAGAGGCCTGGACTAATGGTCCAGAGATATGTATTTGATGCCCACCCTGGCAGCTGGAGAATTTAAATTCAGTTAATTTAATAAATTGGCAATAAAAAGCGAGTATCAATAATGGTGACCATGAAACAACTGGAAAGTTGCAAAAACCCATCTGGTTCACTAGTGTCCTTTAGGGAAGGTTATCTGCCATCCTTACCTGGGCTGGCCGATATGTGACTCCAGACCCATAGCAGTTTTTGTTGACTCTTCAGTGCCCTCTGAAATTACCTAACAGGCCACTCAGTTATATCAAAGGGCAATGTGGGATGGTCATTAAACACTGGCATTGCCAGCCACATCCACTTCCTGTGAATTAATTTTTAAAAATCCCTTTTGAAGGTATCCACCAGGCAGTGCATTCCAAATCTTAACCACTCGTTGCGTAAAAAGGTTTTCCTCATGTCGCCTCTAGTTATTTTGCCAATCACCTTAAATTTGTACCCTCTCGTTATCGACCCTTCAGACATTGGAATCTAAATCCTTCATGACTTTAAACAGCTTTATCAACTCTCCTCAGCCTTCTCTGCTCCAAGGAGAACAACCCCAACTTCTCTAGTCTACCCACATAACTATAATCCCTCATCCCTGGAATCATTCTAGTAAATCTCTATTGTACCCTCTCCAAAGTCTTCACGTCCTTCCTAAAGTGTGGTGCCCAAAATTGGACAAAATACTCCAGCTGGGGCCGAACTAGTGTTTTATATAGGTTTAGCATAACTTCCTGGCTTTGGTACTTAATGGCCCAGAAATTCCCCATTGTAGCGGGCCATTAAGTCTGGTTTTGTTGACAAATGGCGGCAACCTCACTTCCACCTGCTTCTGGTGTGGGACATGGCGGCGGACATTTTGGTGAGGGCCATAATGATACCATTGCTAGTGCTGGCCTCACATATTTAAATGAGCAGATTGTGATGTCAATCGACTTGTAACGCCTGATTTGACGCCACGACTGCTATTTTGGATGCTGCCGCTTGCCATAATACGCAGAGAGTAACGTGCATGTAGCAGCCTTGCAGAGACTCTGTCAGTGCTTCTTAAAAGGATGCACACATCTTTCAGGTAATTAAAACAGAAAATGCTGAAAATACTCAGCAGGTCAGGCAGCATCAGTAGCGAGAGAAGCAGATTTAACATTTCAGATCAATGACCTTACGCTAGAACTGGAAAGATTTAGAGGTGTAACAAATTTTAAGCAAATACAGGGGTAGGGAAAAAGGGATAGGGGAGGAAAGAACAAAGAGGAAGGTCTGTGATAGGGTGGAAGGCAGGAGTGATTAAATGACAAAAGGGATGATAGTACAAAGCAAAAGGAGATAGTAATGGGACAAGTAAAGAAACACAGGTTGTGTCTAGAAGAGGTGTAAATGGGAATGGCAGAATCATCAACAGCTGCCGTCAGAAAAAATAGGTTATGGTTGAAAATTGTTGAACTCGATGTTGAATCCAGAAGACTGTAAAGTGTCTAATCAAAAGACGAGGTGTTGTTCCTCGAGCTTACGTTGAGCTTCGTTGGAACTGGGTAAGAGACCAAGAACAGAGAGGTCAGAGAGGGAGTGGAGCAGAGAATTAGAGTGACAGGCGACCGGATGCTCAATGTCATGCTTGTGGACTGGACGGTAAGTGTGGTTTGGTGTTTTGGTGGCTTGGTGCAAGACATTTAAAAAGTTGTTACAGTATGCAGGGAGTGCTGATGGACACTTGCAAGGCTTTGGATGGGAAAAGAAGGCCTCTAAGATGACAGAAAATTCTGGAAATACTCAGTAGATCAGGCAGCATTTGTGGAGAGAGAAACAGCGTTAACATTGCAGATCAAGATGCTGCCTGGCCTGCTGAGTATTTACAGCATTTTATGTTATTATTTCAGAATTCCAGCATCCGCAGTATTGAGAAGACTACTTGCTTACAATCTTGGGGGCACATGGAGATGAAGCAGAGGCAACAAAGGGGACAAGCTGCTCAAAGAGGAAAGAGGAATAAGCAGAAGTGGATATCTTCTGGATGCCTTAAGGATATTGATATGACACTTTATAAATGCAAGGGGCTAGAACCTCCACTTTTGTGCTTATCGCCCAAAAATGGGCATTATTTTCGGTGTGGGCGGTAAAAAAGGGTTTTCAGATCGCCGGCTTCTCACCCGTTCTCAAAGCACCTAGTCTCCATTTTTGAAAATGGGCGTTACCACGAGCGATATGAAATGGGCGGTAGCGTTAAACTTTTTTGTTTTTCTGCCGTAAATTGTGGCAGTCCTTAGCAACAGCATGGTAATGTTCGATTGCCGTGATTCAGGAGGTCAAGGGTCATCATGACATGCGCAGAAAAGGAGACAGAGAGAGGGAGCTCAGAGGCACTGAAAGCGTGTGTGGCTGTGGTGTGTGCTTGTTTGGCTGTTGCGGGAGGCACGAGGGAGATTCACCAGCAGCAAAAAGCCTACTAAGCACCAAGAACATAGTTGGCACCGAGTTTTTGTCCAACAAATAAGATATAACATGGAAGGGGTAGAGGAGGCCCTGGAGCTGGTAGCCAGGAACACTGGTGGCAGAGGGCTCGCAGTGGTACCGGAGAGCGTCACTGCACCCCAAGGTGCTGCACCCCCATTGCCAACCACACATGCGAGGCAGTAGCAACATCTTGCTTCTGGCTCGGAGCACGTTCCCACTTCGGGACCGTCCTCTCCCATATCTGTCCAAGCAGCGTTTAGAAATATAGAAACATAAAAAATAGGTGCAGGAGTAGGCCATTCGGCCCTTCGAGCCTGCACCACCATTCAATAAGATCATGGCTGATCATTCACCTCAGTACCCCTTTCCTGCTTTCTCTCCATATCCCTTGATCCTTTTAGCCGTAAGGGCCATATCTAACTCCCTCTTAAATATATCCAATGAACTGGCATCAACAACTCTCTGTGGTAGGGATTCCACAGGTTAACAACTCTCTGAGTGAAGAAGTTTCTCCTCATCTCAGTCCTAAATGACTTACCCCTTATCCTTAGACTGTGTCCCCTGGTTCTGAACTTCCCCAACATCGGGAACATTCTTCCTGTCCAGTCCCGTCAGAATTTTATATGTTTCTATGAGATCCTCTCTCATCGTTCTGAACTCCAATGAATACAGGCCCAGTCAATCCAGTCTATCCTCATATGTCAGTCCTACCATCCCGGGAATCAGTCTGGTGAATCTTCGCTGCACTCCCTCAATAGCAAGAACGTCCTTCCTCAGTTTAGGAGACCAAAACTGAACACAATATTTCAGGTGAGGCCTCACCAAGGCTCTGTACAACTGCAGTAATACTTCCCTGCTCCTATACTCAAATCTCCCAACTATGAAGGCCAACACCCCACCCCCCCTCAATGAAGCATCGCCTGAGGAGCTCCTCTGTCAGGCGGCTTGGAGTCAGGAGGGGAAGGGGAAGGGATAGAGGTGAGAAGGAGAAGCAGGGGGAAGGGTTGGTTTGTACAGAAATACTGATGATTTTAGACTAATAATATTCGGCTTAAATGTTTTTTATTTAACAAAACCTTGTAGCGCATTGGCTCAGATAGCTGCACTGTTACACGTTGGTGGTTCCTTAACATCAAAGAGTACAATTACACTTAACTTCAATCAACTTAAACGTTAACTGTCACCAAGATGATGCCCACAATTGATGTAGCACCTGCACACCCAGCAGTGTGTCAGCCTTGTGCATAACATCAACGTACTTTCAGGCAAAGCGATCATTGATGAGCTCCTGACATAAGGCTCTTACAGCTATCATGCCACCACGGGCTCTTTCATGCGGTCTACAGGGGGATGGGTTCAGCATCAGCCTGATTGCCTGGGCTGGTGTCAGCGTCCGCCCCCTCGTCCTCCCCTTTCTCTCTCGGGTGAGGTAGACTGTCAGACTCACCAGTCAATTCTTGTCCCCTCCTGATAGCCAAGTTGTGCAGCATGGAACACACCACCATGAATTCAGCTACCAGCTGAGGGTGGTATTGGAGCTCGCCTCCTGAGTGGTCCAGGCATCTAAAGTGCTCTGTCAGCACTCCAATGGTTTTCTCCATGATATTGCAAGTTGCTCTGTGGCTCTCATTGTATCGCCTCTCGGCTTCGGTGTGGGTGTCACACAGGGGGGCCATCAGCCAGGTGGCAAGGCCATATCCTTTGTCGCCAAGCATGCAGCATTGACCTTGTGGCTGATTGTTAAACAAGTCAGATACAGTGCTCTCACGCCGGATGTGAGCATCATGGATGCTGCCCGGAAATTGAGCATTCACTGTCAGTTTAATTTGCTGGTGGTTGAGAACCAGTTGGACATTCAGGGAGTTGAATCCCTTGTGGTTCCTGAAAACCTCTGCATCCTGAAAAGGTGCCCGCATCGCGATATGTGTAGAATCTAATGCTCCCTGCACCTTGTGAAAGTTTGCAATTCTGGAGAATCCTAGAGCCCTCTCACTCTGTGCCTCCCTGGTCATAGGGAAGCTGATCAAGTCCCTCCTGTGTGCGTACCGGGCTTCAGTGACCTGTCTAATGCAGCGATGTGGCATACTGAGAAAATCCGCAAATGTCGCCAGCTGTGGCCTGAAAAGAACCCGAGGCGTAGAACGACAGTGCTGCAGTAACTTTAACCTCGACGGACAGTGCAGTACTGATGGTGCTGGCAGGCTTTAGATCTGCCCTTATCAGCTGGCATGCCTCAGTGATAACCTCTTTGTGGAAGCGCAGTCTCTGAAGGCAGGTGGTGTCAGGCAAGTCGAGATACGAATGCTTCTCCCTGTACTTGCGGGAGGTGTAATGTCTGGTCCTCCTCATCTGTCTGTCACGTCATACATTGGGCACATAATGCAGCGGAGCATTCCTTCGGCGATGTCAAGTCTGCTGCATGTAATTGGTCACCAAGAGAGGGTGAGAAAGGACAGGCCCCATTGCTCTCTGTTTTCCACCAATTGGTTACAAGCAAGGAATGTCGCGACAAAGACAGTTATTCAATTCCAATCGGTCACTGTATGGTCAAGATGTTTGTAGAGATGTTCATATCAACTCCAACGACCTGCAGAGTATATCCGAACTCCGCCGAGGTTGAAGCACAGCAATCTTTTAAAGGACGCGACATGTGATCTGGAACATGGCGTCCATAACGCTGTGTGATTCGTTCCGGTTAGTTCCACTTTTTCTGGGCGGATTTTTGGGCGAGCGATATTGTGGCCGATATATGTGCGAGGTGGTTAAATTGACGATGGCCGATCTCATGGCTGCTAGGTTCGTAAAATATGCTCTTCACGACAAAAAAAGGTGGGCGGACATTAATATTGAATCTTGGCGTTAAATCAGTGCGGAAAGTAATGCTGGCCGATATTATGGGCGTTGATTTCGCCCATTCTGAAGATTACGCCCAAAAAAAGTGGGCGGGCAGTAATATTTTTTCCTGCCGTTAAGCACATGGGGAAACATAGAAACATAGAAAATAGGTGCAGGAGTAGGCCGTTCAGCCCTTCGAGCCTGCACCACCATTCAATAAGATCATGGCTGATCATTCACCTCAGTACCCCTTTCCTGCTTTCTCCCCATACCCCTTGAACCCTTTAGCCGTAAGGGCCATATTTAACTCCCTCTTGAATATATCCAATGAACTGGCATCAACAACTCTCTGCGGTAGGGAATTCTACAGGTTAACAACTCTCTGAGTGAAGAAGTTTCTCCTCATCTCAGTCCTAAATGGCTTACCCCTTATCCTTAGACTGTGCCCTCTAGTTCTGGACTTCCCCAACATCGGGAACGTTCTTCCTGAATCTAACCTGTCCAGTCCCGTCAGAATTTTATATGTTTCTATGAGATCCCCTCTCATCCTTCTAAACTCCAGTGAATACAGGCCCAGTCGATCCAGTCTCTCCTCATATGTCAGTCCAGCCATCCCGGGAATCAGTCTGGTGAACCTTCGCTGCACTCCCTCAATAGCAAGAACGTCCTTCCTCAGATTAGGAGACCAAAACTGAACACAATATTCCAGGTGAGGCCTCACCAAGGCCTTGTACAACTGCAATAAGACCTCCCTGCTCCTATACTCAAACCTCTTAGTTATGAAGGCCAACATACCATTTGCCTTCTTCACCGCCTGCTGTACCTGCATGCCATCATTCAATGACTGATGTACCATGACACCCAGGTCTCGTTGCACCTCCCCTTTTCCTAATCTGACGCCATTCAAATAATATTCTGCCTTCGTGTTTTTGCCCCCAAAGTGGCTAACCTCACATTTATCCACATTATACTGCATCTACCATGCATTTGACCACACACCTAACCTGTCCAAGTCACCCTGAAGCCTCTTAGTGTCTTCCTCACAGCTCACACTGCCACCCAGTTTAGTGTCATCTGCAAACTTGGAGATATTACGCTCAATTCCTTCATCTAAATCATTAATGTATATTGTAAATAGCTGGGGTCCCAGCACTGAGCCCTGCGGCACTCCACTAGTCACTGCCTGCCATTCTGAAAAGGACCCGTTTATCCAGACTCTCTGCTTCCTGTCTGCCAACCAGCTCTCTATCCATGTCAGTACATTACTCCCAATGCTTTAATTTTGCACACCAATCTCTTATATGGGACCTTGTCAAAAGCCTTTTCAAAGTCCAAATACACCACATCCACTGGTTCTCCCTTATCCACTCTACTAGTTATCTCCTCAAAAACTTCCAGAAGATTTGTCAAACATGATTTCCCTTTCATAACTCCATGCTGACTTGGACCGATCCTGTCACTGTTTTCCAAATGCGCTGCTATTTCATCTTTAATGATTGATTCCAACATTTTCCCCACTACTGATGTCAGGCTAACCGGTCTATAATTACCCGCTTTCTCTCTCCCTCCTTTTTTAAAAAGTGGTGTTACATTAGCTACCCTCCAGTCCATAGGAACTGATCCAGAGTCGATAGACTGTTGGAAAATGATTACCAATGCATCCACTATTTCTCGGGTCACTTCCTTATGTACTCTGGGATGCAGACTATCAAGCCCTGGGGATTTATCGGCCTTCAACCCCATCAATTTCCCTAACACAATTTCCCGCACAATAAGGATTTCCTTCAGTTCCTCCTTCTCACTAGACCCTCGGTCCCCTAGTATTTCTGGAAGGTTATTTGTGTTTTCCTTCATGAAGACAGTAACGCTCAGCGGTAAGTTTCCTAAAAATGCCCGTCAGTTTCCATTTTGTGCCAAAATGGGTGATATATGGGCATTATATGCTATTTCAGCGGTAAAATGGGCGTTAAGTGTGTGTTAACCATGCAGAAAAAGTGGAGTTTCTAGCCCAAGCTCTTTCAATCTAATAAACACAAAAAAAAACACAATTCACAGCAATAATTTTTTTTAATGCTCACACAGTTGCCATTTCTGTTTTTGAAATATCTGCCATATGTTGGAGAGCCAAGGTTCAGGTACTAACAGGTCTTCCAAGCACACTGACCACGATTGCAGAGAGTATGGAGGAATCCGGTTCAAGCATGAATGTGTTGATGTTGTGGGGCATTGCAATGCTGTGTTCTTGCATGGATAGAGTGGCCGACTCCATGGAACATTGAACGCGACAATCACATGAGTCCATGCCCGCCTTGACTACGGCCGTGCAGACACTGGATGCCAACATGTCTGCCGTCTTAAATAGTATGACAGATACCTTAGCCTTGGCTCTCCAGCACAGTTGTAGCAGTGAAGTGTGGCTGGGCCATGAGAGGGATGATGGTGAAAGGGAACATATTATTGACTTAAAGATTAGCCAATCGCAGAGTGAAATGTACCTCTCTGTCGGTAAACCTTGCCATGATTGCATTACTATACTATCCAAGACTGAAGACTGAGACAGCCTCTCTGATCGTCCCCTCTCTGACCCCAGATGATCAGTCCTCAACAAAGGCTTCAGCTTCATCCCCTTATGCCCACACCTCAATGTATCTTGAGCTCGGCATGATGCCTCTGCGCCCACTTCTTTGGCCAGGTGTCTTCCACCTGCACCTTTCTCCCATCTTCAGAATCTCATTCCACTTGGACCCCTCCCCCCTCTAGCCTCTTACCTTCTCTAGATCTTTTCATTGGGAACTGCCAGCGTGACATCACACGTCTCAATTTCCCAGCTCCCTCATTCTAACCTAACTCCCTCTGAACTTCTTGACTTCTTGAACTTCTTGTTGCCCCGTGGTGACATCATCCAGAAACACATCATCAGTTTCCACATGTACACTGATGACACCCAGCTCTACCTCACTACCACTTCTCACGACCCCTCCAGACTGCTTGTCTGACATCCAGTTCCGGATAAGCAGAAATGTTCTCCAATTGAATATTGGGAAGACTGAAGCCATTGTTTTTGGTCCTCACCACAAACTCCATTCCTTAGTCACTGACTCCATCCCTCTTCCCAACTTCTGTCTGAGGCTGATCCACACTGTTTGCAACCTTGGTGTCATATTTGACCCTGAAATGAGCTTTTGACCACATATCTGCAACGTAATTAAGACCGCCTATTTCCACCTCCGTAACATCGCCCGTCACCACCCGAGCCTCAGCTCATCCGCTGCTGAAGCCCTCATCTATGCCTTTGTTACCTCTAGACTGGACTATTACAATGCACTCCTGGCTGGCCTCCTACTTCTACCCTACGTGAACTAGAGATGATCTAAAACTCGACTGCACGTGTCCTAACTTGCACCAAGTTCCATTCACCCATCACCCCTGTGCTCACTGACCTACATTGGCTTCCAATTAAGAAATGCCTCGATTTCAAAATTCTCATCCTTATTTTCAAATCTCTCCATGGCCTCACCCCTCCCTATTTCTGTAATCTCCTCCAGCCCCACAAGCCCCCGAGATGTCTGCGCTCCTCTAATTCTATCCACCTGAGAATCCCTGATTATAATCACTCAACCATTGGTGGCCATGTCTTCTGTTGCCTAGGCCCCAAGCTCTGGAACTCCCTGCCTAAACCTCTCCGTCTCTCTACCTCTCTTTCCTCCTTCAAGGCGCTCCTAAAAACATACCTCTTCCTGCGCTCATTTCTACTTATGTGGCTCGGTGTCAAATTTGTATCATATAATATTCCTGTGTAGCACCTTGGGACATTTCACTATGTTAACTGCGCTGTATAAATACAAGTTGTTGTTGTTGTTGGACTTGCACCACTCCGTCCTATCATGTTGAACCTGGCATTTTCATTAAACGTAGGTCGAGACATGGCAGGGCACCTCAGTCCCATGGATTGCACATTCTGTGCCATGAGGCAACTCCAGGATGAGGCCCTTGTCCAGGACAACCACATGTGCAGGAAGTGTTGTCAGCTGGAGGAGCTCAAGCTCCAGATTTCAGAGTTTGAGCAGCAGCTGGAGTTACTGCGGTGCATCCGTGAGGCTTAGTGCTATGTGGATAGCACATTTCAGGAGGTAGTCACCCCGCAGCATAAGAGTGTGCAGGCAGAGAGGGAATGGGTGACCATCAGGCAGACAAGGAGGACCAGGCAGGTAGTGCAGAATTCCCCTGAGTGCATCTCACTCTCCTACCTGTATACTGGTGAGGGCGAGGCTTCCTCTTGGAAGTACAGCCAGAGCCAAGTCCATGGCACCACGGGTGGCTCAGCTGAACGACGGGGAGGAGGAAGATTGGGAAAGCAATAGTTAGGGGAACAGACAGGCATTTCTGCGGTCGCAGACGTGATTCCAGGATGATATGTTGCCTCCCTGGTGCCAGGGTCAAAGCTGTCACTGAGCGGCTGCAGAACATTCTGAGGGGGGAGGGTGAACAGCCTAAGCATGTGGTCAACAACATAGATAGAAAGAGGGATGAGGTCCTGCAGGCAAATTTTAGGGAATTAGGAAGGAGATTAAAAAGCAGGACCTCAAAAGTAGTAATCTCCGAAAATCTCCAAGCTAAAAATTATAGAAATAGGATAGAGCAGATGAATGCGTGGCTGGAGAGCTGGTGCAGGAGGGATGTCTTCAGATTCCTGGGACATTGGTACCGGTTCTGGGGAGGTGGAACCTGTGCAGGCCAGAAGGGTTGCACCTCAATGGAGCCGGGTCCAATATCGTCATGGGGGTGGGGGGTTTGCTAGTGCTGTTGGGGAGGGTTTAAACTAAGTTGGCCGGGTATGGGCACCAGGATGTAGCATCAGAAAGGAGAAATATGTGCACAAAGGATTGGGAGAGACAGATAGCACTAGATTAAGAAATAGTATGGTATTAGGTGGGGTTAGACTAAGAGAGAATACAAGAAGGTCTAAGATAGGATTACAGTACATGATTGTGAATGCCTGAACGATGGTAAATAAGGTTGGTGAGCTGCAGGCACAAATAGACACATGGGAATATGATGTGGCGATAACAGAGACCTGGCTCAAAAAAGGGCAGGATTGGGTACTAAATATTCCTGGATATAAGGTGTTCAGAAAATATAGGGAAGGAAGAAAAGGAGGTGGGGTGGCAGTATAGATTAAGGAGAATATTACAGTGCTGGAGAAAGAGTATGTCCTGGAGGGGTCAAGGACAGAATCTGTTTGGGTAGAGTTTAGAAATAATAGAGGGGCCATTACACTACTAGGTGTATTTTATAGGCCAACTAGTGGGAAGGATATAGAGGATCAAATTTGCAGGGAAATTACAGAGAGGTGCAAGAACTATGGAGTGGTGATAATGGGGGACTTCAACTATTCTAATACAGACTGGGATAGTAATAGTGTAAAGGGCCGAGGGGGGGAAGAATTTCTGAAGTGTGTTCAGGAGAACTTTCTTGATCAGTACATTTCTGGCCCAACGAGGAAAGAGGTATTGCTGGATCTGGTTCTGGGCAATGAGGTGGGTCAAGTCGAGCCAGTGTCAGTAGGGAAACATTTAGGCCAAAGTGATCATAGTATCATAAGGTTTAGACTAGCTATGAAAAAGGATAGGGAGCAACCTAGAGTAAAAATACTTTATTGGAGGAAAGCCAATTTGTGTGGGTTGAGAATGGACCTAGCCCGGGTAAATTGGAATCAAAGATTTGCAAACAAAACTGCAACTGAATAATGGGCTGCCTTTAAAGAGATGGTTTGGGTACAGTCGAGGTACATTCCCACAAGGGGGAAACTTAGGGCAACCAAAGTCTGAGCTCCCTGGATGATGAAAGAGATAGAGAGTAAGATGAAGGAGAAAAAGGGGGCATATGACAGATGGCAGGTTGAGAATACAAGTGAGAACCAGGCTGAATATAGAAAGTTCAGAGGGAAATGAAAAAGGAAATAAAAGGGACAAAGAGAACATGAGAACATAAAAGGGAATCCAACAGTCTTCTATGGGCATATAAATAGTAAACGAATAGTAAGAGGAGGGGTGGGGCCAATTAGGGATCAAAGTGGAGACCTACGCATGCAGGCAAAGGGCTTGGCTGAGGTACTAATGAGTACTTTGCATTTGTCTTCACCAAGGAAGAAGGTGCTGCCAAAGTCATAGTGAAAGAGGAGGTAGTTGAGATGCTGGATTGGATAAAGGTTGATAAGGGGGAGGTACTAGAAAGTCTGACCGTATTTAAAGGAGCAAGAAGAGCAGATGCATCCTAGGATGCTGAGGGAAGTAATGGTGGAAATTGCAGAGGTACTGGCCATAATCTTCCAATCCTCCTTGGTGCCAGAGGACTGAAGAATTGCAAATGTTATACCCTTGTTCAAATAAGGGTATAAAGTTAAACCAAGCAACTACAGGCCAGTCAGTTTAACCTCAATAGTGGGGAAGCTTTCAGAAATGATAATCAGGGACAAAATTAACAGTCACTTGGACAAGTATGGATTAATTAAGGAAAGCTAGCACGGATTTGTTAAAGGCAAAATGTGATTAACAAACTTGATTGAGTTTTTTGATGAGGTAACAGAGAGGCTTGATAAGGGCAATGTAGTTGATGTGGTGTACATGGACTTCCAAAAGGCATTTAATAAAGTGCCACATAATAGGCTTACCAGCAAAGTTGAAGCCCATGGAATAAAAGGGACAAGTGGCAGCATAGATACTGCAGTGGAGTGTTATAAAGATACTCAACACAAGTATGTTTTGGAGAAAAGAATTGTTTATTATAAAGTACTCGATCGAGGGAGAGACACGAGTTCAGTAACTTGGTGACCCAAACCAGCCGTTCTCTTTGAACAATCGTCGGGTTACTGTTTTTATACAGTAAAATACATACAAAATCATGAAGTTCCGCGTGGAAGCTTTCTGTTGTGTCCTTAGATGCTCTAACAATGACTCCGCGAGGCACTGTGTTATACTTAGAAACATAGAAACATAGAAAATAGGTGCAGGAGTAGACCATTCGGCCCTTCGAGCCTGCACCACCATTCGATAAGATCATGACTGATCATTCCATCAGTATCCCTTTCCTACTTTCGCTCCATACCCCTTGATCCCTTTAACCATAAGGGCCATATCTAACTCCCTCTTGAATATATCCAATAAACTGACATCAACAACTCTCTGCGGCAGGGAATTCCACAGGTTAACAACTCTCTGAGTGAAGAAGTCTCTCCTCATCTCAGTCCTAAACGGCCTGCCCCTTATCCTAAGACTGTGTCCCCTGGTTCTGGACTTCTCCAACATTGGGAACATTATTCCCGCATCTAGCCTGCCAGTCCAGTCAGAATCTTATATGTTTCTATGGGATCCCCTCTCATTCCTCAAAACTCCAGTGTATAAAGGCCCAGTTGATCCAGTCTCTCCTCATATGTCAGTCCAGCCATCCCAGGAATCAGTCTGGTGAACCTTCGCCGCACTCCCTCAATAGCAAGAACATCCTTCCTCAGATTAGGAGACCAAAACTGAACACAATATTCCAGATGGGGCCTCACCAAGGCCCTGTACAACTGCAGCAAGACTTCCCTGCTCCTCTCCGCAAATCCCATTGCTATGAAGGCCAACATACCATTTGCCTTCTTCACTGCCTGCTGTACCTGCATGCCAACTTTCAATGACTGATGAACCATGACACCCAGGTCTCGCTGCACCTCCCCTTTTCCTAATCTGCCGCCATTCAGATAATATTCTGCCTTCGTGTTTTTGTCCCCAAAGTGGATAACCTCACATTTATCCACATTATACTGCATCTGCCATGCATTTGCCCACTCGCCTAACCTGTCCAAGTCACCCTGCAGCCTCTTAGCATCCTCCTCACAGCTCACACCGCCACCCAGCTTAGTGTCATCTGCAAACTTGGAGATATTACACTCAATTCCATCATCTAAATCATTGATGTATATTGTAAAGAGCTGGGGTCCCAGCACTGAGCCCTGTGGCACTCCACTAGTCACTGCCTGCCATTCTGAAAAGGACCCGTTAATCCCGACTCTCTGCTTCCTGTCTGCCAACCAGTTCTCTATCCACGTCAGTACATTATCCCCAATACCATGTGCTTTGATTTTGCACACCAATATCCTGTGTGGGACCTTGTCAAAAGCCTTTTGAAAGTCCAAATAAACCACATCCACTGGTTCTCCCTTGTCCACTCTACCAGTTACATCCTCAAAAAATTCCAGAAGATTTGTCAAGCATGATTACTCTTTCATAAATCCATGCTGACTTGGAGCAATCCTTTCACTACTCTCCAAATGCGCTGCTATTTCATCCTTAATGATTGATTCCAACATTTTCCCCACCACTGATGTCAGGCTAACCGGTCTATAATTACCTGTTTTCTCTCTCCCTCCTTTTTTAAAAAGAAGTGTTACATTAGCAACCCTCCAGTCCATAGGAACTGATACAGAGTCGGTAGAATGTTGGAAAATTATCACCAATGCATCCACTATTTCTAGGGCCACTTCCTTAAGTACTCTGGGATGTAGACTATCAGGCCCCGGGGATTTATCGGCCTTCTATCCCGTCAATTTCTCTAACACAATTTCCCGCC
The DNA here is from genome assembly GCF_044704955.1 of Pristiophorus japonicus. Classification (NCBI taxonomy): domain Eukaryota; kingdom Metazoa; phylum Chordata; class Chondrichthyes; family Pristiophoridae; genus Pristiophorus; species Pristiophorus japonicus. The sequence continues at coordinate 157,873,327 of NC_091986.1, forward strand.
TAATAAGGATATCCTTCAGTTCCTCCTTCTCACTAGACACTCGGTCCCCTAGTACATCCGGAAGGTTATTTGTGTCTTCCTTTGTGAAGACAGAACCAAAGTACGTGTTCAATTGGCCTGCCGTTTCTTTGTTCCCCATTATAAATTCATCCGAATCTAACTGCAAGTGACCTACGTTTGTCTTCATTAATCTTTTTCTATCCACATATCTATAGAAGCTTTTGCAGTCTGTTTTTATCTTTCCGGCAAGCTTCCTCTCATACTCTATTTTCCCCCTCTTAATTAAACCCTTTGTCCTCCTCTGCTGAATTCTAAAATTCTCCCAGTCCTCCGGTTTTCTGCTCTTTCTAGCTAATTTGTATGCCAATGACTGGGATGATTTCATTGGTGTAGGTGTGCAGCTTTGCCTGAACCAGGGCCAACTCGGGTCATTCAGCCGGATTGTCCCATAGCCTCTCAAAGGCTCCTTGATTCATCACTGACTGGCTCGCCCCCGTGTCCACTTCCATGAAGACTGGACTTCCCTCTATCTCGACTTTCATCTTCAGTGGGGAACACTCGGTGGTGCAGGTAACCATGCTGTGTACCTCCCCGTGGGACTGGGCTGCCTCTCTGTCTATCAATTCATAATCCACGCTGGATTCATAGCCATCTGTGGACTCCTCAACGACACACTGAGTCCTATTTCTTTTACACATTCGCTGGAGGTGGCCCTTTGTGCTGCAGCCTTTGCATACATAGTCTTTAAAATGGCACTGGTGAGCCCTGTGATTCCCTCCGTAACGCCAGCATGGTGATACTCGATTAGCCCCCCTCGGTGGACACTGAGGGAGAGTTTCAAGCTTTAAGCAAATTGGGAAAAAAAAATTAGCTGTTACCAGCCAGATATTTGGCCGAATATAGTGCCTATAATGGAGGGAGAGGAGGAGGCGACACAGCACGCTGTGGGGACTGACGCTGGCCAGAGCAGTGAGCTGGGAGAGGAGCACATTGGAGGGTGCTAAAGAGAGAGGAGGTTCTCGGACGAGGCAAATGCTTCCCTCCTGCAGGAGGTCGAGTTACGCTGGGGTGATTTGACACCGGCAGGGCATGGGAAGCCCACCCCAAAAGCTTACGAGAGGATATGAACCGAGAAAGCAGAGGTGGTCTCGTTGGCAACCAACGAGGTGCATGAGGGCAACCAATGCTGCAAACGATGGAACGACCTTGTCGAATCCGCAAGAGTATTACATTTATTTATATGTACTTATGTATTTATATCATTTGATTCGTAAGAATCATGAGTGACTATCATCAGATGTGAGGTCTTTCACTTTTACCGAGAATGTTGCAAAAGCCTGTGGTCATGGTGTACGTCTTTTGGTAAAGAATGATAATTATTATAATAATCATGTTTACATCTGTTGGTTATGTGTTGTGTCAGTCTCTATGACAGTACCTAGCAATGATATCACGCAATGATCTCATGCCATGTCGTCCTGTCACCGTTTACAGAAGGCGCTATCGACGATGAGGTCCGTGCAGAGGCGAACAGGTGGGGGGCAACCAATCCCTAGCGACATCACTGAGATGGAGGAGCGGGTGCTCGCACTCGTGGGGAAGCACACCCGGACAGCCACGCAAGCATCTGCAGACCATGAAGTGATGCCATGTGAGTAAAATAAACATCATTGGGTCATATAAAATCTATCGATGCCGCACCCACTCATATCCGAACAATTATATGTGATAGATGATTTCTAAAAGTGTCATAGAAATAATGCTGGCCTAATGAAAATCATTGCAATGCACAATGTGTTGATGGTCATGAAATGTGATGTCTGTGATGATCTTGATAGCTGTGGTGCTTTTGTCGTGCATTTGCTGTGTGTTGCGATGGAATCACCTTGTGACCCGAGCATCCCGTTCTCCTCTAATAACCTCATTTGTGTTTGCAGCTCAGCCAGCAGCACGGACCCAGGCAAGACCACAGAGGCCAGAAGGTGGGGGTGCGGGGCCCGACTCTCCGAACGATCCTACATCTGGTGCTGAGGAACTCCAATTGTCACCCGTCAATCCGCTGGGTCTGTTCTCCTCGGATGAGAGCGCGAACTTCGAGGAACCTGTATCGCCACGCTCCAGAAGTCATTCCACCCCAAGGCCATCGAGTGCTCCTCAAGCCATTCCCGCCTCCACTCTGGAGGTACCGGGCCCAAGCACCTCACCACAGACCACCCCATTTGTCCCCAGGACGGCGCCGACCCCGCAGAGGTTTCGTGGACGCGGCAGGTCTTTTCCACGAGCCCCGCGAGAGCGGAGAGATGGTACAGTTGTCCAGCAGGACTGTAGACTTTGGTGACCAGATCCTCGACGCATTGGGAGGCATATCCCGACAGCTGGCCACCATGACTGAGTACGTTCCGCGGATAGTGGAGGCTCTGGAGGCGATAACCAGGAACACTGCCGGCACGGCACTCCACCCCTAGATTCCGCACAACCACTGCCAACGATAGATGAGAGGCAGGACCAAGATTCTGCTTCTGGATCCGAGAATGTTCCCACCTCGGCAGCCGCGCTCCAGTACCCATGCAACCACCGCCTCTGCCTTCATTCCCTCCAATGAGGCACCGCCTGAGGAACTCTTCGGCCAGGCGGCGTGCAGCGAGGAGGTAAAGAGGTAGAGGAGGGGAGAAGAAGGGGAGGTGGGAAGAAAAGTGAGGTGCATGTCCGCAGGTGATGGCTGTGTTATATCTGGGTGTATGCAATTTTTGTAATGTATGGGGGGAGGGGGTCACCCTCCTGCTTTGCCTTTGTATTCTGTGTTGCTGGACATGTTGACCATTTGATTGATGTCAATGGTCGAAAATGTGAGGTGGAGATGGGGTGTTTTTGCCCGTGATACTTATGATTTCAGACCAATGGTTGTATAAAATGTTTTTTATTCAACATAACCTTGTTATGGATTGTCTCAGATAGCTGGACTGTTACACACTGGTGATTCCTTAAATGAAAGGATGAGATAAAACTTAACTTGAATCAACTTAAACTTTAACTGGCACCAAGATAATGGGCACCATTGATGTCTGAGCTGCACATACACACAGAGAGAGAAAATGGGGAATTATAGATCGGTTAGCCTGACATCTGTAGTGGGGAAAATGTTGGAATCAATTCTTAAAGATGAAATAGCAGTGCATTTGGAAAGCAGTGACAGGATTGGTCCAAGTCAGCATGGATTTATAAAAGGGAAATCATGCTTGACAAATCTAGAATTTTTTGAAGATGTAACTAGTAGAGTGGAAAACAAAGAAACATAGAAACATAGAAAATAGGTGCAGGAGTAGGCCATTTGGCCCTTCGAGCCTGCACCATCATTCGATAAGATCATGGCTGATCATTCACCTCAGTACCCCTTTCCTGCTTTCTCTCCATACCCCTTGATCCCCTTAGCCGTAAGAGGCATATCTAATTCCCTCTTGAATATATCCAATGAACTGGCATCAACAACTCTCTGCAGCAGGAAATTCCACAGGTTAACAACTCACTGAGTGAAGAAGTTTCTCCTCATCTCAGTCCTAAATGGCCTATCACTTATCCTAAGATGGTGTCCCCTGGTTCTGGGCTTCCCCACATCGGAACAATCTACCCGCATCTAACCTGTCCCGTCCCTTCAAAATCTTGTATGTTTTTATGCGATCTCCACTGATCCTTCTAAACTCCAATGTATAAAGGCCCAGTTGATCCAGTCTCTGTGTCAGTCCAGCCATCCCGGGAATCAATCTGGTGAACCCTCGCTGCACTCCCTCAATAGCAAGAACGTCCTTCCTCAGATTAGGAGACCAAAACTGAACACAATATTTCAGGTGAGGCCTGACCAAGGTCCTGTACAACTGCAGTAAGACCTCCTTGCTCCTATACTCAAATCCCCTAGCTAGAAGGCCAACATATCATTTGCCTTCTTCACCGCCTGCTGTACCTGTATGCCAACTTTCAATGACTGATGAACCATGACACCCAGGTCTCATTGCACCTCCCCTTTTCGTAATCTGCCGCCATTCAGATAATATACTGTCTTCGCGTTTTTGCCCCCAAAATGGATAACCTCACATTTATCCACATTATATCGCATCTGCCATGCATTTGCCCACTCACCTAATCTGTCCAAGTCACCCTGCAGCCTCTTAGTGTCCCCCTCACAGCTCACACTGCCACCCAGTTTAGTGTCATCTGCAAACTTGGAGATATTACACTCAATTCCTTCATCCAAATCATTGATGTATATTGTAAAGAGCTGGGGTCCCAGCACTGAGCCCTGCGGCACTCCACTGGTCACTGCCTGCCATTCTGAAAAGGACCCGTTTATCCCGACTCTCTGCTTCCTGTCTGCCAACCAGTTCTCTATCCATGTCAGTATATTACCCCCAATACCATGTGTTTTGATTTTGCACACCAATCTCTTGAGTGGGACCTTGTTAAAAGCCTTTTCAAAGTCTAACTACACCACATCCACTGGTTCTCCCTTGTCCACTCTACCAGTTACATCCTCAAAAAATTCCAGAAGATTTTTCAAGCATGATTTCCCTTTCATAAATCCATGCTGACTTGGACCGATCCTGTCACTGCTTTCCAAATGCACTGCTATTTCAGCCTTAATGATTCCAACATTTTCCTCACCACTGATGTCAGGCTAACCGGTCTATAATTACCCGCTTACTCTCTTCCTCCTTTTTAAAAAGGGGTGTTAGATTATCTACCCTCCAGTCTATAGGAACTGATCCAGAGTCGATAGACTGTTGGAAAATGATCACCAATGCATTCACTATTTCTCGGGCCACTTCCTTAAGTACTCTGGGATGCAGACTATCAGGCCCCGGGGATTTATCGGCCTTCAAACCCATCAATTTCCCTAACACAATTTCCCGCCTAATAAAGATATCCTTCAGTTTCTCCTTTTCACTAGACCCTCGGTCCGCTAGTACTTCCGGAAGGTTATTTGTGTTTTCCTTCATGAAGACAGAACCAAAGTATTTATTCAGTTGGTCTGACATTTCTTTGTTCCCCATTATAAATTCACCTGAATCCAACTGCAAGGAACCTACGTTTATCGTCAATAATCTTTTTCTCTTCACATATCTGTAGAAGCTTTTATAGTCAGTTTTTATGTTCCCGGCAAGCTTCTTCTCATACTCTATTTCCCCCCTCTTAATTAAACCCTTTGTCCTCCTCTGCTGAATTGTAAATTTCTCCCAGTCTTCAGGCTTGCTGCTTTTCCTGGCCAATTTATATGCCTCTTCCTTGGATTTAATACTATCCTTACTTCCCTTGTTAGCCACGGTTGAGCCACCTTCCCTGTTTTATTTTTATTACACACAGGGATGTACAATTGCTGAAGTTCATCCATGTGATCTTTAAATGTTTGCCATTGCCTATCCACCGTCAACCCTTTGAGTATCATTTGCTAGTCTATTCTTGCCAATTCACGCCTCAAAACCATCGAAGTTACCTTTCCTTAAGTTCAGGAACCTAGTTTCTGAATTAACTGTGTCATTCTCCATCCGAATAAAGAATTCTACCATGTCATGGTCACTCTTCCCCAAGGGGTCACGCATAACAAGATTGCTAATTAGTCCTTTCTCATTCCACATCACCCAGTCTAGGATGGCCAGCTCTCTGGTTGGTTCCTCGACATATTGGGCTACAAAATCATCCCCAATACACTCCAGGAAATCCTCCTCCACTGCATTGCTACCAGTTTGGTTAGCCCAATCAATATGTAGATTAAAGTCACCCATGATAACTGCTGTACCTTTATTACATGCATCCCTAATTTCTTGTTTGATGCTGTCCCCAACCTTACTACTACTGTTTGGTGGTCTGTACACAACTCCCACTAGTGTTTTCTGCCACTTGGTATTCCGCAGCTCTACCCATACAGATTCCACATCATCCAAGCTAATGTCCTTTCTTATTATTGCATTAATTTCCTCTTTAAGCAGCAATGTCACCCCGCCTCCTTTTCCTTTCTGTCTATCCTTCCTAAATTTTACTCCCCCTGGATGTTGAGTTCCCAGCCTTGGTCACCCTGGAGCCATGTCTCCGTGATGCCAATTACATCATACCCGTTAACTGCTATCTGCGCAGTTAATTCATCCAACTTATTCCGAATACTCCTCGCATTGAGGCGCAGAGCCTTCAGGCTTGTCTTTCGAACACACTTTGCCCCTTTAGAATTTTGTTGCTTTTTGCCTTAGGTTTCTCTGCCCTCCACTTTTACTGTTCTTCTTTCTATCTTTTGCTTCTGCCACCATTCTACTTCCCTCTGTCTCCCCGCATAGGTTCCCATCCCCCTGCCATATTAGTTTAACTCCTCCCGAACAGCACTAGCAAAAACTCCGCCTAGGACATTGGTTCCGGTCCTGCCCAGGTGCAGACCATCCGGTCTGTACTGGTCCCACCTCCCTCAGAACCGGTTCCAATGTCCCAGGAATTTGAATCCCTCTTTGCTGCACCACTGCTCAAGCCACGTATTCATCTGAGCTATCCTGCGATTCCTACTCTGACTAGCACATGGCACTGGTAGCAATCCTGAGATTACTACTTTTGAGGTCTTACTTTTTTATTTAGCTCCTAGCTCCCTAAATTCATCGCATTGGACCTCATCCCTTTTTTTTCCTATATCGTTGGTACCTATATGCACCACGACCACTGGCTGCTCACCCTCCCTTTTCAGAATGCCCTGCAGCCGCTCCGAGACATCCTGGAGTCTCGGTTGCGGACGCAGAAAGGTCTATCTATTCCCCTTACAATTGAATCTCCTATCACTATAGCTCTCCCACTCTTTTTCCTGCCCTCCTGTGCAGCAGAGCCACCCACGGTGCCATGAACTTGGCTGCTGCTGCCCTCCCCTGATGAGTCATCCCCCCCCAACAGTACCCAAAGTGGTGTATCTGCTTTACAGGAGGGTGACGGTAGAAGACCCCTGCACTACCTTCCTTGCACTGCTCTTCCTTTTGGTCATCCATCCCCTATCTGGCTGTGTACCCTTTTCCTGCAATAAGACCAACTCACTAAACATGCTATTCACGTCATTCTCAGCATCGTGCATGCTCCAGAGTGAATCTACCCGCAGCTCCAGTGCTGCAATGCGGTCCGTCAGGAGCTGCAGGCGGATACACTTCCCGTACACGTAGTCGTCAGGGACACCGGAAGCGCTCTGACTTCCCACATAGTACAGAAGGAGCATAACACGTGTCCGAGCTGTCCTGCCATGACTTAGATAAACTTAAATTGGCAACAACAAGACTAAAGGTTACTTGCTGATATAGAAAAGAAAAAGAAAAACTACTCACCAATCATCAGCCAATCACTTACCCATTGGCTGTGACGTCACCTTTTGATTTCTTTCTACTTCTTTTTTGCCTCCCTGCTGCTGCTGCACCAGCTCAGCTTTTGTCGGCCTCCTCGACATCCTGCTCAGCCTCCTGACTCCCCGCTGGCCTCACGATCTGCCAACGGTCCTGTTGGGCTTCTTGTAGGTCTCCTCGACGTCCCGTTCCACCTCCTGACTCCCCGCTGGCCTCATGAACTGCCGACGGTCCTGTTGACCCTCTTCAACAAGGGAGAACCAGTGGATGTGGTGTATTTGGACTTTCAAAAGGCTTTTGACAAGGTCCCACACAAGAGATTAGTGTGCAAAATTAAAGCACATGGCATTGGAGATAATGTACTGATGTGGATAGAGAACTGGTTGGCAGACAGGAAGCAGAGAGTCGGGATAAACAGGTCCTTTTCAGAATGGCAGGCAGTGACTAGTGGGGTGCCGCAGGGCTCAGTGCTGGGATCCCAGCTATTTACAATATACATTAATGATTTAGATGAAGAAATTGAATGTAATATCTCCAAGTTTGCAGATGACACTAAGGAGGGTGGCTTTGTGAGCTGTGAGGAGGATGCTAAGAGGCTGCAGGGAGACTTGGACAGGTTAGGTGAATGGGCAAATGCATGGCAGATGCAGTATAATGTGGATAAATGTGAAGTTATCCACTTTGGGGGCAAAAACATGAAGACAGAATATTATCTGAATGGCGGCAGATTAGGAAGGGGAGGTGCAACGAGACCCGGGTGCAATGGTACATCGGTCATTGAAAGTTGGCATGCAGGTACAGCAGGCAGTAAGAAGGCAAATGGTATGTTGGCCTTCATAGCTAGGGATTTGAGTATAGGAGCAGGGAAATGTTACTGCAGTTGTGCAGGGCCTTGGTGAGGCCTCATCTGAAATATTGTGTTTAGTTTTGGTTGCCTAATTTGAGGAAGGATGTTCTTGCTATTGAGGGAGTGCAGCGAAGGTTCACCAGACTGATTCCCGGGATGACAGAACTGACATATGAGGAGATATTGGATCGACTGGGCCTGTATTCACTGGAGTTTAGAAGGATGAGAGGGGATCTCATAGAAACATATAAAATTCTGACTGGACTGGGCAGGTTAGATGCAGAAAGAATGTTCCCGATGTTGGGGAAGTCCAGAACCAGGGGTCACAGTCTAAGAATAAGGGGTAAGTCATTTAGGACCAAGATGAGGAGAAACTTCTTCACTCAGAGAGTTGTTAACCTGTGGAATTCTCTACTGCAGAGAGTTGTTGATGCCAGTTCGTTGGATATATTCAAGAGGGAGTTAGATATGGCCCTTACGGCTAAAGGGATCAAGGGGTATGGAGAGAAAGCAGGAAAGGGGTACTGAGGTGAAGGATCAGCCATGATTTTATTGAATGGTGGTGGAGGCTCGAAGGGCCGAATGGCCTACTCCTGCACCTATTTTCTATGTTTCTATGTTTCTATGTTTCTATGTTTCTATATCAGCATTGTCACTCACAGCAACGTTCTTTCAGGGAAATAGTTCAGTTATGAGCTCCTTACATTAGAGTCTTGCAGCTATGTAGCCACCACAGGCCCTTTCCTGTGGTCTGGATGGGTGCGTGGGCATGGTTGCATAGTCAGCCTGATTGTCTGGCCCTAGCTCAGCCTGCAGCTCCTCGTCCCCCTCTTCCTCTCTCTCCTGAAGTGGACCATTCTGGCAATTCTTGTCACCTCCTGATAGCCGGGTTGTGCAGCATGGAGCACACAACCACGAATTTATCTACTTGCTCAGGGTTGTATTGTAGCTCCCCTCGTGAATGCTCCAGGCATCTAAAGCACTGCTTGAGCACAGTAATTGTTTTCTGAACCATATTGCGTGTGTCTTTGTGGCTCTGGTTGTATCGCTTCTCGGCCTCGGTGTGGGTGTCACGCAGAGGGGTCATCAGCCAGATGGCTAGGACATATCAGTTGTCACCAAGCATCCAGCATTGTCCTTGTGGCTGACTCTTAAAGATGTCAGAGACAGCGCTGTCATGCAGGATATGAGCCTCATCGAAGGTGCCCAGACATTTGGCATTCACTGCCATTATTATCAGGTTGTGGTCGACAACTAGTTGGACCTTCATGGAGTGAAATCCTTTTCAGTTATGAAAAAGCTCTGGGTCCTGAGAAGGTGCCCGCATGGCGATGTGAGTGCAATCTATTGCTCCCTGCACCCCGGGGAACTTAGCAATGCAGTAGAATGCTCCAGTCCTGTCAGTCTGAGCCTCCGTGGTCATGGGGAAGCTGATAAAGTCCATCCTATATGCATACAGGGCCTCCATGACCTGTCTAATGCAGCGATGGGTTGCATGGTGAGACAAGAGGGGAAATCTCGACCACGGAGGCCCGAAAGGAACCGGACGTGTAGAAAGACAGTGCCGCGGTGACCTTGACCTTGACCGACACTGATGTCCTGATGGCAGGCTGCATATGTGGTCTGATGAGCTCACATACTTTATTGATCATCACCTTGTGGAAGAGCAGTCTCCGAATGCAAGTGTGCTCAGACACGTCGAGGTAAGACCACTTTTCCCTGTAAGTGCGGGGTGTGTATTGTCTGGACCTCCTCCTCATTCTGGCATGTCTTAGATTGGGCAAATAATGATATGCATTAGACATTGAGCCATTTGCAGTCTGCAGCATCTGCGTATTAATCGATGCAGGCTGAGAAATGTCTGGCCCCATTCCAATGAAAGTATAATAGCGATTGATCAGAGCAATAATTTCCACACTAAAAGATACCACATTAAACCCCAATCATCCAGAGTCTGAAAAGTTATCTGTTGAGATGGTCACTTCACCTGAGATGAACTCCAGAATCAATCCAAACTCACCCAAAGTTGAAGCAGCCTTTAGAATGAAGCGACCTGCAATTTGAAAAATGGCGCTCACACCGCTGTGATTCGTTCAGAACAGTTCCACTTTTTCTGAGTGGTGTTTTGGGCGAGCGATATTCTGGGCAAGATGCGTGCGAGGTGCTGAAAGTGACGCTGGGCGAAATCCTGGGTGTTAGTTTCGGCAAATTTGATCTTTACGACAAAATAGCATGGGCGGTTGGTATTATTGAATCTCGGTGTTAATGAGGTGCGGAAAGTAATGCTGGACGATATTATGGTCATTGGTTTCAGCCATTGTGATGATTCTGCCCAAAAAAAGTGGGCTGGCTGTATTATTTTTTTCCCAGCATTACGTACATGGGAAAAGTAACGCTCGGCGATAAATGTCCAAAAAATGCCCGTCAGTTTCCATTTTGTGGCTAAATGTGCGATATCTGGGCATTATACCTCATTTCAGCGTTAAAATGGACATTAAGTGGGCATTATGCATGCAAAAATAATAGAAAATCTAGCCCTTAGATTGGGTGTTTAGGGCATAATTTCAAAATTTGCAGATGACACAAAACTTGGAAGTATAGTGAACAGCAAGGAGGATATAGACCGTGGGCCGAAGCTTGTTTTCTTGCCTAGATTTTTAGTTCCGTAGTCTCCATGTGGGAAGTACCTAGAACCATGCTAATTATGTTAAACATATGTATCTGAAGCAAAAAACAAATGTTCCCAAGTCTGAAAATTGAGTGTTACTGAGAAATGGCCAAAAACAAAGGGCCCAAAATTCGTCACCATTTAGTGTCAAATTTTTGGAGTTATCAGTGTGTTTTGGAGCTAACTTAATTTTGCAACTTACACCAAGGGTATAACGCCGTCCTTAACAGGTCATGGCCGATTTTTTAGTTAACATTTTTATGACATCACTCGGAGTCAAACCCACCCGTAACGCCATTTTTGCCTGTTTTTGCGGGTTTCGCCAATAAGGATTTTTTTCAAAAACTGGGGACCGCTTTGAAAAACCTTATCTTACCGAATCGGAGTCAGATAGAAATCGGTGTAACAGACGTCATCTTGTTTATCGGAGCTGAGTTTTCGGTTTTGGTGGGAGGGAACAAGACTTATATTATATCCAAAGGAATGAAAAATGTTTGCTTGTGCAGAGGGAAAAGAGAAACTTTATTTATTGCAGTAAATTGCGAGTTGAAGTTCCACCACCGAACCGCTGCTCACCAGCCTCAACACACACAGGGTCGGAGTGCCGGCCGTCTGGATCGCTTCCTCGGCCGGACACAGGAGCACGGCATTGGCTTCCAAAGAAGCCGGGTGCGGGAGGTGGAAGCCAAGCCAAGGAAAGGGGCGGCAGTGGGGGTTCCTTTCGGCCAGGGATAGGGATGGCAATGGGGGGGCCATTTGTGAGCCGTCGGCTGGGACGGGGAGTTCCAGCATCAAAACATTCCCAGGGCAGGTACAGCACAGATACAAAAGCAAAATACTGCATTCTAGAATAAAAAAAGAAAATGCTGGAAATCACAGCGGGTCGGCACGGGAAAAATCAGCCCGGGTTAGCTACAGAATAAAGCTGTACAATTACACGTTACCCTGGAAACCTGCGCAGAACGGGACCTCAGTTTTTTGGTGCTATCAATTAGCTCCTCCCACAGAAGCTAAGGTCTTTCTGCGCGGCACCAAATTCAGAGAAAAATGGTGAAACTTCAGATTTTTTTTTCGCGCTACTTCAGCTTAAAAAATCGTCCGATAATCTTAAATAGCGGCAAAAGAATGTGGAATTTTGGGCCCAAAGAAAAACATAAAAATGGATTTTCTTTTCCCTAGCAACGGTGACATATCAGCGCTACTGCTAAATTTTAAGCATTGATTGTGTAAGAATTAGTAAAAAGTATCACTGAGGACATCTGAGGCCTGGATGCATCAGATGATGCAGTTATACATAAATCTAAGTTTTGTTTTCATATCCGTTGTTATGAAAGAAATCTTATCATAGCAATCATTTATTTCACACACACTTATTGACATTTCAGACAGACACCAGCCCTCATTTGTCAACCATGTAATTATAATAATAATTATAATAATAAAAGTAATAGTATTGATTTTTTTTTAAAGCTAGAAGTACTGAAAAAACAAAATAGATCTGAAAAAAAGTTAGAAGCTGAAAAGGAATTCATATCTATGAATCATCATCAGAATCAAGGATATCTGCTTCCTCAGCCCTCGAAGTCTCCGGCAAAGATGCAACATTCTCACAACCTACACACGAGCAAATGTCGGTGCAAGATAGCTTGTTGAGAAGACAAGAGCACCCTCCTTGTGCACACTGGAACTTTTGCATGAACAATATGCAAGCTCCATTACACTTGCTGATGCTGGAGGAAGTGTCATCCAGTCGGTGACAAGTGCATCATCTTCAAGTTTCCACCCATGGTCCTTTGGGATTTCCAGCATCTTCTCGAGACTTCGCTTGTGAATTGCAGACTGGTAATTGGCATGCTGTTTATGCTTGTACAGTGAACCTTTATTTGGTGGCAAGTACTTCTTTGCATAACTTCCGGTCTTGAACATTTGACATCTGGCCTGGTTTACATCTCTGCATCCACTCTGCCCGTAGAGTTCACAAGTGTACTAGATGCACTTGTGCTTGTTTCTGAAAGCAAATCACTGACTGCCTTCTCAATAACTTCTTCGCTTGCAAGATCTTCTACAAAAACAAGATCACTCTCATTACTATGTGATGATCTGACAAATTTCAGGAAAGGATAAGATTTCTGCATTCTACGTTTAAGATTATACATTTTATAAGAAGAAGCATCGATAACCCTTTTCTCAAAAATGTATTTCTTAAATAAACTGTTCAGCTTTGTCATTCTAAGAACGTTAAGGTTCTTTACAATCCTGCCCTCTATCACTGTATCACAGAAGTGCCTATATCCTGTCTGGTAGAGGTTGCCTTCTGGAGGGTCTTCCTGCTCCTTTCTGGTCAGAAATCTGGTCATCATAGGCAGTCCCTCGGAATCAAGGAAGACTCGCTTCCACTCTAAAAATGAGTCCTTAGGTGACTGAACCGTCCAATACGAGAGCCACAGTCCCTGTCACAGGTGAGACAGATAGTCATTGAGGGTAAGGGAAGGTGGGACTGGTTTGCCGCATGCTCTTTCTGCTGCCTACGCTTGATTTTTGCATTCTCTCGACGATGAGACTCGAGGTGCTCAGCGCCCTCCCGGATGCACTTTCTCCGCTTAGGGCGGTCTTTGGCCAGGGACTCCTAGGTGTCAGTAGGGATGTTGCACTTTATCAGGGAGGCTTTAAGGGTATTCTCTGCCCACCTTTGGCTCGTTTGCCGTGAAGGAGTTCCGAGTAGAACACTTGCTTTGGGAGTCTCGTGTCTGGCATGTGAACAATGTGGCCTGCCCAGCGGAGCTGATCAAGTGTGGTCAGTGCTTCAATGCTGGGGATGTTGGCCTGATCGAGGATGCTAACGTTGGTACATCTGTTCTCCCAGGGGATTTGCAGGATCTTGCGGAGACATCGTTGGTGGTATTTCTCCAGCGACTTGAGGTGTCTACTGTACATTGTTAGGTATACAAAAACTTCACAAGGCTGAGTACTGTGAGCTAAACTTAGTGTGACCTTAGTCTTCTTTATTACAACTCCAGAGTGCCTAAACAACATGACAGCCAACCTGCTATACTGGCCCTGCACATGTGTGCAGGTGACCATTAGGACTCCAACAGTCACGCCCTCTGGTGGCATAGTTACATACATAACATCACTCCCCCCCCAAAGTCTTTGGTACAAGTTATTTACAAGTTGAGGCGATCCGGAACCCTTCGCTCCCTGGTTGATCGTCTAAGTTCAATCCCTGGCGTGTGTGAGTTGGTCGGACCATTGCTGTACTGCACCGCGGCTGGTCTGACCGGACTGTCAGGAACGGTGGGTTCATCCTTGTGATTGACAGCGTGGTTGATTGCTGGTTGGGTGTGTGTTGGTGGATCGTCGATGGTGATGTCCTCTTCAAGTTGTTCCTGGTTGTCAGTAAATCACAATTTGGTCTGATCTAAATTCTTTCTGCACGTTTGGCCATTTAACAGTTTGAATTCTGAGCTGGTGAATCATGGTCCATTGTCGCTGACAAGGACGTTGGGCAAGCCATGGGTGGTGAACATGGCCCAGAGGCTTTCAATGGTGGCTGTGGACGTGCTGGATGACACGATTACGCATTCAATCCATTTGGAGTAAACGTCCACAACTACTAAAAACATCTTTCCAAGAAAGGGGCCGGCAAAATTTACATGGATCCTGGACCACAGTTTGGAGAGCCATGACTACAGACTCAGTGGAGCCTCCCTTGGTACATTGCTCAGATGCGAGCAAGTGTTGCACTGATGCACGCATGACTCCAAGTCCAAGTCAATGCCGCGCCACCAAACATGCCACCTGGCAATTGCCTTCATCATAACAATGCCTGGGTGGGTACTGTGTATGTCACGTATAAACGTTTCCCTGTCTTTTTTTGGCAAAACCATGCAATTACCCCATAAGAGACTGGATGGACATTTCACCTTTGCATCGGTGAAACGACTTAATTTCATCTTGCATTTCCCTGGGAACTGCCGACCAGTTCCCATTTAGGATGCAACTCTTTACTAATGATAGCACAGGATCCTGGTTGGTCCAGGTCCTGATCTGGCGAGCTGTGACGGGTGACCCCTCGCTCTCAAAAGCATCCATGACCAATAGCAAGTCTGTGGGCTGCGCCATTTCAACCCCAGTGGTGGGTAATGGTAGGCCGGCTGAGAACATCGGCACAGTTATCAGTGCCTGGTCTGTGGCGGATAACATAGTCATAGGCGGACAATGTTAGTGCCCATCTTTGGATGCGGGACGAAGCATTGGTGTTTATACCTTTGCTCTCTGAAAACAGCGAAATGAGCAGCTTGTGGTCAGTTTCAAGCTCAAACCGAAGTCCAAATAGGTATTGGTACATTTTCTTAACCCCATGTACACATGTTAACGCATCTTTCTCGACCAAACTATAGGCTCTCTCAGTCTTAGACAGACTTCTGGACGTGTATGCAACCAGTTGGAGGTTGCCCGATACATTGGCTTGCTGTAACACACAGCCGACCCCGTACGATGAGGCATCACAAGCTAGCACTAAACACTTACATGGGTCATAGTGTAACTTATTTGAACATAGCAGGTTCCTGGCCTTCTCAAAGGCTGTGTCTTGAGATTTGCCCCAAACCCAGTCGTCACCCTTACGTAGCAACATGTGCAAAGACTCTAACAACGTGCTCAACCCGGGTGGAAAGTTACAGAAATAGTTGAGGAGTCCCAGGAATGAATGCCGCTCCGTCACATTCTGTGGTCGGGGTGCATTCTTGATGGCCTCTGTCTTTGAGTCCGTGGGCCTGATGCCATCTGCTGCAATCTTTCTCCCCAAAAATTCGACTTCTGGCGCCAGGAAAACACACTTGGAGCGTTTCAGCCTGAGTCCCACTCTGTCTAGGCGACTTAGAACCTCTTCCAGGTTGTGTGTTCGATGGTGTCACGACCGGTGATCAGGATGTCGTCTTGAAACACATTGGTGCGCGGAACAGATTTCAGCAAACTCTCCATGTTTCTCTGGAAAATGGTTGCAGCCGAGCGAATCCCAAAAGGGCACCTGTGGTACATAAACAGTCCTTTGTGTGTGTTGATGCATGTCACCTTTTTGAAGATTCAGCCAGTTCCTGTGTCATGTAAGTGGAGGTTAGGTCCAACTTAGTGAACGACTTACCCCCGCTATCGTTCCAAACAGGTCATCCGCCTTGGGCAGCAGGTACTGGTCCTGTAGTGAGACTCCGCAGATTCTGACCGTGTCATCGCTTTTCAACACCGGAACAATTGGACTGGCCCACTCATTGAACTCGACTGGCAATATGATTCCTTCGTGTTGGAGTCTGTCCAGTTCGATCTCGACTTTCTTCCTCATCATGCACGGAACCACTCGAACTTTGTGACGGGCCGTGCATCGGGGCCTAGATGAATTTGTACCTTGGCGCCTGTGAAGTTGCCGATGGCTGGTTCGAATAATGAGGGAAACTTGCTCAGCAGTTTGGGCCTTTGTGCCATATTACCTGACAGTTTCTCGAAAGCCTTCTAGCTCATTATTGACTGACTCGCACCCGTGTCTAACTCCATGGATACTGGAACTCCATTTAATATGATTTTCAGCATTGTAGGAGGGCTCTTGGTGGTGAAGGTATGTACCCCATACACTTCTTCCTCGGGTTGAGTTGCCTGTGCTGCGTGATTCGCGCCGGATCGATCATCCTCTGCCACGTGGTATGTCGCAGCATGGTTGCACATTCACTGGAGGTGCCCCATTGTTGCGCAGCCTTTGCACATGTAGTGCTTGAATCGACATTGATGGGCCCGATGATTACCCCCGCAGTGTCAACACGGTGCTAATGGATTCACATTCACCCCCGATGGCGGACTCTGAGCCCTGCCATATGCAGTTCGACTCATTTTATGCACAGTACTTGCCGGTGAGCTTCGATGTTGAGAAGATATCTGTTTGGTGTTATTGTCCGTGGCCATGCATGGCTGGGCGATCCCGATGGCCCTGCTCAGGTCTACGGTTTCGGAGAATGACCTCATGGCTGATGCCCAGCACGAAAATGTCCCGCAGCATTTGCCCAACACAGCTCCAAAATCACAAGGTCCCACGAGGCGTCTCAGGTCGGCGACATATTCGCCACGTCCTGGCCCCCGGAGCGATGGTGCATGTAAAAACGATATCTGGCCATGAGGATACTCTCCTTCGGCTTGAGGTGGTCCAGGACCAGCGTGCACAACTCTGTATATTCCTTCTCCATTGGTTTTGTCGGTGCGAGCAGATTCTTAATGAGGCCGTATATTTTAGGCCCACAGATGGTGAGGAGAACCGCCCTGCGATTGGCCGCATTACTGTCTCCTTCCAGTTCATTGGCCATGAAGTACTGGTCGAGACGCTCGCCGAAGGCTTCCCAATCATCACCCTCTGCAAATCTCTCGAATATTCCAAAGGCAGCCATGCTTGCGTGAAGGTTCGTATTCTGTTACTCGTCGCCAATTGTTAGGTATACAAGAACTCCACGAGGCTGAGTACCATGAGCTAAACTTAGTATGACATTAGTCTTCTTTATTACAACTCCAGAGTGTCTAAACAACATGGCAGCCAACCTGCTATACTGGCCCTGCACGTGTGTGCAGGTGACCATTCGGACTCCAACAGTCACGCCCTCTGGTCACAAGTATTAAATAATTACATACATAATGTCATGTATCCTACATGGCTACTGTTGGTACTATCACAAGGTGTGTCACCAGAAGGCACAGCAGTGGGAGACTTGTAGGTTACCTGCACAGGTGTGCCTGGCCTAGTATAAAAGGCAGGCCACCAGGTGTGATCCTCACTCTGAAATTATCAATAAAGCACTAAGGTCACTACAGTTCGAATACAACACATTGCCTCGTGGAGTCATTATTAGAGCATCTAAGGACATAACTGTTGTATGGAGAAAGAGTCAGACTGAACACTGTGAGCTCAAAGTAACGTGCGACCGGAGTCTTTTATTGCAGTTCTCCCGAGTGCCTCTCCAACTGTGAGGCCTCCTTAAATACCTGTGCTCCCAAAGGATTATGGGATCTCTTGGGACTCCAGGGGATGAGCACTCTGGTGGCTGTACAGAGTTAATACAAGTTTACATATATAACAACACTCCCCCACCCAAAGTCAATAGTGTAACTATTTACAATGTGTGTCAATCAGGGGCCCTTCTTGCCGTGGTTGATCGTCTCGGTGTGAAAGCTGGGATTGTTGAATCGTTTGTTGGGCCCTCACTGGGCTGCTGTGCAGTTGGCCTTGCCGGGCTGCCTGGTGTGGTGAATCCTGCTGGGCTGCTGTGGATGATGGGTTCAGCTTCGTGGTCAATCGTGGTGCCTGTTGCCACTGGTGTGTATATTGGGGGATCAAAAAAGGTAGGGTCCAAGGTGGGTTGCTCAGGATAGTCCGTGAACCTGAGTTTGATTTGGTCCAAGTGTTTCCGGTGAATGGGTCCATTTGAAAGTTTGACTCGAAACACCCTGCTCCCCTCTTTGGCCACGACAGTGCCGGGAAGCTACTTGGGACCTTGTCCATAATTCAATACAAATACAGGATCATTGATTTCAATATCGCGTGACCCATTTGCGCTATCATGGTATGTTCTTTGTTGAAGCCGCCTGCTCTCTACCTATTCATGTAGATCAGGGAGAACTAACAAGAGCCTTGTCTTAAGTGCTCTTTTCATGAGCAGTTCAGCGGGTGGGATCCCAGTGAGTGAGTGTGGTCTCGTGCGGTAGCTAAGCAGGACTCGGGACAGGCGAGTCTGCAGTGAGCCTTCAGTTATTCTCTTCAAGCCTTGCTTGATGGTTTGCACTGCTCTCCCTGCCTGACCATTGGATGCTGGTTTAAACAGGGCAGATGTGACATGTTTGATCCTGTTACGGGTCATGAATTCTTTGAACTCAGCACTGGTAAAACATGGCCCGTTGTTGCTCACCAGGACGTCGGGTAGGCCGTGTGGGCAAACATGGAGTACTCGTCGACAACCACAAGGAACATTTTACCCAAGAATGGGCCTACATAGTCGACGTGTACCCTGGACCATGGTTTGGAGGGCCAAGACTTAGCGGCGCCTCCCTGGGTAAATTGCTTAACTGCGAGCATGTATTACATCTGTGAACGCAGGACTCTAAGTCCGCATCAATACCGGGCCACCACACGTGGGATCTGGCTATCACTTTCATCATTATGATGCCTGGGTGGGTACTGTGGAGGTCATTGATAAAGGTTTTTCTCCTCTTCTTGGGAACCACTACTCGATTGCCCCACAGAAGGCAGTCTGCCTGTATAGACATTTCATCTTTGCGCCGCTGGAACGGCTTTATCTCTTCCTGCATTTCCACTGGGACACTGGACCAGCTCCCGTGAAGCACACAGCTTTTGACTAAAGATAATAAGGGGTCCTGGCTCATCCAGGTTTTGATCTGCTGGGCAGTGACGGGTGATTGCTCACTCTCAAATGCTTCCATAACCATGGCTAGATCTGCGGGCTGCGCCATTTCCACCCCCGTGGTGGGCAATGGCAGCCTACTGAAAGCATCGGTGCAGTTTTCTGTGCCTGGCCTGTGGCGGATGGCGCAGTTGTATGCGGACAACGTCAGCGCCCATCTCTGGATGTGGGCCAATGCGTTGGTATTTATCCCCTTACTCTCGGAAAACAGGGATATTAGTGGCTTATGGTCAGTTTCCAATTCGAATTTTAGCCCAAACAGGTATTGATGCATTTTCTTTACCCCAAACCCACACGCTAACACTTCTTTCTCAATCATGCTGTCGGCTCTTTCAGCCTTAGACAGACTCCTGGATGCATAAGCAACCAGTTGCAGTTTCCCAAAATCATTAGCTTGTTGCAATACACACCCGACGCCATATGACGACGTATCACAAGCTAGTACCAAACGCTTACATGGATCGTACAACACACGCAATTTGTTTGAGATAACAATTTTCTCACTTTTACAAAAGCATTTTTTTGGCTTTTG
This sequence comes from Pristiophorus japonicus, assembly GCF_044704955.1. Lineage (NCBI taxonomy): Eukaryota > Metazoa > Chordata > Chondrichthyes > Pristiophoridae > Pristiophorus > Pristiophorus japonicus. Next base: position 157,893,164 of record NC_091986.1, read on the forward strand.
CCCCAAACCCGTTCGTCCCCTTTTCGTAGTACGACATGCAGTGGTTCTAACAGTGTGCTGAGACCTGGTAAGAAGTTACCAAAGTAGTTCAGGAGTCCCAAAAATGACCGCAGCTCCATCACGTTCTGTGGCCTCGGTGCATTCTCAATTGCCTCCGTCTTCGTGTTGGTGGGCCTGATGCCGTTCGCTGCAATCCTCCTTCCCAAGAACTCCAATTCAGGCACCAGAAAACACACTTTGAGCATTTTAACCTGAGCCCCACGTATTTGAGTCGACTAAAAACCTCCTCCAGATTCTGCAGGTGCTTGACTGTGTTCCGACCTGTAACCAAGATGTCATCCTGGAAGACCCCGGTGTTCGGGACCGACTTCAGTAAGTTTTCCGTGTTTCTCTGGAATATCGCCGCTGCTGATCGAATTCCCAACGGGCATCTGTTACAAATAAAAAGACCTTTGTGCATCTTGATGCAGGTGAGGGCCTTCAATGATTCCTCCAGTTCCTGCGTCATGTAGGCTGAAGTCAGATCCGCTTCGTGAACGCCTTTCCTCCCACCAGCATTGCAAAGAGGTCATCGGCCTTTGGTTATGGGTTTTGGTCCTGCAGGAAGGAACGATTGATAGTTACTTTGTAATTGCCACAGATTCTGACGGTGCCGTCTCCCTTGAGGACTGGAAAAATAGGTCTGGCCCACTCGTTGAACTCGATCGGTGAAATGATGCCTTCTCTTTGCAACTGGTCTAGCTCGATCTCTACCCTTTCTCTCATCATGTAGGGTATTGCTCTCGCCTTGTGATGGACAGGACATGCCCCCGGAATTAGGTGGATCTGCACTTTTGCTGCTTGGAATTTCCCGATGCCTGGTTCGAACAACGAAGGAAATTTGTTTAAGACCTGGTCACACGAAGTGTCGTCAGCAGGCGATAGCCTCTGATGTCGTCCCAGTCCCAGTGTATCTTTCCCAGCCAGCTCCTGCCGAGCAGCGTGGGACCATCGCCCGGCACCACACAGAGTGGTAGCTTGTGCACCGCTCCATCGTAGGAGACCTTTACAGTAGCACTGCCGATTACAGGAATCAGTGCTTTAGTGTAAGTTCTTAGTTTCGTGCGAACTGGAGTTAAGACTGGCCTTGAGGCCTTGTTGCACCACAATCTTTCGAAAGTCTTTTTGTCATGATGAACTGGCTCGCGCCCGTGTCCAGCTCCATTGACACCGGGAGTCCATTTAGTTCAACATTCAGCATTATCGGGGGACAATTCGTGGTGAATGTGTGCACCCCATGTACCTCTGCCTCCTCGGTCTGAGGCTCTGGTTTATCGTGATCCTCTGTGGATCTGTCCTCCTCTGTAACATGGTGGTTTGCAGGTTCAGCAGGGTTTGCAGCTCGCCTGCACATACGTTGGAGGTGTCCCATTGTTACACAGCCCTTGTAAATGTATCCTTTGAATTGGCGTGAATGGAAATTATGATCACCCCCACAGTGCCAACAAGGTGTTAATGGCCTTGCATTCATCACCCTTGATGGTGGACTCTGGGACATCTGTGCAGCTGCAGGCATGAGTGACCTGCCCTGTACGTTACGATTCGAAAACAACATCACTTTGTTCACAGTACTTGGAGCAGCACTTGTGTGCTGAGAGATTTGCTTAGTATTGTCACTGGTGGCAATGAACGCCTGGTCTATCGCTATGGCCTTACTCAAGGTTGGGGTCTCTACAGTCAAAAGTTTGCAAAGTATGGTTTCGTGGCCAATGCCAAGTATGAAAAAATCTCTGAGCATGTGCTCCAAACGTCCTTCAAATTCGCAATGTCCTGCAAGGCGTCTTAGCTCGGCGACATAACTCGCCACTTCCTAGCCTTCAGACCTTTTGTAGGTGTTGAACCGGTACCTTGTCATCAGAACGCTTTCCTTTGGGGTCAAATGCTCTCGGACCAGTGTGCACAAATTATCATACGATTTCTCCATGGGTTTCGCTGGAGAGAGCAGATTCTTCATGAGGCCATACGTTGGTGCCCATAGATGGTGAGGAGGATCACCCTTCGTTTGGCAACGTTCTCTTCCCCATCTAGCTCGTAGGCCACAAAGTATTGGTCGAGTCGCTCCACAAAAGTTTCCCAATCATCTCCCTCCAAGAATTTCTCCAAGATGCCCACTGTTCTCTGCATCTTTGGGTTCGCTACCTGTATCTCATCGCCAGTTGTTGTGTATGGAGAAAGAGTCAGCCTGAACACTGTGAGCTCAAAGTAAAGTGTGACCATAGTCTTTTATTGCAGGTCTCCAACCTGTGAGGCCTCCTTAAATATCTGTGCTCCCAAAGGATTATGGGATCCCTTGGGATGCCAGGGGATAAACTCTCTGGTGGCTGTACAGAGTAAATATAAGTTTACATATATAACAATAACAATTGGCAACGAGATTACGGACTTTCACGCGAAAATGGCTACCCTTGGTATGTTGCAGCAGTTCGCCGATGGTGATGATTGGGATGCCTTTGTGGAGAGGCTTGACCATTTCTTCACAGCAAACGACCTGGCAGGCGACAGCCCGGCCACACTGGCTGGCAAGCGCAGAGCTTCCCAGCTAACCAGTTGTGGGCCCACTGTCTATGGCCTCGTCAGGGACTTGCTGGATCAGCAAAGACAACGACCAAGACTTACGAGGATCTCATAACTCTGCTTCATGAGCAACTCAAGCCCAAGGAGAGCATCCTCACAGCCTGACACCGGTTCTACACCCACCGATGGCCCGAAGGCCAGGAAATCTCAAAATACGCCGCAGATCTCAGAAGGCTGGCAGCACCGTATGATTTCCACGACCACCTCAACGAAGCGCTGTGGGAAATTTTTGTCATTGGAATTGGCCGTGAGAGACTTCTTCAGAAGCTACTGTCGGCAGATACCACAGTCACACTTCAGAATGCCATTTCTGTGAGTCAGGCATTCATGAACTCGATCTGCGGCTCTAAGCAGATGATTCATCCTCAGGACTCAAACCCAGCAAGTACTGTGCACAGAGTGGTGCCTTTTACAGGCTGGACTGTAGAATGCGAACCTTCTCAGGGCAGAGAGAACAGTCCCTTAACTCAGAGTCCGCCGAGGGGGGCTAATCGAGTAGCACCATGCCGGCGTTGCGGAGGGAATCACAGGGCTCACCAGTGCCGCTTTAAAGACTATGTATGCAAAGGCTGCAGCACAAAGGGCCACCTCCAGCGAATGTGTAAGAGAAATATGACTCACTGTGTCGATGAAGAGTCTGCAGATGGCCATGAATCCAGCGTGGATTATAAAACGATACGCAGTGAGGCAGCTCAGCCCTACGATGAGGTATATAACATGTTTACCTGCACCACCGAGTGTTCCCCGTTGAGGATGGAAGTCGAGATAAATGGCATTCCAGTCTTCATGGAAGTGGACACGGGGGCGAGCCACTCAGTAATGAATCAAAAAGCCTTTGAGAGGCTATGGAACAATCAAGCTGAATGACCCAAGTTGGTCCCGGTTCAGGCAAGGCTGCGCACCTACACCGATGAAATTATCCCAGTCATTGGTAGTGCGAATGTAAAGATACTCCATGATGGCGCGATGCACATGTTACCTCTGTGGATTGTTGCAGGTGATGGACCAATACTACTCGGAAGAAGGTGGATGGAGAATATCCATTGGAAATGGGAAGACTTCACCCCTCCAGCGATCGACGTCCTCTGCGCTCAGAGGCAAAGCAAACCCTCACCTGAGGTTGGATCCAGCACCAGAGAGCAGACCAGCACAGCACCCGAGGCACAGACCGCTCAGCACGACTGCGTGGAGATGATCCAGCTGGGACGACCCGAACGCACCTTCCAGGCTCCAGTGGCAGGACTCCGGAGAAAGAAATTCGGATCCAGAGGCGACTTCCCAGCTTCGGAGGCAGACATTGTGGATGGAGGAAAGATGGCCCCTGAACCACGAAGTGATGAGCTGAAGAAAAAGATGGCGGCGGCCAGACCACAAGGCGCAGTGCTGATGGAGCAACACATGGCACCAAACGGAGAAAAGGATTGGGGTAAAGAAAGCAAGGCTCTCTTAAAGGAGGCCTGCAACCAACCACAATTAAAGGGACAGTTCCACACACTCAAGGAATGTAAAGCAACTGTGAGTTAAAGATAAAATGTGTAACTGACGATCAGAGTTGTGTACATGTAATAAGCAAGGAAAAGTCACGCGATCATGTAAAATGTGTAATTGATGATCAGAATTGTGTACATGCAACTAGTAAGGAAAAGTCACGTGATCGTGATCGGAGCTACAGGGTATTCACAATAAGTAATGAAATGTTGTGCAATATAGGATTTCAACTGCACACAGCTAATACAGCGGGCAAACATCCATTGGGAGCACACAGGTCCAGCGAGCTACCCAATGCTGTAGCCTGCGTCCCTGGGACCAGAGTTATGCACCAGGAAGTGTGGCCACAAGCAGCCAATACACAAGAGCTGCAGAGCAAGTGATCTCTGGAGGGCAACGGCACCGGTATCAATACCCTGTCCCTGATCGGCTCCACCTCTCAGGCACCCGATGGCACCAACCGCCACGAGCCTGAAAGAGCCAACTGTGTTAAGGCGCAGCCCCCAGACCCCATCAGCACCAAAGCCATACCCGGAAACTAAAGGTCACCTGCTACAGTCCTCCCAAATGGGACTGGGACCAGCCAGGATCCCAAACCAAACAACGTCCAGGCTCGCGAGTCAGCAGTTCCCTGTGCACTGCTAGACGACTGCTCCTCAGGGAGCAGCAGTGACCAGGGGCACAAGGAGAGGACAGGGAGGTTACAGGCATCTGTGAACCTGCCCAACGCTAGGAACCACGGTTACAACCCCAAGAGCAGGCAACTTGAGCCAACCGGCTTCCCACTGCCAGCACTGGGCACCGCGCCGCCACCAGACTGCCTGGACTCCATCCAGCAGTTCTGGAACTAGTTTGTCCTTACGCACTAGTCACTGATCCCCAGTACGCATTGATAAGGCATCTCACCAGTCTAACGTACTTGTCTCACAACTGAACCACAAATTTAATGCAAACTTGTTTTTCTGAACATGAATATATATGACTGCAATGAGCCTCCGGCATAATCTATATGTGGGGGTGGGGGAAGAACGGAGTGGTCAGGGACACACACAAACAGCAACCACCAGCACTCTACTGCACAAACCACTCACCCAAGAATGAAACAACCCACCAAGGGTCAACCAGATAGAGCTAAGCCCAGAGCACAGTCAATGCAGAGGTGATTTGCACTAAAGGCTTGGGGGAGAGTGATGTCATGTATCCTACATGGCTACTGTTGGTACTATCACAAGGTGTGCCACCAGAGGGCACAGCAGTGGGAGACTTGTAGGTTACCTGTACAGGTGTGCCTGGCCTAGTATAAAAGGCAGGCCACCAGGTGTGCTCCTCACTCTGGAGTTATCAATGAAGAACTAAGGTCACTAAAGTTCAAGTACAACACATTGCCTCGTGGAATCGTTATTAGAGCATCTGAGGACATAACACATAACATACATGGTCCATGTCTCTGAGCCATACAGGAGAGTGGGTATTACTACAGGCCTGTAGACCATGAGCTTGGTGGAAGATTTGAGGGCCTGGGTCTTCGAACACTCTTTTCCTCGGGCGGCCGAAGGCTGCACTGGTGCACTGGAGGCGGTGTTGAATCTTGTCGTCAATTTCTGCTCTTGTTGAGAAGAGGCTCCCCAGGTGTGAGAAATGGTCCACATTGTCCAGTGCCATGCCGTGGATCTTGATGACTCGGGGAGCAGTGCTGTGCGGCGGGGACAGGTTGGTGGAGGACCTTTGTCTTACTATTGTTTAGTGTAAGGCCCATGCTTTCGTCCACCTCAGTGAATACGTTGACTATGACTTGGAGTTCAGCCTCTGTGTGCGCGCAGGCGCAGGCGTTGTCCGCATACTGTAGCTCGATGACAGAGGTTGGGGTGGTCTTGAACCAGGATCTGGCCTGGAGACGAGGAAGGTTGAACAGGTTCCCACTGGTTCTGTAGTTTAGTTCCACTCTAGCGGGGAGCTTGTTGAGTGTGAGGTGGAGCATGGCTGCAAGGAAGATTGAGAAGACGGTTGGCGTGATGACGCAGCCCTGCTTGACCCCAGTCCAGATGTGGATTGGATCTGTAATGGATCCGTTGGTAAGGATCATGGCTTGCATGTCGTCATGGAGCAGGCGGAGGATGGTGATGAACTTTTGGGGGAAATGGAGGAGGATGCTCCATAGACCCTCGCGCTTGACAGTGTCAAAGGCCTTTGTAAGATCGAAGACGGCCATGTACAAGGGTTGGTGCTGTTCCCTGCATTTTTCTTGCAGCTGCCGCGCTGCAAAAATCATGTCCGTTGTGCCCGTGGGGTACAAAATCCACACTGTGACTCCGGGAAGAGCTCCTCAGCCACAGGGAGAAGACGGTTGAGGAGGACCCTAGCAATGACTTTCCCAGTGGTTGATAAACAGGGAGATCCCTCTGTAGTTACCGCAATCGGACTTGTCCCCTTTTTTAAAGATGGTCACGATCATTGCAACTCTGAGATCTCCCGGCATGCTCTCCTCCCTCCTGGTGTAACTCTGGTAGCAGCTAAGATGATACCTTGCTTCAAAGAGAAAAAGATCTTGTCTCCAGATATGCAACAGGGTTGCTTCATCTTTGTGGGTTTCTGCTGCAAGGAGCAGCTTTCCTGCAGTTTTAGTCTCACATTGTACCAGCCTCTTTTCATCTCTTTCAGCTGTGTCTCTCCACAATGTTCTTGTCCTTGTTGCAGAGAAGGCACTGCACTGGAAGAAGATGAGAAGCCCTCGCAGATATAACCTTGGGGTCTGACGTCTTTGAGCGAAGCAGTCGAACCTTGGTGGCGGCTTCACTCCTCTCCTCCTCATTCTGCAATGGCTGCGAAGGAATGATAAAATGGATATTCTAATCAACACCACTGACAATGACCCTTGGTCAAAATCCTTGTCTTTGCTGTGTTTGTGCATGTTGTGACCAGAGTGAGAAGTTTAGAGTCGGTCAGTCTACACAGAAATAAGTATGTGGGGCTGAAGCAGGCCCACGAAATGGAACGTGCCAAATGGCATAAGGAACAAAAGTTGGATATAAACATTTGTAGATTGACACAGTTTCATAGGAAATATTGTAAAATCACATGTACTCACATTCATAGTTCTGATTTTCCCTTTCTTGCTTCTTCTTGGCTCTGTCGATCTTGAATTTATCAATGAAATGCCGATGATATCCAATCGAATGTGGGATTGTTGCGAGTCTTTCTGGTGCAATAACCAACTCCAGATCTAGACTTTCGATGGCATTCTCTGCAATTTTAGCTTCTCTAGTTTCAGTAAATTTCCACTGATGAACACTCATGAAAAATGTTATCCAGCTAGCGTCCAAAAAATAAATTATGTTTCCTTTAGCTCCGCAACTACATGCATGCAGTCACTGACTCTAATTAATCTAGTACAGAGATCGTGATTGGCTGATTTTGCAGTACTGACAAATACAGCAGTTGTGATTTGGTTATTTAAGTAACTTGCAATTACGTCATCACTCTGGATTTTGATGACATTTCTTCCTATTTTCTAATGAACATTTCTGTAAAATACTCACTTTTTGAAGATGGGAAAATTGATTTTTGTGATAAGTGGTCTCTAAACTAATATTGATGTGAATATGAAGTACTTCCACAGAGGGAATCACGGAAAAGCATTTTTGTGACACTTGGCCCATGGTCTAAGACTGATAGACTTCAAGAAGACATAGACAAGCTGATGGAATGGGCGAACACATGGCAAATTAAATTTAACGCAGATAAGTGCGAAGTGATACATTTTGGTAGGAAGAACGAGGAGAGGCAATATATACAAAAGGGTACAATTCTAAAGGGGATGCATGAACAGAGAGACCTGGGGGTATATGTGCACAAATCATTAAAGGTGGAAGGGCAGGTTGAGAAAGCAATTAAAAAAGCATACGGGATCCTGGGCTTCATAAATAGAGGCATAGAGTACAAAAGCGTGGAAATTATGATGAACCTGTATAAAACACTGGTTCTGCCTCAACTGGAGTATTGTGTCCAATTCTGGGCACCACACTTTAGGAGGGATGTGAAGGCCTTAGAGAAGGTGCAGCAAAGATTTCCAAGAATGGTTCCAGGAATGAGGGACCTGAGCTATGTGGATAGACTGGAGAAGCTGGGGTTATTCTCGCTAGAGCAGATAAGGTTGAGGAGATTTGATAGCACTGTTCAAAATCATGAGGGGTCTGGACAGAGTAGGTCGAGAGAAACTGGTCCCATTGGCAGAAGGGTCGAGAACCAAAGGACACAGATTTAAGGTGATTGGCAGAAGACCCAAAGGCGACATGAGGATAACATTTTCACTGCCTGAAAGGGTGGTGGAGGCAAATTCAATTGTGGCTTTCAAAAGGGAATTGAATAAGTACCTGGAGGTAAATTATCTGAAGGGCTACGGGGAAAGGGTGGGGGTGTGGGGATAGCTGAAGTGCTCTTGCGAAGAGCTGGCATAGGCTCAACAGGCCGAATGTTCTCCTTTTGCGCTGTTCAGATCAATCATGATCTTATTAAATGGCGAGCAGGCTCGAGGGAGCAAATGGCCTACTCCTGCTCCTATTTCTTATATTCTTATGTAACCATTCTATGATTCTGCTGACAAGGTGGCGCTGTTGTTGTTTGACAAACAGACCTCTATCTTGCGGAGGCTGAACATCAAATCTCCGACACCTCCTCCTGCCTCCTCCTGAACCATAACCCCACCATCGAACATCAAGCCATTAGTTCCCAGATCGTCACTGACCTTACCTCCTCTGGAGACCTTCCACCCCATGGCCTCCAACTCCACATATCCTGCTTCTACTTCCTTCTCAAGACCCACAAACAGGACTGCACTGGTAGATCCATCATTTCAGCCTGTTCCTGCCCCATGCAATTTATTTATTTCTGTCTTGACTCTTATTTCTCCCCTTTACAGTCTCTTCCGACATATATCCGCGTCTCTACCAATCCCGCTATGCCTGCCTTTTTGTGGGATACGTGGAACATTTTTTGTTCCATTCCTACTCAGGTCCCCTCCCTCACCTCTTTTTCTGGTACATTGATGACTGTATTGGTGCAGTTTCCTGCTCTCGCCCCAAATTGGAAAATTCCATCAACTTTGCTTCCAATTTCCACCCTTCCTTCACCTTCAAATGGTCCATCTCTGACTCTTCCCTTCTCTTCCTCGACTTCTCTGTCTCCATTTCTGTGGATAGGCTGTTGACCAACATCCACTATCATCCCACTGATCCCCACAGCTGCCATGATTACATTTCCTCCCACCCCGCTTCCTATAAGGACTCTATTTTGTAAATAGCTTTAACATAGTGAAATTATTTACTGATATTGTTGAGGCCTATCAAACTGACTGGTATACAGCGTAGAGAGTACAGAGATGCAGAGTACAGTGATTGGAGAGTATAGAGTAGAGAGACTATTAAAATTAGTGAAAGTAATTATCGATAGTGATGGGGCCTATGCTTTCCCTGCCTTTAATTGCAACTGCTCACACACTGGTTACTGAAAGGATCAATCGAAGAGATGGCACAGTAAATGCGTAGATGGAGACAAAGACAGAGGAGGAGACCGTATAGCCAACGAAGCAATCTTACCTGAACTTGTCTGAAAATGCTTGTCTCAAGAGGCTGCAATTCCGGAAGGAGGTCATCGATGAGATATGTCAACTCGTCAAGGGTGATATGCAGCCTTCCAGCACCATCAGAACCGCACTGTCCGTTGAGATGAAGGTTACTACTGCCCTAGCCTTCTACGCATCGGGATCTTTTCAGGCTTTAGCTCGCGACATCTGCCATATTTCTCAGCACGCTACACACTGCTGCATTCGACAGGTGACTGAAGCCCTTTACACTTGCAGGGTGGACTTCATAAGCTTCCCAATGACCAGGGAGGCACAGACCGAGAGGGTTTTAGGTTTATCAAGAATAGCAGACTTCCCCAAGGTGCAGGGAGCAATAGACTGCCGCACATTGCCCTGAAAGCACCCTTAAAGAATGCGGAGGTGTTTCTTAACAGAAAGGGGTTCCACTCACTAAATGTGCAGCTTGTTGTCGACCACAATCAAACAATTCTGACAGTAAATGCTACATTTCCTGGCAGTATCCATGATGCACACATCTTAGAAACATAGAAAAATAGAAAATAGTTGCAGGAGTAGGCCATTCGGCCCTTCGAACCTGCACCGCCATTCAATGAGTTCATGGCTCAACATACAACTTCAGTACCCCATTCCTGCTTTCTCGCCATACCCCTTGATCCCCCTAATAGTAAGGACTACATCTAACTCCTTTTTGAATATATTTAGTGAATTGGCCTCAACAACTTTCTGTGGTAGAGAATTCCACAGGTTCACCACTCTCTCGGTGAAGAAGTTTCTCCTCATCTCGGACGTAAATGGCTTACCCCTTATGCTTAGACTGTGACCCCTGGTTCTGGACTTCCCCAACATTGGGAACATTCTTCCTGCATCTAACCTGTCTAAACCTGTCAGAATTTTAAACGTTTCTATGAGGTCCCCTCTCATTCTTCTGAACTCCAGTGAATACAAGCCCAGTTGATCCAGTCTTTTTTGATATGTCAGTCCCGCCATCCTGGAAATCAGTCTGATGAACCTTCAACATTTAGGAAGGATAGACAGAAAGGAAAAGGAGGTGGGGTGGCGTTGCTGGTTAAAGAGGAAATTAATGCAATTGTAATGAAAGACATTAGCTTGGATGATGTGGAATCGGTATGGGTGGAGCTACAGAATACCAAAGGGCAGAAAACGCTAGTGGGAGTTGTGTACAGACCTCCAAACAGTAGTAGTGATGTTGGGGAGGGCATCAAACAGGAAATTAGGGGTGCATGCAATAAAGGTGCAGCAGTTATCATGGGTGACTTTAATATGCATATGGATTGGGCTAACCAAACTGGAAACAATACGGTGGAGGAGGATTTCCTGAAGTGCATAAGGGATGGTTTTCTAGACCAATATGTTGAGGAGCCAACTCGGGGGAAAGCTATCTTAGACTGGGTGTTGTGTAATGAGAGAGGATTAATTAGCAATCTCGTTGTGTGAGGCCCCTTGGGGAAGAGTGACCATTATATGGTGGAATTCTACATTAGGATGGAGAATGAAACAGTTAAGTCAGAGACCATGGACCAAAAATTAAAGAAGGATAACTTTGAAGTTATGAGGCGTGAATTGGCTAGGACAATTGGCGAATGATACTTAAGGGGTTGACAGTGGATGGGCAATGGCAGACATTTAGAGACCGCATGGATGAACTACAACAATTGTACATTCCTGTCTGGCGTAAAAATAAAAAAGGGAAGGTGGCTCAACCGTAGCTATCAAGGGAAATCAGGGATAGTATTAAAGCCAAGGAAGTGGCATACAAACTGGCCAGAAATAGCAGCGAACCTGGGGACTGGGAGAAATTTAGAACTCAGCAGAGGAGGACAAAGGGTTTGATTAGGGCAGGGAAAATAGAGTACGAGAGGAAGCTTGCAGGGAACATTAAAATGGACTGCAAAAGCTTCGATAGATATGTAAAGAGAAAACGGTTAGTAAAGACAAATGTTGGTCCCCTGCAGTCAGAATCAGGGGAAGACATAACGGGGAACAAAGAACTGGCAGACCAATTGAACAAGTACTTTGTTTCGGTATTCACTAAGGAGGACACAAACAACCTTCCGGATATAAAAGGGGTCAGAGGGTTTAGTAAGAAGGAGGAACTGAGGGAAATCCTTATTAGTCGGGAAATTGTGTTGGGGAAATTGATGGGATTGAAGGCCGATAAATCCCCAGGGCCTGATGGTCTGCATCCCAGAATACTTAAGGAGGTGGCCTTGGAAATAGCGGATGCATTGACAGTCCTTTTCCAACATTCCATAGACTCTGGATCAGTTCCTATCGAGTGGAGGGTAGCCAATGTAACCCCACTTTTTAAAAAAGGAGGGAGAGAGAGAACAGGGAATTACAGACCGGTCAGCCTGACATCGGTAGTGGGTAAAATGATGGAATCAATTATTAAGGATGTCATAGCAGCGCATTTGGAACGAGGTGACATGATAGGTCCAAGTCAGCATGGATTTGTGAAAGGGGAATCATGCTTGACAAATCTTCTGGAATTTTTTGAGGATGTTTCCAGTAAAGTGGACAAAGGAGAACCAGTTGATGTGGTGTATTTGGAATTTCAGAAGGCCTTCGACAAGGTCCCACACAAGAGATTAATGTGCAAAGTTAAAGCTGATGGGATTGGGGGTAGTGTGCTGACGTGGATTGAGAACTGGTTGGCAGACAGGAAGCAAAGAGTAGGAGTAAATGGGTACTTTTTAGAATGGCAGGCAGTGACTAGTGGGGTACCGCAAGGTTCTGTGCTGGGGCCTCAGCTGTTTACATTGTACATTAATGATTTAGATGAGGGGTTCAAATGTAGTATCTCCAAATTTGCGGATTACACTAATTGCGTGGCAGTGTGAGCTGCGAGGAGGATGCTATGAGGCTGCAGAGTGACTTGGATAGGTTAGGTGAGTGGGCAAATGCATGGCAGATGAAGTATAATGTGGATAAATGTGAGGTTATCCACTTTGGTGGTAAAAACAGAGAGACAGACTATTATCTGAATGGTGACCAATTAGGAAAAGGGGAGGTGCAACAAGACCTGGGTGTCATGGTGTATCAGTCATTGAAGGTTGGCATGCAGGTACAGCAGGCGGTTAAGAAAGCAAATGGCATGTTGGCCTTCATAGCGAGGGGATTTGAGTACAGGGGCAGGGAGGTGTTGCTACAGTTGTACAGGGCCTTGGTGAGGCCACACCGGGAGTATTGTGTACAGTTTTGGTCTCCTAACTTGAGGAAGGACATTTTTGCTATTGAGGGAGTGCAGCGAAGGTTCACCAGTCTGATTCCCGGGATGGAGGGACTGACATATCAAGAAAGACTGGACCAACTGGGCTTGTATTCACTGGAGTTCAGAAGAATGAGAGGGGATCTCATAGAAACGTTTAAAAATCTGATGAGTTTCGACAGGTTAGATGCAGGAAGAATGTTCCCAATGTTGGGGAAGTCCAGAACCAGGTGTCACAGTCTAAGGATAAGGGGAAAGCCACTTAGGACCGAGATGAGGAGAAACTTCTTCACCCAGAGAGTAGTGAACCTGTGGAATTCTCTACCACAGAAAGTAGTTGAGGCCAATTCACTAAATATGTTCAAAAAGGAGCTAGATGTAGTCCTTACTACTAGGGGGATCAAGGGGTATGGCGAGAAAGCAGGAATGGTGTACTGAAGTTGCATGTTCAGCCACGAACTCATTGAATGGCGGTGCAGGTTCGAAGGGCCGAATGGCCTACTCCTGCACCTATTTTCTATGTTTCTATGTTTCGCTGCACTCCCTCAATAGCAAGAATGTCCTTCCTCAAGTTAGGAGACCAAAACTGTACACAATACTCCAGGTATTGCCTCACCAAGGCCCTGTGTAACTGTAGTAACACCTCCCTGCCCCTGTACTCAAATCCCCTCGCTATGAAGGCCAACATGCCATTTGCTTTTTAACCGCCTGCTGTACCTGCATGCCGACCTTCAATGATCTTACGTGAAAGTGCTATCCCTGACCTGTTTGTCAATCAGCCAGAAGGTCACGGTTGGATGCTGGGGGATAAAGGATACGGCCTTGCCAGTTAGCTGATGACCCCTCTGCGTAATCCCGTCACTGAAGCACAGAAACGGTATCATGAAATTCACATAGCGACTCACAACATAATTGAAAAGACAATTGGAGTCCTAAAGCAGCGCTTCAGATGCCTAGATCAATCTGGTGGCAGCCTACAGTACCACACTGACCAGGTCGCAGAGTTTATTGTGGTGTGTTGCATGCTGCATAAGCTAGCTATAAAGAGAGGACAAGTAATGCCAGATCATGCTGCAGGTCCACCTCCAGAAGGAGGGGAGACTGAAGATGCAGCCGGCGAGGTTGAAGAGGAGGAAGAGGTGGAAGAGGAGGCAGGCGAGGAAAGGGGAGCGTAATCAGCCTGGCGATCAAGCACCGGGACCACCACCCCGCTCCCGAAGGCCAGTAGCCAGGGGCAGTTACACGGCCTGCAAGCTAATTAATGAATGCTTTGCATGGACTATCATTGTGGATATTCAAATGTTCATTTACAGTTATGGTTAATCAAAAGTTTCATTTGCGTGGGGTTTCCTTGTTGTCTTGCCTGCACTGGTCTATCATCGGAATTAATGCTTACTTTAAGTAAAGTTTAAGGAAAGCACTGCTACAGTAAGAGAATAAACAAATAAGGATGAACAACTGTAAATTTGTTAACTAATGTAACTAAGATAGAAGTCACCAAAAAATTTGTTGAATTCAAAAAGATTTTTATTAACAAAATATGAAACTAATTTTAATAAACTAACACCCTCCCTTCACCCACCAGCATCCCCCCCCCACCGCCGAGCCCGCCCTTCCCTTCAAATCCCAACTAATGAAACACAACGATAACAATAACGATAACAATTTTCAATAACTATTCAAAAATTAAACAAGTAAACATTGGTAAACAAACCCCCCCACCCTACCTGCGGCCACGTTTCCCTCCAGTTCCTTTCCCGCACCGTGTTCTTACCCCACCCGCCCGTTTTGGTCTACGTTGACCGACGCCAAGACGTTGTGCAGTGTGGAATGGTGGAGGTGAAGGAGAGAAAGTTGAAGCCTGAGGCTCGACTTCCGAGTCCGGAGGAACGGTGTCCTCCATACTTGCTTGTGTGCTCGGGGTCTCGCTGCGGGCTGACATGACACTTTGGGGTGCAGCGCCGTGTGCAGCTAACAACGCATGCCGAAGGGCATTGGTTGCGGCGGTCTCCTCACAAACTGCCTCCAACGTCTCCTGTGCTGTCTGTGACTGCGCGAAAGACCAGTTGGAGAAGTTCGTGCTGAACTCGCTCCAGGTTGCGGAGAACTGGTTCTAGTTTGCGGAGAAACCCACAAAACCCTGGATAAGGTCGCGACCGATTGCCCAGCCCGTTCCCTGCACAGGGATAGCAAGCTCTCCGTCTGGCCCTCCATGGTAGGCGATTGCCCACCCCGCTGAACCGACCTCCATGGGGTCGGCGTAGGCAAAATTTGACGCCTTGGCGTCACCACCTGTACACCGCTTGGTCCCGGTGCCTCGTCCATCTCAATTGAGATGGCTGCAGGTTGATCCCCCCTACAAAAACAAGGTCATCTTCCTTCTCCTCCTCCTCCTCCTCCTCCAACACCTCCTTCTCCAAAGCCCCCTCCACCTCCTGCTCTTCCTCTACAGTTCACGTGTTTTCCTCCTCTTCCTCCTGCATGCTCGTCGATGTCCCTTGTTCAGATTCCACCAACACTTGATGTTTCTAAACATTTATAAAACATTTAAATACAACTTAATAGGAAAGTAACGGTGCTCATTATTATTAAACATACATATCAATACTTTACACTTTTTCAATAACCCAATACATATGACTAATTTTCAATACCCCATATGCATGCACAATGGTTCAACAAGGCTGACCTGACCTCATTCGTGAATCATGAATACCACAAAAGTCATAAAACATTATCATAAAGCACTATCATTGAAGGACATTACAAGAGTATGTAAGATATTTTAAAGATGTATTTGATAATGTTTGATACATTGCACAGTTCCCATTACTCACAAAACTCGAGGGTGGGTTCGGCCACACCATGGGTTGTGACCGAATGGCTGTCAGGCCCCACTGGGCCACCGCAAGTTCCTCATATTCACTCAGAGTTTGAAGCTGAGCCGAGCCATCGCCTGTCCTCCTTTGTTCGGCCCTATTTAGTGAAATCTTCTTCTGTAAATGATAAGATAACATTGCATGGCTTAAGCTAATTGACTTGGTGATAAACATTTCAGATTGACATAATTCAATTGTTTGATTAGAACCTTGCATTGATTATGAACAATATGAACAATATGAACAATATTGCACAATATAAAATTCAACTTAGTCTTATGATGCATAAATTAATTCATAATTTAATTAATTAATACTATAACGAAATGACATTGAATATTGCAATTTAAATTTTCAAACTTCAATTAAATCTAAAATATGTATAATTTTAAATATAAAATGCAACTTACTCTGGCTGCGGACACAAGCTGTTCCATCTTTTGCGGCACTGGTCCGGGGTCCGCACTTCGTTGGACGTTGACGTCACCACGTCGGCAATCTCTGCCCATAAGCGACAGAGATTTTCTCCTACCCACACCGTGTTAAGTCCGCCCACCTGCCACTCACGATGCTCACCAGAGCTTTGTTCGCCTCCTCACTGAAGGGCTTAGCCCTTTTACGGTCCAATTCGGCCTCCATAATGTTACTTAGGAAAATCATTATTTTACACTGTATTTATATTTTTATATTAAAGGGTTACGGTAATTTGATGTGTTAAGTAATAATTTGCAAACGGATATTATTTCAAAAATTAAATAAAATAGGATTATCGACACAGACACAAGCTTAACAGATATTCGCAAGACTATTCCTCTCTCTCTCTCTTTTTCTCTGAGCCTCCCTCTGCTTCTGAGCATGAATGATGACCCCTGACCTTCAAAACGCGGCAAAAGAAAACCACAAAAAAAAACACACATGCGCTCACTACCATTTCTAGCGAAGCTTTCTTTGCACTTCCGCTTTAGATGGGCGATCATGAGATCGCCCAAAAATCACATCGCCCATTTGACATCACCGGAGTAAGGCCGAGTGGAAAATCGCAAAAAGGGAAATGGGCAATGTACCGGCGATCAGCAAGGTCGAGATGTCTCACATCGCGATGGCCCCCTAGTGGAAAGTCTAGCCCCCAGTTTCTCCGTCTCCTGCGCATCTGTTCTGACGATGCCACCTTCATACCAGTGCTTCCGATATGTGTTACTTTTTCCTCAACCAAGGATTCCCATCCACCATGGTTGACAGGGCCCTCAACTGTGCCCATCTCATTTCCTGTACTTCTGCTCTTGCCCCTTCCCCTTCCTCCCAGAAACATGATAGGGTTCTGCTTGTGCTCACCTTCCATCCCACAAGCCTCCATATTCAATTGATCATCCTCCATTTCTGCTACCTCCAGAGTGATGCCACCACTAAATATGTCTTCCCCTCCCCTCCCCTTTCAGCAGTCCAAAGGGACCATTCCCTCAACAACATCTTAGTCCATTCTTCCATCACCCCCAGTCCTCCTCCCCTTCCGACAGCACCTTCCCATGCAAGCGCAGGAAATGAAACACCTGCCCTTTTACCTGCTCCCCTCCCAGGGCCTCAAATACACCTTCCACATGAAACAGCGATTTATGTACTTTTTTCAGTTAAGTAAACTGCATTCGCTGCTAACGATGTGGTCTCCTCTACATTTGGGAAATCAAACGCAGATTAGGTCATCGTTTTGTTGAGCACCTCCATTCAGTCCGCAAGTGTGACCCTGTGCTTGCGGTCAATTGACATTTTAATTCTTCCCATTCCCACTCTGACCTCTTCGACCTCGGCCTCCTGCACTGTTCCAATGAAGCTTAATGGAAGCTCGAGGAACAGCATCTCATCTTTCATTTAGGCACTGCACAGCCTTCTGGATTCAACATCGAGTTCAACAATTTCAGAGCATAACTGAGTGGAGCATAAACGCCAGCATGGACTGGTTGGGCCGAATGGCCTGTTTCTGTGCCGTATATCCTATATAACCACCGCTTCCATTTTTTTCAGACAGCAGGTGCTCGTAATGATTCTGCTTTTGCAATTTTCAGCTCCTCTAAACCCATCTTTTTTTTCTTTTCTTGTCCCATTACAACCCCTTTTCATCTTGCACAATCATCCCTTTTGTCATTTAATTCATTCCTGCCAATCACAGACCTTCCCTTTTGCTCTTTCCTCTTTTAAAAAAAAATGGAGTCCAGAGGTAATGACCGGTGGGAATCGGGAGTTTGCAGCAGTGTGGGTGGGTAGATTGGAGCGGCATTACCACGGGGAAATTCATCCTTCTGCTCATTTGAAGCTAATGAGCCAGCTGCTCCCTGGCCTTCTTAAAGGCCAGGGTTTGCAGCTCGACCCTGAGGAGGGAAGGAGTTGTGTTCAAGGATGGCTGGTGCTGCTGGACCAAGAGGGCACTACGATTTTCCAATGCTGGGTTAGACACCCTGATGCAGGGTGTGGAAGGAAGAAGGTGAGTCGGGAGACGTGGGGAGATCCACTCGCGAGGTGTTTACAAATGCCTAGAGGGAGATTGCTCTGGAGGTCTCTGGGTCGCCATTCATCACCCCACCTCCATGCAGTACAGAAAATGGCTGAATGACATCATCTGGCTGATGAAAGTGAGTACCTGTTCCACCAACTGCTAACCTTGCATCTGCGATCCTCTCCTTCATCCTCCTCTGATTTCCCACCTTCACTGTATTGTCACTGAAGCAGCATTTCATTGTTGAGGCCTCTATATATATGTGTGGGTTTGTGCAATGGAGGTTCCCTTTCACCTCACAGTTACAGCTGCATAACAAGGATACACTTGTGCATTCATTTCTGATGCCTCATCATAGTGGCACTCACCAACCATTCTTTGTTTTGCAGACCAAAATTGCACACAACAGGATGGAGCAAAGGAGGACTTGTGGTGGCGAGCCCCAGCTTCAAATCCTCACTCCATTGGCGGAGAGGGTCGAGGCGTTCATCCTTATGGATACCGGTACTGCCGATGTCGATGTCGGTAAGCGAAGGCCCTCCTTTAATGCTCTCTCTCCCTGAATACTCCAGCGCCTATTGTGCCTTTCCCTCTGAAAGTGTGCTCGTTGCAGCCTCTATGCGTCAATCCCCCATCTCCCCCTCACGGCAGCCCTTCTCCCATTAATGCTTGGAGATGAGAGGTTGAGTGGCAGCACAGGAGACAGAGAGGCACAACCTGTCAGACCAGTACCAGGTCTCGATGACACCCTTGAGGACAGCAGTACCGAAATGCCTAATGACAGCATCGAGGGCATTGAGGGCTCCAGCCTTGCACCCTCCATCTTTTGGGGACATCAGTGATGAGGAAGAGGAAGAGGAGGACACTGCTGGCACCAACGCGTCACGGCTTCCACTCACACGCGCCAGCTCAGATACTGGGAGTGTGTGGTCCGATCTAGTTCAGATAGTACAGGGGTCTGCATTGGATGTTGCACCGGGACGTAGAGGGCTGCAGCATGGTGACGGGGCTAAGCAACCTCAGGTGCCATCTCTCCGAGGGGGGCGAGTCCGCACCGGAGTTCTGCTGAGGAGGACTCAGATGATGCCATCGATGTTGTGGCTTACGAGAGAAGAGTGGAGGCCATGCATTCCCAGATGTTGGGGACACTGACAAGGGTGCCGGAGAGGCTGTCGGCAGTGGTGAGGAGGGTGGAGGAGTCCGTCTCCCGCATAGTCGACAGCTCTGCGCATTCCATGGAGCCCATCATTGCTAGCGTGCAGGCGATGGTGGACTCCCAGATTGTCCGTGCGGATCCAGCTACGATACCGCGACCTTTAGATGATGTGGCAGCTGCCATGCAGTACAGGTGCGAGGAACGAGCGCATTGATGCTGGTTTGGAGAGGATGGCCACGGCCCTGAAAGCAGAATGCTCTTATGCACGCTGGGCAACAGGCCACGGAGCGTTAAACTGCTGCCATGTCTGCTGGCTTTGAGACTCTGGCTGCTCTTATGCAGTCTCAGCTCGATGCCACCCAACACCTCAGTATTGCCTTCGCGGCTGGGTCCACCACAGGCCATGGAGGACCTTCCGGTGTGGCCCCACAGCCCTGACCTGACCTCCCTCAGATTGGTGGTGGTGGTAATGTGCCACTCACAGCTAGTGACGCAGGCTCCTCGGACCAGGATCCTGATGATGCGCTCCCTCAGGATTGCAGCATTCCTAGCCCCAGACCGGTCACTCCACCAGTGCCTCCATGCATGGCCTCGCCCGAGCCATGCCAGACTGAACCCTCCCAGGAGGGTGCTGACCATTCTGCAGCCGGCCCTTTCAGGCCCAAAGCTGGCCAAGGGCATCCTAGAAGGACATCTGCAGCTTCCACCCAGGAAACACAGCAGCCTTCCCAGACCCATGAGGCAGCCATAGGGGAGACACTGAGGTGTAGTAATAGATTAAGCACACTTAAGAGGGATTATAAGGAAATGCACAAGGGTGAGAAATGACGTTTTTGTGTAGGTTTTTTCCACTGCTTTTTGTTGTGTTCGTTTTTTGCACTGATTTGGATGATGTCATAAATCTTTATTTTTTGCACCTATATCTGGGCAGGTGTATTATTTCAGACTGGGCAATTATAAATGAAGGCACTCATTGGGATGGCCATGGAAAATAGAAGCTGAAGGGTCATGTGGGGGTGAAATGATCTAAATCGAGCAGTAATCAGCCGGGTCTGCACTTCCTTTGTAGGGTGGCTGGTGACGGGGATCCTCCTCCTCCTGCTGCTGCTGCGTCTCCTCCTCAGTTGGTGCTGCTGGATCTGATATGTCCTTACTATACAGTATAAATGCACATGAGGCCCATACTTGAGAGAGGGTGTACAACTTAGTTCAACTTATACATGGGTTACAATGATATTTGAATACATGACAGGATCGACCAACAGCGGCTAGCCCCTCATGAGAGCCAGGTTGTACAGAAGGCAGCAGACCACCACGAATATGGAGGCCCATTCAGAGAGTACTGCAATGCGCCACCAGAGCGGTCCAGGCAATGGAACCTCTGTTTGAGGATCCTGATGCAGTGCTCGATGATGCACCTGATGCCGGAATGAGCGTCGTTGTCGGCATGCTCGCCCACAGTCCTGGGGTTCCAAAGTGGAGTCAGCAGGCAAGTGGCCATGGAATATCCCTTGTCCCCAAGCAGCCACAATCGTGCTTTGGCCCGGTGAAGATGGCAGGCACACTGCTCTGGCGCAGGATGAACGAATCGTGGCTGCTGCCTGGATCCCACACTGATGATCGCACACCAGCTGCACATTCATGGAGTGGAATCCCTTTCCGTTCATAAAGAGTCGGGATGGTTCAGTGGCGCTCTCAGGCCAACGTGTATGCAGTCAATGGCACTCTGTACCCTGGGGAACGCTGAGATATATTTGACTCTTCTCTTATACAGAGCATTGGTCACCTGCCGGATGGAGTGATGAATGGAGAATTGGGATATGTTGGATATGTCTGCAGTGGCAGATTGGAACAAGCCCGTCGCGTAAAAGTTGAGAGCTATAGTGACCTTGGTCTCAATGGTGAGCGCTGTCCTCAGCCTTGTCTGAGGCTGCAGATCTGCCCACAGGAGATTGCACAGCTCCCTCAGGGTGTCTTTTCTAAAACGCAGCCTTCGCACACATTGCTTATCGCTGAGCTCTAGGAAGGAAAACTGATGTCGGTACACCCTTTGAGGGTCGGGCCCCCTTCCCTCAGGTCTGTGCTGGGCCCCACCGATGCCAGCTGGCTGATCACCTTCTCCCTGTTCCTGCTGATGTTCCTCAGCCTCTGCAGGCTGCTGCTGGCAAGGCTCCTGGCCCAGTATATGGTGCAGGGGATCAGCGTACCTGACACTTCCTCCTCATGTCATCTCCTTCCTGGCCACCCTCTCGACATGGGGGTCTGTGGCCTTCTCCATGTTGGGCAGCCATGGCTGCTGGCTGCCTTGCACGCTGCCTCTGTACCCGTTGCTGATGCGCCGCCTTCTCCTGCGTGCCACCCTGCCTCTCGCAATGTGCACAATGCATTGCCCTGCCAACATTGAGCCCGTTCTGTCTGCAGGCTCAACCCTCACAAACAGGTCTCTGTGGAGCAGAGAATGAGGCCCACAGGCCACGACTAATCAGTGAGAGTGAAGAATTGTTCTAAACTCTCAAAGTTATCAGTTGCAGGTTTAGCAAATCCCGACAGAGAAATCCGAGAAAGTTTCCACAAAAAAAACCCATTCTCCTCCTCTGGCACTCTCGAGCAGCCCGGCAAAGTGCACCAACCCAAAAAACTGGCGGAGCACTGTCAGAAAAAAAGCAGACTTTTGTGGAGTGAAAATAGGTGGTGTGGCGAAGCGGCAGCGGTGCGCACTTTACTGACGTTATTTCCAACCGCAAGCCCCGTACTGCAGCGGAAGTCTGGGGTTTGGTGCGGAAGTGGACACCGTCCCAAAAACTCCCGCGCTAAATATGGATCGGGGTGGCCAAGGGACTGCAACGCGGCAACCATTCGATTCCACCATTTGGCCTCGACAAAACGGTAGTAATTGCCCTTATCCGGACCCTGAATTTTGGTCCCATTAACTCTGTTTCTCGCTTCAAAAATGGTGCCTGATTTGTTGAGGATTTTCAGCATTATTTGTTTCGATGTCAGATTTTCAGCATCTGAAGTATTTTGCATTTGTTATAGCGCAAGAAGTGTTTGTGTCATAAAAAAAAATTTTCATTTGGCCCAACCCTCCCAGGAACCAATCAATAAAAAGTGACATCACTGTCTCTGAACACATCTCTCACAGACTTCTTTCAAACTCTGAGCCGTTTCACACTCCTACCACTCAGTGCTCTCCATTGCAACTCACTGTGAGCAATGTCATAGAGACCTGCTAGTGTGTATAATTATCACTTCAGTTCTTAAAAGAAGCATTTGAAATGTTGGTGGCTTGCGTCATATGCATCACTTGGCTACTTTGCAGTATCTTCTGTATGTTAACGTATTACCCATTTCTCATGTACGTACATGCTGTTTGTAGCCACCAGATGGTGTCATTGTTGGAGGCCACTGAGCAGCTCGCACATGGTGCTGCGCTGGTATAAAAGGCCAGCCATTTTGTGAGTCAGGCACTTTGGGGCGTATTAAAGCAGAGCAAGGTTGTATCTAGCTTAGTTAAACAGTACTAAGTTTGAACCTTTATTGCATTTGGCGATGAGCATACAAGAACCTTTGTTTGCAAAATGAGCACAATTAGATTTTTAGAGCGATTCATGGAGGGAGAAGATTGGGCAGACTTTGTGAGTCATTTGAACCAGTACTTCGTGGCCAACAAAATGAAGGGGGTCGACGATGCAGATCGGCACTGGGCCGTGTTGCTCACTGTGTGCAGTTCAAACATCTACGGTCTGATAAAGAATCTACTCATGCCTAGTGATCCAACAGAGAAATCATGTGAGGAATTGTGTACATTGATACGGGAGCACCTCAAGCCAGACGATGGCATCATCATCTCGAGATACAGGTTTTATACACATGTTCGATCAGAGGGTCAGAGCGCAGCGGAATTCGTTGCCGACCTGAGACGTCTAGCGGGACCGTGCAAGTTCGGGGCGGTGTTGGCAGACATACTGCGGGACTTCTTCGTTATCGGTATCAACCACGAGGTGATCCTGTGCAAACTTCTGGCGGTGGAAGAGTTGAATTTAAAAAGGGCCATCCAGATCGCTCAATCACGCATGACGACAGACAGGAGATTAAAGCAAATATCGGTGAAGAACCGAACCTCGGCAAGTACTGTAAATGAGATTGATTCGGCGTTCGACAGAGTGGCACATGTCCGGGCCTATCTGGCTGCGTTCACAAAACCTGTGGCTGTCCAAAGTCCGCCAGCGGGAATGTATCCGATTTCTCCGTGTTGGCGTTGTGGGGGAAATCATCGGCACCAGCAGTGCCGATTTATGCAATATCATTGCAAAAGCTGTCTGAGAATGGGGCATCTCCAGCACAAGTGTCCGCAGATGAGCAAGCGAGCTGCGACACACCACGTGGAGGATGAGAGTCAGACTCGCGCGGATCCGGATACGCAATCCGAGATGACAGAGGAGGAAGTGCATGGACTGTACTCTTTCATAACCAAGAGTAAACCAATTTTGATTCATGTGAAGTTTTATGGGATACCGGTATAGGTGGAACTGGACACAGGGGCGAATCAATCGATCATGAACGAGAGGGCATTTAATAAGCTGTGGGATACTAAGACTGGGAGGCCCAAGCTGAGCTCTGTTAACGCAAAGCTGCACATGTACACCAAAGAACTACGAAGGTGATTGGCTGTGCATGAATTAATGTGTTGTATAATGGTGCGGTTCATGAGTTACCGCTGTGGATTGTTCCAGGCAATGGCTCAACGCTGCTCGGCAGGAGCTGGTTGAAGAAAATTAGAAGCGATGGAATGACATAAAGATGTTGTCGTCGGAGCAAGATACATGTGCCCAAGTATTGAGCAAGTTCCTCTCGCTGTTCAAACCGGCTATCGGCAACTTCACGGGAGCCAAGATGCAGATCCACGTGGACTCAGGTGCAGGACCCGTCCATCATAAAGCTCGGGCAGTGCCGTATATGATGCGGGAGAAGGTCGAAATTGAACTGGACAAACTCCAGCATGAAGGGTTCATATTACCGGTCGAATTTAATGAATGGGCCAGCCCCATTGTTCCTGTGCTAAAAAGTGATGGCACAGTCAGAATCTGTGGAGACTACAAGGCTATGATCAACAGAGTTTCAAAACAAGATCAGTACCCGTGACTGAAGGCTGATGACTTGTTTGCGATGCTAGCTGGGGAGAAATCGTTCACAAAACTGGACTTAACATCGGCCTATATGACACAGGAGTTGATCGAGACGTCGAAGAGACTTACGTGCATTAACACGCACAAAGGACTGTTTATTTACCACAGGTGCCCGTTTGGATTTCGCTCGGCTGCAGCAATATTCCAGAGGAATATGGAAAGTCTACTGAAGTCCGTTCCCAGAACCGTCGTGTTCCATGATGGCATCCTGATCACTGGTCGTGACTCCAAGGAACATCTGAACAAACCTGAAAGAGGTTCTACTGCGTTTGGACAGAGTGGGACTCAGACTTAAATGCTCGATGTGCGTCTTCATGGCACCGGAGGTCGAATTCCTCGGGAGAGAAATCACTGCTGACGGCATCAGATCTACTGACGTGAAAACCAAAGCCATCAAGAATGCATCCGAGTCGCAGAACGTGATGGAGCTGCGTTCGTTCCTGGGTCTACTCAACTACTTTAGTAACTTCCTACCTAAATTGAGCACCTTACTTGAACCACTGCACATGCTATTGAGAAAAAGCAACAACTGGGTGTTGCGCGCATTGCAAGACAGAGCTTTCGAGAAAGCCACCAATCTGCTTTGCTCGAACAAGCTGCTGCTACATTATGACTCATGTAAACATTTAGTTTTGGCCTATGACACATTAGCATATGGAATTGGTTGCATGTTACAACAAGCCAATGAGGCGGGGAAACTTCAACCTGTCGCATATGCATCCAAAAGTTTGTCTAAAGCAGAAAGAGCCTACAGTATGGTAGAAAAAGCTTTAGCACATGTGTACGGTGTTAAAAAGATGCATCAATACCTGTTCGATCTGAGATTTGAATTAGAGACCGATCACAATCCGCTCATTTCGTTGTTTTCCGAGAGCTAAGGTATCAATACCAACACTTCATCCCACATCCAAAGGTGGGCGCTGAGATTATCTGCCTATGATTATGTCGTTTGGCACAGACCTGGCACAGTGAATTGTGCCGATGCTTTGAGCCGGTTGCCATTGCCCACACCAGAGGTGGAAACGCCACAACCGGCAGATTTAATGTTAATCATGGATGCTTTTAAGAGTGAAGGTACCACTGTCACGGCTCAACAACTTAAGACTTGGACCAGCCAGGACCTGATATTATCGGTGGTAAAGGGTTGCATCCTCAAAGGGAATTGGTCTGCAATACCTAAGCAAATGTGCGAGGAGGCCAAAGCATACATTCGTCACAAGGACGAACTGTCTATTCAAGCAGATTGTATATTGTGGGGCAATCAAGTTGTAATGCCCAAGAAAGGGAGAGAGAAGTTTGTGCGTGAGTGGCACAGCACACATCCTGGTATGGTGATGATGAAGGCCATTGCCAGGTCCCACGTATGGTGGGCAGGAATTGATTCTGAGCTGGAAGCATGTGTGCATCAGTGCAACATCTTCATGCAGCTCAGCAAAGCTGAGTCTGTGGTCATGGCCATCCAAACCTTGGTCCAGGATCCATGTAGATTTTGCAGGTCCCTTCTTGGGCAAGATGCTTATTCGAAGTGGATAGAATGCATAATCATGTCATCCAGTATGTCCACAGCAACCATAGAGAATCTCAATGCCATGTTCGCAATACATGGTCTGCCTGACATAGTGGTGAGTGACAATGGGTCGTGCTTCACCAGTCAGGAGTTTCAGGAGTTTGTAAAACTTAACGGCATAAAACATGTAAGGTCAGCACCGTTCAAGCCTGCGTCCAACGGGAAAGCTGAACGTGCAGTACAAATTATCAAGCAAAGCATGAGGAGAGTCACCCAAGGGTCACTGCAGACCCGCTTGTCTTGCATACTGCTGAGTTACAGGACAAGACCCCACACACTCACAGGGGTCTCGCCTGCTGAACTCATGATGAAAAGAGGTCTTAAAACCAAGTTATCTCTTGTATACCCAGATTTAAGTAATCATGTTGAATACAGAAGACAGAATCAATAAGGGTACCACGATTGCGCAACTGTGTCACGCGAGATTTCTGTTAATGATCCTGTATAGGTGTTGAATAATGGTCAGGGTCCCAAATGGATCGCTGGTACGGTTATGGCCAAGGAAGGCAACAGAGTATTTGTTATTAAGCTCAAGAATGGGCAAACTTGCAGGAAACACATGGATCAAACAAAGCTGAGCCACACAGACGAGCCAGAGCAGTCAGACGAAGAAACCATTCACAACCAACCAACCTACCAGCAGCCTTCAGTGGACTCAAGGGTCATCATCACGGACTTGTTCAATAAAAATGGACTTGCAATTCCTGACATGGCCACTGCCACCCCCAACAAGTCAGCTACCCAGCCACTAGCCACAACAGACTCCGCAGATTCACCCAAGACCGGAATTGAACTGAGACGGTCATAGAAATATAGAAACATAGAAAATAGGTTAAGGAGCAGGCCATTCGACCCTTCGAGCCTGCACCACCATTCAATATGATCATGGCTGATTATTCAAACTCCGTACCCCACCCCAGCCTTCTCTCCATACTCCCTGATCCCTTTAGCCATAAGGGCCACATCTAACTCCCTTTTGAATATGTCCAACAAACTGAACTCAACAACTTTCTGTGGCAGAGAAGACCACAGGTTCATAACTCTCTGGATGAAAATGTTTCTCCTCATCTCGGTCCTATATGGCTTACCCCTTGTCCTTAGACTGTGTCCCCTGGTTCTGGACTTTCCCAACATCGGGAACATTCTTCCTGCATCTAACCTGTCCAGTACCGTCAGAATTTTATACGTTTCTATGAGATACCCTCTCATTCTTCTAAATTCCAGTGAGTATAAGCCTCGTCAATCCAGTCTTTCTTCATATGTCAGTCCTTCCATTCCGGAAATCAGTCTGATGAACCTTCGCTGTACTCCCTCAATAGCAAGCAAGTCCTTCCCCAGATTAGGAGACCAAAACTGCACACAATACTCAAGGTGTGGTCTCACCAAGGCCCTGTACAACTGCAGCAAGACCTCCCTGCTCCTATACTCAAATCCCCTCGCTATGAAGGCCAGCATGCCATTTGCTTTCTTTACTGCCTGCTGTACCTGCATGCCTACCTTCAATGACTGATGCACCATGACACCCAGGTCTCGTTGCATCTCCCCTTTTACTAATCTGTCACCATTCAGATAATAATCTGCCTTCCTGTTTTTGCCACCAAAGCGGATAACCTCACATTTATCCACATTATATTGCATCTGCCTTGCATTTTCCCACTCACCTAACCTGTCCAAGCTCCCCTGCAGCCTCTTAGCATCCTCCTCACAGCTCACACTGCCACCCAGCTTAGTGTTATCTGCAAACTTGGAGATATTACATTCAATTCCTTTGTCTAAATCATTAATGTATATTGTAAATAGCTGGGGTCCCAGCACTGAACCCTGCGGCACCCCACTAGTCACTGTGTGCCATTCTGAAAAGGACCCATTTATTCCCACTCTTTGCTTCCTGTCTGCCAAACATTTCTCTATCTATGTCAATGCATTACCTCCAATACCATGTACTTTGATTTTGCACAACAATCTCTTGTGTGGGACCTTGTCAAAAGCCTTTTGAAAGTCCAAATACACCACATCTACTGGTTCTCCCATATCCACTCTACTAGTTACATCCTCAGAAAACTCTAGAAGATTAGTCAAGCATGATTTCCCTTTCATAAATCCATGCTGACTTGGACCGATCCTGTCACTCCTTTCAAAATGCGCTGCTATTACATCTTTAATAATTGACTCCAGCATTTTCCTCACCACCGATGTCAGGCTAACCGGTCTTTACATTCCCTATTTTCTCTCTCCCTCCTTTTTTAAAAAGTGGGGTTACATTAGCTACCCTACAGTCCATAGGAACTGATCCAGAGTCCATGGAGTGTTGGGAAATAACCACCAATACATCTACTATTTCTAGGGCCACTTCCTTAAGTACTCTGAGGTGCATACTATCAGGCCCTGGGAATTTATCGGCCTTCAGTCCCTTCAATTTCACTAACACCATTTCCTGACTAATAAGGATTTCCCTCAGTTCCCCCTTCTTGCTAGACTCTCGTCTCCTAGTATTTTCAGGAGGTTATTTGTGTCTTCCTTAGTGAAGACAGAACCAAAGTATTTGTTCAATTGGCCTGCCATTTCCTTGTTCCCCATTATAAATTCATCTGATTCTGGCTGCAAGGTACCAACATTAGTATTCACTAATCTTTTTCTCTTCACATATCTATAGAAGTTTTTGCAGTCAGTTTTTATGTTCCCTGCAAGCTTACTCTCATACTCTATTTTCCCCCTCCTAATTAAACCCTTAGTCCTCCTCTGCTGAATTCTAAATTTCTCCCAGTCCTCAGGTTTGCTGCTTTCTCTGGCCAATTTATATGCCTCTTCCTTGGCTTTAACACTTTCCCTAATTTCCTTTGTTAGCCATGGTTGAGCCACCTTCCCTTTTTTATTTTTATGCCACACAGGGATGTACAATTGTTGTAGTTCATCCATGTGATCTTTAAATGTCTGCCATTGCCTATCCACCGTCAACCCTTTAAATATCACTTGCCAATCTATCCTAGCCAATTCACGTCTCATATCGTCGAAGTTTCCTTTCTTTAAGTTCAGGACCCTAGTCTCTGAATTAACTGTGTCACTCTCCCTCTTAATGAAGAATTCTACCATATTATGGTCACTCTTTCCCAAGTGGCCTCACACGACCAGATTGCTAATTAATCTCGTTACACGAGACCCAGTCTAGGATGGCCTGCTCTCTAGTTGGTTCCTATTGGTCTAGAAAACCATCCCTTATACACTCCAGGAACTCCTCCTCCACAGTATTGCTATCTGTCAACCCGGGAGTGTAAAGCACTGGACCGTCTCAACCTTTGAAATACTGTGATAAGATCTTAGAGGAGGATATTGTCATGTATGTACAAACTGTTTGTAGCCACCAGATGGTGTCATTGTTGGAGGCCACTGAGCAGCATGCACATGGTGCTGCTCTGGTATAAAAGGCCAGCCATTTTGTGAGTCAAGCACTTTGGACCGTAATAAAGCAGAGCAAGGTTGTACCCTGCTTAGTTAAACAGTACTCAGTTTGAACCTTTATTGCCTACGTAACACCATTTTACTGTAGGAATTTCAGATAAGGCTATTCAAAGCTGACTGAAAACATTTCAGAGCGAACCACTGTGAACCCCACACCTGATGACTTATCTAGTCATAGTCACTGCTTTATTATTCAGGCGCAATCAAATTTCTAGGCCAACGAGTTTGTGGAAAATCTAGCTCTTGGTAGGAATGAATCCACTTATTGCTGCCATAAGGAAGCAAGAAATGAAGATATCACACTTAGGTAGCAGACAGTGCTTCCCTGAAATTGGTCGAGCATAAAGAGATTTACTCTGTGCATAATCCATGCTATCCCTGCTCAGAGACGGGATGTGTTCCGATAAACATTGGGTGCAGAACTACAAAATGTTCTCAATCATTGACGTCCATTAACGTGGAAGTGCAAAATCTGCAAAAGATTTGTGGGAATAAAAATATTTAATCAAAGGTAGTAGATATGCATGAAGATAATCTGATCCAGAGGGTCAGATTACATTTGTGACTTGTGATAGTAAAACTTGAACTGTTTACTGTTACCATTTGAACATCAATTTTACTTTACAACCTTGAAATCACCCCATGGGATTGGTTATGTTTACATTTTATGTGGAGACTTTATTCCACGTATGAGATGGCAACAGCTGTCGGTGCAGAAGGTAACTGTCAATGCACTCCATGGCCTTAATGACTGATGGCAATCACACTAGAAGGATATGATTTGTGAACTCATTACTGCAGAACCAATCTGCAATTGATTACTGTGAAAGACATTTAGTGTTGGTAGTCAATTACAAAACATTCAGTGATCTTTAACTGATCTAAAAAAGTAAAGGTAGGTTGATGAAGAAAATTGGGGTGCCAGTGCACTGTGCCACAGAGCGAAACAAGATTACATCCATTGATTCAGACTACAAGTCTCAACTGTACTACCATGGGGAGACACAGAACCTTCGAGAAAGGGAAGAGTTATAAGAGGAGACGTCATTCAGGCTACTTGTTATTGGCCGTAAAATGTTATTGCTCCATTTTCTAGCAGCCATTTCCACAGTGCTATTTCAGAGGCATGTGAGCCATTTGATTGCCTATTTTGAGCTGGCAAGTGACATGGGATTCAAAGATATGGAGAACTTTAAGTTAAAAAATTCTGCCAAAAAAACAGGGTGTGTGGCTGATCTCCAAAAAAGTACTGACACAAGCCGTAGAAATTTATTCAATGGGTAGAAATATTTATGAATTTGTCGCAATGGGAATAACTCACGAATCAACTATAAGACAAACAAACTGGCTTTGGGTTACCTATTGAAAAGTGTTCTGCACCAAATCATAGGCTTTTAAAGGTAAAAGTATATATTCAATTAAGTTCGATTAATGATCAGGAATTCCTTAATGTTCAATTATGTGAGAAACATTCATTCTTCGCTGGTTGGAGAATTAGATTTCATTCGTACAATCTGTTAAATTTACATATCTGCAGCGCCTTCAAAGTGCTAAGCCTTTGTAATCCTTTTCCGTTGAGCAATTATCTGCAAGATTTTCTCTGTGCTATGTGCTACGTGCAACAAAATTGCAGAAATGGTTTACAATCTTGTTACGCATAGCACCCAAAAGGAATCTTCCTTTGGTATTTTTAAAATAAAACAGAATGTCTTTTCAATAAAGTTCATACATTTGCATTATATTAACACCAAAGGTTAAGCATTCAATGCTGTTTTATTCTAGATTAATGAATGTCCCGGTTTAATGATATCAGGAGCTTCACCGAAGTCTAATATCCAATGAGCAGCTTAATGAGAAAAGCAGGTGTGTGTCAATAGGTGCTGCCCAGGAGCAGACTCTTTGGCTGTCTTCCTGTAGAGGTGAAAATTAAAATGCTCAGATTTTTCACATAGAAAGTGTCAGTCACAGCACAATTGATCTGCACATAGCACAGAGCTCTTTCCAGTACAGCAGTGAAAGCAGTACCACTGTCTTTTTTTCTGTGTATATGCGAGAATCTAAACATTATTCTGACCACACAGTGCTCTTATACTTTCCTCAGAGTTAAAAGATGATAGCTTAAAATGCTTCAAGGTTGTTCTACTCAATGTGACTGGAATCAGACCAATACTGCAGTATAAAAAGAATGCACCGCAGCTAAAGGGATGGGGGCTGAAAATCCATGGGTTGTAAGCCCACTTGTGCCCTCGAGCACTCATCTCACTGGAGTTTGCAAGAGACAGGTGAGGACATGTGCCACTTCGGGGACAGCTCTGGTAGCCAACTGCCCATGGCGGACAAAAACTCCAGCACCCACCTGTGCGGGTGGGGAGTTGTCTAGGCCTGACGTCCCCCCATCCCAGCCATAAACCCCACAGTATTGGAGGATGTATTCCCAGTGTGAGTGGAAGGATTGCCTTTCCAAATTTTCGACCCCCATTGCTGTAAGATTTCACTCCTTAATTCTATTTACCATTAAGAATTGGGGTCATTATGTCAGTTGTGAAGTTACTGTTGGCTTATGAAATAAAATCAATACATTCATTCCTCAACTACCATTTGAGCATTTTTATGAGTTTGTCAGAACATAAGTCATAACAATTTTATGTATTGTCAGGATCGATATTACTGTCATTTGACTGTAAATACTGTTTTTGTAGAAATGACTCTATAAACCCAACACTGATTGGATAAGACACAGGGGCATGGCATTCTAAGCTATAACTTTAAACTGCGCTTATTTATCATCAACAAATCACTATAAGCAGTTTTTTGCCAAATGGTGCAATAAATCTTGCACATTTATAGTGCAAATTCTCACAATGGTCTCTGGAAATTGCATCAAAATAATTTTGCATCTTTGGCTGAAAGGTCACCGCTTGGGATAATAGTTGCTCTTGTAACGTACAAAAAGCTTTAGTTTAATAAAATGTACTGTTTTGGAAGGAAGCTTTTTTTCTACTATGTTTGTGAATAGGGTTCAGTTATATTTGAGAGCAGGCAATTGCCTTTGAAAGGGTAACGGAGAAATTGGTCCGCATTGCACCTGTTTTCTGGGCATAAAACAAGAGAGGACAACAAGGGCTAATTTAGGGGCCTGGGGCATGGATGCCATATCGGTAAAGGAGGCTTTCCAGGCATTTGTGATACTGGTCGGAAACCGGTGTTAAGTGTAAAGTCCTTACACAATACCACAAATCCACATGAGGCACATTCTATGGACAAGGTCACTCCATGACCTGAACCTTTATTCACAGGACCAAGAAGTCATGACCATGCATGGGACCTCCCTTTATATACCTGGATGACCAGGTGAGGAGTGTCTCCCGCAAGTTCACCCCCTGTGGTCAAGGTGTGCATTTCTTACGTATATACAGTATTGCAGTGTTGTTACGAAAAGAGGTGTATACTAAGTACAGGGATAGCAGGGGACAGTAATACAAGCGAGAATACAAAGAGATTTTTTTACATACATGACATCACCTCCCCCTCAACATCTTATTGGGATCATAGGTTAAGTCTCTCGGGTGGTCTGCGCTTTCTCGTGGAGCGCCGTAGTTGGGGCTCTGGTTGTTGAGCCTTGGTATGCGTGTCTGTCACCTGTGGTGATTCCGGCCTATCCGGGCTGACCGCAGGGACTGTGCATGCTGCTGAATGTTCTTGTTGCTTGTTCACTGACGGTGGTGTGAATACCATCTCATGATCTTCCTCAGGTTCCTCAGTGTCCATGCTGAACCTTTTTTTTACTTGGTCCAGATGCTTGCGGCATATCTGCCCATTGTTAAGTTTAACCACTATGAACCTATTCCCCTCTTTGTCTATTACAGTACCCTCAAGCCATTTGGGCCCCAAAGTGTGATTGAGAACAAATAAGGGGTCATAAATTTCTATACATCTCCCCCTTGAATTTCGGTCATAGTACTCATTTTGGGACTGGTGCTTGCCCTCAACAATGTCGGTTAGGACTTGATGAATGAGGGACAGCTGAGTTTTGAGTGTTCGTTTCATGAGTAGCTCCGCGGGCGGGACCCCCGCGAGCGAGTGCAGTCGGGACCTATAGGCCAGCAGGAGGCGCGATAGGCAGTATTGAAGGGAGGGTCCTTGAATCCGGAGCATGCCTTGTTTTATGATTTGGACCACACGTTCCGCCTGGCCATTGGAGGCCAGCTTGAACGGTGCTATCCTGACATGGTCAATGCCATTACCTGACATGAACTCCCGGAACTTGTAGCTTGTGAAACATGGGTCATTATCACTAACAAGGATGTCCGGCAAGCCGTGGGTCGCAAAGACCGCGAGCAGACTCTCCACGGTGGTGGATGTCGTGCACGAATTCAAAATGATGCACTCAATTCATTTCGAGTACGCATCAACCACAATGAGAAACATTTTTCCCATGAACGGGCCCGCGTAGTCGATGTGAATATGTGACCATGGCCTGGTGGGCCAGGGCCATGGGCTGAGCGTGGCCTCCCTGGGGCCATTACCTAGCTGGGCACACGTTGTGCACCTGCAAACACAGTGTTCCAGGTCTGAATCAATTCCCGGCCACCACATATGTGACCGGGAAATGGCCTTCATCAGCACGATGCCTGGGTGCTCGCTGTGGAGTTCCCTGATGAATGCTTCCTTGCCCCTCTGGGGCATGACTACCCGGCTGCCCCATAGTAGGCAGTCGGCTTGGATGGAGAGCTCATCCATCCGTCTGTGAAATGGTCTGACCTCCTCAGAGCATGCTCCGTGTGCGGGCGCCCAATCCCCAGTCAGGACACATTTCTTAATCAAGGATAGGAGGGGATCTCTGTTGGTCCAGATTTTGATCTGGCGGGCTGTGATGGGGGAGCTTGCACTGTCAAAGGCATCGACAGCCATGACCATCTCAGCGCTTTGCTCCGCTGTCCCCTCAGTGGTGGCCAGTGGAAGCCTGCTGAGCGCGTCAGCGCAGTTTTCGGTGCCGGGCCGGTGCCGGATGGTGTAGTCATACGCAGCGAGCGTGAGAGCCCATCGCTGTATGCGAGCTGACACATTGGCATTGACAGCCTTGCTGTCTGACAGCAGTGATGTTAACGGCTTGTGGTCCGTTTCTAATTCGAACCTCCTGCTAAAAAGGTACTGGTGCATCTTTTTCACCCCATAGACACATGCGAGTGCTTCCTTCTCAACCATCCCATATCCCCGTTCAGCTTGAGAGAGCGACCTGGAGGCATAAGCCACAGGTTGTAGTTGACCCTCAGTGTTACCCTGCTACAACATGCACTCAATCCCATAGGACGATGCATCACATGTCAGAACCAATTTCTTACGGGGGTCGTACAGGGTCAACAACTTGTTTGAACAAAGTAGGTTCCGTGCCCAATTGAAAGCCCGTTCCTGACAGTCCCCCCAAAACCAATCGCAACCCTTACGCAGGAGTACGTGTAGTGGCTCCAACAACGTGCTCAAATTCAGCAGAAAGTTCCCGAAATAGTTCAGCAGTCCCAGGAATGAACGCAACTCCGATGTGTTGCAGGGCCTGGGCGCTCGTCGAATCGCCTCCGTTTTGGATTCGGTGGACCGAATCCCGTCTGCAGCAACCCTCCTGCCCAGAAACTCGACCTCAGGAGCCAAAAACACACACTTAGACTTCTTGAGTCGCAGACCTACCCGGTCCAGTCGAGTAGCACCTCCTCCAGGTTGTGGAGGTGTTCCTCGGTGTCACGACCGGTGATGAGGATGTCTTCCTGAAATACGATCCTTCCGGGAATGGATTTGAGCAGGCTTTCCATGTTTCTTTGAAAAATCGTGGCCACTGACCGAATGCCGAATGGACACCTGTTGTAAACAAACAATCCCCTGTGTGTGGTGATGGTGGTCAGTAGTTTAGATTCGTCGGCCAGTTCTTGGGTCATATAGGCTGAAGTGAGGTCCAACTTGGTGAACAGCTTTCCGCCTGCCAGCATGGCAAAAAGGTCCTCCGCTCTCGGGAGCGGGTATTGATCTTGTAGGGACACCCAGTTGATCGTGGCCTTGTAGTCGCCACAGCTCCTGACCGAGCCATCCGCTTTTAGGATGGGAACGATGGGGCTCGCCCAGTCACTGAATTCAATGGGCGAGATGATGCCCTCTCTCAGCAACCGGTCCAACTCGCTCTCAATTTTCTCCCGCATCACATATGGCACAGCTCTGGCTTTGTGGTGCACTGGTCTGGCGTCCGGGGTGATGCGTATCACTACTTTGGTACCTTTGAACGTCCCGACGCCAGGTTGAAATAGTGACTCAAACTGCTGTAGGACCTGTGAGCATGAACTTCGCTCCACAGATGACATGGTATGCACATCCCCCCATTTCCAGTTCATCTCAGCTAGCCAGCTCCTCCCCAACAGTGCGGGACCATTGCCCGGGACAATCCAGAGCGGCAGCTGGTTCACCAATCCATTGTGTGTGACTGCCAACATTGCACTGCCTAGCACTGGAATGATTTATTTGGTGTACATCCGTAATTGCGTCTCAATGCGTTCTAATTTGGGTCTGCTAGCTTTGAGTGGCCACAGCTTTTCGAATTGTTCAACACTCATGAGTGACTGGCTGGCCCCCGTGTCCAGCTCCATGCATACAGGGATGCCGTTTAATAGGACTTTCATCATCATAGGTGGCGTTTTGGTATATGGGCTGTGAATGTTTGCCACATGAACCCGCTGAACTTCAGCGTCCATTGATTTGCCCCAAGCGTCATCCTGCCTCGCAGACCCCTCATCTGCCTCGTATATTAGCCTGGTTACAGGTTTTCTGCACATTCTGGCTAAATGGCCACTGAGGTTACAATTTCTGCAGACGAACTGTTGAAACCTGCAAGTCCTGGCAGCATGTCTGCCCCCACACCTCCAGCATGAACTGAGATTCCCATTGTTGTGAACAAAAGAGCTGTTACAAGGCATTCCTCGCTGATTGTCCCTTTGACTGCTCTTGAGCACCCTGTTAGTGGGTGTCAATGGCCCCATCCCGCGCCGCATTGTACACTGGGGGGAGGGGGGAAATGTCCCTTCAGCCTGCCATTGTCTCTGTTGGAGACTTCCTCTTGGGTCTATTGCTGCCTGGGGTGTGCCGAACTGCTCTTGCCTACCTGCGGGGCTCGGTGTCGCATTTATGATACTGACTCCCTGATCCATCGCCACGTTGGAGGAAGAATTGCGCGAGTATATTATCTTGGTTTCCTCCTCCCCCGCCATAAAAGTCTGAGCCATCAACGCCGCCACTTCCAAGTCCTTGGTCTCAATTAGCTTTCTGAAAATCCCAGCATGACCGATGCCCTCAATAAAGAAATCCCTTAGCATCTCCCCCGTGCAGGCATCTGTGAACTTACAGAGGCTGGCCAAGCGCTGGAGATTTGCAACGAAATCCGGTATGCTCTGTCCTTCCCAACATTGATGGGTATAGAATCTGTGTCAGGCCATGTGTACGCTGCTCGCCGGTTTGAGGTGCTCACCGATTAGTTTGCTGAACTCTTCAAAGGTTTTGTCCGCCGGCTTCTCGGGTGCTAGCAGGCCTTTCATGAGCGCGTAAGTCTTAGGTCCACAGCTGGTCAGCAGATGAGCCCTTCGCTTGTCGGCCGCTGCGTCTCCCAGCCAGTCCTTCGTGACAAAACTCTGCTGGAGCCTCTCAATGAAACCGTCCCAGTCCTCACCAACACAGTACCGTTCATCTCTGCTGCCGGTAGCCATTCTCGTGGGTCGTTGATTCCCGTTTCTCGTCACCAATGTAAAGTCCTTACACAATACCACAAATCCACACGAGGCACATTCTATGAACAAGGTCACTCCATGAGTACTCCTGGAGTACTGCGTGCAGTTTTGGTCACCTTACTTAAGGAAGGATATACTGGCTTTGGAGGGGGTACAGAGACGATTCACTCGGCTGATTCAGGAGATGAGGGGGTTACCTTATGATGATAGATTGAGTAGACTGGGTCTTTACTCGTTGGAGTTCAGAAGGATGAGGGGTGATCTTATAGAAACATTTAAAATCATGAAAGGGATAGATAAGATAGAGGCGGAGAGGTTGTTTCCACTGGTCGGGGAGACTAGAACTAGGGGGCACAGCCTCAAAATACGGGGGAACCAATTTAAAACCGAGTTGAGAAGGAATTTCTTCTCCCAGAGGGTTGTGAATCTGTGGAATTCTCTGCCCAAGGAAGCAGTTGAGGCTAGCTCATTGAATGTATTCAAGTCACAGATAGATAGATTTTTAACCAATAATGGAATTAAGGGTTACGGGGAGCGGGCGGGTAAGTGGAGCTGAGTCCATGGCCAGATCAGCCATGATCTTATTGAATGGCGGAGCAGGCTCGAGGGGCTAGATGGCCTACTCCTGTTCCTAATTCTTATGTTCTTATAGAATCTTATTGACTTACAAATAGGGAGAATCAACAGGTCTGCAGCTTTAAGTTTCTGCAGGACTCTACATTTGATAGCAGCATGCAATTTACATTCCCCCAGTGGGCAAGCTCCCACTTAGCTATATGCCCGCTTGCAGCTTGCTGACAATATTAAAATTAGTGCTGACCCTAGAAATTTGTGCAGAGACAGCTCACTGCAGTTGAGCAGGAGTGATTCATTTCTGGGTAT
The DNA here is from genome assembly GCF_044704955.1 of Pristiophorus japonicus. NCBI lineage: Eukaryota > Metazoa > Chordata > Chondrichthyes > Pristiophoridae > Pristiophorus > Pristiophorus japonicus. The sequence goes on from NC_091986.1 coordinate 157,931,461, forward strand.
ATTTATGGCTGATTGGAACATCTCCATTTTTGACTGGTTATGTCTGTGTTCATTCAGTAAACTTAATTAATACATGCAACCTGACCAGTTAATATCTAAGTAGAGAATAAAGAGCGCTAAATTAAAAGCTAGTGGGAGACAACGAAGATCTTGGTTAAAAAATCTAAATCAACACAAATTAGAGCAGTTTGAGCAGATTTGACTAAATACTTTTTTTCTTTAAGCACAGCAATTTAGGGTGTCCAAGTAAATCAAGCAACAGAGTATCCAGCAAATAGACTTGAGAGTTCAACTTTTGGACTTCGTTTGACATTCAAACTCAGTTGCAATCATTTGTCCATTTTCCAGTGATTAATCAGGCCATAGAGTTCTTTTAAGGACTCAGTTACAAAATGTTGTGCCCAGTGTGGAGCTGAGAAAAAGCCCAGGTTTGATCCCTGGGGCTAGAACCTCCACTTTTGGGCTTATCGCCCAAATATGGGCATTATTTCCGGCGTGGGCGGTAAAAAAGGGTTTTCAGCTTGCCAGCTTCTCGACCATTCTAAAAACATCTAGTTTACATTTTTGAAAATGGGCGTTACCATCAGCGATATCAAATGAGTGGTAGCGTTAATTTTTTTTGACCTTCTGCCGTAAAGTGTGGCTGTCCTTAGCAACGGCATGGCAACGCTCGATTCCTGTGATTCTGGAGGTCAAGGGTCACCATGACATGCACAGAAGAGGAGACAGAGAGAGAGGGAGCTCAGAGGGACTGAAAGCATGGCTGGGTGTGATGTGGCTGCTTTGGGAGAAAGTAGGGAGACTTTAGAGCTTCATAGCAAGTAGGCAAGTAGGCCACATATTTGACTGAATTTGCTCTATAATGGAGGGAAAGGAGGAGGCATCAGAGTACGCTGTGGAGACTGATGCTGGAGAGAGCAGAGAGGTGGGAGAGGAGTACACTGGAGGCTGCAAAAGAGCCAGGAGGTTCTTGGACGAGGCAAATGCCTTCCTCCTGCAGGAAGTCAAGTCATGCCGGGTTGATTTGATACAGGGAGGGCATGGGAAGCTCACCCCAAACGCATATCAGAGGATATGGACCGAGATAGCAGAGGTGGTCTCGTCGACGACCAACGAGGTGCGTGAGGGCAACCAATGCCGCAAACGATGAAATGACCTTGTGGGATCTGCAAGAATAAGTATTACATTGATTTACATGTACTTATGTATTTAAATAATTTGGTTTGTAACAGTCATGAGTGACTATCAGCAGATATGAGCTTTTACCGGGAATGTTTTACTCAAAGCCTGTGGTCACAGTGTACGTCTTTAGGTAAAGAATGATAATAATTATAATAATCATGATTACATCTGTCGGTTATGTGTTGTATCAGTCTCTGTGACAGTACCTCGCAATGATATCACGCAATGATCTCATGGCATGTCATCCTGTCACCTTTTACAGAAGAAGCTATCGACGATGAGGTCTATGCAGAGGCGAATGGGTGGGGGGGGGCCACCAGTCCCCAGCGACATCACAGAGATGGAAGAGCGACTGCTAGCACTCGTGGGGAAGCACCCCCGGACAGCCACGGACGCATCTGCAGACCCTGAAGTGATATCACGTGAGTAAAGCTTACACCATTGCGTGATGTAAAGTCAATAGATGTCACACCAATTCATATCCGACCAATCATATATGATAGATGATTTCTAAAAGTGTCATAGTAATAATGCTGGCCTAATGAAAATCATTGCAATGCACAACGTGTTGATAGTCATGAAATGTGATGTCTGCGATGATTTTGAGAGTGGTGGTGCTTTTGTCGTGCATATGCTGTGTGTAGCGCTGGACTCACCTTGTCACCCGAGCACCTCCTTCTTCTCAAACAACCTCATTTGTATCTTGCAGCTCAGCCAGTAGCGCAGCCCCAGGCAAGGCCACAGAGGCCAGAAGGTGGGGGCGCGGGGCAGGAGTCGGCGGACGATCCTACTACATCTGGTGCTGAGGAGCTCCGATTGTCACCTGTCAATCCGCTGGGTTTGTTCTTGACAGATAGAGCGCAGACTTCGAAGAACCTGCATCGCCATGCTCCAGAACCCATTCCACCCCAAGGCCATCTATTGGTCCTCCGGTCATTCCCACCTCCACTCTGGAGGTACCGGCCCCAAGCAGCTCTCCACAGGGCACCCCATTTGTCCCCAGGATGGCGCCGACTCCGCGGAGGCCTCGTGGACGCGGCAGGTCTGTTCCACGAGCGCGACATGTCAATGGAGAGATGGTACAGTTGTCCAGGAGGACTGTAGACATTGGTGACCAGCTCATCGAAGCTTTGGGGGATATATCCCGCCACCATGATCAAGTAAATTCCACGCATGGCGGAGTCCCTGGATGTGATAGCCAGAAACACTGTTGCCACAGCCCTCCCAGTGGTTCCAGAGCATGACACTCCACCCCGGTGTCCCCTGTGAGGAGCCGTTCTGAACGCTGGTCCTGTCGATGAGGTCATTGGGCGGGGCCCCACTGCCAAGGAGGTGTTTGGGTGGGCCCTTACGTGGAGGAGCTGTTCGTGTGGGCCCCTACGAGGAGGAGGTGTTCGTGCAGGCCCCGTCATGGAGGAGGTGTTCGGGTGGGCCCCACTGCCATAGAGTTCTTCGGGCGGGCCCCTACGTGGAGGAAGTGTTCGTGCAGGCCCCGTCGTGGAGGAGGTGTTCGGGTGGGCCCGACTGCCATAGAGTTCTTCGGGCGGGCCCCTACGTGGAGGAAGTGTTCGTGCAGGCCCCGTCGTGGAGGAGGTGTTTGGGTGGGCCCGACTGCCATAGAGTTCTTCGGGCGGGGCCCTATGTGGAGGAGCTGTTCGGGTGGGCCAGCGAGGAGGCCCCGAGGTAAGGGCAGCGGCGGCAAGCGGGGCGAGGCGAACGGCGACGAGGTAAACATAGAAACATAAAAACACAGAAAATAGGTGCAGGAGTAGGCCATTCGGCCCTTCAAACCTGCACCGCCATTCAATATGATCATGGCTGATCATGCAACTTAGTACCCCACTCCCACCTTCTCTCCATACACCCTGATGTAAGGGCCTACATCTAACTCCCTCTTAAATATATCCAACGAGCTGGACTCAACAACTTTCTGTGGTGGAGAATTCCACAAGTTCACAATTCTCTGGGTGAAAAAGTTTCCCCTCATCTCGGTCCTATATGGCTTACCCCTTAATCCTTAGACTGTGACCCCTGGTTCTGGACTTCCCCAACATCGGGAACATTCTTCCTGCATCTAACCTGTCCAATCCCGTCAGAATTTTATATGTTTCTATGAGATCCCCTCTCATTCTTCTAAACTCCATTGAGTATAAGCCTAGTCGATCCAGTCTTTCTTCATATGTCAGTCCTGCCATCCCGGGAATCAGTCTGGTGAACCTTTGCTGCACTCCCTCATTAGCAAGCACGTCCTTCCTTAGATTAGAAGACCAAAACTGCACACAATACTCAAGGTGTGGTCTCACCAAGACCCTGTACAACTGCAGTAAGACCTCCCTGCTCCGATACTCAATTCCTCTCACTATGAAGGCCAGCATGCCATTTGTTTTCTTTATGGTCTGCTGTACCTGCATGCTTACTGTTATGTATTTAACTCCTTGTAACCTGGATTACATTACCACCAGAGGGCCTACCTGTTGGAGTTCCAAGGGATCCCAGCATCCCTTGGGAGCACTGTATATAAGCAGGCCACCCTCGAGGTATCTGCAATCTGGAGTCTTATTAATGGAGCGAAGGTCACACTTGCTCATTGTGCACAGCACTCAGTTTCATCCTTTATTATGAGCATAGCAATTGGGACGAGGTAACGAACAACCGCACGAAAATACAAAGAACAGTTGGTATCCTGGAGAAGTTCTCAGAAGGGGACAATTGGGAGGCCTTCGTGGCGAGACTCGACCAATACTTCGTGGCCAACGAGCTGGAAGGACACGAGAATGCTACAAAATGAAGGGCGATCCTCCTAACTGTTTGTGGGGCAACAACCTATGGCCTCATGAAGAATCTCAGGCAAAACCAACAGAGAAATCCTATGAGGAATTGGGTACGCTGGTCTGGGAGCACCAAAATCCTAAGGATGCGTTTTGATGGCAAGGTATCGGTTCTACACATGTCAATGATTGGAGTGCCAGGAAGTGGCGAGCTATGTCGCCGAACTAAGGTGCATCATAGGACATTGTGAGTTTGAGGGATTCCTAGAACAAATGCTTAGAGACTTTTTTGTACTGGGCACTGGCCATGAGACAATCCTTCGCAAATTGTTGACTGTTGAAACTCCGAATCTAAGTAAAGCCAGAACGATAGCCCAGGCATTTATGTCCACCAGCGACAACACCAAACAGATTTCGCAGAGTAAAGATGTTTCGGCCCATACTGTGCATAAAGTAATGTTGGTTTCGAGCAGAAATATACATGGCAGAACGTACACACCGGCTGCTGCTGCCCGACCTCAGATGACCCAGAGTCCACCATCAATCGTTAATGTGAGGCAGTTAACACCTTGTTGGCTTTGTGGAGGTGATCATCTGCCCCATCAATGCCGCTTCAAGCATTATGCGTGCAACGGTTGCAGAACAATGGGACATCTCCAGCGAATGTGCAGGCGAGCTGCAAACCCTGCAAACCACCATGTTGCAGAGGAAGATCGATCCACTATGGATCAGACTGAATTGGAGACTCGTACCGAGGAGGCAGAAGAGCATGGGGTACACACATTCACTACGAAATGTCCACCAATAATGTTGAAAGTTGAACTGAACGGAATTCCAGTATCTATGGAACTGGACACGGGTGCAAGTCAGTCCATAATGAGTAAAAGGCCTTCAACAGGCTGTGGGGCAAAAAGGCACACAGGCCCAAGCTCAGCCCCATTCACACCAAACTAAGGACTTACACCAAGGAACTAATCCCTGTAATTTGCAGTTCAGAAGTCAAAGTCTCCTATGACGGAGCAGTACACAAACTCCCGCTATGGATTGTGCCAGGGGATGGCCCCACGTTGTTTGGCAGAAGCTGGCTGGAAAAAATCCACTGGAACTGGGAGGACATCTGAGTGCTTTCGTCTGCCGACGACGCCTCATGTGCCCAGGTTCTGAGCAAGTTCCCATCATTGTTTGAGCCAGGCATTGGAAGCTTCTCGGGGGCGAAAGTGCAGATCCATTTGGTTCCCGGTACGCGACCCATCCACCACAAGGCACGGACGGTACTGTACATGATGCGTGTGAAAGTTGAAATTGAGCTGGACAGGCTGCAGTGAGAAGGCATCATCGCGCCGGTGGAATTCAAAGAGTGGGCTAATCCGATTGTCCCGGTACTTAAAGAGAGCGGCATGGTTAGAATTTGTGCGGACTATAAAGTAACAATTAACCATTTTTTGCGATAGGACCAGCACCCGCGACCCATTCGCGACCCTGGCTGGAGGGAAGACGTTCACCAAGCTGGACCTGACCTCGGCCTATGTGACATAGAAACATAGAAACATAGAAAATAGGTGCAGGAGTAGGCCATTCGGCCCTTCGAGCCTGCACCACCATTCGATAAGATCATGGCTGATCATTCCCTCAGTAACCCTTTCCCGGTTTCGAACGTTTCAACCTGAGCCCCACGTGATCCAACTGACTAAGAACCTCTTCCAGATTCTTCAAGTGCTCAATGGTGTCCTGACCTAGAACCAGTATGTCGTCCTGGAAAACCATGGTGTGAGGAACCGACTTTAGCAGACTCTCCATGTTCCATTGGAAGATTACCGCGGCCGACCGAATCCCGAACAGGCACCGGTTATAGCTGAACAGACCTTTGTGCGTGTTGATGCAGGTGAGGCCTTTCAAAGACTCTAGTTCCTGCGTCTGGAGGGTAGCTAATGTAACACCACTTTTTAAAAAGGGAGGGAGAGAGAAAAGGGGTAATTATAGACCGGTTAGCCTGACATCAGTGGTGGGGAAAATGTTGGAATCAATTATTAAGGATGAAATAGCAGCGCATTTGGAAAGCAGTGACAGGATCGGTCCAAGTCATCATGGATTTATGAAAGGGAAATCATGCTTGACAAATCTTCTAGAATTTTTTGAGGATGCAACTAGTAGAGTGGACAGGGGAGAACCAGTAGATGTAGTGTATTTGGACTTTCAAAAGGCTTTTGACAAGGTCCCACACAAGAGATTGGTGTGCAAAATTAAAGCACTTGGTGTTGGGGGAAATGTATTGAGAACTGGTTGGCAGACAGGAAGGAGAGAGTTGGGATAAATGGGTCCTTTTCAGAATGGCAGGCAGTGCCTAGTGGGGTGCCGCAGGGCTCAGTGCTGGGACCCCAGCTCTTTACTGATACGTCCTTACTATACAGTATAAATGCACACGAGGCCCATACTTGAGAGAAGGTCACTCTGTAACCAGTAACCTTTATTCCAGCACTGAAGTGATGAAGGTGGGTGGAACTTCCCCTTTTATACCTGAAAGTCCAGGTTAGGAGTGTCTCCCACAAGGTCACCACCGAGTGGTAAATGTTCTCATGGTGTACAACTTAGGTCAGTTTATACATGGGTTACATTGACAGTTGAATACATGACATCACCTCCCCCCCAAAGTCTTATTGGGATCACAGGTTAAGTCTCTCTGGTGGTTTACGCTCCCTTGTAGAGCGACTGTGTTGGGGCTCCAGTTGTTGGGCGCTGGCCTGAGTGTTTGCTGTTTGCAGTGCCTCAGGCCTGTCCGGACTGCCCACAGTGACTGGGCTCTCCTCCACTTGGTTCCGGTGTTCGGTCACCTGTGGAGGAGTGAACTCTACATCGTGTTCTTCCTGTGCTTCTTCTATGGTGTTGCTGAACCTCCTTTTTGTTTGATCCACGTGTTTGCGGCAGATTTGTCCATTGGTAAGTTTAACTACTGGAATCCTGTTCCCCTCTTTGGCAGTCACAGTGCCTGCGATCCATTTAGGCCCTGCAGCGTAGTTGAGGACAAAGACATTGTCATTGACATCAATACATCGCGTCCTCGTATTCCCGTCATGGTAATCACATTGTGACTGGCACCTGCTCTCTACAATTTCTTTCATGGTGGAGTGTATAAGGGATAACCTTGTTTTGAGCGTCCTTTTCATTAGCAGCTCTGCGGGTGGGACCCCTGTGAGCGAGTGTGGTCGGGATCTATTGGCTAATAGGAGGCGTGATAAGAGGCTTTGTAGGGAACCCCCTTGGATTCTGAGCATCCTCTGTTTGACTATCTGCACTGCTCGTTCCACCTGGCCGTTTGAGGCCGGCTTGAACGGTGCCGTTCTGACATGGTTGATACCATTTCCTGCCGTGAAGTCCTGGAATTCAGTGCTTGTGAAGCACGGGCCATTGTTGCTGACCAAGACATCTAGTAGAACATTGCCCGTAGACTTTCTACCGTGGTAGAGGATGTGCTTGAATTGAAAATGTCACACTCGATCCATTTGGAGTAGGGGTCTACTACAACCAAAAACATTTTTCCCATGAAAGGACCTGCGTAGTCCACATGGATGCGTGACCATGGCTTGACAGACCAGGACCAGGGGCTAAGGGGAGCTTCCCTGGGCGCATTGCCCAGCTGGGCACACGTGTTGCACCTGCGAACACAAAGTTCCAGGTCTGCATCTATCCCTGGCCACCAAACGTGTGACCTGGCAATTGCCTTCATCGTGACAATGCCCGGGTGCTCATTGTGGAGTTCTCTGATGAACATCTCTCTGCCCATCTGGGGCATGACTACTCGGTATCCCCACAGTAGGCAATCAAACTCAATCGAGAGTTCATCCTTGCGCCTGTGAAACGCTTTGAATTCCTCAGGGCATGCCCCGTAAGTGGCTGTCCAGTCCCCATTCAGGACACATTTCTTGATTAAAGACAGTAGCGGGTCACTGTTTGTCCAGACTTTGATCTGACGGGCTGTCACGGGTGAGCCTTCGCTTTCGAAAGCTTCAACAGCCATGACCATCTCAGCAGCATGCTCGGTTGCCCCCTCGGTGGTGGCTAGTGGGAGCCTGCTGAGTGCATCGGCGCAGTTTTCAGTGCCCGGTCTGTGCCAAATTGTATAGTCATAGGCGGCTAACGTGAGTGCCCACCTCTGTATGCGGGCCAATGCATTTGCATTTATGGCCTTATTGTCGGCCAAAAGGGACGTTAGGGGTTTGTGATCTGTCTCCAGCTCAAATTTCCTGCCAAACAGCTACTGGTGCATTTTTTTTACATGCAAGCGCTTCCTTTTCTACCATCCCATAGCCCCTTTCTGCCTGGGACAGACTTCTGGAGGCATAAGCTACCGGCTGTAACTGACGCTTGGCATTAACATGCTGCAACACACACCCGACCCCATAGGACGACGCATCGCACGTTAAAACAAGTTTCTTACATGGGTCATATAGCGTTAACAGATTGCTGGAGCATAACAAATTGCGTGCTCTATCGAAAGCCCTTTCCTGGCTGTCCCCCCAGACCCATTCGCGACCTTTGCGTAGGAGCATGTGTAGCGGCGCTAACAGCGTGCTCAATTTGGGAAGAAAGTTTCCAAAATAATTCAGGAGCCCCAGGAACGAACGCAGCTCCATCATGTTACGGGGTCTGGGTGCTCTCTGGATCACTTCTGTTTTGGACGCAGTAGGTCTGATCCCATCTGTTGCTACCCTCATCGCCAGGAATTCTACCTCTGGAGCTAGGAAGACGCGCAGCACCTTTTTCAGTTGCAGCCCTACCCGGTCTAGTCTGCGTAGCACCTCCTCCAGGTTGTGGAGGTGTTCTTCAGTATCGCAACCCGTGATGAGGATGTCGTCTTGAAAAATCACCGTCCTTGGAATCAACTTGAGGAGGCTTTCCATATTTCATCGAAAGATCTCGGTGGCCGAGCGAATCCCGAACGGACATCTGTTGTACTCAAACAATCACTTGTGTGTTGTGATGGTGGTCAGCCTCTTTGACTCACTCGCCAGCTCCTGGGTCATGTAAGCTGAGGTCAGGTCCAATTTTGAAAAAGTTTTGCCACTGGATAGTGTTGCAAAGAGGTCCTCTGCTCTTGGTAGCGGGTACTGGTCTTGGAGTTACACACGATTGATGGTGGCCTTGTAATCGCCACATATCCTGACCGACCCATCTGTCTTGAGCACCGGTTACAATCGGGCTCGCCTCGCCCAGTCACTGAATTCGACTGGTGAGATGATGCTTTCCCTCAGCAGGCGGTCCAATTCGCCTTCTATCTTTTCCCGCATCACATACGGCACCGCTCTGGCCTTGTGGTGTACTGGCCTGGCGTCTGGGTTTATGTGAATCACTACCTTGGTCCCCATGAAAGTGCCAATGCCGGGTTGAAATAATGAGTCAAATTTGTCCAGGACCTGTGAGCATGATATTCGCTCCACAGAAGAAATTGCATTGACATCTCATTTCCAGTTCATGACAGCAAACCAACTCCTTCCCAGTAGTGCGGGACCGTCCCCCGGGACAATCCAGAGTGGCAATCTGTTCTCCAAATCTTTGTGGGTCACGACTACCGTGGCGCTGCCTAGCACCGGAATTATCTCCTTTGTATATGTCCGTAGCTGTGCGTCAATCGGCAATAATTTTGGCCTCCTGGCCTTGGACGCCCACAACTTGTCGAACTGTTTGATACTCATCAGGGACTGGCTGGCCCACGTGTCTAGCTCCATTGTTACTGGGATGCCATTGAGGAGCACTTTCATCATTATCAGTGGTGTCCTGGTGTAGGAACTGTATATGTGCTCCACATGAACTTGCTGAACTTCAGCTTCCAGCGATTTCCCCCAGTGTTCATTTGGCCTCGTCAGGCTTACATCGGGCCCATCCTCCTCGTACATCAACCTGGTTGCAGGCTTCCTGCAAATAAGCGCCACGTGACCGCTGACGTTGCAATTTCTGCAGGTGTATTGCTGATACCTGCAAGCTCTGGCTGTGTGTTTGCTTCCGCACCTCCAACATGAGCCGTTGTTGGAAACAAAAGGTCGATTACCAGTCAATCGTCTCTGACTGTCGCTGTAACTGTCCTTAAGTGCACCATTAACAGGTGTTGATGGCCCCATTACTGGCCGCATTGTCCCTTGCGATGGCATGAATCGCCGTTCAGGTAGCCATTGTCTCTGTTGAATTCCCCCTTTGGGTTCGACTACATGCTCGGGCATGTCCGATTGCCCCTGTCTGCCTGGAGAACTGTGTGCCGCGTTAACAATGTTGACTCCCTGTCCATTTGCTGCATTTAAACCAAGATTTTTGTCAAACATCATTCTGGTCTCTTCCTCCCCTGAGATAAATATCTGGGCCTCAAACCACCGTTTCCAGGGTCAAGTCTTTAGTCTCAATCAGTTTCCTGAAAACCCCAGCGTGCCCGATACCCTAAATAAAAAATTCTCGCAGCATCTCCGCTCTGCATGCATCTGGGAACTTACATAGGCTCGCCAGTCACCGGAGGTCTGCCACGAAGTCTGGAACGCTTTGCCCTTCTCGCCGCCGGTGCATGTAAAACCGGTGTCTCGCCATGTGCATGCTGCTCGCCGGTTTAAACTGTTCCCCAATCAACTTACTGAGCTCTTTAAACATCTTGTCCGCCGGCTTGTCTGGTGCTAGAAGCTCCTTCATCAGGGAGTACGTCCTGGATCCACAAACGGTCAGGAGATGAGCCCTGCGTTTGTCGGCCGAATCCTGTCCCAGCCATTCCTTAGAGACGAAATTTTGCTGTAGTCTCTCAATAAAATCGTCCCAATCATCACGAACACAGTACCTCTCATCTGTGCTGCTAGTGGCCATGCTTGCGTGGTTTAAATCCCAGTTTCTCGTCGCCAATGATACATCCTTAATATACAGTATAAATGCACACGAGGCCCAGACTTAAGAGAAGGTCACTTGTGACCAGTAACCTTTATTCCAGCACTGAAGTGATGAAGGTGGGTGGAGCTTACTCTTTTATACCTGAAAGTCCAGGTTAGGAGTGTCTCCCACAAGTTCACCCCCTTGTGGTCAATGGTCAGTTTACACATGGGTTACAATGACAGTTGAATACGTGAGATTTACAATATACATCAATGATTTAGATGAAGGAATTGAGTGTAATATCTCCAAGTTCGCAGATGACACTAAGCTGGGTGGCGGTATGAGCTGCGAGGAGGATGCTAAGAGGCTGCAGGGTGACTTGGACAGGTTAGGTGAGTGGGCAAATGCATGGCAGATGCAGTATAATGTGGATAAATGTGAGGTTATCCACTTTGGTGGCAAAAACATGAAGGCAGAATATTATCTGAATGGCGGCAGATTAGGAAAAGGGGAGGTGCAACGAGACCTGGGTGTCATGGTACATCAGTTATTGAAGGTTGGCATGCAGGTACAGCAGGCGGTGAAAAAGGCAAATGGCATGTTTGCCTTCATAGCTAGGGGATTTGAGTATAGGAGCAGGGAGGTATTACTGCAGTTGTACAGGAACTTGGTGAGGCCTCACCTGGAATTTTGTGTTCAGTTTTGGTCTTCTAATCTGAGGAAGGACATTCTTGACATTGAGGGAGTGCAGCGAAGGTTCACTAGACTGATTTCCGGGATGGCAGGACTGACATATGAGGAGCGACTGGATCAACTGGGCCTGTATTCACTGGAGTTTTGAGGAATGAGAGGGGATCTCATAGAAACATATAAAATACTGATGGGACTGGACAGGTTAGATGCAGGAAAAATGTTCCCGATGTTGGGGAAGTCCAGAACCAGGGGATACAGTTTAAGAATAAGGGGTAGGCCGTTTAGGACCAAGATGAGGAGAAACTTCTTCAGTCAGAGAGCTGTGGAATTCTCTGCCGCAAAGAGTTGTTGATGCCAATTCGTTGGGTATATTCAAGAGGGTGTTAGATATGGCCCTTACGGCGAAAGAGATCAAGAGAAAGCAGGAAAGGGGTACTGAGGTGATGATCAGCCATGATCTTATTGAATGGTGGTGCAGGCTCGAAGAGCTGAATGGCCTACTCCTGCACCTATTTTCTATGTTTCTATGTTTCACCAACAGCTAAGACACCACCAACTTTGACCCTCCAACACACACACAAGTGGCAACTGACATCATGGTTGACTACGAAGCCGAACTCCCCATCCCCAGCAGCCTGGCAAGGTTGGCTGCCCAACAGCCCAGTGAAGAACTAACTAACTCACTCACACCCGCATTTGTACCGAGATGATCGACAAGGGAGCGAAAAGCCCCAGATCGTCTCACCTTGTAAATAAGTGTACTATTGACTTCACGGGGGAGTGATGTTATATATTTAATCTCTTGCAACCTGTATTACACTACCACCAGAAGGCCTACCTGTTGGAGTCCCACGGGATCCCAGCATCCCTTGGGAGCACGGTATATAAGCAGGCCACCCACGAGGTACCTGCACTCTGGTGTCTTATTAAAGGAGCTAAGGTCACACTTGCTCATTGTACACAGTACTCAGTACTCATAGCACCTACCTTCAGTGACTGATGTACCATGACACACAGGTCTCGTTGCACCTCCCCTTTTACTAATCTGTCAGCATTCAGATGATAATCTGCCTTCCCGTTTTTGTCACCAAAGTGGATAACCCCACAGTTATCCACATTATACTGCATCTGCCATGTATTTGCCCACTCATCTCACCTGTCCAAGTCACCCTGCAGCCTCTTAGCATCCTCCTCACAGCTCACACTGCCACACAGCTTAGTGTCGTCTGCAAACTTGGAGATATTACATTCAATTCTTTCATCTAAATCATTAATGCATATTGTAAATAGCTGAGATCCCAGCATTGAACCTTGCGGCACCCCACAAGTCACTGAGTTCCATTCTGAAAAGGACCCGTTTATTCCTACTCTTTGCTTCTTGTCTGCCAACCAGTTCTATATCCACATCAATACATTACCCCCAATACCATGTGCCTTAATTTTGCACACAAATCTCTTCTGTGGGACCTTGCCAAAAGCCTTTTGAAAGTCCAAATACACCACATCCACTGGTTCTCCCTTATCCACTCTACTAGTTACATCCTCAAAAATTTCCAAAAGATTTGTCAAGCATGATTTCCCTTTCATAAATCCATGCTGGCTTGGACCGATCCTGTCACTGCTTTCCAAATGCGCTGCTACTACATCTTTAATAATTGATTCCAGCATTTTCTCCACCACCGATGTCAGGCTACCCAGTCTATAATTCCGTGTTTTCTCTCTCCCTCCTTTTTTTAAAAAGTGGGGTTACATTAGCTACCCTCCAATCCATAGGTACTAATCCAGAGTCCATGGAATGTTGAAAAATGACCACCAATGCACCTACTATTTCTAGAGCCACTTCCTTAAGGACTCTGGGATGCAGACTATCAGGCCCTGGGGATTTATCAGCTTTCAGTCCCATCAGTTTCCCTAACACCATTTCCTGACTAATAAGGATTTCCCTCAGTTCCCCCTTCTCGCTAGACCCTCGGTCCCCTGTATTTTTGGGAGGTTATTTGTGTCTTCCTTAGTGAAAACAGAACCAAAGTATTTGTTCAATTGGTCTGCCATTTCCTTGTTCCCCCATTATGAATTCATCTGATTCTGACTGCAAGGGACCTATATTAGTCCTCACTAATCTTTTTCTTTTCACATATCTATAGAAGCTTTTGCAGTCAGTTTTTATGTTCCCTGCAAGCTTACTCTCATACTCTATTTTCCCCCTCCTAATTAAACCTTTAGTCCTCCTCTGCTGAATTCTAAATTTCTCCCAATCCTCAGGTTTGCTGCTTTTTCTGGCCAATTTATATGCCTCTTCCTTGGATTTAACACTATCCCTAATTTCCCTTGTTAGCCATGGTTGAGCCACCTTCCCCATTTTATTTTTACACCAGACAGGGACGTACATAAGTTGTAATTCATCCATGTGATCTTTCAATGTCTGCCATTGCCTATCCAACGTCAACCCTTTAAGTATCATTCTCCAGTCTAATCTAGCCAATCACGTCTCATACCATCGAAGTTTCCTTTCTTTTTCAGGACCCTCGTCTCTGAATTAACTGTGTCGCTCTTCATCTTAATGAAGAATTCTACCATATTTTGGTCACTCTTCCCCAAGGGGCCACACATGACCAGATTGCTAATTAATCCTCTCTCGTTACACAAGACCCAGTCTAGGATGGTCTGCTCTCTAGTTGGTTCCTCGACATATTGGTCGAGAAAACCATCCCTAATAAACTCTCGAAATCCTCCTCCACAGTATTGCTATCAGTTTGGTTACCAGTAAGGCCCGAGGTCAGTCAGTGGCAGGGTCCTGAGGTCGGCAGGGTCAGCGGGTCCGGATTCCAGAACATTTTATGGATTTCGGACGACCCTGCCACCAATCGGTCTTGGGTCCGGATTCCAGAACATTCCGGATTTTCAACGCTGCACCTGTATATGCATTGCTGTGCAGTAACAGCAAATCATAATAATTACTGAAATGCATTGTATTGGCGTACTTTGTTATTCTGCAAGTGGTAATTTAAAGGAAAGAGGCTGCTAAAAATAAAGCTGAACAGGAATTATTCAGTTTCTCTGAAAGTGGAAATGTAGAAGAACAATGCCTTTATTTTCAGCAATTTCCATTTGGCGGTTCATATCATGCAAACTTAAAATAGGTTTGTTCAGGTCATGTTTATGCGCAACCAGAGATTTCATTATGTTTATGCAAACAAAAACTTATGGAGAAACTTTTCATTGGCAGATCTAATTACTGAACAAAAAAAAACCTGTTTGTCCAGGGAATAAGAGCGGGTAATGAAATTCTTTGGAACATTGGCCTCGATATTAAACCTCACAACAGGTGGGAGATGGCCGGGGGGGAGGAGGGGGGGTTTAAAATTTTAAAATGGAGAATGCCATGCTAACCTGACATGCACGTAGCCGTTGCCATTTTTACAAGGCGTCTGAGTGACCCGCCTTGGAACTTCGATCATGGCATTAGAATGGTTACAGCACAGGAGGCCATTCGGCCTGTCGAGCTTGTGCTGGCTCTCTGCAGGAGCACTTCAGCTAGTTCCATGCTCCCCGCCCTTTCTCCATAGCCCTGCAAATTTTTTTCCTGCAGGTTCTTGTGCAATTCCCTTTTGAAAGCCACGATTGAGTCTGCCTCCATCACCCTTTGAGGCAGTGCATTCCAGATGCTTCCCTCTCCCAGCGTGTCTAAATTCACACAGCACAAACACAGGGGTTGGAGCAGAGGGCAATACATCTAACAGAACAGTAATCGCTCGTCTTCCTCCTGTGTCCAGTTCAGCACCGTACAATAGTGATTTCCTCATTCTCATTTCGAGATTAATCTATGGGGAGGAGTTTGGAGTGGCAGGAGGAGAAGGAGGAAGGGAACTGTTTGCAAAAATACATTTTGAGTGAGATATCATTTGATGCTTAAAATAATGGTGAGACCTGTTCAACTCCATCATTTCTATTTTAAGTTCCCAGGTTACAGCATAGCAAGGATCTAGCTTAATTTAAATGTCACATTGATTTTGAAAGTCAGTGGTACATAAATCAAACCCATATAACCATCATAAAACAAAGGTGTCTCCCAAAGCAATCTTTAAAATCTCTCTCACCTCGGCCCGCTGTAAAATCTAATATTTCCAAAAACCTTCTTCTTGAATACTTTCCTCCTTTAAGACGCTCCTTAAAAACTGCCTCTTTGACCAAGCTTTTGGTCACCTGTTCTAATATCTCCCTTTGTGGCTCGTTGTCAAATTTTGCCTTTGATTATGTTCCTGTGAAGCCCCATAGGACATTTCACTACGCTAAAGGTGCTATATAAATGCAAGTTGCCGTTGTTGTTGTTTAATTTGGTGACTCATTTTTAGGCATTAGCTATGACCTATTTGGTGTTACAGTTAAAGGGATAACCATTTTACCGGAACACAGTAACTAGTGCTATAACTGGTTCACAAACTCCCAACATGTTCTGTGATAATTGATCATTTTTTATTACTGAAAGAATCGTATTAAAGACAGTGGGCCCAAAATTGGTGGCCTTACCGCCCACTGCTGCCGAGTTTTTTAGCCGCTCTCCCCTCAGTGACAGATTCCTCCAGGTCTGCATCCAGCGGGAGAGGAGTACCGCCGGGAACCCCGCCCGCTGATGGTCTCTGGCAGCCAAGTCACGTAAGTGACATCCTGCCTGTGAGCAGGTGTATAGGTGTCGGCGGGAGTCGGTGGCAGCAGGGGGAAGGACTGCTGCGTGGAGGCAGGTCTCACCCCAACGGTAAGTAAGAAGACCTCCAAAAAAAGGTTAGTGAACATTTTTTAAGTTTCTTTTTTTCAGGGTTTTACCTGTATGGGGTCCCCTGAAGGTGTTATCGTGTTTTTTTTTATTGTGAATATTTTTATTTTTCAGTGTTCCCCCCTCCCTGGGCCCGACTCAATCCTCGGTGGCACTTTGGCGAGGAACGCATTTGCCGCCAAGGTCGGGAGCTCCCGCCCGCTGCCGCCCAGATTGACAGCGTAAGCCATTATTTGGCCGATGGGTGGTACTGCCATCTCTTTTAGAGGGATCTTCCTGGCAAAGTACTGCCCGGTCTCTCGGCGGCCATCGGCTGTCGTTTGGGCGGCACTTGGGCGGGCCTTGGCGGCCACCAAGTCCAAGCCCAGTGTCCCTTTTAAATCTAAAGTGGAAGCAGCATTCTAATACCTTAAAACCAGATGAAGATGGCATATGTTCTGAGGTTGTGTGATTATATACTCGCCCGTGAAGTATTAATAATAATGTACAACAATCAATTATCTACACAGAAAACCCTTTTTCACTCGTGCAGTTGGTGTGCTTCTGATCCTGAGATTTGTGATAGACGGTAGCAACTGATTTGTTAATGGGTGCAGGCTCTGACTACCTCCCCCCACCGCACACATCCCCCACCCCTCGGCCTTCCAATCTTCTCCCCATCTCCCCTGAAGGTGTTGATTGTTGTTGTGGTACTGTCCAATGGGTGCCAGGCGCCCTCCCCCAATCCTCCTCAGTACCTTGTCACCCGAGCACATGACTAAATAGCAGCTGCCTATTCGACCATGGAAGGCATCACAATTGGGCCAGATCCGATCCTATCTCCAATACCTCCTCCCTTCCCCACCAATCCCTGATGGGCTCTCTCACCAAGCTCCGATCATGGCATTCTTCCCCACCAAGCCCTGATGGCCGATCTCTCTTCTCTGACCCAATTGTGGCTAACCTCCTCCTGCCCCCAAACGTGCCCACTCCCAATTGCTGTGGACCATCCCCAGGCTGCAAATTTGGCCGGCTGCCAGTGGAGAAACTGAAGAAAAAGATGTTAATGTGGCCCTGCCATTAAATCTGGCAGCACCTCTGTGGCCCAGGTTGCCGGTTTCTTCGGCTTCCCCACACCCTCCCCAACTCCCCATAAATATCGGGGCCACTGTTTCCATTGAAAATAATTAGAGGGAAGCTATTGTATTCCTATTAAATTAGCAAAAATACCTTAGCCCATAGATTCACATTTGCCAAAAATGTCTTTCTGATGAAACTATATTTTTTTGCTACAAATCTTCTTGTTGACAATCCTGGCGCAGATGAATTGCATTTTACATTTACAATTTCAGCTAGACTATTAATAACTGTGCAATGGAAGAGTGCCCCAAGGTTATGTTGGGATTATGATCTGTCTTTGCAAAGATGAATGTCAGTGAAACAAATGTAACTTTTTGTTAAACTACACAACCACCTGAGTGTGATGCTATACATCATGATTGGTGGTGTAGTCATCACTGTTAATATGAAAATACACTTGCAAAAATGTCCCGTTTCCTTTAAGAAAATTATTGTACCCACCAATGCCCAGCAGAGGGAGGCACATGCAAGTTTCCTGAGTATGCTCATTTGCATACCCACTGGTGCAAGTATTGATGTAAAACCCTTGTGGGCGTTCGAGCCCAGCGAGGGGCAGCGTTTGAGCCCAGTGAGGGACGGTGCAGCATTTAATATTGGTGGGGTTGTGGCCCAGAAGCGGCGCAGCATGTGACATCAGAGGGGCCGTGGCTCAGGAGCGGCACAGCATTTAACAGCAGCGGGGTCGGGGCTCAGGGGAGCTGCAACAGAGCTTGGTCTCCAGTCGTCTTGGTCAATCCTCGCCACTGGACCAAGACCTAGCTCTGTCAAGCCCCGTGTGGTGGCTGGGGTGCAACGGTCACCACACGTTAAAAAAATCCACGCACAGGCATCTTCCACCCTTTAAGATGTTTGTAACACCTGTGAGCTCATCTTTTTTTGCTGTGAAGAACGTCATCATCGTCATGAGGGACTGCCTATACTAAAACCCCCGTGAAATGGGTGTAAGCAGCTGAACCTTCGAGAAACTTCCTTGCAGCCTTTTAAAAGCCACGTTCAGCAGCACTTTGGGGACAAGCAGGTAAGACAGTAACAGTACTTCACTCTTTAATTTCTCTTAAATTGCTTCACTGCACAGCTGACCAAGACTTTCATAGAATCTTACAGCACAGAAGAAGGCCACTCAGGCCATCATGCCTCTGCCTGCTCTTTTGAAAGAGCTGCCAAATTTAGTCCCATGTCTCAGGCTTCTCCTCATAACCATGAAAACTTGTCCTTTTCAAATAAATGTATAACTGCCTTTTCAAATTTTCTATAGAATCTGCTTCCACCACCCTTTCAGGAAATGCATTCCAGATCTTAACAGCCCGCTGTGTGAAAATATTTCTCCTCATTTCCCTTCTCGTTCTTTTGTCAATTATTTTAAATCTATGACTTCCAATTACTGACCTACTTGTCAGAGGACACAGTTTCTCCTTACCTGCTCTGTCAAAACCCCATGTAGTTTTGAACACCTCTATTAGGTCTCCCTTAACCTTCTCTGCTTTAAGGAAAGCTATTCCAGCTTCTCCAGTCTCTCCACAGAACTGAAGTCCCTCATCCCTGATATAATTCTCGTAAACCTCCTCTGTACCCTCTCCAAAGCCTTGAATCTTTCCTAAGTGTGGTGCTCAGAATTGTACACAATACTCCAGTTGAGGCCTAACCAGTGATTTATAAAGGTTTAGCATGTCTTCCTTCTTTCTGTATTCAATGTCCCTATTTACAAAGTCAAGTATCTCCTATGCTTTCTTAACCACCTTATCAACTTGCCCTGCCACCTTCAGATTTGTGAAAATGCACCTCAGGTCCCTTTGCTCTTGCAACTCTCTCTGTATTGTTTCTACCAAAGTGCATCACTTCACACCTAAGAACATAAGAACATAAGAATTAGGAGCAGGAGTACTCCACACGGCCCCTTGAGCCTGCTTCGCCATTCAATAAAATCATGGTTGATCATCATCTCTAACTCCACTTTCCCGGTCAATCTCCATATCCCTTGAGTCCCCTAGAGTCCAACAATCTATCTATCTTAGCCTTGAATATACTCAAAGACTCACCATCCACAGCCCTCAGGGGCAGAAAATTCCAAAGATTCACAACCCTCTGAGTGAAGAAATTCCTCCTCATCTCGGTCTTAAATGACCGACCCCTTATCCTGAGACTATGCCCCCTAGTTCTAGACACTCCATCCAGGGGAAACAATTTCTCTACCCTGACAATCCCCTTCATAATCTTTTTCTGAACTCCAGAGAGTATAGGGCCATTCCGACATTACAACAGTGACTACAGTCCAAAAGTACTTCATTGGCTGTTAAGCACTTTGAGACATCCGGCGGTCATGAAAGGTGCTATATAGATGTAAGTCTTTCTTTATTTCTTTCTCTCTTTCTTTCATTCTATCTATTCTCTCATCATAGGGCAGCCTTCTCACCCAGGAATCTGTCCAGTGAACCTTCGTTGCACTGCCTCCAAGGCAAGTATTTCCTTCCTTAGATAAGGAAAACAAAACTGTGCACAGTACTCCAGGTGTGGTTTCACCAAGGCCCTGCACAGTTGTAGCAAGACTTCCTTATTCTTATAGGCAGGAAAAATAAAAATGCTAATTATTATTTAAATCGAGAGTGATTACAAAATGCTGCAGTACAGAGGGACCTGGGGTCATTGTGCATGAAACACAAAAAGTTAAGATGTAGGTACAGCAAGTAATCAGGAAGGCAAATGGAATGTTGGCCTTTATTGTAAGGGGGATGGAGTATAAAAGCAGGGAAGTCCTGCTACAACTGTACAGGATATTGGTGAGACCACACCTAGTGTGCAGTTTTGGTCTCTTTATTTAACGAGGGATATATTTGCATTGGAGGCAGGTCAGAGAAGGTTCACTAGGTTGATTCCTGAGATGAAGGGGCTGACTTATGAAGAAAGGTTAAGCAGGTTGGGCCTATACTCATTGGAGTTTAGAAGAATGAGAGGTGATCTTATTGAAACATATAAGATACTGAGGGGGCTCGACAAGTTAGATGCAGAGAGGATGTTTCCCCTCGTGGGGAATCTAGAACTCGGGAGCATAGTTTAAGAATAGAGGGTTGCCAATTTAGAACTGAGATGAGGAGTAATTTCTTCTCTCAGAAGGTCATAAATCTGTGGAATTCTCTGCCCCAGAGAGCTGTGGAAGCTGGGTTATTGAATATATTTAAGGTGGAGATAGACAGATTTTTGAACGATAAGGGAGTGAAGGGCTATGGGAAGCTGGCAGCGAAGTGGAGCTGAGCCCAAGATCAGATCAGTCATGATCTTATTAAATGGCGGAGCAGGCTCGAAGAGCCAAAATGGCCTACTCCTGCTCCTATTTCTTGTGTTCTTATACTCCAACCCCCTTGCAATAAAGGCCAATATGCCATGTGCCTTCCTTATTGCTTGCTATACTTGCATGCTAGCTTTGTGTGTTCCTTGTACAAGGACACCCAAATCTCTCTGAACACCAACATTTAAAAGTTTCTCACCATTTAAAAAATATTCTGTTTTTCTATTCTTCCTACCAAAGTGAATAACCTCACATTTCCCCACATTATACTCCATCTGCCACCTTACTGCCCACTCACTTAATCTATCTATAATCCTTTGCAGACTCTTTGTGTTCTCCTCACAGCTTACTGTCCCACCTAACTTTGTATCATCAGCAAACTTTGATACATTACACCCGGTCCCTTCATCTAGGTCGTTAAATAGATTGTAAATAACTGAGGCCTCAGCACTGATCCTTGCAGCACTGCACTAGTTACAGCCTGCCAACCTGAAAATGACCCATTTATCCCTACTTTCTGTTTTCTGTCCGTTAACCAATCCTCGATCCATGCTGATACATTACCTCCAATGCCATGAGCCCTATCTTATGTAGTAATCTTTTATGTGGCACCTTATTGAATATCTTTGCGAAATCCAATTATATTACATCCACTGGTTCCCCTTTATCCACCCTGCTAGTTATATCCTCAAAAAATTCTAATAAATTTATCAAACACGATTTCCCTTTCATAAAACCATGTTGACTCTGCCTAATCATATTATTATTTTCTAAGTGCCCTGATACCATTTCCTTAACAATGGATTCCAGTATTTTCCTAATGAATGATGTCAGGATATGACTGATACCTGCATTAAATTGCATCTGCCATGTGCCTGTCCCTTTCACCAGTTTGTCTATGTCCGCCTGAAGTCTGCTACTATCCTCCTCACTATATGCTACATTGCAAAGTTTGGTACCACCCACAAATGCAAAATTGTACTCCCTATCTCCAAGTCCAGGTTATTTACATATAACAAGAAGAGCAATGATCCTAATACTGATCCCTAGGTAACCCTATTGCATACTTCTCTCCAGTCAAAAAAAACATCCATTTACCACTATTCTCTGCCTCCTCTCCCTTAGCCAATTACGTACCCAAGTTATCACACGGTCACTTAATGAATGAAATCCTTTCCAGCTCTGATATTTTAGTGGATGAAGTGATGGGGCCTGGATGACAACATGGGTGCCATCTATTGCCCCTTGCACACTGGGGAAGCCTGCAATGTTATGAAAGTGTAAAGACATCTCATGTTTTTGCCCTGTGGACATGCCAACATTTATGAAGCTTGCAGCCTTTATAACCAAGACATCAGTCACCTGATATAAGCAACAATGGACAGCATATTGATTTATATTAGTGAACTCCCTTGTAGCACCCTGAGAAAAGCAACAACGTTGAGTGCAGTTGCTACCTTTGCAGGGTCAGCAAGTGCTGGCCGAGTTGTGGAGGTGGGCTGCAGGTAAGGTGCAGCAGAAGACACAGTTTGTCCAGAGCTTCTTTGCTGAAGTACAACCTCCTTCAAGAGATCTATTGAATGAGATCCTGGAAGGAGTGCTGGGGTCTGTACACTCTTGCTGCTTGCTAATGAAGGATAGTTCTCACCCTTCTCATGCTGATGTCTTGTGAGATGTGCTTCTCTCTAATCCTTATCTTTCTGTTTCTGTTCTACCTCCACTAATATAGTGTAGAGAGGGATCCCCATTGAGAAACCCTTGGTGAAGCTTTTGTCAGGAATAAGCACAGAGGCAAACAGCACAGCAGTCCCCGCCACCGCCGCCCCCCGCCCCCCCCACCGTCCCCCCCTCCACAGCTTCAAAACAAAAAAGTGATTCAGATCTGTTCAGAATTTGCAAAAATAACCATTTCTTGAATGATACCCAGAAGCTTTTATCAAAGATACTTAAATCTCTGCTGCAGCCACTCACCCCTGGTTTAGAAAAGTATGTGTTGAGTTGGGGAAAATCCTGGCAGAAATGGGATTTTGGATATGTGATGTAATTTCCAGATACTCACCACTTCCAGCAGAAATTACAGAAGACGTAAAAGAGGTGTGATTTTGGCAGTTCAGGTTCCACCCCATTTCAGACAGAGTCATTTCAATGCTATTAAAATGGATGAATATATTCCAGTTTTTCACAAAAAGCAATTTTAAAAAAAGTGACTCTCCATATACTATACAGTAAAGATGTACTCAAAAAAGGATGCTAGAAAGCTTTTATACTGTGAAAGACCCGTGCTGGTGACAATAGAACTACAGCGGCACTATTTAATACCAAAATAAAACAACTTATATGGCTCTTCTTGTAAAACTGCATGATGAGAATAAAATCCATTTTGCAGCAAACAATTCGTGCAATCTCTGACTGTCCTGTAAAATGAGTTCGCTGTTATCTTACCACAAACAGCAGTTAAGCAGCTTGATGTGTTATTCTGTAGCAAGGGACCAATAGGGAGATATTGGATCCTATTATTCTGTGAATATTCGGTTGTTCTGGTTGTCCCACCTTCATCAGTGACTTTCAAGCAGAATGGGAGCTGTTAGCACACCAATCCAACTGATACAATCCAAATATTTAGAAATTGTCGAATAAACTATTGAAAGTTACAAACCATTAAGAGATGCAAGACAAAAAATGCTGGCCAGGCAGTAACTGTGGATAGAGAAACAGAGTTAATGTTTCAGGCCGATAACCTTTTATCAGAACTGCAAGACAAAAAGAAAGATTTGTATTTATATAGTGCCTTCCTAGTCCTGCATACATCTCAAAGCACTTACAGCCAATGAAGTACTTTTAGAGTGTAGTCACTGTTGTAATGTGGGAAATGCGGCAGCCAATTTGCACATAGCAAGCTCCCACAAACACCAATGTGATAATGACCACATAATCTGTTTCGTTATGTTGATTGAGAGATAAATATTGGCCAGGACACAGGGGATAATTACCCTGCTCTTCTTCAAAATAGTGCCATGGGATCTTTTACATTTACCTAGGAGAGCAGACGGGGCCTCAGTTTCTCATCTGAAAGACAGCACTTCCGACAGTGCAGCATTCCCTTAGCATTGCACTGGAGTGTCAGCCTAGATTTATGTGCTTAAGAAACTGGAATGGGACTTGCACTCACAGCCTTCTGACTCAGAGGCAAGTGTGCTACCCACTGAGCCATAGCTGACACCTGACATCTGACATGTTGTAAACCGAAGTTATACAGATCAGTGTTAATACTGGATTTTGTTCAAAGGGCCAATTAGAAACTGATGGTCATTTTTATTGTCATGGATGGATATATTTGTATGATCAAGGCTCCAGCAAATGCGGGCTTTAAACATTAAGAATTAAATCACTTTGCTTCAAGATTTTGCACCAACAAAGTTACATAGACTCATATCTGACTGAACTTGGGAACGCTGCAGTGGGCAGCTGCACTGCAGACATCCCAGAAGTTGTCACATGCTCCATGGTAGACGGCAGGGTTTTGATTCCATACACGGTGCAGATGAGGTTAGTGGATTCCTCCACTATTTGTCATTTTTTGTTGAAGGTTGTTTGGCACTGTGTCCAATTATTGCACCTCATCAATCATCCTTCTTCTTCATGTCTCCTGAGTTCTGGATTTGTGCCTCCCTCAGCTGAGGACAGATGCAAACTGATTTTCCAGAAAACAGGGCCTAGAAATGTAATCGTCAAGTGGCAGCGGACACTGCACGTTTCTGTTCACATGGTCCCAGAGACCCTATAAAATTGGTGCTGGCTGCTTATTAGAATGATTCAGGCATGCAGTCAGTGCTAGCCATGCGATTCATTGACGTCACACCTGTTATGGAGGGGGAATTCGAAATCGGGCAATTCTGACACCACTTAAAGCAGTCAGCATCACTTAAGGGAAAGGTTCCTTCTGGTTGCAGACTACAGGGAAAATTTCAAGGTTGGAAAATCAGCCATTACTCTGCAGCTTACTAACACAGAGGCAGACCTGCTGTTGGAAAGATGGGAGTGATTTTCAGTCGAAGAAGTGTTCTGCCTCTTAACCTATTACAGTGTTTCATTGAGGGCAGATTTTAAAGGACAGCATTTAAATCATTTCATGGAGGAAGGGAGTCTTGGCAATTGACCTCTTGCTCCAACGTCTCCATCAGATGGAGCTCAGGAGAGAAGGGCAGGGAGAAAGGCAGAGGGAAAGGCAGAGAGAAAGGCAGAGAGAAAGGCATTGAGAAAGGAAGAGAGAAAGGCAGAGAGAAAGGCAGAGGGAAAGGCAGTGAGAAAGGAAGAGAAAATGGCAGAGAGAAAGGTAGTGAGAAAGGAAGAGAGAAAGGCAGAGGGAAAGGCAGTGAGAAAGGCAGTGAGAAAGGCAGATAGAAAGGCAGTGAGAAAGGAAGAGAGAAAGGCAGAGAGAAAGGCAGAGGGAAAGGCAGACGGAAAGGCAGTGAGAAAGGCAGAGGGAAAGGCATTGAGAAAGGAAGAGAGAAAGGCAGAGAGAAAGGCAGAGGGAAAGGCAGTGAGAAAGGCAGAGGGAAAGGCAGTGAGAAAGGTAGAGGGAAAGGCATTGAGAAAGGAAGAGAGAAAGGCAGAGGGAAAGGCAGAGAGAAAGGCAGAGAGAAAGGCTGTGAGAAAGGAAGAGAGCAAGGCAGTGAGAAAGGCAGAGAGAAAGGCAGAGGGAAAGGCAGTGAGAAAGGCAGAGGGAAAGGCAGAGGGAAAGGCAGTGAGAAAGGTAGTGAGAAAGGCAGAGGGAAAGGCAGTGAGAAAGGCAGAGAGAAAGGCAGAGGTAAAGGCAGAGGGAAAGGCAGAGGGAAAGGCAGAGGGAAAGGCAGTGAGAAAGGAAGAGAGAAAGGCAGAGGGAAAGGCAGTGAGAAAGGCAGAGAGAAAGGCAGAGGGAAAGGCAGAGAGAAAGGCAGAGGGAAAGGCAGAGGGAAAGGCATTGAGAAAGGAAGAGAAAAAGGCAGAGAAAAAGGCAGAGGGAAAGGCAAAGTGAAAGGCAGTAAGAAAGGCTGAGAGAAAGGCAGTGAGAAAGAAAGAGAGAAAGGCAGTGAGAAAGGCAGAGAGAAAGGCAGAGGGAAAGGCAGAGGGAAATGCAGTGAGAAAGGGAGAGAGAAAGGCAGAGGGAAAGGCAGTGAGAAAGGCAGAGAGAAAGGCAGTGAGAAAGGCAGAGGGAAAGGCAGAGGGAAAGGCAGTGAGAAAGGCAATGAGAAAGGCAGAGGGAAAGGCAGTGAGAAAGACAGAGAGAAAGGCAGAGGGAAAGGCAGAGGGAAAGGCAGAGAGAAAGGCAGTGAGGAAGGAAGAGAGAAAGGCAGAGGGAAAGGCAGTGAGAAATGCAGTGGGAAAGGCAGAGAGAAAGGCAGAGGGAAAGGCAGAGAGAAAGGCAGAGGGAAAGGCAGTAAGAAATGCAGTGGGAAAGGCAGAGAGAAAGGCAGAGGGAAAGGCAGTGAGAAAGGCAGAGACAAAGGCAGAAAGAAAGGCAGTGAGAAGGGCAGAGAGAAAGGCAAAGAGAAAGGGAGAGGAAAAGACAGAGGGAAAGGCAGTGAGAAAGGCAGAGAGAAAGGCAGTGAGAAAGGCAGTGAGAAAGGCAGAGGGAAAGGCAGTGAGGAAGGCAGTGAGAAAGGCAGTGAGAAATGCAGAGGGAAAGGCAGAGAGAAAGGCAGTGAGGAAGGAAGAGAGAAAGGCAGTGGGAAAGGCAGAGGGAAAGGCAGATAGAAAGGCAGAGGGAAAGGCAGAGAGAAAGGCAGTGGGAATGGCAGAGAGAAAGGTGGTGAGAAAGGCAGAGGGAAAGACAGTGAGAAAGGCAGATAGAAAGGCATTGGGAAATGCAGAGTGAAAGGCAGAGGGAATGGCAGTGAGAAAGGCAGAGGTATAGGCAGAGAGAAAGGCAGACGGAAAGGAAGAGGGAAGGGCAGAGGGAAAGGCAGAGAGAAAGGCAGGTAGAAAGGCAGAGGGAAAGGCAGTGAGAAATGCAGTGGGAAAGGCAGAGAGAAAGGCAGAGGGAAAGGCAGTGAGAAAGGCAGAGACAAAGGCAGAAAGAAAGGCAGTGAGAAGGGCAGAGAGAAAGGCAAAGAGAAAGGGAGAGGGAAAGACAGAGGGAAAGGCAGTGAGAAAGGCAGAGAGAAAGGCAGTGAGAAAGGCAGTGAGAAAGGCAGAGGGAAAGGCAGTGAGGAAGGCAGTGGGAAAGGCAGTGAGAAAGGCAGAGGGAAAGGCAGAGGGAAAGGCAGTGAGAAAGGCAGAGAGAAAGGAAGTAAGAAAGGCAGAGTGAAAGGCAGTGAGAAAGGCAGTGAGGAAGGCAGTGAGAAAGGCAGAGGGAAAGGCAGAGGGAAAGGCAGAGAGCAAGACAGAGAGAAAGGCAGTGAGAAATGCAGAGTGAAAGGCAGAGGGAAAGGCAGTGAGAAAGGCAGAGGTATAGGCAGAGAGAAAGGCAGACGGAAAGGAAGAGGGAAGGGCAGAGGGAAAGGCAGAGAGAAAGGCAGGTAGAAAGGCAGTGAAAAAGGCAGCGAGAAAGGCAGTGAGAAAGGCAGTGACAAAGCAAGAGAGAAAGGCAGAGGGAAAGGCAGAGATATAGGCAGTGAGAAAGGCAGAGGGAAAGGCAGTGAGAAAGGCAGTGAAAAAGCAAGAGAGAAAGGCAGAGGGAAAGGCAGTGAGAAAGGCAGAGGGAAAGGCAGAGAGAAAGGCGGAGAGAATGGCAGAGAGAAAGGCAGAGGGAAAGGCAGAGGGAAAGGCAGAGAGAAAGGCAGTCAGAAAGACAGAGAGAATGTTAGTGAGAACGGCAGAGGGAATGTTAGTGAGAAAGGCAGAGGGAAAGGCAGTGAGAAAGGCAGAGAGAAAGGCAGGGAGAAAGGCAGTGAGAAATGCAGAAGGAAAGGCAGTGTGAAACGCAGTGAGAAAGGCAGAGGGAATGGCAGTGAGAAAGGCAGAGAGAAAGGTAGAGGGAAAGGAAGATGGAAAGGCAGGGGGAAAGGCAGAGGGAAAGGCACAGGGAAAGGCAGAGGGAAAGGTAGTGAGAAAGACAGTGATAAAAGCAGAGAGAAAGGCAGAGGGAAAGGCAGAGGGAAAGGCAGAGGAAAAGGCAGAGGGAAAGGCAGGGAGAAAGGCAGAGTGAAAGGCAATGAGAAAGGCAGTGAGAAAGGCAGAGAGAAGGGCAGAGGGAAAGGCAGAGGGAAAGGCAGTGAGAAAGCAAGAGAGAAAGGCAGAGGGAAAGGCAGTGAGAAAGGCAGAGAGAAAGGCAGAGGGAAAGGTAGTGAGAAAGGGAGAGAGAAAGGCAGAGGGAAAGGCAGTGAGAAAGGCAGAGGTAAAGGCAGAGGGAAAGGCAGTGAGAAAGGCAGAGAGAAAGGCAAAGGGAAAGGCAGAGAGAAAGGCAAATGGAAAGGCAGTGAGAAAGATGGAGGGAAAGGCAGTGAGAAAGGCAGAGGGAAAGGCAGTGAGAAAGGCAGAGAGAAATGCAGAGGGAAAGGCAGTGAGAAAGGCAGAGGGAAAGGATGTGAGAAAGGCAGTGAGAAAGGCAGATGGAAAGAAAGAGGGAAAGGCAGCGAGAAAGGCAGCGAGGAAGGCAGAGAGAAAGGCAGTGACAAACGCAGAGAGAAAGGCAGAGGGAAAGGCAGAGGGAAAGGCAGTGAGAAAGGCAGTGTGAAAGGCAGAAGGAAAGGCAGTGAGAAAGGCAGAGGGAAAGGCAGAGGGAAAGGCAGTGAGAAAGGCAGAGGGAAAGGATGTGAGAAAGGCAGTGAGAAAGGCAGATGGAAAGAAAGAGGGAAAGGCAGCGAGAAAGGCAGCGAGGAAGGCAGAGAGAAAGGCAGTGACAAACGCAGAGAGAAAGGCAGAGGGAAAGGCAGAGGGAAAGGCAGTGAGAAAGGCAGTGTGAAAGGCAGAAGGAAAGGCAGTGAGAAAGGCAGAGGGAAAGGCAGAGGGAAAGGCAGTGAGAAAGGCAGAGGGAAAGGCAGTGAGAAAGGCAGAGGGAAAGGCAATGAGAAAGGCAGAGGGAAAGGCAGAGAGAAAGGCAGAAAGGAAGAGGGAAAGGCATTGAGAAACTAAGTGAGAAAGGCAGTGAGAAAGGCAGAGAGAAAGGCAGAGGGAAAGGCAGTGAGAAACGAAGTGCGAAAGGCAGTGAGAAAGGCAGAGAGAAAGGCAGAGGGAAAGGCATTGAGAAAGGCAGAGGGAAAGGCAGTGAGAAAGATAGAGAGAAAGGCAG
Source organism: Pristiophorus japonicus (assembly GCF_044704955.1). Classification (NCBI taxonomy): domain Eukaryota; kingdom Metazoa; phylum Chordata; class Chondrichthyes; family Pristiophoridae; genus Pristiophorus; species Pristiophorus japonicus. The sequence continues at coordinate 157,960,317 of NC_091986.1, forward strand.
AGGGAAAGTCAGAGGGAAAGGCAGTGAGAAAAGCAGAGAGAAAGGCAGTGAGAAAGGCAGTGAGAAAGACAGAGAGAAAGGCAGAGGGAAAGTCAGAGGGAAAGGCAGTGAGAAAAGCAGAGAGAAAGGCAGTGAGAAAGGCAGAGATAAAGGCAGAGGGAAAGGCATTGAGAAAGGCAGAGGGAAAGACAGTGAGAAAGGCAGAGGGAAAGGCAGTGAAAAAAGCAGAGAGATAGGCAGAGAGAAAGGCAGAGGGAAAGACAGTGAGAAAGGCAGAGGGAAAGGCAGAGAGAAAGGCAGAGGCAAAGGCAGTGAGAAATCAGAGGGAAAGGCAGTGAGAAAGGCAGAGGGAAAGGCAGAAGGAAAGGCAGTGAGAAAGGCAGAGAAAAAGGCAGAGGGAAAGGCAGTGAGAAAGGCAGAGGGAAAGGATGTGAGAAAGGCAGTGAGAAAGGCAGATGGAAAGAAAGAGGGAAAGGCAGCGAGAAAGGCAGCGAGGAAGGCAGAGAGAAAGGCAGAGTGAAAGGCAGAGGGAAATGCAGTGAGAAAGGGAGAGAGAAAGGCAGAGGGAAAGGCAGTGAGAAAGGCAGAGAGAAAGGCAGTGAGAAAGGCAGAGGGAAAGGCAGAGGGAAAGGCAGTGAGAAAGGCAATGAGAAAGGCAGAGGGAAAGCAGTGAGAAAGACAGAGAGAAAGGCAGAGGGAAAGGCAGAGGGAAAGGCAGAGAGAAAGGCAGTGAGGAAGGAAGAGAGAAAGGCAGAGGGAAAGGCAGTGAGAAATGCAGTGGGAAAGGCAGAGAGAAAGGCAGAGGGAAAGGCAGAGAGAAAGGCAGAGGGAAAGGCAGTAAGAAATGCAGTGGGAAAGGCAGAGAGAAAGGCAGAGGGAAAGGCAGTGAGAAAGGCAGAGACAAAGGCAGAAAGAAAGGCAGTGAGAAGGGCAGAGAGAAAGGCAAAGAGAAAGGGAGAGGAAAAGACAGAGGGAAAGGCAGTGAGAAAGGCAGAGAGAAAGGCAGTGAGAAAGGCAGTGAGAAAGGCAGAGGGAAAGGCAGTGAGGAAGGCAGTGAGAAAGGCAGTGAGAAATGCAGAGGGAAAGGCAGAGAGAAAGGCAGTGAGGAAGGAAGAGAGAAAGGCAGTGGGAAAGGCAGAGGGAAAGGCAGATAGAAAGGCAGAGGGAAAGGCAGAGAGAAAGGCAGTGGGAATGGCAGAGAGAAAGGTGGTGAGAAAGGCAGAGGGAAAGACAGTGAGAAAGGCAGATAGAAAGGCATTGGGAAATGCAGAGTGAAAGGCAGAGGGAATGGCAGTGAGAAAGGCAGAGGTATAGGCAGAGAGAAAGGCAGACGGAAAGGAAGAGGGAAGGGCAGAGGGAAAGGCAGAGAGAAAGGCAGGTAGAAAGGCAGAGGGAAAGGCAGTGAGAAATGCAGTGGGAAAGGCAGAGAGAAAGGCAGAGGGAAAGGCAGTGAGAAAGGCAGAGACAAAGGCAGAAAGAAAGGCAGTGAGAAGGGCAGAGAGAAAGGCAAAGAGAAAGGGAGAGGGAAAGACAGAGGGAAAGGCAGTGAGAAAGGCAGAGAGAAAGGCAGTGAGAAAGGCAGTGAGAAAGGCAGAGGGAAAGGCAGTGAGGAACGCAGTGGGAAAGGCAGTGAGAAAGGCAGAGGGAAAGGCAGAGGGAAAGGCAGTGAGAAAGGCAGAGAGAAAGGAAGTAAGAAAGGCAGAGTGAAAGGCAGTGAGAAAGGCAGTGAGGAAGGCAGTGAGAAAGGCAGAGGGAAAGGCAGAGGGAAAGGCAGAGGGAAAGGCAGAGAGCAAGACAGAGAGAAAGGCAGTGAGAAATGCAGAGTGAAAGGCAGAGGGAAAGGCAGTGAGAAAGGCAGAGGTATAGGCAGAGAGAAAGGCAGACGGAAAGGAAGAGGGAAGGGCAGAGGGAAAGGCAGAGAGAAAGGCAGGTAGAAAGGCAGTGAAAAAGGCAGCGAGAAAGGCAGTGAGAAAGGCAGTGACAAAGCAAGAGAGAAAGGCAGAGGGAAAGGCAGAGATATAGGCAGTGAGAAAGGCAGAGGGAAAGGCAGTGAGAAAGGCAGTGAAAAAGCAAGAGAGAAAGGCAGAGGGAAAGGCAGTGAGAAAGGCAGAGGGAAAGGCAGAGAGAAAGGCGGAGAGAATGGCAGAGAGAAAGGCAGAGGGAAAGGCAGAGGGAAAGGCATTGAGAAAGGCAGAGGGAAAGGCAGTGAGAAAGATAGAGAGAAAGGCAGAGGGAAAGTCAGAGGGAAAGGCAGTGAGAAAAGCAGAGAGAAAGGCAGTGAGAAAGGCAGTGAGAAAGGCAGAGGGAAAGGCAGTGAGGAAGGCAGTGAGAAAGGCAGTGAGAAATGCAGAGGGAAAGGCAGAGAGAAAGGCAGTGAGGAAGGAAGAGAGAAAGGCAGTGGGAAAGGCAGAGGGAAAGGCAGATAGAAAGGCAGAGGGAAAGGCAGAGAGAAAGGCAGTGGGAATGGCAGAGAGAAAGGTGGTGAGAAAGGCAGAGGGAAAGACAGTGAGAAAGGCAGATAGAAAGGCATTGGGAAATGCAGAGTGAAAGGCAGAGGGAATGGCAGTGAGAAAGGCAGAGGTATAGGCAGAGAGAAAGGCAGACGGAAAGGAAGAGGGAAGGGCAGAGGGAAAGGCAGAGAGAAAGGCAGGTAGAAAGGCAGAGGGAAAGGCAGTGAGAAATGCAGTGGGAAAGGCAGAGAGAAAGGCAGAGGGAAAGGCAGTGAGAAAGGCAGAGACAAAGGCAGAAAGAAAGGCAGTGAGAAGGGCAGAGAGAAAGGCAAAGAGAAAGGGAGGGAAAGACAGAGGGAAAGGCAGTGAGAAAGGCAGAGAGAAAGGCAGTGAGAAAGGCAGTGAGAAAGGCAGAGGGAAAGGCAGTGAGGAAGGCAGTGGGAAAGGCAGTGAGAAAGGCAGAGGGAAAGGCAGAGGGAAAGGCAGTGAGAAAGGCAGAGAGAAAGGAAGTAAGAAAGGCAGAGTGAAAGGCAGTGAGAAAGGCAGTGAGGAAGGCAGTGAGAAAGGCAGAGGGAAAGGCAGAGGGAAAGGCAGAGGGAAAGGCAGAGAGCAAGACAGAGAGAAAGGCAGTGAGAAATGCAGAGTGAAAGGCAGAGGGAAAGGCAGTGAGAAAGGCAGAGGTATAGGCAGAGAGAAAGGCAGACGGAAAGGAAGAGGGAAGGGCAGAGGGAAAGGCAGAGAGAAAGGCAGGTAGAAAGGCAGTGAAAAAGGCAGCGAGAAAGGCAGTGAGAAAGGCAGTGATAAAGCAAGAGAGAAAGGCAGAGGGAAAGGCAGAGATATAGGCAGTGAGAAAGGCAGAGGGAAAGGCAGTGAGAAAGGCAGTGAAAAAGCAAGAGAGAAAGGCAGAGGGAAAGGCAGTGAGAAAGGCAGAGGGAAAGGCAGAGAGAAAGGCGGAGAGAATGGCAGAGAGAAAGGCAGAGGGAAAGGCAGAGGGAAAGGCAGAGAGAAAGGCAGTCAGAAAGACAGAGAGAATGTTAGTGAGAACGGCAGAGGGAATGTTAGTGAGAAAGGCAGAGGGAAAGGCAGTGAGAAAGGCAGAGAGAAAGGCAGGGAGAAAGGCAGTGAGAAATGCAGAAGGAAAGGCAGTGTGAAACGCAGTGAGAAAGGCAGAGGGAATGGCAGTGAGAAAGGCAGAGAGAAAGGTAGAGGGAAAGGAAGATGGAAAGGCAGGGGGAAAGGCAGAGGGAAAGGCACAGGGAAAGGCAGAGGGAAAGGTAGTGAGAAAGACAGTGATAAAAGCAGAGAGAAAGGCAGAGGGAAAGGCAGAGGGAAAGGCAGAGGAAAAGGCAGAGGGAAAGGCAGGGAGAAAGGCAGAGTGAAAGGCAATGAGAAAGGCAGTGAGAAAGGCAGAGAGAAGGGCAGAGGGAAAGGCAGAGGGAAAGGCAGTGAGAAAGCAAGAGAGAAAGGCAGAGGGAAAGGCAGTGAGAAAGGCAGAGAGAAAGGCAGAGGGAAAGGTAGTGAGAAAGGGAGAGAGAAAGGCAGAGGGAAAGGCAGTGAGAAAGGCAGAGGTAAAGGCAGAGGGAAAGGCAGTGAGAAAGGCAGAGAGAAAGGCAAAGGGAAAGGCAGAGAGAAAGGCAAATGGAAAGGCAGTGAGAAAGATGGAGGGAAAGGCAGTGAGAAAGGCAGAGGGAAAGGCAGTGAGAAAGGCAGAGAGAAATGCAGAGGGAAAGGCAGTGAGAAAGGCAGAGGGAAAGGATGTGAGAAAGGCAGTGAGAAAGGCAGATGGAAAGAAAGAGGGAAAGGCAGCGAGAAAGGCAGCGAGGAAGGCAGAGAGAAAGGCAGTGACAAACGCAGAGAGAAAGGCAGAGGGAAAGGCAGAGGGAAAGGCAGTGAGAAAGGCAGTGTGAAAGGCAGAAGGAAAGGCAGTGAGAAAGGCAGAGGGAAAGGCAGAGGGAAAGGCAGTGAGAAAGGCAGAGGGAAAGGATGTGAGAAAGGCAGTGAGAAAGGCAGATGGAAAGAAAGAGGGAAAGGCAGCGAGAAAGGCAGCGAGGAAGGCAGAGAGAAAGGCAGTGACAAACGCAGAGAGAAAGGCAGAGGGAAAGGCAGAGGGAAAGGCAGTGAGAAAGGCAGTGTGAAAGGCAGAAGGAAAGGCAGTGAGAAAGGCAGAGGGAAAGGCAGAGGGAAAGGCAGTGAGAAAGGCAGAGGGAAAGGCAGTGAGAAAGGCAGAGGGAAAGGCAATGAGAAAGGCAGAGGGAAAGGCAGAGAGAAAGGCAGAAAGGAAGAGGGAAAGGCATTGAGAAACTAAGTGAGAAAGGCAGTGAGAAAGGCAGAGAGAAAGGCAGAGGGAAAGGCAGTGAGAAACGAAGTGCGAAAGGCAGTGAGAAAGGCAGAGAGAAAGGCAGAGGGAAAGGCATTGAGAAAGGCAGAGGGAAAGGCAGTGAGAAAGATAGAGAGAAAGGCAGAGGGAAAGTCAGAGGGAAAGGCAGTGAGAAAAGCAGAGAGAAAGGCAGTGAGAAAGGCAGTGAGAAAGACAGAGAGAAAGGCAGAGGGAAAGTCAGAGGGAAAGGCAGTGAGAAAAGCAGAGAGAAAGGCAGTGAGAAAGGCAGAGATAAAGGCAGAGGGAAAGGCATTGAGAAAGGCAGAGGGAAAGACAGTGAGAAAGGCAGAGGGAAAGGCAGTGAAAAAAGCAGAGAGATAGGCAGAGAGAAAGGCAGAGGGAAAGACAGTGAGAAAGGCAGAGGGAAAGGCAGAGAGAAAGGCAGAGGCAAAGGCAGTGAGAAATCAGAGGGAAAGGCAGTGAGAAAGGCAGAGGGAAAGGCAGAAGGAAAGGCAGTGAGAAAGGCAGAGAAAAAGGCAGAGGGAAAGGCAGTGAGAAAGGCAGTGAAAAAGCAAGAGAGAAAGGCAGAGGGAAAGGCAGTGAGAAAGGCAGAGGGAAAGGCAGAGAGAAAGGCGGAGAGAATGGCAGAGAGAAAGGCAGAGGGAAAGGCAGAGGGAAAGGCAGAGAGAAAGGCAGTCAGAAAGACAGAGAGAATGTTAGTGAGAACGGCAGAGGGAATGTTAGTGAGAAAGGCAGAGGGAAAGGCAGTGAGAAAGGCAGAGAGAAAGGCAGGGAGAAAGGCAGTGAGAAATGCAGAAGGAAAGGCAGTGTGAAACGCAGTGAGAAAGGCAGAGGGAATGGCAGTGAGAAAGGCAGAGAGAAAGGTAGAGGGAAAGGAAGATGGAAAGGCAGGGGGAAAGGCAGAGGGAAAGGCACAGGGAAAGGCAGAGGGAAAGGTAGTGAGAAAGACAGTGATAAAAGCAGAGAGAAAGGCAGAGGGAAAGGCAGAGGGAAAGGCAGAGGAAAAGGCAGAGGGAAAGGCAGGGAGAAAGGCAGAGTGAAAGGCAATGAGAAAGGCAGTGAGAAAGGCAGAGAGAAGGGCAGAGGGAAAGGCAGAGGGAAAGGCAGTGAGAAAGCAAGAGAGAAATGCAGAGGGAAAGGCAGTGAGAAAGGCAGAGAGAAAGGCAGAGGGAAAGGTAGTGAGAAAGGGAGAGAGAAAGGCAGAGGGAAAGGCAGTGAGAAAGGCAGAGGTAAAGGCAGAGGGAAAGGCAGTGAGAAAGGCAGAGAGAAAGGCAAAGGGAAAGGCAGAGAGAAAGGCAAATGGAAAGGCAGTGAGAAAGATGGAGGGAAAGGCAGTGAGAAAGGCAGAGGGAAAGGCAGTGAGAAAGGCAGAGAGAAATGCAGAGGGAAAGGCAGTGAGAAAGGCAGAGGGAAAGGATGTGAGAAAGGCAGTGAGAAAGGCAGATGGAAAGAAAGAGGGAAAGGCAGCGAGAAAGGCAGCGAGGAAGGCAGAGAGAAAGGCAGTGACAAACGCAGAGAGAAAGGCAGAGGGAAAGGCAGAGGGAAAGGCAGTGAGAAAGGCAGTGTGAAAGGCAGAAGGAAAGGCAGTGAGAAAGGCAGAGGGAAAGGCAGAGGGAAAGGCAGTGAGAAAGGCAGAGGGAAAGGATGTGAGAAAGGCAGTGAGAAAGGCAGATGGAAAGAAAGAGGGAAAGGCAGCGAGAAAGGCAGCGAGGAAGGCAGAGAGAAAGGCAGTGACAAACGCAGAGAGAAAGGCAGAGGGAAAGGCAGAGGGAAAGGCAGTGAGAAAGGCAGTGTGAAAGGCAGAAGGAAAGGCAGTGAGAAAGGCAGAGGGAAAGGCAGAGGGAAAGGCAGTGAGAAAGGCAGAGGGAAAGGCAGTGAGAAAGGCAGAGGGAAAGGCAATGAGAAAGGCAGAGGGAAAGGCAGAGAGAAAGGCAGAAAGGAAGAGGGAAAGGCATTGAGAAACTAAGTGAGAAAGGCAGTGAGAAAGGCAGAGAGAAAGGCAGAGGGAAAGGCAGTGAGAAACGAAGTGCGAAAGGCAGTGAGAAAGGCAGAGAGAAAGGCAGAGGGAAAGGCATTGAGAAAGGCAGAGGGAAAGGCAGTGAGAAAGATAGAGAGAAAGGCAGAGGGAAAGTCAGAGGGAAAGGCAGTGAGAAAAGCAGAGAGAAAGGCAGTGAGAAAGGCAGTGAGAAAGACAGAGAGAAAGGCAGAGGGAAAGTCAGAGGGAAAGGCAGTGAGAAAAGCAGAGAGAAAGGCAGTGAGAAAGGCAGAGATAAAGGCAGAGGGAAAGGCATTGAGAAAGGCAGAGGGAAAGACAGTGAGAAAGGCAGAGGGAAAGGCAGAGAGAAAGGCAGAGGCAAAGGCAGTGAGAAATCAGAGGGAAAGGCAATGAGAAAGGCAGAGGGAAAGGCAGAAGGAAAGGCAGTGAGAAAGGCAGAGAAAAAGGCAGAGGGATAGGCAGTGAGAAAGGCAGAGGGAAAGGATGTGAGAAAGGCAGTGAGAAAGGCAGATGGAAAGAAAGAGGGAAAGGCAGCGAGAAAGGCAGCGAGGAAGGCAGAGAGAAAGGCAGTGACAAACGCAGAGAAAAAGGCAGAGGGAAAGGCAGAGGGAAAGGCAGTGAGAAAGGCAGTGTGAAAGGCAGAAGGAAAGGCAGTGAGAAAGGCAGAGGGAAAGGCAGAGGGAAAGGCAGTGAGAAAGGCAGTGAGAAAGGCAGAGGGAAAGGCAGTGAGAAAGGCAGAGAGAAAGGCAGAGGTAAAGGCAGAGGGAAAGGCAGAGGGAAAGGCAGAGGGAAAGGCAGTGAGAAAGGAAGAGAGAAAGGCAGAGGGAAAGGCAGTGAGAAAGGCAGAGAGAAAGGCAGAGGGAAAGGCAGAGAGAAAGGCAGAGGGAAAGGCAGAGGGAAAGGCATTGAGAAAGGAAGAGAGAAAGGCAGAGAAAAAGGCAGAGGGAAAGGCAGAGTGAAAGGCAGTAAGAAAGGCTGAGAGAAAGGCAGTGAGAAAGGCAGAGGGAAATGCAGTGAGAAAGGGAGAGAGAAAGGCAGAGGGAAAGGCAGTGAGAAAGGCAGAGAGAAAGGCAGTAAGAAAGGCAGTGAGAAAGGCAGAGAGAAAGGCAGAGGAAAAGGCAGTGAGAAAGGCAGAGGGAAATGCAGTGAGAAAGGCAACGAGAAAGGCAGAGGGAAAGGCAGTGAGAAAGACAGCGAGGAAGGCAGAGAGAAAGGCAGTGACAAACGCAGAGAGAAAGGCAGAGGGAAAGGCAGAGGGAAAGGCAGTGAGAAAGGCAGTGTGAAAGGCAGAAGGAAAGGCAGTGAGAAAGGCAGAGGGAAAGGCAGAGGGAAAGGCAGTGAGAAAGGCAGAGAGAAAGGCAGAGGTAAAGGCAGAGGGAAAGGCAGAGGGAAAGGCAGAGGGAAAGGCAGTGAGAAAGGAAGAGAGAAAGGCAGAGGGAAAGGCAGTGAGAAAGGCAGAGAGAAAGGCAGAGGGAAAGGCAGAGAGAAAGGCAGAGGGAAAGGCAGAGGGAAAGGCATTGAGAAAGGAAGAGAGAAAGGCAGAGAAAAAGGCAGAGGGAAAGGCAGAGTGAAAGGCAGTAAGAAAGGCTGAGAGAAAGGCAGTGAGAAAGAAAGAGAGAAAGGCAGTGAGAAAGGCAGAGAGAAAGGCAGAGGGAAAGGCAGTGAGAAAGGCAGAGGGAAATGCAGTGAGAAAGGGAGAGAGAAAGGCAGAGGGAAAGGCAGTGAGAAAGGCAGAGAGAAAGGCAGTAAGAAAGGCAGAGGGAAAGGCAGAGGGAAAGGCAGTGAGAAAGGCAGTGAGAAAGGCAGAGGGAAAGGCAGTGAGAAAGACAGAGAGAAAGGCAGAGGGAAAGGCAGAGGGAAAGGCAGAGAGAAAGGCAGTGAGGAAGGAAGAGAGAAAGGCAGAGGGAAAGGCAGTGAGAAATGCAGTGGGAAAGGCAGAGGGAAAGGCAGAGAGAAAGGCAGTGAGAAATGCAGTGGGAAAGGCAGAGGGAAAGGCAGAGGGAAAGGCAGTGAGAAAGGCAGAGACAAAGGCAGAAAGAAAGGCAGTGAGAAGGGCAGAGAGAAAGGCAAAGAGAAAGGGAGAGGAAAAGACAGAGGGAAAGGCAGTGAGAAAGGCAGAGAGAAAGGCAGTGAGAAAGGCAGTGAGAAAGGCAGAGGGAAAGGCAGTGAGGAAGGAAGTGAGAAAGGCAGTGAGAAATGCAGAGGGAAAGGCAGAGAGAAAGGCAGTGAGGAAGGAAGAGAGAAAGGCAGTGGGAAAGGCAGAGGGAAAGGCAGATAGAAAGGCAGAGGGAAAGGCAGAGGGAAAGGCAGTGGGAAAGGCAGAGAGAAAGTTGGTGAGAAAGGCAGAGGGAAAGACAGGTAGAAAGGCAGATAGAAAGGCAGTGGGAAATGCAGAGTGAAAGGCAGAGGGAATGGCAGTGAGAAAGGCAGAGGTATAGGCAGAGAGAAAGGCAGATGAAAAGGAAGAGGGAAGGGCAGAGGGAAAGGCAGTGAGAAAGGCAGGTAGAAAGGCAGAGGGAAAGGCAGTGAGAAATGCAGTGGGAAAGGCAGAGAGAAAGGCAGAGGGAAAGGCAGTGAGAAAGGCAGAGACAAAGGCAGAAAGAAAGGCAGTGAGAAGGGCAGAGAGAAAGGCAAAGAGAAAGGGAGAGGGAAAGACAGAGGGAAAGGCAGTGAGAAAGGCAGAGAGAAAGGCAGTGAGAAAGGCAGTGAGAAAGGCAGAGGGAAAGGCAGTGAGGAAGGCAGTGAGAAAGGCAGTGAGAAAGGCAGAGGGAAAGGCAGAGGGAAAGGCAGTGAGAAAGGCAGAGAGAAAGGAAGTAAGAAAGGCAAAGTGAAAGGCAGTGAGAAAGGCAGTGAGGAAGGCAGTGAGAAAGGCAGAGGGAAAGGCAGAGGGAAAGGCAGAGGGAAAGGCAGAGAGCAAGACAGAGAGAAAGGCAGTGAGAAATGCAGAGTGAAAGGCAGAGGGAAAGGCAGTGAGAAAGGCAGAGGTATAGGCAGAGAGAAAGGCAGACGGAAAGGAAGAGGGAAGGGCAGAGGGAAAGGCAGAGAGAAAGGCAGGTAGAAAGGCAGTGAAAAAGGCAGCGAGAAAGGCAGTGAGAAAGGCAGTGATAAAGCAAGAGAGAAAGGCAGAGGGAAAGGCAGAGATATAGGCAGTGAGAAAGGCAGAGGGAAAGGCAGTGAAAAAGCAAGAGAGAAAGGCAGAGGGAAAGGCAGTGAGAAAGGCAGAGGGAAAGGCAGAGAGAAAGGCGGAGAGAATGGCAGAGAGAAAGGCAGAGGGAAAGGCAGAGGGAAAGGCAGAGAGAAAGGCAGTCAGAAAGACAGAGAGAATGTTAGTGAGAACGGCAGAGGGAATGTTAGTGAGAAAGGCAGAGGGAAAGGCAGTGAGAAAGGCAGAGAGAAAGGCAGGGAGAAAGGCAGTGAGAAATGCAGAAGGAAAGGCAGTGTGAAACGCAGTGAGAAAGGCAGAGGGAATGGCAGTGAGAAAGGCAGAGAGAAAGGTAGAGGGAAAGGAAGATGGAAAGGCAGGGGGAAAGGCAGAGGGAAAGGCACAGGGAAAGGCAGAGGGAAAGGTAGTGAGAAAGACAGTGATAAAAGCAGAGAGAAAGGCAGAGGGAAAGGCAGAGGGAAAGGCAGAGGAAAAGGCAGAGGGAAAGGCAGGGAGAAAGGCAGAGTGAAAGGCAATGAGAAAGGCAGTGAGAAAGGCAGAGAGAAGGGCAGAGGGAAAGGCAGAGGTTAAGGCAGTGAGAAAGCAAGAGAGAAAGGCAGAGGGAAAGGCAGTGAGAAAGGCAGAGAGAAAGGCAGAGGGAAAGGCAGAGGGAAAGGCATTGAGAAAGGAAGAGAGAAAGGCAGAGAAAAAGGCAGAGGGAAAGGCAGAGTGAAAGGCAGTAAGAAAGGCTGAGAGAAAGGCAGTGAGAAAGAAAGAGAGAAAGGCAGTGAGAAAGGCAGAGAGAAAGGCAGAGGGAAAGGCAGTGAGAAAGGCAGAGGGAAATGCGATGAGAAAGGGAGAGAGAAAGGCAGAGGGAAAGGCAGTGAGAAAGGCAGAGGGAAAGGCAGTGAGAAAGGCAATGAGAAAGGCAGAGGGAAAGGCAGTGAGAAAGACAGAGAGAAAGGCAGAGGGAAAGGCAGAGGGAAAGGCAGAGAGAAAGGCAGTGAGGAAGGAAGAGATAAAGGCAGAGGGAAAGGCAGTGAGAAATGCAGTGGGAAAGGCAGAGAGAAAGGCAGAGGGAAAGGCAGAGAGAAAGGCAGAGGGAAAGGCAGTGAGAAATGCAGTGGGAAAGGCAGAGAGAAAGGCAGAGGGAAATGCAGTGAGAAAGGCAGAGACAAAGGCAGAAAGAAAGGCAGTGAGAAGGGCAGAGAGAAAGGCAAAGAGAAAGGGAGAGGAAAAGACAGAGGGAAAGGCAGTGAGAAAGGCAGAGAGAAAGGCAGTGAGAAAGGCAGTGAGAAAGGCAGAGGGAAAGGCAGTGAGGAAGGCAGTGAGAAAGGCAGTGAGAAATGCAGAGGGAAAGGCAGAGAGAAAGGCAGTGAGGAAGGAAGAGAGAAAGGCAGTGGGAAAGGCAGAGGGAAAGGCAGATAGAAAGGCAGAGGGAAAGGCAGAGGGAAAGGCAGTGGGAAAGGCAGAGAGAAAGGTGGTGAGAAAGGCAGAGGGAAAGACAGTGAGAAAGGCAGATAGAAAGGCAGTGGGAAATGCAGAGTGAAAGGCAGAGGGAATGTATGTGAGAAAGGCAGAGGTATAGGCAGAGAGAAAGGCAGACGGAAAGGAAGAGGGAAGGGCAGAAGGAAAGGCAGAGAGAAAGGCAGGTAGAAAGGCAGAGGGAAAGGCAGTGAGAAATGCAGTGGGAAAGGCAGAGAGAAAGGCAGAGGGAAAGGCAGTGAGAAAGGCAGAGACAAAGGCAGAAAGAAAGGCAGTGAGAAGGGCAGAGAGAAAGGCAAAGAGAAAGGCAGAGGGTAAGACAGAGGGAAAGGCAGTGAGAAAGGCAGAGAGAAAGTCAGTGAGAAAGGCAGTGAGAAAGGCAGAGGGAAAGGCAGTGAGGAAGGCAGTGAGAAAGGCAGTGAGAAAGGCAGAGGGAAAGGCAGAGGGAAAGGCAGTGAGAAAGGCAGAGAGAAAGGAAGTAAGAAAGGCAGAGTGAAAGGCAGTGAGAAAGGCAGTGAGGAAGGCAGTGAGAAAGGCAGAGGGAAAGGCAGAGGGAAAGGCAGAGGGAAAGGCAGAGAGCAAGACAGAGAGAAAGGCAGTGAGAAATGCAGAGTGAAAGGCAGAGGGAAAGGCAGTGAGAAAGGCAGAGGTATAGGCAGAGAGAAAGGCAGACGGAAAGGAAGAGGGAAGGGCAGAGGGAAAGGCAGAGAGAAAGGCAGGTAGAAAGGCAGTGAAAAAGGCAGCGAGAAAGGCAGTGAGAAAGGCAGTGAAAAAGCAAGAGAGAAAGGCAGAGGGAAAGGCAGTGAGAAAGGCAGAGGGAAAGGCAGAGAGAAAGGCGGAGAGAATGGCAGAGAGAAAGGCAGAGGGAAAGGCAGAGGGAAAGGCAGAGAGAAAGGCAGTCAGAAAGACAGAGAGAATGTTAGTGAGAACGGCAGAGGGAATGTTAGTGAGAAAGGCAGAGGGAAAGGCAGTGAGAAAGGCAGAGAGAAAGGCAGGGAGAAAGGCAGTGAGAAATGCAGAAGGAAAGGCAGTGTGAAACGCAGTGAGAAAGGCAGAGGGAAAGGCAGTGAAAAAAGCAGAGAGAAAGGCAGAGGGAAAGACAGTGAGAAAGGCAGAGGGAAAGGCAGAGAGAAAGGCAGAGGCAAAGGCAGTGAGAAATCAGAGGGAAAGGCAGTGAGAAAGGCAGAGGGAAAGGCAGAAGGAAAGGCAGTGAGAAAGGCAGAGAAAAAGGCAGAGGGAAAGGCAGTGAGAAAGGCAGTGAAAAAGCAAGAGAGAAAGGCAGAGGGAAAGGCAGTGAGAAAGGCAGAGGGAAAGGCAGAGAGAAAGGCGGAGAGAATGGCAGAGAGAAAGGCAGAGGGAAAGGCAGAGGGAAAGGCAGAGAGAAAGGCAGTCAGAAAGACAGAGAGAATGTTAGTGAGAACGGCAGAGGGAATGTTAGTGAGAAAGGCAGAGGGAAAGGCAGTGAGAAAGGCAGAGAGAAAGGCAGGGAGAAAGGCAGTGAGAAATGCAGAAGGAAAGGCAGTGTGAAACGCAGTGAGAAAGGCAGAGGGAATGGCAGTGAGAAAGGCAGAGAGAAAGGTAGAGGGAAAGGAAGATGGAAAGGCAGGGGGAAAGGCAGAGGGAAAGGCACAGGGAAAGGCAGAGGGAAAGGTAGTGAGAAAGACAGTGATAAAAGCAGAGAGAAAGGCAGAGGGAAAGGCAGAGGGAAAGGCAGAGGAAAAGGCAGAGGGAAAGGCAGGGAGAAAGGCAGAGTGAAAGGCAATGAGAAAGGCAGTGAGAAAGGCAGAGAGAAGGGCAGAGGGAAAGGCAGAGGGAAAGGCAGTGAGAAAGCAAGAGAGAAAGGCAGAGGGAAAGGCAGTGAGAAAGGCAGAGAGAAAGGCAGAGGGAAAGGTAGTGAGAAAGGGAGAGAGAAAGGCAGAGGGAAAGGCAGTGAGAAAGGCAGAGGTAAAGGCAGAGGGAAAGGCAGTGAGAAAGGCAGAGAGAAAGGCAAAGGGAAAGGCAGAGAGAAAGGCAAATGGAAAGGCAGTGAGAAAGATGGAGGGAAAGGCAGTGAGAAAGGCAGAGGGAAAGGCAGTGAGAAAGGCAGAGAGAAATGCAGAGGGAAAGGCAGTGAGAAAGGCAGAGGGAAAGGATGTGAGAAAGGCAGTGAGAAAGGCAGATGGAAAGAAAGAGGGAAAGGCAGCGAGAAAGGCAGCGAGGAAGGCAGAGAGAAAGGCAGTGACAAACGCAGAGAGAAAGGCAGAGGGAAAGGCAGAGGGAAAGGCAGTGAGAAAGGCAGTGTGAAAGGCAGAAGGAAAGGCAGTGAGAAAGGCAGAGGGAAAGGCAGAGGGAAAGGCAGTGAGAAAGGCAGAGGGAAAGGATGTGAGAAAGGCAGTGAGAAAGGCAGATGGAAAGAAAGAGGGAAAGGCAGCGAGAAAGGCAGCGAGGAAGGCAGAGAGAAAGGCAGTGACAAACGCAGAGAGAAAGGCAGAGGGAAAGGCAGAGGGAAAGGCAGTGAGAAAGGCAGTGTGAAAGGCAGAAGGAAAGGCAGTGAGAAAGGCAGAGGGAAAGGCAGAGGGAAAGGCAGTGAGAAAGGCAGAGGGAAAGGCAGTGAGAAAGGCAGAGGGAAAGGCAATGAGAAAGGCAGAGGGAAAGGCAGAGAGAAAGGCAGAAAGGAAGAGGGAAAGGCATTGAGAAACTAAGTGAGAAAGGCAGTGAGAAAGGCAGAGAGAAAGGCAGAGGGAAAGGCAGTGAGAAACGAAGTGCGAAAGGCAGTGAGAAAGGCAGAGAGAAAGGCAGAGGGAAAGGCATTGAGAAAGGCAGAGGGAAAGGCAGTGAGAAAGATAGAGAGAAAGGCAGAGGGAAAGTCAGAGGGAAAGGCAGTGAGAAAAGCAGAGAGAAAGGCAGTGAGAAAGGCAGTGAGAAAGACAGAGAGAAAGGCAGAGGGAAAGTCAGAGGGAAAGGCAGTGAGAAAAGCAGAGAGAAAGGCAGTGAGAAAGGCAGAGATAAAGGCAGAGGGAAAGGCATTGAGAAAGGCAGAGGGAAAGACAGTGAGAAAGGCAGAGGGAAAGGCAGAGAGAAAGGCAGAGGCAAAGGCAGTGAGAAATCAGAGGGAAAGGCAATGAGAAAGGCAGAGGGAAAGGCAGAAGGAAAGGCAGTGAGAAAGGCAGAGAAAAAGGCAGAGGGATAGGCAGTGAGAAAGGCAGAGGGAAAGGATGTGAGAAAGGCAGTGAGAAAGGCAGATGGAAAGAAAGAGGGAAAGGCAGCGAGAAAGGCAGCGAGGAAGGCAGAGAGAAAGGCAGTGACAAACGCAGAGAAAAAGGCAGAGGGAAAGGCAGAGGGAAAGGCAGTGAGAAAGGCAGTGTGAAAGGCAGAAGGAAAGGCAGTGAGAAAGGCAGAGGGAAAGGCAGAGGGAAAGGCAGTGAGAAAGGCAGTGAGAAAGGCAGAGGGAAAGGCAGTGAGAAAGGCAGAGAGAAAGGCAGAGGTAAAGGCAGAGGGAAAGGCAGAGGGAAAGGCAGAGGGAAAGGCAGTGAGAAAGGAAGAGAGAAAGGCAGAGGGAAAGGCAGTGAGAAAGGCAGAGAGAAAGGCAGAGGGAAAGGCAGAGAGAAAGGCAGAGGGAAAGGCAGAGGGAAAGGCATTGAGAAAGGAAGAGAGAAAGGCAGAGAAAAAGGCAGAGGGAAAGGCAGAGTGAAAGGCAGTAAGAAAGGCTGAGAGAAAGGCAGTGAGAAAGGCAGAGGGAAATGCAGTGAGAAAGGGAGAGAGAAAGGCAGAGGGAAAGGCAGTGAGAAAGGCAGAGAGAAAGGCAGTAAGAAAGGCAGTGAGAAAGGCAGAGAGAAAGGCAGAGGAAAAGGCAGTGAGAAAGGCAGAGGGAAATGCAGTGAGAAAGGCAACGAGAAAGGCAGAGGGAAAGGCAGTGAGAAAGACAGCGAGGAAGGCAGAGAGAAAGGCAGTGACAAACGCAGAGAGAAAGGCAGAGGGAAAGGCAGAGGGAAAGGCAGTGAGAAAGGCAGTGTGAAAGGCAGAAGGAAAGGCAGTGAGAAAGGCAGAGGGAAAGGCAGAGGGAAAGGCAGTGAGAAAGGCAGAGAGAAAGGCAGAGGTAAAGGCAGAGGGAAAGGCAGAGGGAAAGGCAGAGGGAAAGGCAGTGAGAAAGGAAGAGAGAAAGGCAGAGGGAAAGGCAGTGAGAAAGGCAGAGAGAAAGGCAGAGGGAAAGGCAGAGAGAAAGGCAGAGGGAAAGGCAGAGGGAAAGGCATTGAGAAAGGAAGAGAGAAAGGCAGAGAAAAAGGCAGAGGGAAAGGCAGAGTGAAAGGCAGTAAGAAAGGCTGAGAGAAAGGCAGTGAGAAAGAAAGAGAGAAAGGCAGTGAGAAAGGCAGAGAGAAAGGCAGAGGGAAAGGCAGTGAGAAAGGCAGAGGGAAATGCAGTGAGAAAGGGAGAGAGAAAGGCAGAGGGAAAGGCAGTGAGAAAGGCAGAGAGAAAGGCAGTAAGAAAGGCAGAGGGAAAGGCAGAGGGAAAGGCAGTGAGAAAGGCAGTGAGAAAGGCAGAGGGAAAGGCAGTGAGAAAGACAGAGAGAAAGGCAGAGGGAAAGGCAGAGGGAAAGGCAGAGAGAAAGGCAGTGAGGAAGGAAGAGAGAAAGGCAGAGGGAAAGGCAGTGAGAAATGCAGTGGGAAAGGCAGAGGGAAAGGCAGAGAGAAAGGCAGTGAGAAATGCAGTGGGAAAGGCAGAGGGAAAGGCAGAGGGAAAGGCAGTGAGAAAGGCAGAGACAAAGGCAGAAAGAAAGGCAGTGAGAAGGGCAGAGAGAAAGGCAAAGAGAAAGGGAGAGGAAAAGACAGAGGGAAAGGCAGTGAGAAAGGCAGAGAGAAAGGCAGTGAGAAAGGCAGTGAGAAAGGCAGAGGGAAAGGCAGTGAGGAAGGAAGTGAGAAAGGCAGTGAGAAATGCAGAGGGAAAGGCAGAGAGAAAGGCAGTGAGGAAGGAAGAGAGAAAGGCAGTGGGAAAGGCAGAGGGAAAGGCAGATAGAAAGGCAGAGGGAAAGGCAGAGGGAAAGGCAGTGGGAAAGGCAGAGAGAAAGTTGGTGAGAAAGGCAGAGGGAAAGACAGGTAGAAAGGCAGATAGAAAGGCAGTGGGAAATGCAGAGTGAAAGGCAGAGGGAATGGCAGTGAGAAAGGCAGAGGTATAGGCAGAGAGAAAGGCAGATGAAAAGGAAGAGGGAAGGGCAGAGGGAAAGGCAGTGAGAAAGGCAGGTAGAAAGGCAGAGGGAAAGGCAGTGAGAAATGCAGTGGGAAAGGCAGAGAGAAAGGCAGAGGGAAAGGCAGTGAGAAAGGCAGAGACAAAGGCAGAAAGAAAGGCAGTGAGAAGGGCAGAGAGAAAGGCAAAGAGAAAGGGAGAGGGAAAGACAGAGGGAAAGGCAGTGAGAAAGGCAGAGAGAAAGGCAGTGAGAAAGGCAGTGAGAAAGGCAGAGGGAAAGGCAGTGAGGAAGGCAGTGAGAAAGGCAGTGAGAAAGGCAGAGGGAAAGGCAGAGGGAAAGGCAGTGAGAAAGGCAGAGAGAAAGGAAGTAAGAAAGGCAAAGTGAAAGGCAGTGAGAAAGGCAGTGAGGAAGGCAGTGAGAAAGGCAGAGGGAAAGGCAGAGGGAAAGGCAGAGGGAAAGGCAGAGAGCAAGACAGAGAGAAAGGCAGTGAGAAATGCAGAGTGAAAGGCAGAGGGAAAGGCAGTGAGAAAGGCAGAGGTATAGGCAGAGAGAAAGGCAGACGGAAAGGAAGAGGGAAGGGCAGAGGGAAAGGCAGAGAGAAAGGCAGGTAGAAAGGCAGTGAAAAAGGCAGCGAGAAAGGCAGTGAGAAAGGCAGTGATAAAGCAAGAGAGAAAGGCAGAGGGAAAGGCAGAGATATAGGCAGTGAGAAAGGCAGAGGGAAAGGCAGTGAAAAAGCAAGAGAGAAAGGCAGAGGGAAAGGCAGTGAGAAAGGCAGAGGGAAAGGCAGAGAGAAAGGCGGAGAGAATGGCAGAGAGAAAGGCAGAGGGAAAGGCAGAGGGAAAGGCAGAGAGAAAGGCAGTCAGAAAGACAGAGAGAATGTTAGTGAGAACGGCAGAGGGAATGTTAGTGAGAAAGGCAGAGGGAAAGGCAGTGAGAAAGGCAGAGAGAAAGGCAGGGAGAAAGGCAGTGAGAAATGCAGAAGGAAAGGCAGTGTGAAACGCAGTGAGAAAGGCAGAGGGAATGGCAGTGAGAAAGGCAGAGAGAAAGGTAGAGGGAAAGGAAGATGGAAAGGCAGGGGGAAAGGCAGAGGGAAAGGCACAGGGAAAGGCAGAGGGAAAGGTAGTGAGAAAGACAGTGATAAAAGCAGAGAGAAAGGCAGAGGGAAAGGCAGAGGGAAAGGCAGAGGAAAAGGCAGAGGGAAAGGCAGGGAGAAAGGCAGAGTGAAAGGCAATGAGAAAGGCAGTGAGAAAGGCAGAGAGAAGGGCAGAGGGAAAGGCAGAGGTTAAGGCAGTGAGAAAGCAAGAGAGAAAGGCAGAGGGAAAGGCAGTGAGAAAGGCAGAGAGAAAGGCAGAGGGAAAGGCAGAGGGAAAGGCATTGAGAAAGGAAGAGAGAAAGGCAGAGAAAAAGGCAGAGGGAAAGGCAGAGTGAAAGGCAGTAAGAAAGGCTGAGAGAAAGGCAGTGAGAAAGAAAGAGAGAAAGGCAGTGAGAAAGGCAGAGAGAAAGGCAGAGGGAAAGGCAGTGAGAAAGGCAGAGGGAAATGCGATGAGAAAGGGAGAGAGAAAGGCAGAGGGAAAGGCAGTGAGAAAGGCAGAGGGAAAGGCAGTGAGAAAGGCAATGAGAAAGGCAGAGGGAAAGGCAGTGAGAAAGACAGAGAGAAAGGCAGAGGGAAAGGCAGAGGGAAAGGCAGAGAGAAAGGCAGTGAGGAAGGAAGAGATAAAGGCAGAGGGAAAGGCAGTGAGAAATGCAGTGGGAAAGGCAGAGAGAAAGGCAGAGGGAAAGGCAGAGAGAAAGGCAGAGGGAAAGGCAGTGAGAAATGCAGTGGGAAAGGCAGAGAGAAAGGCAGAGGGAAATGCAGTGAGAAAGGCAGAGACAAAGGCAGAAAGAAAGGCAGTGAGAAGGGCAGAGAGAAAGGCAAAGAGAAAGGGAGAGGAAAAGACAGAGGGAAAGGCAGTGAGAAAGGCAGAGAGAAAGGCAGTGAGAAAGGCAGTGAGAAAGGCAGAGGGAAAGGCAGTGAGGAAGGCAGTGAGAAAGGCAGTGAGAAATGCAGAGGGAAAGGCAGAGAGAAAGGCAGTGAGGAAGGAAGAGAGAAAGGCAGTGGGAAAGGCAGAGGGAAAGGCAGATAGAAAGGCAGAGGGAAAGGCAGAGGGAAAGGCAGTGGGAAAGGCAGAGAGAAAGGTGGTGAGAAAGGCAGAGGGAAAGACAGTGAGAAAGGCAGATAGAAAGGCAGTGGGAAATGCAGAGTGAAAGGCAGAGGGAATGTATGTGAGAAAGGCAGAGGTATAGGCAGAGAGAAAGGCAGACGGAAAGGAAGAGGGAAGGGCAGAAGGAAAGGCAGAGAGAAAGGCAGGTAGAAAGGCAGAGGGAAAGGCAGTGAGAAATGCAGTGGGAAAGGCAGAGAGAAAGGCAGAGGGAAAGGCAGTGAGAAAGGCAGAGACAAAGGCAGAAAGAAAGGCAGTGAGAAGGGCAGAGAGAAAGGCAAAGAGAAAGGCAGAGGGTAAGACAGAGGGAAAGGCAGTGAGAAAGGCAGAGAGAAAGTCAGTGAGAAAGGCAGTGAGAAAGGCAGAGGGAAAGGCAGTGAGGAAGGCAGTGAGAAAGGCAGTGAGAAAGGCAGAGGGAAAGGCAGAGGGAAAGGCAGTGAGAAAGGCAGAGAGAAAGGAAGTAAGAAAGGCAGAGTGAAAGGCAGTGAGAAAGGCAGTGAGGAAGGCAGTGAGAAAGGCAGAGGGAAAGGCAGAGGGAAAGGCAGAGGGAAAGGCAGAGAGCAAGACAGAGAGAAAGGCAGTGAGAAATGCAGAGTGAAAGGCAGAGGGAAAGGCAGTGAGAAAGGCAGAGGTATAGGCAGAGAGAAAGGCAGACGGAAAGGAAGAGGGAAGGGCAGAGGGAAAGGCAGAGAGAAAGGCAGGTAGAAAGGCAGTGAAAAAGGCAGCGAGAAAGGCAGTGAGAAAGGCAGTGAAAAAGCAAGAGAGAAAGGCAGAGGGAAAGGCAGTGAGAAAGGCAGAGGGAAAGGCAGAGAGAAAGGCGGAGAGAATGGCAGAGAGAAAGGCAGAGGGAAAGGCAGAGGGAAAGGCAGAGAGAAAGGCAGTCAGAAAGACAGAGAGAATGTTAGTGAGAACGGCAGAGGGAATGTTAGTGAGAAAGGCAGAGGGAAAGGCAGTGAGAAAGGCAGAGAGAAAGGCAGGGAGAAAGGCAGTGAGAAATGCAGAAGGAAAGGCAGTGTGAAACGCAGTGAGAAAGGCAGAGGGAAAGGCAGTGAAAAAAGCAGAGAGAAAGGCAGAGGGAAAGACAGTGAGAAAGGCAGAGGGAAAGGCAGAGAGAAAGGCAGAGGCAAAGGCAGTGAGAAATCAGAGGGAAAGGCAGTGAGAAAGGCAGAGGGAAAGGCAGAAGGAAAGGCAGTGAGAAAGGCAGAGAAAAAGGCAGAGGGAAAGGCAGTGAGAAAGGCAGTGAAAAAGCAAGAGAGAAAGGCAGAGGGAAAGGCAGTGAGAAAGGCAGAGGGAAAGGCAGAGAGAAAGGCGGAGAGAATGGCAGAGAGAAAGGCAGAGGGAAAGGCAGAGGGAAAGGCAGAGAGAAAGGCAGTCAGAAAGACAGAGAGAATGTTAGTGAGAACGGCAGAGGGAATGTTAGTGAGAAAGGCAGAGGGAAAGGCAGTGAGAAAGGCAGAGAGAAAGGCAGGGAGAAAGGCAGTGAGAAATGCAGAAGGAAAGGCAGTGTGAAACGCAGTGAGAAAGGCAGAGGGAATGGCAGTGAGAAAGGCAGAGAGAAAGGTAGAGGGAAAGGAAGATGGAAAGGCAGGGGGAAAGGCAGAGGGAAAGGCACAGGGAAAGGCAGAGGGAAAGGTAGTGAGAAAGACAGTGATAAAAGCAGAGAGAAAGGCAGAGGGAAAGGCAGAGGGAAAGGCAGAGGAAAAGGCAGAGGGAAAGGCAGGGAGAAAGGCAGAGTGAAAGGCAATGAGAAAGGCAGTGAGAAAGGCAGAGAGAAGGGCAGAGGGAAAGGCAGAGGGAAAGGCAGTGAGAAAGCAAGAGAGAAAGGCAGAGGGAAAGGCAGTGAGAAAGGCAGAGAGAAAGGCAGAGGGAAAGGTAGTGAGAAAGGGAGAGAGAAAGGCAGAGGGAAAGGCAGTGAGAAAGGCAGAGGTAAAGGCAGAGGGAAAGGCAGTGAGAAAGGCAGAGAGAAAGGCAAAGGGAAAGGCAGAGAGAAAGGCAAATGGAAAGGCAGTGAGAAAGATGGAGGGAAAGGCAGTGAGAAAGGCAGAGGGAAAGGCAGTGAGAAAGGCAGAGAGAAATGCAGAGGGAAAGGCAGTGAGAAAGGCAGAGGGAAAGGATGTGAGAAAGGCAGTGAGAAAGGCAGATGGAAAGAAAGAGGGAAAGGCAGCGAGAAAGGCAGCGAGGAAGGCAGAGAGAAAGGCAGTGACAAACGCAGAGAGAAAGGCAGAGGGAAAGGCAGAGGGAAAGGCAGTGAGAAAGGCAGTGTGAAAGGCAGAAGGAAAGGCAGTGAGAAAGGCAGAGGGAAAGGCAGAGGGAAAGGCAGTGAGAAAGGCAGAGGGAAAGGATGTGAGAAAGGCAGTGAGAAAGGCAGATGGAAAGAAAGAGGGAAAGGCAGCGAGAAAGGCAGCGAGGAAGGCAGAGAGAAAGGCAGTGACAAACGCAGAGAGAAAGGCAGAGGGAAAGGCAGAGGGAAAGGCAGTGAGAAAGGCAGTGTGAAAGGCAGAAGGAAAGGCAGTGAGAAAGGCAGAGGGAAAGGCAGAGGGAAAGGCAGTGAGAAAGGCAGAGGGAAAGGCAGTGAGAAAGGCAGAGGGAAAGGCAATGAGAAAGGCAGAGGGAAAGGCAGAGAGAAAGGCAGAAAGGAAGAGGGAAAGGCATTGAGAAACTAAGTGAGAAAGGCAGTGAGAAAGGCAGAGAGAAAGGCAGAGGGAAAGGCAGTGAGAAACGAAGTGCGAAAGGCAGTGAGAAAGGCAGAGAGAAAGGCAGAGGGAAAGGCATTGAGAAAGGCAGAGGGAAAGGCAGTGAGAAAGATAGAGAGAAAGGCAGAGGGAAAGTCAGAGGGAAAGGCAGTGAGAAAAGCAGAGAGAAAGGCAGTGAGAAAGGCAGTGAGAAAGACAGAGAGAAAGGCAGAGGGAAAGTCAGAGGGAAAGGCAGTGAGAAAAGCAGAGAGAAAGGCAGTGAGAAAGGCAGAGATAAAGGCAGAGGGAAAGGCATTGAGAAAGGCAGAGGGAAAGACAGTGAGAAAGGCAGAGGGAAAGGCAGAGAGAAAGGCAGAGGCAAAGGCAGTGAGAAATCAGAGGGAAAGGCAATGAGAAAGGCAGAGGGAAAGGCAGAAGGAAAGGCAGTGAGAAAGGCAGAGAAAAAGGCAGAGGGATAGGCAGTGAGAAAGGCAGAGGGAAAGGATGTGAGAAAGGCAGTGAGAAAGGCAGATGGAAAGAAAGAGGGAAAGGCAGCGAGAAAGGCAGCGAGGAAGGCAGAGAGAAAGGCAGTGACAAACGCAGAGAAAAAGGCAGAGGGAAAGGCAGAGGGAAAGGCAGTGAGAAAGGCAGTGTGAAAGGCAGAAGGAAAGGCAGTGAGAAAGGCAGAGGGAAAGGCAGAGGGAAAGGCAGTGAGAAAGGCAGTGAGAAAGGCAGAGGGAAAGGCAGTGAGAAAGGCAGAGAGAAAGGCAGAGGTAAAGGCAGAGGGAAAGGCAGAGGGAAAGGCAGAGGGAAAGGCAGTGAGAAAGGAAGAGAGAAAGGCAGAGGGAAAGGCAGTGAGAAAGGCAGAGAGAAAGGCAGAGGGAAAGGCAGAGAGAAAGGCAGAGGGAAAGGCAGAGGGAAAGGCATTGAGAAAGGAAGAGAGAAAGGCAGAGAAAAAGGCAGAGGGAAAGGCAGAGTGAAAGGCAGTAAGAAAGGCTGAGAGAAAGGCAGTGAGAAAGGCAGAGGGAAATGCAGTGAGAAAGGGAGAGAGAAAGGCAGAGGGAAAGGCAGTGAGAAAGGCAGAGAGAAAGGCAGTAAGAAAGGCAGTGAGAAAGGCAGAGAGAAAGGCAGAGGAAAAGGCAGTGAGAAAGGCAGAGGGAAATGCAGTGAGAAAGGCAACGAGAAAGGCAGAGGGAAAGGCAGTGAGAAAGACAGCGAGGAAGGCAGAGAGAAAGGCAGTGACAAACGCAGAGAGAAAGGCAGAGGGAAAGGCAGAGGGAAAGGCAGTGAGAAAGGCAGTGTGAAAGGCAGAAGGAAAGGCAGTGAGAAAGGCAGAGGGAAAGGCAGAGGGAAAGGCAGTGAGAAAGGCAGAGAGAAAGGCAGAGGTAAAGGCAGAGGGAAAGGCAGAGGGAAAGGCAGAGGGAAAGGCAGTGAGAAAGGAAGAGAGAAAGGCAGAGGGAAAGGCAGTGAGAAAGGCAGAGAGAAAGGCAGAGGGAAAGGCAGAGAGAAAGGCAGAGGGAAAGGCAGAGGGAAAGGCATTGAGAAAGGAAGAGAGAAAGGCAGAGAAAAAGGCAGAGGGAAAGGCAGAGTGAAAGGCAGTAAGAAAGGCTGAGAGAAAGGCAGTGAGAAAGAAAGAGAGAAAGGCAGTGAGAAAGGCAGAGAGAAAGGCAGAGGGAAAGGCAGTGAGAAAGGCAGAGGGAAATGCAGTGAGAAAGGGAGAGAGAAAGGCAGAGGGAAAGGCAGTGAGAAAGGCAGAGAGAAAGGCAGTAAGAAAGGCAGAGGGAAAGGCAGAGGGAAAGGCAGTGAGAAAGGCAGTGAGAAAGGCAGAGGGAAAGGCAGTGAGAAAGACAGAGAGAAAGGCAGAGGGAAAGGCAGAGGGAAAGGCAGAGAGAAAGGCAGTGAGGAAGGAAGAGAGAAAGGCAGAGGGAAAGGCAGTGAGAAATGCAGTGGGAAAGGCAGAGAGAAAGGCAGAGGGAAAGGCAGAGAGAAAGGCAGTGAGAAATGCAGTGGGAAAGGCAGAGGGAAAGGCAGAGGGAAAGGCAGTGAGAAAGGCAGAGACAAAGGCAGAAAGAAAGGCAGTGAGAAGGGCAGAGAGAAAGGCAAAGAGAAAGGGAGAGGAAAAGACAGAGGGAAAGGCAGTGAGAAAGGCAGAGAGAAAGGCAGTGAGAAAGGCAGTGAGAAAGGCAGAGGGAAAGGCAGTGAGGAAGGAAGTGAGAAAGGCAGTGAGAAATGCAGAGGGAAAGGCAGAGAGAAAGGCAGTGAGGAAGGAAGAGAGAAAGGCAGTGGGAAAGGCAGAGGGAAAGGCAGATAGAAAGGCAGAGGGAAAGGCAGAGGGAAAGGCAGTGGGAAAGGCAGAGAGAAAGTTGGTGAGAAAGGCAGAGGGAAAGACAGGTAGAAAGGCAGATAGAAAGGCAGTGGGAAATGCAGAGTGAAAGGCAGAGGGAATGGCAGTGAGAAAGGCAGAGGTATAGGCAGAGAGAAAGGCAGATGAAAAGGAAGAGGGAAGGGCAGAGGGAAAGGCAGAGAGAAAGGCAGGTAGAAAGGCAGAGGGAAAGGCAGTGAGAAATGCAGTGGGAAAGGCAGAGAGAAAGGCAGAGGGAAAGGCAGTGAGAAAGGCAGAGACAAAGGCAGAAAGAAAGGCAGTGAGAAGGGCAGAGAGAAAGGCAAAGAGAAAGGGAGAGGGAAAGACAGAGGGAAAGGCAGTGAGAAAGGCAGAGAGAAAGGCAGTGAGAAAGGCAGTGAGAAAGGCAGAGGGAAAGGCAGTGAGGAAGGCAGTGAGAAAGGCAGTGAGAAAGGCAGAGGGAAAGGCAGAGGGAAAGGCAGTGAGAAAGGCAGAGAGAAAGGAAGTAAGAAAGGCAAAGTGAAAGGCAGTGAGAAAGGCAGTGAGGAAGGCAGTGAGAAAGGCAGAGGGAAAGGCAGAGGGAAAGGCAGAGGGAAAGGCAGAGAGCAAGACAGAGAGAAAGGCAGTGAGAAATGCAGAGTGAAAGGCAGAGGGAAAGGCAGTGAGAAAGGCAGAGGTATAGGCAGAGAGAAAGGCAGACGGAAAGGAAGAGGGAAGGGCAGAGGGAAAGGCAGAGAGAAAGGCAGGTAGAAAGGCAGTGAAAAAGGCAGCGAGAAAGGCAGTGAGAAAGGCAGTGATAAAGCAAGAGAGAAAGGCAGAGGGAAAGGCAGAGATATAGGCAGTGAGAAAGGCAGAGGGAAAGGCAGTGAAAAAGCAAGAGAGAAAGGCAGAGGGAAAGGCAGTGAGAAAGGCAGAGGGAAAGGCAGAGAGAAAGGCGGAGAGAATGGCAGAGAGAAAGGCAGAGGGAAAGGCAGAGGGAAAGGCAGAGAGAAAGGCAGTCAGAAAGACAGAGAGAATGTTAGTGAGAACGGCAGAGGGAATGTTAGTGAGAAAGGCAGAGGGAAAGGCAGTGAGAAAGGCAGAGAGAAAGGCAGGGAGAAAGGCAGTGAGAAATGCAGAAGGAAAGGCAGTGTGAAACGCAGTGAGAAAGGCAGAGGGAATGGCAGTGAGAAAGGCAGAGAGAAAGGTAGAGGGAAAGGAAGATGGAAAGGCAGGGGGAAAGGCAGAGGGAAAGGCACAGGGAAAGGCAGAGGGAAAGGTAGTGAGAAAGACAGTGATAAAAGCAGAGAGAAAGGCAGAGGGAAAGGCAGAGGGAAAGGCAGAGGAAAAGGCAGAGGGAAAGGCAGGGAGAAAGGCAGAGTGAAAGGCAATGAGAAAGGCAGTGAGAAAGGCAGAGAGAAGGGCAGAGGGAAAGGCAGAGGTTAAGGCAGTGAGAAAGCAAGAGAGAAAGGCAGAGGGAAAGGCAGTGAGAAAGGCAGAGAGAAAGGCAGAGGGAAAGGCAGAGGGAAAGGCATTGAGAAAGGAAGAGAGAAAGGCAGAGAAAAAGGCAGAGGGAAAGGCAGAGTGAAAGGCAGTAAGAAAGGCTGAGAGAAAGGCAGTGAGAAAGAAAGAGAGAAAGGCAGTGAGAAAGGCAGAGAGAAAGGCAGAGGGAAAGGCAGTGAGAAAGGCAGAGGGAAATGCGATGAGAAAGGGAGAGAGAAAGGCAGAGGGAAAGGCAGTGAGAAAGGCAGAGAGAAAGGCAGTAAGAAAGGCAGAGGGAAAGGCAGAGGGAAAGGCAGTGAGAAAGGCAATGAGAAAGGCAGAGGGAAAGGCAGTGAGAAAGACAGAGAGAAAGGCAGAGGGAAAGGCAGAGGGAAAGGCAGAGAGAAAGGCAGTGAGGAAGGAAGAGATAAAGGCAGAGGGAAAGGCAGTGAGAAATGCAGTGGGAAAGGCAGAGAGAAAGGCAGAGGGAAAGGCAGAGAGAAAGGCAGAGGGAAAGGCAGTGAGAAATGCAGTGGGAAAGGCAGAGAGAAAGGCAGAGGGAAATGCAGTGAGAAAGGCAGAGACAAAGGCAGAAAGAAAGGCAGTGAGAAGGGCAGAGAGAAAGGCAAAGAGAAAGGGAGAGGAAAAGACAGAGGGAAAGGCAGTGAGAAAGGCAGAGAGAAAGGCAGTGAGAAAGGCAGTGAGAAAGGCAGAGGGAAAGGCAGTGAGGAAGGCAGTGAGGAAGGAAGAGAGAAAGGCAGTGGGAAAGGCAGAGGGAAAGGCAGATAGAAAGGCAGAGGGAAAGGCAGAGGGAAAGGCAGTGGGAAAGGCAGAGAGAAAGGTGGTGAGAAAGGCAGAGGGAAAGACAGGTAGAAAGGCAGATAGAAAGGCAGTGGGAAATGCAGAGTGAAAGGCAGAGGGAATGGCAGTGAGAAAGGCAGAGACAACGGCAGAAAGAAAGGCAGTGAGAAGGGCAGAGAGAAAGGCAAAGAGAAAGGGAGAGGAAAAGACAGAGGGAAAGGCAGTGAGAAAGGCAGAGAGAAAGGCAGTGAGAAAGGCAGAGAAAGGCAGAGGGAAAGGCAGTGAGGAAGGCAGTGAGAAAGGCAATGAGAAATGCAGAGGGAAAGGCAGAGAGAAAGGCAGTGAGGAAGGAAGAGAGAAAGGCAGTGGGAAAGGCAGAGGGAAAGGCAGATAGAAAGGCAGAGGGAAAGGCAGAGGGAAAGGCAGTGGGAAAGGCAGAGAGAAAGGTGGTGAGAAAGGCAGAGGGAAAGACAGTGAGAAAGGCAGATAGAAAGGCAGTGGGAAATGCAGAGTGAAAGGCAGAGGGAATGTATGTGAGAAAGGCAGAGGTATAGGCAGAGAGAAAGGCAGACGGAAAGGAAGAGGGAAGGGCAGAAGGAAAGGCAGAGAGAAAGGCAGGTAGAAAGGCAGAGGGAAAGGCAGTGAGAAATGCAGTGGGAAAGGCAGAGAGAAAGGCAGAGGGAAAGGCAGTGAGAAAGGCAGAGACAAAGGCAGAAAGAAAGGCAGTGAGAAGGGCAGAGAGAAAGGCAAAGAGAAAGGCAGAGGGTAAGACAGAGGGAAAGGCAGTGAGAAAGGCAGAGAGAAAGTCAGTGAGAAAGGCAGTGAGAAAGGCAGAGGGAAAGGCAGTGAGGAAGGCAGTGAGAAAGGCAGTGAGAAAGGCAGAGGGAAAGGCAGAGGGAAAGGCAGTGAGAAAGGCAGAGAGAAAGGAAGTAAGAAAGGCAGAGTGAAAGGCAGTGAGAAAGGCAGTGAGGAAGGCAGTGAGAAAGGCAGAGGGAAAGGCAGAGGGAAAGGCAGAGGGAAAGGCAGAGAGCAAGACAGAGAGAAAGGCAGTGAGAAATGCAGAGTGAAAGGCAGAGGGAAAGGCAGTGAGAAAGGCAGAGGTATAGGCAGAGAGAAAGGCAGACGGAAAGGAAGAGGGAAGGGCAGAGGGAAAGGCAGAGAGAAAGGCAGGTAGAAAGGCAGTGAAAAAGGCAGCGAGAAAGGCAGTGAGAAAGGCAGTGAAAAAGCAAGAGAGAAAGGCAGAGGGAAAGGCAGTGAGAAAGGCAGAGGGAAAGGCAGAGAGAAAGGCGGAGAGAATGGCAGAGAGAAAGGCAGAGGGAAAGGCAGAGGGAAAGGCAGAGAGAAAGGCAGTCAGAAAGACAGAGAGAATGTTAGTGAGAACGGCAGAGGGAATGTTAGTGAGAAAGGCAGAGGGAAAGGCAGTGAGAAAGGCAGAGAGAAAGGCAGGGAGAAAGGCAGTGAGAAATGCAGAAGGAAAGGCAGTGTGAAACGCAGTGAGAAAGGCAGAGGGAATGGCAGTGAGAAAGGCAGAGAGAAAGGTAGAGGGAAAGGAAGATGGAAAGGCAGGGGGAAAGGCAGAGGGAAAGGCACAGGGAAAGGGATAGGGAAAGGTAGTGAGAAAGGCAGGGAGAAAGGCAGAGTGAAAGGCAATGAGAAAGGCAGTGAGAAAGGCAGAGAGAAGGGCAGAGGGAAAGGCAGAGGGAAAGGCAGTGAGAAAGCAAGAGAGAAAGGCAGAGGGAAAGGCAGTGAGAAAGGCAGAGAGAAAGGCAGAGGGAAAGGTAGTGAGAAAGGGAGAGAGAAAGGCAGAGGGAAAGGCAGTGAGAAAGGCAGAGGTAAAGGCAGAAGGAAAGGCAGTGAGAAAGGCAGAGAGAAAGGCAAAGGGAAAGGCAGAGAGAAAGGCAAAGGGAAAGGCAGTGAGAAAGATGGAGGGAAAGGCAGTGAGAAAGGCAGAGGGAAAGGCAGTGAGAAAGGCAGAGAGAAATGCAGTGAGAAAGGCAGTGAAAAAGCAAGAGAGAAAGGCAGAGGGAAAGGCAGTGAGAAAGGCAGAGGGAAAGGCAGAGAGAAAGGCGGAGAGAATGGCAGAGAGAAAGGCAGAGGGAAAGGCAGAGGGAAAGGCAGAGAGAAAGGCAGTCAGAAAGACAGAGAGAATGTTAGTGAGAACGGCAGAGGGAATGTTAGTGAGAAAGGCAGAGGGAAAGGCAGTGAGAAAGGCAGAGAGAAAGGCAGGGAGAAAGGCAGTGAGAAATGCAGAAGGAAAGGCAGTGTGAAACGCAGTGAGAAAGGCAGAGGGAATGGCAGTGAGAAAGGCAGAGAGAAAGGTAGAGGGAAAGGAAGATGGAAAGGCAGGGGGAAAGGCAGAGGGAAAGGCACAGGGAAAGGGATAGGGAAAGGTAGTGAGAAAGGCAGGGAGAAAGGCAGAGTGAAAGGCAATGAGAAAGGCAGTGAGAAAGGCAGAGAGAAGGGCAGAGGGAAAGGCAGAGGGAAAGGCAGTGAGAAAGCAAGAGAGAAAGGCAGAGGGAAAGGCAGTGAGAAAGGCAGAGAGAAAGGCAGAGGGAAAGGTAGTGAGAAAGGGAGAGAGAAAGGCAGAGGGAAAGGCAGTGAGAAAGGCAGAGGTAAAGGCAGAAGGAAAGGCAGTGAGAAAGGCAGAGAGAAAGGCAAAGGGAAAGGCAGAGAGAAAGGCAAAGGGAAAGGCAGTGAGAAAGATGGAGGGAAAGGCAGTGAGAAAGGCAGAGGGAAAGGCAGTGAGAAAGGCAGAGAGAAATGCAGAGGGAAAGGCAGTGAGAAAGGCAGAGGGAAAGGATGTGAGAAAGGCAGTGAGAAAGGCAGATGGAAAGAAAGAGGGAAAGGCAGCGAGAAAGGCAGCGAGGAAGGCAGAGAGAAAGGCAGTGACAAACGCAGAGAGAAAGGCAGAGGGAAAGGCAGAGGGAAAGGCAGTGAGAAAGGCAGTGTGAAAGGCAGAAGGAAAGGCAGTGAGAAAGGCAGAGGGAAAGGCAGAGGGAAAGGCAGTGAGAAAGGCAGAGGGAAAGGCAGTGAGAAAGGCAGAGGGAAAGGCAATGAGAAAGGAAGAGGGAAAGGCAGAGAGAAAGGCAGAGGGAAAGGCAGTGAGAAACGAAGTGCGAAAGGCAGTGAGAAAGGCAGAGAGAAAAGCAGAGAGAAAGGCAGTGAGAAAGGCAGTGAGAAAGACAGAGAGAAAGGCAGAGGGAAAGTCAGAGGGAAAGGCAGTGAGAAAAGCAGAGAGAAAGGCAGTGAGAAAGGCAGAGATAAAGGCAGAGGGAAAGGCATTGAGAAAGGCAGAGGGAAAGACAGTGAGAAAGGCAGAGGGAAAGGCAGTGAAAAAAGCAGAGAGATAGGCAGAGAGAAAGGCAGAGGGAAAGACAGTGAGAAAGGCAGAGGGAAAGGCAGAGAGAAAGGCAGAGGCAAAGGCAGTGAGAAATCAGAGGGAAAGGCAGTGAGAAAGGCAGAGGGAAAGGCAGAAGGAAAGGCAGTGAGAAAGGCAGAGAAAAAGGCAGCGGGAAAGGCAGTGAGAAAGGCAGAGGGAAAGGATGTGAGAAAGGCAGTGAGAAAGGCAGATGGAAAGAAAGAGGGAAAGGCAGCGAGAAAGGCAGCGAGGAAGGCAGAGAGAAAGGCAGTGACAAACGCAGAGAGAAAGGCAGAGGGAAAGGCAGACGGAAAGGCAGTGAGAAAGGCAGTGTGAAAGGCAGAAGGAAAGGCAGTGAGAAAGGCAGAGGGAAAGGCAGAGGGAAAGGCAGTGAGAAAGGCAGAGGGAAAGGCAGTGAGAAAGGCAGAGGGAAAGGCAATGAGAAAGGCAGAGGGAAAGGCAGAGAGAAAGGCAGAAAGGCAGAGGGAAAGGCAGTGAGAAACTAAGTGAGAAAGGCAGTGAGAAAGGCAGAGAGAAAGGCAGAGGGAAAGGCACAGGGAAAGGCATTGAGAAAGGAAGAGAGAAAGGCAGAGAAAAAGGCAGAGGGAAAGGCAGAGGGAAAGGCAGTGAGAAAGGAAGAGAGAAAGGCAGAGGGAAAGGCAGTGAGAAAGGCAGAGAGAAAGGCAGAGGGAAAGGCAGAGAGAAAGGCAGAGGGAAAGGCATTGAGAAAGGAAGAGAGAAAGGCAGAGAAAAAGGCAGAGGGAAAGGCAGAGTGAAAGGCAGTAAGAAAGGCTGAGAGAAAGGCAGTGAGAAAGAAAGAGAGAAAGGCAGTGAGAAAGGCAGAGAGAAAGGCAGAGGGAAAGGCAGTGAGAAAGGCAGAGGGAAATGCAGTGAGAAAGGGAGAGAGAAAGGCAGAGGGAAAGGCAGTGAGAAAGGCAGAGAGAAAGGCAGTAAGAAAGGCAGAGGGAAAGGCAGAGGGAAAGGCAGTGAGAAAGGCAATGAGAAAGGCAGAGGGAAAGGCAGTGAGAAAGACAGAGAGAAAGGCAGAGGGAAAGGCAGAGGGAAAGGCAGAGAGAAAGGCAGTGAGGAAGGAAGAGAGAAAGGCAGAGGGAAAGGCAGTGAGAAATGCAGTGGGAAAGGCAGAGAGAAAGGTAGAGGGAAAGGCAGAGAGAAAGGCAGAGGGAAAGGAAGTGAGAAATGCAGTGGGAAAGGCAGAGAGAAAGGCAGAGGGAAAGGCAGTGAGAAAGGCAGAGACAAAGGCAGAAAGAAAGGCAGTGAGAAGGGCAGAGAGAAAGGCAGTGAGAAATGCAGAGGGAAAGGCAGAGAGAAAGGCAGTGAGGAAGGAAGAGAGAAAGGCAGTGGGAAAGGCAGAGGGAAAGGCAGATAGAAAGGCAGAGGGAAAGGCAGAGGGAAAGGCAGTGGGAAAGGCAGAGAGAAAGGTGGTGAGAAAGGCAGAGGGAAAGACAGGTAGAAAGGCAGATAGAAAGGCAGTGGGAAATGCAGAGTGAAAGGCAGAGGGAATGGCAGTGAGAAAGGCAGAGGTATAGGCAGAGAGAAAGGCAGATGGAAAGGAAGAGGGAAGGGCAGAGGGAAAGGCAGAGAGAAAGGCAGGTAGAAAGGCAGAGGGAAAGGCAGTGAGAAATGCAGTGGGAAAGGCAGAGAGAAAGGCAGAGGGAAAGGCAGTGAGAAAGGCAGAGACAAAGGCAGAAAGAAAGGCAGTGAGAAGGGCAGAGAGAAAGGCAAAGAGAAAGGGAGAGGGAAAGACAGAGGGAAAGGCAGTGAGAAAGGCAGAGAGAAAGGCAGTGAGAAAGGCAGTGAGAAAGGCAGAGGGAAAGGCAGTGAGGAAGGCAGTGAGAAAGGCAGTGAGAAAGGCAGAGGGAAAGGCAGAGGGAAAGGCAGTGAGAAAGGCAGAGAGAAAGGAAGTAAGAAAGGCAAAGTGAAAGGCAGTGAGAAAGGCAGTGAGGAAGGCAGTGAGAAAGGCAGAGGGAAAGGCAGAGGGAAAGGCAGAGGGAAAGTCAGAGAGCAAGACAGAGAGAAAGGCAGTGAGAAATGCAGAGTGAAAGGCAGAGGGAAAGGCAGTGAGAAAGGCAGAGGTATAGGCAGAGAGAAAGGCAGACGGAAAGGAAGAGGGAAGGGCAGAGGGAAAGGCAGAGAGAAAGGCAGGTAGAAAGGCAGTGAAAAAGGCAGCGAGAAAGGCAGTGAGAAAGGAAGTGATAAAGCAAGAGAGAAAGGCAGAGGGAAAGGCAGAGATATAGGCAGTGAGAAAGGCAGAGGGAAAGGCAGTGAAAAAGCAAGAGAGAAAGGCAGAGGGAAAGGCAGTGAGAAAGGCAGAGGGAAAGGCAGAGAGAAAGGCGGAGAGAATGGCTGAGAGAAAGGCAGAGGGAAAGGCAGAGGGAAAGGCAGAGAGAAAGGCAGTCAGAAAGACAGAGAGAATGTTAGTGAGAACGGCAGAGGGAATGTTAGTGAGAAAGGCAGAGGGAAAGGCAGCGAGAAAGGCAGAGAGAAAGGCAGGGAGAAAGGCAGTGAGAAATGCAGAAGGAAAGGCAGTGTGAAACGCAGTGAGAAAGGCAGAGGGAATGGCAGTGAGAAAGGCAGAGAGAAAGGTAGAGGGAAAGGAAGATGGAAAGGCAGGGGGAAAGGCAGAGGGAAAGGCACAGGGAAAGGCAGAGGGAAAGGTAGTGAGAAAGACAGTGATAAAAGCAGAGAGAAAGGCAGAGGGAAAGGCAGAGGGAAAGGCAGAGGAAAAGGCAGAGGGAAAGGCAGGGAGAAAGGCAGAGTGAAAGGCAATGAGAAAGGCAGTGAGAAAGGCAGCGAGAAGGGCAGAGGGAAAGGCAGAGGTTAAGGCAGTGAGAAAGCAAGAGAGAAAGGCAGAGGGAAAGGCAGTGAGAAAGGCAGAGAGAAAGGCAGAGGGAAAGGTAGTGAGAAAGGGAGAGAGAAAGGCAGAGGGAAAGGCAGTGAGAAAGGCAGAGGTAAAGGCAGAGGGAAAGGCAGTGAGAAAGGCAGAGAGAAAGGCAGAGGGAAAGGCAGAGGGAAAGGCATTGAGAAAGGAAGAGAGAAAGGCAGAGAAAAAGGCAGAGGGAAAGGCAGAGTGAAAGGCAGTAAGAAAGGCTGAGAGAAAGGCAGTGAGAAAGAAAGAGAGAAAGGCAGTGAGAAAGGCAGAGAGAAAGGCAGAGGGAAAGGCAGTGAGAAAGGCAGAGGGAAATGCAGTGAGAAAGGGAGAGAGAAAGGCAGAGGGAAAGGCAGTGAGAAAGGCAGAGAGAAAGGCAGTAAGAAAGGCAGAGGGAAAGGCAGAGGGAAAGGCAGTGAGAAAGGCAATGAGAAAGGCAGAGGGAAAGGCAGTGAGAAAGACAGAGAGAAAGGCAGAGGGAAAGGCAGAGGGAAAGGCAGAGAGAAAGGCAGTGAGGAAGGAAGAGATAAAGGCAGAGGGAAAGGCAGTGAGAAATGCAGTGGGAAAGGCAGAGAGAAAGGCAGAGGGAAAGGCAGAGAGAAAGGCAGAGGGAAAGGCAGTGAGAAATGCAGTGGGAAAGGCAGAGAGAAAGGCAGAGGGAAAGGCAGTGAGAAAGGCAGAGACAAAGGCAGAAAGAAAGGCAGTGAGAAGGGCAGAGAGAAAGGCAGTGAGAAATGCAGAGGGAAAGGCAGAGAGAAAGGCAGTGAGGAAGGAAGAGAGAAAGGCAGTGGGAAAGGCAGAGGGAAAGGCAGATAGAAAGGCAGAGGGAAAGGCAGAGGGAAAGGCAGTGGGAAAGGCAGAGAGAAAGGTGGTGAGAAAGGCAGAGGGAAAGACAGGTAGAAAGGCAGATAGAAAGGCAGTGGGAAATGCAGAGTGAAAGGCAGAGGGAATGGCAGTGAGAAAGGCAGAGGTATAGGCAGAGAGAAAGGCAGATGGAAAGGAAGAGGGAAGGGCAGAGGGAAAGGCAGAGAGAAAGGCAGGTAGAAAGGCAGAGGGAAAGGCAGTGAGAAATGCAGTGGGAAAGGCAGAGAGAAAGGCAGAGGGAAAGGCAGTGAGAAAGGCAGAGACAAAGGCAGAAAGAAAGGCAGTGAGAAGGGCAGAGAGAAAGGCAAAGAGAAAGGGAGAGGGAAAGACAGAGGGAAAGGCAGTGAGAAAGGCAGAGAGAAAGGCAGTGAGAAAGGCAGTGAGAAAGGCAGAGGGAAAGGCAGTGAGGAAGGCAGTGAGAAAGGCAGTGAGAAAGGCAGAGGGAAAGGCAGAGGGAAAGGCAGTGAGAAAGGCAGAGAGAAAGGAAGTAAGAAAGGCAAAGTGAAAGGCAGTGAGAAAGGCAGTGAGGAAGGCAGTGAGAAAGGCAGAGGGAAAGGCAGAGGGAAAGGCAGAGGGAAAGTCAGAGAGCAAGACAGAGAGAAAGGCAGTGAGAAATGCAGAGTGAAAGGCAGAGGGAAAGGCAGTGAGAAAGGCAGAGGTATAGGCAGAGAGAAAGGCAGACGGAAAGGAAGAGGGAAGGGCAGAGGGAAAGGCAGAGAGAAAGGCAGGTAGAAAGGCAGTGAAAAAGGCAGCGAGAATGGCAGTGAGAAAGGAAGTGATAAAGCAAGAGAGAAAGGCAGAGGGAAAGGCAGAGATATAGGCAGTGAGAAAGGCAGAGGGAAAGGCAGTGAAAAAGCAAGAGAGAAAGGCAGAGGGAAAGGCAGTGAGAAAGGCAGAGGGAAAGGCAGAGAGAAAGGCGGAGAGAATGGCTGAGAGAAAGGCAGAGGGAAAGGCAGAGGGAAAGGCAGAGAGAAAGGCAGTCAGAAAGACAGAGAGAATGTTAGTGAGAACGGCAGAGGGAATGTTAGTGAGAAAGGCAGAGGGAAAGGCAGCGAGAAAGGCAGAGAGAAAGGCAGGGAGAAAGGCAGTGAGAAATGCAGAAGGAAAGGCAGTGTGAAACGCAGTGAGAAAGGCAGAGGGAATGGCAGTGAGAAAGGCAGAGAGAAAGGTAGAGGGAAAGGAAGATGGAAAGGCAGGGGGAAAGGCAGAGGGAAAGGCACAGGGAAAGGCAGAGGGAAAGGTAGTGAGAAAGACAGTGATAAAAGCAGAGAGAAAGGCAGTGAGAAAGAAAGAGAGAAAGGCAGTGAGAAAGGCAGAGAGAAAGGCAGAGGGAAAGGCAGTGAGAAAGGCAGAGGGAAATGCAGTGAGAAAGGGAGAGAGAAAGGCAGAGGGAAAGGCAGTGAGAAAGGCAGAGAGAAAGGCAGTAAGAAAGGCAGAGGGAAAGGCAGAGGGAAAGGCAGTGAGAAAGGCAATGAGAAAGGCAGAGGGAAAGGCAGTGAGAAAGACAGAGAGAAAGGCAGAGGGAAAGGCAGAGGGAAAGGCAGAGAGAAAGGCAGTGAGGAAGGAAGAGATAAAAGCAGAGGGAAAGGCAGTGAGAAATGCAGTGGGAAAGGCAGAGAGAAAGGCAGAGGGAAAGGCAGAGAGAAAGGCAGAGGGAAAGGCAGTGAGAAATGCAGTGGGAAAGGCAGAGAGAAAGGCAGAGGGAAATGCAGTGAGAAAGGCAGAGACAACGGCAGAAAGAAAGGCAGTGAGAAGGGCAGAGAGAAAGGCAAAGAGAAAGGGAGAGGAAAAGACAGAGGGAAAGGCAGTGAGAAAGGCAGAGAGAAAGGCAGTGAGAAAGGCAGTGAGAAAGGCAGAGGGAAAGGCAGTGAGGAAGGCAGTGAGAAAGGCAATGAGAAATGCAGAGGGAAAGGCAGAGAGAAAGGCAGTGAGGAAGGAAGAGAGAAAGGCAGTGGGAAAGGCAGAGGGAAAGGCAGATAGAAAGGCAGAGGGAAAGGCAGAGGGAAAGGCAGTGGGAAAGGCAGAGAGAAAGGTGGTGAGAAAGGCAGAGGGAAAGACAGTGAGAAAGGCAGATAGAAAGGCAGTGGGAAATGCAGAGTGAAAGGCAGAGGGAATGGCAGTGAGAAAGGCAGAGGGAAAGGCAGTGAGAAATGCAGTGGGAAAGGCAGAGAGAAAGGCAGAGGGAAAGGCAGTGAGAAAGGCAGAGACAAAGGCAGAAAGAAAGGCAGTGAGAAGGGCAGAGAGAAAGGCAAAGAGAAAGGCAGAGGGAAAGGCAGAGGGAAAGGCAGTGAGAAAGGCAGAGAGAAAGGAAGTAAGAAAGGCAGAGTGAAAGGCAGTGAGAAAGGCAGTGAGGAAGGCAGTGAGAAAGGCAGAGGGAAAGGCAGAGGGAAAGGCAGAGGGAAAGGCAGAGAGCAAGACAGAGAGAAAGGCAGTGAGAAATGCAGAGTGAAAGGCAGAGGGAAAGGCAGTGAGAAAGGCAGAGGTATAGGCAGAGAGAAAGGCAGACGGAAAGGAAGAGGGAAGGGCAGAGGGAAAGGCAGAGAGAAAGGCAGGTAGAAAGGCAGTGAAAAAGGCAGCGAGAAAGGCAGTGAGAAAGGCAGTGAAAAAGCAAGAGAGAAAGGCAGAGGGAAAGGCAGTGAGAAAGGCAGAGGGAAAGGCAGAGAGAAAGGCGGAGAGAATGGCAGAGAGAAAGGCAGAGGGAAAGGCAGAGGGAAAGGCAGAGAGAAAGGCAGTCAGAAAGACAGAGAGAATGTTAGTGAGAACGGCAGAGGGAATGTTAGTGAGAAAGGCAGAGGGAAAGGTAGAGGGAAAGGAAGATGGAAAGGCAGGGGGAAAGGCAGAGGGAAAGGCACAGGGAAAGGTAGAGGGAAAGGTAGTGAGAAAGGCAGGGAGAAAGGCAGAGTGAAAGGCAATGAGAAAGGCAGTGAGAAAGGCAGAGAGAAGGGCAGAGGGAAAGGCAGAGGGAAAGGTAGAGGGAAAGGAAGATGGAAAGGCAGGGGGAAAGGCAGAGGGAAAGGCACAGGGAAAGGCAGAGAGAAAGGCAGGGAGAAAGGCAGTGAGAAATGCAGAAGGAAAGGCAGTGTGAAACGCACTGAGAAAGGCAGAGGGAATGGCAGTGAGAAAGGCAGAGAGAAAGGTAGAGGGAAAGGAAGATGGAAAGGCAGGGGGAAAGGCAGAGGGAAAGGCACAGGGAAAGGTAGAGGGAAAGGTAGTGAGAAAGGCAGGGAGAAAGGCAGAGTGAAAGGCAATGAGAAAGGCAGTGAGAAAGGCAGAGAGAAGGGCAGAGGGAAAGGCAGAGGGAAAGGCAGTGAGAAAGCAAGAGAGAAAGGCAGAGGGAAAGGCAGTGAGAAAGGCAGAGAGAAAGGCAGAGGGAAAGGTAGTGAGAAAGGGAGAGAGAAAGGCAGAGGGAAAGGCAGTGAGAAAGGCAGAGGTAAAGGCAGAAGGAAAGGCAGTGAGAAAGGCAGAGAGAAAGGCAAAGGGAAAGGCAGAGAGAAAGACAAAGGGAAAGGCAGTGAGAAAGATGGAGGGAAAGGCAGTGAGAAAGGCAGAGGGAAAGGCAGTGAGAAAGGCAGAGAGAAATGCAGAGGGAAAGGCAGTGAGAAAGGCAGAGGGAAAAGATGTGAGAAAGGCAGTGAGAAAGGCAGATGGAAAGAAAGAGGGAAAGGCAGCGAGAAAGGCAGCGAGGAAGGCAGAGAGAAAGGCAGTGACAAACGCAGAGAGAAAGGCAGAGGGAAAGGCAGAGGGAAAGGCAGTGAGAAAGGCAGTGTGAAAGGCAGAAGGAAAGGCAGTGAGAAAGGCAGAGGGAAAGGCAGAGGGAAAGGCAGTGAGAAAGGCAGAGGGAAAGGCAGTGAGAAAGGCAGAGGGAAAGGCAATGAGAAAGGCAGAGCGAAAGGCAGAGAGAAAGGCAGAAAGGAAGAGGGAAAAGCAGTGAGAAACTAAGTGAGAAAGGCAGTGAGAAAGGCAGAGAGAAAGGCAGAGGGAAAGGCAGTGAGAAACGAAGTGCGAAAGGCAGTGAGAAAGGCAGAGAGAAAGGCAGAGGGAAAGGCATTGAGAAAGGCAGAGGGAAAGGCAGTGAGAAAGACAGAGAGAAAGGCAGAGGGAAAGTCAGAGGGAAAGGCAGTGAGAAAAGCAGAGAGAAAGGCAGTGAGAAAGGCAGTGAGAAAGACAGAGAGAAAGGCAGAGGGAAAGTCAGAGGGAAAGGCAGTGAGAAAAGCAGAGAGAAAGGCAGTGAGAAAGGCAGAGATAAAGGCAGAGGGAAAGGCATTGAGAAAGGCAGAGGGAAAGACAGTGAGAAAGGCAGAGGGAAAGGCAGTGAAAAAAGCAGAGAGATAGGCAGAGAGAAAGGCAGAGGGAAAGACAGTGAGAAAGGCAGAGGGAAAGGCAGAGAGAAAGGCAGAGGCAAAGGCAGTGAGAAATCAGAGGGAAAGGCAGTGAGAAAGGCAGAGGGAAAGGCAGAAGGTAAGGCAGTGAGAAAGGCAGAGAAAAAGGCAGCGGGAAAGGCAGTGAGAAAGGCAGAGGGAAAGGATGTGAGAAAGGCAGTGAGAAAGGCAGATGGAAAGAAAGAGGGAAAGGCAGCGAGAAAGGCAGCGAGGAAGGCAGAGAGAAAGGCAGTGACAAACGCAGAGAGAAAGGCAGAGGGAAAGGCAGACGGAAAGGCAGTGAGAAAGGCAGTGTGAAAGGCAGAAGGAAAGGCAGTGAGAAAGGCAGAGGGAAAGGCAGAGGGAAAGGCAGTGAGAAAGGCAGAGGGAAAGGCAGTGAGAAAGGCAGAGGGAAAGGCAATGAGAAAGGCAGAGGGAAAGGCAGAGAGAAAGTCAGAAAGGCAGAGGGAAAGGCAATGAGAAACTAAGTGAGAAAGGCAGTGAGAAAGGCAGAGAGAAAGGCAGAGGGAAAAGCACAGGGAAAGGCATTGAGAAAGGAAGAGAGAAAGGCAGAGAAAAAGGCAGAGGGAAAGGCAGAGGGAAAGGCAGTGAGAAAGGAAGAGAGAAAGGCAGAGGGAAAGGCAGTGAGAAAGGCAGAGAGAAAGGCAGAGGGAAAGGCAGAGAGAAAGGCAGAGGGAAAGGCATTGAGAAAGGAAGAGAGAAAGGCAGAGAAAAAGGCAGAGGGAAAGGCAGAGTGAAAGGCAGTAAGAAAGGCTGAGAGAAAGGCAGTGAGAAAGAAAGAGAGAAAGGCAGTGAGAAAGGCAGAGAGAAAGGCAGAGGGAAAGGCAGTGAGAAAGGCAGAGGGAAATGCAGTGAGAAAGGGAGAGAGAAAGGCAGAGGGAAAGGCAGTGAGAAAGGCAGAGAGAAAGGCAGTAAGAAAGGCAGAGGGAAAGGCAGAGGGAAAGGCAGTGAGAAAGGCAATGAGAAAGGCAGAGGGAAAGGCAGTGAGAAAGACAGAGAGAAAGGCAGAGGGAAAGGCAGAGGGAAAGGCAGAGAGAAAGGCAGTGAGGAAGGAAGAGAGAAAGGCAGAGGGAAAGGCAGTGAGAAATGCAGTGGGAAAGGCAGAGAGAAAGGTAGAGGGAAAGGCAGAGAGAAAGGCAGAGGGAAAGGAAGTGAGAAATGCAGTGGGAAAGGCAGAGAGAAAGGCAGAGGGAAAGGCAGTGAGAAAGGCAGAGACAAAGGCAGAAAGAAAGGCAGTGAGAAGGGCAGAGAGAAAGGCAAAGAGAAAGGGAGAGGAAAAGACAGAGGGAAAGGCAGTGAGAAAGGCAGAGAGAAAGGCAGTGAGAAAGGCAGTGAGAAAGGCAGAGGGAAAGGCAGTGAGGAAGGCAGTGAGAAAGGCAGTGAGAAATGCAGAGGGAAAGGCAGAGAGAAAGGCAGTGAGGAAGGAAGAGAGAAAGGCAGCGGGAAAGGCAGAGGGAAAGGCAGATAGAAAGGCAGAGGGAAAGGCAGAGGGAAAGGCAGTGGGAAAGGCAGAGAGAAAGGTGGTGAGAAAGGCAGAGGGAAAGACAGTGAGAAAGGCAGATAGAAAGGCAGTGGGAAATGCAGAGTGAAAGGCAGAGGGAATGGCAGTGAGAAAGGCAGAGGTATAGGCAGAGAGAAAGGCAGACGGAAAGGAAGAGGGAAGGGCAGAGGGAAAGGCAGAGAGAAAGGCAGGTAGAAAGGCAGAGGGAAAGGCAGTGAGAAATGCAGTGGGAAAGGCAGAGAGAAAGGCAGAGGGAAAGGCAGTGAGAAAGGCAGAGACAAAGGCAGAAAGAAAGGCAGTGAGAAGGGCAGAGAGAAAGGCAAAGAGAAAGGGAGAGGGAAAGACAGAGGGAAAGGCAGTGAGAAAGGCAGAGAGAAAGGCAGTGAGAAAGGCAGTGAGAAAGGCAGAGGGAAAGGCAGTGAGGAAGGCAGTGAGAAAGGCAGTGAGAAAGGCAGAGGGAAAGGCAGAGGGAAAGGCAGTGAGAAAGGCAGAGAGAAAGGAAGTAAGAAAGGCAGAGTGAAAGGCAGTGAGAAAGGCAGTGAGGAAGGCAGTGAGAAAGGCAGAGGGAAAGGCAGAGGGAAAGGCAGAGGTTAAGGCAGAGAGCAAGACAGAGAGAAAGGCAGTGAGAAATGCAGAGTGAAAGGCAGAGGGAAAGGCAGTGAGAAAGGCAGAGGTATAGGCAGAGAGAAAGGCAGACGGAAAGGAAGAGGGAAGGGCAGAGGGAAAGGCAGAGAGAAAGGCAGGTAGAAAGGCAGTGAAAAAGGCAGCGAGAAAGGTAGTGAGAAAGGCAGTGATAAAGCAAGAGAGAAAGGCAGAGGGAAAGGCAGAGATATAGGCAGTGA
The DNA here is from genome assembly GCF_044704955.1 of Pristiophorus japonicus. Taxonomy (NCBI): domain Eukaryota; kingdom Metazoa; phylum Chordata; class Chondrichthyes; family Pristiophoridae; genus Pristiophorus; species Pristiophorus japonicus. The sequence goes on from NC_091986.1 coordinate 158,000,190, forward strand.
GAAAGGCAGAGGGAAAGGCAGTGAAAAAGCAAGAGAGAAAGGCAGAGGGAAAGGCAGTGAGAAAGGCAGAGGGAAAGGCAGAGAGAAAGGCGGAGAGAATGGCAGAGAGAAAGGCAGAGGGAAAGGCAGAGGGAAAGGCAGAGAGAAAGGCAGTCAGAAAGACAGAGAGAATGTTAGTGAGAACGGCAGAGGGAATGTTAGTGAGAAAGGCAGAGGGAAAGGCAGTGAGAAAGGCAGAGAGAAAGGCAGGGAGAAAGGCAGTGAGAAATGCAGAAGGAAAGGCAGTGTGAAACGCAGTGAGAAAGGCAGAGGGAATGGCAGTGAGAAAGGCAGAGAGAAAGGTAGAGGGAAAGGAAGATGGAAAGGCAGGGGGAAAGGCAGAGGGAAAGGCACAGGGAAAGGCAGAGGGAAAGGTAGTGAGAAAGACAGTGATAAAAGCAGAGAGAAAGGCAGAGGGAAAGGCAGAGGGAAAGGCAGAGGAAAAGGCAGAGGGAAAGGCAGGGAGAAAGGCAGAGTGAAAGGCAATGAGAAAGGCAGTGAGAAAGGCAGAGAGAAGGGCAGAGGGAAAGGCAGAGGGAAAGGCAGTGAGAAAGCAAGAGAGAAAGGCAGAGGGAAAGGCAGTGAGAAAGGCAGAGAGAAAGGCAGAGGGAAAGGTAGTGAGAAAGGGAGAGAGAAAGGCAGAGGGAAAGGCAGTGAGAAAGGCAGAGGTAAAGGCAGAGGGAAAGGCAGTGAGAAAGGCAGAGAGAAAGGCAGAGAGAAAGGCAGAGGGAAAGGCAGAGGGAAAGGCATTGAGAAAGGAAGATAGAAAGGCAGAGAAAAAGGCAGAGGGAAAGGCAGAGTGAAAGGCAGTAAGAAAGGCTGAGAGAAAGGCAGTGAGAAAGAAAGAGAGAAAGGCAGTGAAAAAGGCAGAGAGAAAGGCAGAGGGAAAGGCAGTGAGAAAGGCAGAGGGAAATGCAGTGAGAAAGGGAGAGAGAAAGGCAGAGGGAAAGGCAGTGAGAAAGGCAGAGAGAAAGGCAGTAAGAAAGGCAGAGGGAAAGGCAGTGAGAAAAGAAATGAGAAAGGCAGAGGGAAAGGCAGTGAGAAAGACAGAGAGAAAGGCAGAGGGAAAGGCAGAGGGAAAGGCAGAGAGAAAGGCAGTGAGAAAGGAAGAGAGAAAGGCAGAGGGAAAGGCAGTGAGAAATGCAGTGGGAAAGGCAGAGAGAAAGGCAGAGGGAAAGGCAGAGAGAAAGGCAGAGGGAAAGGCAGTGAGAAATGCAGTGGGAAAGGCAGAGAGAAAGGCAGAGGGAAAGGCAGTGAGAAAGGCAGAGACAAAGGCAGAAAGAAAGGCAGTGAGAAGGGCAGAGAGAAAAGCAAAGAGAAAGGGAGAGGAAAAGACAGAGGGAAAGGCAGTGAGAAAGGCAGAGAGAAAGGCAGTGAGAAAGGCAGTGAGAAAGGCAGATGGAAAGGCAGTGAGGAAGGCAGTGAGAAAGGCAGTGAGAAATGCAGAGGGAAAGGCAGAGAGAAAGGCAGTGAGGAAGGAAGAGAGAAAGGCAGTGGGAAAGGCAGTGCAAAAGGCAGAGAGAAAGGTGGTGAGAAAGGCAGAGGGAAAGACAGTGAGAAAGGCAGATAGAAAGGCAGTGGGAAATGCAGAGTGAAAGGCAGAGGGAATGTTAGTGAGAAAGGCAGAGGGAAAGGCAGTGAGAAAGGCAGAGAGAAAGGCAGGGAGAAAGGCAGTGAGAAATGCAGAAGGAAAGGCAGTGTGAAACGCAGTGAGAAAGGCAGAGGGAATGGCAGTGAGAAAGGCAGAGAGAAAGGTAGAGGGAAAGGAAGATGGAAAGGCAGGGGGAAAGGCAGAGGGAAAGGCACAGGGAAAGGCAGAGGGAAAGGTAGTGAGAAAGACAGTGAGAAAAGCAGAGAGAAAGGCAGAGGGAAAGGCAGAGGGAAAGGCAGAGGAAAAGGCAGAGGGAAAGGCAGGGAGAAAGGCAGAGTGAAAGGCAATGAGTAAGGCAGTGAGAAAGGCAGAGAGAAGGGCAGAGGGAAAGGCAGAGGGAAAGGCAGTGAGAAAGCAAGAGAGAAAGGCAGAGGGAAAGGCAGTGAGAAAGGCAGAGAGAAAGGCAGAGGGAAAGGTAGTGAGAAAGGGAGAGAGAAAGGCAGAGGGAAAGGCAGTGAGAAAGGCAGAGGTAAAGGCAGAGGGAAAGGCAGTGAGAAAGGCAGAGAGAAAGGCAAAGGGAAAGGCAGAGAGAAAGGCAAAGGGAAAGGCAGTGAGTAAGATGGAGGGAAAGGCAGTGAGAAAGGCAGAGGGAAAGGCAGTGAGAAAGGCAGAGAGAAATGCAGAGGGAAAGGCAGTGAGAAAGGCAGAGGGAAAGGATGTGAGAAAGGCAGTGAGAAAGGCAGATGGAAAGAAAGAGGGAAAGGCAGCGAGAAAGGCAGCGAGGAAGGCAGAGAGAAAGGCAGTGACAAACGCAGAGAGAAAGGCAGAGGGAAAGGCAGAGGGAAAGGCAGTGAGAAAGGCAGTGTGAAAGGCAGAAGGAAAGGCAGTGAGAAAGGCAGAGGGAAAGGCAGAGGGAAAGGCAGTGAGAAAGGCAGAGGGAAAGGCAGTGAGAAAGGCAGAGGGAAAGGCAGAGAGAAAGGCAGAAAGGAAGAGGGAAAGGCAGTGAGAAAGTAAGTGAGAAAGGCAGTGAGAAAGGCAGAGAGAAAGGCAGAGGGAAAGGCAGTGAGAAACGAAGTGCGAAAGGCAGTGAGAAAGGCAAAGAGAAAGGCAGAGGGAAAGGCATTGAGAAAGGCAGAGGGAAAGGCAGTGAGAAAGACAGAGAGAAAGGCAGAGGGAAAGTCAGAGGGAAAGGCAGTGAGAAAAGCAGAGAGAAAGGCAGTGAGAAAGGCAGTGAGAAAGACAGAGAGAAAGGCAGAGGGAAAGTCAGAGGGAAAGGCAGTGAGAAAAGCAGAGAGAAAGGCAGTGAGAAAGGCAGAGATAAAGGCAGAGGGAAAGGCATTGAGAAAGGCAGAGGGAAAGACAGTGAGAAAGGCAGAGGGAAAGGCAGTGAAAAAAGCAGAGAGATAGGCAGAGAGAAAGGCAGAGGGAAAGACAGTGAGAAAGGCAGAGGGAAAGGCAGTGAGAAAGGCAGAGGGAAAGGCAGTGAGAAAGGCAGAGGGAAAGGCAATGAGAAAGGCAGAGAGAAAGGCAGAAAGGCAGAGGGAAAGGCAGTGAGAAAGGCAGAGGGAAAGGCAATGAGAAAGGCAGAGGGAAAGGCAGAGAGAAAGGCAGAAAGGCAGAGGGAAAGGCAGTGAGAAACTAAGTGAGAAAGGCAGTGAGAAAGGCAGAGAGAAAGGCAAAGGGAAAGGCAGAGGGAAAGGCATTGAGAAAGGAAGAGAGAAAGGCAGAGAAAAAGGCAGAGGGAAAGGCAGTGAGAAAGGAAGAGAGAAAGGCAGAGGGAAAGGCAGTGAGAAAGGCAGAGAGAAAGGCAGAGGGAAAGGCAGAGAGAAAGGCAGAGGGAAAGGCATTGAGAAAGGAAGAGAAAAAGGCAGAGAAAAAGGCAGAGGGAAAGGCAGAGTGAAAGGCAGTAAGAAAGGCTGAGAGAAAGGCAGTGAGAAAGGCAGAGGGAAAGGCAGTGAGAAATGCAGTGGGAAAGGCAGAGAGAAAGGTAGAGGGAAAGGCAGAGAGAAAGGCAGAGGGAAAGGCAGTGAGAAATGCAGTGGGAAAGGCAGAGAGAAAGGCAGAGGGAAAGGCAGTGAGAAAGGCAGAGACAAAGGCAGAAAGAAAGGCAGTGAGAAGGGCAGAGAGAAAGGCAGAGGGAAAGGCAGTGAGAAAGACAGAGAGAAAGGCAGAGGGAAAGGCAGAGGGAAAGGCAGAGAGAAAGGCAGTGAGGAAGGAAGAGAGAAAGGCAGAGGGAAAGGCAGTGAGAAATGCAGTGGGAAAGGCAGAGAGAAAGGCAGAGGGAAAGGCAGAGAGAAAGGCAGAGGGAAAGGCAGTGAGAAATGCAGTGGGAAAGGCAGAGAGAAAGGCAGAGGGAAAGGCAGTGAGAAAGGCAGAGACAAAGGCAGAAAGAAAGGCAGTGAGAAGGGCAGAGAGAAAGGCAAAGAGAAAGGGAGAGGAAAAGACAGAGGGAAAGGCAGTGAGAAAGGCAGAGAGAAAGGCAGTGAGAAAGGCAGTGAGAAAGGCAGAGGGAAAGGCAGTGAGGAAGGCAGTGAGAAAGGCAGTGAGAAATGCAGAGGGAAAGGCAGAGAGAAAGGCAGTGAGGAAGGAAGAGAGAAAGGCAGTGGGAAAGGTGGTGAGAAAGGCAGAGGGAAAGACAGTGAGAAAGGCAGATAGAAAGGCAGTGGGAAATGCAGAGTGGAAGGCAGAGGGAATGGCAGTGAGAAAGGCAGAGGTATAGGCAGAGAGAAAGGCAGATAGAAAGGCAGTGGGAAATGCAGAGTGGAAGGCAGAGGGAATGGCAGTGAGAAAGGCAGAGGTATAGGCAGAGAGAAAGGCAGACGGAAAGGAAGAGGGAAGGGCAGAGGGAAAAGCAGAGAGAAAGGCAGGTAGAAAGGCAGAGGAAAAGGCAGTGAGAAATGCAGTGGGAAAGGCAGAGAGAAAGGCAGAGGGAAAGGCAGTGAGAAAGGCAGAGACAAAGGCAGAAAGAAAGGCAGTGAGAAGGGCAGAGAGAAAGGCAAAGAGAAAGGGAGAGGGAAAGACAGAGGGAAAGGCAGTGAGAAAGGCAGAGAGAAAGGCAGTGAGAAAGGCAGTGAGAAAGGCAGAGGGAAAGGCAGAGGGAAAGGCAGTGAGAAAGGCAGAGAGAAAGGAAGTAAGAAAGGCAGAGTGAAAGGCAGTGAGAAAGGCAGTGAGGAAGGCAGTGAGAAAGGCAGAGGGAAAGGCAGAGGGAAAGGCAGAGGGAAAGGCAGAGAGCAAGACAGAGAGAAAGGCAGTGAGAAATGCAGAGTGAAAGGCAGAGGGAAAGGCAGTGAGAAAGGCAGAGGTATAGGCAGAGAGAAAGGCAGATGGAAAGGAAGAGGGAAGGGCAGAGGGAAAGGCAGAGAGAAAGGCAGGTAGAAAGGCAGTGAAAAAGGCAGCGAGAAAGGCAGTGAGAAAGGCAGTGATAAAGCAAGAGAGAAAGGCAGAGGGAAAGGCAGAGATATAGGCAGTGAGAAAGGCAGAGGGAAAGGCAGTGAAAAAGCAAGAGAGAAAGGCAGAGGGAAAGGCAGTGAGAAAGGCAGAGGGAAAGGCAGAGAGAAAGGCGGAGAGAATGGCAGAGAGAAAGGCAGAGGGAAAGGCAGAGGGAAAGGCAGAGAGAAAGGCAGTCAGAAAGACAGAGAGAATGTTAGTGAGAACGGCAGAGGGAATGTTAGTGAGAAAGGCAGAGGGAAAGGCAGTGAGAAAGGCAGAGAGAAAGGCAGGGAGAAAGGCAGTGAGAAATGCAGAAGGAAAGGCAGTGTGAAACGCAGTGAGAAAGGCAGAGGGAATGGCAGTGAGAAAGGCAGAGAGAAAGGTAGAGGGAAAGGAAGATGGAAAGGCAGGGGGAAAGGCAGAGGGAAAGGCACAGGGAAAGGCAGAGGGAAAGGTAGTGAGAAAGACAGTGATAAAAGCAGAGAGAAAGGCAGAGGGAAAGGCAGAGGGAAAGGCAGTGAGAAAGGCAGTGTGAAAGGCAGAAGGAAAGGCAGTGAGAAAGGCAGAGGGAAAGGCAGAGGGAAAGGCAGTGAGAAAGGCAGTGAGAAAGGCAGAGGGAAAGGCAGTGAGAAAGGCAGAGAGAAAGGCAGAGGTAAAGGCAGAGGGAAAGGCAGAGGGAAAGGCAGAGGGAAAGGCAGTGAGAAAGGAAGAGAGAAAGGCAGAGGGAAAGGCAGTGAGAAAGACAGAGAGAAAGGCAGAGGGAAAGGCAGAGAGAAAGGCAGAGGGAAAGGCAGAGGGAAAGGCATTGAGAAAGGAAGAGAGAAAGGCAGAGAAAAAGGCAGAGGGAAAGGCAGAGTGAAATGCAGTAAGAAAGGCTGAGAGAAAGGCAGTGGGAAAGAAAGAGAGAAAGGCAGTGAGAAAGGCAGAGAGAAAGGCAGAGGGAAAGGCAGTGAGAAAGGCAGAGGGAAATGCAGTGAGAAAGGGAGAGAGAAAGGCAGAGGGAAAGGCAGTGAGAAAGGCAGAGAGAAAGGCAGTAAGAAAGGCAGAGGGAAAGGCAGAGGGAAAGGCAGTGAGAAAGGCAATGAGAAAGGCAGAGGGAAAGGCAGTGAGAAAGACAGAGAGAAAGGCAGAGGGAAAGGCAGAGGGAAAGGCAGAGAGAAAGGCAGTGATGAAGGAAGAGAGAAAGGCAGAGGGAAAGGCAGTGAGAAATGCAGTGGGAAAGGCAGAGAGAAAGGCAGAGGGAAAGGCAGAGAGAAAGGCAGAGGGAAAGGCAGTGAGAAATGCAGTGGGAAAGGCAGAGAGAAAGGCAGAGGGAAAGGCAGTGAGAAAGGCAGAGACAAAGGCAGAAAGAAAGGCAGTGAGAAGGGCAGAGAGAAAGGCAAAGAGAAAGGGAGAGGAAAAGACAGAGGGAAAGGCAGTGAGAAAGGCAGAGAGAAAGGCAGTGAGAAAGGCAGTGAGAAAGGCAGAGAGAAAGGCAGTGAGGAAGGCAGTGAGAAAGGCAGTGAGAAATGCAGAGGGAAAGGCAGAGAGAAAGGCAGTGAGGAAGGAAGAGAGAAAGGCAGTGGGAAAGGCAGAGGGAAAGGCAGATAGAAAGGCAGAGGGAAAGGCAGAGGGAAAGGCAGTGGGAAAGGCAGAGAGAAAGGTGGTGAGAAAGGCAGAGGGAAAGACAGTGAGAAAGGCAGATGGAAAGGCAGTGGGAAATGCAGAGTGAAAGGCAGAGGGAATGGCAGTGAGAAAGGCAGAGGTATAGGCAGAGAGAAAGGCAGACGGAAAGGAAGAGGGAAGGGCAGAGGGAAAGGCAGAGAGAAAGGCAGGTAGAAAGGCAGAGGGAAAGGCAGTGAGAAATGCAGTGGGAAAGGCAGAGAGAAAGGCAGAGGGAAAGGCAGTGAGAAAGGCAGAGACAAAGGCAGAAAGAAAGGCAGTGAGAAGGGCAGAGAGAAAGGCAAAGAGAAAGGGAGAGGGAAAGTCAGAGGGAAAGGCAGTGAGAAAAGCAGAGAGAAAGGCAGTGAGAAAGGCAGAGATAAAGGCAGAGGGAAAGGCATTGAGAAAGGCAGAGGGAAAGACAGTGAGAAAGGCAGAGGGAAAGGCAGTGAAAAAAGCAGAGAGATAGGCAGAGAGAAAGGCAGAGGGAAAGACAGTGAGAAAGGCAGAGGGAAAGGCAGAGAGAAAGGCAGAGGCAAAGGCAGTGAGAAATCAGAGGGAAAGGCAGTGAGAAAGGCAGAGGGAAAGGCAGAAGGAAAGGCAGTGAGAAAGGCAGAGAAAAAGGCAGAGGGAAAGGCAGTGAGAAAGGCAGAGGGAAAGGATGTGAGAAAGGCAGTGAGAAAGGCAGATGGAAAGAAAGAGGGAAAGGCAGCGAGAAAGGCAGCGAGGAAGGCAGAGAGAAAGGCAGTGACAAACGCAGAGAGAAAGGCAGAGGGAAAGGCAGAGGGAAAGGCAGTGAGAAAGGCAGTGTGAAAGGCAGAAGGAAAGGCAGTGAGAAAGGCAGAGGGAAAGGCAGAGGGAAAGGCAGTGAGAAAGGCAGAGGGAAAGGCAGTGAGAAAGGCAGAGGGAAAGGCAATGAGAAAGGCAGAGGGAAAGGCAGAGAGAAAGGCAGAAAGGCAGAGGGAAAGGCAGTGAGAAACTAAGTGAGAAAGGCAGTGAGAAAGGCAGAGAGAAAGGCAGAGGGAAAGGCAGAGGGGAAGGCATTGAGAAAGGAAGAGAGAAAGGCAGTGAGAAAGAAAGAGAGAAAGGCAGAGGGAAAGGCAGAGAGAAAGGCAGAGGGAAAGGCATTGAGAAAGGAAGAGAGAAAGGCAGAGAAAAAGGCAGAGGGAAAGGCAGAGGGAAAGGCAGTGAGAAAGGCAGAGAGAAAGGCAGTAAGAAAGGCAGAGAGAAAGGCAGAGGGAAAGGCAGTGAGAAATGCAGTGGGAAAGGCAGAGAGAAAGGCAGAGGGAAAGGCAGAGAGAAAGGCAGAGGGAAAGGCAGTGAGAAATTTGTGGGAAAGGCAGAGAAAAAGGCAGAGGGAAAGGCAGAGTGAAAGGCAGTAAGAAAGGCTGAGAGAAAGGCAGTGAGAAAGAAAGAGAGAAAAGCAGTGAGAAAGGCAGAGGTAAAGGCAGAGGGAAAGGCAGAGGGAAAGGCAGTGAGAAAGGCAATGAGAAAGGCAGAGGGAAAGGCAGTGAGAAAGACAGAGAGAAAGGCAGAGGGAAAGGCAGAGGGAAAGGCAGAGAGAAAGGCAGTGAGGAAGGAAGAGAGAAAGGCAGAGGGAAAGGCAGTGAGAAATGCAGTGGGAAAGGCAGAGAGAAAGGCAGAGGGAAAGGCAGAGAGAAAGGCAGAGGGAAAGGCAGTGAGAAATGCAGTGGGAAAGGCAGAGAGAAAGGCAGAGGGAAAGGCAGTGAGAAAGGCAGAGAGAAAGGCAAAGAGAAAGGGAGAGGAAAAGACAGAGGGAAAGGCAGTGAGAAAGGCAGAGAGAAAGGCAGTGAGAAAGGCAGTGAGAAAGGCAGAGGGAAAGGCAGTGAGGAAGGCAGTGAGAAAGGCAGTGAGAAATGCAGAGGGAAAGGCAGAGAGAAAGGCAGTGAGGAAGGAAGAGAGAAAGGCAGTGGGAAAGGCAGAGGGAAAGGCAGATAGAAAGGCAGAGGGAAAGGCAGAGGGAAAGGCAGTGGGAAAGGCAGAGAGAAAGGTGGTGAGAAAGGCAGAGGCAAAGACAGTGAGAAAGGCAGATGGAAAGGCAGTGGGAAATGCAGAGTGAAAGGCAGAGGGAATGGCAGTGAGAAAGGCAGAGGTATAGGCAGAGAGAAAGGCAGACGGAAAGGAAGAGGGAAGGGCAGAGGGAAAGGCAGAGAGAAAGGCAGGTAGAAAGGCAGAGGGAAAGGCAGTGAGAAATGCAGTGGGAAAGGCAGAGAGAAAGGCAGAGGGAAAGGCAGTGAGAAAGGCAGAGACAAAGGCAGAAAGAAAGGCAGTGAGAAGGGCAGAGAGAAAGGCAAAGAGAAAGGGAGAGGGAAAGACAGAGGGAAAGGCAGTGAGAAAGGCAGAGAGAAAGGCAGTGAGAAAGGCAGTGAGAAAGGCAGAGGGAAAGGCAGTGAGGAAGGCAGTGAGAAAGGCAGTGAGAAAGGCAGAGGGAAAGGCAGAGGGAAAGGCAGTGAGAAAGGCAGAGAGAAAGGAAGTAAGAAAGGCAGAGTGAAAGGCAGTGAGAAAGGCAGTGAGGAAGGCAGTGAGAAAGGCAGAGGGAAAGGCAGAGGGAAAGGCAGAGAGCAAGACAGAGAGAAAGGCAGTGAGAAATGCAGAGTGAAAGGCAGAGGGAAAGGCAGTGAGAAAGGCAGAGGTATAGGCAGAGAGAAAGGCAGACGGAAAGGAAGAGGGAAGGGCAGAGGGAAAGGCAGAGAGAAAGGCAGGTAGAAAGGCAGTGAAAAAGGCAGCGAGAAAGGCAGTGAGAAAGGCAGTGATAAAGCAAGAGAGAAAGGCACAGGGAAAGGCAGAGATATAGGCAGTGAGAAAGGCAGAGGGAAAGGCAGTGAAAAAGCAAGAAAGAAAGGCAGAGGGAAAGGCAGTGAGAAAGGCAGAGGGAAAGGCAGAGAGAAAGGCGGAGAGAATGGCAGAGAGAAAGGCAGAGGGAAAGCCAGAGGGAAAGGCAGAGAGAAAGGCAGTCAGAAAGACAGAGAGAATGTTAGTGAGAACGGCAGAGGGAATGTTAGTGAGAAAGGCAGAGGGAAAGGCAGTGAGAAGGGCAGAGAGAAAGGCAAAGAGAAAGGGAGAGGGAAAGACAGAGGGAAAGGCAGTGAGAAAGGCAGAGAGAAAGGCAGTGAGAAAGGCAGTGAGAAAGGCAGAGGGAAAGGCAGTGAGGAAGGCAGTGAGAATGGCAGTGAGAAAGGCAGAGGGAAAGGCAGAGGGAAAGGCAGTGAGAAAGGCAGAGAGAAAGGAAGTAAGAAAGGCAGAGGGAAAGGCAGAGGGAAAGGCAGAGAGAAAGGCAGTCAGAAAGACAGAGAGAATGTTAGTGAGAACGGCAGAGGGAATGTTAGTGAGAAAGGCAGAGGGAAAGGCAGTGAGAAAGGCAGAGAGAAAGGCATGGAGAAAGGCAGTGAGAAATGCAGAAGGAAAGGCAGTGTGAAACGCAGTGAGAAAGGCAGAGGGAATGGCAGTGAGAAAGGCAGAGAGAAAGGTAGAGGGAAAGGAAGATGGAAAGGCAGGGGGAAAGGCAGAGGGAAAGGCACAGGGAAAGGCAGAGGGAAAGGTAGTGAGAAAGACAGTGATAAAAGCAGAGAGAAAGGCAGAGGGAAAGGCAGAGGGAAAGGCAGAGGAAAAGGCAGAGGGAAAGGCAGGGAGAAAGGCAGAGTGAAAGGCAATGAGAAAGGCAGTGAGAAAGGCAGAGAGAAGGGCAGAGGGAAAGGCAGAGGGAAAGGCAGTGAGAAAGCAAGAGAGAAAGGCAGAGGGAAAGGCAGTGAGAAAGGCAGAGAGAAAGGCAGAGGGAAAGGTAGTGAGAAAGGGAGAGAGAAAGGCAGAGGGAAAGGCAGTGAGAAAGGCAGAGGTAAAGGCAGAGGGAAAGGCAGTGAGAAAGGCAGAGAGAAAGGCAAAGGGAAAGGCAGAGAGAAAGGCAAAGGGAAAGGCAGTGAGAAAGATGGAGGGAAAGTCAGTGAGAAAGGCAGAGGGAAAGGCAGTGAGAAAGGCAGAGAGAAATGCAGAGGGAAAGGCAGTGAGAAAGGCAGAGGGAAAGGATGTGAGAAAGGCAGTGAGAAAGGCAGATGGAAAGAAAGAGGGAAAGGCAGCGAGAAAGGCAGCGAGGAAGGCAGAGAGAAAGGCAGTGACAAACGCAGAGAGAAAGGCAGAGGGAAAGGCAGAGGGAAAGGCAGTGAGAAAGGCAGTGTGAAAGGCAGAAGGAAAGGCAGTGAGAAAGGTAGAGGGAAAGGCAGAGGGAAAGGCAGTGAGAAAGGCAGAGGGAATGGCAGTGAGAAAGGCAGAGGGAAAGGCAGAGAGAAAGGCAGAAAGGAAGAGGGAAAGGCAGTGAGAAACTAAGTGAGAAAGGCAGTGAGAAAGGCAGAGAGAAAGGCAGAGGGAAAGGCAGTGAGAAAGGCAGAGGGAAAGGCAGTGAGAAAGACAGAGAGAAAGGCAGAGGGAAAGTCAGAGGGAAAGGCAGTGAGAAAAGCAGAGAGAAAGGCAGTGAGAAAGGCAGTGAGAAAGACAGAGAGAAAGGCAGAGGGAAAGTCAGAGGGAAAGGCAGTGAGAAAAGCAGAGAGAAAGGCAGTGAGAAAGGCAGAGATAAAGGCAGAGGGAAAGGCATTGAGAAAGGCAGAGGGAAAGACAGTGAGAAAGGCAGAGGGAAAGGCAGTGAAAAAAGCAGAGAGATAGGCAGAGAGAAAGGCAGAGGGAAAGACAGTGAGAAAGGCAGAGGGAAAGGCAGAGAGAAAGGCAGAGGCAAAGGCAGTGAGAAATCAGAGGGAAAGGCAGTGAGAAAGGCAGAGGGAAAGGCAGTGAGAAATGCAGTGGGAAAGGCAGAGAGAAAGGCAGAGGGAAAGGCAGAGAGAAAGGCAGAGGGAAAGGCAGTGAGAAATGCAGTGGGAAAGGCAGAGAGAAAGGCAGAGGGAAATGCAGTGAGAAAGGCAGAGACAACGGCAGAAAGAAAGGCAGTGAGAAGGGCAGAGAGAAAGGCAAAGAGAAAGGGAGAGGAAAAGACAGAGGGAAAGGCAGTGAGAAAGGCAGAGAGAAAGGCAGTGAGAAAGGCAGAGAAAGGCAGAGGGAAAGGCAGTGAGGAAGGCAGTGAGAAAGGCAATGAGAAATGCAGAGGGAAAGGCAGAGAGAAAGGCAGTGAGGAAGGAAGAGAGAAAGGCAGTGGGAAAGGCAGAGGGAAAGGCAGATAGAAAGGCAGAGGGAAAGGCAGAGGGAAAGGCAGTGGGAAAGGCAGAGAGAAAGGTGGTGAGAAAGGCAGAGGGAAAGACAGTGAGAAAGGCAGATAGAAAGGCAGTGGGAAATGCAGAGTGAAAGGCAGAGGGAATGGCAGTGAGAAAGGCAGAGGGAAAGGCAGTGAGAAATGCAGTGGGAAAGGCAGAGAGAAAGGCAGAGGGAAAGGCAGTGAGAAAGGCAGAGACAAAGGCAGAAAGAAAGGCAGTGAGAAGGGCAGAGAGAAAGGCAAAGAGAAAGGCAGAGGGAAAGACAGAGGGAAAGGCAGTGAGAAAGGCAGAGAGAAAGTCAGTGAGAAAGGCAGTGAGAAAGGCAGAGGGAAAGGCAGTGAGGAAGGCAGTGAGAAAGGCAGTGAGAAAGGCAGAGGGAAAGGCAGAGGGAAAGGCAGTGAGAAAGGCAGAGAGAAAGGAAGTAAGAAAGGCAGAGTGAAAGGCAGTGAGAAAGGCAGAGGTATAGGCAGAGAGAAAGGCAGACGGAAAGGAAGAGGGAAGGGCAGAGGGAAAGGCAGAGAGAAAGGCAGGTAGAAAGGCAGTGAAAAAGGCAGCGAGAAAGGCAGTGAGAAAGGCAGTGAAAAAGCAAGAGAGAAAGGCAGAGGGAAAGGCAGTGAGAAAGGCAGAGGGAAAGGCAGAGAGAAAGGCGGAGAGAATGGCAGAGAGAAAGGCAGAGGGAAAGGCAGAGGGAAAGGCAGAGAGAAAGGCAGTCAGAAAGACAGAGAGAATGTTAGTGAGAACGGCAGAGGGAATGTTAGTGAGAAAGGCAGAGGGAAAGGCAGTGAGAAAGGCAGAGAGAAAGGCAGGGAGAAAGGCAGTGAGAAATGCAGAAGGAAAGGCAGTGTGAAACGCAGTGAGAAAGGCAGAGGGAATGGCAGTGAGAAAGGCAGAGAGAAAGGTAGAGGGAAAGGAAGATGGAAAGGCAGGGGGAAAGGCAGAGGGAAAGGCACAGGGAAAGGTAGAGGGAAAGGTAGTGAGAAAGGCAGGGAGAAAGGCAGAGTGAAAGGCAATGAGAAAGGCAGTGAGAAAGGCAGAGAGAAGGGCAGAGGGAAAGGCAGAGGGAAAGGCAGTGAGAAAGCAAGAGAGAAAGGCAGAGGGAAAGGCAGTGAGAAAGGCAGAGAGAAAGGCAGAGGGAAAGGTAGTGAGAAAGGGAGAGAGAAAGGCAGAGGGAAAGGCAGTGAGAAAGGCAGAGGTAAAGGCAGAAGGAAAGGCAGTGAGAAAGGCAGAGAGAAAGGCAAAGGGAAAGGCAGAGAGAAAGACAAAGGGAAAGGCAGTGAGAAAGATGGAGGGAAAGGCAGTGAGAAAGGCAGAGGGAAAGGCAGTGAGAAAGGCAGAGAGAAATGCAGAGGGAAAGGCAGTGAGAAAGGCAGAGGGAAAGGATGTGAGAAAGGCAGTGAGAAAGGCAGATGGAAAGAAAGAGGGAAAGGCAGCGAGAAAGGCAGCGAGGAAGGCAGAGAGAAAGGCAGTGACAAACGCAGAGAGAAAGGCAGAGGGAAAGGCAGAGGGAAAGGCAGTGAGAAAGGCAGTGTGAAAGGCAGAAGGAAAGGCAGTGAGAAAGGCAGAGGGAAAGGCAGAGGGAAAGGCAGTGAGAAAGGCAGAGGGAAAGGCAGTGAGAAAGGCAGAGGGAAAGGCAATGAGAAAGGCAGAGGGAAAGGCAGAGAGAAAGGCAGAAAGGAAGAGGGAAAAGCAGTGAGAAACTAAGTGAGAAAGGCAGTGAGAAAGGCAGAGAGAAAGGCAGAGGGAAAGGCAGTGAGAAACGAAGTGCGAAAGGCAGTGAGAAAGGCAGAGAGAAAGGCAGAGGGAAAGGCATTGAGAAAGGCAGAGGGAAAGGCAGTGAGAAAGACAGAGAGAAAGGCAGAGGGAAAGTCAGAGGGAAAGGCAGTGAGAAAAGCAGAGAGAAAGGCAGTGAGAAAGGCAGTGAGAAAGACAGAGAGAAAGGCAGAGGGAAAGTCAGAGGGAAAGGCAGTGAGAAAAGCAGAGAGAAAGGCAGTGAGAAAGGCAGAGATAAAGGCAGAGGGAAAGGCATTGAGAAAGGCAGAGGGAAAGACAGTGAGAAAGGCAGAGGGAAAGGCAGTGAAAAAAGCAGAGAGATAGGCAGAGAGAAAGGCAGAGGGAAAGACAGTGAGAAAGGCAGAGGGAAAGGCAGAGAGAAAGGCAGAGGCAAAGGCAGTGAGAAATCAGAGGGAAAGGCAGTGAGAAAGGCAGAGGGAAAGGCAGAAGGAAAGGCAGTGAGAAAGGCAGAGAAAAAGGCAGCGGGAAAGGCAGTGAGAAAGGCAGAGGGAAAGGATGTGAGAAAGGCAGTGAGAAAGGCAGATGGAAAGAAAGAGGGAAAGGCAGCGAGGAAGGCAGAGAGAAAGGCAGTGACAAACGCAGAGAGAAAGGCAGAGGGAAAGGCAGACGGAAAGGCAGTGAGAAAGGCAGTGTGAAAGGCAGAAGGAAAGGCAGTGAGAAAGGCAGAGGGAAAGGCAGAGGGAAAGGCAGTGAGAAAGGCAGAGGGAAAGGCAGTGAGAAAGGCAGAGGGAAAGGCAATGAGAAAGGCAGAGAGAAAGGCAAAGGGAAAGGCAGTGAGAAAGATGGAGGGAAAGTCAGTGAGAAAGGCAGAGGGAAAGGCAGTGAGAAAGGCAGAGAGAAAGGCAGAGGGAAAGGTAGTGAGAAAGGGAGAGAGAAAGGCAGAGGGAAAGGCAGAGGGAAAGGCAGGGAGAAAGGCAGAGTGAAAGGCAATGAGAAAGGCAGTGAGAAAGGCAGAGAGAAGGGCAGAGGGAAAGGCAGAGGGAAAGGCAGTGAGAAAGCAAGAGAGAAAGGCAGAGGGAAAGGCAGTGAGAAAGGCAGAGAGAAAGGCAGAGGGAAAGGTAGTGAGAAAGGGAGAGAGAAAGGCAGAGGGAAAGGCAGTGAGAAAGGCAGAGGTAAAGGCAGAGGGAAAGGCAGTGAGAAAGGCAGAGAGAAAGGCAAAGGGAAAGGCAGAGAGAAAGGCAAAGGGAAAGGCAGTGAGAAAGATGGAGGGAAAGTCAGTGAGAAAGGCAGAGGGAAAGGCAGTGAGAAAGGCAGAGAGAAATGCAGAGGGAAAGGCAGTGAGAAAGGCAGAGGGAAAGGATGTGAGAAAGGCAGTGAGAAAGGCAGATGGAAAGAAAGAGGGAAAGGCAGCGAGAAAGGCAGCGAGGAAGGCAGAGAGAAAGGCAGTGACAAACGCAGAGAGAAAGGCAGAGGGAAAGGCAGAGGGAAAGGCAGTGAGAAAGGCAGTGTGAAAGGCAGAAGGAAAGGCAGTGAGAAAGGTAGAGGGAAAGGCAGAGGGAAAGGCAGTGAGAAAGGCAGAGGGAATGGCAGTGAGAAAGGCAGAGGGAAAGGCAGAGAGAAAGGCAGAAAGGAAGAGGGAAAGGCAGTGAGAAACTAAGTGAGAAAGGCAGTGAGAAAGGCAGAGAGAAAGGCAGAGGGAAAGGCAGTGAGAAAGGCAGAGGGAAAGGCAGTGAGAAAGACAGAGAGAAAGGCAGAGGGAAAGTCAGAGGGAAAGGCAGTGAGAAAAGCAGAGAGAAAGGCAGTGAGAAAGGCAGTGAGAAAGACAGAGAGAAAGGCAGAGGGAAAGTCAGAGGGAAAGGCAGTGAGAAAAGCAGAGAGAAAGGCAGTGAGAAAGGCAGAGATAAAGGCAGAGGGAAAGGCATTGAGAAAGGCAGAGGGAAAGACAGTGAGAAAGGCAGAGGGAAAGGCAGTGAAAAAAGCAGAGAGATAGGCAGAGAGAAAGGCAGAGGGAAAGACAGTGAGAAAGGCAGAGGGAAAGGCAGAGAGAAAGGCAGAGGCAAAGGCAGTGAGAAATCAGAGGGAAAGGCAGTGAGAAAGGCAGAGGGAAAGGCAGTGAGAAATGCAGTGGGAAAGGCAGAGAGAAAGGCAGAGGGAAAGGCAGAGAGAAAGGCAGAGGGAAAGGCAGTGAGAAATGCAGTGGGAAAGGCAGAGAGAAAGGCAGAGGGAAATGCAGTGAGAAAGGCAGAGACAACGGCAGAAAGAAAGGCAGTGAGAAGGGCAGAGAGAAAGGCAAAGAGAAAGGGAGAGGAAAAGACAGAGGGAAAGGCAGTGAGAAAGGCAGAGAGAAAGGCAGTGAGAAAGGCAGAGAAAGGCAGAGGGAAAGGCAGTGAGGAAGGCAGTGAGAAAGGCAATGAGAAATGCAGAGGGAAAGGCAGAGAGAAAGGCAGTGAGGAAGGAAGAGAGAAAGGCAGTGGGAAAGGCAGAGGGAAAGGCAGATAGAAAGGCAGAGGGAAAGGCAGAGGGAAAGGCAGTGGGAAAGGCAGAGAGAAAGGTGGTGAGAAAGGCAGAGGGAAAGACAGTGAGAAAGGCAGATAGAAAGGCAGTGGGAAATGCAGAGTGAAAGGCAGAGGGAATGGCAGTGAGAAAGGCAGAGGGAAAGGCAGTGAGAAATGCAGTGGGAAAGGCAGAGAGAAAGGCAGAGGGAAAGGCAGTGAGAAAGGCAGAGACAAAGGCAGAAAGAAAGGCAGTGAGAAGGGCAGAGAGAAAGGCAAAGAGAAAGGCAGAGGGAAAGACAGAGGGAAAGGCAGTGAGAAAGGCAGAGAGAAAGTCAGTGAGAAAGGCAGTGAGAAAGGCAGAGGGAAAGGCAGTGAGGAAGGCAGTGAGAAAGGCAGTGAGAAAGGCAGAGGGAAAGGCAGAGGGAAAGGCAGTGAGAAAGGCAGAGAGAAAGGAAGTAAGAAAGGCAGAGTGAAAGGCAGTGAGAAAGGCAGAGGTATAGGCAGAGAGAAAGGCAGACGGAAAGGAAGAGGGAAGGGCAGAGGGAAAGGCAGAGAGAAAGGCAGGTAGAAAGGCAGTGAAAAAGGCAGCGAGAAAGGCAGTGAGAAAGGCAGTGAAAAAGCAAGAGAGAAAGGCAGAGGGAAAGGCAGTGAGAAAGGCAGAGGGAAAGGCAGAGAGAAAGGCGGAGAGAATGGCAGAGAGAAAGGCAGAGGGAAAGGCAGAGGGAAAGGCAGAGAGAAAGGCAGTCAGAAAGACAGAGAGAATGTTAGTGAGAACGGCAGAGGGAATGTTAGTGAGAAAGGCAGAGGGAAAGGCAGTGAGAAAGGCAGAGAGAAAGGCAGGGAGAAAGGCAGTGAGAAATGCAGAAGGAAAGGCAGTGTGAAACGCAGTGAGAAAGGCAGAGGGAATGGCAGTGAGAAAGGCAGAGAGAAAGGTAGAGGGAAAGGAAGATGGAAAGGCAGGGGGAAAGGCAGAGGGAAAGGCACAGGGAAAGGTAGAGGGAAAGGTAGTGAGAAAGGCAGGGAGAAAGGCAGAGTGAAAGGCAATGAGAAAGGCAGTGAGAAAGGCAGAGAGAAGGGCAGAGGGAAAGGCAGAGGGAAAGGCAGTGAGAAAGCAAGAGAGAAAGGCAGAGGGAAAGGCAGTGAGAAAGGCAGAGAGAAAGGCAGAGGGAAAGGTAGTGAGAAAGGGAGAGAGAAAGGCAGAGGGAAAGGCAGTGAGAAAGGCAGAGGTAAAGGCAGAAGGAAAGGCAGTGAGAAAGGCAGAGAGAAAGGCAAAGGGAAAGGCAGAGAGAAAGACAAAGGGAAAGGCAGTGAGAAAGATGGAGGGAAAGGCAGTGAGAAAGGCAGAGGGAAAGGCAGTGAGAAAGGCAGAGAGAAATGCAGAGGGAAAGGCAGTGAGAAAGGCAGAGGGAAAGGATGTGAGAAAGGCAGTGAGAAAGGCAGATGGAAAGAAAGAGGGAAAGGCAGCGAGAAAGGCAGCGAGGAAGGCAGAGAGAAAGGCAGTGACAAACGCAGAGAGAAAGGCAGAGGGAAAGGCAGAGGGAAAGGCAGTGAGAAAGGCAGTGTGAAAGGCAGAAGGAAAGGCAGTGAGAAAGGCAGAGGGAAAGGCAGAGGGAAAGGCAGTGAGAAAGGCAGAGGGAAAGGCAGTGAGAAAGGCAGAGGGAAAGGCAATGAGAAAGGCAGAGGGAAAGGCAGAGAGAAAGGCAGAAAGGAAGAGGGAAAAGCAGTGAGAAACTAAGTGAGAAAGGCAGTGAGAAAGGCAGAGAGAAAGGCAGAGGGAAAGGCAGTGAGAAACGAAGTGCGAAAGGCAGTGAGAAAGGCAGAGAGAAAGGCAGAGGGAAAGGCATTGAGAAAGGCAGAGGGAAAGGCAGTGAGAAAGACAGAGAGAAAGGCAGAGGGAAAGTCAGAGGGAAAGGCAGTGAGAAAAGCAGAGAGAAAGGCAGTGAGAAAGGCAGTGAGAAAGACAGAGAGAAAGGCAGAGGGAAAGTCAGAGGGAAAGGCAGTGAGAAAAGCAGAGAGAAAGGCAGTGAGAAAGGCAGAGATAAAGGCAGAGGGAAAGGCATTGAGAAAGGCAGAGGGAAAGACAGTGAGAAAGGCAGAGGGAAAGGCAGTGAAAAAAGCAGAGAGATAGGCAGAGAGAAAGGCAGAGGGAAAGACAGTGAGAAAGGCAGAGGGAAAGGCAGAGAGAAAGGCAGAGGCAAAGGCAGTGAGAAATCAGAGGGAAAGGCAGTGAGAAAGGCAGAGGGAAAGGCAGAAGGAAAGGCAGTGAGAAAGGCAGAGAAAAAGGCAGCGGGAAAGGCAGTGAGAAAGGCAGAGGGAAAGGATGTGAGAAAGGCAGTGAGAAAGGCAGATGGAAAGAAAGAGGGAAAGGCAGCGAGGAAGGCAGAGAGAAAGGCAGTGACAAACGCAGAGAGAAAGGCAGAGGGAAAGGCAGACGGAAAGGCAGTGAGAAAGGCAGTGTGAAAGGCAGAAGGAAAGGCAGTGAGAAAGGCAGAGGGAAAGGCAGAGGGAAAGGCAGTGAGAAAGGCAGAGGGAAAGGCAGTGAGAAAGGCAGAGGGAAAGGCAATGAGAAAGGCAGAGAGAAAGGCAAAGGGAAAGGCAGTGAGAAAGATGGAGGGAAAGTCAGTGAGAAAGGCAGAGGGAAAGGCAGTGAGAAAGGCAGAGAGAAAGGCAGAGGGAAAGGTAGTGAGAAAGGGAGAGAGAAAGGCAGAGGGAAAGGCAGTGAGAAAGGCAGAGGTAAAGGCAGAGGGAAAGGCAGTGAGAAAGGCAGAGAGAAAGGCAAAGGGAAAGGCAGAGAGAAAGGCAAAGGGAAAGGCAGTGAGAAAGATGGAGGGAAAGTCAGTGAGAAAGGCAGAGGGAAAGGCAGTGAGAAAGGCAGAGAGAAATGCAGAGGGAAAGGCAGTGAGAAAGGCAGAGGGAAAGGATGTGAGAAAGGCAGTGAGAAAGGCAGATGGAAAGAAAGAGGGAAAGGCAGCGAGAAAGGCAGCGAGGAAGGCAGAGAGAAAGGCAGTGACAAACGCAGAGAGAAAGGCAGAGGGAAAGGCAGAGGGAAAGGCAGTGAGAAAGGCAGTGTGAAAGGCAGAAGGAAAGGCAGTGAGAAAGTTAGAGGGAAAGGCAGAGGGAAAGGCAGTGAGAAAGGCAGAGGGAATGGCAGTGAGAAAGGCAGAGGGAAAGGCAGAGAGAAAGGCAGAAAGGAAGAGGGAAAGGCAGTGAGAAACTAAGTGAGAAAGGCAGTGAGAAAGGCAGAGAGAAAGGCAGAGGGAAAGGCAGTGAGAAAGGCAGAGGGAAAGGCAGTGAGAAAGACAGAGAGAAAGGCAGAGGGAAAGTCAGAGGGAAAGGCAGTGAGAAAAGCAGAGAGAAAGGCAGTGAGAAAGGCAGTGAGAAAGACAGAGAGAAAGGCAGAGGGAAAGTCAGAGGGAAAGGCAGTGAGAAAAGCAGAGAGAAAGGCAGTGAGAAAGGCAGAGATAAAGGCAGAGGGAAAGGCATTGAGAAAGGCAGAGGGAAAGACAGTGAGAAAGGCAGAGGGAAAGGCAGTGAAAAAAGCAGAGAGATAGGCAGAGAGAAAGGCAGAGGGAAAGACAGTGAGAAAGGCAGAGGGAAAGGCAGAGAGAAAGGCAGAGGCAAAGGCAGTGAGAAATCAGAGGGAAAGGCAGTGAGAAAGGCAGAGGGAAAGGCAGTGAGAAATGCAGTGGGAAAGGCAGAGAGAAAGGCAGAGGGAAAGGCAGAGAGAAAGGCAGAGGGAAAGGCAGTGAGAAATGCAGTGGGAAAGGCAGAGAGAAAGGCAGAGGGAAATGCAGTGAGAAAGGCAGAGACAACGGCAGAAAGAAAGGCAGTGAGAAGGGCAGAGAGAAAGGCAAAGAGAAAGGGAGAGGAAAAGACAGAGGGAAAGGCAGTGAGAAAGGCAGAGAGAAAGGCAGTGAGAAAGGCAGTGAGAAAGGCAGAGGGAAAGGCAGTGAGGAAGGCAGTGAGAAAGGCAATGAGAAATGCAGAGGGAAAGGCAGAGAGAAAGGCAGTGAGGAAGGAAGAGAGAAAGGCAGTGGGAAAGGCAGAGGGAAAGGCAGATAGAAAGGCAGAGGGAAAGGCAGAGGGAAAGGCAGTGGGAAAGGCAGAGAGAAAGGTGGTGAGAAAGGCAGAGGGAAAGACAGTGAGAAAGGCAGATAGAAAGGCAGTGGGAAATGCAGAGTGAAAGGCAGAGGGAATGGCAGTGAGAAAGGCAGAGGGAAAGGCAGTGAGAAATGCAGTGGGAAAGGCAGAGAGAAAGGCAGAGGGAAAGGCAGTGAGAAAGGCAGAGACAAAGGCAGAAAGAAAGGCAGTGAGAAGGGCAGAGAGAAAGGCAAAGAGAAAGGCAGAGGGAAAGACAGAGGGAAAGGCAGTGAGAAAGGCAGAGAGAAAGTCAGTGAGAAAGGCAGTGAGAAAGGCAGAGGGAAAGGCAGTGAGGAAGGCAGTGAGAAAGGCAGTGAGAAAGGCAGAGGGAAAGGCAGAGGGAAAGGCAGTGAGAAAGGCAGAGAGAAAGGAAGTAAGAAAGGCAGAGTGAAAGGCAGTGAGAAAGGCAGTGAGGAAGGCAGTGAGAAAGGCAGAGGGAAAGGCAGAGGGAAAGGCAGAGGGAAAGGCAGAGAGCAAGACAGAGAGAAAGGCAGTGAGAAATGCAGAGTGAAAGGCAGAGGGAAAGGCAGTGAGAAAGGCAGAGGTATAGGCAGAGAGAAAGGCAGACGGAAAGGAAGAGGGAAGGGCAGAGGGAAAGGCAGAGAGAAAGGCAGGTAGAAAGGCAGTGAAAAAGGCAGCGAGAAAGGCAGTGAGAAAAGCAGTGAAAAAGCAAGAGAGAAAGGCAGAGGGAAAGGCAGTGAGAAAGGCAGAGGGAAAGGCAGAGAGAAAGGCGGAGAGAATGGCAGAGAGAAAGGCAGAGGGAAAGGCAGAGGGAAAGGCAGAGAGAAAGGCAGTCAGAAAGACAGAGAGAATGTTAGTGAGAACGGCAGAGGGAATGTTAGTGAGAAAGGCAGAGGGAAAGGCAGTGAGAAAGGCAGAGAGAAAGGCAGGGAGAAAGGCAGTGAGAAATGCAGAAGGAAAGGCAGTGTGAAACGCAGTGAGAAAGGCAGAGGGAATGGCAGTGAGAAAGGCAGAGAGAAAGGTAGAGGGAAAGGAAGATGGAAAGGCAGGGGGAAAGGCAGAGGGAAAGGCACAGGGAAAGGTAGAGGGAAAGGTAGTGAGAAAGGCAGGGAGAAAGGCAGAGTGAAAGGCAATGAGAAAGGCAGTGAGAAAGGCAGAGAGAAGGGCAGAGGGAAAGGCAGAGGGAAAGGCAGTGAGAAAGCAAGAGAGAAAGGCAGAGGGAAAGGCAGTGAGAAAGGCAGAGAGAAAGGCAGAGGGAAAGGTAGTGAGAAAGGGAGAGAGAAAGGCAGAGGGAAAGGCAGTGAGAAAGGCAGAGGTAAAGGCAGAAGGAAAGGCAGTGAGAAAGGCAGAGAGAAAGGCAAAGGGAAAGGCAGAGAGAAAGACAAAGGGAAAGGCAGTGAGAAAGATGGAGGGAAAGGCAGTGAGAAAGGCAGAGGGAAAGGCAGTGAGAAAGGCAGAGAGAAATGCAGAGGGAAAGGCAGTGAGAAAGGCAGAGGGAAAGGATGTGAGAAAGGCAGTGAGAAAGGCAGATGGAAAGAAAGAGGGAAAGGCAGCGAGAAAGGCAGCGAGGAAGGCAGAGAGAAAGGCAGTGACAAACGCAGAGAGAAAGGCAGAGGGAAAGGCAGAGGGAAAGGCAGTGAGAAAGGCAGTGTGAAAGGCAGAAGGAAAGGCAGTGAGAAAGGCAGAGGGAAAGGCAGAGGGAAAGGCAGTGAGAAAGGCAGAGGGAAAGGCAGTGAGAAAGGCAGAGGGAAAGGCAATGAGAAAGGCAGAGGGAAAGGCAGAGAGAAAGGCAGAAAGGAAGAGGGAAAAGCAGTGAGAAACTAAGTGAGAAAGGCAGTGAGAAAGGCAGAGAGAAAGGCAGAGGGAAAGGCAGTGAGAAACGAAGTGCGAAAGGCAGTGAGAAAGGCAGAGAGAAAGGCAGAGGGAAAGGCATTGAGAAAGGCAGAGGGAAAGGCAGTGAGAAAGACAGAGAGAAAGGCAGAGGGAAAGTCAGAGGGAAAGGCAGTGAGAAAAGCAGAGAGAAAGGCAGTGAGAAAGGCAGTGAGAAAGACAGAGAGAAAGGCAGAGGGAAAGTCAGAGGGAAAGGCAGTGAGAAAAGCAGAGAGAAAGGCAGTGAGAAAGGCAGAGATAAAGGCAGAGGGAAAGGCATTGAGAAAGGCAGAGGGAAAGACAGTGAGAAAGGCAGAGGGAAAGGCAGTGAAAAAAGCAGAGAGATAGGCAGAGAGAAAGGCAGAGGGAAAGACAGTGAGAAAGGCAGAGGGAAAGGCAGAGAGAAAGGCAGAGGCAAAGGCAGTGAGAAATCAGAGGGAAAGGCAGTGAGAAAGGCAGAGGGAAAGGCAGAAGGAAAGGCAGTGAGAAAGGCAGAGAAAAAGGCAGCGGGAAAGGCAGTGAGAAAGGCAGAGGGAAAGGATGTGAGAAAGGCAGTGAGAAAGGCAGATGGAAAGAAAGAGGGAAAGGCAGCGAGAAAGGCAGCGAGGAAGGCAGAGAGAAAGGCAGTGACAAACGCAGAGAGAAAGGCAGAGGGAAAGGCAGACGGAAAGGCAGTGAGAAAGGCAGTGTGAAAGGCAGAAGGAAAGGCAGTGAGAAAGGCAGAGGGAAAGGCAGAGGGAAAGGCAGTGAGAAAGGCAGAGGGAAAGGCAGTGAGAAAGGCAGAGGGAAAGGCAATGAGAAAGGCAGAGGGAAAGGCAGAGAGAAAGTCAGAAAGGCAGAGGGAAAGGCAATGAGAAACTAAGTGAGAAAGGCAGTGAGAAAGGCAGAGAGAAAGGCAGAGGGAAAAGCACAGGGAAAGGCATTGAGAAAGGAAGAGAGAAAGGCAGAGAAAAAGGCAGAGGGAAAGGCAGAGGGAAAGGCAGTGAGAAAGGAAGAGAGAAAGGCAGAGGGAAAGGCAGTGAGAAAGGCAGAGAGAAAGGCAGAGGGAAAGGCAGAGAGAAAGGCAGAGGGAAAGGCATTGAGAAAGGAAGAGAGAAAGGCAGAGAAAAAGGCAGAGGGAAAGGCAGAGTGAAAGGCAGTAAGAAAGGCTGAGAGAAAGGCAGTGAGAAAGAAAGAGAGAAAGGCAGTGAGAAAGGCAGAGAGAAAGGCAGAGGGAAAGGCAGTGAGAAAGGCAGAGGGAAATGCAGTGAGAAAGGGAGAGAGAAAGGCAGAGGGAAAGGCAGTGAGAAAGGCAGAGAGAAAGGCAGTAAGAAAGGCAGAGGGAAAGGCAGAGGGAAAGGCAGTGAGAAAGGCAATGAGAAAGGCAGAGGGAAAGGCAGTGAGAAAGACAGAGAGAAAGGCAGAGGGAAAGGCAGAGGGAAAGGCAGAGAGAAAGGCAGTGAGGAAGGAAGAGAGAAAGGCAGAGGGAAAGGCAGTGAGAAATGCAGTGGGAAAGGCAGAGAGAAAGGTAGAGGGAAAGGCAGAGAGAAAGGCAGAGGGAAAGGAAGTGAGAAATGCAGTGGGAAAGGCAGAGAGAAAGGCAGAGGGAAAGGCAGTGAGAAAGGCAGAGACAAAGGCAGAAAGAAAGGCAGTGAGAAGGGCAGAGAGAAAGGCAAAGAGAAAGGGAGAGGAAAAGACAGAGGGAAAGGCAGTGAGAAAGGCAGAGAGAAAGGCAGTGAGAAAGGCAGTGAGAAAGGCAGAGGGAAAGGCAGTGAGGAAGGCAGTGAGAAAGGCAGTGAGAAATGCAGAGGGAAAGGCAGAGAGAAAGGCAGTGAGGAAGGAAGAGAGAAAGGCAGCGGGAAAGGCAGAGGGAAAGGCAGATAGAAAGGCAGAGGGAAAGGCAGAGGGAAAGGCAGAGAGAAAGGCAGACGGAAAGGAAGAGGGAAGGGCAGAGGGAAAGGCAGAGAGAAAGGCAGGTAGAAAGGCAGAGGGAAAGGCAGTGAGAAATGCAGTGGGAAAGGCAGAGAGAAAGGCAGAGGGAAAGGCAGTGAGAAAGGCAGAGACAAAGGCAGAAAGAAAGGCAGTGAGAAGGGCAGAGAGAAAGGCAAAGAGAAAGGGAGAGGGAAAGACAGAGGGAAAGGCAGTGAGAAAGGCAGAGAGAAAGGCAGTGAGAAAGGCAGTGAGAAAGGC
This sequence comes from Pristiophorus japonicus, assembly GCF_044704955.1. NCBI lineage: Eukaryota > Metazoa > Chordata > Chondrichthyes > Pristiophoridae > Pristiophorus > Pristiophorus japonicus. Next base: position 158,024,465 of record NC_091986.1, read on the forward strand.
AGAGGGAAAGGCAGTGAGGAAGGCAGTGAGAAAGGCAGTGAGAAAGGCAGAGGGAAAGGCAGAGGGAAAGGCAGTGAGAAAGGCAGAGAGAAAGGAAGTAAGAAAGGCAGAGTGAAAGGCAGTGAGAAAGGCAGTGAGGAAGGCAGTGAGAAAGGCAGAGGGAAAGGCAGAGGGAAAGGCAGAGGTTAAGGCAGAGAGCAAGACAGAGAGAAAGGCAGTGAGAAATGCAGAGTGAAAGGCAGAGGGAAAGGCAGTGAGAAAGGCAGAGGTATAGGCAGAGAGAAAGGCAGACGGAAAGGAAGAGGGAAGGGCAGAGGGAAAGGCAGAGAGAAAGGCAGGTAGAAAGGCAGTGAAAAAGGCAGCGAGAAAGGTAGTGAGAAAGGCAGTGATAAAGCAAGAGAGAAAGGCAGAGGGAAAGGCAGAGATATAGGCAGTGAGAAAGGCAGAGGGAAAGGCAGTGAAAAAGCAAGAGAGAAAGGCAGAGGGAAAGGCAGTGAGAAAGGCAGAGGGAAAGGCAGAGAGAAAGGCGGAGAGAATGGCAGAGAGAAAGGCAGAGGGAAAGGCAGAGGGAAAGGCAGAGAGAAAGGCAGTCAGAAAGACAGAGAGAATGTTAGTGAGAACGGCAGAGGGAATGTTAGTGAGAAAGGCAGAGGGAAAGGCAGTGAGAAAGGCAGAGAGAAAGGCAGGGAGAAAGGCAGTGAGAAATGCAGAAGGAAAGGCAGTGTGAAACGCAGTGAGAAAGGCAGAGGGAATGGCAGTGAGAAAGGCAGAGAGAAAGGTAGAGGGAAAGGAAGATGGAAAGGCAGGGGGAAAGGCAGAGGGAAAGGCACAGGGAAAGGCAGAGGGAAAGGTAGTGAGAAAGACAGTGATAAAAGCAGAGAGAAAGGCAGAGGGAAAGGCAGAGGGAAAGGCAGAGGAAAAGGCAGAGGTAAAGGCAGAGGGAAAGGCAGTGAGAAAGGCAGAGAGAAAGGCAGAGAGAAAGGCAGAGGGAAAGGCAGAGGGAAAGGCATTGAGAAAGGAAGATAGAAAGGCAGAGAAAAAGGCAGAGGGAAAGGCAGAGTGAAAGGCAGTAAGAAAGGCTGAGAGAAAGGCAGTGAGAAAGAAAGAGAGAAAGGCAGTGAAAAAGGCAGAGAGAAAGGCAGAGGGAAAGGCAGTGAGAAAGGCAGAGGGAAATGCAGTGAGAAAGGGAGAGAGAAAGGCAGAGGGAAAGGCAGTGAGAAAGGCAGAGAGAAAGGCAGTAAGAAAGGCAGAGGGAAAGGCAGTGAGAAAAGAAATGAGAAAGGCAGAGGGAAAGGCAGTGAGAAAGACAGAGAGAAAGGCAGAGGGAAAGGCAGAGGGAAAGGCAGAGAGAAAGGCAGTGAGGAAGGAAGTGAGAAAGGCAGAGGGAAAGGCAGTGAAAAAGCAAGAGAGAAAGGCAGAGGGAAAGGCAGTGAGAAAGGCAGAGGGAAAGGCAGAGAGAAAGGCGGAGAGAATGGCAGAGAGAAAGGCAGAGGGAAAGGCAGAGGGAAATGCAGAGAGAAAGGCAGTCAGAAAGACAGAGAGAATGTTAGTGAGAACGGCAGAGGGAATGTTAGTGAGAAAGGCAGAGGGAAAGGCAGTGAGAAAGGCAGAGAGAAAGGCAGGGAGAAAGGCAGTGAGAAATGCAGAAGGAAAGGCAGTGTGAAACGCAGTGAGAAAGGCAGAGGGAATGGCAGTGAGAAAGGCAGAGAGAAAGGTAGAGGGAAAGGAAGATGGAAAGGCAGGGGGAAAGGCAGAGGGAAAGGCACAGGGAAAGGCAGAGGGAAAGGTAGTGAGAAAGACAGTGATAAAAGCAGAGAGAAAGGCAGAGAGAAAGGCAGAGGGAAAGGCAGTGAGAAAGGCAGAGGTAAAGGCAGAGGGAAAGGCAGTGAGAAAGGCAGAGAGAAAGGCAGAGAGAAAGGCAGAGGGAAAGGCAGAGGGAAAGGCATTGAGAAAGGAAGATAGAAAGGCAGAGAAAAAGGCAGAGGGAAAGGCAGAGTGAAAGGCAGTAAGAAAGGCTGAGAGAAAGGCAGTGAGAAAGAAAGAGAGAAAGGCAGTGAAAAAGGCAGAGAGAAAGGCAGAGGGAAAGGCAGTGAGAAAGGCAGAGGGAAATGCAGTGAGAAAGGGAGAGAGAAAGGCAGAGGGAAAGGCAGTGAGAAAGGCAGAGAGAAAGGCAGTAAGAAAGGCAGAGGGAAAGGCAGTGAGAAAAGAAATGAGAAAGGCAGAGGGAAAGGCAGTGAGAAAGACAGAGAGAAAGGCAGAGGGAAAGGCAGAGGGAAAGGCAGAGAGAAAGGCAGTGAGGAAGGAAGAGAGAAAGGCAGAGGGAAAGGCAGTGAGAAATGCAGTGGGAAAGGCAGAGAGAAAGGCAGAGGGAAAGGCAGAGAGAAAGGCAGAGGGAAAGGCAGTGAGAAATGCAGTGGGAAAGGCAGAGAGAAAGGCAGAGGGAAAGGCAGTGAGAAAGGCAGAGACAAAGGCAGAAAGAAAGGCAGTGAGAAGGGCAGAGAGAAAAGCAAAGAGAAAGGGAGAGGAAAAGACAGAGGGAAAGGCAGTGAGAAAGGCAGAGAGAAAGGCAGTGAGAAAGGCAGTGAGAAAGGCAGATGGAAAGGCAGTGAGGAAGGCAGTGAGAAAGGCAGTGAGAAATGCAGAGGGAAAGGCAGAGAGAAAGGCAGTGAGGAAGGAAGAGAGAAAGGCAGTGGGAAAGGCAGTGCGAAAGGCAGAGAGAAAGGTGGTGAGAAAGGCAGAGGGAAAGACAGTGAGAAAGGCAGATAGAAAGGCAGTGGGAAATGCAGAGTGAAAGGCAGAGGGAATGTTAGTGAGAAAGGCAGAGGGAAAGGCAGTGAGAAAGGCAGAGAGAAAGGCAGGGAGAAAGGCAGTGAGAAATGCAGAAGGAAAGGCAGTGTGAAACGCAGTGAGAAAGGCAGAGGGAATGGCAGTGAGAAAGGCAGAGAGAAAGGTAGAGGGAAAGGAAGATGGAAAGGCAGGGGGAAAGGCAGAGGGAAAGGCACAGGGAAAGGCAGAGGGAAAGGTAGTGAGAAAGACAGTGAGAAAAGCAGAGAGAAAGGCAGAGCGAAAGGCAGAGGGAAAGGCAGAGGAAAAGGCAGAGGGAAAGGCAGGGAGAAAGGCAGAGTGAAAGGCAATGAGAAAGGCAGTGAGAAAGGCAGAGAGAAGGGCAGAGGGAAAGGCAGAGGGAAAGGCAGTGAGAAAGCAAGAGAGAAAGGCAGAGGGAAAGGCAGTGAGAAAGGCAGAGAGAAAGGCAGAGGGAAAGGTAGTGAGAAAGGGAGAGAGAAAGGCAGAGGGAAAGGCAGTGAGAAAGGCAGAGGTAAAGGCAGAGGGAAAGGCAGTGAGAAAGGCAGAGAGAAAGGCAAAGGGAAAGGCAGAGAGAAAGGCAAAGGGAAAGGCAGTGAGTAAGATGGAGGGAAAGGCAGTGAGAAAGGCAGAGGGAAAGGCAGTGAGAAAGGCAGAGAGAAATGCAGAGGGAAAGGCAGTGAGAAAGGCGGAGGGAAAGGATGTGAGAAAGGCAGTGAGAAAGGCAGATGGAAAGAAAGAGGGAAAGGCAGCGAGAAAGGCAGCGAGTAAGGCAGAGAGAAAGGCAGTGACAAACGCAGAGAGAAAGGCAGAGGGAAAGGCAGAGGGAAAGGCAGTGAGAAAGGCAGTGTGAAAGGCAGAAGGAAAGGCAGTGAGAAAGGCAGAGGGAAAGGCAGAGGGAAAGGCAGTGAGAAAGGCAGAGGGAAAGGCAGTGAGAAAGGCAGAGGGAAAGGCAGAGAGAAAGGCAGAAAGGAAGAGGGAAAGGCAGTGAGAAAGTAAGTGAGAAAGGCAGTGAGAAAGGCAGAGAGAAAGGCAGAGGGAAAGGCAGTGAGAAACGAAGTGCGAAAGGCAGTGAGAAAGGCAAAGAGAAAGGCAGAGGGAAAGGCATTGAGAAAGGCAGAGGGAAAGGCAGTGAGAAAGACAGAGAGAAAGGCAGAGGGAAAGTCAGAGGGAAAGGCAGTGAGAAAAGCAGAGAGAAAGGCAGTGAGAAAGGCAGTGAGAAAGACAGAGAGAAAGGCAGAGGGAAAGTCAGAGGGAAAGGCAGTGAGAAAAGCAGAGAGAAAGGCAGTGAGAAAGGCAGAGATAAAGGCAGAGGGAAAGGCATTGAGAAAGGCAGAGGGAAAGACAGTGAGAAAGGCAGAGGGAAAGGCAGTGAAAAAAGCAGAGAGATAGGCAGAGAGAAAGGCAGAGGGAAAGACAGTGAGAAAGGCAGAGGGAAAGGCAGAGACAAAGGCAGAGGCAAAGGCAGTGAGAAATCAGAGGGAAAGGCAGTGAGAAAGGCAGAGGGAAAGGCAGAAGGAAAGGCAGTGAGAAAGGCAGAGAAAAAGGCAGAGGGAAAGAGAGTGAGAAAGGCAGAGGGAAAGGCAGAGGGAAAGGCAGTGAGAAAGGCAGAGGGAAAGGCAGTGAGAAAGGCAGAGGGAAAGGCAATGAGAAAGGCAGAGGGAAAGGCAGAGAGAAAGGCAGAAAGGCAGAGGGAAAGGCAGTGAGAAACTAAGTGAGAAAGGCAGTGAGAAAGGCAGAGAGAAAGGCAAAGGGAAAGGCAGAGGGAAAGGCATTGAGAAAGGAAGAGAGAAAGGCAGAGAAAAAGGCAGAGGGAAAGGCAGTGAGAAAGGAAGAGAGAAAGGCAGAGGGAAAGGCAGTGAGAAAGGCAGAGAGAAAGGCAGAGGGAAAGGCAGAGAGAAAGGCAGAGGGAAAGGCATTGAGAAAGGAAGAGAAAAAGGCAGAGAAAAAGGCAGAGGGAAAGGCAGAGTGAAAGGCAGTAAGAAAGGCTGAGAGAAAGGCAGTGAGAAAGGCAGAGGGAAAGGCAGTGAGAAATGCAGTGGGAAAGGCAGAGAGAAAGGTAGAGGGAAAGGCAGAGAGAAAGGCAGAGGGAAAGGCAGTGAGAAATGCAGTGGGAAAGGCAGAGAGAAAGGCAGAGGGAAAGGCAGTGAGAAAGGCAGAGACAAAGGCAGAAAGAAAGGCAGTGAGAAGGGCAGAGAGAAAGGCAGAGGGAAAGGCAGTGAGAAAGACAGAGAGAAAGGCAGAGGGAAAGGCAGAGGGAAAGGCAGAGAGAAAGGCAGTGAGGAAGGAAGAGAGAAAGGCAGAGGGAAAGGCAGTGAGAAATGCAGTGGGAAAGGCAGAGAGAAAGGCAGAGGGAAAGGCAGAGAGAAAGGCAGAGGGAAAGGCAGTGAGAAATGCAGTGGGAAAGGCAGAGAGAAAGGCAGAGGGAAAGGCAGTGAGAAAGGCAGAGACAAAGGCAGAAAGAAAGGCAGTGAGAAGGGCAGAGAGAAAGGCAAAGAGAAAGGGAGAGGAAAAGACAGAGGGAAAGGCAGTGAGAAAGGCAGAGAGAAAGGCAGTGAGAAAGGCAGTGAGAAAGGCAGAGGGAAAGGCAGTGAGGAAGGCAGTGAGAAAGGCAGTGAGAAATGCAGAGGGAAAGGCAGAGAGAAAGGCAGTGAGGAAGGAAGAGAGAAAGGCAGTGGGAAAGGTGGTGAGAAAGGCAGAGGGAAAGACAGTGAGAAAGGCAGATAGAAAGGCAGTGGGAAATGCAGAGTGGAAGGCAGAGGGAATGGCAGTGAGAAAGGCAGAGGTATAGGCAGAGAGAAAGGCAGATAGAAAGGCAGTGGGAAATGCAGAGTGGAAGGCAGAGGGAATGGCAGTGAGAAAGGCAGAGGTATAGGCAGAGAGAAAGGCAGACGGAAAGGAAGAGGGAAGGGCAGAGGGAAAAGCAGAGAGAAAGGCAGGTAGAAAGGCAGAGGAAAAGGCAGTGAGAAATGCAATGGGAAAGGCAGAGAGAAAGGCAGAGGGAAAGGCAGTGAGAAAGGCAGAGACAAAGGCAGAAAGAAAGGCAGTGAGAAGGGCAGAGAGAAAGGCAAAGAGAAAGGGAGAGGGAAAGACAGAGGGAAAGGCAGTGAGAAAGGCAGAGAGAAAGGCAGTGAGAAAGGCAGTGAGAAAGGCAGAGGGAAAGGCAGAGGGAAAGGCAGTGAGAAAGGCAGAGAGAAAGGAAGTAAGAAAGGCAGAGTGAAAGGCAGTGAGAAAGGCAGTGAGGAAGGCAGTGAGAAAGGCAGAGGGAAAGGCAGAGGGAAAGGCAGAGGGAAAGGCAGAGAGCAAGACAGAGAGAAAGGCAGTGAGAAATGCAGAGTGAAAGGCAGAGGGAAAGGCAGTGAGAAAGGCAGAGGTATAGGCAGAGAGAAAGGCAGACGGAAAGGAAGAGGGAAGGGCAGAGGGAAAGGCAGAGAGAAAGGCAGGTAGAAAGGCAGTGAAAAAGGCAGCGAGAAAGGCAGTGAGAAAGGCAGTGATAAAGCAAGAGAGAAAGGCAGAGGGAAAGGCAGAGATATAGGCAGTGAGAAAGGCAGAGGGAAAGGCAGTGAAAAAGCAAGAGAGAAAGGCAGAGGGAAAGGCAGTGAGAAAGGCAGAGGGAAAGGCAGAGAGAAAGGCGGAGAGAATGGCAGAGAGAAAGGCAGAGGGAAAGGCAGAGGGAAAGGCAGAGAGAAAGGCAGTCAGAAAGACAGAGAGAATGTTAGTGAGAACGGCAGAGGGAATGTTAGTGAGAAAGGCAGAGGGAAAGGCAGTGAGAAAGGCAGAGAGAAAGGCAGGGAGAAAGGCAGTGAGAAATGCAGAAGGAAAGGCAGTGTGAAACGCAGTGAGAAAGGCAGAGGGAATGGCAGTGAGAAAGGCAGAGAGAAAGGTAGAGGGAAAGGAAGATGGAAAGGCAGGGGGAAAGGCAGAGGGAAAGGCACAGGGAAAGGCAGAGGGAAAGGTAGTGAGAAAGACAGTGATAAAAGCAGAGAGAAAGGCAGAGGGAAAGGCAGAGGGAAAGGCAGTGAGAAAGGCAGTGTGAAAGGCAGAAGGAAAGGCAGTGAGAAAGGCAGAGGGAAAGGCAGAGGGAAAGGCAGTGAGAAAGGCAGTGAGAAAGGCAGAGGGAAAGGCAGTGAGAAAGGCAGAGAGAAAGGCAGAGGTAAAGGCAGAGGGAAAGGCAGAGGGAAAGGCAGAGGGAAAGGCAGTGAGAAAGGAAGAGAGAAAGGCAGAGGGAAAGGCAGTGAGAAAGACAGAGAGAAAGGCAGAGGGAAAGGCAGAGAGAAAGGCAGAGGGAAAGGCAGAGGGAAAGGCATTGAGAAAGGAAGAGAGAAAGGCAGAGAAAAAGGCAGAGGGAAAGGCAGAGTGAAATGCAGTAAGAAAGGCTGAGAGAAAGGCAGTGAGAAAGAAAGAGAGAAAGGCAGTGAGAAAGGCAGAGAGAAAGGCAGAGGGAAAGGCAGTGAGAAAGGCAGAGGGAAATGCAGTGAGAAAGGGAGAGAGAAAGGCAGAGGGAAAGGCAGTGAGAAAGGCAGAGAGAAAGGCAGTAAGAAAGGCAGAGGGAAAGGCAGAGGGAAAGGCAGTGAGAAAGGCAATGAGAAAGGCAGAGGGAAAGGCAGTGAGAAAGACAGAGAGAAAGGCAGAGGGAAAGGCAGAGGGAAAGGCAGAGAGAAAGGCAGTGATGAAGGAAGAGAGAAAGGCAGAGGGAAAGGCAGTGAGAAATGCAGTGGGAAAGGCAGAGAGAAAGGCAGAGGGAAAGGCAGAGAGAAAGGCAGAGGGAAAGGCAGTGAGAAATGCAGTGGGAAAGGCAGAGAGAAAGGCAGAGGGAAAGGCAGTGAGAAAGGCAGAGACAAAGGCAGAAAGAAAGGCAGTGAGAAGGGCAGAGAGAAAGGCAAAGAGAAAGGGAGAGGAAAAGACAGAGGGAAAGGCAGTGAGAAAGGCAGAGAGAAAGGCAGTGAGAAAGGCAGTGAGAAAGGCAGAGAGAAAGGCAGTGAGGAAGGCAGTGAGAAAGGCAGTGAGAAATGCAGAGGGAAAGGCAGAGAGAAAGGCAGTGAGGAAGGAAGAGAGAAAGGCAGTGGGAAAGGCAGAGGGAAAGGCAGATAGAAAGGCAGAGGGAAAGGCAGAGGGAAAGGCAGTGGGAAAGGCAGAGAGAAAGGTGGTGAGAAAGGCAGAGGGAAAGACAGTGAGAAAGGCAGATGGAAAGGCAGTGGGAAATGCAGAGTGAAAGGCAGAGGGAATGGCAGTGAGAAAGGCAGAGGTATAGGCAGAGAGAAAGGCAGACGGAAAGGAAGAGGGAAGGGCAGAGGGAAAGGCAGAGAGAAAGGCAGGTAGAAAGGCAGAGGGAAAGGCAGTGAGAAATGCAGTGGGAAAGGCAGAGAGAAAGGCAGAGGGAAAGGCAGTGAGAAAGGCAGAGACAAAGGCAGAAAGAAAGGCAGTGAGAAGGGCAGAGAGAAAGGCAAAGAGAAAGGGAGAGGGAAAGTCAGAGGGAAAGGCAGTGAGAAAAGCAGAGAGAAAGGCAGTGAGAAAGGCAGAGATAAAGGCAGAGGGAAAGGCATTGAGAAAGGCAGAGGGAAAGACAGTGAGAAAGGCAGAGGGAAAGGCAGTGAAAAAAGCAGAGAGATAGGCAGAGAGAAAGGCAGAGGGAAAGACAGTGAGAAAGGCAGAGGGAAAGGCAGAGAGAAAGGCAGAGGCAAAGGCAGTGAGAAATCAGAGGGAAAGGCAGTGAGAAAGGCAGAGGGAAAGGCAGAAGGAAAGGCAGTGAGAAAGGCAGAGAAAAAGGCAGAGGGAAAGGCAGTGAGAAAGGCAGAGGGAAAGGATGTGAGAAAGGCAGTGAGAAAGGCAGATGGAAAGAAAGAGGGAAAGGCAGCGAGAAAGGCAGCGAGGAAGGCAGAGAGAAAGGCAGTGACAAACGCAGAGAGAAAGGCAGAGGGAAAGGCAGAGGGAAAGGCAGTGAGAAAGGCAGTGTGAAAGGCAGAAGGAAAGGCAGTGAGAAAGGCAGAGGGAAAGGCAGAGGGAAAGGCAGTGAGAAAGGCAGAGGGAAAGGCAGTGAGAAAGGCAGAGGGAAAGGCAATGAGAAAGGCAGAGGGAAAGGCAGAGAGAAAGGCAGAAAGGCAGAGGGAAAGGCAGTGAGAAACTAAGTGAGAAAGGCAGTGAGAAAGGCAGAGAGAAAGGCAGAGGGAAAGGCAGAGGGGAAGGCATTGAGAAAGGAAGAGAGAAAGGCAGTGAGAAAGAAAGAGAGAAAGGCAGAGGGAAAGGCAGAGAGAAAGGCAGAGGGAAAGGCATTGAGAAAGGAAGAGAGAAAGGCAGAGAAAAAGGCAGAGGGAAAGGCAGAGTGAAAGGCAGTAAGAAAGGCTGAGAGAAAGGCAGTGAGAAAGAAAGAGAGAAAGGCAGTGAGAAAGGCAGAGAGAAAGGCAGAGGGAAAGGCAGTGAGAAAGGCAGAGGGAAATGCAGTGAGAAAGGGAGAGAGAAAGGCAGAGGGAAAGGCAGTGAGAAAGGCAGAGAGAAAGGCAGTAAGAAAGGCAGAGAGAAAGGCAGAGGGAAAGGCAGTGAGAAATGCAGTGGGAAAGGCAGAGAGAAAGGCAGAGGGAAAGGCAGAGAGAAAGGCAGAGGGAAAGGCAGTGAGAAATGCAGTGGGAAAGGCAGAGAAAAAGGCAGAGGGAAAGGCAGAGTGAAAGGCAGTAAGAAAGGCTGAGAGAAAGGCAGTGAGAAAGAAAGAGAGAAAAGCAGTGAGAAAGGCAGAGGTAAAGGCAGAGGGAAAGGCAGAGGGAAAGGCAGTGAGAAAGGCAATGAGAAAGGCAGAGGGAAAGGCAGTGAGAAAGACAGAGAGAAAGGCAGAGGGAAAGGCAGAGGGAAAGGCAGAGAGAAAGGCAGTGAGGAAGGAAGAGAGAAAGGCAGAGGGAAAGGCAGTGAGAAATGCAGTGGGAAAGGCAGAGAGAAAGGCAGAGGGAAAGGCAGAGAGAAAGGCAGAGGGAAAGGCAGTGAGAAATGCAGTGGGAAAGGCAGAGAGAAAGGCAGAGGGAAAGGCAGTGAGAAAGGCAGAGACAAAGGCAGAAAGAAAGGCAGTGAGAAGGGCAGAGAGAAAGGCAAAGAGAAAGGGAGAGGAAAAGACAGAGGGAAAGGCAGTGAGAAAGGCAGAGAGAAAGGCAGTGAGAAAGGCAGTGAGAAAGGCAGAGGGAAAGGCAGTGAGGAAGGCAGTGAGAAAGGCAGTGAGAAATGCAGAGGGAAAGGCAGAGAGAAAGGCAGTGAGGAAGGAAGAGAGAAAGGCAGTGGGAAAGGCAGAGGGAAAGGCAGATAGAAAGGCAGAGGGAAAGGCAGAGGGAAAGGCAGTGGGAAAGGCAGAGAGAAAGGTGGTGAGAAAGGCAGAGGCAAAGACAGTGAGAAAGGCAGATGGAAAGGCAGTGGGAAATGCAGAGTGAAAGGCAGAGGGAATGGCAGTGAGAAAGGCAGAGGTATAGGCAGAGAGAAAGGCAGACGGAAAGGAAGAGGGAAGGGCAGAGGGAAAGGCAGAGAGAAAGGCAGGTAGAAAGGCAGAGGGAAAGGCAGTGAGAAATGCAGTGGGAAAGGCAGAGAGAAAGGCAGAGGGAAAGGCAGTGAGAAAGGCAGAGACAAAGGCAGAAAGAAAGGCAGTGAGAAGGGCAGAGAGAAAGGCAAAGAGAAAGGGAGAGGGAAAGACAGAGGGAAAGGCAGTGAGAAAGGCAGAGAGAAAGGCAGTGAGAAAGGCAGTGAGAAAGGCAGAGGGAAAGGCAGTGAGGAAGGCAGTGAGAAAGGCAGTGAGAAAGGCAGAGGGAAAGGCAGAGGGAAAGGCAGTGAGAAAGGCAGAGAGAAAGGAAGTAAGAAAGGCAGAGTGAAAGGCAGTGAGAAAGGCAGTGAGGAAGGCAGTGAGAAAGGCAGAGGGAAAGGCAGAGGGAAAGGCAGAGAGCAAGACAGAGAGAAAGGCAGTGAGAAATGCAGAGTGAAAGGCAGAGGGAAAGGCAGTGAGAAAGGCAGAGGTATAGGCAGAGAGAAAGGCAGACGGAAAGGAAGAGGGAAGGGCAGAGGGAAAGGCAGAGAGAAAGGCAGGTAGAAAGGCAGTGAAAAAGGCAGCGAGAAAGGCAGTGAGAAAGGCAGTGATAAAGCAAGAGAGAAAGGCACAGGGAAAGGCAGAGATATAGGCAGTGAGAAAGGCAGAGGGAAAGGCAGTGAAAAAGCAAGAAAGAAAGGCAGAGGGAAAGGCAGTGAGAAAGGCAGAGGGAAAGGCAGAGAGAAAGGCGGAGAGAATGGCAGAGAGAAAGGCAGAGGGAAAGCCAGAGGGAAAGGCAGAGAGAAAGGCAGTCAGAAAGACAGAGAGAATGTTAGTGAGAACGGCAGAGGGAATGTTAGTGAGAAAGGCAGAGGGAAAGGCAGTGAGAAGGGCAGAGAGAAAGGCAAAGAGAAAGGGAGAGGGAAAGACAGAGGGAAAGGCAGTGAGAAAGGCAGAGAGAAAGGCAGTGAGAAAGGCAGTGAGAAAGGCAGAGGGAAAGGCAGTGAGGAAGGCAGTGAGAATGGCAGTGAGAAAGGCAGAGGGAAAGGCAGAGGGAAAGGCAGTGAGAAAGGCAGAGAGAAAGGAAGTAAGAAAGGCAGAGGGAAAGGCAGAGGGAAAGGCAGAGAGAAAGGCAGTCAGAAAGACAGAGAGAATGTTAGTGAGAACGGCAGAGGGAATGTTAGTGAGAAAGGCAGAGGGAAAGGCAGTGAGAAAGGCAGAGAGAAAGGCATGGAGAAAGGCAGTGAGAAATGCAGAAGGAAAGGCAGTGTGAAACGCAGTGAGAAAGGCAGAGGGAATGGCAGTGAGAAAGGCAGAGAGAAAGGTAGAGGGAAAGGAAGATGGAAAGGCAGGGGGAAAGGCAGAGGGAAAGGCACAGGGAAAGGCAGAGGGAAAGGTAGTGAGAAAGACAGTGATAAAAGCAGAGAGAAAGGCAGAGGGAAAGGCAGAGGGAAAGGCAGAGGAAAAGGCAGAGGGAAAGGCAGGGAGAAAGGCAGAGTGAAAGGCAATGAGAAAGGCAGTGAGAAAGGCAGAGAGAAGGGCAGAGGGAAAGGCAGAGGGAAAGGCAGTGAGAAAGCAAGAGAGAAAGGCAGAGGGAAAGGCAGTGAGAAAGGCAGAGAGAAAGGCAGAGGGAAAGGTAGTGAGAAAGGGATAGAGAAAGGCAGAGGGAAAGGCAGTGAGAAAGGCAGAGGTAAAGGCAGAGGGAAAGGCAGTGAGAAAGGCAGAGAGAAAGGCAAAGGGAAAGGCAGAGAGAAAGGCAAAGGGAAAGGCAGTGAGAAAGATGGAGGGAAAGGCAGTGAGAAAGGCAGAGGGAAAGGCAGTGAGAAAGGCAGAGAGAAATGCAGAGGGAAAGGCAGTGAGAAAGGCAGAGGGAAAGGATGTGAGAAAGGCAGTGAGAAAGGCAGATGGAAAGAAAGAGGGAAAGGCAGCGAGAAAGGCAGCGAGGAAGGCAGAGAGAAAGGCAGTGACAAACGCAGAGAGAAAGGCAGAGGGAAAGGCAGAGGGAAAGGCAGTGAGAAAGGCAGTGTGAAAGGCAGAAGGAAAGGCAGTGAGAAAGGTAGAGGGAAAGGCAGAGGGAAAGGCAGTGAGAAAGGCAGAGGGAATGGCAGTGAGAAAGGCAGAGGGAAAGGCAGAGAGAAAGGCAGAAAGGAAGAGGGAAAGGCAGTGAGAAACTAAGTGAGAAAGGCAGTGAGAAAGGCAGAGAGAAAGGCAGAGGGAAAGGCAGTGAGAAAGGCAGAGGGAAAGGCAGTGAGAAAGACAGAGAGAAAGGCAGAGGGAAAGTCAGAGGGAAAGGCAGTGAGAAAAGCAGAGAGAAAGGCAGTGAGAAAGGCAGTGAGAAAGACAGAGAGAAAGGCAGAGGGAAAGTCAGAGGGAAAGGCAGTGAGAAAAGCAGAGAGAAAGGCAGTGAGAAAGGCAGAGATAAAGGCAGAGGGAAAGGCATTGAGAAAGGCAGAGGGAAAGACAGTGAGAAAGGCAGAGGGAAAGGCAGTGAAAAAAGCAGAGAGATAGGCAGAGAGAAAGGCAGAGGGAAAGACAGTGAGAAAGGCAGAGGGAAAGGCAGAGAGAAAGGCAGAGGCAAAGGCAGTGAGAAATCAGAGGGAAAGGCAGTGAGAAAGGCAGAGGGAAAGGCAGAAGGAAAGGCAGTGAGAAAGGCAGAGAAAAAGGCAGAGGGAAAGGCAGTGAGAAAGGCAGAGGGAAAGGATGTGAGAAAGGCAGTGAGAAAGGCAGATGGAATGAGAGAGGGAAAGGCAGCGGGAAAGGCAGCGAGGAAGGCAGAGAGAAAGGCAGTGACAAACGCAGAGAGAAAGGCAGAGGGAAAGGCAGAGGGAAAGGCAGTGAGAAAGGCAGTGTGAAAGGCAGAAGGAAAGGCAGTGAGAAAGGCAGAGGGAAAGGCAGAGGGAAAGGCAGTGAGAAAGGCAGAGGGAAAGGCAGTGAGAAAGGCAGAGGGAAAGGCAATGAGAAAGGCAGAGGGAAAGGCAGAGAGAAAGGCAGAAAGGCAGAGGGAAAGGCAGTGAGAAACTAAGTGAGAAAGGCAGTGAGGAAGGCAGTGAGAATGGCAGTGAGAAAGGCAGAGGGAAAGGCAGAGGGAAAGGCAGTGAGAAAGGCAGAGAGAAAGGAAGTAAGAAAGGCAGAGGGAAAGGCAGAGGGAAAGGCAGAGAGAAAGGCAGTCAGAAAGACAGAGAGAATGTTAGTGAGAACGGCAGAGGGAATGTTAGTGAGAAAGGCAGAGGGAAAGGCAGTGAGAAAGGCAGAGAGAAAGGCATGGAGAAAGGCAGTGAGAAATGCAGAAGGAAAGGCAGTGTGAAACGCAGTGAGAAAGGCAGAGGGAATGGCAGTGAGAAAGGCAGAGAGAAAGGTAGAGGGAAAGGAAGATGGAAAGGCAGGGGGAAAGGCAGAGGGAAAGGCACAGGGAAAGGCAGAGGGAAAGGTAGTGAGAAAGACAGTGATAAAAGCAGAGAGAAAGGCAGAGGGAAAGGCAGAGGGAAAGGCAGAGGAAAAGGCAGAGGGAAAGGCAGGGAGAAAGGCAGAGTGAAAGGCAATGAGAAAGGCAGTGAGAAAGGCAGAGAGAAGGGCAGAGGGAAAGGCAGAGGGAAAGGCAGTGAGAAAGCAAGAGAGAAAGGCAGAGGGAAAGGCAGTGAGAAAGGCAGAGAGAAAGGCAGAGGGAAAGGTAGTGAGAAAGGGATAGAGAAAGGCAGAGGGAAAGGCAGTGAGAAAGGCAGAGGTAAAGGCAGAGGGAAAGGCAGTGAGAAAGGCAGAGAGAAAGGCAAAGGGAAAGGCAGAGAGAAAGGCAAAGGGAAAGGCAGTGAGAAAGATGGAGGGAAAGGCAGTGAGAAAGGCAGAGGGAAAGGCAGTGAGAAAGGCAGAGAGAAATGCAGAGGGAAAGGCAGTGAGAAAGGCAGAGGGAAAGGATGTGAGAAAGGCAGTGAGAAAGGCAGATGGAAAGAAAGAGGGAAAGGCAGCGAGAAAGGCAGCGAGGAAGGCAGAGAGAAAGGCAGTGACAAACGCAGAGAGAAAGGCAGAGGGAAAGGCAGAGGGAAAGGCAGTGAGAAAGGCAGTGTGAAAGGCAGAAGGAAAGGCAGTGAGAAAGGTAGAGGGAAAGGCAGAGGGAAAGGCAGTGAGAAAGGCAGAGGGAATGGCAGTGAGAAAGGCAGAGGGAAAGGCAGAGAGAAAGGCAGAAAGGAAGAGGGAAAGGCAGTGAGAAACTAAGTGAGAAAGGCAGTGAGAAAGGCAGAGAGAAAGGCAGAGGGAAAGGCAGTGAGAAAGGCAGAGGGAAAGGCAGTGAGAAAGACAGAGAGAAAGGCAGAGGGAAAGTCAGAGGGAAAGGCAGTGAGAAAAGCAGAGAGAAAGGCAGTGAGAAAGGCAGTGAGAAAGACAGAGAGAAAGGCAGAGGGAAAGTCAGAGGGAAAGGCAGTGAGAAAAGCAGAGAGAAAGGCAGTGAGAAAGGCAGAGATAAAGGCAGAGGGAAAGGCATTGAGAAAGGCAGAGGGAAAGACAGTGAGAAAGGCAGAGGGAAAGGCAGTGAAAAAAGCAGAGAGATAGGCAGAGAGAAAGGCAGAGGGAAAGACAGTGAGAAAGGCAGAGGGAAAGGCAGAGAGAAAGGCAGAGGCAAAGGCAGTGAGAAATCAGAGGGAAAGGCAGTGAGAAAGGCAGAGGGAAAGGCAGAAGGAAAGGCAGTGAGAAAGGCAGAGAAAAAGGCAGAGGGAAAGGCAGTGAGAAAGGCAGAGGGAAAGGATGTGAGAAAGGCAGTGAGAAAGGCAGATGGAATGAGAGAGGGAAAGGCAGCGGGAAAGGCAGCGAGGAAGGCAGAGAGAAAGGCAGTGACAAACGCAGAGAGAAAGGCAGAGGGAAAGGCAGAGGGAAAGGCAGTGAGAAAGGCAGTGTGAAAGGCAGAAGGAAAGGCAGTGAGAAAGGCAGAGGGAAAGGCAGAGGGAAAGGCAGTGAGAAAGGCAGAGGGAAAGGCAGTGAGAAAGGCAGAGGGAAAGGCAATGAGAAAGGCAGAGGGAAAGGCAGAGAGAAAGGCAGAAAGGCAGAGGGAAAGGCAGTGAGAAACTAAGTGAGAAAGGCAGTGAGAAAGGCAGAGAGAAAGGCAGAGGGAAAGGCAGAGGGAAAGGCATTGAGAAAGGAAGAGAGAAAGGCAGAGAAAAAGGCAGAGGGAAAGGCAGAGTGAAAGGCAGTGAGAAAGGAAGAGAGAAAGGCAGAGGGAAAGGCAGTGAGAAAGGCAGAGAGAAAGGCAGAGGGAAAGGCAGAGAGAAAGGCAGAGGGAAAGGCATTGAGAAAGGAAGAGAGAAAGGCAGAGAAAAAGGCAGAGGGAAAGGCAGAGTGAAAGGCAGTAAGAAAGGCTGAGAGAAAGGCAGTGAGAAAGAAAGAGAGAAAGGCAGTGAGAAAGGCAGAGAGAAAGGCAGAGGGAAAGGCAGTGAGAAAGGCAGAGGGAAATGCAGTGAGAAAGGGAGAGAGAAAGGCAGAGGGAAAGGCAGTGAGAAAGGCAGAGAGAAAGGCAGTAAGAAAGGCAGAGGGAAAGGCAGAGGGAAAGGCAGTGAGAAAGGCAATGAGAAAGGCAGAGGGAAAGGCAGTGAGAAAGACAGAGAGAAAGGCAGAGGGAAAGGCAGAGGGAAAGGCAAAGAGAAAGGCAGTGAGGAAGGAAGAGAGAAAGGCAGAGGGAAAGGCAGTGAGAAATGCAGTGGGAAAGGCAGAGAGAAAGGCAGAGGGAAAGGCAGAGAGAAAGGCAGAGGGAAAGGCAGTGAGAAATGCAGTGGGAAAGGCAGAGAGAAAGGCAGAGGGAAAGGCAGTGAGAAAGGCAGAGACAAAGGCAGAAAGAAAGGCAGTGAGAAGGGCAGAGAGAAAGGCAAAGAGAAAGGGAGAGGAAAAGACAGAGGGAAAGGCAGTGAGAAAGGCAGAGAGAAAGGCAGTGAGAAAGGCAGTGAGAAAGGCAGAGGGAAAGGCAGTGAGGAAGGCAGTGAGAAAGGCAGTGAGAAATGCAGAGGGAAAGGCAGAGAGAAAGGCAGTGAGGAAGGAAGAGAGAAAGGCAGTGGGAAAGGCAGAGGGAAAGGCAGATAGAAAGGCAGAGGGAAAGGCAGAGGGAAAGGCAGTGGGAAAGGCAGAGAGAAAGGTGGTGAGAAAGGCAGAGGGAAAGACAGTGAGAAAGGCAGATAGAAAGGCAGTGGGAAATGCAGAGTGAAAGGCAGAGGGAATGGCAGTGAGAAAGGCAGAGGTATAGGCAGAGAGAAAGGCAGACGGAAAGGAAGAGGGAAGGGCAGAGGGAAAGGCAGAGAGAAAGGCAGGTAGAAAGGCAGAGGGAAAGGCAGTGAGAAATGCAGTGGGAAAGGCAGAGAGAAAGGCAGAGGGAAAGGCAGTGAGAAAGGCAGAGACAAAGGCAGAAAGAAAGGCAGTGAGAAGGGCAGAGAGAAAGGCAAAGAGAAAGGGAGAGGGAAAGACAGAGGGAAAGGCAGTGAGAAAGGCAGAGAGAAAGGCAGTGAGAAAGGCAGTGAGAAAGGCAGAGGGAAAGGCAGTGAGGAAGGCAGTGAGAAAGGCAGTGAGAAAGGCAGAGGGAAAGGCAGAGGGAAAGGCAGTGAGAAAGGCAGAGAGAAAGGAAGTAAGAAAGGCAGAGTGAAAGGCAGTGAGAAAGGCAGTGAGGAAAGCAGTGAGAAAGGCAGAGGGAAAGGCAGAGAGGAAAGGCAGAGGGAAAGGCAGAGAGCAAGACAGAGAGAAAGGCAGTGAGAAATGCAGAGTGAAAGGCAGAGGGAAAGGCAGTGAGAAAGGCAGAGATATAGGCAGAGAGAAAGGCAGACGGAAAGGAAGAGGGAAGGGCAGAGGGAAAGGCAGAGAGAAAGGCAGGTAGAAAGGCAGTGAAAAAGGCAGCGAGAAAGTCAGTGAGAAAGGCAGTGATAAAGCAAGAGAGAAAGGCAGAGGGAAAGGCAGAGATATAGGCAGTGAGAAAGGCAGAGGGAAAGGCAGTGAAAAAGCAAGAGAGAAAGGCAGAGGGAAAGGCAGTGAGAAAGGCAGAGGGAAAGGCAGAGAGAAAGGCGGAGAGAATGGCAGAGAGAAAGGCAGAGGGAAAGGCAGAGGGAAAGGCAGAGAGAAAGGCAGTCAGAAAGACAGAGAGAATGTTAGTGAGAACGGCAGAGGGAATGTTAGTGAGAAAGGCAGAGGGAAAGGCAGTGAGAAAGGCAGAGAGAAAGGCAGGGAGAAAGGCAGTGAGAAATGCAGAAGGAAAGGCAGTGTGAAACGCAGTGAGAAAGGCAGAGGGAATGGCAGTGAGAAAGGCAGAGAGAAAGGTAGAGGGAAAGGAAGATGGAAAGGCAGGGGAAAAGGCAGAGGGAAAGGCACAGGGAAAGGCAGAGGGAAAGGTAGTGAGAAAGACAGTGATAAAAGCAGAGAGAAAGGCAGAGGGAAAGGCAGAGGGAAAGGCAGAGGAAAAGGCAGAGGGAAAGGCAGGGAGAAAGGCAGAGTGAAAGGCAATGAGAAAGGCAGTGAGAAAGGCAGAGAGAAGGGCAGAGGGAAAGGCAGAGGGAAAGGCAGTGAGAAAGCAAGAGAGAAAGGCAGAGGGAAAGGCAGTGAGAAAGGCAGAGAGAAAGGCAGAGGGAAAGGTAGTGAGAAAGGCAGTGAGAAAGGCAGAGGTAAAGGCAGAGGGAAAGGCAGTGAGAAAGGCAGAGAGAAAGGCAAAGGGAAAGGCAGAGAGAAAGGCAAAGGGAAAGGCAGTGAGAAAGATGGAGGGAAAGGCAGTGAGAAAGGCAGAGGGAAAGGCAGTGAGAAAGGCAGAGAGAAAGGCAGTGACAAACGCAGAGAGAAAGGCAGAGGGAAAGGCAGAGGGAAAGGCAGTGAGAAAGGCAGAGAGAAATGTAGAGGGAAAAGCAGTGAGAAAGGCAGAGGGAAAGGCAGTGAGAAAGGCAGTGAGAAAGGCAGATGGAAAGAAAGAGGGAAAGGCAGAGGGAAAGGCAGTGAGAAAGATGGAGGGAAAGTCAGTGAGAAACGAAGTGAGAAAGGCAGTGAGAAAGGCAGAGAGAAAGGCAGAGGTAAAGGCAGTGAGAAAGGCAGAGACAAAGGCAGAAAGAAAGGCAGTGAGAAGGGCAGAGAGAAAGGCAGAGGGAAAGGCAGAGGGAAAGGCAGTGAGAAAGGCAGTGTGAAAGGCAGAAGGAAAGGCAGTGAGAAAGGCAGAGGGAAAGGCAGAGGGAAAGGCAGTGAGAAAGGCAGAGGGAAAGGCAGTGAGAAAGGCAGAGGGAAAGCCAATGAGAAATGCAGAGGGAAAGGCAGAGAGAAAGGCAGAAAGGCAGAGGGAAAGGCAGTGAGAAACTAAGTGAGAAAGGCAGTGAGAAAGGCAGAGAGAAAGGCAGAGGGAAAAGCATTGAGAAAGGCAGAGGGAAAGGCAGTGAGAAAGACAGAGAGAAAGGCAGAGGGAAAGTCAGAGGGAAAGGCAGTGAGAAAAGCAGAGAGAAAGGCAGTGAGAAAGGCAGAGATAAAGGCAGAGGGAAAGGCATTGAGAAAGGCAGAGGGAAAGGCTGTGAGAAAGGCAGAGAGAAAGGCAGTGAAAAAAGCAGAGAGATAGGCAGAGAGAAAGGCAGAGGGAAAGACAGTGAGAAAGGTAGAGGGAAAGGCAGAGAGAAAGGCAGAGGGAAAGACAGTGAGAAAGGCAGAGGGAAAGGCAGAGGGAAAGGCAGTGAGAAAGGCAGAAGGAAAGGCAGAGGGAAAAGCAGTGAGAAAGGCAGAGAGAAAGGCAGAGGGAAAGACAGTGAGAAAGGCAGAGGGAAAGGCAGAGGGAAAGGCAGTGAGGAAGGCAGAGGGAAAGACAGTGAGAAAGGCAGAGGGAAAGGCAGAGGGAAAGGCAGTGAGAAAGGCAGAAGGAAAGGCAGAGGGAAAGGCAGTGAGAAAGGCAATGAGAAAGGCAGAGGGAAAGGCAGTGAGAAAGACAGAGAGAAAGGCAGAGGGAAAGGCAGAGGGAAAGGCAGAGAGAAAGGCAGTGAGGAAGAAAGAGAGAAAGGCAGTGGGAAAGGCAGAGGGAAAGGCAGATAGAAAGGCAGAGGGAAAGGCAGAGGGAAAGGCAGTGGGAAAGGCAGAGAGAAAGGTGGTGAGAAAGGCAGAGGGAAAGACAGTGAGAAAGGCAGATAGAAAGGCAGTGGGAAAGGCAGTGAGAAAGGCAGAGGGAAAGGCAGAGAGAAAGGCAGAGGCAAAGGCAGTGAGAAATCAGAGGGAAAGGCAGTGAGAAAGGCAGAGGAAAAGGCAGAGGGAAAGGCAGTGAGATAGGCAGAGAGAAAGGCAGAGGGAAAGACAGTGAGAAAGGCATTGAGAAAGGCAGTGAGAAAGGCAGTGAGAAATGCAGAGGGAAAGGCAGTAAGAAAGGCAGTGAGAAAGGCAGAGGGGAGGGCAGTGAGAAAGGCAGAGGGAAAGGCAGAGAGAATGGCATGGAGAAAGACAGAGGGAAAGGCAGGGAGAAATGCAGGGTGAAAGGCAGAGGGAAATGCAGAGAGAAAGGCAATGAGAAAGGCAGATTGAAAGGCAAGGAGAAAGACTGAGGGAAAGGCAGTGAGAAATGCAGTGAGAAAGGCAGCTAGAAAGGCAGGGAGAAAGGCAGAGGGAAATGCAGAGAGAAAGACAGAGGGAAAGACAGAGGGAAAGGCAGAGGAAAAGGCAGAGGGAAAGGCAGGGAGAAAGGCAGAGTGAAAGGCAATGAGAAAGGCAGTGAGAAAGGCAGAGAGAAAGGCAGAGGGAAAGGCTGTGGGAAAGGCAGAGAGAAAGGCAGTGAGGAAGAAAGAGAGAAAGGCAGTGGGAAAGGCAGAGGGAAAGGCAGATAGAAAGGCAGAGGGAAAGGCAGAGGGAAAGGCAGTGGGAAAGGCAGAGAGAAAGGTGGTGAGAAAGGCAGAGGGAAAGACAGTGAGAAAGGCAGATAGAAAGGCAGTGGGAAAGGCAGTGAGAAAGGCAGAGGGAAAGGCAGAGAGAAAGGCAGAGGCAAAGGCAGTGAGAAATCAGAGGGAATGGCAGTGAGAAAGGCAGAGGGAAAGGCAGAGGGAAAGGCAGTGAGAAAGGCAGAGAGAAAGGCAGAGGGAAAGACAGTGAGAAAGGCAGAAGGAAAGGCAGAGGGAAAGGCAGTGAGAAAGGCAGAAGGAAAGGCAGAGGGAAAGGCAGTGAGTAAGGCAATGAGAAAGGCAGAGGGAAAGGCAGTGAGAAAGACAGAGAGAAAGGCAGAGGGAAAGGCAGAGGGAAAGACAGAGAGAAAGGCAGTGAGGAAGAAAGAGAGAAAGGCAGTGGGAAAGGCAGAGGGAAAGGCAGATAGAAAGGCAGAGGGAAAGGCAGAGGGAAAGGAAGTGGGACAGGCAGAGAGAAAGGTGGTGAGAAAGGCAGAGGGAAAGACAGTGAGAAAGGCAGATAGAAAGGCAGTGGGAAAGGCAGAGGGAAAGGCAGAGAGAAAGGCAGAGGGAAAGGCAGTGAGAAAGGCAGTGAGAAGGGCAGAGAGAAAGACAGAGGGAAAGGCAGTGAGAAAGGCAGTGAGAAGGGCAGAGAGAAAGGCAGAGCGAAAGGCAGTGAGAAAGGCAGTGAGAAAGGCAGAGAGAAAGCAGAGGGAAAGGCAGTTAGAAAGGCAGTGAGAAAGGCAGAGGGAAAGGCAGTGTGAAAGGCAGAGAGAAAGGCAGAGAGAAAGGCAGAGGGAAAGGCAGAGAGAAAGGCAGAGGAAAAGGCAGAGAGAAAGGCAGAGGGAAAGGCAGTGAGAAAGGCAGAGGGAAAGGCAGCGAGAAAGGCAGAGGGAAAGGCAGAGAGAAAGGCAGAGGGAAAGGCAGAGAGAAAGGCAGAGGGAAAGGCAGTGAGAAAGGCAGAGACAAAGGCAGAAAGAAAGGCAGTGAGAAGGGCAGAGAGAAAGACAGAGGGAAAGGCAGTGAGAAAGGCAGTGAGAAGGGCAGTGAGAAGGGCAGAAAGAAAGGCAGAGCGAAAGGCAGTGAGAAAGGCAGTGAGAAAGGCAGAGAGAAAGCAGAGGGAAAGGCAGTTAGAAAGGCAGTGAGAAAGGCAGAGGGAAAGGCAGAGGGAAAGGCAGAGGGAAAGGCATGGAGAAAGGCAGAGGGAAAAACAGAGGGAAATGCAGAGAGAAAGGCAGAGAGAAAGGCAGAGGAAAGGCAGTGAGAAAGGCAGTGAGAAATGCAGAGGGAAAGGCAGTGAGAAAGGCAGTGAGAAAGGCAGAGGGGAGGGCAGTGAGAAAGGCAGAGGGATAGGGAGTGAGAAATGCAGTGAGAAAGGCAGCTAGAAAGGCAGGGAGAAAGGCAGAGGGAAATGCAGAGAGAAAGACAGAGGGAAAGGCAGAGGGAAAGGCAGAGGAAAAGGCAGAGGGAAAGGCAGGGAGAAAGGCAGAGTGAAAGGCAATGAGAAAGGCAGTGAGAAAGGCAGAGGGGAGGGCAGTGAGAAAGGCAGAGGGAAAGGCAGAGAGAAAGGCAGAGGCAAAGGCAGTGAGAAATCAGAGGGAAAGGCAGAGAAAGGCAGAGGGAAAGGCAGAGGGAAAGGCAGTGAGAAAGGCAGAGAGAAAGGCAGAGGGAAAGACAGTGAGAAAGGCAGAGGGAAAGGCAGAGGGAAAGGCAGTGAGAAAGGCAGAAGGAAAGGCAGAGGGAAAGGCAGTGAGAAAGGCAATGAGAAAGGCAGAGGGAAAGGCAGTGAGAAAGACAGAGAGAAAGGCAGAGGGAAAGGCTGTGGGAAAGGCAGAGAGAAAGGCAGTGAGGAAGAAAGAGAGAAAGGCAGTGGGAAAGGCAGAGGGAAAGGCAGATAGAAAGGCAGAGAGAAAGGCAGAGGGAAAGGCAGTGGGAAAGGCAGAGAGAAAGGTGGTGAGAAAGGCAGAGGGAAAGACAGTGAGAAAGGCAGATAGAAAGGCAGTGGGAAAGTCAGTGAGAAATCAGAGGGAATGGCAGTGAGAAAGGCAGAGGGAAAGGCAGAGGGAAAGGCAGTGAGAAAGGCAGAGAGAAAGGCAGAGGGAAAGACAGTGAGAAAGGCAGAGGGAAAGGCAGAGGGAAAGGCAGTGAGAAAGGCAGAAGGAAAGGCAGAGGGAAAGGCAGTGAGAAAGGCAATGAGAAAGGCAGAGGGAAAGGCAGTGAGAAAGACAGAGAGAAAGGCAGAGGGAAAGGCAGAGGGAAAGACAGAGAGAAAGGCAGTGAGGAAGAAAGAGAGAAAGGCAGTGGGAAAGGCAGAGGGAAAGGCAGATAGAAAGGCAGAGGGAAAGGCAGAGGGAAAGGCAGAGAGAAAGGCAGAGGGAAAGGCAGTGAGAAAGGCAGTGAGAAGGGCAGAGAGAAAGACAGAGGGAAAGGCAGTGAGAAAGGCAGTGAGAAGGGCAGAGAGAAAGGCAGAGCGAAAGGCAGTGAGAAAGGCAGTGAGAAAGGCAGAGAGAAAGCAGAGGGAAAGGCAGTTAGAAAGGCAGTGAGAAAGGCAGAGGGAAAGGCAGTGTGAAAGGCAGAGAGAAAGGCAGAGAGAAAGGCAGAGGGAAAGGCAGAGAGAAAGGCAGAGGAAAAGGCAGAGAGAAAGGCAGAGGGAAAGGCAGTGAGAAAGGCAGAGGGAAAGGCAGAGAGAAAGGCAGAGGGAAAGGCAGAGAGAAAGACAGAGGGAAAGGCAGAGAGAAAGGCAGAGGGAAAGGCAGTGAGAAAGGCAGAGACAAAGGCAGAAAGAAAGGCAGTGAGAAGGGCAGAGAGAAAGACAGAGGGAAAGGCAGTGAGAAAGGCAGTGAGAAGAGCAGAGAGAAAGGCAGAGCGAAAGGCAGTGAGAAAGGCAGTGAGAAAGGCAGAGAGAAAGCAGAGGGAAAGGCAGTTAGAAAGGCAGTGAGAAAGGCAGAGGGAAAGGCAGAGGGAAAGGCATGGAGAAAGGCAGAGGAAAAAACAGAGGGAAATGCAGAGAGAAAGGCAGAGGAAAGGCAGTGAGAAAGGCAGTGAGAAATGCAGAGGGAAAGGCAGTGAGAAAGGCAGTGAGAAAGGCAGAGGGGAGGGCAGTGAGAAAGGCAGAGGGAAAGGCAGAGAGAATGGCATGGAGAAAGACAGAGGGAAAGGCAGGGAGAAATGCAGGGAGAAAGGCAGAGGGAAATGCAGAGAGAAAGGCAATGAGAAAGGCAGATTGAAAGGCAAGGAGAAAGGCTGAGGGATAGGCAGTGAGAAATGCAGTGAGAAAGGCAGCTAGAAAGGCAGAGAGAAGGGCAGAGGGAAAGGCAGAGGGAAAGGCAGTGAGAAAGGCAGAGAGAAATGTAGAGGGAAAGGCAGTGAGAAAGGCAGAGGGAAAGGCAGTGAGAAAGGCAGTGAGAAAGGCAGATGGAAAGAAAGAGAGAAAGGCAGAGGGAAAGGCAGTGAGAAAGATGGAGGGAAAGTCAGTGAGAAACGAAGTGAGAAAGGCAGTGAGAAAGGCAGAGAGAAAGGCAGAGGTAAAGGCAGTGAGAAAGGCAGAGACAAAGGCAGAAAGAAAGGCAGTGAGAAGGGCAGAGAGAAAGGCAGAGGGAAAGGCAGAGGGAAAGGCAGTGAGAAAGGCAGTGTGAAAGGCAGAAGGAAAGGCAGTGAGAAAGGCAGAGGGAAAGGCAGAGGGAAAGGCAGTGAGAAAGGCAGAGGGAAAGGCAGTGAGAAAGGCAGAGGGAAAGCCAATGAGAAATGCAGAGGGAAAGGCAGAGAGAAAGGCAGAAAGGCAGAGGGAAAGGCAGTGAGAAACTAAGTGAGAAAGGCAGTGAGAAAGGCAGAGAGAAAGGCAGAGGGAAAAGCATTGAGAAAGGCAGAGGGAAAGGCAGTGAGAAAGACAGAGAGAAAGGCAGAGGGAAAGTCAGAGGGAAAGGCAGTGAGAAAAGCAGAGAGAAAGGCAGTGAGAAAGGCAGAGATAAAGGCAGAGGGAAAGGCATTGAGAAAGGCAGAGGGAAAGGCAGTGAGAAAGGCAGAGAGAAAGGCAGTGAAAAAAGCAGAGAGATAGGCAGAGAGAAAGGCAGAGGGAAAGACAGTGAGAAAGGCAGAGGGAAAGGCAGAGAGAAAGGCAGAGGGAAAGACAGTGAGAAAGGCAGAGGGAAAGGCAGAGGGAAAGGCAGTGAGAAAGGCAGAAGGAAAGGCAGAGGGAAAAGCAGTGAGAAAGGCAGAGAGAAAGGCAGAGGGAAAGACAGTGAGAAAGGCAGAGGGAAAGGCAGAGGGAAAGGCAGTGAGGAAGGCAGAGGGAAAGACAGTGAGAAAGGCAGAGGGAAAGGCAGAGGGAAAGGCAGTGAGAAAGGCAGAGACAAAGGCAGAGAGAAAGGCAGAGGGAAAGGCAGTGAGAAAGGCAGAGGTAAAGGCAATGAGAAGGGCCGAGAGAAAGGCAGAGGGAAAGGCAGATACAAAGGCAGAGGGAAAGGCAGAGGGAAAGGCAGTGAGAAAGGCAGAGAGAAAGGCAGAGGGAAAGGCAGTTAGAAAGGCAGTGAGAAAGGCAGAGGCAAAGGCAGAGGGAAAGGCAGAGGGAAAGGCATGGAGAAAGGCAGAGGGAAAAACAGAGAGAAAGGCAGAGGAAAGGCAGTGAGAAAGGCAGTGAGAAATGCAGAGGGAAAGGCAGTGAGAAAGGCAGTGAGAAAGGCAGAGGGGAGGGCAGTGAGAAAGGCAGAGGGAAAGGCAGAGAGAATGGCATGGAGAAAGACAGAGGGAAAGGCAGGGAGAAATGCAGGGTGAAAGGCAGAGGGAAATGCAGAGAGAAAGGCAATGAGAAAGGCAGATTGAAAGGCAAGGAGAAAGGCTGAGGGAAAGGCAGTGAGAAATGCAGTGAGAAAGGCAGCTAGAAAGGCAGGGAGAAAGGCAGAGGGAAATGCAGAGAGAAAGACAGAGGGAAAGACAGAGGGAAAGGCAGAGGAAAAGGCAGAGGGAAAGGCAGGGAGAAAGGCAGAGTGAAAGGCAATGAGAAAGGCAGTGAGAAAGGCAGAGAGAAAGGCAGAGGGAAAGGCTGTGGGAAAGGCAGAGAGAAAGGCAGTGAGGAAGAAAGAGAGAAAGGCAGTGGGAAAGGCAGAGGGAAAGGCAGATAGAAAGGCAGAGGGAAAGGCAGAGGGAAAGGCAGTGGGAAAGGCAGAGAGAAAGGTGGTGAGAAAGGCAGAGGGAAAGACAGTGAGAAAGGCAGATAGAAAGGCAGTGGGAAAGGCAGTGAGAAAGGCAGAGGGAAAGGCAGAGAGAAAGGCAGAGGCAAAGGCAGTGAGAAATCAGAGGGAATGGCAGTGAGAAAGGCAGAGGGAAAGGCAGAGGGAAAGGCAGTGAGAAAGGCAGAGAGAAAGGCAGAGGGAAAGACAGTGAGAAAGGCAGAAGGAAAGGCAGAGGGAAAGGCAGTGAGAAAGGCAGAAGGAAAGGCAGAGGGAAAGGCAGTGAGTAAGGCAATGAGAAAGGCAGAGGGAAAGGCAGTGAGAAAGACAGAGAGAAAGGCAGAGGGAAAGGCAGAGGGAAAGACAGAGAGAAAGGCAGTGAGGAAGAAAGAGAGAAAGGCAGTGGGAAAGGCAGAGGGAAAGGCAGATAGAAAGGCAGAGGGAAAGGCAGAGGGAAAGGAAGTGGGACAGGCAGAGAGAAAGGTGGTGAGAAAGGCAGAGGGAAAGACAGTGAGAAAGGCAGATAGAAAGGCAGTGGGAAAGGCAGAGGGAAAGGCAGAGAGAAAGGCAGAGGGAAAGGCAGTGAGAAAGGCAGTGAGAAGGGCAGAGAGAAAGACAGAGGGAAAGGCAGTGAGAAAGGCAGTGAGAAGGGCAGAGAGAAAGGCAGAGCGAAAGGCAGTGAGAAAGGCAGTGAGAAAGGCAGAGAGAAAGCAGAGGGAAAGGCAGTTAGAAAGGCAGTGAGAAAGGCAGAGGGAAAGGCAGTGTGAAAGGCAGAGAGAAAGGCAGAGAGAAAGGCAGAGGGAAAGGCAGAGAGAAAGGCAGAGGAAAAGGCAGAGAGAAAGGCAGAGGGAAAGGCAGTGAGAAAGGCAGAGGGAAAGGCAGCGAGAAAGGCAGAGGGAAAGGCAGAGAGAAAGGCAGAGGGAAAGGCAGAGAGAAAGGCAGAGGGAAAGGCAGTGAGAAAGGCAGAGACAAAGGCAGAAAGAAAGGCAGTGAGAAGGGCAGAGAGAAAGACAGAGGGAAAGGCAGTGAGAAAGGCAGTGAGAAGGGCAGTGAGAAGGGCAGAAAGAAAGGCAGAGCGAAAGGCAGTGAGAAAGGCAGTGAGAAAGGCAGAGAGAAAGCAGAGGGAAAGGCAGTTAGAAAGGCAGTGAGAAAGGCAGAGGGAAAGGCAGAGGGAAAGGCAGAGGGAAAGGCATGGAGAAAGGCAGAGGGAAAAACAGAGGGAAATGCAGAGAGAAAGGCAGAGAGAAAGGCAGAGGAAAGGCAGTGAGAAAGGCAGTGAGAAATGCAGAGGGAAAGGCAGTGAGAAAGGCAGTGAGAAAGGCAGAGGGGAGGGCAGTGAGAAAGGCAGAGGGATAGGGAGTGAGAAATGCAGTGAGAAAGGCAGCTAGAAAGGCAGGGAGAAAGGCAGAGGGAAATGCAGAGAGAAAGACAGAGGGAAAGGCAGAGGGAAAGGCAGAGGAAAAGGCAGAGGGAAAGGCAGGGAGAAAGGCAGAGTGAAAGGCAATGAGAAAGGCAGTGAGAAAGGCAGAGGGGAGGGCAGTGAGAAAGGCAGAGGGAAAGGCAGAGAGAAAGGCAGAGGCAAAGGCAGTGAGAAATCAGAGGGAAAGGCAGAGAAAGGCAGAGGGAAAGGCAGAGGGAAAGGCAGTGAGAAAGGCAGAGAGAAAGGCAGAGGGAAAGACAGTGAGAAAGGCAGAGGGAAAGGCAGAGGGAAAGGCAGTGAGAAAGGCAGAAGGAAAGGCAGAGGGAAAGGCAGTGAGAAAGGCAATGAGAAAGGCAGAGGGAAAGGCAGTGAGAAAGACAGAGAGAAAGGCAGAGGGAAAGGCTGTGGGAAAGGCAGAGAGAAAGGCAGTGAGGAAGAAAGAGAGAAAGGCAGTGGGAAAGGCAGAGGGAAAGGCAGATAGAAAGGCAGAGAGAAAGGCAGAGGGAAAGGCAGTGGGAAAGGCAGAGAGAAAGGTGGTGAGAAAGGCAGAGGGAAAGACAGTGAGAAAGGCAGATAGAAAGGCAGTGGGAAAGTCAGTGAGAAATCAGAGGGAATGGCAGTGAGAAAGGCAGAGGGAAAGGCAGAGGGAAAGGCAGTGAGAAAGGCAGAGAGAAAGGCAGAGGGAAAGACAGTGAGAAAGGCAGAGGGAAAGGCAGAGGGAAAGGCAGTGAGAAAGGCAGAAGGAAAGGCAGAGGGAAAGGCAGTGAGAAAGGCAATGAGAAAGGCAGAGGGAAAGGCAGTGAGAAAGACAGAGAGAAAGGCAGAGGGAAAGGCAGAGGGAAAGACAGAGAGAAAGGCAGTGAGGAAGAAAGAGAGAAAGGCAGTGGGAAAGGCAGAGGGAAAGGCAGATAGAAAGGCAGAGGGAAAGGCAGAGGGAAAGGCAGAGAGAAAGGCAGAGGGAAAGGCAGTGAGAAAGGCAGTGAGAAGGGCAGAGAGAAAGACAGAGGGAAAGGCAGTGAGAAAGGCAGTGAGAAGGGCAGAGAGAAAGGCAGAGCGAAAGGCAGTGAGAAAGGCAGTGAGAAAGGCAGAGAGAAAGCAGAGGGAAAGGCAGTTAGAAAGGCAGTGAGAAAGGCAGAGGGAAAGGCAGTGTGAA
The DNA here is from genome assembly GCF_044704955.1 of Pristiophorus japonicus. Lineage (NCBI taxonomy): Eukaryota > Metazoa > Chordata > Chondrichthyes > Pristiophoridae > Pristiophorus > Pristiophorus japonicus. The sequence continues at coordinate 158,052,324 of NC_091986.1, forward strand.
AGGCAGAGAGAAAGGCAGAGAGAAAGGCAGAGGGAAAGGCAGAGAGAAAGGCAGAGGAAAAGGCAGAGAGAAAGGCAGAGGGAAAGGCAGTGAGAAAGGCAGAGGGAAAGGCAGAGAGAAAGGCAGAGGGAAAGGCAGAGAGAAAGACAGAGGGAAAGGCAGAGAGAAAGGCAGAGGGAAAGGCAGTGAGAAAGGCAGAGACAAAGGCAGAAAGAAAGGCAGTGAGAAGGGCAGAGAGAAAGACAGAGGGAAAGGCAGTGAGAAAGGCAGTGAGAAGAGCAGAGAGAAAGGCAGAGCGAAAGGCAGTGAGAAAGGCAGTGAGAAAGGCAGAGAGAAAGCAGAGGGAAAGGCAGTTAGAAAGGCAGTGAGAAAGGCAGAGGGAAAGGCAGAGGGAAAGGCATGGAGAAAGGCAGAGGAAAAAACAGAGGGAAATGCAGAGAGAAAGGCAGAGGAAAGGCAGTGAGAAAGGCAGTGAGAAATGCAGAGGGAAAGGCAGTGAGAAAGGCAGTGAGAAAGGCAGAGGGGAGGGCAGTGAGAAAGGCAGAGGGAAAGGCAGAGAGAATGGCATGGAGAAAGACAGAGGGAAAGGCAGGGAGAAATGCAGGGAGAAAGGCAGAGGGAAATGCAGAGAGAAAGGCAATGAGAAAGGCAGATTGAAAGGCAAGGAGAAAGGCTGAGGGATAGGCAGTGAGAAATGCAGTGAGAAAGGCAGCTAGAAAGGCAGAGAGAAGGGCAGAGGGAAAGGCAGAGGGAAAGGCAGTGAGAAAGGCAGAGAGAAATGTAGAGGGAAAGGCAGTGAGAAAGGCAGAGGGAAAGGCAGTGAGAAAGGCAGTGAGAAAGGCAGATGGAAAGAAAGAGAGAAAGGCAGAGGGAAAGGCAGTGAGAAAGATGGAGGGAAAGTCAGTGAGAAACGAAGTGAGAAAGGCAGTGAGAAAGGCAGAGAGAAAGGCAGAGGTAAAGGCAGTGAGAAAGGCAGAGACAAAGGCAGAAAGAAAGGCAGTGAGAAGGGCAGAGAGAAAGGCAGAGGGAAAGGCAGAGGGAAAGGCAGTGAGAAAGGCAGTGTGAAAGGCAGAAGGAAAGGCAGTGAGAAAGGCAGAGGGAAAGGCAGAGGGAAAGGCAGTGAGAAAGGCAGAGGGAAAGGCAGTGAGAAAGGCAGAGGGAAAGCCAATGAGAAATGCAGAGGGAAAGGCAGAGAGAAAGGCAGAAAGGCAGAGGGAAAGGCAGTGAGAAACTAAGTGAGAAAGGCAGTGAGAAAGGCAGAGAGAAAGGCAGAGGGAAAAGCATTGAGAAAGGCAGAGGGAAAGGCAGTGAGAAAGACAGAGAGAAAGGCAGAGGGAAAGTCAGAGGGAAAGGCAGTGAGAAAAGCAGAGAGAAAGGCAGTGAGAAAGGCAGAGATAAAGGCAGAGGGAAAGGCATTGAGAAAGGCAGAGGGAAAGGCAGTGAGAAAGGCAGAGAGAAAGGCAGTGAAAAAAGCAGAGAGATAGGCAGAGAGAAAGGCAGAGGGAAAGACAGTGAGAAAGGCAGAGGGAAAGGCAGAGAGAAAGGCAGAGGGAAAGACAGTGAGAAAGGCAGAGGGAAAGGCAGAGGGAAAGGCAGTGAGAAAGGCAGAAGGAAAGGCAGAGGGAAAAGCAGTGAGAAAGGCAGAGAGAAAGGCAGAGGGAAAGACAGTGAGAAAGGCAGAGGGAAAGGCAGAGGGAAAGGCAGTGAGGAAGGCAGAGGGAAAGACAGTGCGAAAGGCAGAGGGAAAGGCAGAGGGAAAGGCAGTGAGAAAGGCAGAGACAAAGGCAGAGAGAAAGGCAGAGGGAAAGGCAGTGAGAAAGGCAGAGGTAAAGGCAATGAGAAGGGCCGAGAGAAAGGCAGAGGGAAAGGCAGATACAAAGGCAGAGGGAAAGGCAGAGGGAAAGGCAGTGAGAAAGGCAGAGAGAAAGGCAGAGGGAAAGGCAGTTAGAAAGGCAGTGAGAAAGGCAGAGGCAAAGGCAGAGGGAAAGGCAGAGGGAAAGGCATGGAGAAAGGCAGAGGGAAAAACAGAGAGAAAGGCAGAGGAAAGGCAGTGAGAAAGGCAGTGAGAAATGCAGAGGGAAAGGCAGTGAGAAAGGCAGTGAGAAAGGCAGAGGGGAGGGCAGTGAGAAAGGCAGAGGGAAAGGCAGAGAGAATGGCATGGAGAAAGACAGAGGGAAAGGCAGGGAGAAATGCAGGGTGAAAGGCAGAGGGAAATGCAGAGAGAAAGGCAATGAGAAAGGCAGATTGAAAGGCAAGGAGAAAGGCTGAGGGAAAGGCAGTGAGAAATGCAGTGAGAAAGGCAGCTAGAAAGGCAGGGAGAAAGGCAGAGGGAAATGCAGAGAGAAAGACAGAGGGAAAGACAGAGGGAAAGGCAGAGGAAAAGGCAGAGGGAAAGGCAGGGAGAAAGGCAGAGTGAAAGGCAATGAGAAAGGCAGTGAGAAAGGCAGAGGGACAGGCAGAGGGAAAGGCAGTGAGAAAGCAAGAGAGAAAGGCAGAGGGAAAGGCAGTGAGAAAGGCAGAGGTAAAGGCAGAGGGAAAGGCAGTGAGTAAGGCAGTGAGAAAGGCAAAGGGAAAGGCAGAGAGAAAGGCAGAGGGAAAGGCAGTGAGAAAGATGGAGGGAAAGTCAGTGAGAAACGAAGTGAGAAAGGCAGTGAGAAAGGCAGAGAGAAAGGCATTGTGAAAGGCAGAGGGAAAGGCAGTGAGAACGACAGAGAGAAAGGCAGAGGGAAAGTCAGAGGGAAAGGCACTGAGAAAGGCAGTGAAAAAAGCAGAGAGATAGGCAGAGAGAAAGGCAGAGGGAAAGACAGTGAGAAAGGCAGAGAGAAAGGCAGAGGCAAAGGCAGTGAGAAATCAGAGGGAAAGACAGTGAGAAAGGCAGAGGGAAAGGCAGTGAGAAAGGCAGAGGGAAAGGCAGTGAAAGGCAGACGGAAAGGCATTGTGAAAGGCAGAGGGAAAGGCAGTGAGAACGACAGAGAGAAAGGCAGAGGGAAAGTCAGAGGGAAAGGCACTGAGAAAGGCAGTGAAAAAAGCAGAGAGATAGGCAGAGAGAAAGGCAGAGGGAAAGACAGTGAGAAAGGCAGAGAGAAAGGCAGAGGCAAAGGCAGTGAGAAATCAGAGGGAAAGACAGTGAGAAAGGCAGAGGGAAAGGCAGTGAGAAAGGCAGAGGGAAAGGCAGTGTGAAAGGCAGACGGAAAGGCAGTGAGAAAGTCAAAGGGAAAGGCAGTGAGAAAGGCAGAGGGAAAGGCAGTGAGAAAGACAGAGGGAAAGGCAGAGAGAAAGGCAGAAAGGCAGAGGGAAAGGCAGTGAGAAACGAAGTGAGAAAGGCAGTAAGAAATGCAGTGAGAAAGGCAGAGGGAAAGGCAGTGAGAAAGGCAGTGAGAAAGGCAGTGAGAAAGGCAGAGGGAAACACAATGAGAAAGGCAGAGGGAACGGCAGAGAGAAAGGCGGAGAAAATGGCAGAGGGAAAGGCAGAGAGAAAGGCAGTGAGAAAGGCGGTGAGTAAAGCAGAGAGGAAGGCAGAGGGAAAGGCAGTGAGAAAGGCAGTGAGAAAGGCAGGGAATAAGGCAGTGACAAATGCAGAGGGAAAGGCAGAGAGAAAGGCAATGAGAAAGGCAGAGGGAAAGGCAGTGAGTAAGGCAGAGAGAAAGTCAGGGAGAAAGGCAGAGAAAAAGGCTGTGAGAAAGGCAGAGGGAAAGGCAGGGAGAAAGGCAGAGAGAAAGGCAGAGGGAAAGGCAGAGGGAAAGGCAGAGGGAATGGCAGAGGGAAAGGCAGAGAGAAAGGCAGAGAGAAAGGCAGGGAGAAAGGCAGAGAGAAAGGCAGAGATAAAGGCAGGGAGAAAGGCAGAGAGAAAGGCAGAGGGAAAGGCAGTGAGAAAGGCAGAGAGAAAGGCAGAGGGAAAGGCAGCGAGAAAGGCAGAGGTAAAGGCAAAGAGAAAGGCAGAGGCAAAGGCAGTGAGAAGGGCCGTGAGAAAGGCAGAGGGAAAGGCAGATACAAAGGCAGAAAAAGACAGAGAGAAAGGCAGAGAGAAAGGCAGAGGGAAAGGCAGTTAGAAAGGCAGTGAGAAAGGCAGAGGGAAAGGCAGAGGGAAAGGCAGAGGGAAATGCATGGAGAAAGGCAGAGGGAAATACAGAGGGAAAGGCAGAGAGAAAAGCAGAGAGAAAGGCAGAGAGAAAGGCAGAGGAAAGGCAGTGAGAAAGGCAGTGAGAAATGCAGAGGGAAAGGCAGTGAGAAAGGCAGTGAGAAAGGCAGTGAGAAAGACAGAGGGAAAGGCAAGGAGAAATGCAGGGAGAAAGGCAATGGGAAAGGCAGAGAGAAAGGCAGCGAGAAAGGCAGGGAGAAAGGCAAGGAGAAAGGCAGAGGGAAAGGAGGGAGAAAGGCAGGGAGAAAGGCAGAGAGAAAGGCAGAGATCAAAGGCTGAGGGAAAGACAGTGAGAAAGGCAGTGAGAAAGGCAGATGGAAAGGCAGTGAAAAAGGCAGAGGGAAAGGCAGTGAGAAAGGCACAGGGAAAGGCAGTGAGAAAGGCACAGGGAAAGGCAGTGAGAAAGGCTCAGGGAAAGGCAGTGAGAAAGGCACGGGGAAAGGCAGTGAGAAAGGCAGAGGGAAAGGCAGTGAGAAAGGCAGATGGAAAGGCAGTGAAAAAGGCAGAGGGAAAGGCAGTGAGAAAGGCACAGGGAAAGGCAGTGAGAAAGGCACAGGGAAAGGCAGTGAGAAAGGCTCAGGGAAAGGCAGTGAGAAAGGCACGGGGAAAGGCAGTGAGAAAGGCAGAGGGAAAGGCAGTGAGAAAGGCTCAGGGAAAGGCAGTGAGAAAGGCAGAGGGAAAGGCAGTGAGAAAGGCAGAGGGAAAGGAGGGAGAAAGGCAGGGAGAAAGGCAGAGGGAAAAACAGAGGGATAGGCAGAGAGAAAGGCAGAGAGAAAGGCAGAGAGAAAGGCAGAGGAAAGGCAGTGAGAAAGGCAGTGAGAAATGCAGAGGGTAAGGCAGTGAGAAAGGCAGTGAGAAAGGCAGAGGGGAAGGCAGTGAGAAAGGCAGAGGGAAAGGCAGGGAGAATGGCATGGAGAAAGACAGAGGGAAAGGCAGGGAGAAATGCAGGGAGAAAGGCAGATGGAAATGCAGAGAGAAAGGCAATGAGAAAGGCAGAGAGAAAGGCAAGGAGAAAGGCTAAGGGACAGGCAGTGAGAAAGGCAGTGAGAAAGGCAGGGAGAAAGGCAGGGAGAAAGGCAGAGGGAAATGCAGAGAGAAAGGCAGAGGGAAAGGCAGAGGGAAAGGCAGCAAGAAAGGCAGGGAGAAAGGCAAGGAGAAAGGCAGAGGGAAAGGCAGAGAGAAAGGCAGAGGGAAAGGCAGTGAAAAAGGCAGAGGGAAAGGCAGTGAGAAAGGCAGTGAGAAAGGCAGAGGGAAAGGCAGTGAGAAAGGCAGAGAGAAAGGCAGAGGGAAAGGCAGTGAGAAAGGCAGATGGAAAGGCACTGAAAAAGGCAGAGGGAAAGGCAGTGAGAAAGGCAGAGGGAAAGGCAGTGAGAAAGGCACAGGGAAAGGCAGTGAGAAAAGCAGAGGGAAAGGCAGTGAGAAAGGCTCAGGGAAAGGCAGTGAGAAAGACACAGGGAAAGGCAGTGAGAAAGGCAGAGGGAAAGGCAGTGAGAAAGGCTCAGGGAAAGGCAATGAGAAAGGCAGAGGGAAAGGCAGAGGGAAAGGCAGAGGGAAAGGCAGTGAGAAAGGCAGTGCGAAAGGTCGTGAGAAAAGCAGAGAGAAATCCGGAGGGCAAGGCAGTGAGAAAGGCAGTGAGAAGGGCAGAGAGAAAGGCAGAGAGAAAGGCAGGGAGAAAGGCAGAAGGAAAGGCAGTGCGAAAGGCAGTGAGAAGTGCAGAGAGAAAGGCAGAGAGAAAGGCAGAGGGAAAGGCAGAGGAAAAGGCAGAGGGAAAGGCATGGAGAAAGGCAGGGGGAAAAACAGAGGGATAGGCAGAGAGAAAGGCAGAGAGAATGGCAGAGAGAAAGGCAGAGGAAAGGCAGTGAGAAATGCAGAGGGTAAGGCAGTGAGAAAGGCAGTGAGAAAGGCAGAGGGGAAGGCAGTGAGAAAGGCAGAGGGAAAGGCAGGGAGAATGGCATGGAGAAAGACAGAGGGAAAGGCAGGGAGAAATGCAGGGAGAAAGGCAGATGGAAATGCAGAGAGAAAGGCAATGAGAAAGGCAGAGAGAAAGGCAAGGAGAAAGGCTGAGGGAAAGGCAGTGAGAAAGGCAGTGAGAAAGGCAGTGAGAAAGGCAGGGAGAAAGGCAGAGGGAAATGCAGAGAAAAAGGCAGAGAGAAAGGCAGAGGGAAAGGCAGCAAGAAAGGCAGAGAGAAAGGCAAGGAGAAAGGCAGAGGAAAAGGCATTGAAAAAGGCAGAGGGAAAGGCAGTGAGAAAGGCAGTGAGAAAGGCAGAGGGAAAGGCAGTGAGAAAGGCAGAGAGAAAGGCAGAGGGAAAGGCAGTGAGAAAGGCAGATGGAAAGGCAGTGAAAAAGGCAGAGGGAAAGGCAGTGAGAAAGGCAGAGGGAAAGGCAGTGAGAAAGGCAGTGAGAAAGGCAGAGGGAAAGGCAGTGAGAAAGGCTCAGGGAAAGGCAGTGAGAAAGGCACAGGGAAAGGCAGTGAGAAAGGCAGAGGGAAAGGCAGTGAGAAAGGCTCAGGGAAAGGCAGTGAGAAAGGCACAGGGAAAGGCAGTGAGAAAGGCAGAGGGAAAGGCAGTGAGATAGGCTCAGGGAAAGGCAATGAGAAAGGCAGAGGGAAAGGCAGAGGGAAAGGCAGAGGGAAAGGCAGTGAGAAAGGCAGAGGGAAAGGCAGAGGGAAAGGCACTGAGAAAGGCAGTGAGAAAGGTCGTGAGAAAAGCAGAGAGAAATCCGGAGGGCAAGGCAGTGAGAAAGGCAGTGAGAAGGGCAGAGAGAAAGGCAGAGAGAAAGGCAGGGAGAAAGGCAGTGAGAAAGGCAGCGACACAGGCGGAGGGAAAGCCAGAGAGAAAGGCAGTGAGAAAGGCAGAGGGAAAGGCAGTGAGAAAGGCAGAGGTAAAGGCAAAGAGAAAGGCAGAGGCAAAGGCAATGAGAAGGGCCGTGAGAAAGGCAGAGGGAAAGGCAGATACAAAGGCAGAGGGAAAGACAGAGAGAAAGGCAGAGAGAAAGGCAGAGAGAAAGGCAGTGAGAAAGGCAGAGAGAAAGGCAGAGGGAAAGGCAGAGGGAAAGGCAGAGGGAAAGGCATGGAGAAAGGCAGAGGGAAAAACAGAGGGAAAGGCAGAGAGAAAGGCAGAGAGAAAGGCAGAGGAAAGGCAGTGAGAAAGGCAGTGAGAAAGGCAGTGAGAAAGGCAGAGGGAAAGGCAGAGGGAAAGGCAGAGGGAAAGGCAGTGAGAAAGGCAGCGAGAAAGTCAGAGGGAAAGGCAGTGAGAAGGGCAGAGAGAAAGGCAGAGAGAAAGGCAGAGGGAAAGACAGAGGGAAAGGCAGTGAGAAAGGCAGAGGGAAAGGCAGAGGGAAAGGCAGTGAGAAAGGCAGAGAGAAAGGCAGAGAGAAAGGCAGTGAGAAAGGCAGAGAGAAAGGCAGAGGGAAAGACAGAGAGAAAGACAGAGAGAAAGGCAGTGAGAAAGGCAGAGAGAAAGGCAGAGGGAAAGGCAGAGAGAAAGGCAGTGAGAAGTGCAGAGAGAAAGGCAGAGAGAAAGGCAGGGAGAAAGGCAGTGAGAAAGGCAGTGAGAAAAGCACAGGCAAAGGCAGAGGGAAAGGCAGAGGGAAAGGCAGTAAGAAAGGCAGTGAGAAAGGCAGAGGGAAAGGCAGTGAGAAAGGCAGTGAGAAAGGCAGAGGGAAAGGCAGAGAGAAAGGCAGAGAGAAAGACAGAGAGAAAGGCAGAGGGAAAGGCAGTGAGAAAGGCAGAGAGAAATGCAGAGGGAAAGGCAGTGAGAAAGGCAGAGGGAAAGGCAGTGAGAAAGGTAGTGAGAAAGGCAGATGGAAAGGCAGTGAGAAACGAAGTGAGAAAGGCAGTAAGAAATGCAGTGAGAAAGGCAGAGGGAAAGGCAGTGAGAAAGGCAGTGAGAAAGGCAGTGAGAAAAGCAGAGGGAAAGGCAGTGAGAAAGGCAGAGGGAAAGGCAGAGAGAAAGGCGGAGAGAATGGCAGAGGGAAAGGCAGAGAGAAAGGCAGTGAGAAAGGCGGTGAGTAAAGCAGAGAGGAAGGCAGAGGGAAAGGCAGTGAGAAAGGCAGTGAGAAAGGCAGGGAATAAGGCAGTGACAAATGCAGAGGGAAAGGCAGAGAGAAAGGCAGTGAGAAAGGCAGAGACAAAGGCAGTGAGTAAGCCAGAGAGAAAGTCAGGGAGAAAGGCAGAGAAAAAGGCTGTGAGAAAGGCAGATGGAAAGGCAGGGAGAAAGGCAGAGAGAAAGGCAGAGGGAAAGGCAGAGGGAAAGGCAGAGAGAAAGGCAGAGGGAAAGGCAGAGGGAAAGGCAGAGGGAAAGGCAGTGAGAAAGGCAGTGAGAAAGGCCGGGAGAAAAGCAGGGAGAAAGGCAGTGAGAAATGCAGGCGGAAAGGCAGAGAGAAAGGCAGTGAGAAAGGCATAGAGAATGGTAGGGAGAAAGCCAGAGGGAAAGGCAGTGAAAAAGGCAGTGAGAAGGGCAGAGAGAAAGGCAGAGATAAAGGCAGGGAGAAAGGCAGTGAGAAAGGCAGTGAGAAAGGCAGAGAGAAAGGCAGGGAGAAAGACAGAGGGAAAGACAGTGAGAAAGGCAGTGAGAAAGGCAGCGAGAAAGGCAGAGCGAAAGGGAGTGAGAAAGGCAGTGAGAAAGGCAGAGAGAAAGGCAGAGGGAAAGGCAGAGGGAAAGGCAATGAGAAAGGCAGCGAGAAAGGCAGAGGGAAAGGAAGTGAGAAAGGCAGAGGGAAAGGCTGTAAGAAAGGCAGTGAGAAAGGCAGAGGGAAAGGCAGAGAGTAAGGCGGAGAGAATGGCAGAGAGAAAGGAAGAGGGAAAGGCGGAGAGAAAGACAGAGAGAAAGGCAGAGAGAAAGGCAGAGAAAAAGGCAGAAGGAAAGGCAGAGGGAAAGGCAGTGAGAAAGGCAGAGGGAAAGGCAGTGAGAAAGGCAGAGGGAAAGGCAGTGAGATAGGCTCAGGAAAAGGCTGTGAGAAAGGCAGAGGGAAAGGCAGAGGGAAAGGCAGTGAGAAAGGCAGAGGGAAAGGCAGTGAGAAAGGCAGAGAGAAATTCAGAGGGAAAGGCAGTGAGAAAGGCAGTGAGAAGGGCAGAGAGAAAGGCAGAGAGAAAGGCAGAGAGAAAGGCAGAGGGAAAGGCAGTTAGAAAGGCAGTGAGAAAGGAAGAGGGAAAGGCAGAGGGAAAGGCAGAGGGAAAGGCATGGAGAAAGGCAGAGGGAAAAACAGAGGGAAAGGCAGAGAGAAAGGCAGAGAGAAAGGCAGAGGAAAGGCAGTGAGAAAGGCAGTGAGAAAGGCAGTGAGAAAGGCAGAGGGAAAGGCAGAGGGAAAGGCAGAGGGAAAGGCAGTGAGAAAGGCAGAGGGAAAGACAGAGGGAAAGGCAGCGAGAAAGGCAGAGAGAAAGGCAGAGGGAAAGGCAGTGAGAAAGGCAGAGAGAAAGGCAGAGGGAAAGGCAGTGAGAAAGGCAGAGAGAAAGGCAGAGGGAAAGACAGAGAGAAAGACAGAGAGAAAGGCAGTGAGAAAGGCAGAGAGAAAGGCAGAGGGAAAGGCAGAGAGAAAGGCAGTGAGAAGTGCAGAGAGAAAGGCAGAGAGAAAGGCAGGGAGAAAGGCAGTGAGAAAGGCAGTGAGAAAGGCACAGGCAAAGGCAGAGGGAAAGGCAGAGGGAAAGACAGTAAGAAAGGCAGTGAGAAAGGCAGAGGGAAAGGCAGTGAGAAAGGCAGTGAGAAAGGCAGAGGGAAAGGCAGAGAGAAAGGCAGAGAGAAAGACAGAGAGAAAGGCAGAGGGAAAGGCAGTGAGAAAGGCAGAGGGAAAGGCAGTGAGAAAGGTAGTGAGAAAGGCAGATGGAAAGGCAGTGAGAAACGAAGTGAGAAAGGCAGTAAGAAATGCAGCGAGAAAGGCAGAGAGAAAGGCAGAGGGAAAGGCAGTGAGAAAGGCAGAGAGAAAGGCAGAGGGAAAGGCAGTGAGAAAGGCAGAGAGAAAGGCAGAGGGAAAGACAGAGAGAAAGACAGAGAGAAAGGCAGTGAGAAAGGCAGAGAGAAAGGCAGAGGGAAAGGCAGAGAGAAAGGCAGTGAGAAGTGCAGAGAGAAAGGCAGAGAGAAAGGCAGGGAGAAAGGCAGTGAGAAAGGCAGTGAGAAAGGCACAGGCAAAGGCAGAGGGAAAGGCAGAGGGAAAGACAGTAAGAAAGGCAGTGAGAAAGGCAGAGGGAAAGGCAGTGAGAAAGGCAGTGAGAAAGGCAGAGGGAAAGGCAGAGAGAAAGGCAGAGAGAAAGACAGAGAGAAAGGCAGAGGGTAAGGCAGTGAGAAAGGCAGAGAGAAATGCAGAGGGAAAGGCAGTGAGAAAGGCAGAGGGAAAGGCAGTGAGAAAGGTAGTGAGAAAGGCAGATGGAAAGGCAGTGAGAAACGAAGTGAGAAAGGCAGTAAGAAATGCAGTGAGAAAGGCAGAGGGAAAGGCAGTGAGAAAGGCAGTGAGAAAGGCAGTGAGAAAAGCAGAGGGAAAGGCAGTGAGAAAGGCAGAGGGAAAGGCAGAGAGAAAGGCGGAGAGAATGGCAGAGGGAAAGGCAGAGCGAAAGGCAGTGAGAAAGGCGGTGAGTAAAGCAGAGAGGAAGGCAGAGGGAAAGGCAGTGAGAAAGGCAGTGAGAAAGGCAGGGAATAAGGCAGTGACAAATGCAGAGGGAAAGGCAGAGAGAAAGGCAGTGAGAAAGGCAGAGACAAAGGCAGTGAGTAAGGCAGAGAGAAAGTCAGGGAGAAAGGCAGAGAAAAAGGCTGTGAGAAAGGCAGATGGAAAGGCAGGGAGAAAGGCAGAGAGAAAGGCAGAGGGAAAGGCAGAGGGAAAGGCAGAGAGAAAGGCAGAGGGAAAGGCAGAGGGAAAGGCAGAGGGAAAGGCAGTGAAAAAGGCAGTGAGAAAGGCCGGGAGAAAAGCAGGGAGAAAGGCAGTGAGAAATGCAGACGGAAAGGCAGAGAGAAAGGCAGTGAGAAAGGCATAGAGAATGGTAGGGAGAAAGCCAGAGGGAAAGGCAGTGAGAAAGGCAGAGGGAAAGGCAGTTAGAAAGGCAGTGAGAAAGGAAGAGGGAAAGGCAGAGGGAAAGGCAGAGGGAAAGGCATGGAGAAAGGCAGAGGGAAAAACAGAGGGAAAGGCAGAGAGAAAGGCAGAGAGAAAGGCAGAGGAAAGGCAGTGAGAAAGGCAGTGAGAAAGGCAGTGAGAAAGGCAGAGGGAAAGGCAGAGGGAAAGGCAGAGGGAAAGGCAGTGAGAAAGGCAGCGAGAAAGTCAGAGGGAAAGGCAGTGAGAAGGGCAGAGAGAAAGGCAGAGAGAAAGGCAGAGGGAAAGGCAGAGGGAAAGGCAGTGAGAAAGGCAGAGAGAAAGGCAGAGGGAAAGGCAGTGAGAAAGGCAGAGAGAAAGGCAGAGGGAAAGGCAGTGAGAAAGGCAGAGAGAAAGGCAGAGGGAAAGACAGAGAGAAAGACAGAGAGAAAGGCAGTGAGAAAGGCAGAGAGAAAGGCAGAGGGAAAGGCAGAGAGAAAGGCAGTGAGAAGTGCAGAGAGAAAGGCAGAGAGAAAGGCAGGGAGAAAGGCAGTGAGAAAGGCAGTGAGAAAGGCACAGGCAAAGGCAGAGGGAAAGGCAGAGGGAAAGGCAGTAAGAAAGGCAGTGAGATAGGCAGAGGGAAAGGCAGTGAGAAAGGCAGTGAGAAAGGCAGAGGGAAAGGCAGAGAGAAAGGCAGAGAGAAAGACAGAGAGAAAGGCAGAGGGAAAGGCAGTGAGAAAGGCAGAGAGAAATGCAGAGGGAAAGGCAGTGAGAAAGGCAGAGGGAAAGGCAGTGAGAAAGGTAGTGAGAAAGGCAGATGGAAAGGCAGTGAGAAACGAAGTGAGAAAGGCAGTAAGAAATGCAGTGAGAAAGGCAGAGGGAAAGGCAGTGAGAAAGGCAGTGAGAAAGGCAGTGAGAAAAGCAGAGGGAAAGGCAGTGAGAAAGGCAGAGGGAAAGGCAGAGAGAAAGGCGGAGAGAATGGCAGAGGGAAAGGCAGAGAGAAAGGCAGTGAGAAAGGTGGTGAGTAAAGCAGAGAGGAAGGCAGAGGGAAAGGCAGTGAGAAAGGCAGTGAGAAAGGCAGGGAATAAGGCAGTGACAAATGCAGAGGGAAAGGCAGAGAGAAAGGCAGTGAGAAAGGCAGAGACAAAGGCAGTGAGTAAGGCAGAGAGAAAGTCAGGGAGAAAGGCAGAGAAAAAGGCTGTGAGAAAGGCAGATGGAAAGGCAGGGAGAAAGGCAGAGAGAAAGGCAGAGGGAAAGGCAGAGGGAAAGGCAGAGAGAAAGGCAGAGGGAAAGGCAGAGGGAAAGGCAGAGGGAAAGGCAGTGAGAAAGGCAGTGAGAAAGGCCGGGAGAAAAGCAGGGAGAAAGGCAGTGAGAAATGCAGACGGAAAGGCAGAGAGAAAGGCAGTGAGAAAGGCATAGAGAATGGTAGGGAGAAAGCCAGAGGGAAAGGCAGTGAAAAAGGCAGTGAGAAGGGCAGAGAGAAAGGCAGAGATAAAGGCAGGGAGAAAGGCAGTGAGAAAGGCAGTGAGAAAGGCAGAGAGAAAGGCAGGGAGAAAGACAGAGGGAAAGGCAGTGAGAAAGGCAGAGAGAAAGGCAGAGGGAAAGGCAGAGGGAAAGGCAATGAGAAAGGCAGCGAGAAAGGCAGAGGGAAAGGAAGTGAGAAAGGCAGAGGGAAAGGCTGTAAGAAAGGCAGTGAGAAAGGCAGAGGGAAAGGCAGAGAGTAAGGCGGAGAGAATGGCAGAGAGAAAGGCAGAGGGAAAGGCGGAGAGAAAGACAGAGAGAAAGGCAGAGAGAAAGGCAGAGAAAAAGGCAGAACGAAAGGCAGAGGGAAAGGCAGTGAGAAAGGCAGAGGGAAAGGCAGTGAGAAAGGCAGAGGGAAAGGCAGTGAGATAGGCTCAGGAAAAGGCTGTGGGAAAGGCAGAGGGAAAGGCAGAGGGAAAGGCAGTGAGAAAGGCAGAGAGAAAGGCAGAGGGAAAGGCAGTGAGAAAGGCAGAGAGAAAGGCAGAGGGAAAGGCAGTGAGAAAGGCAGAGAGAAAGGCAGAGGGAAAGACAGAGGGAAAGGCAGTGGGAAAGGCAGAGCGAAAGGCAGAGGGAAAGGCAGTGAGAAAGGAAGAGGTAAAGGCAAAGAGAAATCCAGAGGCAAAGGCAATGAGAAGGGCCATGAGAAAGGCAGAGGGAAAGGCAGATACAAAGGCAGAGGGAAAGACAGAGAGAAAGGCAGAGAGAAAGGTAGAGGGAAAGGCAGTTAGAAAGGCAGTGAGAAAGGAAGAGGGAAAGGCAGAGGGAAAGGCAGAGGGGAGGGCAGTGAGAAAGGCAGAGGGAAAGGCAGAGAGAATGGCATGGAGAAAGACAGAGGGAAAGGCAGGGAGAAATGCAGGGAGAAAGGCAGAGGGAAATGCAGAGAGAAAGGCAATGAGAAAGGCAGAGAGAAAGGCAAGGAGAAAGGCTGAGGGAAAGGCAGTGAGAAAGGCAGTGAGAAAGGCAGGGAGAAAGGCAGGGAGAAAAGCAGAGGGAAATGCAGAGAGAAAGGCAGAGAGAAAGGCAGAGGGAAAGGCAGCGAGAAAGGCAGGGAGAAAGGCAGGGCGAAAGGCAGAGGGAAAGGCATTGAGAAAGGCAGTGAGAAAGGCAGAGGGAAAGGAGGGAGAAAGACAGGGGGAAAGGCAGAGGGAAAGGCAGAGAGAAAGGCAGGGAGAAAGGCAGAAGGAAAGGCAGTGAGAAAGGCAGTGAGAAGTGCAGAGAGAAAGGCAGAGAGAAAGGCAGGGAGAAAGGCAGTGAGAAAGGCAGCGAGACAGGCGGAGGGAAAGCCAGAGAGAAAGGCAGTGAGAAAGGCAGAGGGAAAGGCAGTAAGAAGGGCAGAGAGAAAGGCAGTGAGAAAGGCAGAGAGAAAGGCAGTTAGAAAGGCAGATACAAAGGCAGAGGGAAAGACAGAGAGAAAGGCAGAGAGAAAGGAAGAGGGAAAGGCAGAGGGAAAGGCAGAGGGAAAGGCATGGAGAAAGGCAGAGGGAAAAACAGAGGGAAAGGCAGAGAGAAAGGCAGAGAGAAAGGCAGAGGAAAGGCTGTGAGAAAGACAGTGAGAAATGCAGAGGGAAAGGCAGCGAGAAAGGCAGTGAGAAAGGCAGAGGGGAGGGCAGTGAGAAAGGCAGAGGGAAAGGCAGGGAGAATGGCATGGAGAAAGACAGAGGGAAAGGCAGGGAGAAATGCAGGGAGAAAGGCAGAGGGAAAGGCAGAGAGAAAGGCAGGGAGAAAGGCAGAAGGAAAGGCAGTGAGAAAGGCAGTGAGAAGTGCAGAGAGAAAGGCAGAGAGAAAGGCAGGGAGAAAGGCATTGAGAAAGGCAGTGAGAAAGGCAGTGAGAAAGGTAGAGGGAAAGGCAGAGGGAAAGGCAGAGGGAAAGGCAGTGAGAAAGGCAGCGAGAAAGGCAGAGGGAAAGGCAGTGAGAAGGGGAGAGAGAAAGGCAGAGAGAAAGGCAGAGGGAAAGACAGAGGGAAAGGCAGAGAAAAAGGCAGTGAGAAATGCAGAGAGAAAGGCAGAGGGAAAGGCAGTGAGACAGGCAGAGAGAAAGGCAGAGGGAAAGGCAGTGAGAAAGGCAGAGAGAAAGGCAGAGGGAAAGACAGAGAGAAAGACAGAGGGAAAGGCAGTGAGAAAGGCAGAGAGAAAGGCAGAGGGAAAGGCAGAGAGAAAGGCAGTCAGAAGTGCAGAGAGAAAGGCAGAGAGAAAGGCAGGGAGAAAGGCAGGGAGAAAGGCAGAGGGAAAGGCAGTGAGAAGGGCAGAGAGAAAGGCAGAGAGTAAGGCAGAGGGAAAGACAGAGGGAAAGGCAGAGGGAAAGGCAGTGAGAAAGGCAGAGAGAAAGGCAGAGGGAAAGGCAGTGAGAAAGGCAGAGAGAAAGGCAGAGGGAAAGGCAGTGAGAAAGGCAGAGAGAAAGACAGAGAGAAAGGCAGAGGGAAAGGCAGTGAGAAAGGCAGAGAGAAATGCAGAGGGAAAGGTAGTGAGAAAGGCAGATGGAAAGGCAGAGGGAAAGGCAGCGAGAAAGGCAGCGAGGAAGGCAGAGAGAAAGGCAGTGACAAAGTCAGAGAGAAAGGCAGAGGGAAAGGCAGAGGGAAACGCAGTGAGAAAGGCAAAGGGAAAAGCAGAGGGAAAGGCAGTGAGAAAGACAGAGGGAAAGGCAGAGAGAAAGGCAGAAAGGCAGAGGGAAAGGCAGTGAGAAACGAAGTGAGAAAGGCAGTAAGAAATGCAGTGAGAAAGGCAGAGGGAAAGGCAGTGAGAAAGGCAGTGAGAAAGGCAGAGGGAAAGGCAGTGAGAAAGGCATTGTGAAAGGCAGACGGAAAGGCAGTGAGAAAGGCAAAGGGAAAAGCAGAGGGAAAGGCAGTGAGGGAGACAGAGGGAAAGGCAGAGAGAAAGGCAGAAAGGCAGAGGGAAAGGCAGTGAGAAACGAAGTGAGAAAGGCAGTAAGAAATGCAGTGAGAAAGGCAGAGGGAAAGGCAGTGAGAAAGGCAGTGAGAAAGGCAGTGAGAAAGGCAAAGGGAAAGGCAGTGAGAAAGGCAGAGGGAAAGGCAGAGAGAAAGGCGGAGAGAATGGCAGAGGGAAAGGCAGAGAGAAAGGCAGTGAGCAAGGCGGTGAGTAAAGCAGAGAGGAAGGCAGAGGGAAAGGCAGTGAGAAAGGCAGTGAGAAAGGAAGGGAATAAGGCAGTGACAAATGCAGAGGGAAAGGCAGAGGGAAAGGCAGAGGGAAAGGCAGAGAGAAAGGCAGGGAGAAAAGCATGGAGAAAGGCAGTGAGAAATGCAGACGGAAAGGCAGAGAGAAAGGCGGAGAGAATGGCAGAGGGAAAGGCAGAGAGAAAGGCAGTGAGCAAGGCGGTGAGTAAAGCAGAGAGGAAGGCAGAGGGAAAGGCAGTGAGAAAGGCAGTGAGAAAGGAAGGGAATAAGGCAGTGACAAATGCAGAGGGAAAGGCAGAGGGAAAGGCAGAGGGAAAGGCAGAGAGAAAGGCAGGGAGAAAAGCATGGAGAAAGGCAGTGAGAAATGCAGACGGAAAGGCAGAGAGAAAGGCAGTGAGAAAGGCATAGAGAATGGCAGGGAGAAAGACAGAGGAAAAAGGCAGTGAGAAAGGCAGTGAGAAAGGCAGAGGGAAAGGCGGAGGGAAAGACAGAGGGAAAGGCAGTGAGAAAGGCAGAGAGAAAGGCAGAGGGAAAGGCAGTGAGAAAGGCAGAGAGAAAGGCAGAGGGAAAGGCAGTGAGAAAGGCAGAGAGAAAGGCAGAGGGAAAGGCAGTGAGAAAGGCAGAGGGAAAGACAGAGGGAAAGACAGAGGGAAAGGCAGTGAGAAAGGCAGAGAGAAAGGCAGAGGGAAAGGCAGTGAGAAAGGCAGAGGTAAAGGCAAAGAGAAAGGCAGAGGCAAAGGCAGTGAGAAGGGTCGTGAGAAAGGCAGAGGGAAAGGCAGATACAAAGGCAGAAAAAGACAGAGAGAAAGGCAGAGAGAAAGGCAGAGGGAAAGGCAGTTAGAAAGGCAGTGAGAAAGGCAGAGGGGAGGGCAGTGAGAAAGGCAGAGGGAAAGGCAGGGAGAATGGCATGGAGAAAGACAGAGGGAAAGGCAGGGAGAAATGCAGGGAGAAAGGCAGAGGGAAAGGCAGAGAGAAAGGCAGGGAGAAAGGCAGAAGGAAAGGCAGTGAGAAAGGCAGTGAGAAGTGCAGAGAGAAAGGCAGAGAGAAAGGCAGGGAGAAAGGCATTGAGAAAGGCAGTGAGAAAGGCAGTGAGAAAGGTAGAGGGAAAGGCAGAGGGAAAGGCAGAGGGAAAGGCAGTGAGAAAGGCAGCGAGAAAGGCAGAGGGAAAGGCAGTGAGAAGGGGAGAGAGAAAGGCAGAGAGAAAGGCAGAGGGAAAGACAGAGGGAAAGGCAGAGAAAAAGGCAGTGAGAAATGCAGAGAGAAAGGCAGAGGGAAAGGCAGTGAGACAGGCAGAGAGAAAGGCAGAGGGAAAGGCAGTGAGAAAGGCAGAGAGAAAGGCAGAGGGAAAGACAGAGAGAAAGACAGAGGGAAAGGCAGTGAGAAAGGCAGAGAGAAAGGCAGAGGGAAAGGCAGAGAGAAAGGCAGTCAGAAGTGCAGAGAGAAAGGCAGAGAGAAAGGCAGGGAGAAAGGCAGGGAGAAAGGCAGAGGGAAAGGCAGTGAGAAGGGCAGAGAGAAAGGCAGAGAGTAAGGCAGAGGGAAAGACAGAGGGAAAGGCAGAGGGAAAGGCAGTGAGAAAGGCAGAGAGAAAGGCAGAGGGAAAGGCAGTGAGAAAGGCAGAGAGAAAGGCAGAGGGAAAGGCAGTGAGAAAGGCAGAGAGAAAGACAGAGAGAAAGGCAGAGGGAAAGGCAGTGAGAAAGGCAGAGAGAAATGCAGAGGGAAAGGTAGTGAGAAAGGCAGATGGAAAGGCAGAGGGAAAGGCAGCGAGAAAGGCAGCGAGGAAGGCAGAGAGAAAGGCAGTGACAAAGTCAGAGAGAAAGGCAGAGGGAAAGGCAGAGGGAAACGCAGTGAGAAAGGCAAAGGGAAAAGCAGAGGGAAAGGCAGTGAGAAAGACAGAGGGAAAGGCAGAGAGAAAGGCAGAAAGGCAGAGGGAAAGGCAGTGAGAAACGAAGTGAGAAAGGCAGTAAGAAATGCAGTGAGAAAGGCAGAGGGAAAGGCAGTGAGAAAGGCAGTGAGAAAGGCAGAGGGAAAGGCAGTGAGAAAGGCATTGTGAAAGGCAGACGGAAAGGCAGTGAGAAAGGCAAAGGGAAAAGCAGAGGGAAAGGCAGTGAGGGAGACAGAGGGAAAGGCAGAGAGAAAGGCAGAAAGGCAGAGGGAAAGGCAGTGAGAAACGAAGTGAGAAAGGCAGTAAGAAATGCAGTGAGAAAGGCAGAGGGAAAGGCAGTGAGAAAGGCAGTGAGAAAGGCAGTGAGAAAGGCAAAGGGAAAGGCAGTGAGAAAGGCAGAGGGAAAGGCAGAGAGAAAGGCGGAGAGAATGGCAGAGGGAAAGGCAGAGAGAAAGGCAGTGAGCAAGGCGGTGAGTAAAGCAGAGAGGAAGGCAGAGGGAAAGGCAGTGAGAAAGGCAGTGAGAAAGGAAGGGAATAAGGCAGTGACAAATGCAGAGGGAAAGGCAGAGGGAAAGGCAGAGGGAAAGGCAGAGAGAAAGGCAGGGAGAAAAGCATGGAGAAAGGCAGTGAGAAATGCAGACGGAAAGGCAGAGAGAAAGGCGGAGAGAATGGCAGAGGGAAAGGCAGAGAGAAAGGCAGTGAGCAAGGCGGTGAGTAAAGCAGAGAGGAAGGCAGAGGGAAAGGCAGTGAGAAAGGCAGTGAGAAAGGAAGGGAATAAGGCAGTGACAAATGCAGAGGGAAAGGCAGAGGGAAAGGCAGAGGGAAAGGCAGAGAGAAAGGCAGGGAGAAAAGCATGGAGAAAGGCAGTGAGAAATGCAGACGGAAAGGCAGAGAGAAAGGCAGTGAGAAAGGCATAGAGAATGGCAGGGAGAAAGACAGAGGAAAAAGGCAGTGAGAAAGGCAGTGAGAAAGGCAGAGGGAAAGGCGGAGGGAAAGACAGAGGGAAAGGCAGTGAGAAAGGCAGAGAGAAAGGCAGAGGGAAAGGCAGTGAGAAAGGCAGAGAGAAAGGCAGAGGGAAAGGCAGTGAGAAAGGCAGAGAGAAAGGCAGAGGGAAAGGCAGTGAGAAAGGCAGAGGGAAAGACAGAGGGAAAGACAGAGGGAAAGGCAGTGAGAAAGGCAGAGAGAAAGGCAGAGGGAAAGGCAGTGAGAAAGGCAGAGGTAAAGGCAAAGAGAAAGGCAGAGGCAAAGGCAGTGAGAAGGGTCGTGAGAAAGGCAGAGGGAAAGGCAGATACAAAGGCAGAAAAAGACAGAGAGAAAGGCAGAGAGAAAGGCAGAGGGAAAGGCAGTTAGAAAGGCAGTGAGAAAGGCAGAGGGAAAGGTAGAGGGAAAGGCAGAGGGAAATGCATAGAGAAAGGCAGAGGGAAAAACAGAGGGAAAGGCAGAGAGAAAAGCAGAGAGAAAGGCAGAGGGGAGGGCAGTAAGAAAGGCAGAGGGAAAGGCAGGCAGAATGGCATGGAGAAAGACAGAGGGAAAGGCAAGGAGAAATGCAGGGAGAAAGGCAGAGGGAAATACAGAGAGAAAGGCAATGGGAAAGGCAGAGAGAAAGGCAAGGAGAAAGGCTGATGGAAAGGCAGTGAGAAAGGCAGTGAGAAAGGCAGGGAGAAAGGCAGAGGGAAATGCAGAGAGAAAGGCAGAGAGAAAGGCAGAGGGAAAGGAGGGAGAAAGGCAGGGAGAAAGGCAGAGGGAAAGGCAGAGAGAAAGGCAGAGAGAAAGGCTGAGGGAAAGACAGTGAGAAAGGTAGAGAGAAAGGCAGAGGGAAAGGCAGTGAGAAAGGCAGAGGGAAAGGCAGTGAGAAAAGCAGTGAGAAAGGCAGATGGAAAGGCAGTGAAAAAGGCAGAGAGAAAGGCAGTGAGAAAGGCAGTGAGAAAGGCAGAGGGAAATGCAGTGAGAAAGGCAGTGAGAAAGGCAGATGGAAAGGTAGAGAGAAAGGCAGAGGGAAAGGCAGTGAGAAAGGCAGAGGGAAAGGCAGTGAGAAAGGCAGAGGGAAAGGCAGTGAGAAAGGCAGAGAGAAATTCAGAGGGAAAGGCAGTGAGAAAGGCAGTGAGAAGGGCAGAGAGAAAGGCAGAGAGAAAGGCAGGGAGAAAGGCAGAAGGAAAGGCACTGAGAAAGGCAGTGAGAAGTGCAGAGAGAAAGGCAGAGAGAAAGGCAGGGAGAAAGGCAGTGAGAAAGGCAGTGAGAAAGGCAGAGAGAAAGGCAGAGGGAAAGGCAGAGGGAAAGGCAGAGGGAAAGGCAGTGAGAAAGGAAGCGAGAAGGGCGGAGGGAAAGCCAGAGAGAAAGGCAGTGAGAAAGGCAGAGGGAAAGGCAGTGAGAAGGGCAGAGAGAAAGGCAGAGAGAAAGGCAGAGGGAAAGACAGAGGGAAAGGCAGAGGGAAAGGCAGTGAGAAAGGCAGAGAGAAAGGCAGAGGGAAAGGCAGTGAGAAAGGCAGAGAGAAAGGCAGAGGGAAAGGCAGTGAGAAAGGCAGAGAGAAAGGCAGAGGGAAAGACAGAGGGAAAGGCAGTGGGAAAGGCAGAGCGAAAGGCAGAGGGAAAGGCAGTGAGAAAGGAAGAGGTAAAGGCAAAGAGAAATCCAGAGGCAAAGGCAATGAGAAGGGCCATGAGAAAGGCAGAGGGAAAGGCAGATACAAAGGCAGAGGGAAAGACAGAGAGAAAGGCAGAGAGAAAGGTAGAGGGAAAGGCAGTTAGAAAGGCAGTGAGAAAGGAAGAGGGAAAGGCAGAGGGAAAGGCAGAGGGGAGGGCAGTGAGAAAGGCAGAGGGAAAGGCAGAGAGAATGGCATGGAGAAAGACAGAGGGAAAGGCAGGGAGAAATGCAGGGAGAAAGGCAGAGGGAAATGCAGAGAGAAAGGCAATGAGAAAGGCAGAGAGAAAGGCAAGGAGAAAGGCTGAGGGAAAGGCAGTGAGAAAGGCAGTGAGAAAGGCAGGGAGAAAGGCAGGGAGAAAAGCAGAGGGAAATGCAGAGAGAAAGGCAGAGAGAAAGGCAGAGGGAAAGGCAGCGAGAAAGGCAGGGAGAAAGGCAGGGCGAAAGGCAGAGGGAAAGGCATTGAGAAAGGCAGTGAGAAAGGCAGAGGGAAAGGAGGGAGAAAGACAGGGGGAAAGGCAGAGGGAAAGGCAGAGAGAAAGGCAGGGAGAAAGGCAGAAGGAAAGGCAGTGAGAAAGGCAGTGAGAAGTGCAGAGAGAAAGGCAGAGAGAAAGGCAGGGAGAAAGGCAGTGAGAAAGGCAGCGAGACAGGCGGAGGGAAAGCCAGAGAGAAAGGCAGTGAGAAAGGCAGAGGGAAAGGCAGTAAGAAGGGCAGAGAGAAAGGCAGTGAGAAAGGCAGAGAGAAAGGCAGTTAGAAAGGCAGATACAAAGGCAGAGGGAAAGACAGAGAGAAAGGCAGAGAGAAAGGAAGAGGGAAAGGCAGAGGGAAAGGCAGAGGGAAAGGCATGGAGAAAGGCAGAGGGAAAAACAGAGGGAAAGGCAGAGAGAAAGGCAGAGAGAAAGGCAGAGGAAAGGCTGTGAGAAAGACAGTGAGAAATGCAGAGGGAAAGGCAGAGAGAAAGGCAGTGAGAAAGGCAGAGGGGAGGGCAGTGAGAAAGGCAGAGGGAAAGGCAGGGAGAATGGCATGGAGAAAGACAGAGGGAAAGGCAGGGAGAAATGCAGGGAGAAAGGCAGAGGGAAATGCAGAGAGAAAGGCAATGAGAAAGGCAGAGAGAAAGGCAAGGAGAAAGGCTGAGGCAAAAGCAGTGAGAAAGGCAGTGAGAAAGGCAGGGAGAAAGGCAAGGAGAAAGGCAGAGGAAAGGCATTGGGAAAGGCAGTGAGACAGGCAGAGGGAAAGGAGGGAGAAAGGCAGGGAGAAAGGCAGAGGGAAAGGCAGAGAGAAAGGCAGGGAGAAAGGCAGAAGGAAAGGCAGTGAGAAAGGCAGTGAGAAGTGCAGAGAGAAAGGCAGAGAGAAAGGCAGGGAGAAAGGCATTGAGAAAGGCAGTGAGAAAGGCAGTGAGAAAGGTAGAGGGAAAGGCAGAGGGAAAGGCAGAGGGAAAGGCAGTGAGAAAGGCAGCGAGAAAGGCAGAGGGAAAGGCAGTGAGAAGGGGAGAGAGAAAGGCAGAGAGAAAGGCAGAGGGAAAGACAGAGGGAAAGGCAGAGAAAAAGGCAGTGAGAAATGCAGAGAGAAAGGCAGAGGGAAAGGCAGTGAGACAGGCAGAGAGAAAGGCAGAGGGAAAGGCAGTGAGAAAGGCAGAGAGAAAGGCAGAGGGAAAGACAGAGAGAAAGACAGAGGGAAAGGCAGTGAGAAAGGCAGAGAGAAAGGCAGAGGGAAAGGCAGAGAGAAAGGCAGTCAGAAGTGCAGAGAGAAAGGCAGAGAGAAAGGCAGGGAGAAAGGCAGGGAGAAAGGCAGAGGGAAAGGCAGTGAGAAAGGCAGAGGGAAAGGCAGAGAGTAAGGCGGAGAGAATGGCAGAGAGAAAGGCAGAGGGAAAGGCGGAGAGAAAGACAGAGAGAAAGGCAGAGAGAAAGGCAGAGAAAAAGGCAGAACGAAAGGCAGAGGGAAAGGCAGTGAGAAAGGCAGAGGGAAAGGCAGTGAGAAAGGCAGAGGGAAAGGCAGTGAGATAGGCTCAGGAAAAGGCTGTGGGAAAGGCAGAGGGAAAGGCAGAGGGAAAGGCAGTGAGAAAGGCAGAGGGAAAGGCAGTGAGAAAGGCAGAGAGAAATTCAGAGGGAAAGGCAGTGAGAAAGGCAGTGAGAAGGGCAGAGAGAAAGGCAGAGAGAAAGGCAGGGAGAAAGGCAGAAGGAAAGGCACTGAGAAAGGCAGTGAGAAGTGCAGAGAGAAAGGCAGAGAGAAAGGCAGGGAGAAAGGCAGTGAGAAAGGCAGTGAGAAAGGCAGAGAGAAAGGCAGAGGGAAAGGCAGAGGGAAAGGCAGAGGGAAAGGCAGTGAGAAAGGAAGCGAGAAAGGCGGAGGGAAAGCCAGAGAGAAAGGCAGTGAGAAAGGCAGAGGGAAAGGCAGTGAGAAGGGCAGAGAGAAAGGCAGAGAGAAAGGCAGAGGGAAAGACAGAGGGAAAGGCAGAGGGAAAGGCAGTGAGAAAGGCAGAGAGAAAGGCAGAGGGAAAGGCAGTGAGAAAGGCAGAGAGAAAGGCAGAGGGAAAGGCAGTGAGAAAGGCAGAGAGAAAGGCAGAGGGAAAGACAGAGGGAAAGGCAGTGGGAAAGGCAGAGCGAAAGGCAGAGGGAAAGGCAGTGAGAAAGGAAGAGGTAAAGGCAAAGAGAAATCCAGAGGCAAAGGCAATGAGAAGGGCCATGAGAAAGGCAGAGGGAAAGGCAGATACAAAGGCAGAGGGAAAGACAGAGAGAAAGGCAGAGAGAAAGGTAGAGGGAAAGGCAGTTAGAAAGGCAGTGAGAAAGGAAGAGGGAAAGGCAGAGGGAAAGGCAGAGGGGAGGGCAGTGAGAAAGGCAGAGGGAAAGGCAGAGAGAATGGCATGGAGAAAGACAGAGGGAAAGGCAGGGAGAAATGCAGGGAGAAAGGCAGAGGGAAATGCAGAGAGAAAGGCAATGAGAAAGGCAGAGAGAAAGGCAAGGAGAAAGGCTGAGGGAAAGGCAGTGAGAAAGGCAGTGAGAAAGGCAGGGAGAAAGGCAGGGAGAAAAGCAGAGGGAAATGCAGAGAGAAAGGCAGAGAGAAAGGCAGAGGGAAAGGCAGCGAGAAAGGCAGGGAGAAAGGCAGGGCGAAAGGCAGAGGGAAAGGCATTGAGAAAGGCAGTGAGAAAGGCAGAGGGAAAGGAGGGAGAAAGACAGGGGGAAAGGCAGAGGGAAAGGCAGAGAGAAAGGCAGGGAGAAAGGCAGAAGGAAAGGCAGTGAGAAAGGCAGTGAGAAGTGCAGAGAGAAAGGCAGAGAGAAAGGCAGGGAGAAAGGCAGTGAGAAAGGCAGCGAGACAGGCGGAGGGAAAGCCAGAGAGAAAGGCAGTGAGAAAGGCAGAGGGAAAGGCAGTAAGAAGGGCAGAGAGAAAGGCAGTGAGAAAGGCAGAGAGAAAGGCAGTTAGAAAGGCAGATACAAAGGCAGAGGGAAAGACAGAGAGAAAGGCAGAGAGAAAGGAAGAGGGAAAGGCAGAGGGAAAGGCAGAGGGAAAGGCATGGAGAAAGGCAGAGGGAAAAACAGAGGGAAAGGCAGAGAGAAAGGCAGAGAGAAAGGCAGAGGAAAGGCTGTGAGAAAGACAGTGAGAAATGCAGAGGGAAAGGCAGCGAGAAAGGCAGTGAGAAAGGCAGAGGGGAGGGCAGTGAGAAAGGCAGAGGGAAAGGCAGGGAGAATGGCATGGAGAAAGACAGAGGGAAAGGCAGGGAGAAATGCAGGGAGAAAGGCAGAGGGAAAGGCAGAGAGAAAGGCAGGGAGAAAGGCAGAAGGAAAGGCAGTGAGAAAGGCAGTGAGAAGTGCAGAGAGAAAGGCAGAGAGAAAGGCAGGGAGAAAGGCATTGAGAAAGGCAGTGAGAAAGGCAGTGAGAAAGGTAGAGGGAAAGGCAGAGGGAAAGGCAGAGGGAAAGGCAGTGAGAAAGGCAGCGAGAAAGGCAGAGAAAAAGGCAGAACGAAAGGCAGAGGGAAAGGCAGTGAGAAAGGCAGAGGGAAAGGCAGTGAGAAAGGCAGAGGGAAAGGCAGTGAGATAGGCTCAGGAAAAGGCTGTGGGAAAGGCAGAGGGAAAGGCAGAGGGAAAGGCAGTGAGAAAGGCAGAGAGAAAGGCAGAGGGAAAGGCAGTGAGAAAGGCAGAGAGAAAGGCAGAGGGAAAGGCAGTGAGAAAGGCAGAGAGAAAGGCAGAGGGAAAGACAGAGGGAAAGGCAGTGGGAAAGGCAGAGCGAAAGGCAGAGGGAAAGGCAGTGAGAAAGGAAGAGGTAAAGGCAAAGAGAAATCCAGAGGCAAAGGCAATGAGAAGGGCCATGAGAAAGGCAGAGGGAAAGGCAGATACAAAGGCAGAGGGAAAGACAGAGAGAAAGGCAGAGAGAAAGGTAGAGGGAAAGGCAGTTAGAAAGGCAGTGAGAAAGGAAGAGGGAAAGGCAGAGGGAAAGGCAGAGGGGAGGGCAGTGAGAAAGGCAGAGGGAAAGGCAGAGAGAATGGCATGGAGAAAGACAGAGGGAAAGGCAGGGAGAAATGCAGGGAGAAAGGCAGAGGGAAATGCAGAGAGAAAGGCAATGAGAAAGGCAGAGAGAAAGGCAAGGAGAAAGGCTGAGGGAAAGGCAGTGAGAAAGGCAGTGAGAAAGGCAGGGAGAAAGGCAGGGAGAAAAGCAGAGGGAAATGCAGAGAGAAAGGCAGAGAGAAAGGCAGAGGGAAAGGCAGCGAGAAAGGCAGGGAGAAAGGCAGGGCGAAAGGCAGAGGGAAAGGCATTGAGAAAGGCAGTGAGAAAGGCAGAGGGAAAGGAGGGAGAAAGACAGGGGGAAAGGCAGAGGGAAAGGCAGAGAGAAAGGCAGGGAGAAAGGCAGAAGGAAAGGCAGTGAGAAAGGCAGTGAGAAGTGCAGAGAGAAAGGCAGAGAGAAAGGCAGGGAGAAAGGCAGTGAGAAAGGCAGCGAGACAGGCGGAGGGAAAGCCAGAGAGAAAGGCAGTGAGAAAGGCAGAGGGAAAGGCAGTAAGAAGGGCAGAGAGAAAGGCAGTGAGAAAGGCAGAGAGAAAGGCAGTTAGAAAGGCAGATACAAAGGCAGAGGGAAAGACAGAGAGAAAGGCAGAGAGAAAGGAAGAGGGAAAGGCAGAGGGAAAGGCAGAGGGAAAGGCATGGAGAAAGGCAGAGGGAAAAACAGAGGGAAAGGCAGAGAGAAAGGCAGAGAGAAAGGCAGAGGAAAGGCTGTGAGAAAGACAGTGAGAAATGCAGAGGGAAAGGCAGCGAGAAAGGCAGTGAGAAAGGCAGAGGGGAGGGCAGTGAGAAAGGCAGAGGGAAAGGCAGGGAGAATGGCATGGAGAAAGACAGAGGGAAAGGCAGGGAGAAATGCAGGGAGAAAGGCAGAGGGAAAGGCAGAGAGAAAGGCAGGGAGAAAGGCAGAAGGAAAGGCAGTGAGAAAGGCAGTGAGAAGTGCAGAGAGAAAGGCAGAGAGAAAGGCAGGGAGAAAGGCATTGAGAAAGGCAGTGAGAAAGGCAGTGAGAAAGGTAGAGGGAAAGGCAGAGGGAAAGGCAGAGGGAAAGGCAGTGAGAAAGGCAGCGAGAAAGGCAGAGGGAAAGGCAGTGAGAAGGGGAGAGAGAAAGGCAGAGAGAAAGGCAGAGGGAAAGACAGAGGGAAAGGCAGAGAAAAAGGCAGTGAGAAATGCAGAGAGAAAGGCAGAGGGAAAGGCAGTGAGACAGGCAGAGAGAAAGGCAGAGGGAAAGGCAGTGAGAAAGGCAGAGAGAAAGGCAGAGGGAAAGACAGAGAGAAAGACAGAGGGAAAGGCAGTGAGAAAGGCAGAGAGAAAGGCAGAGGGAAAGGCAGAGAGAAAGGCAGTCAGAAGTGCAGAGAGAAAGGCAGAGAGAAAGGCAGGGAGAAAGGCAGGGAGAAAGGCAGAGGGAAAGGCAGTGAGAAGGGCAGAGAGAAAGGCAGAGAGTAAGGCAGAGGGAAAGACAGAGGGAAAGGCAGAGGGAAAGGCAGTGAGAAAGGCAGAGAGAAAGGCAGAGGGAAAGGCAGTGAGAAAGGCAGAGAGAAAGGCAGAGGGAAAGGCAGTGAGAAAGGCAGAGAGAAAGACAGAGAGAAAGGCAGAGGGAAAGGCAGTGAGAAAGGCAGAGAGAAATGCAGAGGGAAAGGTAGTGAGAAAGGCAGATGGAAAGGCAGAGGGAAAGGCAGCGAGAAAGGCAGCGAGGAAGGCAGAGAGAAAGGCAGTGACAAAGTCAGAGAGAAAGGCAGAGGGAAAGGCAGAGGGAAACGCAGTGAGAAAGGCAAAGGGAAAAGCAGAGGGAAAGGCAGTGAGAAAGACAGAGGGAAAGGCAGAGAGAAAGGCAGAAAGGCAGAGGGAAAGGCAGTGAGAAACGAAGTGAGAAAGGCAGTAAGAAATGCAGTGAGAAAGGCAGAGGGAAAGGCAGTGAGAAAGGCAGTGAGAAAGGCAGAGGGAAAGGCAGTGAGAAAGGCATTGTGAAAGGCAGACGGAAAGGCAGTGAGAAAGGCAAAGGGAAAAGCAGAGGGAAAGGCAGTGAGGGAGACAGAGGGAAAGGCAGAGAGAAAGGCAGAAAGGCAGAGGGAAAGGCAGTGAGAAACGAAGTGAGAAAGGCAGTAAGAAATGCAGTGAGAAAGGCAGAGGGAAAGGCAGTGAGAAAGGCAGTGAGAAAGGCAGTGAGAAAGGCAAAGGGAAAGGCAGTGAGAAAGGCAGAGGGAAAGGCAGAGAGAAAGGCGGAGAGAATGGCAGAGGGAAAGGCAGAGAGAAAGGCAGTGAGCAAGGCGGTGAGTAAAGCAGAGAGGAAGGCAGAGGGAAAGGCAGTGAGAAAGGCAGTGAGAAAGGAAGGGAATAAGGCAGTGACAAATGCAGAGGGAAAGGCAGAGGGAAAGGCAGAGGGAAAGGCAGAGAGAAAGGCAGGGAGAAAAGCATGGAGAAAGGCAGTGAGAAATGCAGACGGAAAGGCAGAGAGAAAGGCGGAGAGAATGGCAGAGGGAAAGGCAGAGAGAAAGGCAGTGAGCAAGGCGGTGAGTAAAGCAGAGAGGAAGGCAGAGGGAAAGGCAGTGAGAAAGGCAGTGAGAAAGGAAGGGAATAAGGCAGTGACAAATGCAGAGGGAAAGGCAGAGGGAAAGGCAGAGGGAAAGGCAGAGAGAAAGGCAGGGAGAAAAGCATGGAGAAAGGCAGTGAGAAATGCAGACGGAAAGGCAGAGAGAAAGGCAGTGAGAAAGGCATAGAGAATGGCAGGGAGAAAGACAGAGGAAAAAGGCAGTGAGAAAGGCAGTGAGAAAGGCAGAGGGAAAGGCGGAGGGAAAGACAGAGGGAAAGGCAGTGAGAAAGGCAGAGAGAAAGGCAGAGGGAAAGGCAGTGAGAAAGGCAGAGAGAAAGGCAGAGGGAAAGGCAGTGAGAAAGGCAGAGAGAAAGGCAGAGGGAAAGGCAGTGAGAAAGGCAGAGGGAAAGACAGAGGGAAAGACAGAGGGAAAGGCAGTGAGAAAGGCAGAGAGAAAGGCAGAGGGAAAGGCAGTGAGAAAGGCAGAGGTAAAGGCAAAGAGAAAGGCAGAGGCAAAGGCAGTGAGAAGGGTCGTGAGAAAGGCAGAGGGAAAGGCAGATACAAAGGCAGAAAAAGACAGAGAGAAAGGCAGAGAGAAAGGCAGAGGGAAAGGCAGTTAGAAAGGCAGTGAGAAAGGCAGAGGGGAGGGCAGTGAGAAAGGCAGAGGGAAAGGCAGGGAGAATGGCATGGAGAAAGACAGAGGGAAAGGCAGGGAGAAATGCAGGGAGAAAGGCAGAGGGAAAGGCAGAGAGAAAGGCAGGGAGAAAGGCAGAAGGAAAGGCAGTGAGAAAGGCAGTGAGAAGTGCAGAGAGAAAGGCAGAGAGAAAGGCAGGGAGAAAGGCATTGAGAAAGGCAGTGAGAAAGGCAGTGAGAAAGGTAGAGGGAAAGGCAGAGGGAAAGGCAGAGGGAAAGGCAGTGAGAAAGGCAGCGAGAAAGGCAGAGGGAAAGGCAGTGAGAAGGGGAGAGAGAAAGGCAGAGAGAAAGGCAGAGGGAAAGACAGAGGGAAAGGCAGAGAAAAAGGCAGTGAGAAATGCAGAGAGAAAGGCAGAGGGAAAGGCAGTGAGACAGGCAGAGAGAAAGGCAGAGGGAAAGGCAGTGAGAAAGGCAGAGAGAAAGGCAGAGGGAAAGACAGAGAGAAAGACAGAGGGAAAGGCAGTGAGAAAGGCAGAGAGAAAGGCAGAGGGAAAGGCAGAGAGAAAGGCAGTCAGAAGTGCAGAGAGAAAGGCAGAGAGAAAGGCAGGGAGAAAGGCAGGGAGAAAGGCAGAGGGAAAGGCAGTGAGAAGGGCAGAGAGAAAGGCAGAGAGTAAGGCAGAGGGAAAGACAGAGGGAAAGGCAGAGGGAAAGGCAGTGAGAAAGGCAGAGAGAAAGGCAGAGGGAAAGGCAGTGAGAAAGGCAGAGAGAAAGGCAGAGGGAAAGGCAGTGAGAAAGGCAGAGAGAAAGACAGAGAGAAAGGCAGAGGGAAAGGCAGTGAGAAAGGCAGAGAGAAATGCAGAGGGAAAGGTAGTGAGAAAGGCAGATGGAAAGGCAGAGGGAAAGGCAGCGAGAAAGGCAGCGAGGAAGGCAGAGAGAAAGGCAGTGACAAAGTCAGAGAGAAAGGCAGAGGGAAAGGCAGAGGGAAACGCAGTGAGAAAGGCAAAGGGAAAAGCAGAGGGAAAGGCAGTGAGAAAGACAGAGGGAAAGGCAGAGAGAAAGGCAGAAAGGCAGAGGGAAAGGCAGTGAGAAACGAAGTGAGAAAGGCAGTAAGAAATGCAGTGAGAAAGGCAGAGGGAAAGGCAGTGAGAAAGGCAGTGAGAAAGGCAGAGGGAAAGGCAGTGAGAAAGGCATTGTGAAAGGCAGACGGAAAGGCAGTGAGAAAGGCAAAGGGAAAAGCAGAGGGAAAGGCAGTGAGGGAGACAGAGGGAAAGGCAGAGAGAAAGGCAGAAAGGCAGAGGGAAAGGCAGTGAGAAACGAAGTGAGAAAGGCAGTAAGAAATGCAGTGAGAAAGGCAGAGGGAAAGGCAGTGAGAAAGGCAGTGAGAAAGGCAGTGAGAAAGGCAAAGGGAAAGGCAGTGAGAAAGGCAGAGGGAAAGGCAGAGAGAAAGGCGGAGAGAATGGCAGAGGGAAAGGCAGAGAGAAAGGCAGTGAGCAAGGCGGTGAGTAAAGCAGAGAGGAAGGCAGAGGGAAAGGCAGTGAGAAAGGCAGTGAGAAAGGAAGGGAATAAGGCAGTGACAAATGCAGAGGGAAAGGCAGAGGGAAAGGCAGAGGGAAAGGCAGAGAGAAAGGCAGGGAGAAAAGCATGGAGAAAGGCAGTGAGAAATGCAGACGGAAAGGCAGAGAGAAAGGCGGAGAGAATGGCAGAGGGAAAGGCAGAGAGAAAGGCAGTGAGCAAGGCGGTGAGTAAAGCAGAGAGGAAGGCAGAGGGAAAGGCAGTGAGAAAGGCAGTGAGAAAGGAAGGGAATAAGGCAGTGACAAATGCAGAGGGAAAGGCAGAGGGAAAGGCAGAGGGAAAGGCAGAGAGAAAGGCAGGGAGAAAAGCATGGAGAAAGGCAGTGAGAAATGCAGACGGAAAGGCAGAGAGAAAGGCAGTGAGAAAGGCATAGAGAATGGCAGGGAGAAAGACAGAGGAAAAAGGCAGTGAGAAAGGCAGTGAGAAAGGCAGAGGGAAAGGCGGAGGGAAAGACAGAGGGAAAGGCAGTGAGAAAGGCAGAGAGAAAGGCAGAGGGAAAGGCAGTGAGAAAGGCAGAGAGAAAGGCAGAGGGAAAGGCAGTGAGAAAGGCAGAGAGAAAGGCAGAGGGAAAGGCAGTGAGAAAGGCAGAGGGAAAGACAGAGGGAAAGACAGAGGGAAAGGCAGTGAGAAAGGCAGAGAGAAAGGCAGAGGGAAAGGCAGTGAGAAAGGCAGAGGTAAAGGCAAAGAGAAAGGCAGAGGCAAAGGCAGTGAGAAGGGTCGTGAGAAAGGCAGAGGGAAAGGCAGATACAAAGGCAGAAAAAGACAGAGAGAAAGGCAGAGAGAAAGGCAGAGGGAAAGGCAGTTAGAAAGGCAGTGAGAAAGGCAGAGGGAAAGGTAGAGGGAAAGGCAGAGGGAAATGCATAGAGAAAGGCAGAGGGAAAAACAGAGGGAAAGGCAGAGAGAAAAGCAGAGAGAAAGGCAGAGGGGAGGGCAGTAAGAAAGGCAGAGGGAAAGGCAGGCAGAATGGCATGGAGAAAGACAGAGGGAAAGGCAAGGAGAAATGCAGGGAGAAAGGCAGAGGGAAATACAGAGAGAAAGGCAATGGGAAAGGCAGAGAGAAAGGCAAGGAGAAAGGCTGATGGAAAGGCAGTGAGAAAGGCAGTGAGAAAGGCAGGGAGAAAGGCAGAGGGAAATGCAGAGAGAAAGGCAGAGAGAAAGGCAGAGGGAAAGGAGGGAGAAAGGCAGGGAGAAAGGCAGAGGGAAAGGCAGAGAGAAAGGCAGAGAGAAAGGCTGAGGGAAAGACAGTGAGAAAGGTAGAGAGAAAGGCAGAGGGAAAGGCAGTGAGAAAGGCAGAGGGAAAGGCAGTGAGAAAAGCAGTGAGAAAGGCAGATGGAAAGGCAGTGAAAAAGGCAGAGAGAAAGGCAGTGAGAAAGGCAGTGAGAAAGGCAGAGGGAAATGCAGTGAGAAAGGCAGTGAGAAAGGCAGATGGAAAGGTAGAGAGAAAGGCAGAGGGAAAGGCAGTGAGAAAGGCAGAGGGAAAGGCAGTGAGAAAGGCAGAGGGAAAGGCAGTGAGAAAGGCAGAGAGAAATTCAGAGGGAAAGGCAGTGAGAAAGGCAGTGAGAAGGGCAGAGAGAAAGGCAGAGAGAAAGGCAGGGAGAAAGGCAGAAGGAAAGGCACTGAGAAAGGCAGTGAGAAGTGCAGAGAGAAAGGCAGAGAGAAAGGCAGGGAGAAAGGCAGTGAGAAAGGCAGTGAGAAAGGCAGAGAGAAAGGCAGAGGGAAAGGCAGAGGGAAAGGCAGAGGGAAAGGCAGTGAGAAAGGAAGCGAGAAGGGCGGAGGGAAAGCCAGAGAGAAAGGCAGTGAGAAAGGCAGAGGGAAAGGCAGTGAGAAGGGCAGAGAGAAAGGCAGAGAGAAAGGCAGAGGGAAAGACAGAGGGAAAGGCAGAGGGAAAGGCAGTGAGAAAGGCAGAGAGAAAGGCAGAGGGAAAGGCAGTGAGAAAGGCAGAGAGAAAGGCAGAGGGAAAGGCAGTGAGAAAGGCAGAGAGAAAGGCAGAGGGAAAGACAGAGGGAAAGGCAGTGGGAAAGGCAGAGCGAAAGGCAGAGGGAAAGGCAGTGAGAAAGGAAGAGGTAAAGGCAAAGAGAAATCCAGAGGCAAAGGCAATGAGAAGGGCCATGAGAAAGGCAGAGGGAAAGGCAGATACAAAGGCAGAGGGAAAGACAGAGAGAAAGGCAGAGAGAAAGGTAGAGGGAAAGGCAGTTAGAAAGGCAGTGAGAAAGGAAGAGGGAAAGGCAGAGGGAAAGGCAGAGGGGAGGGCAGTGAGAAAGGCAGAGGGAAAGGCAGAGAGAATGGCATGGAGAAAGACAGAGGGAAAGGCAGGGAGAAATGCAGGGAGAAAGGCAGAGGGAAATGCAGAGAGAAAGGCAATGAGAAAGGCAGAGAGAAAGGCAAGGAGAAAGGCTGAGGGAAAGGCAGTGAGAAAGGCAGTGAGAAAGGCAGGGAGAAAGGCAGGGAGAAAAGCAGAGGGAAATGCAGAGAGAAAGGCAGAGAGAAAGGCAGAGGGAAAGGCAGCGAGAAAGGCAGGGAGAAAGGCAGGGCGAAAGGCAGAGGGAAAGGCATTGAGAAAGGCAGTGAGAAAGGCAGAGGGAAAGGAGGGAGAAAGACAGGGGGAAAGGCAGAGGGAAAGGCAGAGAGAAAGGCAGGGAGAAAGGCAGAAGGAAAGGCAGTGAGAAAGGCAGTGAGAAGTGCAGAGAGAAAGGCAGAGAGAAAGGCAGGGAGAAAGGCAGTGAGAAAGGCAGCGAGACAGGCGGAGGGAAAGCCAGAGAGAAAGGCAGTGAGAAAGGCAGAGGGAAAGGCAGTAAGAAGGGCAGAGAGAAAGGCAGTGAGAAAGGCAGAGAGAAAGGCAGTTAGAAAGGCAGATACAAAGGCAGAGGGAAAGACAGAGAGAAAGGCAGAGAGAAAGGAAGAGGGAAAGGCAGAGGGAAAGGCAGAGGGAAAGGCATGGAGAAAGGCAGAGGGAAAAACAGAGGGAAAGGCAGAGAGAAAGGCAGAGAGAAAGGCAGAGGAAAGGCTGTGAGAAAGACAGTGAGAAATGCAGAGGGAAAGGCAGAGAGAAAGGCAGTGAGAAAGGCAGAGGGGAGGGCAGTGAGAAAGGCAGAGGGAAAGGCAGGGAGAATGGCATGGAGAAAGACAGAGGGAAAGGCAGGGAGAAATGCAGGGAGAAAGGCAGAGGGAAATGCAGAGAGAAAGGCAATGAGAAAGGCAGAGAGAAAGGCAAGGAGAAAGGCTGAGGCAAAAGCAGTGAGAAAGGCAGTGAGAAAGGCAGGGAGAAAGGCAAGGAGAAAGGCAGAGGAAAGGCATTGGGAAAGGCAGTGAGACAGGCAGAGGGAAAGGAGGGAGAAAGGCAGGGAGAAAGGCAGAGGGAAAGGCAGAGAGAAAGGCAGGGAGAAAGGCAGAAGGAAAGGCAGTGAGAAAGGCAGTGAGAAGTGCAGAGAGAAAGGCAGAGAGAAAGGCAGGGAGAAAGGCATTGAGAAAGGCAGTGAGAAAGGCAGTGAGAAAGGTAGAGGGAAAGGCAGAGGGAAAGGCAGAGGGAAAGGCAGTGAGAAAGGCAGCGAGAAAGGCAGAGGGAAAGGCAGTGAGAAGGGGAGAGAGAAAGGCAGAGAGAAAGGCAGAGGGAAAGACAGAGGGAAAGGCAGAGAAAAAGGCAGTGAGAAATGCAGAGAGAAAGGCAGAGGGAAAGGCAGTGAGACAGGCAGAGAGAAAGGCAGAGGGAAAGGCAGTGAGAAAGGCAGAGAGAAAGGCAGAGGGAAAGACAGAGAGAAAGACAGAGGGAAAGGCAGTGAGAAAGGCAGAGAGAAAGGCAGAGGGAAAGGCAGAGAGAAAGGCAGTCAGAAGTGCAGAGAGAAAGGCAGAGAGAAAGGCAGGGAGAAAGGCAGGGAGAAAGGCAGAGGGAAAGGCAGTGAGAAAGGCAGAGGGAAAGGCAGAGAGTAAGGCGGAGAGAATGGCAGAGAGAAAGGCAGAGGGAAAGGCGGAGAGAAAGACAGAGAGAAAGGCAGAGAGAAAGGCAGAGAAAAAGGCAGAACGAAAGGCAGAGGGAAAGGCAGTGAGAAAGGCAGAGGGAAAGGCAGTGAGAAAGGCAGAGGGAAAGGCAGTGAGATAGGCTCAGGAAAAGGCTGTGGGAAAGGCAGAGGGAAAGGCAGAGGGAAAGGCAGTGAGAAAGGCAGAGGGAAAGGCAGTGAGAAAGGCAGAGAGAAATTCAGAGGGAAAGGCAGTGAGAAAGGCAGTGAGAAGGGCAGAGAGAAAGGCAGAGAGAAAGGCAGGGAGAAAGGCAGAAGGAAAGGCACTGAGAAAGGCAGTGAGAAGTGCAGAGAGAAAGGCAGAGAGAAAGGCAGGGAGAAAGGCAGTGAGAAAGGCAGTGAGAAAGGCAGAGAGAAAGGCAGAGGGAAAGGCAGAGGGAAAGGCAGAGGGAAAGGCAGTGAGAAAGGAAGCGAGAAAGGCGGAGGGAAAGCCAGAGAGAAAGGCAGTGAGAAAGGCAGAGGGAAAGGCAGTGAGAAGGGCAGAGAGAAAGGCAGAGAGAAAGGCAGAGGGAAAGACAGAGGGAAAGGCAGAGGGAAAGGCAGTGAGAAAGGCAGAGAGAAAGGCAGAGGGAAAGGCAGTGAGAAAGGCAGAGAGAAAGGCAGAGGGAAAGGCAGTGAGAAAGGCAGAGAGAAAGGCAGAGGGAAAGACAGAGGGAAAGGCAGTGGGAAAGGCAGAGCGAAAGGCAGAGGGAAAGGCAGTGAGAAAGGAAGAGGTAAAGGCAAAGAGAAATCCAGAGGCAAAGGCAATGAGAAGGGCCATGAGAAAGGCAGAGGGAAAGGCAGATACAAAGGCAGAGGGAAAGACAGAGAGAAAGGCAGAGAGAAAGGTAGAGGGAAAGGCAGTTAGAAAGGCAGTGAGAAAGGAAGAGGGAAAGGCAGAGGGAAAGGCAGAGGGGAGGGCAGTGAGAAAGGCAGAGGGAAAGGCAGAGAGAATGGCATGGAGAAAGACAGAGGGAAAGGCAGGGAGAAATGCAGGGAGAAAGGCAGAGGGAAATGCAGAGAGAAAGGCAATGAGAAAGGCAGAGAGAAAGGCAAGGAGAAAGGCTGAGGGAAAGGCAGTGAGAAAGGCAGTGAGAAAGGCAGGGAGAAAGGCAGGGAGAAAAGCAGAGGGAAATGCAGAGAGAAAGGCAGAGAGAAAGGCAGAGGGAAAGGCAGCGAGAAAGGCAGGGAGAAAGGCAGGGCGAAAGGCAGAGGGAAAGGCATTGAGAAAGGCAGTGAGAAAGGCAGAGGGAAAGGAGGGAGAAAGACAGGGGGAAAGGCAGAGGGAAAGGCAGAGAGAAAGGCAGGGAGAAAGGCAGAAGGAAAGGCAGTGAGAAAGGCAGTGAGAAGTGCAGAGAGAAAGGCAGAGAGAAAGGCAGGGAGAAAGGCAGTGAGAAAGGCAGCGAGACAGGCGGAGGGAAAGCCAGAGAGAAAGGCAGTGAGAAAGGCAGAGGGAAAGGCAGTAAGAAGGGCAGAGAGAAAGGCAGTGAGAAAGGCAGAGAGAAAGGCAGTTAGAAAGGCAGATACAAAGGCAGAGGGAAAGACAGAGAGAAAGGCAGAGAGAAAGGAAGAGGGAAAGGCAGAGGGAAAGGCAGAGGGAAAGGCATGGAGAAAGGCAGAGGGAAAAACAGAGGGAAAGGCAGAGAGAAAGGCAGAGAGAAAGGCAGAGGAAAGGCTGTGAGAAAGACAGTGAGAAATGCAGAGGGAAAGGCAGCGAGAAAGGCAGTGAGAAAGGCAGAGGGGAGGGCAGTGAGAAAGGCAGAGGGAAAGGCAGGGAGAATGGCATGGAGAAAGACAGAGGGAAAGGCAGGGAGAAATGCAGGGAGAAAGGCAGAGGGAAAGGCAGAGAGAAAGGCAGGGAGAAAGGCAGAAGGAAAGGCAGTGAGAAAGGCAGTGAGAAGTGCAGAGAGAAAGGCAGAGAGAAAGGCAGGGAGAAAGGCATTGAGAAAGGCAGTGAGAAAGGCAGTGAGAAAGGTAGAGGGAAAGGCAGAGGGAAAGGCAGAGGGAAAGGCAGTGAGAAAGGCAGCGAGAAAGGCAGAGGGAAAGGCAGTGAGAAGGGGAGAGAGAAAGGCAGAGAGAAAGGCAGAGGGAAAGACAGAGGGAAAGGCAGAGAAAAAGGCAGTGAGAAATGCAGAGAGAAAGGCAGAGGGAAAGGCAGTGAGACAGGCAGAGAGAAAGGCAGAGGGAAAGGCAGTGAGAAAGGCAGAGAGAAAGGCAGAGGGAAAGACAGAGAGAAAGACAGAGGGAAAGGCAGTGAGAAAGGCAGAGAGAAAGGCAGAGGGAAAGGCAGAGAGAAAGGCAGTCAGAAGTGCAGAGAGAAAGGCAGAGAGAAAGGCAGGGAGAAAGGCAGGGAGAAAGGCAGAGGGAAAGGCAGTGAGAAGGGCAGAGAGAAAGGCAGAGAGTAAGGCAGAGGGAAAGACAGAGGGAAAGGCAGAGGGAAAGGCAGTGAGAAAGGCAGAGAGAAAGGCAGAGGGAAAGGCAGTGAGAAAGGCAGAGAGAAAGGCAGAGGGAAAGGCAGTGAGAAAGGCAGAGAGAAAGACAGAGAGAAAGGCAGAGGGAAAGGCAGTGAGAAAGGCAGAGAGAAATGCAGAGGGAAAGGTAGTGAGAAAGGCAGATGGAAAGGCAGAGGGAAAGGCAGCGAGAAAGGCAGCGAGGAAGGCAGAGAGAAAGGCAGTGACAAAGTCAGAGAGAAAGGCAGAGGGAAAGGCAGAGGGAAACGCAGTGAGAAAGGCAAAGGGAAAAGCAGAGGGAAAGGCAGTGAGAAAGACAGAGGGAAAGGCAGAGAGAAAGGCAGAAAGGCAGAGGGAAAGGCAGTGAGAAACGAAGTGAGAAAGGCAGTAAGAAATGCAGTGAGAAAGGCAGTGGGAAAGGCAGTGAGAAAGGCAGTGAGAAAGGCAGAGGGAAAGGCAGTGAGAAAGGCATTGTGAAAGGCAGACGGAAAGGCAGTGAGAAAGGCAAAGGGAAAAGCAGAGGGAAAGGCAGTGAGGGAGACAGAGGGAAAGGCAGAGAGAAAGGCAGAAAGGCAGAGGGAAAGGCAGTGAGAAACGAAGTGAGAAAGGCAGTAAGAAATGCAGTGAGAAAGGCAGAGGGAAAGGCAGTGAGAAAGGCAGTGAGAAAGGCAGTGAGAAAGGCAAAGGGAAAGGCAGTGAGAAAGGCAGAGGGAAAGGCAGAGAGAATGGCAGAGGGAAAGGCAGAGAGAAAGGCAGTGAGCAAGGCGGTGAGTAAAGCAGAGAGGAAGGCAGAGGGAAAGGCAGTGAGAAAGGCAGTGAGAAAGGAAGGGAATAAGGCAGTGACAAATGCAGAGGGAAAGGCAGAGGGAAAGGCAGAGGGAAAGGCAGAGAGAAAGGCAGGGAGAAAAGCATGGAGAAAGGCAGTGAGAAATGCAGACGGAAAGGCAGAGAGAAAGGCGGAGAGAATGGCAGAGGGAAAGGCAGAGAGAAAGGCAGTGAGCAAGGCGGTGAGTAAAGCAGAGAGGAAGGCAGAGGGAAAGGCAGTGAGAAAGGCAGTGAGAAAGGAAGGGAATAAGGCAGTGACAAATGCAGAGGGAAAGGCAGAGGGAAAGGCAGAGGGAAAGGCAGAGAGAAAGGCAGGGAGAAAAGCATGGAGAAAGGCAGTGAGAAATGCAGACGGAAAGGCAGAGAGAAAGGCAGTGAGAAAGGCATAGAGAATGGCAGGGAGAAAGACAGAGGAAAAAGGCAGTGAGAAAGGCAGTGAGAAAGGCAGAGGGAAAGGCGGAGGGAAAGACAGAGGGAAAGGCAGTGAGAAAGGCAGAGAGAAAGGCAGAGGGAAAGGCAGTGAGAAAGGCAGAGAGAAAGGCAGAGGGAAAGGCAGTGAGAAAGGCAGAGAGAAAGGCAGAGGGAAAGGCAGTGAGAAAGGCAGAGGGAAAGACAGAGGGAAAGACAGAGGGAAAGGCAGTGAGAAAGGCAGAGAGAAAGGCAGAGGGAAAGGCAGTGAGAAAGGCAGAGGTAAAGGCAAAGAGAAAGGCAGAGGCAAAGGCAGTGAGAAGGGTCGTGAGAAAGGCAGAGGGAAAGGCAGATACAAAGGCAGAAAAAGACAGAGAGAAAGGCAGAGAGAAAGGCAGAGGGAAAGGCAGTTAGAAAGGCAGTGAGAAAGGCAGAGGGAAAGGTAGAGGGAAAGGCAGAGGGAAATGCATAGAGAAAGGCAGAGGGAAAAACAGAGGGAAAGGCAGAGAGAAAAGCAGAGAGAAAGGCAGAGGGGAGGGCAGTAAGAAAGGCAGAGGGAAAGGCAGGCAGAATGGCATGGAGAAAGACAGAGGGAAAGGCAAGGAGAAATGCAGGGAGAAAGGCAGAGGGAAATACAGAGAGAAAGGCAATGGGAAAGGCAGAGAGAAAGGCAAGGAGAAAGGCTGATGGAAAGGCAGTGAGAAAGGCAGTGAGAAAGGCAGGGAGAAAGGCAGAGGGAAATGCAGAGAGAAAGGCAGAGAGAAAGGCAGAGGGAAAGGAGGGAGAAAGGCAGGGAGAAAGGCAGAGGGAAAGGCAGAGAGAAAGGCAGAGAGAAAGGCTGAGGGAAAGACAGTGAGAAAGGTAGAGAGAAAGGCAGAGGGAAAGGCAGTGAGAAAGGCAGAGGGAAAGGCAGTGAGAAAAGCAGTGAGAAAGGCAGATGGAAAGGCAGTGAAAAAGGCAGAGAGAAAGGCAGTGAGAAAGGCAGTGAGAAAGGCAGAGGGAAATGCAGTGAGAAAGGCAGTGAGAAAGGCAGATGGAAAGGTAGAGAGAAAGGCAGAGGGAAAGGCAGTGAGAAAGGCAGAGGGAAAGGCAGTGAGAAAGGCAGTGAGAAGGGCAGAGAGAAAGGCAGAGAGAAAGGCAGAGAGAAAGGCAGAAGGAAAGGCAGTGAGAAAGGCAGTGAGAAGTGCAGAGAGAAAGGCAGTGAGAAAGGCAGGGAGAAAGGCAGTGAGAAAGGCAGAGAGAAAGGCAGGGCGAAAGGCAGAAGGAAAGGCAGTGAGAAAGGCAGTGAGAAGTGCAGAGAGAAAGGCAGAGAGAAAGGCAGGGAGAAAGGCAGTGAGAAAGGCAGTGAGAAAGGCCATGAGAAAGGCAGAGGGAAAGGCAGAGGGAAAGACAGTGAGAAAGGCAGCGAGAAAGGTGGAGGGAAAGCCAGAGAGAAAGGCAGTGAGAAAGACAGAGGGAAAGGCAGTGAGAAGAGCAGAGAGAAAGGCAGATAGAAAGGCAGAGGGAAAGACAGAGGGAAAGGCAGAGGGAAAGGCAGTGAGAAAGGCAGAGAGAAAGGCAGAGGGAAAGGCAGTGAGAAAGGCAGAGAGAAAGGCAGAGGGAAAGGCAGTGAGAAAGACAGTGAGAAAGGCAGAGAGAAAGGCAGAGGGAAAGCAGCGAGAAAGGCAGGGAGAAAGGCAAGGAGAAAGGCAGAGGGAAAGGCATTGAGAAAGGCAAGGAGAAAGGCTGAGGGAAAGGCAGTGAGAAAGGCAGTGAGAAAGGCAGGGAGAAAAGCAGGGGGAAATGCAGAGAGAAATGCAGAGAGAAAGGCAGAGGGAAAGGCAGCGAGAAAGGCAGGGAGAAAGGCAAGGAGAAAGGCAGAGGGAAAGGCATTGAGAAAGGCAGTGAGAAAGGCAGAGGGAAAGGAGGGAGAAAGGCAGGGTGAAAGGCAGAGGGAAAGGCAGCGAGAAAGGCAGAAGGAAAGGCAGTGAGAAAGGCAGTGAGAAAGGCAGTGAGAAAGGCGGTGGGAAAGCCAGAGAGAAAGGCAGTGAGAAAGGCAGAGGGAAAGGCAGTGAGAAGGGCAGAGAGAAAGGCAGAGAGAAAGGCAGAGGGAAAGACAGAGGGAAAGGCAGAGGGAAAGGCAGTGAGAAAGGCAGAGAGAAAGGCAGAGGGAAAGACAGAGGGAAAGGCAGAGGGAAAGGCAGTGAG
The DNA here is from genome assembly GCF_044704955.1 of Pristiophorus japonicus. Classification (NCBI taxonomy): domain Eukaryota; kingdom Metazoa; phylum Chordata; class Chondrichthyes; family Pristiophoridae; genus Pristiophorus; species Pristiophorus japonicus. Next base: position 158,091,688 of record NC_091986.1, read on the forward strand.
AAAGGCAGAGAGAAAGGCAGAGGGAAAGGCAGTGAGAAAGGCAGAGAGAAAGCCAGAGGGAAAGGCAGTAAGAAAGGCAGAGAGAAACGCAGAGGGAAAGACAGAGGGAAAGACAGATGGAAAAGCAGTGAGAAAGGCAGAGAGAAAGGCAGAGGGAAAGGCAGTGAGAAAGGCAGAGGTAAAGGCAAAGAGAAAGGCAGAGGCAAAGGCAGAGAGAAAGGCAGAGAGAAAGGCAGAGAGAAAGGCAGAGGAAAGGCAGTGAGAAAGGCAGTGAGAAAGGCAGAGGGGAGGGCAGTGAGAAAGGCAGAGGGAAAGGCAGGGAGAATGGCATGGAGAAAGACAGAGGGAAAGGCAGGGAGAAATGCAGGGAGAAAGGCTGCGGGAAATGCAGAGAGAAAGGCAATGAGAAAGGCAGAGAGAAAGGCGAGGAGAAAGGCTGAGGGAAAGGCAGTGAGAAAGGCAGTGAGAAAGGCAGGGAGAAAGGCAGAGGGAAAGGCAGCGAGAAAGGCAGAGGGAAAGGAGGGAGAAAGGCAGGGAGAAAGACAGAGGGAAAGGCAGAGCGAAAGGCAGAGAGAAAGGCTGAGGGAAAGGCAGTGAGAAATGCAGAGAGAAAGGCAGAGGGAAAGGCAGTGAGAAAGGCAGTGAGAAAGGCAGAGAGAAAGGCAGAGAGAAAGGCTGAGGGAAAGGCAGTGAGAAATGCAGAGAGAAAGGCAGAGGGAAAGGCAGTGAGAAAGGCAGTGAGAAAGGCAGATGGAAAGGCAGTGAAAAAGGCAGAGGGAAAGGCAGTGAGAAAGGCAGTGAGAAAGGCAGAGGGAAAGGCAGTAAGAAAGGCAGTGAGAAAGGCAGAGGGAAAGGCAGTGAGAAAGGCACAGGGAAAGGCAGTGAGAAAGGCAGAGGGAAAGGCAGTGAGAAAGGCTCAGGGAAAGGCAGTGAGAAAGGCAGAGGGAAAGGCAGAGGGAAAGGCAGTGAGAAAGGCAGAGGGAAAGGCAGTGAGAAAGGCAGAGAGAAAGGCAGAGGGAAAGGCAGTGAGAAAGGCAGTGAGAAAGGCAGAGGGAAAGGCAGTGAGAAAGGCAGAGGGAAAGGCAGAGGGAAAGGCACTGAGAAAGGCAGTGAGAAAGGTAGTGAGAAAAGCAGAGAGAAATTCGGAGGGCAAGGCAGTGAGAAAGGCAGTGAGAAGGGCAGAGAGAAAGGCAGAGAGAAAGGCAGGGAGAAAGGCAGAAGGAAAGGCAGTGAGAAGTGCAGAGCGAAAGGCAGAGAGAAAGGCAGAGAGAAAGGCAGTGAGAAAAGCAGTGAGAAAGGCAGTGAGAAAGGCAGAGGGAAAGGCAGAGGGAAAGGTAGTGAGAAAGGCAGCAAGAAAGGCGGAGGGAAAGCCAGAGAGAAAGGCAGTGAGAAAGGCAGAGGGAAAGGCAGTGAGAAGGGCAGAGAGAAAAGTAGAGAGAAAGGCAGATGGAAAGACAGAGGGAAAGGCAGAGGGAAAGGCAGTGAGAAAGGCAGTGAGAAAGTCAGAGGGAAAGGCAGTGAGAAAGGCAGAGAGAAAGGCAGAGGGAAAGGCAGTGAGAAAGGCAGAGAGAAAGGCAGAGGGACAGGCAGTGAGAAAGGCAGGGAGAAAGGCAGAGGGAAAGACAGGGAGAAAGACAGAGGGAAAGGCAGTGAGAAAGGCAGAGAGAAAGGCAGTGAGAAGTGCAAAGGCAGAGAGAAAGGCAGGGAGAAAGGCAGTGAGAAAGGCAGTGAGAAAGGCAGTGAGAAAGGCACAGGCAAAGGCAGAGGGAAAGGCAGAGGAAAAGGCAGTAAGAAAGGCAGTGAGAAAGGCAGAGGGAAAGGCAGTGAGAAAGGCAGTGAGAAAGGCAGAGGGAAAGGCAGAGAGAAAGGCAGAGAGAAAGACAGAGAGAAAGGCAGAGGGAAAGGCAGTGAGAAAGGCAGAGAGAAATGCAGAGGGAAAGGCAGTGAGAAAGGCAGAGGGAAAGGCAGTGAGAAAGGTAGTGAGAAAGGCAGATGGAAAGGCAGTGAGAAACGAAGTGAGAAAGGCAGTAAGAAATGCAGTGAGAAAGGCAGAGGGAAAGGCAGTGAGAAAGGCAGTGAGAAAGGCAGTGAGAAAAGCAGAGGGAAAGGCAGAGAGAAAGGCGGAGACAATGGCAGAGGGAAAGGCAGAGAGAAAGGCAGTGAGAAAGGCGGTGAGTAAAGCAGAGAGGAAGGCAGAGGGAAAGGCAGTGAGAAATGCAGTGAGAAAGGCAGGGAATAAGGCAGTGACAAATGCAGAGGGAAAGGCAGAGAGAAAGGCAGTGAGAAAGGCAGAGGGAAAGGCAGTGAGTAAGGCAGAGAGAAAGTCAGGGAGAAAGGCAGAGAAAAAGGCTGTGAGAAAGGCAGATGGAAAGGCAGGGAGAAAGGCAGAGAGAAAGGCAGAGGGAAAGGCAGAGGGAAAGGCAGAGAGAAAGGTAGAGGGAAAGGCAGAGGGAAAGGCAGAGGGAAAGGCAGTGAGAAAGGCAGTGAGAAAGGCAGGGAGAAAAGCAGGGAGAAAGGCAGTGAGAAATGCAGACGGAAAGGCAGAGAGAAAGGCAGTGAAAAAGGCAGTGAGAAGGGCAGAGAGAAAGGCAGAGATAAAGGCAGGGAGAAAGGCAGTGAGAAAGGCAGTGAGAAAGGCAGAGAGAAAGGCAGGGAGAAAGACAGAGGGAAAGGCAGAGAGAAAGGCAGTGAGAAAGGCAGAGGGAAAGGCAGTGAGAAAGACAGAGGGAAAGGCAGTGAGAAAGGCAGTGAGAAGGGCAGCGAGAAAGGCAGAGCGAAAGGGAGTGAGAAAGGCAGTGAGAAAGGCAGAGAGAAAGGCAGAGGGAAAGGCAGAGGGAAAGGCAATGAGAAATGCAGTGAGAAAGGGAGAGAGAAAGACAGAGAGAAAGGCAGAGAGAAAGGCAGAGAAAAAGGCAGAAGGAAAGGCAGAGGGAAAGGCAGTGAGAAAGGCAGAGGGAAAGGCAGTGAGAAAGGCAGAGGGAAAGGCAGTAAGAAAGGCAGTGAGAAAGGCAGTGAGAAAGGCAGAGGGAAAGGCAGAGAGAAAGGCAGAGAGAAAGACAGAGAGAAAGGCAGATAGAAAGGCAGAGAGAAAGGCAGAAGGAAAGGCAGTGAGAAAGGCAGAGGGAAAGGCAGAGAGAAAGGCAGTGAGAAAGGCAGAGGGAAAGGCAGTGAGAAAGGCAGAGGGAAAGGCAGTGAGAAAGGCAGAGGGAAAGGCAGTGAGAAAGGCAGAGGGAAAGGCAGTGAGATAGGCTCAGGAAAAGGCTGTGAGAAAGGCAGAGGGAAAGGCAGAGGGAAAGGCAGTGAGAAAGGCAGAGGGAAAGGCAGTGAGAAAGGCAGAGAGAAAGGCAGAGGGAAAGGCAGTGAGAAAGGCAGTGAGAAAGGCAGAGGGAAAGGCAGTGAGAAAGGCAGAGGGAAAGGCAGAGGGAAAGGCACTGAGAAAGGCAGTGAGAAAGGTAGTGAGAAAAGCAGAGAGAAATTCAGAGGGAAAGGCAGTGAGAAAGGCAGTGAGAAGGGCAGAGAGAAAGGCAGAGAGAAAGGCAGGGAGAAAGGCAGAAGGAAAGGCACTGAGAAAGGCAGTGAGAAGTGCAGAGAGAAAGGCAGAGAGAAAGGCAGGGAGAAAGGCAGTGAGAAAGGCAGTGAGAAAGGCAGTGAGAAAGGCAGAGAGAAAGGCAGAGGGAAAGGCAGAGGGAAAGGCAGAGGGAAAGGCAGTGAGAAAGGAAGCGAGAAAGGCGGAGGGAAAGCCAGAGAGAAAGGCAGTGAGAAAGGCAGAGGGAAAGGCAGTGAGAAGGGCAGAGAGAAAGGCAGAGAGAAAGGCAGAGGGAAAGACAGAGGGAAAGGCAGAGGGAAAGGCAGTGAGAAAGGCAGAGAGAAAGGCAGAGGGAAAGGCAGTGAGAAAGGCAGAGGGAAAGACAGAGGGAAAGGCAGTGGGAAAGGCAGAGCGAAAGGCAGAGGGAAAGGCAGTGAGAAAGGAAGAGGTGAAGGCAAAGAGAAATCCAGAGGCAAAGGCAATGAGAAGGGCCGTGAGAAAGGCAGAGGGAAAGGCAGATACAAAGGCAGAGGGAAAGACAGAGAGAAAGGCAGAGAGAAAGGTAGAGGGAAAGGCAGTTAGAAAGGCAGTGAGAAAGGAAGAGGGAAAGGCAGAGGGAAAGGCAGAGGGGAGGGCAGTGAGAAAGGCAGAGGGAAAGGCAGAGAGAATGGCATGGAGAAAGACAGAGGGAAAGGCAGGGAGAAATGCAGGGAGAAAGGCAGAGGGAAATGCAGAGAGAAAGGCAATGAGAAAGGCAGAGAGAAAGGCAAGGAGAAAGGCTGAGGGAAAGGCAGTGAGAAATGCAGTGAGAAAGGCAGGGAGAAAGGCAGGGAGAAAAGCAGAGGGAAATGCAGAGAGAAAGGCAGAGAGAAAGGCAGAGGGAAAGGCAGCGAGAAAGGCAGGGAGAAAGGCAGTGAGAAAGGCAGAGGGAAAGGAGGGAGAAAGACAGGGGGAAAGGCAGAGGGAAAGGCAGAGAGAAAGGCAGGGAGAAAGGCAGAAGGAAAGGCAGTGAGAAAGGCAGAGAGAAAGGCGCTGGGAAAGCCAGAGAGAAAGGCAGTGAGAAAGGCAGAGGGAAAGGCAGTGAGAAGGGCAGAGAGAAAGGCAGTGAGAAAGGCAGAAGTAAAGGCAAAGAGAAAGGCAGAGGCAAAGGCAATGAGAAGGGCCATGAGAAAGGCAGAGGGAAAGGCAGATACAAAGGCAGAGGGAAAGACAGAGAGAAAGGCAGAGAGAAAGGCAGAGGGAAAGGCAGTTAGAAAGGCAGTGAGAAGGGAAGAGGGAAAGGCAGAGGGAAAGGCAGAGGGAAAGGCATGGAGAAAGGCAGAGGGAAAAACAGAGGGAAAGGCAGAGAGAAAGGCAGAGAGAAAGGCAGAGAGAAAGGCAGAGGAAAGGCAGTGAGAAAGACAGTGAGAAATGCAGAGGGAAAGGCAGTGAGAAAGGCAGTGAGAAAGGCAGAGGGGAGGGCAGTGAGAAAGGCAGAGGGAAAGGCAGGGAGAATGGCATGGAGAAAGACAGAGGGAAAGGCAGGGAGAAATGCAGGGAGAAAGGCAGAGGGAAATGCAGAGAGAAAGGCAATGAGAAAGGCAGAGAGAAAGGCAAGGAGAAAGGCTGAGGCAAAGGCAGTGAGAAAGGCAGTGAGAAAGGCAGAGAGAAAGGCAGGGAGAAAGGCAGAGGGAAATGCAGAGAGAAAGGCAGAGAGAAAGGCAGAGGGAAAGGCAGCGAGAAAGGCAGGGAGAAAGGCAAGGAGAAAGGCAGAGGAAAGGCATTGGGAAAGGCAGTGAGACAGGCAGAGGGAAAGGAGGGAGAAAGGCAGGGAGAAAGGCAGAGGGAAAGGCAGAGAGAAAGGCAGGGAGAAAGGCAGAAGGAAAGGCAGTGAGAAAGGCAGTGAGAAGTGCAGAGAGAAAGGCAGAGAGAAAGGCAGGGAGAAAGCATTGAGAAAGGCAGTGAGAAAGGCAGTGAGAAAGGCAGAGGGAAAGGCAGAGGGAAAGGCAGAGGGAAAGGCAGTGAGAAAGGCAGCGAGAAAGGCAGAGGGAATGGCAGTGAGAAGGACAGAGAGAAAGGCAGAGGGAAAGGCAGTGAGACAGGCAGAGAGAAAGGCAGAGGGAAAGGCAGTGAGAAAGGCAGAGAGAAAGGCAGAGGGAAAGACAGAGAGAAAGACAGAGGGAAAGGCAGTGAGAAAGGCAGAGAGAAAGGCAGAGGGAAAGGCAGAGGGAAATGCAGTGAGAAGGGCAGAGAGAAAGGCAGAGAGTAAGGCAGAGGGAAAGACAGAGGGAAAGGCAGAGGGAAAGGCAGTGAGAAAGGCAGAGGGAAAGGCAGTGAGAAAGGCAGAGAGAAAGGCAGAGGGAAAGGCAGTGAGAAAGGCAGAGAGAAATGCAGAGGGAAAGGTAGTGAGAAAGGCAGATGGAAAGGCAGAGGGAAAGGCAGCGAGAAAGGCAGCGAGGAAGGCAGAGAGAAAGGCAGTGACAAAGGCAGAGAGAAAGGCAGAGGGAAAGGCAGAGGGAAAGGCAGTGAGAAAGGCAGTGTGAAAGACAGAGGGAAAGGCAGAGAGAAAGGCAGAAAGGCAGAGGGAAAGGCAGTGAGAAACGAAGTGAGAAAGGCAGTAAGAAATGCAGTGAGAAAGGCAGAGGGAAAGGCAGTGAGAAAGGCAATGAGAAAGGCAGTGAGGAAGGCAGAGGGAAAGGCAGTGAGAAAAGCATTGTGAAAGGCAGACGGAAAGGCAGTGAGAAAGGCAAAGGGAAAAGCAGAGGGAAAGGCAGTGAGAAAGACAGAGGGAAAGGCAGAGAGAAAGGCAGAAAGGCAGAGGGAAAGGCAGTGAGAAACGAAGTGAGAAAGGTAGTAAGAAATGCAGTGAGAAAGGCAGAGGGAAAGGCAGTGAGAAAGGCAGTGAGAAAGGCAGTGAGAAAGGCAGAGGGAAAGGCAGTGAGAAAGGCAGAGGGAAAGGCAGAGAGAAAGGCGGAGAGAATGGCAGAGGGAAAGGCAGAGAGAAAGGCAGTGAGAAAGGCGGTGAGTAAAGCAGAGAGGAAGGCAGAGGGAAAGGCAGTGAGAAAGGCAGTGAGAAAGGCAGGGAATAAGGCAGTGACAAATGCAGATGGAAAGGCAGAGGGAAAGGCAGAGGGAAAGGCAGAGAGAAAGGCAGAGAGAAAGGCAGTGAGAAAGGCATAGAGAATGGCAGGGAGAAAGCCAGAGGGAAAGGCAGTGAAAAAGGCAGTGAGAAGGGCAGAGAGAAAGGCAGAGATAAAGGCAGGGAGAAAGGCAGTGAGAAAGGCAGTGAGAAAGGCAGAGAGAAAGGCAGGGAGAAAGACAGAGGGAAAGGCAGTGAGAAAGGCAGTGAGAAAGGCAGAGGGAAAGACAAGGGAAAGACACAGGGAAAGGCAGTGAGAAAGGCAGAGAGAAAGGCAGAGGGAAAGGCAGTGAGAAAGGCAGAGAGAAAGGCAGAGGGAAAGGCAGAGGGAAAGGCAGTGAGAAAGGCAGAGAGAAAGGCAGTGAGAATGGCAGAGGGAAAGACAGAGGGAAAGACAGAGGGAAAGGCAGTGAGAAAGGCAGAGAGAAAGGCAGAGGGAAAGGCAGTGAGAAAGGCAGAGGTAAAGGCAAAGAGAAAGGCAGAGGCAAAGGCAGTGAGAAGGGTCGTGAGAAAGGCAGAGGGGAAGGCAGATACAAAGGCAGAAAAAGACAGAGAGAAAGGCAGAGAGAAAGGCAGAGGGAAAGGCAGTTAGAAAGGCAGAGAGAAAGGCAGAGGGAAAGGTACAGGGAAAGGCAGAGGGAAATGCATAGAGAAAGGCAGAGGGAAAAACAGAGGGAAAGGCAGAGAGAAAAGCAGAGAGAAAGGCAGTGAGAAAGGCAGTGAGAAAGGCAGAGGGGAGGGCAGTAAGAAAGGCAGAGGGAAAGGCAGGCAGAATGGCATGGAGAAAGACAGAGGGAAAGGCAAGGAGAAATGCAGGGAGAAAGGCAGAGGGAAATGCAGAGAGAAAGGCAATGGGAAGGGCAGAGAGAAAGGCAAGGAGAAAGGCTGAGGGAAAGGCAGTGAGAAAGGCAGTGAGAAAGGCAGAGGGAAAGGCAGCGCGAAATGCAGGGAGAAAGGCAAGGAGAAAGGCAGAGGGAAAGGCATTGAGAAAGGCAGTGAGAAAGGCAGAGGGAAAGGAGGGAGAAAGGCAGGGAGAAAGGCAGAGGGAAAGGCAGAGAGAAAGGCAGAGAGAAAGGCTGAGGGAAAGACAGTGAGAAAGGTAGAGAGAAAGGCAGAGGGAAAGGCAGTGAGAAAGGCAGAGGGAAAGGCAGTAAGAAAAGCAGTGAGAAAGGCAGATGGAAAGGCAGTGAAAATGGCAGAGAGAAAGGCAGTGAGAAAGGCAGGGAGAAAGGCAGAGGGAAATGCACTGAGAAAGGCAGTGAGAAACGCAGATGGAAAGGTACAGAGAAAGGCAGAGGGAAAGGCAGTGAGAAAGGCAGAGGGAAAGGCAGTGAGAAAGGCAGTGAGAAGGGCAGAGAGAAAGGCAGAGAGAAAGGCAGAGAGAAAGGCAGAAGGAAAGGCAGTGAGAAAGGCAGTGAGAATTGCAGAGAGAAAGGCAGTGAGAAAGGCAGGGAGAAAGGCAGTGAGAAAGGCAGAGAGAAAGGCAGGGCGAAAGGCAGTGAGAAAGGCAGTGAGAAGTGCAGAGAGAAAGGCAGAGAGAAAGGCAGGGAGAAAGGCAGTGAGAAAGGCAGTGAGAAAGGCCATGAGAAAGGCAGAGGGAAAGGCAGAGGGAAAGGCAGTGAGAAAGGCAGCGAGAAAGGTGGAGGGAAAGCCAGAGAGAAAGGCAGATAGAAAGGCAGAGGGAAAGACAGAGGGAAAGGCAGAGGGAAAGGCAGTGAGAAAGGCAGAGAGAAAGGCAGAAGCAAAGGCAGTGAGAAAGGCAGAGAGAAAGGCAGAGGGAAAGGCAGTGAGAAAGGCAGTGAGAAGTGCAGAGAGAAAGGCAGAGAGAAAGGCAGGGAGAAAGGCAGTGAGAAAGGCAGTGAGAAAGGCCATGAGAAAGGCAGAGGGAAAGGCAGAGGGAAAGGCAGTGAGAAAGGCAGCGAGAAAGGTGGAGGGAAAGCCAGAGAGAAAGGCAGATAGAAAGGCAGAGGGAAAGACAGAGGGAAAGGCAGAGGGAAAGGCAGTGAGAAAGGCAGAGAGAAAGGCAGAGGGAAAGGCAGTGAGAAAGGCAGAGAGAAACGCAGAGGGAAAGGCAGTGAGAAAGGCAGTGAGAAAGGCAGAGAGAAAGGCAGAGGGAAAGCAGCGAGAAAGGCAGGGAGAAAGGCAAGGAGAAAGGCAGAGGGAAAGGCATTGAGAAAGGCAAGGAGAAAGGCTGAGGGAAAGGCAGTGAGAAAGGCAGTGAGAAAGGCAGGGAGAAAAGCAGAGGGAAATGCAGAGAGAAAGGCAGAGAGAAAGGCAGAGGGAAAGGCACCGAGAAAGGCAGGGATAAAGGCAAGGAGAAAGGCAGAGGGAAAGGCATTGAGAAAGGCAGTGAGAAAGGCAGAGGGAAAGGAGGGAGAAAGGCAGGGTGAAAGGCAGAGGGAAAGGCAGCGAGAAAGGCAGAAGGAAAGGCAGTGAGAAAGGCAGTGAGAAAGGCAGTGAGAAAGGCAGTGGGAAAGCCAGAGAGAAAGGCAGTGAGAAAGGCAGAGGGAAAGGCAGTGAGAAGGGCAGAGAGAAAGGCAGAGAGAAAGGCAGAGGGAAAGACAGAGGGAAAGGCAGAGGGAAAGGCAGTGAGAAAGGCAGAGAGAAAGGCAGAGGGAAAGACAGAGGGAAAGGCAGAGGGAAAGGCAGTGAGAAAGGCAGAGAGAAAGGCAGAGGGAAAGGCAGTGAGAAAGGCAGAGAGAAAGGCAGAGGGAAAGTCAGTGAGAAAGGCAGAGAGAAATGCAGAGGGAAAGACAGAGGGAAAGACAGATGGAAAAGCAGTGAGAAAGGCAGAGAGAAAGGCAGAGGGAAAGGCAGTGAGAAAGGCAGAGGTAAAGGCAAAGAGAAAGGCAGAGGCAAAGGCAGAGAGAAAGGCAGAGAGAAAGGCAGAGAGAAAGGCAGAGGAAAGGCAGTGAGAAAGGCAGTGAGAAAGGCAGAGGGGAGGGCAGTCAGAAAGGCAGAGGGAAAGGCAGGGAGAATGGCATGGAGAAAGACAGAGGGAAAGGCAGGGAGAAATGCAGGGAGAAAGGCAGCGGGAAATGCAGAGAGAAAGGCAATGAGAAAGGCAGAGAGAAAGGCGAGGAGAAAGGCTGAGGGAAAGGCAATGAGAAAGGCAGTGAGAAAGGCAGGGAGAAAGGCAGAGGGAAAAGCAGAGAGAAAGGCAGAGAGAAAGGCAGAGGGAAAGGCAGCGAGAAAGGCAGGGAGAAAGGCAAGGAGAAAGGCAAGGAGAAAGGCAGAGGGAAAGGCATTGAGAAAGGCAGAGGGAAAGGAGGGAGAAAGGCAAGGAGAAAGACAGAGGGAAAGGTAGAGAGAAAGACAGAGAGAAAGGCTGAGGGAAAGGCAGTGAGAAATGCAGAGAGAAAGGCAGAGGGAAAGGCAGTGAGAAAGGCAGAGGGAAAGGCAGTGAGAAAGGCAGTGAGAAAGGCAGATGGAAAGGCAGTGAAAAAGGAAGAGGGAAAGGCAGTGAGAAAGGCAGTGAGAAAGGCAGAGGGAAAGACAGTGAGAAAGGCAGTGAGGAAGGCAGAGGGAAAGGCAGTGAGAAAGGCACAGGGAAAGGCAGTGAGAAAGGCAGAGGGAAAGGCAGTGAGAAAGGCTCAGGGAAAGGCAGTGAGAAAGGCACAGGGAAAGGCAGTGAGAAAGGCAGAGGGAAAGGCAGTGAGAAAGGCTCAGGGAAAGGCAATGAGAAAGGCAGAGGGAAAGGCAGAGGGAAAGGCAGTGAGAAAGGCAGAGGGAAAGGCAGTGAGAAAGGCAGAGAGAAAGGCAGAGGGAAAGGCAGTGAGAAAGGCAGTGAGAAAGGCAGAGGGAAAGGCAGTGAGAAAGGCAGAGGGAAAGGCAGAGGGAAAGGCACTGAGAAAGGCAGTGAGAAAGGTAGTGAGAAAAGCAGAGAGAAATTCGGAGGGCAAGGCAGTGAGAAAGGCAGTGAAAAGGGCAGAGAGAAAGGCAGAGAGAAAGGCAGGGAGAAAGGCAGAAGGAAAGGCAGTGAGAAAGGCAGTGAGAAGTGCAGAGCGAAAGGCAGAGAGAAAGGCAGAGAGAAAGGCAGTGAGAAAAGCAGTGAGAAAGGCAGTGAGAAAGGCAGAGGGAAAGGCAGAGGTAAAGGCAGTGAGAAAGGCAGCGAGAAAGGCGGAGGGAAAGCCAGAGAGAAAGGCAGTGAGAAAGGCAGAGGGAAAGGCAGTGAGAAGGGCAGAGAGAAAGGCAGAGAGAAAGGCAGATGGAAAGACAGAGGGAAAGGCAGAGGGAAAGGCAGTGAGAAAGGCAGTGAGAAAGGCAGAGGGAAAGGCAGTGAGAAAGGCAGAGAGAAAGGCAGAGGGAAAGGCACTGAGAAAGGCAGGGAGAAAGGTAGTGAGAAAAGCAGAGAGAAATTCAGAGGGCAAGGCAGTGAGAAAGGCAGTGAGAAGGGCAGAGAGAAAGGCAGAAGAAAGGCAGGGAGAAAGGCAGAAGGAAAGGCACTGAGAAAGCCAGTGAGAAGTGCAGAGAGAAAGGCAGAGAAAAACGCAGGGAGAAAGGCAGTGAGAAAGGCAGTGAGAAAGGCAGAGAGAAAGGCAGAGAGAAAGGCAGAGGGAAAGACAGAGGGAAATGATGTGAGAAAGGCAGTGAGAAAGGCAGATGGAAAGGTAGAGAGAAAGGCAGAGGGAAGGGCAGTGAGAAAGGCAGAGGGAAAGGCAGTGAGAAAGGCAGTGAGAAGGGCAGAGAGAAAGGCAGAGAGAAAGGCAGAGAGAAAGGCAGAAGGAAAGGCAGTGAGAAAGGCAGTGAGAAAGGCAGAGGGGAGGGCAGTAAGAAAGGCAGAGGGAAAGGCAGGCAGAATGGCATGGAGAAAGACAGAGGGAAAGGCAAGGAGAAATGCAGGGAGAAAGGCAGAGGGAAATGCAGAGAGAAAGGCAATGGGAAAGGCAGAGAGAAAGGCAAGGAGAAAGGCTGAGGGAAAGGCAGTGAGAAAGGCAGTGAGAAAGGCAGGGAGAAAGGCAGAGGGAAATGCAGAGAGAAAGGCAGAGAGAAAGGCAGAGGGAAAGGCAGCGAGAAAGGCAGGGAGAAAGGCAAGGAGAAAGGCAGAGGGAAAGGTATTGAGAAAGGCAGTGAGAAAGGCAGAGGGAAAGGAGGGAGAAAGTCAGGGAGAAAGGCAGAGGGAAAGGCAGAGAGAAAGGCAGAGAGAAAGGCTGAGGGAAAGACAGTGAGAAAGGTAGAGAGAAAGGCAGAGGGAAAGGCAGTGAGAAAGGCAGAGGGAAAGGCAGTGAGAAAAGCAGTGAGAAAGGCAGATGGAAAAGCAGTGAAAAAGGCAGAGAGAAAGGCAGTGAGAAAGGCAGTGAGAAAGGCAGAGGGAAATGCAGTGAGAAAGGCAGTGAGAAAGGCAGATGGAAAGGTAGAGAGAAAGGCAGAGGGAAAGGCAGTGAGAAAGGCAGAGGGAAAGGCAGTGAGAAAGGCAGTGAGAAGGGCAGAGAGAAAGGCAGAGAGAAAGGCAGAAGGAAAGGCAGTGAGAAAGGCAGTGAGAAGTGCAGAGAGAAAGGCAGTGAGAAAGGCAGGGAGAAAGGCAGTGAGAAAGGCAGAGAGAAAGGCAGGGCGAAAGGCAGAAGGAAAGGCAGCGAGAAAGGCAGTGAGAAGTGCAGAGAGAAAGGCAGAGAGAAAGGCAGAGGGAAAGGCAGTGAGAAAGGCAGTGAGAAAGGCCATGAGAAAGGCAGAGGGAAAGGCAGAGGGAAAGGCAGTGAGAAAGGCAGCGAGAAAGGTGGAGGGAAAGCCAGAGAGAAAGGCAGTGAGAAAGACAGAGGGAAAGGCAGTGAGAAGAGCAGAGAGAAAGGCAGATAGAAAGGCAGAGGGAAAGACAGAGGAGAAGGCAGAGGGAAAGGCAGTGAGAAAGGCAGAGAGAAAGGCAGAGGGAAAGGCAGTGAGAAAGGCAGTGAGAAAGGCAGAGAGAAAGGCAGAGGGAAAGCAGCGAGAAAGGCAGGGAGAAAGGCAAGGAGAAAGGCAGAGGGAAAGGCATTGAGAAAGGCAGTGAGAAAGGCAGAGGGAAAGGAGGGAGAAAGGCAGGGTGAAAGGCAGAGGGAAAGGCAGCGAGAAAGGCAGAAGGAAAGGCAGTGAGAAAGGCAGTGAGAAAGGCAGTGAGAAAGTCAGAGGGAAAGGCAGTGAGAAGCGCAGAGAGAAAGGCATAGAGAAAGGCAGAGGGAAAGACAGAGGGAAAGGCAGAGGGAAAGGCAGTGAGAAAGGCAGAGAGAAAGGCAGAGGGAAAGACAGAGGGAAAGGCAGAGGGAAAGGCAGTGAGAAAGGCAGAGAGAAAGGCAGAGGGAAAGGCAGTGAGAAAGGCAGAGAGAAAGGCAGAGGGAAAGGCAGTGAGAAAGGCAGAGAGAAACGCAGAGGGAAAGTCAGAGGGAAAGGCAGTGAGAAGCGCAGAGAGAAAGGCATAGAGAAAGGCAGAGGGAAAGACAGAGGGAAAGGCAGAGGGAAAGGCAGTGAGAAAGGCAGAGAGAAAGGCAAAGGGAAAGACAGAGGGAAAGGCAGAGGGAAAGGCAGTGAGAAAGGCAGAGAGAAAGGCAGAGGGAAAGGCAGTGAGAAAGGCAGAGAGAAAGGCAGAGGGAAAGGCAGTGAGAAAGGCAGTGAGAAAGGCAGAGGGAAAGGAGGGAGAAAGGCAGGGTGAAAGGCAGAGGGAAAGGCAGCGAGAAAGGCAGAAGGAAAGGCAGTGAGAAAGCCAGAGAGAAAGGCAGTGAGAAAGTCAGAGGGAAAGGCAGTGAGAAGCGCAGAGAGAAAGGCATAGAGAAAGGCAGAGGGAAAGACAGAGGGAAAGGCAGAGGGAAAGGCAGTGAGAAAGGCAGAGAGAAAGGCAGAGGGAAAGACAGAGGGAAAGGCAGAGGGAAAGGCAGTGAGAAAGGCAGAGAGAAAGGCAGAGGGAAAGGCAGTGAGAAAGGCAGAGAGAAAGGCAGAGGGAAAGGCAGTGAGAAAGGCAGAGAGAAACGCAGAGGGAAAGACAGAGGGAAAGACAGATGGAAAAGCAGTGAGAAAGGCAGAGAGAAAGGCAGAGGGAAAGGCAGTGAGAAAGGCAGAGGGAAAGGCAGTGAGAAAGGCAGTGAGAAGGGCAGAGAGAAAGGCAGAGAGAAAGGCAGAGAGAAAGGCAGAAGGAAAGGCAGTGAGAAAGGCAGTGAGAAAGGCAGAGGGGAGGGCAGTAAGAAAGGCAGAGGGAAAGGCAGGCAGAATGGCATGGAGAAAGACAGAGGGAAAGGCAAGGAGAAATGCAGGGAGAAAGGCAGAGGGAAATGCAGAGAGAAAGGCAATGGGAAAGGCAGAGAGAAAGGCAAGGAGAAAGGCTGAAGGAAATGCAGTGAGAAAGGCAGTGAGAAAGGCAGGGAGAAAGGCAGAGGGAAATGCAGAGAGAAAGGCAGAGAGAAAGGCAGAGGGAAAGGCAGCGAGAAAGGCAGGGAGAAAGGCAAGGAGAAAGGCAGAGGGAAAGGCATTGAGAAAGGCAGTGAGAAAGGCAGAGGGAAAGGAGGGAGAAAGTCAGGGAGAAAGGCAGAGGGAAAGGCAGAGAGAAAGGCAGAGAGAAAGGCTGAGGGAAAGACAGTGAGAAAGGTAGAGAGAAAGGCAGAGGGAAAGGCAGTGAGAAAGGCAGAGGGAAAGGCAGTGAGAAAAGCAGTGAGAAAGGCAGATGGAATAGCAGTGAAAAAGGCAGAGAGAAAGGCAGTGAGAAAGGCAGAGGAAAATGCAGTGAGAAAGGCAGTGAGAAAGGCAGATGGAAAGGTAGAGAGAAAGGCAGAGGGAAAGGCAGTGAGAAAGGCAGAGGGAAAGGCAGTGAGAAAGGCAGTGAGAAGGGCAGAGAGAAAGGCAGAGAGAAAGGCAGAGAGAAAGGCAGAAGGAAAGGCAGTGAGAAAGGCAGTGAGAAGTGCAGAGAGAAAGGCAGTGAGAAAGGCAGGGAGAAAGGCAGTGAGAAAGGCAGAGAGAAAGGCAGGACGAAAGGCAGAAGGAAAGGCAGTGAGAAAGGCAGTGAGAAGTGCAGAGAGAAAGGCAGAGAGAAAGGCAGGGAGAAAGGCAGTGAGAAAGGCAGTGAGAAAGGCCATGAGAAAGGCAGAGGGAAAGGCAGAGGGAAAGGCAGTGAGAAAGGCAGCGAGAAAGGTGGAGGGAAAGCCAGAGAGAAAGGCAGTGAGAAAGACAGAGGGAAAGGCAGTGAGAAGAGCAGAGAGAAAGGCAGATAGAAAGGCAGAGGGAAAGACAGAGGAGAAGGCAGAGGGAAAGGCAGTGAGAAAGGCAGAGAGAAAGGCAGAGGGAAAGGCAGTGAGAAAGGCAGTGAGAAAGGCAGAGAGAAAGGCAGAGGGAAAGCAGCGAGAAAGGCAGGGAGAAAGGCAAGGAGAAAGGCAGAGGGAAAGGCATTGAGAAAGGCAGTGAGAAAGGCAGAGGGAAAGGAGGGAGAAAGGCAGGGTGAAAGGCAGAGGGAAAGGCAGAGGGAAAGGCAGTGAGAAAGGCAGAGAGAAAGGCAGAGGGAAAGGCAGTGAGAAAGGCAGAGAGAAACGCAGAGGGAAAGGCAGTGAGAAAGGGAGAGGTAAAGGCAAAGAGAAAGGCAGAGGCAAAGGCAGAGAGAAAGGCAGAGAGAAAGGCAGAGAGAAAGGCAGAGGAAAGGCAGTGAGAAAGGCAGTGAGAAAGGCAGAGGGGAAGGCAGTGAGAAAGGCAGAGGGAAAGGCAGGGAGAATGGCATGGAGAAAGACAGAGGGAAAGGCAGGGAGAAATGCAGGGAGAAAGGCACAGGGAAAGGCAGTGAGAAAGGCAGAGAGAAAGGCAGAGGGAAAGGCAGTGAGAAAGGCAGAGAGAAATGCAGAGGGAAAGACAGAGGGAAAGACAGATGGAAAAGCAGTGAGAAAGGCAGAGAGAAAGGCAGAGGGAAAGGCAGTGAGAAAGGCAGAGGTAAAGGCAAAGAGAAAGGCAGAGGCAAAGGCAGAGAGAAAGGCAGAGAGAAAGGCAGAGAGAAAGGCAGAGGAAAGGCAGTGAGAAAGGCAGTAAGAAAGGCAGAGGGGAAGGCAGTGAGAAAGGCAGAGGGAAAGGCAGGGAGAATGGCATGGAGAAAGACAGAGGGAAAGGCAGGGAGAAATGCAGGGAGAAAGGCACAGGGAAAGGCAGTGAGAAAGGCAGAGAGAAAGGCAGAGGGAAAGGCAGTGAGAAAGGCAGAGAGAAATGCAGAGGGAAAGACAGAGGGAAAGACAGATGGAAAAGCAGTGAGAAAGGCAGAGAGAAAGGCAGAGGGAAAGGCAGTGAGAAAGGCAGAGGTAAAGGCAAAGAGAAAGGCAGAGGCAAAGGCAGAGAGAAAGGCAGAGAGAAAGGCAGAGAGAAAGGCAGAGGAAAGGCAGTGAGAAAGGCAGTGAGAAAGGCAGAGGGGAAGGCAGTGAGAAAGGCAGAGGGAAAGGCAGGGAGAATGGCATGGAGAAAGACAGAGGGAAAGGCAGGGAGAAATGCAGGGAGAAAGGCAGCGGGAAATGCAGAGAGAAAGGCAATGAGAAAAGCAGAGAGAAAGGCGAGGAGAAAGGCTGAGGGAAAGGCAGTGAGAAAGGCAGTGAGAAAGGCAGGGAGAAAGGCAGAGGGAAAGGCAGAGGGAAAGGCAGCGAGAAAGGCAGGGAGAAAGGCAAGGAGAAAGGCAAGGAGAAAGGCAGAGGGAAAGGCATTGAGAAAGGCAGAGGGAAAGGAGGGAGAAAGGCAGGGAGAAAGACAGAGGGAAAGGCAGAGAGAAAGGCAGAGAGAAAGGCTGAGGGAAAGGCAGTGAGAAATGCAGAGAGAAAGGCAGAGGGAAAGGCAGTGAGAAAGGCAGTGAGAAAGGCAGATGGAAAGGCAGTGAAAAAGGCAGAGGGAAAGGCAGTGAGAAAGGCAGTGAGAAAGGCAGAGGGAAAGGCAGTGAGAAAGGCAGTGAGAAAGGCAGAGGGAAAGGCAGTGAGAAAGGCAGTGAGAAAGGCAGAGGGAAAGGCTGTGAGAAAGGCACAGGGAAAGGCAGTGAGAAAGGCAGAGGGAAAGGCAGTGAGAAAGGCTCAGGGAAAGGCAGTGAGAAAGGCACAGGGAAAGGCAGTGAGAAAGGCAGAGGGAAAGGCAGTGAGAAAGGCTCAGGGAAAGGCAATGAGAAAGGCAGAGAGAAAGGCAGAGGGAAAGGCAGTGAGAAAGGCAGAGGGAAAGGCAGTGAGAAAGGCAGAGAGAAAGGCAGAGGGAAAGGCAGTGAGAAAGGCAGAGGGAAAGGCACTGAGAAAGGCAGTGAGAAAGGTAGTGAGAAAAGCAGAGAGAAATTCGGAGGGCAAGGCAGTGAGAAAGGCAGTGAGAAGGGCAGAGAGAAAGGCAGAGAGAAAGGCAGGGAGAAAGGCAGAAGGAAAGGCAGTGAGAAAGGCAGTGAGAAGTGCAGAGCGAAAGGCAGAGAGAAAGGCAGAGAGAAAGGCAGTGAGAAAAGCAGTGAGAAAGGCAGTGAGAAAGGCAGAGGGAAAGGCAGAGGGAAAGGCAGTGAGAAAGGCAGCGAGAAAGGCGGAGGGAAAGCCAGAGAGAAAGGCAGTGAGAAGGGCAGAGAGAAAGGCAGAGAGAAAGGCAGATGGAAAGACAGAGGGAAAGGCAGAGGGAAAGGCAGTGAGAAAGGCAGTGAGAAAGGCAGAGGGAAAGGCAGTGAGAAAGGCAGAGAGAAAGGCAGAGGGAAAGGCAGTGAGAAAGGCAGAGAGAAAGGCAGAGAGACAGGCAGAGGAAAGGCAGTGAGAAAGGCAGTGAGAAAGGCAGAGGGGAAGGCAGTGAGAAAGGCAGAGGGAAAGGCAGGGAGAATGGCATGGAGAAAGACTGAGGGAAAGGCAGGGAGAAATGCAGGGAGAAAGGCAGCGGGAAATGCAGAGAGAAAGGCAATGAGAAAGGCAGAGAGAAAGGCGAGGAGAAAGGCTGAGGGAAAGGCAGTGAGAAAGGCAGTGAGAAAGGCAGGGAGAAAGGCAGAGGGAAAAGCAGAGAGAAAGGCAGAGAGAAAGGCAGAGGGAAAGGCAGCGAGAAAGGCAGGGAGAAAGGCAAGGAGAAAGGCAAGGAGAAAGGCAGAGGGAAAGGCATTGAGAAAGGCAGAGGGAAAGGAGGGAGAAAGGCAGGGAGAAAGACAGAGGGAAAGGCAGAGAGAAAGGCAGTGAGAAAGGCAGAGGGAAAGGCAGTGAGAAAGGCAGTGAGAAAGGCAGATGGAAAGGCAGTGAAAAAGGCAGAGGGAAAGGCAGTGAGAAAGGCAGTGAGAAAGGCAGAGGGAAAGGCAGTGAGAAAGGCAGTGAGAAAGGCAGAGGGAAAGGCAGTGAGAAAGGCACAGGGAAAGGCAGTGAGAAAGGCAGAGGGAAAGGCAGTGAGAAAGGCAGAGGGAAAGGCAGAGGGAAAGGCACTGAGAAAGGCAGTGAGAAAGGTAGTGAGAAAAGCAGAGAGAAATTCGGAGGGCAAGGCAGTGAGAAAGGCAGTGAGAAGGGCATAGAGAAAGGCAGAGAGAAAGGCAGGGAGAAAGGCAGAAGGAAAGGCAGTGAGAAAGGCAGTGAGAAGTGCAGAGCGAAAGGCAGAGAGAAAGGCAGAGAGAAAGGCAGTGAGAAAAGCAGTGAGAAAGGCAGTGAGAAAGGCAGAGGGAAAGGCAGAGGGAAAGGCAGTGAGAAAGGCAGCGAGAAAGGCGGAGGGAAAGCCAGAGAGAAAGGCAGTGAGAAGGGCAGAGAGAAAGGCAGAGAGAAAGGCAGATGGAAAGACAGAGGGAAAGGCAGAGGGAAAGGCAGTGAGAAAGGCAGTGAGAAAGGCAGAGGGAAAGGCAGTGAGAAAGGCAGAGAGAAAGGCAGAGGGAAAGGCAGTGAGAAAGGCAGTGAGAAAGGCAGAGGGAAAGGCAGTGAGAAAGGCAGAGGGAAAGGCAGAGGGAAAGGCACTGAGAAAGGCAGTGAGAAAGGTAGTGAGAAAAGCAGAAGAAAGGCAGGGAGAAAGGCAGAAGGAAAGGCACTGAGAAAGGCAGTGAGAAGTGCAGAGAGAAAGGCAGAGAAAAACGCAGGGAGAAAGGCAGTGAGAAAGGCAGTGAGAAAGGCAGTGAGAAAGGCAGAGGGAAAGACAGAGGGAAAGGCAGAGAGAAAGGCAGAGGGAAAGGCAGTGAGAAAGGCAGAGAGAAAGACAGAGGGAAATGATGTGAGAAAGGCAGAGAGAAAGGCAGAGGGAAAGGCAGTGAGAAAGGCAGAGGGAAAGGCAGGGAGAATGGCATGGAGAAAGACAGAGGGAAAGGCTGTGAGAAAGGCAGGGAGAAAGGCTGAGGGAAAGGCTGTGAGAAAGGCAGGGAGAAAGGCAGAGGGAAAGGCAGTGGGAAAGGCAGTGAGAAAGGCAGAGGTAAAGGCAAAGAGAAAGGCAGAGGCAAATGCAGTGAGAAGGGCCGTGAGAAAGGCAGAGGGAAAAACAGAGGGAAAGGCAGAGAGAAAGGCAGAGAGAAAGGCAGGGAGAAAGGCAGAAGGAAAGGCAGTGAGAAAGGCAGTGAGAAGTGCAGAGAGAAAGGCAGAGAGAAAGGCAAAGGGAAAGGCAGTGAGAAAGGCAGAGAAAAAGGTCGGGAGAATGGCAGCAAAATGTGGCCAGAGTGAGGAGGCTCAACAGGGCTGGCAATAGGAGACCTTACACTCCCAAGGTATTCCGGCAGCAGTTCTCCTACATGATTTTCACTGAGGAACAGTGTGTTTGAAGGCTGTGCTTCAGCAAGGACATGGTCACAGAGTTCCGCCACCTCCTGCAACCAGACCTCGAGTCTCAGACCAGGGTGATTTCTATACCAACAAATCCTTCCGTAGAAACATAGAAACATAGAAAATAGCTGCAGGAGTAGGCCTTTCGGCTCTTTGAGCCTGCACCACCATTCAATAAGATCATGGCTGATCATTCCCTCAGTACCCCTTTCCTGCTTGCTCTCCATACCCCTGGATCCTTTTAGCCTTAAGAGTCATATCTAACTCCCTCTTGAATATATCCAATGAACCGGCATCAACAACTCTCTGCGGTCGGGAATTCCACAGGTTAGCAACTCTCTGAGTGAAGAAGTTTCTCCTCATCTCAATCCTAAATGGCCTACCCCTTATCCTAAGACTGTGTCCCCTGGTTCTGGATTTCCCCAACATCGGGAACATTCTACCCGCATCTAACCTATCCAGTCCCGTCAGAATCTTATATGTTTCTATGAGATCCCCTCTCATCCTTCTGAACTTCAATGTATAAAGGCCCAGTTGATCCAGTCTCTTCTCATATGTCAGTCCTGCCATCCCGGGAATCAGTCTGGTGAACCTTTGCTGCACTCCCTCAATAGCAAGAACATCCTTCCTCAGATTAGGAGACCAAAACTGAACACAATATTCCAGGTGAGGCCTCACCAAGGCCCTGTACAACTGCAGTGAGACCGCCCTGCTGTAGGGTGCAGCAGGAGATATCTCCAACATCTCCCAGTTTGACGTCCATTGCTCCATCCGCAAGGTCATAGATGACAGATGCTCTGTACGGAAGGAGAAGGAAATACATTTCCTTCCCCATGGCCAGAGAGAAGCAGCTGGAGTGTGCATGTGGCTTTCTCAGGAAATCAGGCTTCCCCTGCAGAGCACCATTGACTGTATCCATGTCACCTTGCAGGCACCGCATCACAATCCTGAGGTATTCTGTAACCGCAAAGGCTGCCACTCACCGAATGTGCAATTGGTGTGCGACCACACACGCAGAACCTTCACCGTCAATGCCCGCTATCGAGGCAGCAGCTGCGATGCCTTCATCCTATGCCAGCTCTCTTCCAATCACCACATGAAGCTTACGGATTGCTGGTCAGAGCCAAGGGCTATCCGCTCTCCACCTGGCTCATGACTCCCCTCCACAACCCCACCACTCCTGCCCAGCACTCATACAATGAGGGCCATGGCGCCAACAGGAACATCATTAAGCAGACCATCGAAGTGCTGAAGGAATGGTTCTGCTGCCATGATCGCTCGGGAGGAGTCCTCCAGTACTCGGCTGAGCAGGTGTCCCTATTCCTCGTCATCCGCTGCATGCTGCACAACCTCGCTGTCATGAGGGCGCAGCCAATGAAACCTGGCGTAGCTCCATCACCTCAGGTGTAGGAGGAGGACAAGGAGCAGCAGGAAGATGATGAAGAAGAGGAGGAGGATGAGGAGGAGCAGGAGCAGGAGGAGAATAAGGAGGAGGATGAGGAGCAAAAAGCAGCAACACCAGCGACGGAGGAGGCAATTAAACAATCGGGATTCTAGAAGGGCGGTCCATGACCATCTCATCAGAATTCGGTTTCAGTGCATTCCATGCCACTTCCCAGTTCCTCTGGACATCCCCATCACCAGCAATGAGAGATACCAGCAAAGATGAAACATTCCAATTAAAATTGATGTAATAACTCCTCCACAGTGTGTCATGGCTGGTGAAAGGCTGCTATGTGTCAGGGCCAGAGACTACAGATGGCCTTGCAGGATGCCCTCGACCAGCTCTGGGCCTGGAAGGCCCAGCTGTAAACTGCACCACCTCAGGCTGGGCAATAACAGTCTGGGTTGGCTGGGTGACAGGCAGCAACTAGTGCAATGGCATAGTGGCAGTGATGGGATAAGGGATGCTGTCATCCTGAGAGAGGACAGCAGGTTCCTGCTCCACTGATCCACTGCTATACCCCCAGGGCAGCACCTCAGCATCCCCGCCAATCTGCTGGAGCACAGATTGATGGGCTGCTGTGACATCGTGAGATCCCCGGTGGCCTGTGGTGGACCCAGTGGCGATGGCAGCTGTCAGAGCTCGCGTGGCATCCAGCTGAGACTGCATGAGAGCAGTCTGAGTCTCGATGGCACCAACCATTCTCTGCATCACAGCACCAAGACATTGTGTTGCTTCTGCCTGTGCTGCAATGGAAGCTGCCACATCGCCCATGACACGCGTCATAGGTCTGGATCTGCTATCTCTCTGGAAATCCACCATCATCTACACACTGGCAATGATGGGCTCCATGGTCTGTGCAGAGCTCTGTGCAATGCTGGAAGCAGACTTCTCCACACTCCTTACCATTGCCAACTCTCGGGCACCTTTGCTATTGCACCTAACATCTCGGAGTGCATGGCCATCATCTTTCTTGTGTACGACACTCCATCGAAGTCCTCATCTGAGTCCTGTGCAGCAGAACTCGCGTGCGAACTCTCCCTCCGGGGAGATGGCTCCCGAGGTTTATTTTCCCCTTGACCTTGCTGCAGCCTGCTAGGCCCCGGTGCATCACCCAGTGCAGACCTCCCTGCTAACCTAACCTCTAAGGACCGCGTAGTGCCAGTCTCTGAGGTGGTGCCTGCGGGAGAGAGATGCAATGACACAGAGCTTGTGTCTTCCTCCTCCTCCTCTCCCTCCTGACTGTGCTGGGGTGGGGGTTCAGATACAGGCTTGCCATCTGCTGGCTGATTATCTGGAAGGCATAAGACTCGCGTTAAGGTGAGGGTAGAGGGGCAGGAATGGAGCAAGGAAGGCAGACAGTATCACGAGGAGAAAAGTGAAAAAAACCTTCTGGTTTGATATGGAAGTGGGATGAGAAAAGGAGGGGATACAGATACCATTGTTGCCTCTAGCAGGGTCGACATCTCTGCCGGTCACCTGCAGGCCAATGAGCTGCAGCCGTCGCTCCTCCAGACCGCGAAGTTCTTGCAGCTGAAGGTCACCCCATCCAGTCCTTTGCTGCTCCATCCTATTATGAGCTTTCTTGGCCTGCAAAAGAAGGAACTTGTGTTCGTTAGTTAGAGTCCAGCTATGTATGTGGCAGATATGCCTGCAATAGTTGAATAGCTGTGAATATAGGCAAGGTGTGAGATGAGGTTGTGAGTCTGAGTAGCTGCACATGTTTGGTGGTTGAGTGGTGGGGAAGTGGTGGTTTGCTCAACTGTGCACAGACAGCGATTCCCTCCTTTGCTCCACCGCCCCCACTAATGTCTTCAATGTCGAACCATGTGGCTCCCACCTTTGCACCAGGATTTATACCAGCCATCCCCCAAAGTTCTCTCACTTGCTCAGACTCAAGTGCAAATAAACAGCTGAAGCTGGATATTTCCTTCCCTTTAAGAGTTGGAATTAACCAGTGTGAAGGATTGAAGGATGATTGCTGAATACAACTGATCTGAAATTGGGTCACATTTGTTAATTATCGCCCCTGTAGTGCCTCATTTACCACACACCCTCCACGCCCCCCTTCCTTCCATGGGAGCGAAGGCCAAATTTAGCTCAAGTTCAAAATCGTTTTTATTGTGTTTCAAACACAGCTGAGGCTGCACACAGGGACGTTAAAGTAACAGTGACCTCAGTCTTTAATAAGACACTCCAGATTGAAGAACAGCCTTAGCGGCCAGCTTATATACAGTGCTCCCAAGGGATGCTGGAATCCCTTGGGACTTCAGGGGATGAGCTCCCTGGTGGTGGAACATGGGAGTGCATGCTTTACAGATACACAACATCACTCCTCCCCAAAGTCAAAGTGAAAACTATTTACAAGGTGAGGTGGTCGGGAGTCTTACTTTCCCTGGTGGACCGCCTCGGTACAAATGTTTGTTCTGGTGTGTTGGCTGTGTCCTCGCTGGGCTGGCGTGTTGTTGGCCCTGCAGGGCTGCTGGGTGAGCCTGGCCTTGCTGGGCTGTTGGGCGTAATGGGTTCGATTTCCTGGTCCGGCGTGGTGTCTTTGATCCTTTGGGTGTGTGTTGTGGGCTCAAAAAAGGTGGTGTCTGCTGTGGGTTGTTCAGGGCAGTATGTGAACCGCAGCCTCGTTTGGTCCAGGTGCTTTCTGTAGTCAAACTAGGCAATTAGTCCATTGTCTAGTTTGACTACAAACACCCTACTCCCTTCTTTAGTTATCACCGTGCTTGCGATCCACTTGGAACCATGTCCATAGTTTAGCACATACACAGGGTCATTCAGATCAATTTCCCATGACACAGTGGCGCGACCATCGTTTACATTTTGTTGCTGCCGCCTGCTCTCTACCTGATCATGCAGGTTGGGGTGAACCAGCGAAAGTCTGGTTTTAAATGTCCTTTTCATGAGTAGCTCAGCCGAGGGCACCCCTGTGAGTGAGTGGGGTCTCGTGCGGTAGCTGAGCAGTACTCAGGACAAGCGGGTTTGGAGTGAGCCTTCTGTTACTTGTTTAAGGCTCTGTTTGATGGTTTGTACTGCCCGCTCATTGGAGGCTGGTTTAAACGGAGCCGAGGTGACATGTTTGATCCCATTGCGGGTCATGAATTCTTTAAATTCAGCACTGGTGAAACATGGCCCGTTGTCACTGACCAATATGTCAGGCAGGCCGTGGGTGGCAAACATGTCCCTCAGGCTTTCAATGGTGCCGATGGCAGTGCTCCATGACATTATTTCACATTCAATCCATTTTGAAAAAGCATCTACCACCACCAGGAACATTTTACTGAGAAACGGGCCCACCTAGTCGACATGGATCCTCGACCATGGTCTGCAGGGCCAGGACTACAAACTTAGTGGTGCCGCTCTGGGCGCGTTGCTCAACTGAGCACACACGCTGCATTGCCATACACAGAACTCTAAGTCAGAGTCGATACCGGGCCACCACACACGGAATCTGGCTATCGCTTTCATCATTACTATACCCAGGTGTGTGCTGCGGAGATCCGAGATGAACGTCTCCCTGCCCTTTTTTGGTAGCACTACGCGGTTACCCCACAACAGGCAGTCTGCCTGAATGGACAGCTCGTCCTTTCGCCGCTGGAACAGCTTGATTGGCTCTTGCATTTCAACGGGGATGCTGGCCCAGCTCCCATGCACTACACAGTTTTTTACTAGCGACAGCAGAGGATCTTGGCTGGTCCAAGTCCTAATCTGGCGGGGCGTGACAGGTGATTTATCATTTTCAAACGCTTCCATGACCATCAACAAGTCTGCGGGCTGCGCTACCATCAACAAGTTTGCAGGCTGCGCAATTCCACCCCCATGGTGGGCAATGGTAGCTGACTGAGAGCATCCGCACAGATCTCGGTGCCTGGCCTGTGGTGGATGCTATAGTTATACGCTGATAGCGCGAGTGCCCACCTTTGTATGTGAGCTGAGGCATTAGTATTTATCCCCTTGTTTCCAGTGAACAGGGGTGTGAGGGGCTTGTGATCAGTTTCCAGCTCAAATTTGAGGCCAAACAGGTACTGATGCATTTTCTTTACCCTGAACCCACACGCTAATGCCTCTTTCTCAATCATGCTGTAGGCCTTCGCGGCCTTAGACAAGCTCCTGGAAGCATAGGCGACAGGTTGCAACTTCCCCGCAACATTAGCTTGTTGTAATACACACCCGACTCCATACGACGACGCGTCACATGCTAGCACAAGTCTTTTACACGGGTTATACAATACAAGCAGCTTGTTAGAGCATAAAATGTTTCTGTCTTTCTCAAAAGCAATTACTTGTTTTATTTCCCCATACCCAGTTCTCACCTTTGCGCAATAACACATGTAGGGGCTCTAAGAGGGTGCTTAACCTCGGTAGGAAGTTACCAAAATAGTTGAGGAGTCCCAGGAACGACCGTAGCTCCGTGACGTTCTGTGGCCTGGGTGTGTTCCTGATAGCCTCTGTCTAGGATTCTGTGGGCCGAATGCTGTCCGCCGCGATCTTTCTCCCCAAAAACTCCACTTCTGTTGCTATGAAGATGCATTTCAACCTCTTCAGCCACAGCCCTACGCGATCCAGTCGCTGGAGGACCTCCTCCAGGTTTTGTAGGTGCTCGGCTGTGTCCCGACCCATGACCAAAATGCCGCCCTGAAAGACCACCGTGTGTGGTACCGATTTGAGTAGGCTCTTCATGTTTCTCTGGAAGATCGCTGCAGCCGACCGAATTCCAAACGGGCATCTGTTGTAGATGAACAGTCCCTTGTGCGTGTTGATGCAGGTGAGGCCCTTCGAAGACTCCTCCAGCTCCTGCATCATGTAGGCCGAAGTCAGGTCGAGCTTGGTGAACGTCTTGCCTCCTGCTAGCGTCGCAAATAGGTCATCTACCTCAGGTAGCGGGTATTGATCCTGTAGCGAGAAACGATTAATAGTTACTTTATAATCGCCGCAAATCCTGACCGTGCCATCACTTTTGAGTACTGGAACAATCGGGCTGGCCCACTCGCTGAATTCCACTGGGGAGATGATGCCCTCGAGTTGCAACCTGTCCAGCTCGATTCCCACTCTCTCCCTCATCATGTGAGGTACCGCTCGCACCTTGTGGTGAATGGTTCATGCTTCTGGGACTAAGTGGATCCGCACCTTCGCCCGGAAAAGTTTCCAATGCCTGGCTCAAGAAGGGAAGGAAATTTGTTCAGAACCTGGGAGCATGAGGCCTCATCGACATGTGATCGCGCTCAGATGTCATTCCAGTTCCAACGGATTTTGCCCATGCAGCTCCTTCCAAGCAGTGTGGGGCCATCGACCGGGACAATCCAGAGTGGCAGTTCGTGCACCGTGCCCTCTTGGGTGACATTGACTATGGCGCTGCCCAGGACAGTGATAAGTTCTTTGGTGTACGTTCTCAGTTTCGTGTGGATGAGGCTCAGGGCTGGTCTGAAGCTCGCCACTTCCTGACCTTCAGATCGCTGGCACGTGTAGAACCGATACCTCGCCATCAGCATGCTCTCCCTCAGGTTAAGATGCTCCCAAACCAGTGTACACAGCTTCTCATATGACTTATCTGTGGGTTTCACTGGAGCCAGAAGATTCTTCATGAGGCTGTAGGTCGGTGCCCCGCAGACTGTGAGGAGGACCACTCTCCTTTTTGCAGCGCTTCCTTCTCCGTCCAGCTCGTTGGCTACAAAGTACTGGTCTAGCCGTTCGACATTGGCTTTCCAGTCCTCACCCTCCGAGAACCTCTCCAGGATGCCCACAGTTTGCTGCATCTTTGCGTTGGATTCATATACTCGTCACCAGTTATTGTGTTCCTAACACAGATGAGACTGCACACAGGGAGGTTAAAGTAACAGTGACCTCAGTCTTTAATAAGACGCTTCAGAGTGAGGAACAGGCCTTAGGGGCCGGCTTATATACAGTGCTCCCAAGGGATGCTGGGATCCCTTGGGACATCAGGGAACATGGGAGTGCATGCTTTACAGATGCACAACAGTTTGTGCCTGCCGCTAACTTTTCAAGCTTTTTAAAGTTAACATCCTAAACGGAGCGCTATCCGACAATCTCAGCTTTCAAATTTTCAAATGACCGAGCCTCAACAGCTTTTTGAGGGAGAGAGAGCTTCAGATTTCTACTACCCTTTGTATGAAAAAGTGCTTACTGACATCACACCTGAATGACCTAGCTCTAATTTTCAGGGCAACTAGGGTTGGCAATAAATATTGCCTTGCCTTTTTTATTCATTTGTGGGATCAGCCATGGTCTTATTGAATGGCGGAGCAGGCTCGATTGGGCCAAATGGCCTTCTCTTGCTCCTAGTTCTTATGTTCTTATGTGGACATCGCTGGCAAGGCCAGCATTTATTGCCCATCCCTAACTGCCCCTTGAGAAGGGAGTGGTGCACTGCCTTCTTGAACCGCTGCAGTCCATATAGAACCATAGAAACATAGAAAATAGCTGCAAGAGTAGGCCATTTATCCCTTTGAGCCTGCACCATCATTCAATAAGATCATGGCTGATCATTCACCTCAGTACCCCTATCCTGCTTTCTCTCCATACCCCTTGAACCCTTGAGCCGTAAGGGCCATATCTAACTCCCTCTTGAATATATCCAATGAACTGGCATCAACAACTCTCTGCGGCAGGGAATTCCACAGGTTAACAACTCTCTGAGTGAAGAAGTTTCTCCTCATCTCAGTCCTAAATGGCTTACCCTTTATCCTTAGACTGAGTCCCCTGGATCTGGACTTCCCCAACATCGGGAACATTCTTCCCGCATCTAACCTGTCCCGTCCCGTCAGAATCTTATACGTTTCTATGAGATCCCCTCTCATCCTTCTAAACTCAAGTGTATAAAGTCCCAGTTGATCCAGTCTCTCCTCATATGTCAGTCCAGCCATCCCGGGAATCAGTCTGGTGAACCTTTGTTGCACTCCCTCAATAGCAAGAATGTCCTTCCTCAGATTAGGAGACCAAAACTGAACACAATATTCCAGGTGAGGCCTCACCATGGCCCTGTACAATTGCAGGAAGACCTCCCTGCTCCTATATTCAAATCCCCTAGCTACAAAGGCCAACATGCCATTTGCCTTCTTCACCACCTGCTGTAACTGCATGCCAACTTTCAATGACTGATGAACTATGACACCCAGGTCCCATTGCATCTCCCCTTTTCCTAATTTGCCGCCATTCAGATAATATTCTGCCTTCGTGTTTTTGCCACCAAAGTGGATAACCTCACATTTATCCACATTATACTGCATCTGCCATGCATTTGCCCACTCACCTAACCTGTCCAAGTCACCCTGCAGCCTCTTAGCATCCTCCTCACAGCTCACACCACCACCCAGTTTAGTGTCATCTGCAAACTTGGAGATATTACACTCAATTCCTTCATCCAAATCATTAATGTATATTGTAAATAGCTGGGGTCCGAGCACTGAGCCCTGCTGGCTCCCATTCCGAACAGAACCCGTTTATCCCAACTCTCTGCTTCCTTTCTGCCAACCAATTCTCTATCCACGCCAGTACATTACCCCCAATACCATGTGCTTTGATTTTGCACACCAATCTCTTATGGGTGACGTTGTCAAAAGCCTTTTCAAAATCCAAATACACCACATCCACTGGTTCTCCCTTGTCCACTCTATTCGTTACATCCTCAAAAAATTCCAGAAGATTTGTCAAGCATGATTTCCCTTTCATAAATCCATGCTGACTTGGACCGATCCAGTCACTGCTTTCCAAATGTGCTGCTATTTCATCTTTAATAATTGATTCCAACATTTTCCCCACTACTGATGTCAGGCTAACCAGTCTATAATTACCTGCCTTCTCTCTCCCTCCTTTTTTAAAAACTGGTGTTACATTAGCTACCCTCCAGTCCATAGGAACTGATCCAGAGTTGATAGACTGTTGGAAAATGATCACCAATGCTTCCACTATTTCTAGGGCCACTTCCTTAAGTACTCTGGGATGCAGACTATCCAGCCCCGGGGATTTATCGGCCTTCAATCCCATCAATTTCTCCAACACAATTTCCCGCCTAATAAGGATATCCTTCAGTTCCTCCTTCTCACTAGACCCTCGGTCCCCGAGTACATCTGGAAGGTTATTTGTGTCTTCCTTCGTGAAGACAGAACCAAAGTATTTGTTCAATTGGTCTGCCATTTCTTTGTTCCCCATTATAAATTCACCTGAGTCTGACTGCAAGGGACCTACGTTTGTCTTCACTAATCTTTTGGCATGGTGAAGATACTTCCACATTGCTGTTAGGGAGGGGTTTCCAGGATTTTGATCCAGTAACAATGAAGGAATGGCGATATATTTCCAAGTCAGGATGGTGTGTGACTTGGAGGGGAAATTGGAGATGGTGGTGTTCCCATGCATTTGCTGCCTTTATCCTTGTAGAGTTGGCACATGCATGATGGACCGAATGGCCTCCTTCTGTGTTGTGTCATACTATGATACTATGCAGTAGTAGAGGGCATGATTCAAAACATTAGTTTCAAGAGAATAACATTTTCATTTCAAATCTTAACTTGGGACATGTAGTTCCAAAGTAAATTCAAAATTCTATACTTCAGATTTCCAGCCAGTCATTAAGTTTGATTTTTTTTCCTATAATTTAAATGTCGTTGCATATTATATATCATATTGACATATTCACTCTGGTAGACAAATCATTGATCAAACCTGAGGCCATGAACTTACATTTAATTGTATTGACTGACACTAGAAAGCCCAGTAGACTTGGTGCAAAGCATTACTGGAGAGATCTATTGTAAAAAAAGATAAAGTTTTACATCTTTGCTTTAAATTAAGGTTACAATTTTGTTTTTTATCGAACTATATTCTGTCTATATGGTTTAATAGCAGTTACCAATTGTGTACTTTATCGCATGTGGACATTTCCAAATTCAACCCTCAGATAAATGCATACCTGAGAGATTAACAACTACTCCATGTCTGCTTACTGGACTTAACAATCTCACACTACCTAACGGCAGATATTAGCACACAGACCACAAGTTTACACACTGCAGCAACTAATATATTTATTTACAAATAAATAGTAGATATGAAGTGTTATGTTCAGAATAACTCCACAAGACTGTATACTGTAAGCTCAAACTGTTGTGACCTTGGTCTCTTTAATGTAACTCCAGAGTGAGGAAGCAGCATGGTGGACTGCCTTTTAAACCTACTTGCCCGGGGTGTGCAGGTGACCCTTGGGTCTCCCACAGGTGCACCCCCTGGTGGCAAGTCTTACACACTAGTAAAGTTTACATACATAACATCACTCCCCCCCACTAAAGTCTTAGATACAAGTTATTTACAAGTTGAGGCTATCTGGCACTCTGTGTTCCCGGGTTGATCGCCTGAGTTGAAGTCCTGGCATGGGTGAGTTGGTTGGATCATTGCTGCACTGCAGCGCGACTGGTCTGATTGGACTGTCGGGCATGGTGGGTTCATCCTCATGGTTGACCGCAAGGTCGATTGCTGGTTGGGTGCGTGTTGGTGGATCAAGGATGGTAATGTCCTCTTCAAACTGTTCTTGGTTGTCAAGTGAATCATAGTTTGGTCTGATCCAAGTCCTTTCAAAAGTTTGAGAACAAACACTTTATTCCCCTCCTTGGCTAAAACAGTGCCAGCAACCCATTTGGAACCATGACCGTAATTAAGAACAAACACACGGTCATTAACCAAAATGTCACACGATACAGCCGCGCGATCATGGTACACATTATGCCAGTGACGCCGGGTTTCTACATGATCACTGAGATCCGGGTGAACTAAGGAGAGCCTGGTTTTGAGTGCTCTCTTCATTAACAATTCTGCAGGGGGAACACCAGTAAGCGAGTGGGGTCGTGTCCGGTAGTTGAGCAGAACCAAAGAACCCGGGTCTGCAGGGAACCGTCCGTCATGCATTTCAAGCTCTGCTTGATAGCTTGGACTGCCCGTTCCGCTTGACCATTGGATGCAGGCTTAAACGGTGCAGACCTGACATGCTTGATGCCATTGCGGGTCATGAACTCGTTGAATTCTGAGCTGGTGAAACATGGTTCATTGTCACTAACAAGGACGTCGGGCAAACCATGGGTGGCGAACATGGACCTGAGGCTTTAAATGGTGGCAGTGGACGTACATGATGAAATAATTATACATTCAACCCATTTAGATTAAACCTGCGACCTGGCGATAGCCTTCATCATGACTATGCCTGGGTGGGTAATGTGTAGGTCGCGTATGAACGTTTCCCTGCCTTTTTTTTAGCAAAACTACACGATTCCCCCATAGGAGACAATCCGAATGGATGGACATTTCATCCTTGTGTCGGTAAAACGGCTTAATTTCGTCTTGCATTTCCCCGGGAACCGCCGACCAGCTCCCATTAAGGACACAGTTTTTTACTAGTGATATCACAGGGTCCTGGCTAGTCCAGGTCCTGATCTGGCGAGCCGTGACAGGAGACCCCTCGCTCTCAAAAGCATCCATTACAAGAAGCAAGTCTGTGGGTTGCGCCATTTCCACCCAGGTGGTGGGCAATGGTAGCCGACCGAGGGCATCAGCACAGTTCTCAGTGCGTGGTCTGTGGCGGATTACATAGTCATACGCAGATAACGTTAGTGCCCATCTTTGGATGCAGGATGAAGCATTGGTGTTAATACCTTTGCTTTCTGAGAACAGCTAAATGAACGGTTTGTGGTCGGTTTCGAACTCGAATCGGAGTCCAAATAGGCATTTTCTTAATCCCGTATACACATGCTAATTCTTCTTTCTCAACCATACTGTAGGTTCTTTCAGCCTTGGATAAACTTCTGGATGCATATGCAACCAGTTGCAGTTTGCCTGACACATTGGCTTGCTATAACACACAACTGACCCCGTACAAAGATGCATCACAAGCTAGTACGAAACGTTTGTACGGGTCACACAATACAAGTAACTTGTTAGAACATAGCATGTTTCTGGCCTTATTAAAGGCTGTCTCTTGAGATTTACCCCAAACCCAGTCATCACCCTTGCGTAGCAATAAATGCAAGGGTTCCAGCAAAGTGCTCAACCCCAGTAGAAAGTTACCAAAATAGATGAGGAGTCCCAGGAATGAACGCAGCTCCATCACATTCTGTGATCTGGGTGCATTCTTGATGGCCTCCGTCTTGGAGTCCGTGGGTCTGATGCCATCCGTCGCAATCTTTCTCCCCAGAAATTCGACCTCTGGTGCCAGGAAAACTCACTTGGAGCGTTTCAGTCTGAGTCCCACTCTGTCCAGTCGCTTTAGAACCTCTTCCAGGTTGTGCAAGAGTTCGGTGGTGTTGCGACCCGTGATCAGGATGTCATCTTGAAACACAACAGTGCGTAGAAGTGATTTCAGCAGACTCTCCATGTTCCTCTGGAAGATGGCCGCAGCCGAGCGAATCCCAAAAGGGCATCTGTGGTATATGAACAGTCCTTTGTGCGAGTTGATGCACAATGTTTTTGAAGGTTCAGCCAGCTCCTGTGTCATGTAAGCAGAGGTTAGATCTAACTTGGTGAACGACTTCCCTCCTGCTAGCGTTGCGAACAGGTCATCCGCTTTGGGTTGTGGGTACTGGTCCTGTAACGAGACTCAGTTGATCGTTACCTTGTAGTCCCCACAGATTCTGACCGTTCTGATCGCTTTTCAACACTGGAACAATTGGACTGGCCCACTCGTTGAACTCGACTGGCAATATGATCCCCTCTCATTGAAGTCTGTCCAGCTCGATCTCGATTTTCTCTCGCATCATATATGGAACCGCTCGGGCCTTGTGATGAACGGGTCATGCATCAGGGACTAGATGGATCTGCACTTTGGCGCCTGTGAAGTTGCTGATGCCTGGCTCAAATAACAACGGGAATTTGTTTAGCACTTGGGTGCATGAGGTGTCATCCACTGAAGACAGTATTTTGATGTCATCCCAGTTCCATCGGATCTTTCCTAGCCAGCTTCTGCCGAACAGCGTTGGGCCATTGCCTGGTGCAATCCATAGTGATAAATCATGCACAGTTCCATCGTACAATACCTTCACTGCTGCACTGCCAATGACTGGTATAAGTTCTTTGGTGGAAGTGCGCAGCTTGGTGTGAATCGGGCTTAGTTTTGGCCTTTTTGCCTTGTTGACCCACAGTTTCTCAAAAGCCTTCTGGCTCATAATTGACTGACTCACCCCCGTGTCCAATTCCATGGAAACTGGAATGCCGTTTAATTTTATTTTCAACATTATCGAGGGCTTTTGGTGGTGAAGGTGTGTACCCTACACAATTCCTCTTCAGCCTAGGGTTGAGTTGCCTCTCTTACTCGTTCAGCGTGATCCACGCCAGATCGGTCATTTTCTGCTGACTCTGCCACGTGGTGAGTCGCAGCACGTTTGCACATTCGCTGGAGGTGTCCCATTGTTCCGCAGCCTTTGCACACGCAGTGCTTGAATCATAGAAACATAGAAACATAGAAACATAGAAAATAGGTGCAGGAGCAGGTCATTCAGCCCTTCTAGCCTGCACCGCCATTCAATGCGTTCATGGCTGAACATGAAACTTCAGTACCCCCTTCCTGCTTTCTCGCCATACCCCTTGATCCCCCGAGTAGTAAGGACTTCATCTAACTCCCTTTTGAATATATTTAGTGATGGGCCTGATGATTACCCCCGCAGCGCCAACATGGTGTTAATGGATTCACATTCGCGCTCCATTGTGGACTCTGAGTCATTCTAGGTCTGGCCTCTGCAGGCGTGTAGGCCCTGCCATGTACAGTTCTGCCTGCTGAAGGCGTTATTTTATGCACAGTACTTGCCGGTGAGCTTCGATGCTGCAAAGATATCTGTTTAGTGTTATTGTTCTGGGCCTGAAAGCTTGGGCTATCGTGATAGCCTTGCTCAGATCTAGGGATTCGGCAGACAGCAGTATGCAAAGAATGATCTCGTGGCCGATTCCAAGCATGAAAAAGTCCTACAACATTTCCCCCAAAAATCCAGCAAATACGCACGGTCCCGCAAGGCATCTTAGGTCGGCTACATAGCTCGCCACACTCCGGCCCTTGGAGCGATGGTGCGTGTAAAAGCGATACCTTTTAAGATGCTCCCCTTCAGCTTGAGGTGTTCCCGAACCAGCGTGCATAACTCTGCATATGTCTTTTCCATTGGTTTCGTCGGTGCTAGAAGATTTTTGATGAGGCCATATATCGTGGACCCACAAACGGTGAGGAGAATCGCCCTGCACTTGACCGCGGTCTCTTCCGTATCCAACTCGTTGGCCACGAAGTACTGGTCAAAACGCTCAACGAAGGCTTCCCAATCATCACCCTCAACAAATCTCTCAAGAATACCAACAGCAGCCATAACCACGTGAAAGTTAGTGATCTGTTACTTGTCGCCAATTGTTATGTTCAGAATGCTGTACTCCACAAGACTGTATGCTATCAGCTCAAACTTTTGTGACCTGGGTCTCTTTAATGTAACTCCAGAGTGAGGAAGCAGCATGGTAGACTGCCTTTTATACCTGCTTGCCCGGGGTGTGCAGGTAACCCTTGGGTCTCCCACAGGTGCGCCTCCTGGTGGCAAGTCTTACACACTAGTAAAGTTACATACATAACATGAAGCATAAAAATTTGTTGGCAAATACTAAATGTAATATAGTGGGGTAATTTCATGTTGCCACTCTGCTGGGAAGGCTTGCCTACAGGCAGTGCAAATTGGAAATTCGAGCACACACTGTCCTGTTTCAGGCTCCAGCCTTTAAGCCTTTAGGCATCAAAATAACACTACTGTTAGCTTCCTTTGAAGTACAATAATTCACATATATCAAAGGTTCACCACTGTTAATTAAATCAAGCAGAAGAGCTGATTTAACTTTGTGTTAAACAGTCCGATCTTTGTGAACAAAACAAGCAATTCGAACTTTGTGACAATCCTCAAAATGCAATATCAAAAATCAGCAGTCTATTTTTAGTGTGGTTGTGTTTTGAACTGTGTTGACGTCATGTATTTCAGGCAGTACTCCAGTGAAACAGATCCTGTATCCCTGCAATACCAATTTTTTTTGAGCACTACAAAATTATCAACTATAAATTCAAGAAACTAATGCATTTCTGTAGTAAAGCAATAAACTACAGTTCTTTATCTTTGTGAATTAAAGTATTGCAGCAGCTAGCACTTCAATCATCCCACTGCATATGTTAAGAGTTTTTCTTTTTGGTGTAACTCTACTGTTTGCCACTGATATTATCCTGACTCAGGGAAATTGACAGAGTTCTGTCTAGATCCCTTCTATTAGCCTTAAGACAAATGCATGCCAATCAAATCTGTCTTTCGGATAAGGATTACATAGGATATACAGCACAGAAACAGGCCATTCGACCGAACCATTTTGCCATTTATGCTCCACTCAAGCCTCCTCCCATCTATGCTCATCTAAATCTATCAGCGTAACGCTCTATTCCCTTCTCCCCCATATGCTTGTCTAGCCTCCCCTTAAATGCACCTATACTATTCACTTCAACCACTCCCTGTGGTAGCGAGTTCCACATTCTTACTCTTTGGATAAAGAAGTTTCTTCTGAATTCCCTATTGGATTTTTAGTGACTTTCTTATATTGATGGCCTCTAGTTATGCTCTTCCCCACAAGTGGAAACATTCTCTCTGTATCCACTCCATCAAAACCTATCATGATTTTAAAGACCTCTATTAGGTCACCCCTCAGCCTTCTTTTTTCAAGATAATTTTCATGAGACGTTAAACTGAGTCTGCTCTCTCAGGTGGACGTAAAAGATCATATGGCACTATTTTGAAGATGAGCAGGAGAGTTATCCCCAGTGGCCTGGCCAATATTTATCCCTCAATCAACATCACCAAAACAGATTATCTGGTCATTATCATATTGCTGTTTATGGGAGCTTGCTGTGTGCAAATTGGTTGCCGCATTTCCTACATTACAACAGTGACTACACTTCAAAACAGTACTTCATTGGTGGTAAAGCTCTTTGAGGCGTCCAGTAATAGTGAAAGGCGGAATATAAATGCAAGCCTTTTCTTTTTTTTTTCAAATGCTGATCTAATTATATGGGATGACCCAAATCAAGCAGTAACAAAAATAAATACTTACACGGTACTGCACATTACCTCACACCTTTGGAGACAGATGCTTTTTCTATTTCATTTTCTCACATTCTAGTGAAGGCAAGTAAGAGGATGTTGTGGAGTTGAAGCCATCTCAGCAGGAACAACACGAGTGAAACAGCTTGCTTAAAACTATAGGTCCTATATAGTGTCGTGAAAAATTTTGAACTGGGTGTAGTTTTTTTTCATTCGGAATGTGGGTGTCGCTGGCAAGGCCAGCATTTATTGCCCATCCCTAGTTGCCCTTGAGTTGAACCACCGCAGTCCATGCACCCACAGTGCTGTTAGGTAGGGAGTTCCAGTATTTTGGCCCAGCGATGATGAAAGAACGGTGATATATGTCCAAGTCAGGCGGTGTGTGACTTGGAGGGGTCCTTGGAGGTAATGGTGTTCCATTGTATCTGCTAACCTTGAACTGAATTGATATAAGTTGAATTAATTTAGTTACCAAACCTAGCAACAAGTTTTATCGAGTTTATTGACAGTTGTTTAAACTGGTTTCCTGTCCTACCATAGACAGTCAAAATTAATTTTGAACTACACATATCCTTTCCTGTAGATGGCAGGTAGAGTAGTATATATTTCTCAAAAATGATACCTTAATTATGTTTTTAAATTTCACAGCAGCTTCTATGGTCAGGCAGGGAAACAGTCTGGAAATGACATTATTTAAAACCAGTTTAAATATATATATTTTTTAAATGTAATTGGTATGAAGTGAAATCACTGAAGGATGAAGAATGCTAGTAGGAGTATTTAATGATTATTCTGAAGACTATGCCATAAGACCATGTAAACTGTCAAAAGCAAAACTGTCACTTAATATTCATTGTTTTACTTATATTTCCATTTCTGTTTTTCAGTTTTATTGGAGTCATCAAGAGCTAAACTAACTTGTTACAGGATGCTCATTAATCTTGCTCTTCAGACATTTAAATTGAATTATTATGTTTACATTATCTGCTGACAATGTCTCCCATGAATGTTTTGTATGAGCTTTTGTGAACATATCCAGGTAAAATCAATAGTTTGTCTACTTTTGTCTATTAGCCAAATTAGTTACCAATGGTAAAGCTATTTGGAATTTCTACTATTTAACATACTTGTATTTTAAATTCTTGTGTTTTAAATATAAGAAACTACTAATGAAGAGTACTGTATTGCACTGCACTGATTCCATTACAAGATACCAACCGTGACATTCATCATTTGGCATTCTCCCATAACACGGTTTAGCACTATAAGATGACTACTTGCTTTTGTATACCATGTTTAGCACAGAACAATGTCCAAAAGCATTTCACAGAACACAAGAAAAAAACAGATGCTGAACCAAAGAAGAAAAGATTAGAAGGGATGATCAAAAGTCTAATTAAAGAGGTGTAGGTTTTAAAGGAGGAGAGAGAGGTGACAAGATGAAAGGTTTTAGTGAGGGAATTTAAGAGCAAATGAAAGCATAGCCACCAATGTTGGGGCAATGGAAGAGGGGGATCCACAGGAGGCGGGAGTCAGTAAAATAGCAAGTTTGATGAAGGGAGATTGGAGGGGGTTACAGAGATATGTAGAGGTAAGGCCACAGAGCATTTTAAATACAAGGATAAGAATTTTAGCACTGAACTGTTGGGGGGACGGAAGCCAACGTAGATGAATGAGGACAGGGATAATGGGCAAATGGGATGTGGTATGGGATAGGAACATGAGTAGACAATTCAACCCTACTCATAGCCGATTTGTAGCTCATCTCCATTTAGCCTCCTTTGTACCATATCCCTTGATACCCTTCCCTAATAAAACTACATCGATGACAGTTTTGAAAATTTCAATTGACCCACATCCACAGCATTTTAGATGGGCGAGTTCCAGATTTCCACTACCCTTTGTGTGAAAAAGTGGTTCCAGATTTCACTCTTACATGGCCTAGCTTTAATTTTAAGATTGTGCTCCCTTGTTCTGGATTCCATCATCGACAGATCTACCCTACTGAAATCCTTAATCATTTTAAATAACTTGATTAGATCACCCCTCAACCTACTAAACTCAAGGAAATACAAACCAAGTTTATGCAAGTTGTCCTCGTAATTTAATTTAACCCCAGAAGCCTCAGCATCATTCTGTTAAATCTGGGTCGTGCACCTTCCAAGATCAATATATCTTTACTGACGTTTGGTGCCCAAAACTGAATAAAATACTCCAGATAGGGTCTGACCAACTGAAGCATAACATCCCTCCACCTTGGTATTCCAGCTCTCAAGATAAAGCTCAACATTCCATTAGCCTTTCTGATTACTTATTGTACCTGTGCACTAGCTTCTCGTGATTTGCGTAGATGGACACTGCCATAGTTTTGCCCACTCACTTAGTCCGTCTATGTACCCTTGTAACTTCCTTCTCCCATCCACACAACTAATTGTGCCTCTTAACTTAGTGCCAATGTTATTTTTACAATTGCAGATAATTGGACATCAGAGTTATTTCACTTTCCAGTCTGGCTTTCCTGATCCTTGCATCTGTCATTCCTTCGTATTTGGTATTCCATATCTATCTTTCTGTCACTTAAAAAAATGATTTGGATTTAAATTTGAACACATAAAATTCCAGTTAAATCGTATGAGCCATACTTGGATAGTGTCAATCTTTGCAGACCATTGATAGTCGGACACAGACCAGAGTAACTATTCATTCAGAGTAGACACGCTAAAACTCATGGTTCACCTCCGCAGTCACCCAGTGTATAGTGTTGCAGTGCAGCCTAACAGCATTAGACACATGAGGATTCATTTTAACCGGAGCGTCTGTCGCCCCCGCACCAAGCCTGCTGTCACCATCCGCCCTCGCTCCTGGCGATCTTCAGACCCCCGTCCCCACTCTGCCCCGATCCTTTCTCACCGCTGAGCCCGCCCACCGCGCCCTGATCTTTTCCTCTGGACATTCTGATGCTCCACCTTCCACAGCTCGCTTTGCCGTCCAACAGCCCGCCAGCCTCTTCATCTGTCCGACTGCCGGCCGGGAAATAAGTAAAAACATGCTAACGAGGTTCTGCCGTTATAATTGGCAGGACCTCCGCACTTCCGGATTTTATTCCCCGCAAACATGCGATCCCGCTCCCTCCCCACCTCCTCGTCAATATCGGGGCCGTGCTGTCTGTATCCAAATACAAATGGAGCTACCTTTGTTAGTAAAAATGTAGACGTATCAACTAAGAACACTGCTTTACACTCATCTCATTGTTTGCTATAATTCGTGAAAGGAGGAAAATATACCCTTATAATTTTGTCAGATGAGGCAAATCACATCAATCTCTCAGACAGGAGTTCTGCAAGAGTTAGAGCAGTCTTGGAAGTTTAGTTATTTAGACCCCAAAGCGACTCAATTTCTACAGAAAGTAAATAGCAATTAATTTGCTGAGTGCACAGGACAGTCAGGAAAAAACGAAAAAGAGATGATGCGATGGTGCTGATGATTGCTGCTTAATTGCTTCAGTGAATATGTAATGATATTGCACTAGAATCACCATGTTCACATTAATCTATGTCATGTGCAAAAATGTTACAAAATAATTTTATATTTAAGGACCACTTTTGGAAATCGAGCCAGAAATGGGTAGCTGCCGGTTCAAAGCTCGCCAAAGGTGTACTGAACTGACAGCCTGTTATTTTCTGGGGTCAGTTCATTTGAATAATTCGCATATGTTCCCAGTGGAAATATGGCATTACGTTGGGAGCTATCCTAATGGCAGATGCTGAAAATCTGGCTTTAGCATATGTGCCCACTTATTTGACCTCATATGGGGTCAAAACTCTTCTAATGGCTCAAAATGGATTTTAAATGTTTTTGCCAGGGAAGAAATACCAGGCAAAAATAAAATGCAAGGAAACCCAATGTGAAAGCATGAAACAGAGTTGATGGACAACTACTGGAGAGGCACAGCACTCTCTTTCTTAGCTGGCGAGTGAATGTGTTGCAGAATGAGGAAGATGCAAGGTGGGTTACCCTGTTTAGCAATCTAGGGCACCCTCCTCAGAAAGTAACAGTGCACATGCATTTGGAAAGCAGTGACAGGAGAGGTCCAAGTCAGCATGGATTTATGAAAGGGAAATCATGCTTGACAAATCTTCTGGAAATTTTTGAGGATGCAACTAGTAGAGTGGACAAGGGAAAAGCAGTGGATGTGGTGTACTTGGACTTTCAAAAGGCTTTTGGACAAGGTCCCACACAAGAGATTGGTGTGCAAAATTAAAGCACATAGTATTGGGGGTAATGTACTGACATGGATGGAGAACTGGTTGGCAGGCAGGAAGCAGAGAGTCGGGATAAACAGGTCCTTTTCAGAATGGCAGGCAGTGACTAGTGGGGTGCCGCAGGGCTCAGTGCTGGGACACCAGCTATTTACAATATACATTAGTGATTTAGATGAAGGAATTGAGCGTAATATCTCCAAGTTTGCAGACGACACTAAACTGGGTGGCAGTGTGAACTGTGAGGAGGACGTAAGAGGCTGCAGGTTGACTTGGACAGGTTAGGTGAGTGGGCAAATGCATGGCAGATGCAGTATAATGTGGATAAATGTGAGGTTATCCACTTTGGTGAC
The DNA here is from genome assembly GCF_044704955.1 of Pristiophorus japonicus. Lineage (NCBI taxonomy): Eukaryota > Metazoa > Chordata > Chondrichthyes > Pristiophoridae > Pristiophorus > Pristiophorus japonicus. The sequence goes on from NC_091986.1 coordinate 158,132,112, forward strand.
AAAAACACGAAGGCAGAATATTATCTGAATGGTGGCAGATTAGGAAAAGGGGAGGTGCAACGAGACCTGGGTGCCATAGTACATCAGTCATTGAAAGTTGGCATGCAGGTACAGCAGGCGGTGAAGGAGGCAAATGGTATGTTGGCCTTCATAGCTCGGGGTTTTGAGTATAGGAGCACGGAGGTCTTACTGCAGTTGTACAGGACCTTAGTGAGGCCTTATCTGGAATATTGTGTTCAGTTTTGATCTCCTAATCTGAGGAAGGACGTTCTTGCTATTGAGTGAGTGCAGCGAAGGTTCACCAGACTGATTCCCGGGATAGCTGGATTGACATATGAGGAGAGACTGGATTGACTGGGCCTTTATTCACTGGAGTTTAGAAGGATGAGAGGGGATCTCATAGAAACATATAAAATTCTGACGGGACTGGACAGGTTAGATGCAGGAAGAATGTTCCCGATGTTGGGGAAGTCCAGAACCAGGGGACACATTCTAAGGATAAGGAGTGAGCCATTTAGGACTGAGATGAGTTGTTAACCTGTAGAATTCCCTACTGCAGAGAGTTGTTGCTGCCATTTCGTTGGATATATTCAAGAGGGAGTTAGATGTGGCTAAAGGGATCAAGGGGTATGGAGAGAAAGCAGGAAAGGGGTACTGAGGTGAATGATCAACCATGATTTTATTGAATGGTGGTGCAGGCTCGAAGGGCCGAATGGCCTACTCCTGCACCTATTTTCTATGTTTCTATGTTTCCATGCCGATCAGGAGGTGACAGCCAGTTTCAACAGTCTGTGCAGCACTTGAAGGACCTGGAACACAAGCTACAGAAGATGACACATTTTCCAGAATGTGGCATGGTAAGACTACATGATAGTACCATTTACTAAGTCAAAGACCCAAGATAGTACCACAAAGTATTTCCTGTCAATTCATTGCACATTTAATACTTGCTTATGGCAAACCTGCACACAACCTTACAACTCTTACAGTGCATCTCATCCATAGCTATACTCTGCAGATCACATATTCAAGATGCAATATATAATTGGAAGCTTTGTCACATTCACATCTTCCAGTGTCTTCACACATATAACACAACCCAGTTGCATGATGCATGACCACTTACTAATGCACATGTCAGCATTTAACAGAATAAGTCCCAACTGGAGAAAGACATCTGAGCATTCTGGCACAGCAGACTAGAGAGGAGCTAGAGAAAGGTGAAGCAGCAAGCTCAGACCTACTAGCAACATATTCTTATGTCACGTTCCCCATCTCACTCAGTGCCACCAATACATACACACAACTGCACAAACATCACACACAGAGCAAACTCTGTTTATTGGGAGTCAGCATTTCAAGATTTGTCCCTTTTCAGCCATTGTGGCCACTCAGCACTGTCAGTAGGTTGGAGCAAGGCAGTACCGCACAACACCCTACATCCAGCTCACTTTGCAAGTACTAACTCAACTTCACATACCTGCGGGGAAGCAGTTATTGAGCTTATGGAAATATCACCAATTGAGAATGATTGCACAGCTGAGCAGGAACAAGTGGTGTTGGCAGAGGAGGAGCAGGAACGTGCTGGTCAGATGGCCACATGCCCTGCATTCCTGAGAACCCTGTCACATAGCTCTGTTGAGTTAATGCCTTGCTTCTTCAGGGTAAGTGATAAATGTGTTGTCACTTTCAAAAAAGACCTGTGGCACTTACATGATTAATCTGTGAACGTCCAACTGACTGATTTGAGATATGTCACTGGTGGAGAATTAGAAGGATCTTGTGGGAGAAAAGTTTAATGCAATAGTGACCTTGACACCGATGGGGAGAGCTGACCCTGTGGTAGAACTTGTCAGCAAGTCAGCAGTAGAATAGATATATCTCCGCCTCCTTTATGAAGTGTAGGATCCAGATAGCTCTCCTTTGACACATCAGGGAAAGATTGTCTGGGTCAGTAAAGGCAAATCCTTGGGTAAGGGCAAAAGTGTACATAATGCCAGGGATATAATTGCACCTTGTGATCTCAAGAACTGCTCTTTCTACTCCAAATCTAGGATTGTCATTGGAGCTACAAAGGATTTCCATCTTGATATATACTTGCTTGCTTACTGTAATGAAATAGTAATTGGGAACATGAACTTTATAGGAAAAAAGAGTTATAAATAAAATTCTTACAATGCAAAAGATCAGTCCTAAATAGCACCAAAAGTAATGCAGATGGAACTATTTGATAAGCCAAATGAACAAAGTTTCAAACCAAATCTGAAAAGTACTATTCGTATTTAAGTGGTAAAAAACCAGGCCATCCAGATAGCAAGCCAACCATTTTATATGGTTGAGCTGCACTATGGAGGAAAAAGCCGAACAAAAGACATTAAATCCCATTGCCATGGGATTCACAGGTGCTGATGAGAGCTCAGTCTCAGAAAGTGTACACCTTTTTGAATCGTGAAATGCACTGCACAGTGAATCAGACGTGCAGACCTCTGTGCCTGATCCTGCAATCGACAATCCTAACCAGCAAGGCTCCACTTCAGCACATTTCCTTGTGGTACACTCACAATAAAGGATGAAACTAAGTACTGTGAACAATGAGCAAGTGTGACCTTAGCTTCATAATAAGACTCCAGAGTGCAGGTACCTCGTGGGTGGCCTGATTATATACCGTGCTCCCAAGGGATGCTGGGATCCCTTGGGACTCCGACAGGTGGGCCCGCTGATGGTCAGGTATCATACAGGTTATAAAGGGTTAAATACATAATATCACTCCCCCGTGAAGTCAACAGTACACTTATTTACAAGGTGAGACGATCTGGGGCTTTGCGCTCCCTTGTCAATCGTCTCGGTACAAATGTGGGTGTGGGTGAGTTGGTTAGTTCTTCACTGGGCTGTTGGGCAGCCGACCTTGCCGGGCTGCTGGGGATGATGAGTTCGGCTTCATGGTCAACCATGATGTCAGTTGCCACTTGTGTATGTGTTGGAGGGTCAAAGTTGGTGGTGTCTTCTTCGGGTTGTTCGTAGCTGTTGGTGAACTGCAATTTGATTTGGTCCAAATGTTTTCTCTATGCTTGTCCATTGGCCAATTTGACCTGAAACACCCTACCCCACTCTTTGGCTGTGACCGTGCCAGCGAACCATTTGGGACCGTGTCCATAATTGAGCACAAACACTGGATCATTAATCTCAATATCGCGTGACAAATTTGCGCAGTCATGGTATAAACTTTGTTGATGCCGCTTGCCCTCCACGTGATCATGGAGATCAGGGTGGACAAGCGAGAGCCTTGTTTTTAGCGCCCTTTTCATGAGCAGCTCGGCTGGGGGAACCCCAGTGAGTGAGTGTTGTCTGGTGCGGTAGCTGAGCAGTACGCGGGACAGTCGGGTCGGCAGGGAGCCTTCCGACATACCTTTCAAGCTTTGTTGATGGTCTGAACTGCTCTGTCTGCCTGGTCGTTGCATGTGGGCTTGAACGGTACAGATGTGACGTTTTTGATCCCGTTGCGGGTCATGATTACCTTGAATTCAGCACTGGTGAAGCACGGCCCATTTTCGCTGACTAGGACATCAGGCAAGCCATGCTTGGCAAACATGGCTCGTAGGCTTTCAATAGTGGCCGTGGACGTGCTTACAGACATTATTGCACATTCAATCTATTTTGAGTAAGCGCCCATGACAACCAAAAACATTTTGCCAAGAAATGGTCCCGCATAGTCCACGTGGATCCTCGACCATGGTTTGGAGGGCCACGATCACAAACTTAGCGGTGCCGCTCTGGGTGCGTTGCTCAGCTGAGAGCAAGTGTTGCACTGGCGCACGCATGAATCTAAATCTGAGTCGATGCCAGGCCACCACACATGGGATCTGGCTATGGCTTTCATCATTACAATGCCTGGGTAGGTGCTGTGCAGTTCACACATGAACGTATCTCAGCCTTTCTTGGGCAAGACAACGTGATTGCCCCACAATAGACAGTTTGCCTGCAGGGACAACTCGTCTTTGCGTCTGAGGAATGGTTTAATCGCTTCCTGCATCCCCGCTGGGACACCGGACTAGCTCCCATGGAGGACACAGTTTTTTTTTACCAAGGACAGTAAAGGATCCTGGCTGGTCCAGGTCCTGATCTGGCAGACCGTAATGGGGGACTTCTCGTTCTCGAATGCCTCCATGACCATGAGCAAGTCCGCTGGCTGTGCCATTTCCACCCCGGTGGTGGGCAATGGCAGCCGACTGAGTGCATCTGCGCAGTTCTCTGTGCCCGGTCTGTGGCGGATTACATAGCTGTATGCCGACAGCGTGAGTGCCCATCTTTGGATGCGGGCAGAGGCATTGGTATTAATCCCTTTGCTCTCAGAGAACAGCGATATGAGCGGCTTGTGGTCAGTTTCAAGCTCAAACTTGAGGCCAAATAAGTACTGGGGCATTCTTTTCACCCCGTAAACGCACGTCAGAGCCTAATTTTCAATCGTGCTGTCGGCCCTTTCGGCCTTGGACAAACTCCTGGACGCATAAGCGACCAGTTGGAAAATCTCTGATTCGTTAGCCTGTTGCAACACACACACAATGGTAAACATTTAAAGATCATCAACAATTGTACATCCCTATTTGCAGTAAAAATAAAACGGGGAAGGTGGCTCAACCATGGCTAACAAGGGAAATTAGGGATGCTGTTAAGTCCAAGGAAGAGTCATATAAATTGGCCAGAAAAAGCAGCAAACCTGAGGACTGGGAGAAATTTAGAATTCAGCAGAGGAGGACAAAGGGTTTAATTAGGATGGGGAAAATAGAATATGAGAGGAAGCTTGCAGGGAACATAAAAACTGACTGCAAAAGCTTCTTTCGATAAGTGAAGAGAAAAAGATTAGTGAAGACAAACGTAGGTCCCTTGCAGTAAGAATCAGGTGAATTTATAATGGGGAACAAAGAAATGGCAGACCAATTGAACAAATACTCTGTTTCTGTCTTCACGAAGGAAGACACAAATAACGTTCCGAAAATAACAGGGGACCGAGAGTCTAGCGAGAAGGAGGAAGTGAAGGAAATCCTTATTAGTCAGGAAATTGTTTTAGGGAAATTGATGGGATTGAAGGCCGATAAATCCCCAGAGCCTGATAGTCTGCATCCCAGAATACTTAAGGAAGTGGCCCTAGAAATAGTAGATGCATTGGTGGTCATTTTCCAACAATCAATTGACTCTGGATCAGTTCCTATGGACTGGAGGGTAGCTAATGTAACACCACATTTTAAAAAAGGAGAGAGAGAGAAAACGGATAATGATAGACCGGTTAGCCTGACATCAGTAGTGGGGAAAATGTTGGAATCAATTATTAAAGATGAAATAGCAGCGCATTTGGAAAGCAGTGACAGGATTGGTCCAAGTCAGCATGGATTTATGAAAGCGAAATCATGCTTGACAAATCTTATAGAATTTTTTGAGGATGTAACTAGTAGAGTGGACAAGGGAGAATCAGTGGATGTGGTGTATTTGGACTTTCAAAAGGCTTTTGACAAGGTCCCACACAAAATTAAAGCACATGATATTGGGAGTAATGTATTGACATGGATAGAGAACTGGTTGGCAGACAGGAAGCAGAGAGTCGGGATAACCGGGTCCTTTTCAGAATGGCAGGCAGTGACTAGTGGGGTACAGCAGGGCTCAGTGCTGGGACCCCAGCTCTTTACAATATACATCAGTGATTTACATGAAGGAATTGAGAGTAATATCTCCAAGTTTGCAGATGATACTAAGCTAGGTGGCGGTGTGAGCTGTGAGAAGGATGCTAAGAGGCTGCATGGTGAATTGGACAGGTTTGGTGAGTGGGCAAATGCATGGCAGATGCAGTATAATGTGGATAAATGTGAGGTTATCCACTTTGGTGGCAAAAGCATGAAGGCAGAATATTATCTGAATGGTGGCAGATTAGGAAAAGGGGAGGTGCAACGAGACCTGGGTGTCATGGTACATCAGTCATTGAAGGTTGGCATGCAGGTGCAGCAGGCGGTGAAGAAGGCAAATGGCATGTTGGGCTTCATTGCTAGGGGATTTGAGTATAGGAGCAGGGAGGTCTTGCTGCAACTGTACAGGGCCTTGGTGAGGCCTCACCTGGAATATTGTGTTCAGTTTTGGTCTCCTAATCTGAGGAAGGACGTTCTTGCTATTGAGGGAGTGCAGCGAAGGTTCATCAGATTGATTCGCAGGATGGCAGGACTGATATATGAGGAGAGACTGGATCGACTGGGCCTGTATTCACTGGAGTTTAGAAGAATGATCGCATAGAAACATATAAAATTCTGTCGAGGCTGGACAGGTTAGATACAGGTAGAATGTTCCCGATTTTGGCGGAGTCCAGAACCAGGGTACACAGTCTAAGGATAAGGGGTAAGCCATTTAGGATTGAGATGAGGAGAAACTTCTTCACTCAGAAAGTTCTTAACCTGTGGAATTCTCTTCCGCAGAGAGTTGTTGATGCCAGTTCGTTAGATATATTCAAGAGGGAGTTGGATATGGCCCTTACAGCTAAAGGGATCAAGGGGTATGGAGAGAATGCAGGAAAGGGGCACTAAGTTGAATGATCAGCCATGACCTTATTAAATGGTGGTGCAGGTTCGAAGGGCCAAATGACCTACTCCTGCACCTATTTTCTGTGTTTCTATGCTTCATACCCGACCCCGTATGATGACGCATTGCAAGTTAGCACTAATTATTTACATGGATTATACAGGACAAGCAGTTTGTTTGAACACAACAGATTTCTGGCTTTCTTAAAGGTGGCCTCTTGTCAATTCCCCCATACCCAGTCATCTCCCTTGCACACTAGCACATATAGAGGTTCTAGCAGGGTGCTTAACCCAGGTAGGAAATTACCGAAAAAATGAAGGTGTCCCAGGAACGACCCAGCTCTGTCACGTTTTGTGGTCTTGGCGCGTTCTTGATGGCCTCTGTCTTGGCGCCGGTGGGTCTGATGCCGTAAGCAGTGATTCTTCTTTCCAAGAACTCAACGTCCTGCGCCAGGAAAACACATTTCGAGCGGTTCAACCTGAACCCCACGCGATCGAACCAACTAAGAACCTCTTCTGATTCTTCAACTGCTCAATGGTGTCCCGACCTGTAACCAGTATGTCATACTGGAAAACCACGGTGCAAGGAGTCGACTTTAGCAGGCTCTCCATGTTCCGCTGGAAGATTGCCGCGGCTACCGAATCCCGAACGGGCACCGGTTATAGGTGAAGAGACCTTTGTGTGTGTTGATGCAGGTGAGGCCTTTCGAAGACTCCTCCAGGTCCTGCATCATGTAGGTCGAGGTCAGGTCAAGCTTGGTGAATATCTTCCCTCCAGCCAGGGTCGCAAATAGGTCATCAGGGTAACGGGTACTGGTTCTGCAGCGAAAAACAGTTAATCGTTACTTTATAGTCCCCACAAATTCTAACCATGCTGTGCTTTTTAAGTACCGGGACAATCGGATTAGCCCACTCTTTGAATTTAACCGGCGCAATGATGCCTTCTCGCTGCAGCCTGTCCAGCTCAATTTCAACTTTATCACGCATCACGTACTGTACCGTCCGTGCCTTGTGGTGGATGGGTCGCGTACCGGGAACCAAATGGATCTGCACTTTCGCCTCCGAGAAGCTTTCAATAACTGGCTCGAACAACAATGGGAACTTGCTCAGAACCTGAGGCATTGTCGACGGATGAAAGCGCACGGATGTCCTCCCAGTTCCAGCGGATTTTTCCCAGCCAGCTTCTGTCAAACGTGGGGCCATTCCCTGGCACAATTCACAGCGGGAGTTTGTGTAATGCTCCATCATAGGAGACTTTGACTTCTGCACTGCCAATTACAGGGATTAGTTCCTTAGTGTAAGTCCTTAGTTTGGTATGAATGGGGCTGAGCTTGGGCCTGTGTGCCTTTTTGCTCCACAGCCTTTTTACTCATTATGGACTCATTTGCACCCGTGTCCAGTTCCATAGATACTGGAATACTGTTCAGTTCAACTTTCAACATTATTGGTGGACATTTCATAGTGAATGTGTGTACCCCGTACACTTCTGCCTCCTCGGTACGAGTCACCAATTCAGTCTGATCAACAGTGGATCGATCTTCCTCTGCAATGTGGTGGTTTGCAGGGTTTGCAGCTCGCCTGCACATTCGCTGGAGGTGTCCCATTGTTCTGCAACCGTTGCACACATAGTGCTTGAAGCGGTATTGATGGGGCCGATGACAACCTCCACAATGCCAACAAGGTGTTAACTGCCTCGCATTAACGATTGATGGCGGACTCTGGGTCAACTGAGGTTAGGCAGCAGCAGCCAGCGTGTACGTTCTGCCATGTACATTTCTGCTCGAAACCGACGTTACTTTGTGCACAGTACTGGCCAAAACTTCTTTACTCTGCGAAATCTGTTTGGTGTTGTCGCTGGTGGACATAAATGCCTGGGCTATCGTTATGGCTTTACTTAGATTCGGCGTTTCTACAGTCAAAAGTTTGCAAAGGATTGTCTCAAGTCCAATGCCCAGTACAAAAAAGTCTCTGAGCATTTGTTCTGGGAATCCCACAAACTAACAATGTCCTGCCAAGCGCCTTATTTCGGCTCGCCACTTCCTGGACCTCCGATCGTTGACACGTGTAGAACCGATATCTCGCCATCAAAACGCTTTCCTTAGGATTTAGGTGCTCCCAGACCAGAGTACACAATTCTTCGTAGGATTTCTCTATTGGTTTTGCCAGAGCCAGGAGATTCTTCATGAGGCCATAGGTTGTTACCCCATAGAGAGTTAGGAGGATCGCCTTTCGTTTGGTAGCGTTCTCGTCCCCTTCCAGCTCGTTGGCCACGAAGTATTGATCGAGTTTCTCCACAAAGGCCTCCCAATCGTCCCCTTCTGAGAACTTCTCCAGGATACTGACTGGTCTTTGCATTTTCGTGCGGTTGTTCGTTACCTCGTTGCCAATAAAGGATGAAACTGGGTACTGTGTACAATGAGCAAGTGTGACCTTAGCTCATTTAATAAGACTCCAGAGTGCAGGTACCTCGTGGGTGGCCTGCTTATATACCATGCTCCCAAGGGATGCTGGGATCCCTTGGGACTCCGATACGTGGGCCCTCTGGTGGTCAGGTTACAAGGGGTTAAATACATAACACCTTACAAGATTTACCCTTTGATCCTCGGGTAGCCCAAATGCCTCTTTTTCTACCTCCTCTCTGCCCCAGTTTTTTATCTCCTATTTTATTCAAGAGGATATTGCCCTGAAATGTTGTCAGGGTTCCCCTGGTCTCCTGCTGAAACTCCAGTGGGAAACCAGCAGAAGCCCTAGGACTATGCCCTAGAAAGTCAATTAAGAACGAAAATGGGTGGTGCTACCGTGGGCCAAGGTTAATGGCCACCATTGATATTTTGGTGCTGCCTGATGATTTAAATGAGCATAGCACAAAACATCTGGTGCAACGCGCTCTTTCAGGTGGTAACATCAGCAGGAGGTCGAAGGTCGGGTCTAATCTGTCTGTGCAGCATTCTCTGGAGATCACGATTTCTTAAAGTGAAGTGCAATGTTTTAGGCTATGTTTCTTGGTTGACAGAGAGGATATGCAAGATAAATGAAATAGACTAATCTGTCATATTTTAAAGAATGCAACCAATATTTCCAATTCTACTCCCTAGCTTACAAATAAATGCAACAGGAGGAATTTTGCCGGGGGTCAACAGGCGTGATTGGTGGCAGGTCAAGTGGGAAAGTGTTTTTCTGACAGTAGTTCCAGACCCTGTTATCAACCCGACGCCTAGGAGGTATCTTTGAAAGGGCAATGATGTACTAGAATTGGGAGATTTGTTTGCAATACTGGATGTCAGAGCCAGCATAGATGATCCATGATTTCTCCCTGAATACATCAAGAGATGTGAAAAGTTTACTGGATACCTTGAACACCTGAATATCGATAAGAGTAAATGCAGATGTACAAAATCCTCAGAAAATGGAAAAAGTCATTAGGTCTCCTTTCACTGCAAAAATAATAAGAACACGCCTGTTACTTCAGAGGAACAGGTTGCAAATTCAAAATGGATGCTGGGAACAATACCAGTAAACATTGAAGATGTTGAACGAAGATCTCCTCCACTTTCTCCTGGCTCTGTGCGCTGGCAATGACTGTTTACACGGGCGTGCTTTGGAGAGGGCGGTAAGAGGAGCGGTGACATCCAAAATCGCTGAACGTGTGTCAGTTCAGCATTGCATGCCGATTGACGTCATGCTCCTGGTCAGTAAAGTACTTGCAGTGAGCACAGGCAACAGCAGCACTGCCGACCTGCCCAATGTGGCGGCTTCCACGTTCCATGCCAGAAATGGATGGAAGCAAGGCAGCTGCCATTTTCCTTCAAAACCGGCCTTAATGGCTGGTGCTAAAGGTTCCAATTTCTAGGCCTATGTTGCTACCATTTCCCTGGTAGGTTCTGCCGTTCTCTACCGCAATTATGGAAGCGAATCTCCAAGGAATTTTGAAGTAATTGCAAATTGTTTTTTGTTAGTAATAGTTTCTTGGAGTTATTTAACACATGCCTTTAGAAGGCCAAATATTTAGTCCTTTGGGTGTCGGAAGTAAAAGCTGAAACTGTACAAACATTAGACTGCTAGAGCAGACATTAGACTACAAGAGCAGACATTGATGACGAGATTCAACACCGCCTCCAGTGCGCCTGTGCAGCCTTCGGCCGCCTGAGGAAAAGTGTGTTCGAAGACCAGACCCTCAAATCTGCCACCAAGCTCATGTTCTACAGGGCTGTAGTAATACCCGCCCTCCTGTATCGCTCAGAGATATGGACCATGTACAGTAGACACCTCAAGTCACTGGAGAAATACCACCAACGATGTCTCTGCAAGATCCTACAAGTTCCCTGGGAGGACAGACGCACCAACATTAGCGTCCTCGACCAGGCCAACATCCCCAGCATTGAAGCACTGACCACACTTGATCAGCTCTGCTGGGCAGGCCACATTGTCTGTATGCCAACCACGAGACTCCCAAAGCAAGCGCTCTACTTGGAACTCCTTCACAGCAAACGAGCCAAAGGTGGGCAGAGGAAACGTTACAAGGACATGCTCAAAGCCTCCCTGATAAAGTGCAACATCCCCACTGACACCTGGGAGTCCCTGGCCAAAAACCACCCTAAGTGGAGGAAGTGCATCTGGGAGGGCACTGAGCACCTCGAGTCTCATCGCTGAGAGCATGCAGAAATCAAGCGCAGGCAGCGGAAAGAGCGTGCGGCAAATCTGTCCCACCCACCCCATCCTTAACGACTATCTGTCCCACCTGTGACAGGGACTGTGGCTCTCATATTGGACTGTTCAGCCACCTAAGGACTAATTTTAAGAGTGGAAGTAAGTCTTCCTCGATTCCGAGGGACTGCCTATGATGAAAAGCTCTTAAAATATAATCCAACTGGTGAGAATTTTCTTTAGTATTAATTGGCTAAAATATTTCAGTTTAAATGATACTGAAATTTAAGCATATTATAATTGAATAAGGAAATGGCTGTGTTGTGCTTTTGTGATTTTTGGCCATGGAAGCAGATTGGTCTCATTTGTATTAAAATGATGATATCAATCAAATTTGGCTGACGAGGATTAAAATCCACACATCAGTTGAAGTCTGTGTGTGTGGGAAGGAGGATGAGAGGATGTGTATTAAAGCTAGATGAACCACCTTGTGGAATGAGGTTTCTTGCGTGCTACTTCAGTTCCAGACAATGAAGGACATTCAGATCTTCATGTGAACCATGCAGAATTGGGCTAGATTTTCGGATTTCGGCGAAAACAGTAGTTTTTCGCCAAAATTACCATTTTCGCTGCGCTACCTTTTTAGGCCGACCTTTCGGCCTTTACGTCGGTAAAGTTGGCGTTGCATGAGGATTCACTGCGCCAACCGCGAGTTTCGGTAACTTTAGTCCGGGGCCGGTAGTGCTGCGAGAGGGGGGGAAATTGCAAAAGAAATTCAACAAACATTCACAAAATCCTTACCTACTAAATCGCTGAAAAAGAATTAAACAATAAAAACTTTAACTTACCTTTTTTGCAGGTCTTCATACTTACCGCTGCTGGCAGGGATACCCTGTTGGTATTCTGGGCGCAGAGTATGGGTCCAGAGATAGCTGAAAGTACGATGGTAACACAATCTGCGGCATTGCACGTCATTTCATGTTGGCGCTCCTCTCCCCGGCGGGACGTGGAAGCGCCACCACAAAAAGGAGCGTCAAATCGCGGTGAAAACCTGGTGCAAAGTCGGCAAAAATTCAGCCCAATATGTTGAGATTTTCCTATCCAATTTGAGAATAGCAGTAGATAATTTCAAGGGATTCGCATCCAGAGCAAATGGTATTCGGTTTAATTGGCAGCTCCATTGGCTAACCCCTGGACAGGGAGAGGTCAGAAGTCAAGCTGAGTGCTTTCTATCTAGCTATGGGACAAAGGACAGAAACATATAGCCTACAGGTTAGTTGAAAAGATCTGCAAGCGAGATACAACGACTGCACAGTCCTTCCTTTTTAAGATAAAGCATATCAGGTCCAAAGGAAACCTTGTACTGAAAAGTTAATTTAGCCCTCTAACAGGAACAAGATGCCATTGGCAGTAAAGGTAAACTCCTTATCATAAGGGACACAGTATTTGTTTACAGGAGAGACCAGTGATACTGACCCCAAGAGAGTATCAAAATCAGAGCTGAAATTTGTAATGGGATTTCTCTTATTCAGTATTTCAAATAACTAACTAAATATCTAATTTTTACAGATTCAATTTTGTTTGGTTTTATGACAAGGTAGAAATTTCTCTTGATTTTCAAAAACCTCTAACTCCAGTTTTTTTTTTGAGATGAGTAACATATAAGTTGACTTCCAACCTCACAATGCAATACAGGGAGTGTATTAGAAATTAACAATGTCTTGGTCATTTTTATTCAGAGAAATATTATTGGCCATAAATCTGCTCAATCATAAAGTGTGAAACTCATGATTGTCAATTCCACAAGTTCTTCAAAAGCTTTTCATGAGAAATTACAATTTAAACTGCTCAATGATACATTATCCCCTGAAACATGCAATTATTGTTTTAATAATGTACAAGTACATACAGGTATCAAGCATCCAGAGTACTTTCAAATCAAGAATCAAACCAATAAACTACCAATCAAAAAAGAGTCATGGAAATACCTGCCTCTAAGCTCCTCTGTTAAACACGTTTCTGCTGACTTTTGTCTTTCCTCCAGTTATTTGCCTCCTTAATAAGATTTCTTTAAGTGGACCCTGGTTTTACTGTTTTGAACCTTTGGCTCTTCATTCTGAGATTCAGGGCCTGAAATTCTGTGACTTTCTGGGGGCAAAAGTAGGGTACTTTCCGTATCGAACATCAAAATATGTTGCGAGTCAGATACCCCTAAGCTATGCTTATTCTAAAATAAGTGCTAAATTTGGGTGGCAGAAGATGTGCCCACCCCATTCCAAGTAATAGATGTGTGGAAAGGACTGGAGAATGAGGGCAAAAACCCACTGCCCCAGAAATTTCAAGATTGAAGCCAGAATTGCATCTGACTTAAGGTTGTAGAAAGAGGGGTGCAATACCTGCATGACATGTCAAATCAGGAAGTGATGGAATTAATTGGCTCTGGATATCCACAAACTTTATCTGAAACATCAGCTTTGACTGGAGCGATTAAAAAAATCTAATTATTCTGAAGCTGCCTTTCAGCTCTAACTCCATATAAACCTTATCTATGGAGTTCAATGGGTTTTCCCATATATGTCCTTATATGGAGTTAGGGCAGGAGTAGAGGAAATGAAAGAGACATGCAGGATAAGGTTGTACCAAATGAGAAGTGCATCCAGAGGGTACCCTTCCAGCAGAGTTCACAAACCATGCCATTGCCTCAAGGAAGTATCTAAAGATATCTTGAGGATGGCAATAATTTGATAAAGATACATAGAAGGAACTCTGTGTTGTGCTGGAAACTGAATTTCACACATCTCCGCAAAAGCATATAGCAAAGAATTTCAGATTTCCAGCATCCACAGTATTTTGCTTTTGTATTAGTGTTTAATTCACTGCCACTTCTCTTCTAGGAATGCCTACCTTGAAGACATTCTGCTCTTCTCTCAGACAGAATTTCTGTTTGTCGCTTTTACCTTGTTTATCTTCATTGTTTTCTGTTTCCCTTGCCGTGTTTGATCAGGGTCTACCAAAACTCGCTTTTACAACCACATCTCTTTCCTCAGCAAGTGTCTCCAACTGAAATTCCGCCCTTCATATTTTGGGTTCACCCAGGATTACAGATATCTCCGAGTTATTCGGCGTTCTTCAAACCACTGCTCTCGCCGCATCCTGAGATCCACACTCAGCGCCATGCGTCGCCACATGCACGCTCTCAACCTCTCTCTTCAGCAGCACTGACTCACTTTCTCAAAGCCGTCCTGGTTCGTAGTTCCATTTCATCCTTTGCCTCATCTGGCACTTTAACAGAAAAATGTTTTTCTTCCTTTTAGGCGTCAAGGATCGCAAGCTTCAACAACCTTCTTCCCCTTCATTTTCCTCTGACCCCCATCCCTTCTTCCAATCTCACCTCTTGCCATGTTTTCACTATCCCTTCTGATCTTCCTCTCTCTGACCCCGAATGATCAGTCCTCAGCAAAGGCCTGAGCTTCATCCCCTTACGTCCCACCTCAATGAATTTCGAGCTCGACACGATGCTTAGCTCTTTTTCTGGTGCCTTCACCTCCGTGACCACTTCTTCAGCCAGGAGTCTTTCCCCCGCACAGGTGAACCTTTCTCCCATTTTCAGCATTCTCGTTCTACCTGGACCCCACCCTCTATCCTCTTACCCTCTCCATATGTTTTCATTGCGAACTTCCGGCAGGAAATCGGCCGTCTCAATTTCTCTGCTCCCCTCACACTCCAAGCTACCTCCCTCTGAACGTGCAGCACTCCATTCTCTCAGATCGAACCCCAACATTGTCATTAAACCTGCTGACAAGGGTGGTGCTATTGCTGTTTGGCTAACCGATCTCTACCTTGGGGAAGCTGAACGCCAACTCTCTGACACCTCCTCCTACCTCTCCCTGGACCATGAACCCACTACCGAACATCTAGACCAATATGTCGAGGAAGCAACTAGAGAGCTGGCCATCCTATACTGGGTGATGCGTAATGAGAAGGGACTAATTAGCAATCTTGTTGTGCAAGGCCCCTTGGGGAAGAGTGACCATAATATGGTAGAATTCTTTATTAAGATGGAGAGTGACACAGTTATAATTCGGAAACTAGAGTCCTGAACTTAAGGAAAGGTAACTTCGACGGTATGAGACGTGAATTGGCTAGAATAGACTGGCAAACGATACTTAAAGGGTTGATGGTGCATAAGCAATGGCAAACATTTATAGATCACATGGATGAACTTCAGCAAATGTACATCCCTGTCTGCAGTAAAAAATAAAACAGGAAAGGTGGCTCAACCGTGGCTAACAAGGGAAATTAAGGATCGTGTTAAAACCAAGGAAGAGGCATATAAATTGGCTAGAAAAAGCAACAAACCCGAGGACTGGAAGAAATTTAGATTCAACAGAGGAGGACTAAGGGTTTAATTAAGAGGGGGAATATAGAGTACGAGAGGAAGCTTGCAGGGAACATAAAAACTGACTGCAAAAGCTTCTATAAATATGTGAAGAATAAAAGATTAGTGAAGACAAACTTGGGTCCCTTGTAGTCAGATTCAGGTGAATTTATAATGGCGAACAAAGGAATGGCAGACCAATTGAACAAATACTTTGGTTCTGTCTTCACGAAGGAAGACACAAGTAACCTTCGGGATGTACTAGGGGACAGTGGGTCGAGTGAGAAGGAGGAACTGAAGGATATCATTATTAGGCGGGAAATTGTGTTAGGGAAATTGATGGGATTGAAGGCCGATAAATCCTCGGGGTCTGATAGTCTGCACCCCAGAGTACTTAAGGAAGTGGCCCTAAAAATAGTGGAAGCATTGGTGATCATTTTCCAACAGTCTATCGACTCTGTATCAATTCCTATGGACTGGAGGGTAGCTAATATAACACCACTTTTTAAAAAAGGATGGAGAGAGAAAACAGGTAATTATAGATCGGTTAGCCTGACATCAGTAGTAGGGAAAACCTTGGAATCAATCATTAAGGATGAAATAGCAACGCCTTTGGAAAGCAGTGACAGGATCGGTCCAAGTCAGCATGGATTTATGAAAGGGATGGATTTATGCTTGATGAATCTTCTGGAATTTTTTGAGGATGTAACGAGTGGAGTGGACAAGGGAGAACCAGTGGATGTGGTGTAAAAGACTTTTAAAAGGCTTTTGACGAGATCCCACACAAGAGATTGGTGTGCAAAATCAAAGCACATGGTATTGGGGTAATGTACTGACGTGGAGAACTGGTTGGCAGACAGGAAGCAGAGAGTCGGGATAAACGGGTCCTTTTCAGAATGGCAGGCAGTGACTAGTGGAGTGCCGCAAGGCTCAGTGTTGGGACCCCAGCTCTTTACAATATGCATTAACGATTTAGATGAAGGAATTGAGTGTAATATCTCCAAGTTTGCAGATGACACTAGACTAGGTGGCGGTGTAAGCTGTGAGACGGATGCTAAGAGGCTGCAGGGTGACTTGGACAGGTTACGTGAGTGGGCAAATGCATGGCAGATGCAGTATAATGTGGATAAATGTGAGATTATCCATTTTGGGGGCAAAAACATGAAAGCAGAATATTATCTGAATGGCAGCAGATTAGGAAAAGGGGAGGTGCAATGAGACCTGGGTGTCATGGTTCATCAGTCATTGAAAGTTGGCATGCAGGTACAGCAGGCAGTGAAGAAGGCAAATGGTATGTTGGCATTCATAGCTAGGGGATTTGAGTATAGGAGCAGGGAGGTCTTACTGCAGTTGTACAGAGCCTTGATGAGGCTTCACCTGGAATATTGTTTTCAGGTTTGGTCTCCTAATCTGAGGAAGGACGTTCTTACTATTGAGGGAGTGCAGCGAAGGTCCACCAGACTGATTCCAGGGATGGCTCGGCTGACATATGAGGAGAGACTGGATCAACTGTGCCTTTATTCACTGGAGTTTAGAAGGATGAGAGGGGATCTCATAGAAACGTATAAGATTCTGATGGGACTGGACAGGTTAGATGTGGGAAGAATGTTCCTGATGTTGTGGAATTCCAGAACCAGGGGACATAGTCTTAGGATAAGGGATAGGCCATTTAGGACTGAGATGAGGAGAAACTTCTTCACTCAGAGAATTGTTAACCTGTGGAATTCCCTGCCGCATTGTTGATGCCAGTTCATTGGATATATTCAAGAGAGAGATAGATATGGCCCTTACGGCTAAAGAGATCAAGGGGTATGGAGAGAAAGCGGGAACGGGGTACTGAGGGAATGATCAGCCATGATCTTATTGAATGGCGGTGCAGGCTCGAAGGGCCAAATGACCGACTCAAGCACCTATTTTCTATGTTTCTATGTTTCTATGTTTCTAAGCCATCATTTCCAAGACTGTCACTGATCTCATCTCCTCTGGAGATCTTCTCTCCATAGCTGCCAACCTCATAGTTCCCCATAGTTTGGTGGTAAAAACAGAGAGACAGACTATTATCTGAATGGTGACAGATTAGGAAAAGGGAAGGTGCAACGAGACCTGGGTGTCATGGTACATCAGTCATTGAAGGTTAGCATGCAGGTACAGCAGGCGGTTAAGAAAGCAAATGGCATGTTGGCCTTCACAGCGAGGGGATTTGAATACAGGGGCAGGGAGGTGTTGCTGCAGTTGTACAGGGCCTTGGTGAGGCCACACCTGGAGTATTGTGTACAGTTTTGGTCTCCTAACTTGAGGAAGGACATTCTTGCTAATGAGGGAGTGCAGCGAAGATTCACCAGACTGATTCCCGGGATGGCGGGACTGACCTATCAAGAAAGACTGGATCAACTGGGCTTGTATTCACTGGAGTTCAGAAGAATGAGAGGGGACCTCATGGAAACGTTTAAAATTCTGACGGGTTTAGACAGGTTAGATGCAGGAAGAATGTTCCCAATGTTGGGGAAGTCCAGAACCAGGGGTCACAGTCTGAGGATAAGGGGTAAGCCATTTAGGACCGAGATGAGGAGAAACTTCTTCACCCAGAGAGTGGTGAACCTGTGGAATTGTCTACCGCAGAAAGTAGTTGAGGCCAATTCACTAAATATATTCAAAAGGGAGTTAGATGAAGTCCTTACTACTCGGGGGATCAAGGGTTATGGCGAGAAAGCAGGAAGGGGGTACTGAAGTTTCATGTTCAGCCATGAACTCATTGAATGGCGGTGCTGGCTAGAAGGGCTGAATGGCCTGCTCCTGCACCTATTTTCTATGTTTCTATGTTTCTATGTTTTCTAAACCTCGCACAGCCCGCTTCTACCTCCTTCCCAAGATCCACAAATAGGACTTCCCCGGTAGACCCATCGTTTCAGCCTGTTCTTGCCCCACGGAACCTATGTCTTCCTACCTCGACTCTGTTTTTTTTCCCCTTTTCCAGTCACTTCCCATCTACAACCGTCTCCTTTTCACAATGGACGTCCAATTCCTTGACACCTCCATCCCCCACCAGGACAGCCTGAGGGCTCTCTGCTTCTTCCTTGAACAGAGACCCAACCAGTCTCCATCCACAACCACCATCCTTCGCCTGGCTGCACTTGTTCTCACATTGAACAACTTCTCCTTTGACTCCATTTACTTCCTCCAAATTAAAGGTGTTGCTATGGGAACCTGCATGGGTCGTAGCTATGCTTGCCTTTTCGTGGGATATGTGGAACATTCTTTGTTCCAGTACTACTCAAGTCCCATCCCTCACCTCTTTTTCCGGTACATTGATGACTGTATCAGTGCCATTTCCTGCTCTCGTCCTGAACTAGAAAATTTCATTCACTTTGCTTTGAATTTCCACCATTCCCTCACCTTCACATGGTCCATCTCCGACTCTTTCTTTCCCTTCCTCGACTTTCTGTCTCCATTTCCGAGGCTATGCTATTGACAAACATTCATTATACGTCCACTGTCTCCCACAGCTACCTGGGCTACACTTCCTCCCACCCCGCTTCCTATAGGGACTCTATTCCATTCTCATAATTTCTCCATCTCTGTTGCATCTGTTCGGACGATGTCACCTTCCATTACAGTAGTTCCGATATGTCTTCCTTTTTCCTCAACTGAGAATTCCCCTCTACCGTGGTTGACATGGAACTCAACCCTGTCCCTTGTATTTCCCGCACTTTTGCTCTCACCCCTTCCCCTCCCTTCCAGGATCACGATAGGGTTTCCCTTGTCCTCACCTTTCACACTACCAGCCTCCACATTCAACGGATCATCCTCTGCCATTTCCCCCACCACCAGCATGATTCCACCACCAAACATATCTTCCCCTCCCCTCCCCTTTTCGCATTCTGAAGGGACCGCTCCCTCTGTGACACCCTGGTCCACTGCTCAATCAGCCCCAACACCCCTCCCCTTCCCACGGCACCTTGCCCCGTGCAAGCACAGGAGATGTAACACTTGCCCTTTTACCTCCTCCCTTCCCACTGTCCAGGGCCCCAAGCACTCCTTACAAGTAAAACAGTGATTTACTTGTACTTCTTTCAATTTAGTATACTGTATTCATTACTCCTCTACATTGGGGAGACCAAACGCAGATTGGGTGACCGCTTTGCTGAACACCTCCGTTCAGTCCGTAATTGTGATCTCGAACTTCTGGTTGCCTGTCACTTTAATTCTCCGCCCTACTCCAACTCTGATCTCCCCATCCACGACCTCTTACATTGTCCCAATGTAAGCTCAATGTAAGCTCGAGGAACGGCACCTCATCTTTCATTTAGGCACTTTTCAGCTTTCTGGACTCAACATCGAGATGAACAATTTCTGACCATAATCTCTGCCCCCTATGGCAGCTATTGATGATTCTGCCATTTCCATTTACACCTCATCTATACTCATCTTTTGTTTCTTAACTTGTCCGATTACCATCTCCTTTTGCCTTTCATCATCATCCCTTTTGTATCTTAGGGGGAGAAATTGGGCTCCCTTGCACCTCCCGTTAGTACCTCCGGGGGAGCGCTAATGGGGTGCAAATGGGTTTGCGACTGGACACGGCGAAATCGGCGGCTACCGTTAAATTCGGCAGGAGTTTTACGGTGGTGGTACAGCGTTGCGCCCTGATCTCCTTTGCCCGGAGATCGTGACGTCATCGCCATGCGCTTTGCCTCGGTAGCGTCCCAGACCAGGACTTGCATTCCACCCCATGCAGCATCGCCGGGTAAAAACACCAGCAGTTGCAGGAGACGTCCATTGGGATGTCGGGCGCTTCGAGGGCGATTCTTAAAGACGAGTTGGCCGGGGTAAGTAAAAAAAAAATTTCACATCACTGGTTCGAATTTTTTACTTGATTTCCTGCCTGCAATTGATCAGCCCGGCACTCTGCTGCAGTGGATCAGGCTCATTGGGCTGGATCGTGGCTGCCGTCGGGGTTTAAGTAACTCTTTTTTTGCAGAGCCTGCAGAAATGGCCCTTCTCTTTAAGGGAGGGAAGGAGCCTCCGGACAAGGCAGCACTGCAGGGCCCATTGTGCAGCGCTGCACACCTACCGCCCCGCCTGCTGCTTCTTGCGCTCCAGGAAGGAAGCGGAGCACTAGATCTAGCGCTCGACTTCCTTCCTGGCGCTAATTTTTCAAACTTTTCAACAGGGCGCTCCCCAGTTTCACCCCCTTAATCTCTTCTGCCTTCCACCCGATCACATATCTTCCCTTTTGTTCTTTTCTCCCCTCCCCCCTTTCCCTGCCTCTACACTTGCTTAAAAATCTGTTACATCTCTAACTTTTTCCAGTTCTGACGAAGGGTCATCGACCTGAAACGTTAGCTCTGCTTCTCTCTCCACCTGCTGAGCAGTTCCAGCATTTTCTGTTTTTATTTCAGATTTCCAGTATCCGTAGTATTTTGCTTTGTTATTAGCAAAGAATAACCATTCTTTGGAACAAAGGGCTCTGTATCACTAAGTGGTTTTACAGTGCACGCACATATTTACAAGTTTTTTTTATCCACTATGCCTGCACCTGGTGCACCTCTGCACTGATCATTAACTTATCCTGATGGCAGCCAAGGACCAGAGATGCCAGTGGTGCTTAGCTACGCAGTAGTATCATGGATTTCTTGTGATCAAGGTGGCTTTTTTTCAGGGCTTCTGTGTTGTGGAAGGAATCTTGAACAGGCAGTATCATCATTGAAGGTATGTGGGCACCCTGGTCCTCTATCCTGATACCTAAATGAGCAGGCTTCTGAGGGGGCTGGCTGTAAAGGACACATGAATTGTCATCAAGAGAGAGAATAGTGTCATCAATACAGAGTCTAGCCATGTCACTTGTGTTGGGGCTTTGATCTGAGTGCCCACTGATCAGCGGGAGGGCAGACCTGATGACATCAATTAGATTATGCAAGGCCTGAGAGTTGGCACCCAAACCTCTTGGGAGCCAATTGCTGTAGTTCTCTCAAGTCGGCCCCCCAGGGTGAAAGCATTCACATTGGGTGCACTGACTGGTGTGGAGGCCTCTTTCAGGGGGGATGGATGCAGATGTTCGTGGTCCTGCCACTCGCTCCAGACAGTGCTGCATTGTGTTAAACCCTTCATAGATATTGTAAGCATCGGCTCCCAAGGATTTGTTGGACATTATCTGGACATTGCGTTTTAATATTTTTCTCACTGCAGAAAACCTGGAAGCCTGTTTGTGGGAGGGGCCCAGGTACTTATCCATGGTGTGCTTGAAATCCACATCTGATGGGCAGGGAGTCTGGGAAGACAATTGCCTTGCCAAGATAAGGCAATTCATCACAGGTGATGGGCAATAGAGGGTCCATTGTTAAGCAATGTGAACACGTCAAAGGTAGATCAGGTGAACTGATCAGTGATCGAATCATTACCTGAATGAGATACCAGAACAATGGAAAGCCATTAAGCCCAAATCAGTCGGAAGCGAAAACCCATCACTGAACTCAAAACAGGAAGCCTCGAAACAAAGAAAAAAACTTTATTGGGTCAGAAAGAAAACAAACAAACAGGAAGCTTTGGAACAAGAGCAAACTTTATTCGGCCTGAAAAGGCACATGAACTGGGGGTATAAAAGAGGCCGTGTGGTCACAGTTCTCTCTCTCTTGCTCTCGCTGCTTCGCCTCGACAAGAACCAAACCCTCCGTGTGGGCCGGAGAGAAGAAACCAGCAGAGACACGTTCTCATCAGGAGAAGCAGCGAGTAAGCCAACGAATTGGTGAGCATCATCTCTGTACACGCATCTTTTAAGATCACAGCCACGGTGTGAGGGGTTATCGTGTGTTCTCCCAACCAAATCTTAGGGGTTTTCAGGGAAGGTTTTAGACATGGGTACTGCGCGATAGGGACAGACTGTGTGTTGCACTGTATTTGTTTGTTTTACACACCAGGGTGTGTGTGGTTTTACTGGGTGCAGGTGTGTGCTTTAATTTTAATAAAAGCATTGCCGGTTGAGACCAACGTATTCGTCCCTGACTCATTCATCTGTTCAGTACAATAATCACTCCCAGTTCTAGAACTATTGTAAAGTATGGGTGCATCGAAAACACCTAAGGGAAACCACTTACAGAATCTGGTGACCGCGGCAGGACATTGGGTATACTGAACAGAGAGTTATGGAAGATATTAAGTCCAAGAGATTGGCAATGGGGGTAAGGATTTCCTCATATATCTTTGGGAAAGTTAACGTAACACAACAGTGGGTACTAGACGTTTAGCGGGCTAAGAGTCCGGAGGACAAAGCTGCTGAGTGGACGGGTAGTAAAGAGCATAGAAAGGCAAAAGAAAAGGCCATCTGGCTCCTGTGTCTGCAGAAGCAAGTCTAACTGCTTAGGGTGCAGGTTGGTAGGCTTAAGACAGAGCTCAAAGAGTCTGAGGAGCAGTCAGCCGCAAGGGCCGTGGTAGGAACGAGTCTTTTAGATAAGTTGCGTGAAGAAATGCAGGAAAGGCACACTCAGGAGGAAACCTCCCGTAACAAAAGGAATACCTGCAGTGTTAGGTAACAGAGGCCAAGCTCAATTAGCAGGTCGCACGGGAGGAGACCGCTCGTTTATGGGTAAAGTAAACGGGCTGGAGAGGCAACTGAAGGATTTTAAGACAGCGTATAGGGTAGCCACCAGTAAGGGTTTTGAGAGTGGGAATCACGGACCCTGCTAAGAGAAAATCCAAAGCTTGACCCATGCTCTATCCATAGATACTGGAATACTGTTCAGTTCAACTTTCAACATTATTGGTGGACATTTCATAGTGAATGTGTGTACCCCGTACACTTCTGCCTCCTCGGTACGAGTCACCAATTCAGTCTGATCAACAGTGGATCGATCTTCCTCTGCAATGTGGTGGTTTGCAGGGTTTGCAGCTCGCCTGCACATTCGCTGGAGGTGTCCCATTGTTCTGCAACCGTTGCACACATAGTGCTTGAAGCGGTATTGATGGGGCCGATGACAACCTCCACAATGCCAACAAGGTGTTAACTGCCTCGCATTAACGATTGATGGCGGACTCTGGGTCAACTGAGGTTAGGCAGCAGCAGCCAGCGTGTACGTTCTGCCATGTACATTTCTGCTCGAAACCGACGTTACTTTGTGCACAGTACTGGCCAAAACTTCTTTACTCTGCGAAATCTGTTTGGTGTTGTCGCTGGTGGACATAAATGCCTGGGCTATCGTTATGGCTTTACTTAGATTCGGCGTTTCTACAGTCAAAAGTTTGCAAAGGATTGTCTCAAGTCCAATGCCCAGTACAAAAAAGTCTCTGAGCATTTGTTCTGGGAATCCCACAAACTAACAATGTCCTGCCAAGCGCCTTATTTCGGCTCGCCACTTCCTGGACCTCCGATCGTTGACACGTGTAGAACCGATATCTCGCCATCAAAACGCTTTCCTTAGGATTTAGGTGCTCCCAGACCAGAGTACACAATTCTTCGTAGGATTTCTCTATTGGTTTTGCCAGAGCCAGGAGATTCTTCATGAGGCCATAGGTTGTTACCCCATAGAGAGTTAGGAGGATCGCCTTTCGTTTGGTAGCGTTCTCGTCCCCTTCCAGCTCGTTGGCCACGAAGTATTGATCGAGTTTCTCCACAAAGGCCTCCCAATCGTCCCCTTCTGAGAACTTCTCCAGGATACTGACTGGTCTTTGCATTTTCGTGCGGTTGTTCGTTACCTCGTTGCCAATAAAGGATGAAACTGGGTACTGTGTACAATGAGCAAGTGTGACCTTAGCTCATTTAATAAGACTCCAGAGTGCAGGTACCTCGTGGGTGGCCTGCTTATATACCATGCTCCCAAGGGATGCTGGGATCCCTTGGGACTCCGATACGTGGGCCCTCTGGTGGTCAGGTTACAAGGGGTTAAATACATAACACCTTACAAGATTTACCCTTTGATCCTCGGGTAGCCCAAATGCCTCTTTTTCTACCTCCTCTCTGCCCCAGTTTTTTATCTCCTATTTTATTCAAGAGGATATTGCCCTGAAATGTTGTCAGGGTTCCCCTGGTCTCCTGCTGAAACTCCAGTGGGAAACCAGCAGAAGCCCTAGGACTATGCCCTAGAAAGTCAATTAAGAACGAAAATGGGTGGTGCTACCGTGGGCCAAGGTTAATGGCCACCATTGATATTTTGGTGCTGCCTGATGATTTAAATGAGCATAGCACAAAACATCTGGTGCAACGCGCTCTTTCAGGTGGTAACATCAGCAGGAGGTCGAAGGTCGGGTCTAATCTGTCTGTGCAGCATTCTCTGGAGATCACGATTTCTTAAAGTGAAGTGCAATGTTTTAGGCTATGTTTCTTGGTTGACAGAGAGGATATGCAAGATAAATGAAATAGACTAATCTGTCATATTTTAAAGAATGCAACCAATATTTCCAATTCTACTCCCTAGCTTACAAATAAATGCAACAGGAGGAATTTTGCCGGGGGTCAACAGGCGTGATTGGTGGCAGGTCAAGTGGGAAAGTGTTTTTCTGACAGTAGTTCCAGACCCTGTTATCAACCCGACGCCTAGGAGGTATCTTTGAAAGGGCAATGATGTACTAGAATTGGGAGATTTGTTTGCAATACTGGATGTCAGAGCCAGCATAGATGATCCATGATTTCTCCCTGAATACATCAAGAGATGTGAAAAGTTTACTGGATACCTTGAACACCTGAATATCGATAAGAGTAAATGCAGATGTACAAAATCCTCAGAAAATGGAAAAAGTCATTAGGTCTCCTTTCACTGCAAAAATAATAAGAACACGCCTGTTACTTCAGAGGAACAGGTTGCAAATTCAAAATGGATGCTGGGAACAATACCAGTAAACATTGAAGATGTTGAACGAAGATCTCCTCCACTTTCTCCTGGCTCTGTGCGCTGGCAATGACTGTTTACACGGGCGTGCTTTGGAGAGGGCGGTAAGAGGAGCGGTGACATCCAAAATCGCTGAACGTGTGTCAGTTCAGCATTGCATGCCGATTGACGTCATGCTCCTGGTCAGTAAAGTACTTGCAGTGAGCACAGGCAACAGCAGCACTGCCGACCTGCCCAATGTGGCGGCTTCCACGTTCCATGCCAGAAATGGATGGAAGCAAGGCAGCTGCCATTTTCCTTCAAAACCGGCCTTAATGGCTGGTGCTAAAGGTTCCAATTTCTAGGCCTATGTTGCTACCATTTCCCTGGTAGGTTCTGCCGTTCTCTACCGCAATTATGGAAGCGAATCTCCAAGGAATTTTGAAGTAATTGCAAATTGTTTTTTGTTAGTAATAGTTTCTTGGAGTTATTTAACACATGCCTTTAGAAGGCCAAATATTTAGTCCTTTGGGTGTCGGAAGTAAAAGCTGAAACTGTACAAACATTAGACTGCTAGAGCAGACATTAGACTACAAGAGCAGACATTGATGACGAGATTCAACACCGCCTCCAGTGCGCCTGTGCAGCCTTCGGCCGCCTGAGGAAAAGTGTGTTCGAAGACCAGACCCTCAAATCTGCCACCAAGCTCATGTTCTACAGGGCTGTAGTAATACCCGCCCTCCTGTATCGCTCAGAGATATGGACCATGTACAGTAGACACCTCAAGTCACTGGAGAAATACCACCAACGATGTCTCTGCAAGATCCTACAAGTTCCCTGGGAGGACAGACGCACCAACATTAGCGTCCTCGACCAGGCCAACATCCCCAGCATTGAAGCACTGACCACACTTGATCAGCTCTGCTGGGCAGGCCACATTGTCTGTATGCCAACCACGAGACTCCCAAAGCAAGCGCTCTACTTGGAACTCCTTCACAGCAAACGAGCCAAAGGTGGGCAGAGGAAACGTTACAAGGACATGCTCAAAGCCTCCCTGATAAAGTGCAACATCCCCACTGACACCTGGGAGTCCCTGGCCAAAAACCACCCTAAGTGGAGGAAGTGCATCTGGGAGGGCACTGAGCACCTCGAGTCTCATCGCTGAGAGCATGCAGAAATCAAGCGCAGGCAGCGGAAAGAGCGTGCGGCAAATCTGTCCCACCCACCCCATCCTTAACGACTATCTGTCCCACCTGTGACAGGGACTGTGGCTCTCATATTGGACTGTTCAGCCACCTAAGGACTAATTTTAAGAGTGGAAGTAAGTCTTCCTCGATTCCGAGGGACTGCCTATGATGAAAAGCTCTTAAAATATAATCCAACTGGTGAGAATTTTCTTTAGTATTAATTGGCTAAAATATTTCAGTTTAAATGATACTGAAATTTAAGCATATTATAATTGAATAAGGAAATGGCTGTGTTGTGCTTTTGTGATTTTTGGCCATGGAAGCAGATTGGTCTCATTTGTATTAAAATGATGATATCAATCAAATTTGGCTGACGAGGATTAAAATCCACACATCAGTTGAAGTCTGTGTGTGTGGGAAGGAGGATGAGAGGATGTGTATTAAAGCTAGATGAACCACCTTGTGGAATGAGGTTTCTTGCGTGCTACTTCAGTTCCAGACAATGAAGGACATTCAGATCTTCATGTGAACCATGCAGAATTGGGCTAGATTTTCGGATTTCGGCGAAAACAGTAGTTTTTCGCCAAAATTACCATTTTCGCTGCGCTACCTTTTTAGGCCGACCTTTCGGCCTTTACGTCGGTAAAGTTGGCGTTGCATGAGGATTCACTGCGCCAACCGCGAGTTTCGGTAACTTTAGTCCGGGGCCGGTAGTGCTGCGAGAGGGGGGGAAATTGCAAAAGAAATTCAACAAACATTCACAAAATCCTTACCTACTAAATCGCTGAAAAAGAATTAAACAATAAAAACTTTAACTTACCTTTTTTGCAGGTCTTCATACTTACCGCTGCTGGCAGGGATACCCTGTTGGTATTCTGGGCGCAGAGTATGGGTCCAGAGATAGCTGAAAGTACGATGGTAACACAATCTGCGGCATTGCACGTCATTTCATGTTGGCGCTCCTCTCCCCGGCGGGACGTGGAAGCGCCACCACAAAAAGGAGCGTCAAATCGCGGTGAAAACCTGGTGCAAAGTCGGCAAAAATTCAGCCCAATATGTTGAGATTTTCCTATCCAATTTGAGAATAGCAGTAGATAATTTCAAGGGATTCGCATCCAGAGCAAATGGTATTCGGTTTAATTGGCAGCTCCATTGGCTAACCCCTGGACAGGGAGAGGTCAGAAGTCAAGCTGAGTGCTTTCTATCTAGCTATGGGACAAAGGACAGAAACATATAGCCTACAGGTTAGTTGAAAAGATCTGCAAGCGAGATACAACGACTGCACAGTCCTTCCTTTTTAAGATAAAGCATATCAGGTCCAAAGGAAACCTTGTACTGAAAAGTTAATTTAGCCCTCTAACAGGAACAAGATGCCATTGGCAGTAAAGGTAAACTCCTTATCATAAGGGACACAGTATTTGTTTACAGGAGAGACCAGTGATACTGACCCCAAGAGAGTATCAAAATCAGAGCTGAAATTTGTAATGGGATTTCTCTTATTCAGTATTTCAAATAACTAACTAAATATCTAATTTTTACAGATTCAATTTTGTTTGGTTTTATGACAAGGTAGAAATTTCTCTTGATTTTCAAAAACCTCTAACTCCAGTTTTTTTTTTGAGATGAGTAACATATAAGTTGACTTCCAACCTCACAATGCAATACAGGGAGTGTATTAGAAATTAACAATGTCTTGGTCATTTTTATTCAGAGAAATATTATTGGCCATAAATCTGCTCAATCATAAAGTGTGAAACTCATGATTGTCAATTCCACAAGTTCTTCAAAAGCTTTTCATGAGAAATTACAATTTAAACTGCTCAATGATACATTATCCCCTGAAACATGCAATTATTGTTTTAATAATGTACAAGTACATACAGGTATCAAGCATCCAGAGTACTTTCAAATCAAGAATCAAACCAATAAACTACCAATCAAAAAAGAGTCATGGAAATACCTGCCTCTAAGCTCCTCTGTTAAACACGTTTCTGCTGACTTTTGTCTTTCCTCCAGTTATTTGCCTCCTTAATAAGATTTCTTTAAGTGGACCCTGGTTTTACTGTTTTGAACCTTTGGCTCTTCATTCTGAGATTCAGGGCCTGAAATTCTGTGACTTTCTGGGGGCAAAAGTAGGGTACTTTCCGTATCGAACATCAAAATATGTTGCGAGTCAGATACCCCTAAGCTATGCTTATTCTAAAATAAGTGCTAAATTTGGGTGGCAGAAGATGTGCCCACCCCATTCCAAGTAATAGATGTGTGGAAAGGACTGGAGAATGAGGGCAAAAACCCACTGCCCCAGAAATTTCAAGATTGAAGCCAGAATTGCATCTGACTTAAGGTTGTAGAAAGAGGGGTGCAATACCTGCATGACATGTCAAATCAGGAAGTGATGGAATTAATTGGCTCTGGATATCCACAAACTTTATCTGAAACATCAGCTTTGACTGGAGCGATTAAAAAAATCTAATTATTCTGAAGCTGCCTTTCAGCTCTAACTCCATATAAACCTTATCTATGGAGTTCAATGGGTTTTCCCATATATGTCCTTATATGGAGTTAGGGCAGGAGTAGAGGAAATGAAAGAGACATGCAGGATAAGGTTGTACCAAATGAGAAGTGCATCCAGAGGGTACCCTTCCAGCAGAGTTCACAAACCATGCCATTGCCTCAAGGAAGTATCTAAAGATATCTTGAGGATGGCAATAATTTGATAAAGATACATAGAAGGAACTCTGTGTTGTGCTGGAAACTGAATTTCACACATCTCCGCAAAAGCATATAGCAAAGAATTTCAGATTTCCAGCATCCACAGTATTTTGCTTTTGTATTAGTGTTTAATTCACTGCCACTTCTCTTCTAGGAATGCCTACCTTGAAGACATTCTGCTCTTCTCTCAGACAGAATTTCTGTTTGTCGCTTTTACCTTGTTTATCTTCATTGTTTTCTGTTTCCCTTGCCGTGTTTGATCAGGGTCTACCAAAACTCGCTTTTACAACCACATCTCTTTCCTCAGCAAGTGTCTCCAACTGAAATTCCGCCCTTCATATTTTGGGTTCACCCAGGATTACAGATATCTCCGAGTTATTCGGCGTTCTTCAAACCACTGCTCTCGCCGCATCCTGAGATCCACACTCAGCGCCATGCGTCGCCACATGCACGCTCTCAACCTCTCTCTTCAGCAGCACTGACTCACTTTCTCAAAGCCGTCCTGGTTCGTAGTTCCATTTCATCCTTTGCCTCATCTGGCACTTTAACAGAAAAATGTTTTTCTTCCTTTTAGGCGTCAAGGATCGCAAGCTTCAACAACCTTCTTCCCCTTCATTTTCCTCTGACCCCCATCCCTTCTTCCAATCTCACCTCTTGCCATGTTTTCACTATCCCTTCTGATCTTCCTCTCTCTGACCCCGAATGATCAGTCCTCAGCAAAGGCCTGAGCTTCATCCCCTTACGTCCCACCTCAATGAATTTCGAGCTCGACACGATGCTTAGCTCTTTTTCTGGTGCCTTCACCTCCGTGACCACTTCTTCAGCCAGGAGTCTTTCCCCCGCACAGGTGAACCTTTCTCCCATTTTCAGCATTCTCGTTCTACCTGGACCCCACCCTCTATCCTCTTACCCTCTCCATATGTTTTCATTGCGAACTTCCGGCAGGAAATCGGCCGTCTCAATTTCTCTGCTCCCCTCACACTCCAAGCTACCTCCCTCTGAACGTGCAGCACTCCATTCTCTCAGATCGAACCCCAACATTGTCATTAAACCTGCTGACAAGGGTGGTGCTATTGCTGTTTGGCTAACCGATCTCTACCTTGGGGAAGCTGAACGCCAACTCTCTGACACCTCCTCCTACCTCTCCCTGGACCATGAACCCACTACCGAACATCTAGACCAATATGTCGAGGAAGCAACTAGAGAGCTGGCCATCCTATACTGGGTGATGCGTAATGAGAAGGGACTAATTAGCAATCTTGTTGTGCAAGGCCCCTTGGGGAAGAGTGACCATAATATGGTAGAATTCTTTATTAAGATGGAGAGTGACACAGTTATAATTCGGAAACTAGAGTCCTGAACTTAAGGAAAGGTAACTTCGACGGTATGAGACGTGAATTGGCTAGAATAGACTGGCAAACGATACTTAAAGGGTTGATGGTGCATAAGCAATGGCAAACATTTATAGATCACATGGATGAACTTCAGCAAATGTACATCCCTGTCTGCAGTAAAAAATAAAACGGGAAAGGTGGCTCAACCGTGGCTAACAAGGGAAATTAAGGATCGTGTTAAAACCAAGGAAGAGGCATATAAATTGGCTAGAAAAAGCAACAAACCCGAGGACTGGAAGAAATTTAGATTCAACAGAGGAGGACTAAGGGTTTAATTAAGAGGGGGAATATAGAGTACGAGAGGAAGCTTGCAGGGAACATAAAAACTGACTGCAAAAGCTTCTATAAATATGTGAAGAATAAAAGATTAGTGAAGACAAACTTGGGTCCCTTGTAGTCAGATTCAGGTGAATTTATAATGGCGAACAAAGGAATGGCAGACCAATTGAACAAATACTTTGGTTCTGTCTTCACGAAGGAAGACACAAGTAACCTTCGGGATGTACTAGGGGACAGTGGGTCGAGTGAGAAGGAGGAACTGAAGGATATCATTATTAGGCGGGAAATTGTGTTAGGGAAATTGATGGGATTGAAGGCCGATAAATCCTCGGGGTCTGATAGTCTGCACCCCAGAGTACTTAAGGAAGTGGCCCTAAAAATAGTGGAAGCATTGGTGATCATTTTCCAACAGTCTATCGACTCTGTATCAATTCCTATGGACTGGAGGGTAGCTAATATAACACCACTTTTTAAAAAAGGATGGAGAGAGAAAACAGGTAATTATAGATCGGTTAGCCTGACATCAGTAGTAGGGAAAACCTTGGAATCAATCATTAAGGATGAAATAGCAACGCCTTTGGAAAGCAGTGACAGGATCGGTCCAAGTCAGCATGGATTTATGAAAGGGATGGATTTATGCTTGATGAATCTTCTGGAATTTTTTGAGGATGTAACGAGTGGAGTGGACAAGGGAGAACCAGTGGATGTGGTGTAAAAGACTTTTAAAAGGCTTTTGACGAGATCCCACACAAGAGATTGGTGTGCAAAATCAAAGCACATGGTATTGGGGTAATGTACTGACGTGGAGAACTGGTTGGCAGACAGGAAGCAGAGAGTCGGGATAAACGGGTCCTTTTCAGAATGGCAGGCAGTGACTAGTGGAGTGCCGCAAGGCTCAGTGTTGGGACCCCAGCTCTTTACAATATGCATTAACGATTTAGATGAAGGAATTGAGTGTAATATCTCCAAGTTTGCAGATGACACTAGACTAGGTGGCGGTGTAAGCTGTGAGACGGATGCTAAGAGGCTGCAGGGTGACTTGGACAGGTTACGTGAGTGGGCAAATGCATGGCAGATGCAGTATAATGTGGATAAATGTGAGATTATCCATTTTGGGGGCAAAAACATGAAAGCAGAATATTATCTGAATGGCAGCAGATTAGGAAAAGGGGAGGTGCAATGAGACCTGGGTGTCATGGTTCATCAGTCATTGAAAGTTGGCATGCAGGTACAGCAGGCAGTGAAGAAGGCAAATGGTATGTTGGCATTCATAGCTAGGGGATTTGAGTATAGGAGCAGGGAGGTCTTACTGCAGTTGTACAGAGCCTTGATGAGGCTTCACCTGGAATATTGTTTTCAGGTTTGGTCTCCTAATCTGAGGAAGGACGTTCTTACTATTGAGGGAGTGCAGCGAAGGTCCACCAGACTGATTCCAGGGATGGCTCGGCTGACATATGAGGAGAGACTGGATCAACTGTGCCTTTATTCACTGGAGTTTAGAAGGATGAGAGGGGATCTCATAGAAACGTATAAGATTCTGATGGGACTGGACAGGTTAGATGTGGGAAGAATGTTCCTGATGTTGTGGAATTCCAGAACCAGGGGACATAGTCTTAGGATAAGGGATAGGCCATTTAGGACTGAGATGAGGAGAAACTTCTTCACTCAGAGAATTGTTAACCTGTGGAATTCCCTGCCGCATTGTTGATGCCAGTTCATTGGATATATTCAAGAGAGAGATAGATATGGCCCTTACGGCTAAAGAGATCAAGGGGTATGGAGAGAAAGCGGGAACGGGGTACTGAGGGAATGATCAGCCATGATCTTATTGAATGGCGGTGCAGGCTCGAAGGGCCAAATGACCGACTCAAGCACCTATTTTCTATGTTTCTATGTTTCTATGTTTCTAAGCCATCATTTCCAAGACTGTCACTGATCTCATCTCCTCTGGAGATCTTCTCTCCATAGCTGCCAACCTCATAGTTCCCCATAGTTTGGTGGTAAAAACAGAGAGACAGACTATTATCTGAATGGTGACAGATTAGGAAAAGGGAAGGTGCAACGAGACCTGGGTGTCATGGTACATCAGTCATTGAAGGTTAGCATGCAGGTACAGCAGGCGGTTAAGAAAGCAAATGGCATGTTGGCCTTCACAGCGAGGGGATTTGAATACAGGGGCAGGGAGGTGTTGCTGCAGTTGTACAGGGCCTTGGTGAGGCCACACCTGGAGTATTGTGTACAGTTTTGGTCTCCTAACTTGAGGAAGGACATTCTTGCTAATGAGGGAGTGCAGCGAAGATTCACCAGACTGATTCCCGGGATGGCGGGACTGACCTATCAAGAAAGACTGGATCAACTGGGCTTGTATTCACTGGAGTTCAGAAGAATGAGAGGGGACCTCATGGAAACGTTTAAAATTCTGACGGGTTTAGACAGGTTAGATGCAGGAAGAATGTTCCCAATGTTGGGGAAGTCCAGAACCAGGGGTCACAGTCTGAGGATAAGGGGTAAGCCATTTAGGACCGAGATGAGGAGAAACTTCTTCACCCAGAGAGTGGTGAACCTGTGGAATTGTCTACCGCAGAAAGTAGTTGAGGCCAATTCACTAAATATATTCAAAAGGGAGTTAGATGAAGTCCTTACTACTCGGGGGATCAAGGGTTATGGCGAGAAAGCAGGAAGGGGGTACTGAAGTTTCATGTTCAGCCATGAACTCATTGAATGGCGGTGCTGGCTAGAAGGGCTGAATGGCCTGCTCCTGCACCTATTTTCTATGTTTCTATGTTTCTATGTTTTCTAAACCTCGCACAGCCCGCTTCTACCTCCTTCCCAAGATCCACAAATAGGACTTCCCCGGTAGACCCATCGTTTCAGCCTGTTCTTGCCCCACGGAACCTATGTCTTCCTACCTCGACTCTGTTTTTTTTCCCCTTTTCCAGTCACTTCCCATCTACAACCGTCTCCTTTTCACAATGGACGTCCAATTCCTTGACACCTCCATCCCCCACCAGGACAGCCTGAGGGCTCTCTGCTTCTTCCTTGAACAGAGACCCAACCAGTCTCCATCCACAACCACCATCCTTCGCCTGGCTGCACTTGTTCTCACATTGAACAACTTCTCCTTTGACTCCATTTACTTCCTCCAAATTAAAGGTGTTGCTATGGGAACCTGCATGGGTCGTAGCTATGCTTGCCTTTTCGTGGGATATGTGGAACATTCTTTGTTCCAGTACTACTCAAGTCCCATCCCTCACCTCTTTTTCCGGTACATTGATGACTGTATCAGTGCCATTTCCTGCTCTCGTCCTGAACTAGAAAATTTCATTCACTTTGCTTTGAATTTCCACCATTCCCTCACCTTCACATGGTCCATCTCCGACTCTTTCTTTCCCTTCCTCGACTTTCTGTCTCCATTTCCGAGGCTATGCTATTGACAAACATTCATTATACGTCCACTGTCTCCCACAGCTACCTGGGCTACACTTCCTCCCACCCCGCTTCCTATAGGGACTCTATTCCATTCTCATAATTTCTCCATCTCTGTTGCATCTGTTCGGACGATGTCACCTTCCATTACAGTAGTTCCGATATGTCTTCCTTTTTCCTCAACTGAGAATTCCCCTCTACCGTGGTTGACATGGAACTCAACCCTGTCCCTTGTATTTCCCGCACTTTTGCTCTCACCCCTTCCCCTCCCTTCCAGGATCACGATAGGGTTTCCCTTGTCCTCACCTTTCACACTACCAGCCTCCACATTCAACGGATCATCCTCTGCCATTTCCCCCACCACCAGCATGATTCCACCACCAAACATATCTTCCCCTCCCCTCCCCTTTTCGCATTCTGAAGGGACCGCTCCCTCTGTGACACCCTGGTCCACTGCTCAATCAGCCCCAACACCCCTCCCCTTCCCACGGCACCTTGCCCCGTGCAAGCACAGGAGATGTAACACTTGCCCTTTTACCTCCTCCCTTCCCACTGTCCAGGGCCCCAAGCACTCCTTACAAGTAAAACAGTGATTTACTTGTACTTCTTTCAATTTAGTATACTGTATTCATTACTCCTCTACATTGGGGAGACCAAACGCAGATTGGGTGACCGCTTTGCTGAACACCTCCGTTCAGTCCGTAATTGTGATCTCGAACTTCTGGTTGCCTGTCACTTTAATTCTCCGCCCTACTCCAACTCTGATCTCCCCATCCACGACCTCTTACATTGTCCCAATGTAAGCTCAATGTAAGCTCGAGGAACGGCACCTCATCTTTCATTTAGGCACTTTTCAGCTTTCTGGACTCAACATCGAGATGAACAATTTCTGACCATAATCTCTGCCCCCTATGGCAGCTATTGATGATTCTGCCATTTCCATTTACACCTCATCTATACTCATCTTTTGTTTCTTAACTTGTCCGATTACCATCTCCTTTTGCCTTTCATCATCATCCCTTTTGTATCTTAGGGGGAGAAATTGGGCTCCCTTGCACCTCCCGTTAGTACCTCCGGGGGAGCGCTAATGGGGTGCAAATGGGTTTGCGACTGGACACGGCGAAATCGGCGGCTACCGTTAAATTCGGCAGGAGTTTTACGGTGGTGGTACAGCGTTGCGCCCTGATCTCCTTTGCCCGGAGATCGTGACGTCATCGCCATGCGCTTTGCCCCGGTAGCGTCCCAGACCAGGACTTGCATTCCACCCCATGCAGCATCGCCGGGTAAAAACACCAGCAGTTGCAGGAGACGTCCATTGGGATGTCGGGCGCTTCGAGGGCGATTCTTAAAGACGAGTTGGCCGGGGTAAGTAAAAAAAAAATTTCACATCACTGGTTCGAATTTTTTACTTGATTTCCTGCCTGCAATTGATCAGCCCGGCACTCTGCTGCAGTGGATCAGGCTCATTGGGCTGGATCGTGGCTGCCGTCGGGGTTTAAGTAACTCTTTTTTTGCAGAGCCTGCAGAAATGGCCCTTCTCTTTAAGGGAGGGAAGGAGCCTCCGGACAAGGCAGCACTGCAGGGCCCATTGTGCAGCGCTGCACACCTACCGCCCCGCCTGCTGCTTCTTGCGCTCCAGGAAGGAAGCGGAGCACTAGATCTAGCGCTCGACTTCCTTCCTGGCGCTAATTTTTCAAACTTTTCAACAGGGCGCTCCCCAGTTTCACCCCCTTAATCTCTTCTGCCTTCCACCCGATCACATATCTTCCCTTTTGTTCTTTTCTCCCCTCCCCCCTTTCCCTGCCTCTACACTTGCTTAAAAATCTGTTACATCTCTAACTTTTTCCAGTTCTGACGAAGGGTCATCGACCTGAAACGTTAGCTCTGCTTCTCTCTCCACCTGCTGAGCAGTTCCAGCATTTTCTGTTTTTATTTCAGATTTCCAGTATCCGTAGTATTTTGCTTTGTTATTAGCAAAGAATAACCATTCTTTGGAACAAAGGGCTCTGTATCACTAAGTGGTTTTACAGTGCACGCACATATTTACAAGTTTTTTTTATCCACTATGCCTGCACCTGGTGCACCTCTGCACTGATCATTAACTTATCCTGATGGCAGCCAAGGACCAGAGATGCCAGTGGTGCTTAGCTACGCAGTAGTATCATGGATTTCTTGTGATCAAGGTGGCTTTTTTTCAGGGCTTCTGTGTTGTGGAAGGAATCTTGAACAGGCAGTATCATCATTGAAGGTATGTGGGCACCCTGGTCCTCTATCCTGATACCTAAATGAGCAGGCTTCTGAGGGGGCTGGCTGTAAAGGACACATGAATTGTCATCAAGAGAGAGAATAGTGTCATCAATACAGAGTCTAGCCATGTCACTTGTGTTGGGGCTTTGATCTGAGTGCCCACTGATCAGCGGGAGGGCAGACCTGATGACATCAATTAGATTATGCAAGGCCTGAGAGTTGGCACCCAAACCTCTTGGGAGCCAATTGCTGTAGTTCTCTCAAGTCGGCCCCCCAGGGTGAAAGCATTCACATTGGGTGCACTGACTGGTGTGGAGGCCTCTTTCAGGGGGGATGGATGCAGATGTTCGTGGTCCTGCCACTCGCTCCAGACAGTGCTGCATTGTGTTAAACCCTTCATAGATATTGTAAGCATCGGCTCCCAAGGATTTGTTGGACATTATCTGGACATTGCGTTTTAATATTTTTCTCACTGCAGAAAACCTGGAAGCCTGTTTGTGGGAGGGGCCCAGGTACTTATCCATGGTGTGCTTGAAATCCACATCTGATGGGCAGGGAGTCTGGGAAGACAATTGCCTTGCCAAGATAAGGCAATTCATCACAGGTGATGGGCAATAGAGGGTCCATTGTTAAGCAATGTGAACACGTCAAAGGTAGATCAGGTGAACTGATCAGTGATCGAATCATTACCTGAATGAGATACCAGAACAATGGAAAGCCATTAAGCCCAAATCAGTCGGAAGCGAAAACCCATCACTGAACTCAAAACAGGAAGCCTCGAAACAAAGAAAAAAACTTTATTGGGTCAGAAAGAAAACAAACAAACAGGAAGCTTTGGAACAAGAGCAAACTTTATTCGGCCTGAAAAGGCACATGAACTGGGGGTATAAAAGAGGCCGTGTGGTCACAGTTCTCTCTCTCTTGCTCTCGCTGCTTCGCCTCGACAAGAACCAAACCCTCCGTGTGGGCCGGAGAGAAGAAACCAGCAGAGACACGTTCTCATCAGGAGAAGCAGCGAGTAAGCCAACGAATTGGTGAGCATCATCTCTGTACACGCATCTTTTAAGATCACAGCCACGGTGTGAGGGGTTATCGTGTGTTCTCCCAACCAAATCTTAGGGGTTTTCAGGGAAGGTTTTAGACATGGGTACTGCGCGATAGGGACAGACTGTGTGTTGCACTGTATTTGTTTGTTTTACACACCAGGGTGTGTGTGGTTTTACTGGGTGCAGGTGTGTGCTTTAATTTTAATAAAAGCATTGCCGGTTGAGACCAACGTATTCGTCCCTGACTCATTCATCTGTTCAGTACAATAATCACTCCCAGTTCTAGAACTATTGTAAAGTATGGGTGCATCGAAAACACCTAAGGGAAACCACTTACAGAATCTGGTGACCGCGGCAGGACATTGGGTATACTGAACAGAGAGTTATGGAAGATATTAAGTCCAAGAGATTGGCAATGGGGGTAAGGATTTCCTCATATATCTTTGGGAAAGTTAACGTAACACAACAGTGGGTACTAGACGTTTAGCGGGCTAAGAGTCCGGAGGACAAAGCTGCTGAGTGGACGGGTAGTAAAGAGCATAGAAAGGCAAAAGAAAAGGCCATCTGGCTCCTGTGTCTGCAGAAGCAAGTCTAACTGCTTAGGGTGCAGGTTGGTAGGCTTAAGACAGAGCTCAAAGAGTCTGAGGAGCAGTCAGCCGCAAGGGCCGTGGTAGGAACGAGTCTTTTAGATAAGTTGCGTGAAGAAATGCAGGAAAGGCACACTCAGGAGGAAACCTCCCGTAACAAAAGGAATACCTGCAGTGTTAGGTAACAGAGGCCAAGCTCAATTAGCAGGTCGCACGGGAGGAGACCGCTCGTTTATGGGTAAAGTAAACGGGCTGGAGAGGCAACTGAAGGATTTTAAGACAGCGTATAGGGTAGCCACCAGTAAGGGTTTTGAGAGTGGGAATCACGGACCCTGCTAAGAGAAAATCCAAAGCTTGACCCATGCTCTATCCAAGGCCAAAGGAATGGTCTGCCTAATGGCTCAGGTAGACTGGGAAGAGGAAGGGGAAGATAGTGAGGATTGGGAGCCGGACAAGGACGTATGACCTCCGCCAGAGGCGCTGGGACCCATGCATCCCATACGGTCGCGGAAATACGGTGTGCCCGTAGATGGCCAAGGTCAGAGGGCACTGCAAAGCAATTTTGTGGTACCATTCACAACCCCACAGCTGCAAAATATGATTTCAGGGGTGCCCAAGCTTACCAACGAAGGAGACCCATCGGTCCACTTCACGGAGGTGGAACAGGTGGGAGGGATTAATGGGTGTAACGAAGTGGAGATTCACAAGCTGCTATTATTTTCCCTGGAGGGGAAGATGTATCAGGCAATATCTGCTGAAAGCAAAAGGGGGCAGGGAACCGTAGAGGGCTTAAAGGAGGAAATCCTAAGAGCCATGGGTCACGCCCAAGGTAGTCCATTCTCCAGGAAAGGACGCTGTAACTGGCTGGGGACGCACCTCAGGCTTTTGAGGACCGGCTCTGGCCGGCCTATAATAAAACCTGTAATGGAGTGCTGGACTGAGCGCAGTTGCAGGGGGAGCCAAGGAACTATTGGCTCAGGAGCGCAGTGTCAAAGAGTTTGCCCCGGATTAGGGTAAAGTTCAAGAACTGGTTTGAACCTGAGAATCTCCAGAACACGGAGCTCCGTCACATGAGTCTGGCATTTAAGGCAAGCGTGGAAGAGGAGGTCAAACCAGTTAAAGGGAAGGTTCACGAGCTAAAGACCAGTGAGGGTAGTAAAAGGGAATGGCGCCGCGAAGGAGGTAGCTCAGAGAGGCTTAGGACATGTTTCGGGTGTGGGAAGCCGGGCCACTGGAGGAAAGACTGCCCAGCCCTGACAAAACCTGTCGAGGCGAAGGGACTGACCCCGGAATAATTTGATGTTCTGGTGACTGCCATTCGGACAGTTTTTGTGCCGGAGCAGGGAAGAGTAGACTCTGTCGTGAGCAAGGAAATCCCGACCGCTCCAGTAATCCCACCACCCTGACTAGCACGCACCCAGCCTGTGTTCGCTCACGTACGATGAGTGGAGTAGACCGTGCGTGAGGATGGGGGTGGAGAAGGTAGTGGGGAAGTATTTATTGGACATCGGGGCTTCCAGCATGGTGATTCATGCAAATGATGTGCCTACCTCACCTTTGTCTAGCAAGGTTCCACACAGTCTGGGGAGGTTCACAGGGAACGAGCAGGCGAGGTCAATCTCCAGGCCGCTAGCCATCGATTTAGGATCACTAAACGCAAAATGGAAGTGCGTCCTGCTGAAATGGGAGCAGCCGGGATCAGGAGTCCTAGAGGCCAACTTTATGTTAGCCCACAGAATCATAGCGGATTTGAGGAATCACTGTCTTTGAGGAGCAGTGGATTCCGATAAGGAGGAAGAAGTTGTAGTGATCCCAGGGAAAGGGGAAGGAAAAGGCACAGTGTATATGATGAATCCGAAGGGTAGTTACGACCTAGAGCAATTGGTTAATACTACCCCGGCCGAGTATTAGGCTTACGTGCAGGACAATCTCGCATCATTCGCCACACACAAACACGACTGCGGTAGGCTAACGGGGGTAGAAGTTAGGTTACAAGGAGACCCTATGTCCCGACCACAGAAACAGTATAATTTCCCCAGGGAGGCAGAGGCCAACTTAGAGATGGCACTGGGATCCCTGGTAGCCCAGGAGATGTTGAGACCCATAGCCACACACGTGAACTCTCCACTTTGGCCAGTTCGGAAACCGGACAAGTCGTGGAGGGCCACCGTGGACTATCGGGTGCTCAACAAGAACATCCCAGCTTGCGTGCCCACTGTCGCGGCCTGATAGGGATCATTTCAGCAGCCGCGACCACATTCACTGTGCTGGATATATCGAATGGGTTCTGGTCAATTCCCCTCGAAAGAGAGGATCAGTACAAGTTCACATTCACATTTAAAGCACAACAGTATACCAGGACGTGACTTCCCCAGTGTTTTCACCAGCGTATGGCCAACAGTTTAAAGAGTTTCAGCAGGCCTCAGCAGTTGGTGCAGTATGTAGATGACCTGCTTTTGTTCTCCGACGAGGGGAAGGAGCAAGGTCCGCTGCTGGCCGAGCCGTTGGAGCTGTTGAAGGACACGGGGTTCAAGGTCAATCCCAAGAAAGCTCAGATTGGTCAGATGGAAGTCAAATTCCTCGGGTTGACCATAATGTCTGGGGAAAGGGCTAGCGACGAGGCCAAACGGAAGGCGGTACAGGAGTTACCAGCCCTCACGACCGTGACGGGAGTGAGATCCTTCCTGGGATTCACGGGGTACTGCAGGGATTTTATTGAGGATTACGCCGCCACGGCAGCCCCTTTATTCGGCTCCTCCACAAGGGAGTCGGATGGGAGTGGAATGAGGACTGCACAGCCGCGTTCAATCATCTCAAGGGAGACCTGCAGATGGCACCCGCACTAGGGGACGATTAATGGTGGGGAAGGTTTCTTTTTATAAGTAGCAGCCAGCGGCGACAGTTTGAGCGCAGTGCTGCTCCAGGAGCGGCACGGCAAGCTGAGACTCGTGGCTTACTCCTCAAGAATCCTCTCAGATGTAGAACTGGGGTACTCCAATTGCGAGAGGCATCTCCTTGCCACACATTGGGCCCTGAAGCGCTCCCAGCTCTTCACGGGGTCATCCCAGATCATTCTATGAACCCACCATACCCCCAGTCAGATGTTGCTAGATGAGAGAATAAAGGACGGCACAGTGAGGAGTGTTCGCATTACTCGCTGGACTTTATTGCTCTCACAAATGAATCTTAGAGTGCAAGGTCTTTGTGAGCCAGACTGGCAGCTAACATGATCTATGCAGGGGTGGCCCATAAGTGTTCGGTAGAGGGAGTATGGGATGTACTCATAGGATTTCGGGTCGGGTTACACCCCATGGGCCACAAAATATATGTTGACGGATCCAGTTCATAAGAACATAAGAACATTAGAACATAAGAAATAGGAGCAGGAGTAGGCCATACGGCCTCTCGAGCCTGCTCTGCCATTCAATAAGATCATGGCTGATCTGATCATGGTCTCAGCTCCACTTCCCCGCCCACTCCCCATAACCCCTTATCCCCTTATCGTTTAAGAAACTGTCTATTTCTGGCTTAAATTAATTCGATGTCCCAGCTTCCACAGCTCTCTGAGGCAGCAAATTCCACAGATTTACAACCCTCTGAGAGAAGAAATTTCTCCTCATCTCTGTTTTAAATGAGCGGCCCCTTATTCTAAGATCGTGCCCTCTAGTTTGGTGGTAGCAGGGGAGTGTTTCACCGGGTGTGGGATTTATGACCCGACGGCAGGCATTGCAAGGCCCATTAAACTCCCGAGCACCCTGAGCACTCAGCACGCCGAACTGTCGGCGGTGGTGTACGTCATTACCCACGCCGATGAGTTCCCGGCCCCATACACCATCTGCTCGGATTCCATGTTCACATGCAACTTGTGCACCGAATACTTGGCCATCTGGTCTCGTCGCGGTTTCACATCCGCAGACAGGAAGCCCTTAGCAACCAAACCACTGTTGAAAAGGATCTTAGAGGTCACAGGAACCCAGGAAAGCCATTGCATTCATAAAATAAAGGCCCATTCCAAGACAGAGCCCAGAGGGGAAGGCAACCAAAAGACTGATGAGTTAACCAAGGAGGGAGCCAAAACAGCAGAGTTTTGGGACCCATACAGATCCAGCCCAGTGGCAGCGATCCGGGACAAAGAGGGGACACAAGGGAGTGTAGGGGTAGCATTGGCCCCGGACTTGAGGAAAGTCCAGGCACAGGATCCCGTCCTCAAGGTTGTCCTGGAGCAACTGGCTAGGGGAGAAAAGATAGAAGGCCCATTCAGGGTAGCGGGCATTACGTTAAAGGAGGAATGCTTTTCAGGGGAGATCAGTGGGTGGTCCCAGAACAACATCAGAGCGAATTCCTCCAGATAGCCCGCAGGGGCCCAGGAGCGGGACACCCCGGGCCGGAGGCTACCTCGCAGAGGGCAGAACAGGCAGTGTGATGGCTGCAACTGAGGGAGGATGTCCGCGATTTTTGTGCAGACTGTCTGGTGTGCGCAGCGAACAACCCCGATCTCCAGAAAAGAAAGGTTCCCATGGCACACATGAGAAGGGTAAAGGGTCCATGGCAGTCGGTACAGGTCGATTATACCGGACCATTGCCCACCGCAAAGTGGGCTTACAAATACTGTTTGGTCCTTGTGGACGTTTTCTCAAAGTGGCGTTGGTGATGGCAAGGATCTTGGTGAGGGAAGTGTTCTCTAGGTGGGGACTGTCGCAGATCGTGGAATCCGACCAGGAGAGCCACTTCACAGGACAGGTCATGCAGGCTACCTTGAAAGTGCTAGGGATAGACGGGAAATGGCATGTGGCTCACAACCCACAGTCATCGGGGGTTGTGGAGCAACTTAATCGGCCCATCAAAAAAAGGCAGCGGAAGGAAACAGGACAGTCCCCGAAAAAGTGAGTTGTGGTCCTGCCGTTTGTCCTGATGGGGGTCCAAGCCAGCCTCTCCAGAAACACAGGGTATTCCCCGCATGAGCTCATGACTGGTAGGATCATGTGCACGCCCACCCATGTTCTGGTGCTGGTTCTCTCAGCGGGGCAGATGAGAGAGGTAAACTCGGACAAATTTGTCAAGAATCTGTTCGAGCACTTGAATCAGATTCATTGGCAAGCTGCCAGCAACATGAGGAAGCAGCACCGGAGCAATCGGTTGCTGCTCGAGCCCCGAAGAACCCACGAGTGGAAGGTAGGGGATCAGGTCATGGTCCGCAATTACGTTCGGGTGGGCACGTTTGAGCCTTTGTACATGGGACCCTACAGCATCATAGACAAAGCTAGTCCCATGGTGTACGCAGTTAAGCTTCCGAAGCACACAAAGTGGTTCCATGTGAACCAGTGCAATTTGTTTAACCCGGGGGAAAGGGCGAGAAACAGAAAGCAGCACCAAGGCGCTGTAAACAGCATGGTGGACTCGGGTCTTCCTCCTTTAGTTTGGGACAGTGAGGAGCCCGTGGTGGTGGTGGTTAGGAGGAGTAGCAGGATCCCACAGCCGAGAACGCCGTGGTCGCCTCCTTACACACTGCCGAGGAGCCGTAAAAGGCCCAGGGTCGTAGAGACCTAGCATGGCCACCCAGAGACAGGTGGCAGTATATATAGTTTCCTTCTCAGTTTCATGTTTTTACAGAGTGTGTTTTGATAAAGCTAGACCGTCTCACAGAAAGGTTGTTGTTTCTTTGTATCTTCACAGGAAGCCGAGAGAAAGATGGAGACAACCCTGGTAATCGTTCTTTGGAGCTTGGCCGGAACAGGGTACAACAGGAGGGAGGACGCCGAGTTGTCCTTCCTCAACAGATGTACTGGGGGGGATGGACCCACCTTGACACAGGGAGGGTAGGACAGGGGACACGGACGGGATGGCAGCCTAGTTCCACGAGGGAAGGTGACCAGGGTGGCTGGGAAATTTGAAAAAATACTCCAGCCACGCCGGGTTCACATACGGGGAGGCTTCTATACCGCATCCCAGACTGAAGGTCACAGCCACACGGGTTGGGGTGACTGAAGGCAAGCACGTATGCTTGAAGTGTGCTGGGCCAAGTGGTGGAAGAAGGAACAGGAAATCTATGTGTGTATGTTGGGGGTCGGAGCGGATCTGCCCAGCGGGTCTGTCGATTGCCTTTTCGAGACAATGGCAGGACGCGGGGCTGGGATCAGATGGGATCGGAGTATGGACTCC
This sequence comes from Pristiophorus japonicus, assembly GCF_044704955.1. NCBI lineage: Eukaryota > Metazoa > Chordata > Chondrichthyes > Pristiophoridae > Pristiophorus > Pristiophorus japonicus. The sequence continues at coordinate 158,176,519 of NC_091986.1, forward strand.
TGCGTGATCGCAGACCCTCCTAACACAATAAATGCTACTGAACTTGTAGCACACAAGAAGCCCCTGCCCACAGCCCCACCGGTATGGATGACAGAAGTTAGGTGTCCAGCCACCACACCAGGCCCAGGGAACAGTTTAGTTTTAGTCCCGACTGGAAAGGTTTTATTCCAGGGGGTGCATTATGTGGTCACATCAGTCATTTTAAACCTAACCGGGGTACATCTGCCCAAGTGGTGTCCAAAAGAAAATGAGCAGCTGTATGAGGCGCTCATTAAAGAAATGTTCTGCCAGTTTTATGAATTCAGTTACGGGGATGTGAGTCGGGAAAGATTGTACAATATGGGGTGAGGGATAACGTTAGTCCGGGGAGGCAGATGCGAGGGGTGCTCAACGATGTCGCTACCCTCCAGTCCATAAGAACTGATCCAGAGTCGATAGAATGTTGGAAAATGACTACCAATGTATCCACTATTTCTAGGGCCACTTCCTTAAGTACTCTGGGATGCAGACTATCAGGCCCCGGGGATTTATCGACCATCAGTCCCATCAATTTCCCAAACCAAATTTCCTGACTAATAAGGATTTCCTTCAGTTCCTCCTTCTCGCTAGACCCTCAGTCCGCTAGTATTTTTGGGAGGTTTTTTGTGTCTTCCTTAGTGAAGACAGAATCAAAGTATTTGTTCAATTGGTCTGCCATTTCATTGTTTCCCATTATAAATCTACCTGATTCTGACTGTTGTTAAGCAATGTGAACTCGTCAAAGGTAGATCAGATGAACTGATCAGTGATCGAGCCATTACCTGGATGAGCTACCAAAACAATAGAAAGTCATTAAGCCCAGACCAGTCGGAAACGAAAACCCATCACTGGACTCAAAACAGGAAACCTCGAAACAAAGAAAAAAACTTTATTGGGCCAGAAGAAGACACACAAACAGGAAGCATCGCAACAAGAACAAACTTTATTCGGCCTGAAAAGGTAAACGAACTGGGGGTATAAAAGAGGCCGTGTGGCCACAGTTCTCTCTCTCTCTCACTCTCACTGCTTCACCTCTACAAGGACCGAACCCTCCATGTGGGATGGAGAGAAGAAACCAGAAGAGACACGTTCTCATCAGGAGAAGCAGCGAGTAAGCCAACAAATCGGTGAGCATCATTTCTGCACACGCATCTTTTAAGATCACAGCCATGGTGTGAGGGGTTATCGTGTGTTCTCCCAACCAAATCTTAGGGGCTTTCAGGGGAGGTTTTAGACGTGGGTACTTCGCGATAGGGGCCTGTTTAGATGGGACAGACTGTGTGTTGTACTGTATTTGTTTGTTTTACACACCAGGGTGTGTGTGTGTGGTTTTACTGGGTGCAGGTGTATGCTTTAACTTTAATAAATGCATCGCCGTTTGAGACCAAGGTATTCGTCCCTGATTCATTCATCTGTTCAGTACAATAATCACTCCCAGTTCTAGAAGTATTGTAAAGTGGGGGTGCGTCGAAAACACCTAAGGGAAACCACTTACAATATTGGCACTGAGGATGGCATGGACTGCGCCATCTATTTCAGGTCCTCCAAGAAGGTCATCAGTGCTTCCACATTTGCGTGATGCTCAGCCATCAACCTTTTTGCAGCAAGACCCCCGACATCTGAATCTACAGGCGGCAGAGCCAAGGACTGACTTCTGCAGAGCCACTGTTAGATCTTTCTTTTATCTGACTTCTCTGCCACCCTCCGTATTGGGTTTCACCCAGTGAAAAATCTCCATTTTGCAATCTACATCTCTTTGGTTGGATTTCTCTGGGCTGATGGTATAGTGCAGAAAGATGAATGATGGCATGGGTGTAAATATGTTCATAGTGCACGAGGTGGAAACAAGCTTGTCTCTTTATTCCTCCTCCTCCTCAGTGGTATCTTGCTTTGGGTTAAATAGTCTAGTGGAAAACAAAATGAAGAGATGTTATATAATTAGTTGGCTACAATTACATTTCCTGTGTCCAATCATGTTGTTTGCTAGTGTGCTTGTGCTCCTAAGCCATTATACAGAGAAACTGCAGATGGTCCAGACAAACCTGCATCTGCCACTGGCTCTCCTGTGTCTTCATCCCCAATAGGGTCAGTCGCATGGCGCCCAAGATCTCCAGTACTTCATCCTCATGTGGGATCAGAAGTCTGTTAATAGGGGATGGATAGGGGAAGGAGGCAACCACTCATGGCCTGAGATTCCTGGTGGTCATGGACCACCATCTCTTGTGAAAGAGAAGAGGACATTAGGATTGCAGTGAAGGCTGGGCAGTGTCTTTTCTTACAACAGTTTGACACATCCAGCCATGTGAAGGGCAGAAAGCCAGAAAGAGGTTTAGTGAGTTTGGGAGATTTGCTTATGTATTGTACACTGCCAGGGAAGGTGTATTAATAGTTGGCATTTGGTGCAGAAGGGATCAGAGTACAGTTCTAGAAAATCATGAATTAAGGTGTGCCTCACATATAAAGAGATTGTAAAGAAGGGTCCAATGTACCAGTGGTATTTTACCTTGGCTGCTTTGGTAAAGTTAATCAACTTCTTCCTGCACTGCAAAGGAGTCTGGGTTTGGCGGGGGGGGGGGGGGGGGGGCGGGCTGCAGCGGGCAGTCAAAGTGATGTTTCTCACTGCCACCTCCCTCCTCAGAGCATGTACCATATTTTTGGTGGGCCTGTGGCCCCTTGACCTCAAACATCCATTCCCTTTCACTCCACGTCTCGATAATTTGGACATTTCAGGCTCTCTGAAATGGTTTGCTCTTCCTTTGGTCCTTGTTGCCAGTTTCTCTCCTTCCTGCAGTGCTACTATTGTCCCTTTAAACAGGAGCAGGTTTATTTGAGAGTTGTCCTGGTCCACAGTTCCATATCCTCCTTCTCCTCATCTGCAGCTTTCACAAAAAACTTCATTTTCTTACTTTCAGGTGTCAAGGACCACAATCTTCAACAATTCTTAAATACCCGCACCATTCTGGATCCTTCTTCCCCTTCATTTTCCTCTGACCCCATCCCTCCTTCCAATCTCACCCTTTGTCATGTTTTCACTTTCCCCTCTGACCTTCCCCACTCTGACCCTGAATGATCAGTCCTCAGCAAAGGCCTCCGCTTCATCCCCATACACCCCCACCTCAATGAATTTCAAACTTAACCTGATGCTGAGCTCTTCGTTTCCCACATTACAACAATGACTACACTCCAAAAGTACATAATTGGCTGCAAAGCGCTTTGAGACGTCTGGTGGTCGTGAAAGGCACAATATAAATCCAAATCTTTCTTTCTTTATTTCTTTCTTCCATCGCCTTCACCCCCGCACACATTTCTTTTACCAGGCCTATTCCCCTGTTTCTCCCGTATTCAGAATTTTTGCTTCATCGAACCCCTCTCTCTGGTCTCTTACCCTCTCTTGATCTTTTCATTGGGAACTGCCAACTTGATATTGGCCGAATCAATTTCTCTACTCCCCTCACTCACTCTAATCTCCCAGGTCCAACTCCGGCATTGCCATTACAACTACTGACAAAGGTGCTGTTATTGCAGAGGCTGAATGCCAACTCTCCGACATCTCCTCCTATTTCCCTCTGGACCACTTCCCTTACCTTCCTTGACTTCTCTATCGCTATTTCTGAGGATAGACTGTCAACCAATATTTACTATAAGGCCACCGGCTCCCACAGCTACCTTGACTACACTTCCTCGCAACCTGCTTCCTGTAGGGACTCTATTCCATTCTCCCAGTTCCTGCGTCTCTGTTGCATCTGTTCTGACGATGCCACCTTCTATGCCATTGCTTCCGATATGTTTTCCTTTTTCCTCAACCCCTCCAGTTGACAGGGCCTTCGACAACGTTAGCCTCATTTCCAGCACTTCCTCACCTTTCTCATTTTCTCACCTCTCAGAACCACGATAAGTTCCCTCTTGACTGCAACTTCCACCGCACCAGCCTCCACATTCAACAGATCATCCTCTGCAATTTCTGCCACCTCCAGCACAATGCCACCACCAAGCACATCTTCCCCTCCCCTCCCTTTCCAGCGTTCCGAAGAGACCATTCCCTCTAGCGTCCACTCTTCCATGAACCTCAGCACTTGTTCGCCTTCCCACAGCACCTTCCCATGCAAGTGCAGGACATGCAACTCCTGCCCTTTCACCTCCTCCATTCACACTGCCCAGGGTCCCAAACACTCCTTCTAGCTGAAATAGTGATTTATTTGGACTCAAGATGTGGTCTCTTCTATATTAGGCAGACCACATGCAGATTATGTGATCGCTTTGCTGAATGCCTCCATTCAGTCTGCAAACATGACCCTGAGCTTCTGGTCGCCTGGCTTTTTAAATCTCCATCCCACTCCCACTCTGACCCCTCAGTCCTTGACCTCCTACACATGCTTGAGGAACAGCACCTCATCTTTCGATTATGTACTTTGCAACCTTCCAACCTCAACATTGAATTTACGAACTTCAGATCATAGCCATTTCTCCCATTTTCTCAAACAGCAGGTGTAGGTAATGGTTAATCATTAACACTTCCTCTGGGCTCATCTTTTGTTGCTTTATTGTCCCATTACTGTTCCTTTTTGTCGTGCACCAGCATCCCTTTTATCATTTAATCATCATCATAGGCAGTCCCTCGGAATCGAGGAAGACTTGCTTCCACTCTAAAAATGAGTCCTTAGGTGGCTGAACAGTCCAATATGAGAACCACAGTCCTTGTCACAGGTGGGACAGATAGTCGTTGAGGGAAAGGGTGGGTGGGACTGGTTTGCCACCTAAGGACTCATTTTTAGAGTGGATGCAAGTCTTCCTCGATTCCGAGGGACTGCTGCCTGCGCTGGATTTGTGCATGCTCTCGGCGATGAGACTCAAGGTGCTCAGCGCCCTCCCGGATGCATTTCCTCCACTTAGGGCAGTCTTTGGTCAGGGACTCCCAGGTGTCGAAGGGGATATTGTTCTTTATTAGGGAGGCTTTGAGGGTGCCCTTGTAACATTTCCTCTGCCCACCTTTGGCTCGCTTGCCGTGGAGTTCCGAGTAGAGTGCTTGCTTTGGGAGCCTCGTGTCTGGCATGTGGACTATGTGGCCCTGCCCAGCGGAGCTGATCAAGTGTGGTCAGTGCTTCAATGCTGGGGATGGTGGCCTGGTCGAGGACACTAACGTTGGTGCGTCTGTCCTCCCAGGGGATTTGTAGGATCGTGCGGAGACATCGTTGGTGGTATTTCTCCAGCGATTTGAGGTGTCTACTGTATATAGTCCATGTCTCTGAGCCATACAGGAGGGTGGGTATTATTACAGCCCTGTAGACCATGAGCTTGGTGGTGGATTTGAGGGTCTGGTCTTCAAACACTCTTTTCCTCAGGCAGCCGAAGGCTGCGCTGATGCCCTGGAGGCGGTGTTGAATTTTGTCGTCAATGTCTGCTCTTATTGATAAGAGGCTCCTGAGTTTTGAGAGAGTTTGGAATGTAATTACATAAGAACATAAGAACATAAGAATTAGGAACAGGAGCAGGCCATCTAGCCCCTCGAGCCTGCTCCACCATTCAAAAAGATCATGGATGATCTGGCCATGGACCCAGCTCCACTTACCCGCCCGCTCCCCATAACCCTTACTTCCCTTATTGGTTAATAGGCTATCTATCTATGATTTGAATACATTCAATGAGCTAGCCTCAACTGCTTCCTTGGGCAGAGAATTCCACAGATTCACAACCCTCTGGGAGAAGAAATTCCTTCTAAACTCGGTTTTAAATTGGCTCCCCCGTATTTTGAGGCTGTTCCCCCTAGTTCTAGTCTCCCCTACCAGTGGAAACAACCTCTCTGCCTCTATCTTGTCTATCCCTTTCATTATTTTAAATGTTTCTATAAGATCACCCCTCATCCTTCTGAACTCCAATGAGTAAAGACCCAGTCTACTCAATCTATCATCATAAGGTAACCCCCTCATCTCCGGAATCAGCCTAGTGAATCATCTCTGTACCCCTTCCAAGGCTAGTATATCCTTCCTTAAGAAAGGTGACCAAAACTGCACGCAGTACTCCAGGTGCGGCCTCACCAATACTCTGTACAGTTGCAGCAGGACCTCCCTGCTTTTGTACTCCATCCCTCTCGCAATGAAGGCCAACATTCCATTCGCCTTCCTGATTACCTGCTGCACCTGCAAACAAACTTTTTGGGATTCATGCACAAAGACCCCCAGGTCCCTCTGCACTGCAGCATGTTGTAATTTCCACCCATTCAAATAATATTCCCTTTTACTGTTTTTTTCCCAAGGTGGATGACCACACATTTTCCGATATTGTATTCCATCTGCCAAACCTTAGCCCATTCGCTTAACCTATCTAAATCTCTTTGCAGCCTCTCTGTGTCCTCTACACAACCCGCTTTCCCACTAATCTTTGTGTCATCTGCAAATTTTGTTACACTACACTCTGTCCCCTCTTCCAGGTCATCTATGTATATTGTAAACAGTTGTGGTCCCAGCACCAATCCCTGTGGCACACCACTAACCACCGATTTCCAACCTGAAAAGGACCCATTTATCCCGACTCTCTGCTTTCTGTTCGCCAGCCAATTCTCTATCCATGCTAATACATTTCCTCTGACTCCGCGTACCTTTATCTTCTGCAGTAACCTTTTGTGTGGCACCTTATCGAATGCCTTTTGGAAATCTAAATACACCACATCCATCGGTACACCTCTATCCACCATGCTCATTATGTCCTCAAAGAATTCCAGTAAATTAGTTAAACATGATTTCCCCTTCATGAATCCATGTTGCGTCTGCTTGATTGCACTATTCCTATCTAGATGTCCCGCTATTTCTTCCTTAATGATAGCTTTAAGCATTTTCCCCACTACAGATGTTAAACTAACCGGCCTATAGTCACCTGCCTTTTGTCAGCCCCCTTTTTTAAACAGAGGCGTTACATTAGCTGCTTTCCAATCCGCTGGTACCTCCCCAGAATCCAGAGAATTTTGGTAGATTATAACGAATACATCTGCGATAACTTCCGCCATCTCTTTTAATACCCTGGGATGCATTTCATCAGGACCAGGGGACTTGTCTACCTTGAGTCCCATTAGCCTGTCCAGCACTACCTCCCTAGTGATAGTGATTGTCTCAAGGTCCTCCCTTCCCACATTCCCGTGACAAGCAATTTTTGGCATGGTTTTTGTGTCTTCCACTGTGAAGACCGAAGCAAAATAATTGTTTAAGGTCTCAGCCATTTCCACATTTCCCATTATTAAATCCCCCTTCTCATCTTCTAAGGGACCAACATTTACTTTAATCATTCTCTTCCGTTTTATATATCGGTAAAAGCTTTTACTATCTGTTTTTATGTTTTGCGCAAGTTTACTTTCGTAATCTATCTTTCCTTTCTTTATTGCTTTCTTAGTCATTCTTTGCTGTTGTTTAAAATTTTCCCAATCTTCTAATTTCCCACTAACCTTGGCCATCTTATACGCATTGGTTTTTAATTTGATACTCTTCTTTATTTCCTTGGTTATCCACGGCTGGTTATCCCTTCTCTTACCACCCTTCTTTTTCACTGGAATATATTTTTGTTGAGCACTATGAAAGAGCTCCTTAAAAGTCCTCCACTGTTCCTCAATTGTGCCACCGTTTAGTCTGTGTTCCCAGCCTACTTTAGCTAACTCTGCCCTCATCCCACTGTAGTCCCCTTTGTTTAAGCATAGCACGCTAGTTTGAGACACTACTTCCTCACCCTCAATCTGTATTACAAATTCAACCATACTGTGATCACTCATTCCGAGAGGACCTTTGACTAGGAGATCGTTTATTATTCCTGTCTCAATTACACAGGACCAGATCTAAGATAGCTTGCTCCCTTGTAGGTTCTGTAACATACTGTTCTAAGAAACAATCCCGTATGCATTTTATGAATTCCTCCTCCAGGCTACCCCGTGTGATTTGATTTGACCAATCGATATGTAGGTTAAAATCCCCCATGATTACTGCCATTCCTTTTTCACATGCCTCTATTATTCTCTTGATTATTGTTCGCCCCACCATTATTTGGGGGCCTATAAACTAGGCCCACCAGTGACTTTTTCCCCTTACTATCTCTAATCTCCACCCACAATGATTCAACATTTTGTTCATTAGAGCCAATATCATCTCTCACAACTGCCCTGATATCATTCTTTATTAACAGAGCTACCCCACCTACTTTCCCTTCTTGTCTATCCTTCCAAATTGTCAGATACTCCTGTATGTTTAATTCCCAGTCTTGGCCACCCTGCAACCACGTTTCTGTAATGGCCACCAAATCATACCCATTTGTAATGATTTGTGCCGTCAACTCATTTACTTTATTTCAAATGCTGCGTGCGTTTAGGTAGAGTGTTTTAATCCTAGTTTTTAAACCATGATTTTTAGTTTTGACCCCTCCTGCAGTCCTTTTATATTCATACATATTGACCCTTCCTATCACCTTGTGGTTTACACTTACCCCAGTGCTACTCTGCTCTGTTGCCTCCTGCCTTTTGCATTCTTTCTTGGGGTCCTGTTCATCTGCGCTCTCATCCACTCTAACTAGCTCAGAGCCCTCTCCTGGGTTCCGAATACTCCTCGCATTGAGGCACCGAGCTTTCAGGCTTGCCTTTTTATTACACTTTGACCCTTTCGAATTTTGCTGTACATTGGCCCTTTTTGTTTTTTGCCTTGGGTTTCTCTGCACTCCACTTTTACTCATCTCCTTTCTGTCTTTTGCTTCTGTCTCCATTTTGTTTCCCTCTGTCTCCCTGCATTGGTTCCCATCCCCCTGCCATATTAGTTTAACTCCTCCCCAACAGCACTAGCAAACACTCCCCCAAGGACATTGGTTCCAGTCCTGCCCAGGTGCAGACCGTCCAGTTTGTACTGGTCCCACCTCCCCCAGAACCGGTTCCAATGCCCCAGGAATTTGAATCCCTCCCTGCTGCATCACTGCTCAAGCCACGATTTCATCTGCGCTATCCTGCGATTCCTACTCTGACTAGCACGTGGCACTGGTAGCAATCCCGAGATTACTACTTTTGAGGCCCTACTTTTTAATTTCATTCCTAGCTCCTTAAATTCGTCTCGGAGGACCTCATCCCTTTTTTTTACCTATGTCGTTGGCACCACCACAACTGGCTGTTCTCTCTCCCTTTTCAGAATGTCCTGCACCAGTTCCGAGACATCCTTGACCCTTGCACCAGGGAGGCAACATATCATCCTGGAGTCTCGGTTGCGGCCGCAGAAACGCCTATCAATTCCCCTCACAATTGAATCCACTATTACTATCGCTCTCCCACTCTTTTTCCTGCCCTCCTGTGCAACAGAGCCAGCCACGGTGCCATTAACTTGGCTGCTGCTGCCCTCCCCTGATGAGTCATCCCTCTCAACAGTACTCAAAGCGGTGTATCTGTTTTGCAGGGGGATGACTGCAGGGGACCCTTGCACTACCTTCCTTGCACTGCCCTTCCTGCTGGTCTTCCATTCCCTAGCTGGCTGTGGACCCTTCACCTGCGGTAAGACCAACTCGCTACACATGCTACTCACGTCATTCTCAGCATCGTGGATGCTCCAGAGTGAATCCAGCCTCAGCTCCAAATCCGCAACGCGGTCTGTCAGGAGCTGGAGGCGGATACACTTCCCGCAGATGTAGTCGTCAGGGACACCGGAAGTTACCCTGAGTTCCCACATGGTACAGGAGGAGCATATCACGTAACCGAGCTCTTCTGCCATGACTTAACCTTAGATTAACTTCAATTGGCGATAACAACGTTAACAGGTTACTTACTGATATAAAAAAGAAAATCTACTCACCAATCACCAGCCAATCACTTACCCCTTTGGCTGTGATGTCACCTTTTGATTTCTTCCTACTTCTTTTTTGCTTTTTCTCTTGGCTGGAGCTGCACAAGCTGGGCCTTTATAGGCCTCTCCACGCACCCCGGACTCGCGCTGCTCGAACTGCCGCTCCTGATCCGACGTTGGGCCTCTTATAGGCCTCACCACGCACCCCGGACTCACGCTGCTCGATCTGCCGCTCCTCCTCCAACGTTGGGCCTTTTATAGGCCTCACCACGCACCCTGGACTCACGCTGCTCGATCTGCCGCTCCTCCTCCGACGTTGGGCCTCTTATAGGCCTCACCACGCACCCCGGACTCGCGCTGCTCGAACAGCCGCTCCTCCTCCGATGTTGGGCCTCTTATAGGCCTCACCACACACCCCAGACTCACGCTGCTCGAACTGCCGCGCCTCCTCCGATGTTGGGCCTCTTAAGGCCTCACCACGCACCCCGGACTCGAGCTGCTCGAACTGCCGCTCCTGATCCGACGTTGGGCCTCTTATAGGCCTCACCACGCACCCCGGACTCGCGCTGCTCGAACTGCCGCTCCTCCTCCGACGTTGGGCCTCTGATAGGCCTCACCACGCACTCCGGATTCGCGCTGCTCGAACTCTTGTTGCCCCATTCTCTAATTTTCTAGTGCCCTGAACAGCCACCTCTCCCCTTCCAGCTCTATCTGAGGCATTGTAGGTTGGTCCTGCTGCTCAATTAACTTTTTAACAAAATATTTATTTAATAATAAATGGATAAAGTGGCTGCATGGATTAACATTATTGTTGTTTACCTCTGGTACTTGCATCTGAAACCAGGTCAGATTGATGGATGAAAATGTCTTCAATTTCTTCTTTCTGCTACCTTTAAAAGTTCTGTGTCAAAGTAGTTTGGACAATCGCTTGTACCCCAAGTGAAACTGTCACTTTAATGCCAAAAAGTACAACATTAGAGACAGTTTTGTTCGATGGAACTGGGTCGAGATTGCTGCAGAATGAATGCTTTATCCGAGTTAGTGATTGAAGGAGAGACCACGTCAATGTTTAAGACTAGGTTAGATAGCTGGTTGAAGGAAAGGGGTATAATGAGATATGGGAATAAGGTCGGCATGGGGAAATAGGACCACTGCTTGTGTAAAGGATCAACACAAATATAAATTTGTTGGCACAGAAGCTGTCATGTATTTAACCAGCATTGTAACCCATGTATAAACTGACCTAAGTTGTACACCGTGAGAACACTGACCACTAGGTGGGAGACACTCCTAACCTGGACCTTCAGGTATAAAAGGGGAAGCTCCACCCACCTTCATCACTTGAGTGCTAAGGAATAAAGGACAGGTCACAGACTGACCTTCTCTCAAGCATGGGCCTCGTGTGCATTTATACTGTGTAGTAAGGACGTTTCAGAAGCAAAATACTGTGGATGCTGGACTCTGAAATAAAAACAGAAAATGCTGGAAATCTCAGCGGGTCAGGTCGCATCTGTGGAGAGTTAACGTTTCAGGTTGATGACCCTTCATCAGATATATATTATAAATTGGTTGGGGAGGATGGCCTGTTTCTATGTTGTACGTTCTATATAATTTGATGTAAAAGAAGTATTTCATGTTGCATGTCCCTTACAACCAGCAGATAGATAAGATGTTATATAGAGACTTTTTCTGGTGAAATATTCACCGGGAATCACTGCTTGTGTGAAGGATGAACACAAATATAAATTGGTTGGGGTGAATGGCCTGTTTCTATGTTGTATGTTTTGTGTAAGTCGATGTAAAAAAAAAATATTTCACGTTTCATATCCCTTACAGCCAGCACACAGCCAGTATAAAGTGACTTTTTCCGATGAAATACTCACTAAGAATTTCTTCAGGGCTTTTCCTGCTGCGCAGCTGCAGCTTTGGCAGAAGATTGGTGGAAACACCATTTACACATACATATAGGGGCCGAAATTGGTAAAACACATGGTCTGCCTGTTTTTCGGCGGTCCCTGGGTGGTGCATCATTCTTTACCACCCGGTACCGCTGGGGCTGAGTGGGCGGGAATTGCATTGCATTTTTCTCGGCGGTAAGCTGAGCGGAGTGCAACGGGCGGTGTGTAGCGGAGGAGGCCTTTTAATTTGGGAATCTTTGGCTCCCGAGTTGTGCGCACATGTATGCTGCTGTGAAGCTCTGCCCCCCCGGGAGGCACCGACAAGAGGTCAGAGACTGCCGGCCTAAGAGTGCTGTGGGGGAGGGGGAGATTGCTGTGGGGTGGCCTGAGATCGCTGTGTGCGGGGGGAGAGATCGCTGTCGGGGGGGGCGGGGGAAGAGTTCACTGTGGTGGGGGGAAGAGATCACTGTGGTGGGGGGAAGAGATCACTGTGGGGGGGGGGAGGAGGAGATCACTGTGAGGGGGGGAAAGATCACTGTGAGGGGAAAGAGATCACTGTGGGGGAGAAGAGATCGCTGTGGGGAGGAGGAAGATCGTTGTGGGGAGGGGGGGAAGCGATCACTGTGGGGGGGAGGAAGATCACTGTGGGGGGTGCGGGGGGAGGAGATCACTGTGGGGGGGGAAGAGATCACTGTGGGGGGGGGAAGATCACTGTGGGGGGCGGAAGAGATCGCTGTGGGGGGGGAAGGCACTGGGGGGGGTGAGAGAGAGACTGGGGGGTGGAAGAGACTGGGGTGTGAGAGAGACTGGGGTGTGAGAGAGACTGTGGGGGAGAGAGACTGGGGGGTGAGAAAGACTAATAAAATTTTTATTAAATTCATTAATAAAGGACTAAACAAGGCTTTATTGGACCATTTATATTATTGCCTAATACTAGAAATCACAGTTGTTAAAAGTGATATTTCAATTCCTCTACATATCAGCTTGCATGTCTGCTTTATTATATTTTCAATGTGGAAAGTAGACGAATGTTACTAATTTATTATGTAATTTCAAACATACCAAATTACACTGTCGATATTAGTTTTAAAATATGAACTTATAAATAAACAATTAATGACATTTATCAGTCACACTGGAGTCATTCAATAACATCATTATTAAAAAAAACTAAAATGAGGGAATTTGTTAAATATGATTATAAAAGTGAATCAAAAGAAGTCATCTGTTTGTGAGCAGGAAGGCAAAGGAGCTAGGGACCAACAGCACAGTCCCAGCCACAAACGTCCCAACCTCTTGACACTGAGGTAGCTCCACAAAGGAGTAAGAGGCTTTGTGAAAAGAGCTTTCGGCAGAAGAGGTTTTACACTGTTAAGAAGTGGCCATTGTAATAATACACAGATGGTAATAAACATGGATATTTCTGGCAATTTGGTGCATTTGTGTATTTTTTCCAGGGAGAACTTCATGTTATCCCTCTTATATGGTGATTAATGTTTGTAACAGTTCTCTCCCGGAGAGGAAATTGGAGGTATTACAGATTAGCTGATTGGTTGTCCGAGAACAAGGTAAGGAATCATGATGACCGTTATTGTGTCATACAGCTGGAGGACATATTTTTAATGTGAAGAAGAAGGTGATGATCTCCTGCATGATGACATACGTTGCTGGTAATGGGATGTCTGGGCTCACCTGCTTTATCTCCTGAGCGTCTTCATTGAGAAGGGGATTGATCTCCAGTACCTTCTTGTACTACTGCCCTGAGATTTTCATGTGGAAAGCAGAACACCATCTTCCTTCTCCTTCAATTATTCCTTCACCTGCAGCCTAATATGCAGGAAAGATGTATTTACTCATTCCCTGCGCCTGTTCTCACCCCTACTAACTAATGCTTTCTCACAGCTAGGGAGCATTCCATATGTTAACAAGATAAATGTCTTCATATTCTCTAATTTCCTGAAGAAAAGGCTGGATACAATGCTTGACAGATAACTGCTATTTGTGAAGAAACTAGGGGAAGATTTTGGCCTCTCACCCCTTTTAATAAGGAAGCTTTGGAGCTACTGGACGGGCACATGAGGGAAGCATTAGGAGATAGAGAAGTAGGAGGGGCGGTTACAAATGCAGGTTGGTCAAGACACCTTGGGGCTGAAAATGCCCCGTGCCCCGATTGGGGGCAGTAAATTTCCAGGACGTGACTTTTAACGCCCGGCCCGGATGTCCCGCCCTCAACGCGGAATTGGGAACATCTCCGGTACTCCATGTCCTTAGGGGGGCTCTCCCACGACGAGAGCAGGCACTGAGTGCGGTGCTGATAGAGAAATCAAACAGGCTGCATTTAGACAGGCTGTGAAAATTCACAGACACCAAGTCAGAGATGCTACGTGCAGTTCAGCATGTTGCATTAAGTCATCAATCAACTTGACATTTTAGGACCTTGGGTAGCGAGCCAATTAAAAGGCTAAAAGACTATTAATTGAGCCAATAAGGTCAAAGAAGACCAGTTCTTTTCTGTAAATTGAACCCGGTATAAATACAGCCATTTTGACCATGTGGTCTCAGAAGGACAAAGACCTGGCTTAAAGCCAAGAGCTTGTTACTGCAGCCAAAATAAAGTGACATTAAAACTACAATCAGAGTTCGTATTTCATTAGAAATTAAGAGATCTAACAATTTTGGCGTCAGGAACAGGATCGCTGAGAGAAGAAACTGAATTTTGGACATCGGATCTACATACTGTGGTAAGGACTCCTCTTTATAAAAGTCCTCGGTCAAAAGTCTAAATTCGTCTCTCCTTCTACGCGATTCCAAAAGCCTCCGGTTTGCGAACCCTCCGGTTGGTAATCGGCTCGAGGTCCCATAGACGTCTAACTTCGGCGGTGTGTTAGTTAATTAATCACCGACCCACTGATCGGCTGGAAAGCCTACGACTCGAGACCCCAGTAAAGAAATCAGTATTATGGCAGCAGAAGATAAGAGTAAAGAATTGCCTACAACTGTAAAAGGTGGGCAGGCACCACCTGAGGTTTCGCTAGATGAGATTCTTGAACAATTGAAAGAATACATAGAGCAACAATTCAATTTATCTAAAACCTGTATTAAGATTGAACAAAAGTACGGAACCTCCAAAGGACAATGGTCCTTGGACGAGATTAAAAGGGTCTGGGGAAAAACGACCCGTATGAAAAATAAAGAGCGAACTAGATGGTCCCTAGCGGTTATGGGAAAGATCCAAAAGCGGAATGAAATTATAATGCGTTCCCAACATGATCGAGAAATGACCAGTACAAAGGACCAATTGCAAGCTGTTTGTGAACAGCTCCGACAGAAAAAACTTGAACTTGAAAAGTCGGAAGCGGAAGTTAAAGATCTTAAAGGTGAAATTAAAGAACGGAAAAAATCATTAGGTCAAGAGACAGTAACAGAAAAAGGAAAATGTATCGGTCAATTCCCAGGGTACCCATGTTTGGATAAATTAAAAGCGCAAACCCGAAGACACGACCGAGGAATAGATACGAATTCTGAATCCTCCGACGATACAGGGTCAGAGGATGAAGAATTAGGGGTGCGCTTTGTCCCGTTTAAAAAAAGACAAGTTGCAGTAAAATCAGAAGAGACTGCGGATGAGGGCGGAACCAAAAAAACGAGGAAAAGGGTGTATGCAGAATATTTAGTTCATGTTCTGGTAGACCCAGAGAAAATTGATAAATGGTCCAAGGAATTGCCCAATCCAAAGAAAGGGGGAGTAAAAACCTGGGACCAATTGGACCGCTTAAGAAATATATATCAACTTCATCCCTGGGATGGAGTGCAAATTTTGACCATAATGGTGCCAAAAACACATGGAAGAAAATTGCACAACAAGGTAGAAGAAGCTTTGGGGCAGGATTAGCAAGAATTAGACGCAGGATGGGAGGCGATTAAACACCGGCTGCAAGCCTTCAGTCCAGCTAAGACAGACTGGGGAAAAATTGCAGCCTGCCAACAGAAAGGAACAGAGGAAATCCTGGAGTATGACGAGCGGTTTAGATGCACGTGGCTAGAACATTCAGGTATGAATAATACGGATGAGGAAATGGATGAACAAGCGTTTGGACCCCTGAAAGCAGCTTTCGTGGCAGGTCTAAAGCCAGAACTGTCCAAAATGCTTAAGGTAGTGTTACCGGACTGGGAAGGTAGAGGAACTACCTTTGCAGCATTGGTGGATCGATGTAACCAATTAGATCGGGATATGGGAGCTAAAGTCCGAGCTGTACAGGCTATGGGATGGAAATCCCAGGATTCCGATAAACAGTCATTAAGAAAATCACCCGGAAAATGTCATTATTGTGGGAAAGAAGGTCACTGGGCCAAGACGTGCAGGGCAAAACAGCAAGGTCGTGGCTGGGGAAGAGGACGCAGCCAGGGATACAATTCAGCCAAAAAACCAGGCTTGTCACAAGATAACGACCTCATAGAAGCATTTAAGCGATTGACAATACAACAACAGAAGGAGTTGCTTGGGATAGCAAAAAACGATTAGAGCCCACCCTGGCCCCCCTCCTCGCACTAATACAACAAAGGGGAGATGGGCTATATATAACTGTGAGGGTGGGCGATAAGGATGTGGGCTGTCTTTTAGACACAGGGGCGGAATTAACATGCTTACCCCTACAATATGGAGACTTTTTGCCATTGGATGGTAGGGCACGTACAGCCTATGGAGTTGGGGGCCATAAAATGGAAATTAAAAGGACAACACCAAGACTTATCGGGCTGGGTCCGCATGAACTAATCACGCTGGTCTGGATAGACCCAGTAGATCAGCCCCTTTTGGGAATGGACGTTCTAATCCAAATAGATTCATCGTTGCATTTCGAGGATGGTCGGGTGACATGGTCAATTAGAACTTTGAAGAAAGAAGAATTGAAGGAACACCCGATATGGGCTAAAGATAAGAACGATTGTGGCCTACTCCAGATGGAGCCTGCGTCATTTATCAGGAACCAAACCTCCATGCACTAAACAGTATCCCATCAGTCCAACTGCCATCGCGGGAATCTTACCGGTTATTCAGCAATTGGAGAAACAAGGGGTGCTTATTAAAACGCATAGCTCCTCCAATAGCCCCGTGTGGCCGGTACAGAAATCTAATGAGACTTGGCGTTTGACTGTCGATTATAGGAAAGCTAACCAGTGTATTGATCAAAAAGCTCCTTTGGTCGCAGATCCCGCCACCATTTTTAATGCCGTCAAACCGGAACATAAATATTTCTCGGTTATAGATATGGTCAACGGATTTTGGTCGGTGCCTCTGGCACCGGAGGTTCGACAGTGGTTTGCTTTCACGGTCCAAGGACAACAGTATACTTGGACCCGGTTACCGCAGGGTTTCCACAACAGCCCTACGGTATTCCACATGACTTTCCAAAGCCATTTGTGAGAATTACCTCCCCTGTCATCCACAGTCATCCAATATGTAGACGATATCTTGCTAGCTTCAAACACGGAAGAACAGCATGAACAAGATTTACGAGCTTTGCTGGACCACCTTCGGCTGAAAGGACATAAAGCCAGCATCGACAAAGCACAAATGTCCCAAGAAGAGGTTGTATACCTGGGACAAAAGATTTCACAAGGAAAGAGAGAACTTACCCAGGAAAGAACTGCAGCCATTTGGGCTGCTAAAAAACCCACCACTATTCAGGAACTAAGGTCTTTTTTGGGATTGTGTAACTTTAACAGAAATTGGATTGACTCCTTCACACAGCTTGCTCAGCCATTGAATTATATTTTAAAGGGGAAATGTGCCTCTAAAGAAGCTATCAGCCTCACTAAGGAACAGCAAGAGGCCTTCCTGAGTTTGAAAAAGGCTTTGTGTTCGGCACCGGCTCTGGGAATCCCCAACAGTGGTTAGCCATTTACCCTGTTTGTCCATGAGAAAGAAGGATATATGACAGCTATACTGACACAAGAACATGGGGATCGGCAAAGACCTATTGGCTATTATTCGGCAAAACTGGATGCGGTAGCCCTCGGATGGGGAAGTTGCCTAAGGGCTATGGAAGCTACATGTTGAGCGGTAATGATCACTGCGGGTCTAGACCTCGACCAAAAGCTGATTGTCAAGAGTCCCCACACCGTATACGCTTTGCTGTCTATGAATAGAATGTCTCAGGTGACGGCAGCTAGATGGACCCGCTGGACAGCAGTTTTGGAAGCTCCTAATCTCCATATCATCCGGGCCAGCCCGGTTAATCCCGCAGCTATGCTCCCGATGTCAGAATTGAGGGAGCAAGAGGGAGGAGAATGTGAAGAGCATG
The DNA here is from genome assembly GCF_044704955.1 of Pristiophorus japonicus. Lineage (NCBI taxonomy): Eukaryota > Metazoa > Chordata > Chondrichthyes > Pristiophoridae > Pristiophorus > Pristiophorus japonicus. Next base: position 158,194,522 of record NC_091986.1, read on the forward strand.
ACTGCGTGGAGATTTTCAAAGAAGCAGAAGAAGCAGCCTTAGCAGCAGAGGAGCCTCTGCACAACCCAGACCTCATCCTGTTTACAGATGGTTCCTCCTTTGTTGACAATGGTACCAGAAAAGCAGGATGGGCAGTTACAACCTTACATGAGGTAGTGGCAAAAGGATGTTTACCCTCAGGAACGTCAGCACAACAGGCCGAGTTACGGGCCCTGTCAGAAGCATGTCGAATAGCAGAAAGACAGACAGCTAATGTCTACACAGATTCGCGTTATGCTTTTGGAGTCGCTCACGACTTTGGTCTGTTATGGCGGAAAAGAGGATTCCTCACTGCTGCTGGTACACCTATCCGAAATGGAAAAGAAGTCCGAGACTTACTAGAGGCCATACAATTACCTCAGGAAGTGTCCATCCTGAAGTGTAAGGCCCATACCAAGGAAAATACCACAGAAGCTCAGGGAAATGCCCTAGCCGACCAGGCAGCTAAAGATGCCACCTCACAGGGCGTTCCTCCAGAAGAACCAACACAGATGTGCAGATTGAAAGCACTCAGGACTCTGACACGAGACCTTCAAACAATGCAAGGCGGGTGCTCCCGAGAGGAAAAATGGACATGGATTGAGGCAGGAATTAAGTTTTGTGAAGATGGTGTCTGGAGACAGAGTACCGACAAGCCAGTCGCGCCACAAGCACTTATGCCTTTTTTAGCCCAACAGATCCACTCGTGGGGACACTTGGCCTCACAACAGATGACGGCACGGTTCCAGAAAAGCTGGTGGGGTCGGGGATTTAAAAAACATGCCCAGCTGGTAACAGACCGCTGTGTGGTCTGCCAGAAAGATAATTCTGGACCCATCACGGTAATGCCCCAACTGAGGCCCCCTGCCCCTGTCGGATCATTCCAGCATCTGCAGGTTGATTATATATCTCTTCCTTCATGCCAAGGATACTAACATTCTTGTCATGGTCGACAGATTCTCTAGATGGGTAGAAGCTGTCCCAACTAAAAGAGCCACAGCCAATCACACTGCAAAGGTCTTGTGTAAGGATTACATTCCCCGATGGGGAGTCCCGAGTAGCATTGACTCAGATCAGGGAACACACTTCACAGGTGCTGTCTGCCAAGAAGTCTGTAGGTTACTGAACATTACGTGGGATTTACACTGTCCTTATCATCCACAATCATCAGGACAAGTAGAACGAATGAATCGAACTCTGAAACAACGGCTTGCCAAATATCACCAAGAAGGAACACCATGGCCCCAGGCACTACCAATAGTGCTATGTAGCATTAGGGCAACCCCGAACAGAACTACAGGTCTAAGCCCATTTGAAATTATAACAAGAAGACCCATGTCGCTGCCAGGAACTATCGATTTACGGAAAGCTATGTTCACTTAATGAGTGACACTTTGTTATCATACTATCAGAACTTAACCAATGCTATTAGTTCTGTTTCTCGACAGGTATCGGCAGCTTGGGGTAATCCAACATCATCCCGGGAGTCTGGGTGTATGTGAAAAAGTTGCATAAAGAACCTTTGGGTGCCAAGTGGGAGGGACCTTATCAAGTGTTATTGACCACCCAGGCAGCTGTTAAAGTCCAAGGAAAGAAAGCCTGGATCCACGCTTCACACGTTAAACAAGCACCCGTAACTGAAGCTGAAATCTAATAAGGACAATTACTTTTTGCGAAAATGTATAAATTTACTATATTATTTACTGTAGGTATTCTAGGCATAGGCCTACTTCTTACTAGCCGACCCTCTGCACCAAAGGGAAATAGTAGGGTAGCAAGGGAATTACATGTAAATACCTTTTATATATGTCATACATTTATGCCAAACAAGGTAACATTTCTAGTTGTTGGGTGTGTATGCATATTCCTATTCACTCAAAGAGAGGGATTCCCTTGAATCCAGTTCCCTTGAATATCTCAGAAATGGCTGAGTGGATAATTAATCAAAACAAAACAGGCAATGCGTTTCAGGATACGGAAAACTGGGCACGTAAATAGAAGTCAGCAGGTTACAATCTGACTACCTTTGAGGGGGGATACCAACCGTGCTACAATAATTCCAAACGGCCCTCATTTTTTGTTATCACTAATACAACGGGAATAGGAAGACCGGGGGAATCGATCTGTCTGATTAGAAACATCAAAGGAGGCCAAAATATGGGGTATAGTAACTGCTCCCGGAATTATAATATAATCAAGCCACGGAACTGTCCAAACTGGGCCGATGTGGGAATTTTAACGTCACGGGAATTCTGAATAAAACAGATGGGAAAGCCTGGACAGGCCCCGGAGTGTTGCTGACAAAGAAACAGCTAACATTCATTGCCTATAATGGCAGCTATTGGGTGTGTGGCCACAAGGCCTACCCTTGGCTGCCCCAGAATTGGATGGGATCCTGCTATTTAGCCTACATTGTGCCTTATATGTATCATATAAAGTCACTGTCGGAACATTTACACTGTCCTAAGAGAGCCATCACAGAAACAGAGAGGTTCTTTGCCATTCTGATCCCCAGGTATGGGACCACCAGACTGGCAAGGGAATCCATTAACATGGCATCCGTTGTGGAACGGGTAGCCAATGATACCTCAGAGGCCCTAGTTAAAATCAATGCAGAAATGGTAGCAATCCGCACAGTAGCCCTACAGAATAGACTGGCCCTTGATTAAATCCTGGCTGAAAAGGGAGGTACTTGCACCCTACTCGGAACTGAGTGTTGCACGTATATCCCAGATAGCTCCGAAGAAATTACCCACTTAGCGGAGCATATCCAAAAGGAGGTAGAAAAACTTAAGCAACCCCCATCATTCACTTTGTGGAGCGGAGCCACTGAATGGCTAGGTTCAATAGGAACTTCATTGGTGGAAGGTTTAATTCTATTTGTTGTAATTATTTTACTTTTATATTGTTTGTTTATGTTGATTAAATGTTGTTGCGACCAGGTGGCTGTAGCTACTGTCCCGCATGTGAGACATCTTGCAGGTCCCAGCAGACCATCTGTACATGGCACAGGGGTATGTTATGCTTAAGGGAAGGTTGTTTATTGGTTGAATTAAGATATTGATTTGGATTAAATTGGAATAAGGTTAATTAACCTACTAAAACCAGACTTCCATTGTGGCCACGATGGAACTCGGGTTGGTGTAAATTTGTGTGGAAGCTACTAGTCCGGACATGTGGCAAAACACATCAACAAATTTTAGAAGGACATGTATGAAATTATTTTGTAGAATGTTTAACCAGTGATACCTGATGTTTTATGATTCAGTTTGTGAAAGAATCAAAGGGGGGATTGATAGAGAATTCAAACAGGCTGCATTTAGACAGGCTGTGAAAATTCACAGACACCAAGTCAGAGATGTTACGTGAGTGGGAGCATGTTGCATTAAGTCATCAATCAACTTGACATTTTAGGACCTTGGGTAGCGAGCCAATTAAAAGGTTAAAAGACTATTAATTGAGCCAATAAGATCAAAGAAGGCGAGTTCTTTTCTGTAAATTGAACGCGGTATAAATACAGCCATTTTGACCATGTGGTCTCAGAAGGACAAAGACCTGGCTTAAAGCCAAGAGCTTGTTACTGCGGCCAAAATAAAGTGACATTAAAACTACAGTCGGAGTTTGTATTTCATTGGAAATTATGAGATCTAACAGGTGCCATGCTCAGGACTCCGGAGTGCAGCGCTACGCGAATGCTCCACATAGTGCTAATGCGCTACAATGCCCCTCCCTTTCATTTAAAATGCAGGGCCTTTGGTAGCCGCCACTGGGCCACCAGGGAGGCAATCGACTGGGCCAGCAGCCCCGCACCATAACGGAGTGCCGGTCTGCAGGATGGCAGCCCAGTCAATACGAAGGCAGCCATTGTCCTGCCGACGGAAGAGTCGGCCAACAAAAAAACATGGCGGCCCGCGGCGCAAAAGGCCTCCCCTTTAAGGGGTGCTCCGGCGCTGGATGTACACTAGCGGCACGAAGCTGGTGGTGACATCCGCCGGCACCATCCTCGCAGTCCACGAGGCAATTTACCCCACGGGATGCAAAGCGGTCATCGCCGGTCGTGCGCCGGCCTGGGGTGCAATTCCGGGGGTCGCAGCGCTAACGGCACATCACCCCCAAACCTCCGGAGCAATTACCCGGGAGGCGCAATCACCCCGCTTGCCCAGGTGAAAACTTCATTGCGTCTCACTAGCGCCCCCTGGAGATGCTAATGGGGCTATAAAAAGGGCCAATTTCACCACCCGTGTGTCATGTCTCTTCAATTCCTGACCTTCAAGTGCAATCTCTCATCACAATGATTGATAATACTGAACCTCAGTATTGTTCAGAAAATGCCCTGTTAACCTTTTCACTTTTTCTATCCTCCTCGGACTATCCCAGCAACATGCAGAGGAGGAAACAGCCTGAAAAAGCAGGGTCGTCAGTTTTGGTTCCACCCAGCCCCACTTCTCCCACCAGTCATTGCATCTCCCTCTTGCAAGCACCAGTCTGACCTATGAAATTATAGTTACTATGACTGAGGGGAGAGAACATGGTGATGCACAAAGCACGAGTAGTGATGAAGAGTTTTGGGATGACAGATGAGGAGGCATCAGCCATTAGCTGAGAAGTTTTACGACCCAGGTCTCAGGAGTCTGGCATTTAACAGAAGGTTGCCTGGAGAGCATTGGACCCACGTGCAGGCAGTTAAAGTGGTGTCCCAGAATGTTCTTTGGCACTGTGGTGGATGTGTGCACAGTCATGTAGGCAGCTTTGGGTAATGGAGCAACTCCAGAATAATCTGCAGCAGAATCCTGCCCCACATCCCCCTTCACCCTACGATAGAGGATTTAAAGTCAGTCTTAGGCTTCCAGCATGGAAGCTATGACTGCTGCCATAGACATCATAAGCACCAGAGTGGAGGGGGCTAGCCCTCAGGGCTTCCAAGAACTAACTGGAACCATTTAATATGATTACAGTGGCCAAAGGAGAAAGAGATCTGCAAGCCAGTACTGATACCCTGGTGGGTGTGTGTAAATAGGATGATGCTGTCTCTCAGAGCAGTGTTGCATGTGTACTCTACTGCCAATCCTCTCAGAAACCGGCACAGGCGGGAGAAATCAGCCACAGCCATCAGACTTTGTATCACCATGGAAGATAGGCTTCAGCTTCCCTGACACGAGGACCAGCCAGTCCATCCCAAGAGGTTCTTGCTGGAATGAACCAGCCACTGCCTCAGGAGCTCCTGTCACTGAGGGAGCGCCGAGGAGAAATTAAAAGTCTCCCATGATGGTAGGAGGAAGTAGGAACACACAGTTGTTTATGTTGATCAAAGAAGTGTTACCATTGTTGATTGGTGGAGGAAAACCTAGGGAAACAGATACAAAATACTTCTGAACTGGTAACATTTGTTATTGGGCAGTCGTGGGAAATCTCAGTTATGAACAGGAAAACCATAAGAGCAGGGATAATGTAGCAGCGAAAAAAACGATGATTTTGCTGAAGGTGTGCCTTATGAGCTGTGCTCACATTTGTGTGACATCTTGTAAAGGCTGCTTTTGTGCAGGGGAAAGGATACAGTCTCCTGTGGGGAAAGGGTACAGTCTGTGGGGAAAGGGCAGTCTCCTGTGGGGAAAGGACAAAGTCTGTGGGGAAAGAGTACAGACTCCTGTGGGGAAAGGGTACAGTCTGTGGGGAAAGGACACAGTCTCCTGTGGGGAAAGGGCAGTCTCTTGTGGGGAAAGGGCAGTCTCCTGTGGGGAAAGGGCAGTCTCCTGTGAGGAAAGGGCAGTCTCCTGTGGGGAAGGGGCAGTCTCCTGTGGGGAAAGAACAGTCTCCTGTGGGGAAAGGGCAGTTTTCTGTGAGGAAGGGGCACAGTCTGTGAGGAAAGGGCAGTCTCCTGTGGGGAAAGGGTACAGTCTCCTGTGGGGAAGGGGCACAGTCTCCTGTGGGGAAAGGGCAGTCTCCTGTGGGGAAAGGACAGTCTCCTGTGGGGAAGGGGCACAGTCTCCTGTGGGGAAGGGGCACAGTCTCCTGTGGGGAAGGGACACAGTCTGCGAGGAAAGGGCAGTCTCCTGTGGGGAAAGGGCAGTCTCCTGTGGGGAAAGGGCAGTCTCCTGTGGGGAAAGGGTACAGTCTCCTGTGGGGAAAGGACAGTCTCCTGTGGAGAAAGGGCAGTCTCCTGTGGGGAAAGGGCAGTCTCCTGTGGGGAAAGGGCAGTCTCCTGTGGGGAAAGGGCAGTCTCCTGTGGGGAAAGGACAGTCTCCTGTGGGCAAAGGGCAGTCTCCTGTGGGGAAAGGGTACAGTCTGTGGGGAAAGGGCAGTCTCCTGTGGGGAAAGGGCAGTCTCCTGTGGGGAAGGGACAGTCTCCTGTGGGGAAAGGGTAGTATCCTGTGGGGAAAGGACAGTCTCCTGTGGGGAAAGGGTAGTATCCTGTGGGGAAAGGACAGTCTCCTGTGGGGAAAGGGTAGTATCCTGTGGGGAAAGGGTAGTATCCTGTGGGGAAAGGACAGTCTCCTGTGGGGAAAGGGTAGTATCCTGTGGGGAAAGGACAGTATCCTGTGGGGAAAGGCCACAGTCTGTGGGGAAAGGGTACAGTCTGTGGGGAAAGGGCAGTCTCCTGTGGGGAAGGGGCAGTCTCCTGTGGGGAGAAGACAGTCTCCTGTGGGGAAAGAAGACAGTCTCCTGTGGGGAAAGGACACAGTCTGTGGGGAAAGGGCAGTCTCCTGTGGGAAAAGGACACAGTCTCCTGTGGGGAAAGGACGCCGTCTGTGGGGAAAGGACACAGTCTGTGGGGAAAGGGCACAGTCTGTGAGGAAAGGACACAGTCTCCTGTGGGGAAAGGACACAGTCTGTGGGGAAAGGGCAGTCTCCTGTGGGGAAGGGGCAGTCTCCTATGGGGAAAGGGTATAGTCTGTGGGAAAAGGGCACAGTCTGTGGGAAAAGGACAGTTTCCTGTCGGAAAAGGACAGTCTCCTGTGGGGAAAGGACACAGTCTGTGGGGAAAGGGCACAGTGTGTGGGGAAAGGGCACAGTCTGTGGGGAAAGGGCACAGTCTGTGGGGAAAGGGCACAGTCTGTGGGGAAAGGGCAGTCTCCTGTGGGGAAAGGACACAGTCTCCTGTGGGGAAAGGGCTGCAGAGGCAAAACATGAAAGGAAGGGAAGTATCAAAAAGGTTTGGCACATTCAAAAAACTCTTCCCTGTCTATTGGCCTTTAGTTAACACTACTTCTGCCAGTCTCCTGCTACCTAGCAATCAACAACATCTCTTTTATTTAGTTATTGCTTTTTTGTTGGCAGTCGATAGGAGGTAGAGTGGGAAAAACTAACACTGGACTTTAGGAATTTATTGATCATATACATTTGGCTGATGGGATTGCAGTGCTTACTGTAGGCTGATCACTGTTGGACTTGTTGGAGAGTTAAGAGTTAATAATCAAATTGAACTATATAAACCATAAATGAGCGAAGGGACAACAGGCTGCCTAGGCATATGAGGAGACTGATGCCTGTGAGCAAGGTGGCAATGAATTATGTTCCGCTCCTGGTGTCTTCTTATCATTTGCAAGAAATGACTGTGCAAGGAAATACTTGACTCGAACATCGACTGTGAGTGATTATTGCATAACTTTAGTGATTAGTGTAACAAATATAAGCGGAGGGATCAATTAACCATAGTATAGAATGGATGTCTGTTACAATTTGGGTAAATAAGCTATTCTTGGGAAGGTCTGGAGACAGCTAAATCATGAAGTCTGGAGGTAGTTAATCGAAGCATTTAGATGAGGTTAGAAGGCCGTAGGTCTACTTATCTATGAAATATACCTTTGAAGATATCTAAGAGGGGAGTTTCCTGGACTAGCTAAGTAGCTGGAGAAAGAGATCCTGATGCTACCCTTGCACTGCAGAGTCTGATCACCTATACTGTATAAATAAAGTCTGTCCATACACTCAACTGTCTCGTGCTTACTCGAAGAGTGTTGCAAGAACCACAAAGGGAAGGAGGTTGACTCAACAATCACATGGGTGGGAGAAGAAAATTGCGATGAGTTGTGGACTGGCAGATATTGGACCATTCCAGGCTGACACTGGGCACATCACCAGCATCAGTCAATCAACTGTGCACAGACATATGAATCAAGTCACAGATTGATTGCTGGCTACAGAAAACCACTTCATTCATTTTCCCATATACAAACTGACAGCAGCATGACAGGATAAAGCAATTTTACAGAGTGGAAGGACTCCCCAAGGTCTAAGAGATCGTAGCTTACACCTGCATACATGCTTGCTTAATCAATGCTATCACCAAGATCAACAGGAAAGAATTGCACTTTCTCAATGCCCATTTTGTTTGTTACCCACAGCACAACATCATGCAAGAGTATGCTCGCTCTCTAGGCAGCCGCCACAATGCCTTCATCTTAAGGCAATCTACTATGCAAACACTCATTCACCCAGAAAGGGAAGTCTGCGGTGGCTCCAAGGAGATCAACTATCAGTTGTTGATGCATGTGTGCTTTCTCTGGACATCAGTACTGCACCATTATAATGAGGTTCATTCCATCACTGCCAACCACAATTTTAATGGGTGCCAAATAAAGGGCAGCATGCCTGTATTTCCTGAAGTGTGTGGCTGGTGAAGAACACATTGATAAAATCGACCAGATGCTGTTATACTAAACTAAAATAAATACTAAAAGTCTTTGTGAAAGAAAAGATTAGCAGTGACTGTTATGGTAACTCAATTGCAGAACTGTCAACAGGGAACTGTTGGGACTGAGATCTGTGATCAGGCATGTAAAACATATTGTAAAACTATTTTAGCACTTAAATAATTTGGTTACATTTAACAACAACACACCTTAAAAGTAGAATTTTTGGGATCAATTTTCCCCGGTTATTTGCGCCATTTTTTTGGCGTGCGCCTCTTTTTTTGGCATAAGTTTTAAAATTAAAGTTTCCCCAAGGAATCTGCGCCAGCGTAACTGAGTTAGTTACGATTTTTTTAGGTTTTTTTTTATGTCCTAGGGGACGTCACCTCATGTCTGCGCCAGTTTTTAGCATTTTTCAAAGTTTGCCCCCCAAAAATTTCTCCTCGGTCAGCGTATCTGGCTACTCCCGAAAAACCTTCTGGTGAGTTAGCAGAGAGCAACGCACATTGAAAAATTGGCGCAGAAAGACGCCATTGTTTTTCATCAAAGTTTTGGAGGGAGATAAGAACACTTTAAATATGCAAAATAAAGATTAAATTTTTTTTATGTTTCAACGAAGTAGATGGAAATTTGATGGAATTCTGAACTTTTCATTTTTTTTTAACTCACACGCCACCACTGAACGTCTTCAAACAGGGCTGGAGGATTGCAGCGTCGGCCGACAGAATTGGTCCCGTGTCCCGACACAGGGGCTCAGGGCTTGGCTGTAAAACAAGCCCAGGGGGGAAGGTGGCGATCGGAAGACTGCACTAGGCATCAAATGAGCCCGGGAGGTTGGGGGAGGGGGTGGGGGGTGGGGGTGGAAGGTGCTGTTGAACGCAATCGGAAGAAGTCACAAGGCTGCAATGAGCCCGGGGGGTTGGGGTTGGAGCGGGGGAAGGTGCTGTTGAACACGATCAGAAGAAGTCACAAGGATGCAATGAGCCCGGAGGGTTGGGGGGGGGTGGAAGGATTAGGGGTTCCCGATCACTACGCCTGCTCAGACCTGGGTGTGGTCCATACAGACCTTGGGGAGAGAAAACAAAGAACCTGTCCTGCCTTCCTGCCATTTTGAGCTTCTTGCAAAGGTAAAATGTAAGCATGGGGGCAAGCATGTGCGAGCCTTCTGCGTCATGGTGCTGCGGAGGAGACAATTGATTTGGCGTCATCGCATGAGGAACCTCAGAACGTGTAGGGTGCTAGGCAGGAGGCCTTACCTATCTCAGGTATATCGAGACAGGCGTTCATACCTGCACCTGAGTGATGCAGACTGTGTAAGAAGGCTGCATTTCCACAAAGAAGTTGTAACTTGATACATCCTTACTACACAGTATAAATGCACACGAGGCCCATGCTTGAGAGAAGGTCAGTCTGTGACCTGTCCTTTATTCCATAGCACTCAAGTGATGGAAGTGGGTGGAGCGTCCCCTTTTATCTCTGAAGGTCCAGGTTAGGAGTGTCTCCCACAAGTTCACCACCTAGTGGTCATTGTTCTCACAGTGTACAACTTAGGTCAGATTATACATGGGTTACAATGCTGGTTGAATACATGACATAACTGAGATCTGTGAATTGGTGAAAGCAGACCTGCAACCTAGAAGTGTCAGGAGGACTGCTTTGTCAGTTGAAGTGAAGATTACAGCTGCACTTTCATTCTATGTATCCGGATCCTTCTAAGCTACAACTGGGGATGTGTGCACCATTTCTCAACATGCAACACATGTCTGCATTCGGCAGGTGACTGCTGCACTATAGGCCCACAGGAATGATTACATAAAGTTCCCCATCACCATCCAAGCAATGCATGAAAGGACTCTGGGCTTCTCCAGGATTGCTGGCTTCCCAAAGGTACAAGACTGCATTGATTGTACACACATCACCTTGCGAGCACCTTTGGAGGATTCCGAGACGTACAGGAACAGAAAAGGCTTCCACTCCATTAATGTGTTACGACATGCATCACATCATGTCGTCGATGCAAGATACCTTGGCAGCACCCATGATGCGGTCATCCTACGCAAGAGCGTTATATCTGCCATGTTTCAGCAGCAGCCAGAAAGACAAAGTTGGCTGCTGGGAGACAAAGGGTACGGCCTCGCCACCTGGCTCATGATGCCCCTACGCGTAACCTGGACGGAAGCTGACCAGGAATACAACATGTCGTACATTGCAACGTGCAGCATCATAGAGAGGACCACTGGCATCTTGGAACAGCGTTTCCGATGCCTGGACCATTCCGGAGGCTACTTGCTGTACTGCTGAGATTGTCGGTCAGTTCACTGTTGTGTGCTGCATGCTGCATAACTTAGCCATCATGAGGCAGCAGCACCTGGTACGAGAAGACTCACCTGTGGTGAGAGTGGCTGATGATAATGATGAGGAAAATGCAGATGACTAGCAGGAGGACGAGGACGAGGAAGCCATGCAACTACCTGAACCCGGAGTACGATGGCGGAGGAGGGCAGGCCGTCGTGCCCCTTTAACGATTGCTCGAGCCTTGTGCCAGCAGCTCATCTGTGAACGCTTTGCTACCTGAAGGCTCAGTGGCAACTATTCCACATGGACCATGTTTACTGTTTGGACCTTTTCCATAATGTTGTGTTGTGTTCATGGAACAAATGATGGAAATGATTCTTATTTACTTTAAAAGTTGTGTTGATAATCAAACAAATAATGGAAATGATTCTTCTTGAGTTCCAAATGTTGTGTTGATAATGGAACAAATAATGTAAATGATTCAGTTATAATGTAAAATATATTTTCTTCAAAAATTTAACAAACATTTGTACTTAACTTAACTTTAATAAAAATATTCTTGTATCAAACTTTAAAGTTTTCAGTTAAGATCACTTACAAACTTTAAGATCACTTGTAAATTTAGATAACTTACAAAAAAGTTTTAATTTGAGAATAACAGTTATAACAATAATACAGATGCAGCGTCCAAAATCCGGTGTTCCGGAATACGGACTCTGGGACAATCTGTGGCAGGGTCGTCCAGAATCCACAAAATGTTCCGGAATCCGGACACCCTGCCAAACCACCCTGCCGCCAGCTGGGCCCAGTGAAAAGTCAAAAAATGAAATCCAAATACTGTACAGTGACAAAAATTGCAAGAATGTTGTTCCAGGCCAGGTCTTCACAGTCACCGTACCACTGCTCCTGGGTCCGCAGCAACTCTGCACAGCACACAAGTCCCTTTGGCCAGAACCAAGCAAGCTCCCGCGCACAAGTCCCCAGCCAGAAGCAAACTCTGCAAAACACACTGCAGCTCCCCAAAGCAGCAACCGTGTGATCGGATCACCACGCCCCATGACTCCGAGCGGAGCTGACCTGACCTCACCCGAGCTGACCCAACGTCGCCTGACCAGATTGCGATTTTAAGTTTGCACACCTGTACCTGTAATAAAAAATAGTACCCGCACCGGTACTGTACATGCACTTTTAAATTCAGCATTTAAAAAAAAATAGTGGCATTAAACATTATAGGGCTACTCCAGCTGACCTGCCTACACCCCATGCTGAGACCCCACCTGACCCACTTACTTACCATGATCAAACTCCACCCAACCTTACTCCATCACTGCGGTGCTTTTCCTGATTTAAAGATCTGCAGATAAAGATTGTGAATTTGTGTTGTGTCATTGCAAACATGTCAAAAAAAGCCAACAGATATCGCAATAGGTTCAGATGAAGGAAAGAGGAAAGTGGAGTTACCCCAGAGATTAGATAGAAGTGCTTCAGTGAGAAGATTGAGTGAGGAGGATGGTGTTGGACTCTCCACCATCTGTGATATCAGAAAACAGAAAGAACCGCTCATGAAGTTTTATGCGGAAAATGATGTTCATAAGGAAATGAGTAAGAGAAAAAGAATGCATAAGCCGAAAGGTAATGATTTGGATCGAGCAGTGATGGAATGGTGATGACAGAGGCGAAGTGAAAAGGTTCCTTTGTCTGGCCCAATGGTGGTGCACAACTGGAGATTGAAACTTCATGCGAGTACTTTTTTGGTTGGCTAGCCAAATTTAAAAGGCGTCATGGCATCAGGCAACTGAAAGTATGTGGTGAGATCATGAGGCAGCTGAAAATTATATTGATGAGTTCATCAAACTAATTGCTGATGAAAACCTTTCACCTGAGCAAATGTACAATGCTGACGAGACAGCACTGTTTTGGCGCTACGTATCGCGAAAGACATTAGCAGCAGCAGAAGAAACGCAGCCAGCAGGTGTAAAAAACACTATGGATAGGTTGACTGTGCTTGCGGCTTCAAATGCGGCTGGGACACAAGTGTAAGCTTATGGTCATTGGGAGAAGCCAGCGTCCAAGATGTTTCAAGGGTTTGAGAGTATTGCCAGTGCATTATGATGCCAATAAGAAAGCATGAGTAACCAGGGTAATCTTTCTGAACTGGTTTGAGAAGAGTTTTGTCCCTCAGGCATGTGCTCATTGCACGGAAGCTGGCCTTGAGGAAAACTGCAAAATATACTTGCTGCTAGACAGTTGCTCAGCACATCCCGATACTGAGCTTTTGGTAAAGGACAATGTCCATGGAATCTACTTACCTCCAAATGTTACATACTGATACAGCCAATGGACCAAGGAATTTTGAGATCGATGAAGTGTCTCTACAAAAACAAATTTATGAGGTGTTTGCTTAATGCTGTGAACACAGGCATGGGAATAAAAGCATTCTCAAAAGCTTTCTTTGTCAAGGACGCCATATGGGCAGCTACTGATTCATGGAACTTGGTAACTGCAGACACCTTGGTCAATGCTTGGCATAACATCTGGCCATCAACTATGTTTGCTGACGATGATGGAGATGATGCTCCTCAGGACTTTCAAGGCTTTCGTGTGTCCAGGGAGAAAGCAATGATTACTCAACTTTTAGATTATGCAAGAGGGCTGACTTGCGAAGCTGCACAGGAATTGAATGAGGACGATGTCGCAAAAGTCATGGACATAGACAATGATGCTCCCATTGTGCATGCAATGACAGATGAAGAAATCATGCAGAGGGGTTTGCATCCAGAAGAAAAGGATGATAGCAGTGAGGATGAAGATGATGATGCCTGTGATCAAGTCGAAAAAGTGCCGATTGACAAAGCAATCAATCTTTGTCAAGAATTAATTCACGCCTTAGAGCAACGAAGCTTCATAAGTGAAGAAGAAATACTGCAGGTCTACAGAATTCGGGAAAGATTAGTGAAAGAAAAGCCCAAATTATTGAAACAAACAACAATATTAAATATCTTTCAAAAGATGTCGCAACAGAAGTCCCAAGACCTACAGTGTGCAACTACACCAGTGATTTCCACATTTGATAATCCTATAGCTGGCCCATCATCAACCCCAGACATCATAGCGGAGCCCTCTACCTCAAGCACAACCTCCAGCCAATTGTAAGCGTAACTGTTTATTTTTAATCTGTTTAACAAATAAAAGCCTTCATTTACTGTTTTACATTACATAATTTCACTGTGTTACAAATAAAAGCCTTTATTATATTTCATATTTTGAGTCCTGCACATTCTTTTTCAAATTTGAAGATGGTAGCAAAAGCTACAGGCTGGGAAGCTCACATTAAGTACAGTTACAGGGTACTGCATTGCAAAAACAAGAGAGGGATGCTTACCATGCATTGCGAAGAAGCGAGGACTACAAAGCCTGCGAGGAGAACTACAAGATGACATCCAAAAACTGGAAATATCGCAACCTGGGCCCAGGCATTTCCGGACTCTGGACGTGTATCTGGTGTTCCGAAATTCGGAAATACCCAAACCTGGGCTCCGGCGTTTCCGGATGTTGGACATCAGACACGTATTCCAAAGTCCAGAAAAACACGAAAACCAGCTTGGCCTCGGTCCCGAGGTTGCCGGATTCGGGAGGTTGTGCCTGTAATAATAACAACAACAGCAGCAGCAGCAAAGCAAGGCTGCACCCATCTCTCCTCCACCTTATTCTAAGACCACCCGCTGCGCTTGGTCTTGGGGACTCCACCATCCTTGCCCGCAGGGCGGTGGTGCAGTGTTTCTGGGGTTGGTATCAAGCTTATTCTTTCTAACATCTCGGGTAATGTGCACCTGTTGAGGGTGGGGGATGGACGGGGGGTGGGGGGCAGGTAGTAATGTGGTGGGCCCGGCTTGGGCCTCTTCAGAAGCTGGTCTGGGGATTGGAGTGGGAGTGGCAGTTGATTCTGTCAATGGGCGCAGCAGGGTCTGAGCGTGTTCCCTTATTGCAGCAGCTAACTCCAACATGCCGTCCCTCATGTGCATTGACAGTGTCTCAGTGACCTCCAACATTCCCTCCCTCATGTTGAGCAAAAGTGTTTCAACTATCTGCAACATTACCTCCCTCATGTTCACTGAGAGTGTTTAGAAACATAGAAACATAGAAAATAGGTGCCGGAATAGGCCATTCAGCCCTTTGAGCCTGCACCACCATTCAATAAGATCATGGCTGATCATTCACCTCAGTACCCCTTTCCTGTTTTCTCTGCATACCCCTTGATCCCTTTAGCCGTAAGGGCCATATCTAACTCCCTCTTGACTATATTCAATGAACTGGCATCAACAACTCTCTGCGGTAGGGAATTCCACAGGTTAACAACTCTGAGTGAAGAAGTTTCCCCTCATCATAGTCCTAAATGGCTTACCTCTTATCCTTAGACTATGTCCCCTGGTTCTGGGCTTCCCCAACATCGGGAACATTCTTCCTGCATCTAACCTGTCCAGTCCCGTCAGAATTTAATAAGTTTCTATGAGATCCCCTGTCATCCTTCGAAACTCCAGTGAATACAGGCCCAGTCGATCCAGTCTCTCCTCATATGTCAGTCCTGCCATCCCTGGAATCAATCTGTTGAATCTTCGCTGCACTCCCTCAATAGCAAGAACGTCCTTCCTCAGATTAGGAGACCAAAACTGAACACAAATGTCCACCAGTGATAACACCAAACAAATCTCTCAGCACACAAGTGCGAGCAATGTTCATAAATTAACTGGAACTGTGTTTGCGAGCAGAAATGTACAGGGCAGAACCCACAAGTCTGCAACTGCCAGCAGGCCTCAGGTGATCCAGATGACCCCAACAAAGGATGAATGCAAGGCAATTCACACCTTGTTGGCATTGTGGAGGCTTCCATTCAGCCTATTCATGCTGCTTCAAAGGGTATGTTTGCAAGAGCTGTGGAACAATGGGGCACCTCCAACAAGCTTGCAAACGAGCTGCAAGCTCTGCAAAACCTGCTAACCACCATGTGGCAGAGGAAGATCGGTCCATGGTGGATCAAAGCAATTTCGAGCCTCAGAGAGAGGAGGCAGATGCTGAACTACATGGGGTGCACACATTTTCGACAAAATGTCTACCTATAATGCTAAAAATAAAATTGAATGGCTTACCCGTAGCCATGGAACTGGATACTGGCGCTAGCCAATCCATCATGAGTAAAAAGATGTTTGAGAGACTGTGGTTCAACAAGGCATTCAGACCAGCCCTGAGCCCCATCCACAGGAAACTGAGAATGTATACCAAAGAGCTTATCACTGTCCTGGGCAGCGCCATGGTCAAGGTCACCTACGAGGGCACGGTGCACGAACTGCCATTCTGGATTGTCCCGGGTGATGGCCCTACGCTGCTTGGAAGGAGCTGGCTGGGCAAAATCCGCTGGAACTGGGATGACATCTGAGCACGATCACATGTCGATGAGGCCTCATGTACCCAGGTTCTTAACAAATTTCCTTCCCTTTTTGAACCAGTCATTGGAAACTTTTCCGGGGCGAAGGTGCGGATCCACTTGGTTCTAGAGGCATGACCCATTCACCACAAGGCCGTACCTCACATGATGAGGGAGAGAGTGGAAATCGAGCTGGACAGACTGCAACGCGAGAGCATGATCTCCCCAGTGGAATTCAGCGAGTGGGCCAGCCCGATTGTTCCAGTACTCAAAAGTGATGGCACGGTCAGGATTTGCGGCGATTATAAAGTAACTATTAATTGTTTCTCGCTACAGGACCAATACCCGCTACGTAAGGCAGACGAGGCAAGACGTTCACCAAACTAGACCTGACTTCGGCCTACATGACGCAGGAGCTGGAGGAGTCTTCGAAGGGCCTCACCTGCATCAACATGCACAAGAGATTGTTCATCTACAACAGATGCCCGTTTGGAATTCGGTCGGCTGCAGCGATCTTCCAGAGAAACGTGGAGAGCCTACTCAAGTCGGTACCACACACGGTGGTCTTTCAGAACGACATATTGGTCACGGGTCGGGACACCGTCGAGCACCTACAAAACCTGGAGGAGGCCAACCAGCAACTGGGTCGCGTAGAGCTGCGGCTGAAGAGGTCGAAATGCGTCTTCATGGCAACAGAAGTGGAGTTTTTGGGGAGAAAGATCGCGGCCGACGGCATTCGGCCCACAGATGCCAAGACAGAGGCTATCAGTAACACACCCAGGCCACAGAACGTCACGGAGCTGTGGTCGTTCCTGGGACTCAACTATTTTGGTAACTTCCTACCGGGGTTAAGCACCCTTTTAGAGCCCCTACATGTGTTATTGCGCAAAGGTGAGAACTGGGTATGGGGAAAAAAAAACAAGTAATTGCTTTTGAGAAAGCCAGAAACATTTTATGCTCCAACAAGCTGCTTGTATTGTATAACCCGTGTAAAAGACTTGTGCTTGCATTTGGCGCGTCGTCGTACGGAGTCGCGTGTGTATTACAACAAGCTGATGTTGCGGGGAAGTTGCAACCTGTCGCCTATGCTTCCAGGAGCTTGTCTAGCGCCGAGAGGATGATTGAGAAAGAGGCATTAGCGTGTGTGCTCGGGGTAAAGAAAATGCATCAGTCCCTGTTTGGCCTCAAATTTGAGCTGGAAACCAATCACAAGCCCCTCACATCCCTGTTCGCTGAAAACAAGGGGATAAATACTAATGCCTCAGCCCGCATACAAAGGTGGGCACTCATGCTATCAGCGTATAACTATACAATCCGCCACAGGCCAGGCACCGAGAACTGTGCGGATGCTCTCAGTCGGCTACCATTGCCCACCATGGGGGTGGAAATGGCGCAGCCCGCAGTCTTGTTGATGGTTATGGAAGCGTTTGAAAATGATAAATCACCTGTCATGGCCCTCCAGATTAGGACTTGGACCAGCCAAATCCTCTGCTGTACCTAGTACTGCATGGGAGCCGGGCCAGCATCCCCGTTGAAATGCAAGAGCCAATCAAGCCGTTCCAGCGGCGAAAGAACGAGTTGTCCATTCAGGCAGACTGCCTGTTGTGGGGTAACCGCGTAGTGCAACCAAAAAAGGGCAGGGAGACGTTCATCTCGGATCTCCACAGCACACACCCGGGTATAGTAATAATGAAAGTGATAGTAGAGCCCACGTGTGGTGGCCTGGTATCGACTCTGACTTAGAGTCCTGTGTACGGCAATGCAGCGTATGTGCTCAGTTGAGCAAAGCGCCCAGAGAGGCACCACTAAGTTTGTGGTCCTGGCCCTCCAGACCATGGTCGAGGATCCATGTCGACTATGCGGGCCCGTTACTCGGTAAAATGTTCCTGGTGGTGGTGGATGCTTTTTCAAAATGGATTGAATGTGAAATAATGTCGGGAAGCACCACCACTGCCACCATTGAAAGCCTGAGGGCCATGTTTGCCACCCACGGCCTGCCTGACATACCGGTCAGTGACAACGGGTCATGTTTCACCAGTGCCGAATTTAAAGAATTCATGACCCGCAATGGAATCAAACATGTCACCTCGGCCCTGTTTAAACCAGCCTCCAATGGGCAGGCAGAACGGGCAGTACAAACCATCAAACAGAGCCTTAAACGAGTAACAGAAGGCTCACTCCAAATCCGCCTGTCCCGAGTACTGCTCAGCTACCGCACGAGACCCCACTCGCTCACAGGGGTCCGCCGGCTGAGCAACTCATGAAAAGGACACTTAAAACCAGACTCTCGTTGGTTCACCCCAACCTGCATGATCAGGTAGAGAGCAGGCGGCAGCAACAAAATGTAAACGATCATCGCGCCACTGTGTCACGGGAAATTGATCTGAATGACCCTGTGTATATGCTAAACTATGGACATGGTCACAAGTGGATCGCGGGCACGGTGATAGCCATAGAAGGGAATAAGGTGTTTGTAGTCAAACTAGACAATGGACAAATTTGCAGAAAGCACCTGGACCAAATGAGGCTGAAGTTCACAGACACCACCTTTTTTGAGCCCACAACACACACCCAAAGAATCAACGACACCACGCCGGACCAGGAAATCGAACCCATCACGCCCAACAGCCCAGCAAGGCCAGGCTCACCTAGCAGCCCTGCAGGGCGAACAACACGCCAGCCCAGCGAGGGCACAGCCAACACACCAGAACAGACATTTGTACCGAGGCGGTCCACCAGGGAAAGAAAGGCTCCCGACCGCCTCACCTTGTAAATAGTTTTCACTTTGACTTTGTGCAGGAGTGATGTTGTGTATCTGTAAAGCATGCACTCCCATGTTCCGCCACCAGGGAGTGCATCCCCTGAAGTCCCAAGGGATCCCAGCATCCCTTGGGAGCACTGTATATAAGCCGGCCCCTCAGGCCTGTTCCTCATTCTGGAGTGTCTTATTAAAGACTGAGGTCACTGTTACTTTAACCTCCTTGTGTGCAGCCTCATCTGCCTTCGGAACACAATAATTACTTACACTAACTACTTGACCAAGGTTCTGCCACTTCTTTCTGCACTGGCCTCCAAATCTCGGGGTGGTCAGTAATCTTCTGCAAGTTGGTTCCAGCGTTTCTTCATTTCTTTGGGTGGAACTTTTATGTGACCTCTGCTGGTGTCCAGCTCCTGTCATTTGGCCTCAATCACAGTAACTTGTGCCTCCGCTTCATCCTGTAAGAAATTCTTGGTCCTTGTATTGCAACTCCGATTTTTCCAATGTTCTCACACAGCACTCAACGTTGTCACACACACAACTATCTCTTTAAAAATGACCAACTGCAGACCCTGTGCTGTATTGTGCATGTGCGCCCACAGGAATAACGTCAAAAACATCCTTTTTCTGCGCATGCGCAGAAGGTGCAGCATCATTATTTCAGCGCAGACAGCAGGCTCCACCCCCCGAGGCAACTGGACAGGCTGCGCGCGCGAATTTTGAAAAATACAGCGGGGAAACTTGGCACAAATATTTTTGGACTATTTCTGGCCCAGAAAAACGGGCAATACGTCAGAAAATGGCTTTGGGCAAAATTGAGCCCATTAATTAGTGCAAAATGAGTTTTTGTTAGCCAGAATGATTGTAACGCCTGGCATTTCAGAGGGCTTTCCTTTCGTTGCCTGCTTCTCGTGTCCTTCCCAGGCTTTCCTTCAGATGCCGCTGTAAAAACTGAAGAACAAAAACCATCAGGTCCCATTCTCGGGCAACAGCGTCGTCTCCAGGAGCTGGTGTGCGAGGGCGGTGCATCCAGGGAACTATCGTCTGAACGGCAGGGGGCTGAGCAATGAACTACAAAGCCCAGAGTGCAGCGTGAGCGTGAGCGCAGGCGCTGCAAGTCCCAGAGCGGGGCCCCTTCCCCGAGTGAGCTGTTTTACCAGCTGGATCATATGGTGCTGTACCAGTAATATTATTCAATGATTCGCCCTAGAGAAAACGAATGAGAGCTTGTTGCCGCTCTATGCCACACACTGGATTTTCAAGGATTTAATCACACACAAAAAAAACCTCCAGTTTTATTTTTTTTATAATTTGCGCTGCCACGTGTAGAAGAATTCTGTTTTAAACCTTTTGAGAGCTGATTGGCAGATGCAATTTGAAAAGGATGCATGAATATTGCGGAGTAGAAATCTTGGCACGGCTCGACAGAAATGAGCGTATCTGCCGCTAGGTAGGCCGGGTGTTACCATGTAAAAAGGCGTGGTGTGATGATGAAAATGAACTTGTCAGAATTTGTTACTGTGTAACACTGTTGCGGAGCGCCCTGTTATTGCTGGCTTATCCCGTAATAGCTCAGGGACTCGATTCACGCAGGTGACTAGAGGGTTCAGGTAAGGTTTTACTGTATTTGTTATGCTGCGTTATTATGAATTAGAATGATTACTGACGCTGTTTCCTGAGTAAGAAGCAACTACATTTGTTACCCACCGTGTTTTTAAACTATCAATAAACTTAAATATTCTAACAGCCTATCTGCTCACTGCAGGGAGAAAAATGTAAGATCAAAGAAGTGATCTTTGCGTGCACTGTCGCTGAATTAGAAACAGGACCATCAATAGATAAATAACTCCAGTGATATTTAAATAACTTTTAATGGACAAGGAGCGTAATGATATTCTAAAGCTTGTAGGTTTATAGTTTGTTAGAAATGTCCCGAACCCCAGGAAATGGGGACGGTAACTTGAAAACATAACATTTGACCATGATGTATAGCTATATAGCTATCATTAGCTTTTCATGAGATAAGATATACTTCGCATGTGTTGGGTGATACATAGGTGTATAAGAAAAAGTAATTGCCGTGTGTCGCCTGCACTTTTCTTGTTGCAAGTTTTCCAGCCGATAAACACTGGGCGGCTGGGTGATAATAGCTGGTGCTGAAGGAAACGCCATTCATATGGAGGCTGTAATGTCGTTTTGATATCTCTGGTCATTTATAACGCCAAACAGTATTTGAAATCTAATCCATTCTCAGTGGAACACTCGGCGGAACCTGCTCAGAATGCAGAAAAACAGGGAGACCGAATGCAAAGAGAATTCCTGCACCCGAGGGAGTGCTATATCCAGAAAGTGAAATCTCACATCGCCCGGGGGGTTGCCGACCAGATGTGCTAAGTAACTATTGATATTGGTTTAGTTTGCCGTTTGATGTGTTCAGACGGTGTGATTCCCAACATACAATAAAGTTAAGTAGCAATCTGTTATTCGCGCCATTAGTATGATGACAAACAGGCGATGTGGGATTGAAACAAGGTAATCCACTGTGAAATATTGAACCCGCTGGCCTGTACTTATAAATTCAATGTATATTCCAGGATCCAATTCTGGTTCATAATAAAAATACATTTAGCATAGGCAGTCTTGTTGTGACACCTCGTTAAATAGACAAAAATGTGCATTTCGTGGCAATACCATTTGCCTTCTGGCATTCATTAACGTTATATTGGCTTCCCTTAATAATAAAAATAATACCAGCTTGCTTCACGTCTTTGTTTTGCTTCGTTTGTTAACATAAGTTCGGGCGAAAGATCGAAACGCTGCTGCTTGGCTGTTGCACAGAAAGGAATCCCTTTGCTGGCGGGACCCAGGACAGTCCCAGGTATAAAACGCCGGCGTCCTCCCTCAGCATGCGCTAGATGGCAATTGCAGTGAGTGACACCTTCAGCCCTTGATTGAACGCATTCCTTTGATTTGTTTGAACGTTGTTCCATGCATGAATAAAAAGGATAATGTGTCTTCAGGTGCTTTTAAAAGGTTATTTGTTCATCACAATTTTAGATTGCTTTTAAACCAAACTTTTCTTCAGTTTAATACAACCATGTAACATAGTACCGATTCATAACAACACTGAACGATGGTTCATATCAACCGCGCTTGCCATTTCATGAAATAATCAGTAGACCTGGTGCGGTGCGGTCAGAACCTGGATCAAATCTGTGACGGCAGCCCTTCAGATTTCAGCACCGTGTCTGACTCTTTCCACACCGAATCTTTGAGGAGCACAGGAACTAAGGGTTGCCTTTAGGAGTCGCACGTTCGAATGCGGGCAGTGGCTTTCTAAGCGAGGCTTCCTAAGCGAGGCTTCCCTGGCTTACAGTGAGAACATTGCTTGTGTCAACCACAGATCCAGAGGATTCCCAATGAATTCTTTCGGCAGCTGGCCCGAGACTGCCAGTGATCCCAAGGAGTCTGTGCTACTCTATATTTCCTCTGTTTAGTTGGTAACAACATTTGACACCATGGTGTAAATGCTCAGGATTTCAAACTTTACTTCCTTTAAGCAGCGCACGGAAGCCCCCCACCCCAAACCAAGGACAGAGGGACTGATTGGAAAGCAACTAAGCGGATTGGAAAGCAGCTAATGCAACGCCTGTGTTTAAAAAGGGGGGCAGACAAAAGGCAGGTAACTATAGGCCGGTTAGTTTAACATCTGTAGTGGGGAAAATGCTTGAAGCTATCATTAAGGAAGAAATAGCGGGACATCTAGATAGGAATAGTGCAATCAAGCAGACGCAACATGGATTCATGAAGGGGAAATCACTGGAATTAACTAATTTACTGGAATTCTTTGAGGATATAACGAGCATGGTGGATAGAGGTGTACCGATGGATGTGATGTATTTAGATTTCCAAAAGGCATTCGATAAGGTGCCATACAAAATATTACTGCAGAAGATAAAGATAGAGGAAATGTATTAGCATGGATAGAGAATTGGCTAGCTAACAGAAAGCAGAGAGTCGAGATAAATGGGTCCTTTTCAGGTTACAAATCGGTGGTTAGTGGTGTGCAACAGGGATCGGTGCTGGGACCACAACTGTTTACAATATATATAGATGACCTGGAAGAGGGGACAGAGTGTAGTGCAACAAAATTTGCAGATGACACAAAGATTAGTGGGAAAGCGGGTTGTGTAGAGGACACGGAGAGGTTGCAAAGAGATTTGGATAGGTTAAGCGAATGGGCGAAGGTTTGGCAGATGGAATACAATGTAGGAAAATGTGAGGTCATCCACCTTGGAAAAAAAAACAGTCAAAGGGAATATTATTTGAATGGGGAGAAATTACAACATGCTGCGGTGCAAAGGGACCTGGGGGTCCTTGTGCATGAATCCCAAAAAGTTAGTTTGCTGGTGCAGCAGGTAATCAGTAAGGCGAATGGAATGTTGGCCTTCATTGCGAGAGGGATGGAGTACAAAAGCAGGGAGGTCCTGCTGCAACTTTATAGGGTATTGGTGTGGCCGCACCTGGAGTACTGCGTGCAGTTTTGGTCACCTTTCTTAAGGAAGGATATACTAGCTTTGGAGGGGGTACAGAGACGATTCACTAGGCTGATTCCGGAGATGAAGGGGTTACCTTATAATGATAGATTGAGTAGACTGGGTCTTTACTCGTTGGAGTTCAGAAGGATGAGGGGTGATCTTATAGAAACATTTAAAATAATGAAAGGGATAGACAAGATAGAGGCAGAGAGGTTGTTTCCACTGGTCGGAGAGACTAAAACTAGGGGGCACAGCCTCAAAATACAGGGGAGCCAATTTAAAACCGAGTTGAGAAGGAATTTCTTCTCCCAGGGGTTGAGAATCTGTGGAATTCTCTGCCCAAGGAAGCAGTTGAGGCTAGCTCATTGAATGTATTCAAATCACAGATAGATAGATTTTTAACCAATAAGGGAATTAAGGGTTACGGGGGGTGGGCGGGTAAGTGGAGCTGAGTCCACGGCCAGATCAGCCATGATCTTGTTGAATGACGGAGCAGGCTCGAGGGGCTAGATGGCCTACTCCTGTTCCTAATTCTTATGTTCTTATGTATACCTGCATGTAATTGTAGTGTAAAATACTTTCCTCTCAATAATTCACGCGGGGAACTTTGTGAGTTAGCGTGGGGAAGGGAATTAACTGTTCAAGTGAGGGGCCAACGGGTATCTTCTGGGGAGTACAACATTATAGAAAAACATCTCCATGTTCTCCAGTAAGAATGTGAGAAAGTCTGCTGGACTATTGTTAATTTTAACAGTCTTAGCACGTAGTAAAGAAAGAACTGGCATTTATATAGTGCCTTTCGCAGCCTCAGGTCATCCCAAATCACTCCAGGACCAATAAATGGCCTTTGAAGTGTGGCCACTGTGAGGTAGGCAAACATAGCAGTTAATTTGCACACAACAAAGTACAGGAATACGATGACTCGGCAATTTGTTTTTGGTTGGGAGATGAATTGACCAAGGCCTCAGGAAAGCTCCACTGCTCTTTTTCAAATAGTGGTATGGGATCTTTTTCTGCACGTTTAACATCTCATCCAAAAGGCAGCACCTCCAACAATGCAACAGTTTCAGTGCGGAACTGAAATGCTACATTACACACTTAGCTCCTGGAGTGAGATTGTATCTCTAAAAGCAAGATGTGCATTCAATTGGAAAACAAAACTTGCAGCTGTTTTTGGAACTTTCTGTGATAGATGTCTCCCGCAAGGACTTCCGGGTTCAGAGATGCAGCGATGGAGGTCCTGGTGATGGCTCGAAGACAATTCCCTTTCCCCATAAAAGGTGGAAATGTGGCTGGGCCAATGCTGCGGCAAGCTTGGGAGGGGGTGGCTGAGAAACTTTATCCCCAGAACACAGGAGCAATTCAGTTACCTTAGCCAGACAACAAAGGTGAGAATGATGTCCTGCTGTCTCTTTTCCTCAGGCTGAGACTGTACCACAACACTTCCTTCCCCAGCATGCCAAACACGTCCCTCCCTAGCTCCTCGTGATTCTGCTCCAATCACAAGGGGAACCTGCACCCATTCTCCTCATTCTCCTCACAAGCTGCTGCTGCACACACCGTTCTGCTTTTACCTGGTAACAGCTGGAAAGCATTTCACTTTTCTGCTAACTACCTTCACGGTTCACATTGGAGTTACTTTCTTGCACATTATCACCTACCATCTTGCTCACAACTTGCTGCTTCTCTCTTGCGGCATGCACACGATACGAAGCTGCCTCATACCTCCGCACAACCCTTTACATGAAGCACACACTAATTCACACCGACGCTTCCTGGAGAACAAGCTGGTTCATAACGCAAGAGAGAGGACCAGAACTGGGGGAGGGCCAACCTTCACAAAGCCCTCACTAATTTGGAAGAGGATGCCATGGAGATAATTGGGTCAGGCAGCAGGAGAAGCATCAAGGATGGCGAGAATGGAGGCCAGGAGGACAGCAGGGTGTCTGCCTATGTTCATATCTTTTCTCTTTCCTCAAGCAATCACACATACAGACAGCGTGCCAACTTGGTGCTGCACTGTGCTGCCATTCATTTGCTACTGTGTGACCTTCCCATTACTTTCTCACCCTTGTCCTGCTCCCCTTGTTTCAGATCCATCCAATGACTTTGGTCCTGTTGTACAAGAGATGGAGGGGAACCACCGTTACGAAGATGCACCATCACTCGTTCCATCCTTCCTAAGCACTGACACAGAAATTAGCATCCCACGTGGGGTGGGGAGTGAGTTCAAGAAGTCTGCACAGGGTCAATCACTTAGCACTGGTGAGCAGGAGCTGGCAACTGTGGAAAGAACAGACCAGAAAATGGCTGGCCTGGCGGAAAAGGACAGAGATGCAGACTAATTGACCCGCCAGTAAAAGAAAGATGTTCCATGTGCACCAGCAATTGCTTGAGGTATTGGAGTGTCTGTCTAAGAGCTGCTGTATTATGTCAGATAGCATGGATAAGTCTGCTTCCAGATTGTGTGGCGTTCTGGTGCAAGGGTCAACACTGCAATCTTTCATGGAGTATATGGTCACCTCTATGGATGCTGCAGCTGGGCCCTCTACCCAGGAGCCTGTAGCTTCAGCCCGAGCATCTTTGATTGAAGCTCAAACTGGTGTGATTGAGTCTCTGGGCTCCATCAACTCCTTTGCTTTTGAAAAGCTATGACAACGCATTGATAGGCGCTTCAGTCACGTCATAGATCTCCTACAATCTGCTCTCCCACAGATCAATGGCATAGACATGGTAGTGGTGCAGTACATTTGCTCTCTTCAACCAAGGTACACCATGGTTCCAGCAAGCAAGCTGGGCCAGGCTGCCCTGGCAACAAGTGAGATGCTGCAGTCTGCAGCCGGGTCCACTGAGGCTCATGGGTATGGGTATCTCAGAAGATCTCATCTGAGCACCAGCAGCTTGCCACTGGTCATGTTTAAGCCACTGGATGAGCACCTCATAGTAGTAGCAGATCAAGAGAGAAGTGGCATAAAGAAGGCACTATGGGCTTCACCTGGCTGCTTATTATTTATTTTGCCATTTGTTAACTTGATTAAACTATAAAACACTTTAATTTGATTTTGTTGTCTGCAGAGTGTAGTAGTTGTGGACACCCCATCCACCACCTTAAGCATTCAATCCCTCCACCACCGGTGCACCGTGGCTGCAGTGTGTACCATCTACAAGATGCACTGCAGAAACTCACCCAGGCTTCTTCGACAGAACCTCCCAAACCCACGATTTCTACCACCTAGAAGGACAAGGGCAGCAGCCGCATGTGAATACCACCACTTCCACGTTTCCCCTCCAAGTCTCACACCATCCTAACTTGGAAATATTTTGCTGTTCCTTCATAATTGCTGGGACAAAATCCTGGAACTCCCTCCCCAACAGCACTGGGAGTACCTTCACCACATGGACTGGAGCGGTTGAAGAAGGCGGCTCACCACCACCTTCTCAAGGGCAATTAGTGATGGGCAATAAATGCTGGCATTGCCAGCGACGCTACATCCTCGGAACGAATAAAAAAAACATGGCAAAGTCAAGTGGGATGTATATGAATGATGGTCAGCGACATGGAAGTTCTTTATTGGAGGATACGGCTGCCTGGCAGCAGTCCTCCTCCTTCCTGGACTCCTTAAAAAGCCATGTGATATTTCTTGAAGCTTCTGCTGCTCTGGTTTTCCTCTTTCTGAAGTCAGTAAGGAATGGTCATTATCGCTCGCATTTTCCAGCAGCACAAGCAGCAATCTGTGCAAAGAGAATGGTGAAATGGGAAAAGATGCAACAAAAATAGGCACAATTTAAACCAGAAAATGCTTCCTTCAACTGTCCAGATAACATAAGAATTAGGAACAGGAGTAGGCCATCTAGCCCCTCGAGCCTGCTCTGCCATTCAACAAGATCATGGCTGATCTGGCCGTGGACTCAGTTCCACTCACCCACCCGCTCCCCAGAACCCTTAATTCCCTTATTAGATAAAAATCTATCTATCTGTGACTTGAATACATTCAATGAGCTAGCCTCAACTGCTTCCTTGGGCAGAGAATTCCACAGATTCACAACCCTCTGGGAGAAGAAATTCCTTCTCAACTCGGTTTTAAATTGGCTCCCCCGTATTTTGAGGCTGTGCCCCCTAGTTCTAGTCTCCCCGACCAGTGGAAACAACCTCTCTGCCTCTATCTTGTCTATCCCTTTCATTATTTTAAATGTTTCTATAAGATCACCCCTCATCCTTCTGAACTCCAATGAGTAAAGACCCAGTCTACTCAATCTATCATCATAAGGTAACCCCCTCATCTCCGCAATCAACCTAGTAAATCGTCTCTGTACCCCCTCCAAAGCCAGTATATCCTTCCTTAAGTAAGGCGACCAAAACTGCACGCAGTACTCCAGGTGCGGCATCACCAATACCCTGTACAGTTGCAGAAGGACCTCCCTGCTTTTGTACTCCATCCCTCTCGCAATGAAGGTCAACATTCCATTCGCCTTCCTGATTACCTGCTGCACCTGCAAAATAACCTTTTTGGGGATTCATGCACAAGGAAGTGCCGTGCAACAAATTTTTAAGCCGGTTCACGGACTCCCAGGCCGCCTGAAATTTCTGCGGTCTGGAGGAGTCCGTGTTCCATGTTTTTACTGAGTGCACGAGGTTGCAGCCCCTGTTTCATTATCTAAAGGGGCTGCTCCTGAAATTCTGGCTGCACTTCAGTCCCACTCTCCTGATCTTTGGGCACCCTTTGCGGAGGGGAGTGGGTAGGTCCGAGGGCCTCCTCGTAGGACTGCTCCTGGGCACGGCCAAGGGTGCCATCAGCCGGTCCAGGCAGCGGGCGGTTGAGGGGGTCATTCAACCTGACTGCCTGCCTCTCTTCCGCTCTTACATCCGGTCCAGGGTGTCCTTGGAGATGGAGCACGCGGTGTCCACCGGTACACTCGCGGCCTTCCGCGAGAGGTGGGCACCGGAGGGACTGGAGTGCATCATCACGCCCGGCAACCAAATTTTAATTTGATTTTACGTTTTAAAGTTTAATTTGTTTTAATTGCCGGTGCTTTTAGTGTCCCCCTCCCCTTTTATAGGGGGCACTGGAAAAAATGTGATTTTAGCGCCCAAAAAAAAACCAAAAAAAAAGAAAAACACAAAAAAAAAACCACAAAAAAGAAAAAAAGGGCCTTGTAAATGTCTGCTGTGTCATCCAGGGCGGGTGGCACGGTTTAATGTTTTATGTTTTACAGGTAGACTCTAAAAGAGTTTCATGCACAAGGACCCTCTGCACCGCAGCATGTTGTAATTTCTCCCCATTCAAATAGTATTCCCTTTTTTTGTTTTTTTTCCCAAGGTGGATGACCTCACACTTTCCGACATTGTATTCCATCTGCCAAACCTTAGCCCATTCGCTTAACCTATCTAAATCTCTTTGCAGCCTCTCTGTGTCCTCTACACAACCCGCTTTCCCACTAATCTTTGTGTCATCTGCAAATTTTGTTACACTACACTCTGTCCCCTCTTCCAGGTCATCTATGTATATTGTAAACAGTTGTGGTCCCAGCACCGATCCCTGTGGCACACCACTAACCACCGATTTCCAACACGAAAAGGACCCATTTATCCCGACTCTCTGCTTTCTGTTAGCCAGCCAATTCTCTATCCATGCTAATACATTTCCACTGACCCCGCGTACCTTTATCTTCTGCAGTAACCTTTTGTGTGGCACCTTATCGAATACCTTTTGAAAATCTAAATACACCACATCCATCGGTACACCTCTATCCACCATGCTCGTTATATCCTCAAAGAATTCCAGTAAATTAGTTAAACATGATTTCCCCTTCATGAATCCATGCTGCGTCTGCTTGATTGCACTATTCCTATCTAGATGTCCCGCTATTTCTTCCTTAATGATAGTTTCAATCATTTTCCCCACTACAGATGTTAAACTAACCGGCCTATAGTTACCTGCCTTTTGTCTGCAATTAGTTTGACTATTTGCAGGTGAGTGCCCCATTAAAACCATTGGAAATGTCAGTTTCCAGTCGGAAATCCCAGAAGTGTTGGGGAAGTGCACCACTGAGCATTCAGCACACTAAAGTGAATGAAAGTGGCATTCGGGTCACAGTACCCTGACTTGCATATCTTAAAGAGGCTCTTGCTCATTTCAGAGCCTATGTCTAGACTCTGATGGAAATGGGAAATGGTGTCAGGCAGTGGGAATGGGATGGTAAGTACTGCGCTCCAATTTTCATAGTACTACCGCCTGTTTCTGAGAGAAAAAAAAGCCTTGCATTTATATAGCACCTTTCATGACCACCGGACATCTCAAAGCACTTTACAGCCAATGAAGTACTTTTGAAGTGTAGTCACTATTTTGTACTGTAGGAAATGTGGCAGTCAATTTGCACACAGCAAGCTCCCACAAACAGCAATGTGATAATGACCAGATAATCTGAGTTTGTTATGTTGATTGAGGGATAAATATTGGCAAGGACATTGGGAATAACTCCTCTGCTCTTTTTCAAATCGTGCCATGGGATCTTTTACGTCCACCTGACAGAGAGCAGACAGGGCCTCGGTCTCATCCAAAAGACGGCACCTCCGACAGTGCAGCACTCCTTCAGTACTGCGCTGGAGTGCCAGCCTAGATTTATGTGCCCAAGTCCCTGGAGTGGCACTTGAACCCATAACCTTCTGACTCAGAGGTGAGGGTGCTATCCACTGAGCCACAGCTGACACAACTGCCCAAAAATGGGAATGGAAATCAGTCACTATATTGTAACCACGTCAGTTTGGATCAGGGGGAGGGAAATGGAATTAAAGTAGCTCCCTTGGAAGAGCCAGCACATGTGTGGTGTGTAAAATGGCTTCCTTCTGTGCTGAAATGTATGTGATTCTGTTGTTCCAAATTTGACTGGTGGCTTTGTCAAACTCCGATTGGTAACCTGATGAGTTGTTTTGTGGCATAGTTGATAATGCTCTGCAACACTCCCCCCCCCCCCACCCCCTCTAAAGAGAGACTTACCAATACATTGTACAAGTCAAAATGGAAATAGTTTTCATATATTGGCGACAGTTTTTATCCCGATGCCAGTGCCAGTAGAACTTCAGCAGATTGGGGCTTCTGCCAGCTCCATGCCTGGATCGCTAACCCTAGCCAATTATTGAGGGGGGCAGGTTCATTTTAATAATTTCTGCACTACAGACCTAGGGATCCTGGAACATGGAAGCCAAAAATATCTAGATTAAAAATAGTTTAAAAAATAGTATCAGGATGTTCTTGGTTTGAAATCTAATCCAGACTGAGGATTAGGCAACAAACACTTCCTGCTGTTAAGTAGCTCACATAAAAATAGATTGTAAATTTCAAACTAGTTCCCAGTTGACCTACAGCACAAAATAGTTTCAAACTTCACACTAATTGATACTGATTCAGCAGTCTTCTTGGAAGAAGCCAAAAGGATAGATAGTGGCAAATGGAAATTTCACATTGGAAAAGTGGAGAATAGACTTTTGAGATTAGAGTTAAGGCATCTTATAAGGATGTGAAAAAGGAGATGTGCATTTCCTCTGACCTGTGTCATGCTTAGCTTGAGAGTTACTGCTGTGTCATTGGGTTTAAAGTGATAAAATGTTCAATTGCCCAGTGCATTTCCCTCGATAAATTTATGAATGAAGAGGAAAGGCACTTTACAATGTGAACATTCTTTCCCTTTCAAAGTAGTGTTATGGCATTTGAATCATCAAGAAAGCATCCTTTAAGGTATTTAGAGGTAGAAATTGGCTTCATACCAATGCAAAGTAGACAAATTAGGTTAACCATACAATTTTAAAATCTTGCTCAACATTCTTTCCAATACTTTTGAATAATTCAGGTTCAAAAAAAGAGACAATAGTGTATTCTCATTGAACGTTTCAGAAATATTAGGATGCCTGTCAAACTTTGTTTAAAAATTCAGTATTACTGCTATTAATACTTTAAAGATTTTCACTTTTGTTATTTGACTACATGTATTGAAAATTAATTCTATTTCTCTGGACCATAAAATGAAAGTATTGGGCCAGAATGTGTTGTCGCTTGCTGTTATTTATAGGTAAATGGTACAGCAACTTCAGGCGAGGAACAGATATGCGGTTAAATGTGAATATCCAAAAGTTGATGTCCGAGTTATGCCGCTCTGCCCTAGCTTCGCAAAACGGTATCTCACTCTTAGCCTCACAATTTTTTTTAGGAACTTGCTGTATTTGCCCATTAAATATTCATCAGCCTGTAAATGGAAGTCAGAGGTTTGCCACCCACGAACACCTCCAAACCGAAAGCAAACTCCTTACTTGCCTTATGTCTCCGGAGCTTTGGACACTTGCGCTCCTAGGTCTAGGCGTACACCTGCGTAAAGGCCCATGGATCCTGGGGCGCAGGCGGTTTGCAAGCATATCACATGGGCCAGGCCAACAAATGACAAAGAGGGATTCCTATTATGCTTATGGGGACTCCATTTATATATGGAAATCCCGTAAGCATAATAGGAATCACCTAAAAAATACATTTTCATAACACTGAAATAAAAATAAAAGAGCACCGTTTCAAAATTAATTAAAATGTCCTTTAATTAAACATTTAAAATAAAAAACTTAAGTTTTTGAAAAATAAATTTAAACAATTTTAAACAGGACAAAATTGACCTAAACTAATTATAAATGTAAGTGAATGTTTAAATCATTAAAAACCATATTTTAACATTTATTTTAACCCTTACGCTGGTAAAAGAAGACCTTATGCTTGCTTTTACCAGGCATAAAGATTTTGTGGGTATTCACTGGGCAGTAGCCCAACTCTACGCCAGCAAAAATGAATTTACAACAGATATGGCGGATCTGTCAAGGAGAAACTTGACAGATCACAAGTTCCGGGTTTTCGCGCATGTGGATCGCATGTGGTCGGAAGCTCATTTCAGTGTCAAATATGACATCAAGGTTGCAAAGGTCTGGTCAACCTCTCTAGCATCTAAAATTAACTATTACAGTGTGGAGTCTCATTCCTTCAGATTTTGAATTTTTCTTGCTTTTCCTTTCTGTCTCTTTTTTTCTATCTCTTAATCCAATCTAACTTTCCCTTAATTTCTCTTTCTGTACCTGATTTGACGCTGACTTCACCCCCTTTAATTCACCTTCCTTCTCAATCCTTCCTATGTTTATTCCCCAATCTTTAAATCTCATTGGTTAAGGAGATATCCTGTTGGTTGCCCTGTTCACTCAAGTCCCAGATGCCTGTTTCTCTCACTGTGCCGTTACCAGCTCGCACTTTCAGCAACTTTGTGAGTAAAACATTATTGAGCTAAAGGGTGCAGGAACAAATCTAACTAAAGGCAGATGCCCGGCTACAGCAAATTCTGGCCTAATATTTTGCTGGGTAATATCATTTTGTTTTTAGTTTTTACAAAATATATATTTAAAAAGTGTATTTAGACCAGTGAAAAAGATTTTATACACGAGAGATCCAATGTGCTAAGTTACAACATGGTGAACTTAGCTTGGCACCTGTAGTTCTCACTTAGTGAATTTCTAACTTAATGCATGGCATCAGGTGAATGCCAAGTAGCCTGTACAGGGAGAGACAAAAAATCTGAGGAAGAATCATGTTGGGCTGCTCTTGTGCACCTCCTAGTGGCTGGAGAGTTTAGGATCAACCAGGAGCTGGGAGCTACCTTATGGGCCTCTTGACATGAGATGATGTATGTCAGAGAGATGAAGAAGCAGGTAGGGAGAAATAATTAACTTCTATGCCAAGAAAATAACACTTTCCTTAATTACTAGTTCTCTGTGTAACTGAGTGAATTTAGTAATTTGATGTGAACCTGAGTTAGATATATACCCAGTACACTGTTAAGTAACTGCTTTCCATTGATTTGGAGGGGGTGGGGGAGTCAGTGTCTCAAAAAGTAATGCTTTGAATAAATTACCAACATATATTTACCTCTATGTATATGTCACAAATATAGACACGATATAGTGATACATGTTGAATATAATAATTATCAGTATGAAAGCTCAATAATTCAGGTTTACTGTTAATTAAGTTGGATTACTGTTGGATTATGTTAACGGTACTGAGCTAGTAACCCAGAAGTTGTAAATTCAAATCCCACCATGGCAAGTTGTGAAACTGAATTAAATAAATCTGACAATTTGTAGGTTAGCACCAGAAAAATGACCACAAAAGCTGCTGGATTATTATAACAACTCCACGTATTCACTAATGCCCTTCAGAGAAGGCAATCTAGTACCCTTACCTCACCTGGCCTACATATACACAAGTTCAAATCTCCCGGGCCTTATACCACCTAGGTCATGGGGATGTGGCATTCACCTCAGACTCGATCACCCAGTTCCCACCCCGAGTTAAAATTGGGCGTTATGTGTTTGTCTCTGAATATCCTCAGGGCAACGAGGGATAGTTAATAAATATTGCTTTGTCAGTGTTGCTCACATCCAAAGAGCAAATTAAAAATAATAAATTGGAATATACTCCAGTTATTTTACAGGGAGAGATGACTACAGTGCTGCTTATTGCATACACATTGTTGAAGTGGGTCAGTAAGAAGCATTTAGCTCACTTTCATTGTAGTATGAAATCCAGGGTCTAGGAGACTTATTTTTGGCCTGTTACATGCTTGTTAACTGATGTAATCTTAACATTCCTTCACATCTCTTTGTTTCGTCAATGTGAAAGATTATTAGGGACCATGACAAACAGCTTCAGGGCCTGTCTGCGCAAGTCACTGTTGTATAGATAACGATGGTGTAAAGTTGTCATTTCTCTAATTTTCCTTCTAGCTTCTGTGGCCAAGAAAGTTTTTGACACAAGATTGCTTTCTGCAGCGTAGCTTCTTTCATACAAGCTGTCAACCAAGATATTTAAATGAGATTGTACTGTCTTATGCAGGACTGAAGAAGAAAAACTGTAATAGAGTTCTTCCTGGACACAAATATATGACTTTCAACTGCTAAAATAAGGAAATCTAGTGGCTAAGAGCTTCTGATACAGTCACTATACCTGACGAGAATGCTAGCGATAAGCCCAGAAAGGCTTAAATAAACATACTGCTAAACCGGCACAAATTTGCAAAGGCTTATTTTTTTAAGTTACATCTGTCAAAATCAGCCAGAAGGTGCAAAGACTGAACCGATGAAAAATATTTAGATTGTATTATGGAGTCGGCATAGTATATGAGTTTTCTATAAATATCTGTGACAAAGAAAAATATACAACGTTTATTATTAATAAAACCAGTGTTTAAAAATGCATAACATACAGAATCCTGTTAATCATGAATGCCTGCCCAATCTTAAAGATTATTGTGATATATTCACAGAGCACAGCACACACAGCTTCCTAACATGGCAGGCAGCTCTCTCAGAAGCCTCTGGAAATCTGCCTGGTTCTGTTTAATGATTAACTCTGAAATTGCAGTACACAATATGTCCACATCCACAGTGTGGAGCAACAAACATTACAAGCTTACAGACATTACACTTCTCCCTTCTTAATGAAGAAGTTATTATAATAAACATCATTCATAACTTTCATGTTTATACATAACACAGGATATAAACTTGTTTTTTTCCATATTTACAAATTTAGCTTTACCACTTGTTTTCTGTTTCAAAGAGGATACCTTCGCTCTCGAACAGAACCTTCCAAACATGGTGTCGAATCTAAACTCATTCAAGGCTCATCCTGAGGAACGTTTTCCTCCACGGAATTTCCTTGATTTCATTTGAGCTCACTCTAACTTCAGGCTCTTTGTTTTCCTGACTCGGACTCCGACTTTCATTCTGATTCTCTCCTGGATTTGTTTCCAGTACATTGGATTTGGGATTTTCTACTGGTGTATAAAAACTATCTGATGAGTCAGAAATAATTGAATCATTCCCACCTTCAACTCCTTCCATGTCTGTATGTAAAATATGATCAATATGAACAAACCTAACCTGTCCATTATCAAACATCTTTACCAAATATGTGCAAAGACCACATATCTTCACCACTCTTCCTAGTAACCACTTTAACCATTTATGGTGATGGTTCTTCACTCTCACCTTCTGGTTTAATTTCACACTTCTCTCTTTTACTCTATCTCTATCATGATTCTCGTTCGGTCTTAATTGTGTCTCTTCTACGGACTGTGCCAAATTTGGCTTTAACAACGAGAATCTGGTTCGTGGCTGTCATTTGAGAAACAACTCTGCTGGTGTTCTACCAGCAGTTGTATGAGGAGTATATCGATATGTAATCAAAAAATTAGCCAATTTGTGATCCAATGACAACTGTCATTTCCTTAGATTTGGATCTAACATTTGTTTTATGAGGGCACGTTGTACAATTTGTAGAGTGCGCTCTGCTGCGCCATTCAAAGCAGGATGGTATGGTGGAACCTTGGTATGTTTCACACCACTTTTGCTCGTGAATTGTGCAAAATCTTCTGAACTAAATTGTGATCCATTATCTGAAACAATCTCTTCAGGGAGGCCAAATGAAGAAAATAATTTTCGTAAAATGTCCAATGTTTTACTTGTTGTTATTTTCCACATTGGAAACACCTCAACCCACTTCGAATGGCTATCAATCACAATGAACAATTGTTGTCCTTCTAACTCAGCAAAATCAATATGTAGCCTTTGCCACACTCTGGGAGGCCATTTCCATGGCTGTAATGGTACTGGTGGTGGTTGCTTGCTTACCGATTGACATGTCATACACTGACTCACGATGTACTCTATATCTTTATCAAGACCTGGCCACCATAAATAACTGCGTGCAAAACTCTTAGTCAAGCACATTCCCAGGTGCTGGTCATGGAGGTCTTCTAATAATTTGGACCTCAATTTATTTTGTATAACCACTCTTGCACCCCACATGATACAATCTTTATCTACTGATAATTCATTCCTACAAATGAAGAATGAATGTGTATCTTTGTCTGTTACCTGGTTTGGCCATCCATTTCCAATATACTCATACACCTTTGACATCGCTGGGTCACGTTTGGTTGCTCTACCAATCTCTTCAGCTGTGACTGGCTGTTCATCAAGTATTAAAAATAAAACACTTCTTCCCTATCGGGTGTAATATGTGATGGGGAAGGCAATCTAGACATTGCATCAGCATTATTGTGATTGGCTGATAGTCTGTATTTAATATCATATGTATATGCTGACAAAATCAAAGCCCATCCCTGCATTCGGGCTGCAGCTAATGTTGGAACTGGGGACTTTGGATGGAGGATTGCTGTTGGGGGCTTATGGTCCGTAACAATGGTAATCTTACGACTATACAAGTATTTGTGAAACTTCTTGACCCAAAAAATTAATGCCAAAGCTTCCCTTTCAATTTGCGCATAATTACTCTCACTGGCACAGAGAGTCGTGAAGCAAAAGCAATTGGTCTTTCCTCCCCACTACTTAATACGTGAGAGATTACTGCCCCAACTCCATACAGAGAGGCATCACATGCTAGCTTAATCTCCTTAGATATGTCATAGTGAACTAACATGGTGCACTCTACCAATTTGCTTTTACACTCCTTGAATGCTGTATCGCATTCTTTTGACCACTTCCAATGGATCTGATTTTTCAAAAGTTCATTCAGTGGATGTAATACTGTAGCCAAATTTGGTAGGAACTTCCCATAAATTTCAAAAGACCCAAGAATGAACGAAGTTCAATGACATTTCTGGGAGTGGGTGTATTTCTGATCGCATCCAATTTTTCCATCGTTGGATGGAAACCATCTTTGTCTACTCTGTACCCTAAGTACTCCACTGAGTTTTTAAATAACTCACACTTACGAGCAGACACTCGTACTCTGTGCTTCTCTAGCCATTTGAGGACTTCATTCAATATGTTATTATGAATTTACTTATTTGGTGCTGAAATTAGTATGTCATCCAAATAACATACTACCCCTTCAATACCTTGCAAAATCTGGTTCATCACCCCTTGGAATATGGCAGGGGTGGAAGACACTCCAAACGGTAGCCTATTAAATTGATATAGGCCTAGATGAGTATTTATAGTCAAACATGACTTGGACTCCTCAACTAGTTCAAGCTGTAAGTAGGCATTCGTAAGATCCAGTTTTGAGAAGATCTGACCACCTGTCAGTGTTGTGAACAAATCTTCTGTATTCGGCAATGTATTGGGGACATTACCCTCTAGAACCTGGTTTACGGTTACTTTATAATCACCACTCAATCTTACCTTACCATCGGACTTAGGTACAACAACAATGGGTGTAGCCCAATTACATCGATCTATCTTACAAATAATGTTCTCAGTCTCTAGTCTTTTGAGTTCTTGCTCAACTTTCTCCTTAAGTGCATATGGTATGGAACGTGGCTTGTAGTAAACCGATCTTGCATCCTTCTGTACCCTGACACTCGCCTTGAAGCCTTGGGTCGGACTGCCCGTTTCGCAGAACACCTTCCGATACTTCTTGATAACCTCATCCGTTGATGAAAATCTCGCTTCCACACAGAAAATCTTACTCCAATCCAGCTTCAGTGAGCTCAACCAATTTCTTCCTAGTAAGGCAGCTTGTCTCCTTTCACTACTATTAATGGCAAGTTCTGAAATTGATCTTTATATTTCACCGGTACGGTGATACGATCTACCACAGGAATTTTCTCTCCCGAGTAGCCCTGCAGCTCTATCTTGGATTTCTCCAGTTGAAAATCACGCAATTTGTTGAGGTACAGCGACTCTGGTACTACACTCACGGATGCACCCATGTAGGTTTCCATTGGTATCTTGAATCCCGCAACATCTATGTGGATTTTGATACTTTCCGAATCGCTGTCCGTTAACCTCGTGCTCCTGATGACGTGTAACTCTAACATCTCCTCGTCCTGTTGTTGTTCTTCCATGCTATGTAGTCTCTTGGGATTTCTACTCATAGCTTTGAACGCTGGACTCATAGCTTTAAAAACTGGTTTACTCTTCAGTCGGCATGCCTGCACAAGATGCCCAATCTTTCTGCAGAAGAAACACTCTGCCTTCACGTATGGACAACTTTGAGCAATGTGTTGTCCCAGGCACCTGTAGCACGACTTTGATGCTCTGTTAGAATTTCCAGTTTCTGAGACTTTGGGCCCCCACCGTCTTTTACTTTGAACCTGCAGGTGATTTACCTCGGTTGACTGGCGACCGTAATTATTAGTTAATTCTTGGGAATATTGTTCGGCTATGCCCATCGACCTTGCTGTCTGACAAGCAATCTCAAAAGTCAAGTCATCTGTCATCAATAACTTCCTTCTGATCGCATTATTTTTCACTCCACAAACAAAACGATCCCATAATGCTCAGTTTTGAAAGTTTCCAAAATTACAGTGCATCGATAGCTTTTGTAATGCTACGATGTAATTACTGATACTTTAATCAGCCTTTTGATTCCGAATACCAAAATGATAGCTTTCAGCAATTTCTAATGGTTTGGGGTTATAGTGCTGCTCCAGCTTAGTTAAAATCTCTTTAAGCGTTGTGTCCTTTGTCTCGTCAGGCACAAGCAGATTTACAAGAGTGTCATATAATGCCGGACCTGCCTCCGATAAGAAGATCACTCTCTTATGTTCCAACACATTCTGGTTCTGGACTGCATTGTCTGGAACTTCGATTATGTTGTTTGCAATGAAATACATTTCTAGTCGATCCACATACACTTTAAAACGTTTCCAGTCGTGTCTATATTCCCCCAAATGTCCCAATACACCTGCCATTTTAATCTCTAGCTGTTCACACCATGTACTGTATTTTACCTCGGATTTTGTAGCTTTTTTTCCAAAGACAGAAACTTCCAAAGTCTCTCTGTCGGCTGGCTGAATCCTTCACCAACAAAATTTAAGCTTTAAATCATCCAAAAAATCCCTTCCTCGTCGCCAAATGTGATATATTCACAGAGCACAGCACACACAGCTTCCTAACATGGCAGGCAGCTCTCTCAGAAGCCTCCAGAAATCTGCCTGGTTCTGTTTAATGATTAACTCTGCAATTGCAGTACACAATACATCCACATCCACAGTGTGGAGCTACAAACATTACACACTTACAGACATTACAATTATCATTATTCCTTATGCATTGAAGCAATTCTGATTTGAGATTTTGTTCAGGGTGGGCATAAACTAGAATCCTATAAACTTTGAAAATTATCTATAATTTTAGTCCATTCTGGGAAAAGCAATTAGTTTTCAAAAGTGCTATGCTTTTAAAAAGGTAGCACTTTAATTTGTCGATCTTTGAACTGAGTAATCTACTTGGGTACAGCAGAGTGACATGCAAAGGGTAGAACTGATAATCATGTAAGCCTGTGTAAGGATAACTAGATTAATTTTTTCAATACAATAAGTCAAGCTAAAACTTAATTTTTATGTCATTTACAAATGTTAACCAATCATGTACTGACATTTCCTTTGAAGCTTCCAACATATTCACCAGTTATTTGACAATTTTTTGATGATTATAGTTATAGAGTTAGAACAATCTCCTAAACTACAGCATACTTCCTCACATGCAGAATTCAGTTAAGGAAGAACAATTCCTGTAAAATGTGTTATTTGCTGCAGAAATACTTCTCTGCTTTTGGTGGGTATTATTCTAACATCATATTGTCCTTGATTGTTTTAATTATAAAAAGTCACTAATCCTCACTCTTATGGAGGATTAAAACAAATATTCTTCTTAGTTGGAACTTAATTTAACTTTTATTCATTCACTATAGTGAAAGTAAATAAATTCAGGGGTAAGGTAGCCTAGTGGTTATGTTACTAGACTAGTAATCCAGAGGCCTAGACTAATGATCTGGGGACATGAGTTCTCAAATTCCACCACAGCAACTGGGGAAATTTAAATTCAGTTAATTAAATAAATCTAGAATTAAAAAGCTAGTCTCATTTGTGGTGACCATGAAATTACCATTTTGTCAAAAAAAACGACTGGTTCACTAATGCCCTTTAGGGAAGGAAATCTGCCGTCCTTACCTGGTCTGGCCTAAATGTGACTCTAGGCCCACAGTAACGTGGTTGACTCTTAACTGCCCTCTGAAATGGCCTAGCAAGCCACTTAGTTGTACCAAACTGCTACGACAAAGTCAGCATCTTCACCACAGGACTGTAGCGGTTCAAGAAGGCAGCTCACCACCTCTCTCAATGGCAATTAGGGATGGGTAATAAATGTCGGCCTTGCCAGCGATGCCCACAGCCTGTGAACGAATACATTTTTTAAAATTAGTTCAGGATAGCGTGGCCTGATTGAGGATGGGTCGAGTTTTGGGCGTAACCGGTGATGCGGGTGCAAATTGCACCTAAAATTGCACTCGTTTTCTGAAATGTTTTTGTTCTCAAGTTTATGCTCAAATTCATTTCCATATCGTCAAATGTAATATCTGGCAGAGTTTTAGAACATAATTTTTTTTTAATTGCCCTGGTAACCTGATGCAATAAGCCTTTTTACTCAGAATGTCTAGTCCACCACCTGTGAGTAACCTGACTTTAAATAATTGAAAATGACTTTAAAAAAATAACCAATGCAGAACCATTTGCTATATTGATGCACAGTAATCAGTTCCTTACTAATTCAAAAAAATATCTTCAAAAGGTGCCTATTCGTGTCCTTGCGAATAAAAAAACTCAGCTTAACTGTAAGAGCCTTTTCAAACGGCTGCGTACGGGCACAATTAGCAGAAACTTGCAATTGAAATTAATTGAATCTGGGGACATGGACAGTTTTATGGGTGGTGGAGGCTTCTAGCGCAATGATTCTTAGACGAGCGCGAAAGATCGCAGAAAATTGATTTGCGCTGCATGTAATTTGTGCTTAAAATTCCCCGATCTCTTGCGCTAGTGTGGCCGATTTCAGGTGAATTGCGTTGAAAAAAAAAGCGTAACCTAATGGAAACTTCAGACCAAAGACTATTAATCCGTACATTTATCTAGCACGTTGTATTACCTTGAAGCAATGAATTACTTTCTGGAGTGCAGTGACTGATTCAGTGTCAGTCACCCTCTATACACTAGCAATGAAGAGTTCTACTGATTGTATTTAGCCAAATTCTGGAAAGCTGCAAAAATGACCAGAAAATAGGGCAATGGATCAATCAACAGCAAAAACTGATATTAAATAGCAATAGTGAACTCTGCTTGTATTATATTGAGTTAATAGAGCTACTAAAGTCGTTGATGTTGACTTGTCCTTCAGATCAACCTGTGCAATAGCCTTGCGCCATTTATTGGGTCATCCATTATCAATTTACTGTTATTAGTGCAGCAAAGTCAATGGGCTGGATTTTGCTGTGAAAATAGCAATGAGGCTAACAGTGCTCACCACTATTTATGTGCAAATTGGACAGCAACTTCCACCGACTGCACACGCGCAGTTAAACATGAAAATCCGGAAGGTGCTGTCCGCGATGCAATGTTCCTCTGTAAGCTGCGTGAAAACGGTTTCTCGCCGTCTGACTCACTGATCTAATGTACGTGAGTTTCCTGTACTTACCTTATAGATACAGACTAAACTCGCCAAACAACTTGGGGCTTGTCCATTCCAGTCTAAGTACCCTTTTAATGCCGTGGTAAGTCTTAATTACTGCCAAACAACCTCTCTGGCACTGAAAATTAACTTTTACAAGTGTGCAGTCTCATTCCTTCAGCTTTTAATTATTGTTGAAGATTTATATATTTTTTTTAAATAAAATATATTTTTGTCTCTTCTCTGTCTCTCTTTATCAATCTTTATTTCCCTCTCTTCATTTTGCTTTCTGTATCTTTTTTGACATTGACTTAACTATTCTAACTGATTCTTCCTGGAGGTGCTAACAGGAGGCTCAATCAGGCCAATTTCTCCCCACTCTGTTGCTTGCCCTGTTCACACCGATCTCAGTTGCCCAGTAGAGGGCGCCACACCATTTGGATGTTTGGCTGACAGTAACTTGCCGTGCAAAACACCATAGAAATGCAAGTGCAAGTTTAAGAAATGGCTGGCGGCTTTGGTCACTGCTCAGAACAAAATCTGGCTCAATAATTCTGTCAAGTAAGATTGACTTTAATGCTAACCTTTACTCTAGAAGAGTGGTAGGGTCTCCAGTTATAAACATTCAATTAATTTGCCTGGTAATTACATCAGATTTACTGTGGAGGAAATATGTGGCAAATATGGCCGGAAAAGCTACTAGAAAACTGAGAATCTCCATGAAGGTTTGCCCACAGTTGACACCATTGGCAACTGCACTAATTTACAAAGCTTACGTCTACCCAGTGAGTGTTTTTGGCTGATAACAGGAAAGCCTTCGCTGCTCCTGGACTTTCTGTGATGTTATGGTCACTGCAGAAAGATAACCTATTTCATGCCGTAGTCCATACTGAAAAGTCCTGGAGAGAACTGCATGTCAGGAACACAAGAGTTGCACAAGCTGCATCTCAGCATTCTGTATCAATCTAAAAGATCATGAGATCTCAACAGTGAATCTTCACACATCACTATCTTTTCTATGACTAGGTGATCACAGCTACACACACCGTAGAATCATCATAGAAAAATTACGACACAGAAGGAGGCCATTCGGCACATCATGTCAGTGCTGGTCGAAAAAGACTAACCCAGCCTATCACACTTTCCAGCACTAGGTCCGTAGCCCTGTAGATTACGGCTCTTCAAGTGCACATCCAAGTACTTTTTAAATGTGATGAAGGTTTCTGCCTCTACCACCCTTTCAGGCAGTAAGTTCCAGACCTCCACCACCCTCTGGGTGATTTTTTTTTTCCCTCATCTCCCCTCTAATCCTTCTACTAACTACTTTAAATCTATATCCCTAGTTATTGATGCCTCTGCTAAGGGAAATAGGTCCTATCTACTCTAGACACCTCATAATTTTATACACCTCAATTAAATAGAAACATAGAAAAATAGAAAATAGGTGCAGGAGTAGGCCATTCAGCCCATCTAGCCTGCACCGCCATTCAATGAGTTCATGGCTGAACATGCACTTCAGTACCCACTTCCTGCTTTCTCGCCATACCCCTTGATCCCCCGAGTAGTAAGGACTTCATCTAACTCCCTTTTGAATATATTTAGTGAATTGGCCTCAACTACTTTCTGTGGTAGAGAATTACACAGGTTCACCACTCTCTGGGTGAAGAAGTTTCTCCTCATCTCGGTCCTAAATGGCTTACCCCTTATCCTTAGACTGTGACCCCTGGTTCTGGACTTCACCAACATTGGGAACATTCTTCCTGCATCTAACCTGTCTAAACCCGTCAGAATTTTAAACGTTTCTATGAGGTCCCCTCTCATTCTTCTGAACTCCAGTGAATACAAGCCCAGTTGATCCAGTCTTTCTTGATAGGTCAGTCCCATCATCCCGGGAATCAGTCTGGTGAATCTTCGCTGCACTCCCTCAATAGCAAGAATGTCCTTCCTCAAGTTAGGAGACCAAAACTGTACACAATACTCCAGGTGTGGCCTCACCAAGGCCCTGTACAACTGTAGCAACACCTCCCTGCCCCTGTACTCAAATCCCCTCGCTATGAAGGCCAACATGCCATTTGCTTTCTTAACCGCCTGCTGTACCTGCATGCCAACCTTCAATGACTGATGTACCATGATACCCAGGTCTCGTTGCACCTCCCCTTTTCCTAATCTGTCACCATTCAGATAATAGTCTGTCTCTCTGTTTTTACCACCAAAGTGGATAACCTCACATTTATCCACATTATACTTCATCTGCCATGCATTTGCCCACTCACCTAACCTATCCAAGTCACTCTGCAACCTCATAGCATCCTCCTCGCAGCTCACGCTGCCACCCAACTTAGTGTCATCCGCAAATTTGGAGATACTACATTTAATCCCCTCGTCTAAATCATTAATGTACAATGTAAACAGCTGGGGCCCCAGCACAGAACCTTGCGGTACCCCACTAGTCACTGCCTGCCATTCTGAAAAGTACCCATTTACTCCTACTCTTTGCTTCCTGTCTGACAACCAGTTCTCAATCCACGTCAGCGCACTACCCCCAATCCCATGTGCTTTAACTTTGCACATTAATCTCTTGTGTGTGACCTTGTCGAAAGCCTTCTGAAAGTCCAAATATACCACATCAACTGGTTCTCCCTTGTCCACTTTACTGGAAACATCCTCAAAAAATTCCAGAAGGTTTGTCAAGCATGATTTCCCTTTCACAAATCCATGCTGACTTGGACCTA
This sequence comes from Pristiophorus japonicus, assembly GCF_044704955.1. NCBI lineage: Eukaryota > Metazoa > Chordata > Chondrichthyes > Pristiophoridae > Pristiophorus > Pristiophorus japonicus. The sequence goes on from NC_091986.1 coordinate 158,239,402, forward strand.
TCATGTCACCATTTTCCAAATGCACTGCTATGACATCCTTAATAATTGATTCCATCATTTTACCCACTACTGAGGTCAGACTGACCGGTCTATAATTCCCTGTTTTCTCTCTCCCTCCTTTTTTAAAAAGTGGGGTTACATTGGCTACCCTCCACTCCATAGGAACTGATCCAGAGTCAATGGAATGTTGGAAAATGAGTGTCAATGCATCCACTATTTCCAAGGCCACCTCCTTAAGTACTCTGTGATGCAGTCCATCAGGCCCTGGGGATTTATCGGCCTTCAAACCCATCAATTTCCCCAACACAATTTCCCGACTAATAAAGATTTCCCTCAGTTCCTCCTCCTTACTAGACCCTCTGACCCCTTTTATATCCGGAAGGTTGTTGGTGTCCTCCTTAGTGAATACCGAACCAAAGTACTTGTTCAATTGGTCTGCCATTTCTTTGTTCCCAGTTATGACTTCCCCTGATTCTGACTGCAGGGGACCTATGTTTGTCTTTACTAACCTTTTTCTCTTTACATACCTATAGAAACTTTTGCAATCCGCCTTAATGTTCCCTTAAGCTTCTTCTCATACTCCATTTTCCCTGCCCTAATCAAACCCTTTGTCCTCCTCTGCCGAGTTCTAAATTTCTCCCAGTCCCCGGGTTCACTATTTCTGGCCAATTTGTATGCCACTTCCTTGGCTTTAATACTATCCCTGATTTCCCTTGATAGCCACGGTTGAGCCACCTTCCCTTTTTTATTTTTACGCCAGACAGGAATGTACAATTGTCGTAGTTCATCCATGCGGTCTCTAAATGTCTGCCATTGCCCATCCACAGTCAACCCCTTAAGTATCATTCGCCAATCTATCCTAGCCAATTCACGCCTCATACCTTCAAAGTTACCCTTCTTTAAGTTCTGGACCATGGTCTCTGAATTAACTGTTTCATTCTCCATCCTAATGCAGAATTCCACCATATTATGGTCACTCTTCCCCAAGGGGCCTCGCACAATGAGATTGCTAATTAATCCTCTCTCGTTACACAACACCCAGTCTAAGATGGCCTCCCCCCTAGTTGGTTCCTCGACATATTGGTCTAGAAAACCATCCCTTATGCACTCCAGGAAATCCTCCTCCACCGTATTGCTTCCAGTTTGGCTCGTCCAATCTATGTGCATATTAAAGTCACCCATTATAACTGCTGCACCTTTATTGCATGCACCCCTAATTTCCTGTTTGATGCCCTCCCCAACATCACTACTACTGTTTGGAGGTCTGTACACAACTCCCACTAATGTTTTTTGCCCTTTGGTGTTCTGCAGCTCTACCCATATAGATTCCACATCATCCAAGCTAATGTCCTTCCTAACTATTGCATTAATCTCCTCTTTAACCAGCAATGCTACCCCACCTCCTTTTCCTTTTATTCTATCCTTCCTGAATGTTGAATACCCCTGGATGTTGAGTTCCCAGCCCTGATCATCCTGGAGCCACGTCTCCGTAATCCCAATCACATCATATTTGTTAACATCTATTTGCACAGTTAATTCATCCACCTTATTGCGGATACTCCTTGCATTAAGACACAAAGCCTTCAGGCTTGTTTTTTTAACACCCTTTGTCCTTTTAGAATTTTGCTGTACAGTGGCCCCTCAGCCACCTCTGTTCCAAGGAAAACAACCCGAGCCTATCCAGTCTTTGCTCATAGCTAAAGCTTTTCAGTCCTGGCAACATCCTCGTAAATCTCCTTTGCACCCTTTCTCGTGCAATCACATCCTTCCTGGAATGTGGTGACCACAACTGAACGCAGTACTCCAGCTGTGGTTCTTGTGTTGTATACAATTCTAGCATTACTTTCCTGCTCTTGTATTCTATGCCTCAGCTGATAAAGGAAAGCATTCCGTGTGCATTTTTAATGTCCTGCTACCTTTCAGGATCTGTGGACATATACTCCAAGGTTCCTCTGTTCCTCCACACCTCTCAGTATCCTCCCATTTATTGTGAGTCCCAGACCAGTCCAGAGGTAGTCTGACCAATGTCTTATACAGCAATACAGCCTCATTTTACTTATATTGTGATGTACACTTGCTGAACCAAAGTTACTTGACCATGTACGAGGCTGTTAGAGATCTCTAACTTGCCTTACTGGTATTCTGGTACAACTTCTTTACGTTCTTCTGTCCTTCTAAAAATCATAAATTCAGATTTGTGTGACATCTGTCATCATTTCAGTTGCTTGTGGCTAAGCCTTCTTTCTGAACCACCTAACTTAAAAAAAACTGAGAAGGGTCAGGTGGAGAATCAGGAGTGGCACAATTTTTAATAGTTACTAATCGATTTCCTGGGACGTTGCACACAGGGAGTCAAGACCAAGTTTCATCTTCAGTAAAAGTGAAGTTAAGAGGATGGGAGATAATTAGACTAGGATTGTCCTTATTTTAAAATATTTTCATTATAAATCCCTATGTCCACATTACAATGTATAATGTATAATGCCGATGTAAATGTCTCCACTGGGGACAAGGTGTAATTAAAGTGTAACAAGTTTACATGGCCAGTTTCCATTATAAATGTGGACATAGGAATTAATAATGCAAAGCATTGACTGATGTAAGATTTTAATATATTATAGATTTGCAAACTTTTTTGTGAATAATAACTTTGCAACTTACTTCAAAGTATGTTGGTAGCTGTTTTTTTTCTGTTATTGATTCTGCAATCCCAGTCTTGTGAGGATAGCAGTTCGAAGCTGAATCCTCTTTCTTTGAGTCTCATAAATAAGAAGAAAACTATGGGAGTATGTACTATGAATGGCAAGTATCCACTAGGGTTGAGAACAAAACAATTGCATTCAGGATCGTTGGAACCATCAAATTTTGCCCCATCAGTTTGGGCTGCATTCAAACACTGCGCAAAGTGGCGAAAGAATGCTATATTGATCCACTCTGCTACTTAGTCCCACTGAATAAATGTTCCTTCGAAAATGCTTTCTGGAGGCAAAAGAGCAGCCTGAGGCTGATCAGACCAATTTTAAATTGATTTCACTGACATCAAAAATAAGGAGGAGATAGGCACTGAGGAGATCCTTTTGGCTTGTGTCATCCTGGTGCACGTGCTACACTTTTTGCTTAATAAAATAGATGAATGCAGAACTTTAAGGAAGAGGAGCTTGGTATCGTTCCTTAAGTAACTGTTTTTTAAATCAAAATACTAAAGACTAGTTTAGGGCGAATACAAAGATTTTGTAGTTCTTACTCCTAGAGTTAGCTGGAGCAGGTAACCTTTATCAACTGAGTGGGCAGGACTTCTGGTCCCTGATCGACTGTAAAGTTCAGGGTTTTGTTTGCATCAGTGCAAAAATGGTATTTGAAGCTTTTACTCCTGCCAATCCATGTGTTACAACCTCAAGTTGGTAGTTCATGAAAATGTGCATAAAAGTCCAATATGTATGTATAAATATAATATTTTACAGTGCTTCTGATCAATATCAACGCTAACCCATGGTTGACTGACACGGAATTCATTTGAAGAGTAAGGGAATTGTAATTTCCTCCCTTGTTTTATGATTGTTTTCTCCTGTAGCAGCATATACCATCTGCAAGCCCACTGGAGAATGAATGAGACAGCACAATGGTGAAGGTAGTCTTTAGATTCAAACCATAGCCAACTCGATAGGATATGGCTGTACTACTTTGGGTTTAGTGCCATTTCTCGTTTTCTTGTTAGAATCTGATTTCAGATACATAGCTCTTTTAAAAAAAAAAAGATCTGTTAACGTTCTGCTTTTAGCAGCTGGATATCAGAATGACATAAGTAGCTATTTTGGCCACAAAGAAATCTTTCGATCAATATTAGCTGTGTTACATTGAGTATCTGAATTACTTCAGTTATCAAATCCCACATTACCTCTGCAGCTTTTACAGGAAACTAGATTACAGTGACAGTTTGAAAAAAAATTCAAACATACCATGCAGCAAAAGCTTTTTCTGGGGCAAGATAAGCTGTCCATGCTTGACAGAATTAACAATATCGGAACACACATGAATGTGTCAAAATGATACATTTTTGTCCCAGTTTGAGTTGCTTTGATGGACAGTTCTGTTGCTATGAGTTTCCAATTGTAGGTTTATATTTGGCTACCTCCTCCTCCTCATCATCATCATAGGCAGTCCCTCAGAATCGAGGAAGACTTGCTTCCACTGTTACAATGAGTCCTTAGGTGGCTGAACAGTTCAATATGAGAGCCACAGTCCCTGTCACAGGTGGGACAGATAGTCATTGAGGGTGACGGAGAGTAGAACAGATTTGCCGCATGTTCTTTCCGCTGCCTGCGCTTGATTTCTGCATGCTCTCGGCGATGAGACCCGATGTACTCGGCGCCCTCCCGGATGCACTTCCTCCACTTAGGGTGGTTTTTGGCCAGGGACTCCCAGATGTCGGTGGGGATGTTGCACTTTATCAGGGAGGCTTTGAGGGTGTCCACCTTTGGCTCATTTGCCGTGAAGGAGTTCCGAGTAGAGTGTTTTCTTTGGGAGTCTCGTGTCTGGCATGCGGACAATGTGGCCTGCCCAGCGGAACTGATCGAGTGTGGTCAGTGCTTCAATGCTGGGGATGTTGGCCAAGTCGAGGACGCTAATTTTGGTGCGTTTGTCCTCCCAGGGGATTTGTAGGATCTTGCGGAGGCATCGTTGGTGGTATTTCTCCAGCGACTTGAGGGGTCTACTGTACATGAGGTGTCTACTCTACATGAGGTGTCTACCTGCACTCAGCTCACCAGTAAATCTGAAGCCAGGATAGGGGTTTTCAGAGGCTCTATAGCAGCATCTTGCCATATAAACAGTGAACAATTGGGTTTCAAGATTCAATGTTATGTTGAGAGCAAGTCCAAGAAAAGTATCTTTGATGGTTTTACAGTCTGAAGAGAGCAGTAAAGCTTGCAATTACTGTAATTATGCTGTTGCACTGAATACTGTTCATTATCAGTTTATAGTTAAATAAGTTGTCTGTTTGTAGCTTGAGCCACTGTCTGATGGAGTGTAAAATCTTCCAACTACCAGATACCAAGCAATCACATGGCAGGACGTGATATATTGTAGTAAGCTCAGTAAAATGGCAAGGATTCTCTGTTGTACCCTCGGGACTTGCAACATTTACTTAGTTGTTGGCCAGATAAAAGCATAATATGTTTTATAACAGGATGCAAGGTTTGCTTATGAGAGTTGCTGGTGAACCCAAGAAGAATATCTTAGCGTAAAATCCCAAATATGTACACTGTACCATTCAACAAAAACCTTTTTATAGTCCAAGATAAATTCTCTGTGCTTACAGAATTGACAAGACTCAAACATAAGAACATAAGAAATAGAAACAGGAGTAGCCCCTAACGCCCCTCTAGCCTGCTCCGCCATTCAATAAGATCATGGCTGATCATCGACCTCAACTCCACTTTCCCTCCCGATCGCCATATCCCTTGATTCCCGTAGACTCCAAAAATCTATCTATCTCAGCCTTAAATATATTCAGAGACTCACCATCCTCTGGGGCAGAGAATTCTAAAGATTCACAACCCTCTGAGTGAAGAAATTCCTCCTCATCTCGGTCTTAAATGGCCGGCCCCTTATCCTGAGACTGTGCCCCCTGGTTCCAGACACTCCAGCCAAGGGAAACAACCTTTCAGTATCTACCCTTTCAATCCCCTTCAGAATCTTGTATATTTAATGAGATCATTTCTCATTCTTCTAAACTCCAGAGAGTATAGTCCCAATCTACATAATCTGTCATCGTAAGACAGCCCTCTCATCCCAGGAATCAAGTATATCCTTCCTTAAATAACCCTGCACAGTATTCCACGTGTAGTCTCACCAAGGCCCTGTACAATTGTAGCAAGACTTTCTGACTTTCAAGGGAGCACACTGGGCAATGAAAATACAGAGTAGCTCTCTAATGACTCTGCCACAATTAATTTGTCGCAAAGCTATTTCACCAGCAGAACATAATGATGGTAAACTAAGAATTCTCTCAGATTTGTTCTGTCTGATTGAGGAAATGAGTTTGGAAGTGAGTGTAGGGATAACTTTAACCTAACATGCCTCACAGGAACATGACTGGATCAGATCAGCCGCCTGTTTTACACCCCACCTGATTTTATTCGCTAATGAAGTCAATGCAAAGTAAAATTGGATGGGTGTAAAACAAAAGAAAGAAAGACTTGCATTTATATAGTGCCTTTCATGACCAAGGACGTTCCAAAGCACTTTACAGTCAACGAAGTACATTTTTTTGAAGAGTAGTCACTGTTGTAACTCGGCAGCCAATTTGCGCACACCAAGCTCGCACAAACAGCAATGTGATAATGGTCAGATAATTTTTTTTATAGTGATGTTAATGAAGGGAAAAATAATTGCCAGGACACCAGGGATAACTTCCTGCTCTTCTTCAAAATAGTACCATGGGATCTTTTACTTCCAGCCGAGAGAGTTAACAGGGCCTTGGTTAAATGTCTTATTCGAAAGACAGCACCTCCGACAGCGTAATACTCCCTCAGTACTGGGAGCCTAGAATTTTGTGCTCAAGTCTCTGGAGTGGGACTTGAACCCACAACCTTCTGACTCAGAGACAAGGGTGCTACCCACTGAGCCACAGTTGACACTCTAAAACAGGTGACATATCTAATCATGTTCGTTTCCTGCCGGGTGGGTTAGGTTAAGATGATTTCTTGTATCAAATTATGAAAACTATCTCTGAATTAGGAACTGCTTATTCCAAATACCTGATTGCATATTGAAATGACTTACCATGGCCCTGAAATTGCGGTCAGGGGCTTCCCGCGGGTGGATGCCTCTGACTACAAAAATATTTACAAATGTACCTGCTGGTCCCGGAGGAATGAACACAAGGCCTCGATGCGCAGCTCAGCGCAGAGGCCCACATACTCCAGGAGCGTATGTGCATCCAGGGATCATGTGGGCTGGACCAACCATGAAAATGGCATATCCCCATTCACAGTAATGGTGAGTTCCGTTTGTACGGAGAGCATCATTTCTATGAATGGGGATACACCCCAAAACACAAACATTTTAAATAAATAAGAAAAACAATTCACATAGTTAAAATTAATTGAAATTGAATTTAATTAAATGTTCAAAACAAAATTTATTTTTTTTGAATTTCTTTTAACATCTTTTAATTGGGGTAAAAATAAACTTACCTTAATGGACAGGGTTTTTAATGTAAAAATTATTGATAAAATTTTACTTTTCTATCTTTTAAAACTCTTATGTTGTTAAAAGCAGGTCTTACGCCTGCTTTTACCATGCGTAAGAGTTTTAAGGACATTTGCTGGGCAGGGGTTGGGCAAATAGCCCAAACCTCCACCCGTGAAGGTGCTTCTCCCGGGGATGCGTTGAAACTGTCAAAAGAAAGTTTGACAATTCACAGGTGCCGCATTTCGACGCATGCACATTGCGCACCTAAACCCGCAACTTGCGGGGCCTCTTCGGGCGCATGTGCACATCGTACGCACCCGGAGAGGCCGCAATTTCAGGGCCATTATTTGAATCTTGCAAAAAGTGAATGTAACTAAATGAAAGATCAGTTATATCGGCATTAGGAATGCCATATACCATAAAATCTCTTGTGTAGGTCACGCCTTCATGATAGATTTTGAATTGCAAATCTGACAACGTGATTTATTCCTGGATTTTCTAAATTGCTTGGTGTGTACATCATTATGCAGTTAATTGGCAGATTTCACCGTGCATTTAGAAGGGCAAATTTTACAAATTCACGCCCCAGCACAAATTTCCATGCACCAGTGTCACCTATTTTGAAGTTTTTGCACAGAGATCAGCACACCATGCAGAATTTTCCATCTATTGAAATCTGTGGACACAAAATCCTGTGGGGCATCGTATCTCAGTGGCCAAACTCTCTGTGTTTCTGTGCCTGAATTGCAAATGTATAACATAGTACTTGAATGAATTGAGAGTTAATCATCATTTTTCAAGCTTTGTGACATTGTGATATCATTACATCATGATTGTCCATGATAGGAATGAAATATTTGGAACCTGCAGTACTGAAGATTTAGTTTACATTGTGGTCATGGTTCTGCAGTTTAACTGGGCTTTCACTTTCCAGTTCGAAACACGATTGGGAGTCAGGTTACAGTTTTGGCTCCATGCTTACACTCCATAAGAACATAAGAACATAAGAAATAGGAGCAGGAGTAGGCCATAAGGCCCCTCGAGCCTGCTCAGCCATTCAATAAGTTCATGGCTGATCTGATCATGGATTCAGCTCCACTTCACTGCCCGCTCCCCATAATCCCTTATTCTCTTATTCCCTTTAAGAAACTGTCTATTTCTGTCTTAAATTTATTTAATGTCCCAGCTTCCACAGCTCTCTGAGGCAGCAAATTCCACAGATTCACGACCCTCTGAGAGAAGAAATTTCTCCTCATCTCAGTTCTAAATGGGCCTAAGATCATGCCCTCTAGTTCTAGTCTCCTCCACCAGTGGAAACATCCTCTCTGCATCCACCTTGTCAAGCCCCCTCATAATCTTATACGTTTCTATAAGATCACCTCTCATTCTTCTGAATTTCAATGAGTAGAAGCCCAACCTACTCAACCTTTCCTCATAAATCAACACACCCACCCTGGGATCAACATAGTGAACCTTCTCTGAACTGCCTCCATAGCAAATATACCCTTTTGTAAATATGGAAACCAAAACTGCACGCAGTATTTCAGGTGTGGCCTCACCAATACCCTGTACAGCTGTAACAAGACTTCCCTGCTTTTATACTCCATCCCCTTTGCAATAAAGGCCAAGATTCCATTGGCCTTCCTGATCACTTGCTGTACCTGCATACTATCCTTTTGTGCTTCATGTACAAGTACCTCCAGGTCCTGCTGTACTGCAGCACTTTGCAATCTTTCTCCATTTAAATAATAACTTGCTCTTTGATTTTTTTCTGCCAAAGTGCATGACCTCACATTTTCCAACATTATACTCCATCTGCCAAATTCTTTCCCACTCACTTAACCTGTCTATGTCCTCCTGCAGCCTCCTTATGTCCTCCTCACACATTGCCCTTCCTCCCATCTTTATATCATCAGCAAACTTGGCTACGTTACACTCAGTTGCCACTTCCAAGTCGTTAATATAGATTGTAAATAGTTGGGGTCCCAGCACTGATCCCTGCGGCACCCCACTCCTTACTGATTGCCAACCCAAGAATGAACCATTTATCCCAACTTTCTGTTTTCTGTTTGTCAGCCAATCTTCTATCCATGCTAATATATTACCCCCAACCTTGTGAACATTTATCTTGTGCAGTAACCTTTTATGTGACACCTTGTCAAATGCTTTCTGAAAGTCCAAATACACCACATCCACTGGTTCCTCTTTATCCACCCTGTTCATTACATCCTCAAAGAGTTCCAGAAAATTTGTCAAACATGACTTCCCCTTCATAAATCCATGCTGACTTTGCCTGACCAAATTTTGCCTTTCCAAGTGTCCTGTTACTGCTTCTTTAATAATGAACTCCAATATTTTCCCAACCACAGATGTTAGGCGAACTGATCTATAGTTTCCTGCTTTTTGTCTGCCTCCTTTTTTAAATAGGGGCATTACATTTGCAGTTTTCCAATCTGCTGGGACCTCCCCAGAATCCAGGGAATTTTGGTAAATTACAACCAATGCATCCACTATCCCCGGTGCTACTTCTCTTAAGACTCTAGGATGCAAGCCATCAGATCTAGGGGATTTATCTGCCTTTAGTCCCATTATCTTACTGAGCACCGCCTCATTAGTGATTGTGATTGTGTTAAGTTCCTCCCCCCGCTATAGCCCCTTAACTATCCACTGTTGGAATATTGTTAGTGTCCTCTACCGTAATAACTGATATAAAATACTTGTTTAGAGTTTCTGCCATCTCCATGTTCCCCATTAATAATTCTCCGTCTCGTCCGCTAAGGGACCTACATTTACTTTAGCCACACTTTTCCTTTTTATATACCTATAGAAACTCTTACTATCTGTTTTTATATTTTGTGCTAGTTTACTTTCATAGTCTACCTTCCCTTTCTTAATCATTTTTTTAGTCATTCTTTGCTGGCTTTTAAAAGCTTCCCAATCTTCTGTCCTCCCACTAGTTTTGGCCACTTTGTATGCCCTTGTTTTTAATCGGATACCATCCTTTATTTCTTTAATTAGCTATGGATGGCTTTCTTTTCTCTTGCACCCTTTCCTCCTTACTGGAATATATTTTTCTTGAGAGTTGTGAAATATCTCTTTAAATGTACACGACTGTTCATCAACCGTCCCACACTTCAATCTGTTTTCCCAGTCCACTTTAGCCAACTCTGCCCTCATACCTTCATAGTCTCCTTTATTTAAGCTTAGTACGCTAGTTAGAGATCCAACTTTCTCACCCTCCATCTGAATTTCAAACTCAATCATGCTCACTCATTCCAAGGGGATCCAAATTTAGTTTTGCAACAAAGCAGAAATTGCTCTACTGTAATGCTGAAGTTGATGTGTAAATGTACCCTAAATCTACCAATTCTGGTACAGACTGGGCTATATCCTTGGTTATCTAAAAGATAGGCCAATATTTCTCCTGCGTATAAGTCATGCTTTACCCTACCCTGTGTCTCGTTATTGTTTTTCAGTCTTAATTTTCTGGCTTATTCCTATTGTTGGATTACTCGGGTCCAATAGGTGATATGTAACATTGATTTTTTGGAGGGATGCAGATTACCTCAAGATGTACCTTATTCACATTACCAGATTTGAGTTTGTAGGTTTACTAAAATTCAGCCTCCTGAAAATGCCTCTTACCTGCGGAAAGTGGCAGCCATGCGGCGGAGTCGAAAGGCCACCAATTTGGAGTCGAATGGCCGCCGCTCGCGAAATTCTCTAGGAGCTTTTTCCAGCAGTCCCCACTTCTGCCCTGCTGCTGCCGACCCCTCCTAAGTGCATCATCAAAGCACGCACTGCCGATCTTCTGCACCTCAATCCAAATTCAGCTAAAAACATCTTTGTGCCGCTGAGCTTTTTCTGTCGATGGATTGTGTTTTCAGTGTGTGCAAAATGGCGGTGCGGTGGTCATTCAAGGGGAGGGCACACTGCCGCGGCCGCCATTTTATTTTTTTTGTCGGCTGACTGCCAGGTCTGCCCAACAATTATGCCCTGGATTTGGCCGGGCCACCAATAGGCAGCCTAGCACCCCCTCTTGGGTGCCAGGCCACTGGCCCAGCCCAAACCCTCCCTGGTGATCCAGTGGACCTAACTAAAATAATCGCAAAGCTCACAGTGGTTCTCCCCTTAAAGTGAAGGGGAGAGACTTGGTGATGCACACCTCCACTTCCACCCCATTAGTATGCTCACTGCCGCACTACCGCCCCCATTATGACCGACCTCCGGTCCGTTCGAAGAAAAATGACATAGAGCTGAATTTCACGCAAGAAGCCATCTCATCCAACGCGGAGGAGAAAATCAAAAGCGGTTGATGCGACCCGTTTCGGATGGACCTGAATTTCTATCCCATGATCATTGTACATTTTGATGACACAGAAGTCCTGATACAGATAATTCCTTCTGATAGCCTGAAAGTTTGCAGTGTCATTCCATTGTCTTTCAATGACCAACAGCCAACAGGACACAGTATTGACCAGTGATGCTACCATTTAGGCTGTGATAACATTGAAGCTCTGCAATAAATTATGAATACATTTTAATAAGCTTGTTTTATCATTAGAATTTTTCTTAATTCTTGAAACTGAACATACTATTAAATAGAATACATTGCAAGTGACATTTATGTTTCTTATGTTCACAATAATTAATTTTAAAATACTTATTTTATTATTTAATTCCAACTTTGGTAATCCTGCCAGAGGTATAAACTTCCAACAACAATGCTAAACCCATTCATTTCATATGATTAATTTCCAAAGTCTCAGTGATTACCCTCATTAATTCTATTTTCTTATGGCCATGCATTAATTGTTTAATCTGTCTGTCCCTCTATCGACTGACTGACCGACCGGTCTTTTGTAGCAAACTAATTGTTTTCTGAGAACCAAAGGACCATTAAGCCTGAGCACTAAATGGTCACCTTTTCTGATTGGTTGGCGCTAAGCACCATCTTATGTCAACCTCACTTCATAGTTATTAAATGCTACATTTGTGGGATAAATATTGCATATAGTGCACATAATAAATATTAGGAAGATTTAAGTAAATGTTTTCGGATCCTACCACAAACTCCGTTCCCTAGCCACTGACTCCATCCCTCTCCTTAACATCTGTCTGAGGCTGAACCACACTGTTCATAACCATGGCATCATATTTGACCCCAAACTGAGCTTTCGACCACATATCCACAGCACAACAAAGACTGTCTATTTCCACCTCCGTAACATCACCCATATCCGTCCTTGCCTCAGCTCATCCGCTGCTGAAACCCTCATCCATGCCTTTGTTACCTTTTGACTTAACTATTCCAATGCACTTCTGGCTGGTCTCCCACATTCTACCCTACGTAAACTTGAGGTCATCCAAAACTCAGCTGCCCATGCCCTAACACGCACCAAGTCCCGTTCACCCATCACCCCTGTGCTCGCTGACCTATATTGGCTCCCGGTTAAGCAACACCTCGATTTCAAAATTCTCATCCTTGTTTTCAACCCCCCCCCCCCCATGGCTTTGCCCCTCCCTATCTCTGTAATCTCCTCCAGCCCCACAACCCCCGCCACCCCCCCGCCCCCCCGCCCGAGATATCTGCACTCCCAAAATTCTGCCCTCTTGAGCATCCCTGTTTATAATTGCTCAACCATCTGTTGCCTAGGCCCCAAGCTTTGGAACTCTCTGCCTAAACCTCTCCACCTCTCTACCTCTCTTTCCTCCTTTTAAGATGCTCCTTAAAACCTACCTTTTTGACCAAGCTTTTGGTCATCTGCCCTAATTTCTCCTTACGTGGCTCGGTGTCAAATTTTTTGTCTCAGAATACTCTTGTGAAGTACCTTTCGATGTTTTACTACGCTAAAGGTGCTTTATAAATACAAGTTGTTGTGTGTATAGTATCTATTTAATGAGTGTCAGATGATTTATTAATGTTACTAAATGCTGTATGTATGTGTGGATTTTTTCAATGCTGTCATTTTGGCTCGATCCTTGTACTATCAATCATTAGAGAGTAATTCACTGTCAGTTGAATATATTTTCTGTCAGGAGAAAAGAACCCGGCAGCTCTTTACCTCGATCAGCCGGTGGTGAATGGATAGGGCCAGGTTAGACCAACAGGCAGTGCTGCACTGACCACAGCACGATTTTGGGTGGCAAACAAAGGACTAAAGGAGCCAGGGATCATAGCAGAATTGAGCAGCTTTGGGCCTGGGTTGACTGCGTGGAGTCTCCACCTTGGGTATCTGTCGTTCCAATGCGATGATAGAATCCCAGGAGGTATTGATGAGTGCAGGGTGGTTCCACAGTCAGAGTTGGGCCTGCAGAATCAGAGAGCCAGAGTCACGGTTGGAAATAATTAAAGTAAATGGAGTTGAGTGTGCGAGTTTGTTTGCAGAGCACAGAAAAAGGGTTGCCTGTCTGTAATGCCTGGGCCTGGAGGATTAATGCTCTGTGGCTCAGACTTGGGGCTGTATTGTCAGTTCTGCTCATTTCTGTGCGGTAATGGCAGCGGGGCGGTAAAGTTTGCGCCTGGGAACAGGTTGCACCTCAGTCAGCAAAATTCATCAGCTGGGCCCTGAATGTGGGGCAGAGCGCTAAGGGAGGCGTTACATACCTCTTTTAGGGCACTAGGCCGGCTGAGCACATGAAAATCCCGAGCTAAACAGCCGGCCTTGGAGCTCTCTAAGAGAGGCCTGGGGCCAAAAAACCTGAAAAAAAACAACAAAAGCATTCTCAATAAATAAATCACGCCACCACAACATAAATCGCAAAAAAAAACAAAATAAAAAACAATCGCACTTACCTGTGGTCGACATTACTTACCTCGACAGCTCGGACCGCCCGCTTTCACAGGTGGTCCCAGCAGGATGCTCTCCGGACGCTACGGATTGAGTGGCAGCTAAAAATTGAGCCAGTGTCGCAACCAGGCATGTTGCACACTGGCTCACCTCTTCTGGGCGGTAATGCTCCGCGCCCCATCGAAACCGGCACCAAATGTCTCAGCGGGGCACTGGAAGCTGGCCATCCACCCAGAAGTGCTTATTGCTGCCCCTCCAGGGCGTTAACAGGGGCGGCAGAAGACCGAAAATCCAGCTCATAGTTTTATTTTTAAGCGAGGGAAGCAGCATCATTGTCAGTAATTTACACTCATTCCTCTATCAAATTCCCTCTTGTTTCTACATAGCAAGCATAGCAGCTGAGGAGCTGAGTGAAGGTTCACACACTCAACCAAGATTTACAGTGGAGTAATCATGTATCAAGCATGTCTTCTCCACCTATTTTAAAAATATGATTGGTTAGATCATACGACACTATGGGAGGGATGAGTACTATATGAAATAACAGTTCTCATTAATAATGGATAACAATCAGTATTACAGTGTTTCAAAATTCTCATTCTTGTTTACAAATTCCTCCATGGCCCGCTCCGCCCTATCTCTGTAATTTCCTTCAACCTCCAGCCCCCGGAGATATCTGCGCTCCTCAAATTCTGTGCTCTTGAGCATCCCTGATTGTAACTGCTCAATCATCGGTGGCCATGTCTTCAGCTGCCTGAGCCCTAAGCTCCGGAACTCCATCCCTAAATCTCTGCTTCTCTACCTCTCTTTCCTCCTTTAAGACGCTCCTTAAAACCTACCTCTTTGACCAAGCTATTGGTCATCTGCTGTAATTTCTTCTTATGTGGCTCAGTGCCAAATTTATTTGTTTTGTCTTATAACACTGCTGCGAAGCGCCTTGGGATGTTTTACAACGTTAAAGGCGCTATATAAATACAAGTTGTTGTTAATATTTCTAATATATATAAAATTTTGAGTTCATGACTGGACCCACAGTGGCTAACCGCTAGCTGTTGAATATACCTATGACTTTTGAGGGAACAACAGTGGGTAAATATATATTGCAGGTGAAATTTGACTTCAGCGGTAGCACAGAATGGACAATAGCGAATCGGCTGCCCATTATCTTTTCCATTGAGTTCAAGTAATTATTTCATTGGCCTGTCCCTCTGAGTGTTTCTCTGCCTACAAATCTATCTAGTGCTGGGGCAGTCCAATTTCACAAAAGGGTCCTACAACAAGCTTAGGTCACTTATTTAAGTATTTTAATATTTTTAATACTTTCGGTGCATGTCCTGGATGCCTGGGAGGATGCCGATCCAATATGGAGGGCACGGAATGAATGCGCACGACGATGCCTGCCATATTGGACACTTAGGCACCCATTTTACGCACAATCAAATTTATAGGCCATTATGTTTCTTTGACCAGTTTGTAACTTTGAAGCTTAGCTTAAATGGTATCATTCTTGTATCTGGAAAAGATGGATGTAGGTTTGAACCCCAGTCCAGGACATGAACATAAAAGCCCTGAATTTCCACTCTGCCGCTGTAACATAATTGGAAGTTACAATGGCTCTATACTGTGCTATTTTCATACCCAAGCATAACGTTTACCATTTTCAACAACACTTTACTATGTACAAATGTGCATCAAATTAATATTCAGAAATTAAATACAGACTGCACAAACAGAACTGACTGACAACTGTATCATTCCCACAGTCACAGGGACAATGACAATTAGACACAAATTTCAGAATTTGTAACACAGTACTCATCTCAAGTCAGTACAAAGAACAAAGAAATCCTTTTAAACATTTTGATGTCGTGAAAAAAGGCACAAAATACTATTTTGCAGTAGCATTTTTAGGACAGCTGCTTAAAGGACTTTGGGCTGGGACATTAATTCCTTTTATGATTCTTGGAGATACTAAAATAATTAATAATGTCATCCTAATTCTTTTAGATGTCATTCTTTTAGGTATTTCATGTTTTTTCTTATCATCTCCTCTCTTCCTTCCTTTTTTATCCCCTGTGAAGCTCAAATAGTTTCCTATTACTGCCGTTTTAATTTACAGTATGAATAAATAGCCAACCGTATGAATCCAATGGCAATTTTCTGGGCCCTGATAATGTTTGCTAGTTTCCTTCTCAATCAGAGTTTCTGGCCCCAAGTTTCCACACGCGGCGAAAACGGCGCCTGAAAAAAAACGCGGTATTCAAGGAGCTCGATGTCTGCTTGGCACGGTGCACAGGGGACGGAGCCTACCACTCGCACCGATTTTATAAATAGGAGGGGGCGGGTACAATTTAAATGAGGCTTCTTGGTGCCGGCAACCCTGCGCGTGCGCGTTGGAGCGTTCGCGCACGCGCAGTCTGAAGTAAACATTGGCACTCGGCCATTTTTAAAAGTGCTGCAGAAAAAGTGAAAATTTGTTTCTTGGACCCCTGCAAAGGCTTGCATTTTAATTTTCTTGATATTTCTGTGTGTGAGGGAGTGCTTTTAGCAGCACTGCTGAATAAATCACCTGCTGAAATCAGTGCGTTCAGCTTTTCACTGCTAAACTTGCAGAACCGGTGCCTGCAAATTAAGGACTGTGTGTTTGGAGAAATAAAAGTGCCAATTCAACTTTGCAATGGATCAACTTCCACCAAGAACAAAGAATTTCCTGCATGAGGAAGCAAACCATTGCATAATATGTGGTGCACCCATTCTGTAAATTTAAATATAAAGATGTCGATGTGGCTGCCTCTCCCTGTCCAAATCCCTCAGTCAGTCCCCCTCACAGCTCGAAGGCTGCTGCTGCTCCCGACCAGCCACTGACGCCGCTGCAATCCCATGGCCGAATGGCCTCGAGTCCGTCCGGGTGCTGCATCTTCGCGGGGAATGAAGGCCTGCCTCAAGCACCAAGGCTGCTTGCTGCCTGGCCCTGCCCCCGAGACCGACGCCACACCGCTGTCTGAAAGGCCTACCTGAAGCACTTTCACACAGGTAGGAACATGGTTTATTTAATCTTTTCTTTGCTTATAAATTTTTATTCAGGTTGGATTTATTTGTATAATATTTGTATAAGTATAACTAAGGATTGATTGTAGAATTTAATGACTTCCCTTCCCCCCCCTCCCCCCCCACCTCGTTCCCGACACCTAATTTGTAACCTGCGCCTGATTTTTTAAAGTGTAGACAAGGTTTTTTCAAGCGTACAAAAATCTTCACTTGCTCCATTCTAAGTTAGTTTGGAGTACGTTTTCACTGTGGAAACTTTCAAATCAGGCGTCAGTGGCCGGACACGCCCCCTTTTGAAAAAAAAATTCAGTTCCAAAGTGAAACTGTTCTATCTGACTAGAACTGCAGAAAACTTAAATGTGGAGAATTCCGATTTCTAAGATACTCCGTTCTACACCAGTTGCTCCTAAAAATCAGGAGCAAATCATGTGGAAACTTGGGGCCTCTAAGTGGATTGTTTTTTGCCAAGGTTATGATGGAGTTTTTTTAAGTCCTTTTCCAATATTGCAGAAGAACTCTCTCAAATCTACTGGGACACTGCTCAGGCTGAAGTGGACTCCTTTACCTGCTTGAATTTCAGACATTAGTTTTCATTTAACCATTCAGCAGCATAACATGTGAGTAATTGTGAGTAAAATGAAGCAGCATAAATTCATAGCTATCTTCCAGAACAAAATACAAGTTTGTACTCCGGTAATCATTGTGCAATAAAATACTTACCAATTCATGCAGGATTTTATTAATGGTTTTGACTGTAGAAAGATAACTAAAAGAAAGAACTTACATTTATGTAGCATCTTTAATGTAGTAAGACATCCCAAGGTGCTTCACAGGTACATCATTAGACAGATCTTGACACCAAGCTAAAGAAGGAGGTATTAAGACAGGTGACTAAAAGCTTTGTTGAAGAGGTAGGTTTTAAGGAGCGTCTTAAAGGAAAAGATAAAAGTGGCAAGGCGGAAAGGTTTAGGGAGGGAATTCCAGGCTGTAGGACCTAGACAGCTGAAAGCATGGCCACCAATGGTGGGGTGAAGGAGGTGGAGTTGGAAAATTGCAGCATTCTCGGAGGCTTATAGGGCTGAAGGAGATTACATCAACAGGGAGGGCCGAAGCCCTGGATGGACTTGAACACGAGGATAATTTTAAAAGTGTGGAGTTAATGGACTGGAAGTTCCTACAGGTCAACTCGTCAATGGGTGATTGATGAGCGGGGCGGTAAGGGATAGAATACGGGCATCAGAGTTTTGAATGAGCTCAAGTTTATGGAGTGTGGAAGATGGGAGGCCAGCCAAGGGAGCATTGGAATAGTCGAGAAACAAAAGTGTGGATGAGGGTTTCAACAGCAGATGTGGAGATGGGCAATGTTACAAAGAGAGGCAGAAGTAGGCAGTTTTTGTGATGAAGAGGAGATGGGGTTGGGAGCTCAGCTCAATTTGATAAAGCTTCTAAGTCTTTTTTTATTTATTTGTTCACGGGATGGGGCATCACTGGCAAGGCTGGCATTTATTGCCCACCCCTAATTGCCCTCAAGCAGGTGGTGGTGAAAGCGTTCCATCAGTGCTGACTTTGTCACAGCAGTTTGGTACAACTGGCCATTTCAGAGTCAACCACATTGCTGGCAGACATTCATGAATTTCCATTAATCTCATGGTCACCATTGCTGATACTAACTTTTTAATTTCAAATTTATTTATTTAACTGAATTTAAGTTCCCCCATTTGCCGTGGTGGGATTTGAACTCACGTCTCTGGATCATTAGTACAGGCCTCTGGATTGCTAGTCTAGTAACATAACCACTATCCTACCTTACTCCTGAAGTGCTTGGAATAAAATTTTAAAAGATATGATACAAACTGTCTAATTTTTTCATGTAGTTAATTTCTAGTGCAATATATAATTGAGCCGTATTTATCACTTATTCTCCAAGGAAACATGCACAAAATAAAACATTAGTGCAGAAAAAAATTCCATTATTCTTTCTGAGAATTCACAAGAATTTGGGGTGAGAAAATGTTCAAAGTGGTAATCATAAAAAAGTATTTCATCGTAATGAATTCTGCTGAAACAATTTAAAAACTTAATTTTATTTTGTGCATTGTAATATAATTCTGTGTTTCAGGATTTATACACGTCTCAAAATGTTTATGTAGATTGCAACATTCAGTCACCATGTTTTAATATTGAGATATGGTCGACTGAAGCCTCTTCTTAGTTTTTGACTTGACAGTTAAGCTTGATGAAGGATGGCCTGATAACATGTTAATAGTGTTCTGAAGTTCAAATAGATTCTATTACAGGCACTAGGGGAAGGACCATATAAATAATCCAGTAGAGTTGGATTGTTTATACTGTCAGATAAAATGGCAGATCAAAGCAGATTTAAAAAGATCATCCAACTGAATGAGATAGTCTTCCAAGATGCGATGAAGTATCAGTAATGGGTACACATATAAGGGTAGAAATTCGACTTTGGCAGCAGCGCAAAACAGGGGGTTTAACATGGGCTGCCTTTTGTACTCCCCACCTGATATACAATTGTATTGAAGTCAAACATAGAAACATAGAAAATAGGTGCAGGAGTAGGCCATTCGGCCCTTCGAGCATGCACCACCATTCAATAAGATCATGACTGATCACTCCCTCAGTACCCCTTTCCTGCTTTTTCTCCATACCCCTTGATCCCCTTAGCCGGAAGGGCCAATGGGATAGAATCTCAACCATGGCTTACAATAGGCGGTTGGTGCGCCCGTTTAGCACGACCATCCAAGATGAATTTGTATCCCCTACTGTATTACAAGAGATACTATAGGCTGGATAACAAGTGCTTTAACTATAGTCCAGTTTATCCTCAGTTTGCTAAGACAGTGTGAACACATGTCCATCATTCTATAATTAGTACGCTAATATTTAGGCCTAGAAATTGGATCGTGCTGTGGCCATATTACAGGCGAAAGTGGGTGCCTAATGGTTTACTACAGCGGGAGGCCTGCGTGGATTCATTCCGAGCTGCTTGCCATATTACTAAAGGCTCCTCTGTAGGGCCCCAAGTTTCGGCCCGCGCCGAAAACGGCGCACCTCCGAGCTGGACGCCTGTTCTTCGCGCCTAAAAGTGAGCGAGAAAAAAACTTCGATATTCTCCGGCTCGATCTCAGCTTGGCGCGGCGCGCTCTTCACAGCGGGGGGCGGAGCCAAACACTCACGCCGATTCTGTAAGTAGTGGGGGGCGGGTCCAATTTAAATGAGCCAACGTAGTGCCGGCAACCCTGCGCGTGCGCGTTGGAGCGTGCGTGCACGCGCAGTGTCAAACAAACATTGGCACTCGGCCATTTTTAAAAGGACTCATCTGCCGTCGAGCCACTGATGCCGCCCCTTAAGCGTGGCCGAATGGCCTCAACCCCCTTGAAAAGCTGCGTGCGTCCGGTGTTGATCCTTTGGCTGCCGGCCAGCCACTGACACCGCTCCTATCCCATGGCCGAATGGCCTCAACCCCCTTGAAAAGCTGCGTGCCTCCGGTGTTGATCCTTCGGCTGCTGGCCAGCCACTAACAGAATGAAGGCCTGCCTGCAGCACAGCAGCTCAGCTCAAAGGCTGCTTGCTGCCGCTATTGGGGCTGCCGTCGAGACACTGACGCCACACCCCTGCTTGTCTCCAACATGAAAGGCCTGCCTGAAGCACAGCAGCTCGAAGGCTGCTGCTATTTCACACAGGTAGGAACATGGTTTATTTAATCTTTTCTTTGCTTATAAATTTTTATTCAGGTTGGATTTATTTGTATAATATTTGTATAAGTATAACTAAGGATTGATTGTAGAATTTAATGACTTCCCCCCCCTCCCCCCTCCCCCCCCACCTCGTTCCCTAAGCCTAATTTGTAACCTATGCCTGATTTTCTAAAGCGTAGACAAGGTTTTTTCGAGCGTACAAAAATCTTCACTTACTCCATTCTAAGTTAGTTTGGAGTAAGTTTTCACTGCCGAAACTTTGAAAACAGGCGTAAGTGGCCGGACACGCCCCCTTTTGAAAAAGAAATTCTGTTCCAAAGTGAAACTGTTCTAACTGACTAGAACTGGAGCCATCTAAATGGCGAGAATTTGAATTTCTAAGATACTCCGTTCTACACCAGTTGCTCCAAAAAATCAGGAGCAACTGAGGCCGAAACCTGGGCCCTAGGCGTCCAGAGCACAGGCCTGAAACAGGTGGTAGGCCCTTCATATATGTACAAAGAGGTCTTCTTTACCTGCCTTCCTGTCCACAAACCCCAGACTCTCCTAGCATGCTCGGCTGCTGTCTTAGCCAGCCAATCTCCTTGCCGCCTCCCCGCACCCCCCCCCAGCACCCCGCCCCGGGACCAATGAAATGCCTCTGGGGCCGCAGCTAGTCCAATTTCTAGGCCTTTATCTCTGCTGTGTGCTCACTACTCGGAAAAGTAAATATGGTGATTTTATATCAATTAATTAACAGTTTTCCTGAATAGCTTTGTATGAGACATGGAAGGGTAGATTTTTCAGAATGTTGAGGTGAACTAATAACCAAGATTGAAAAGATCTAAGAATGATAAATTATTCTAAAATATGTAAGTTTTGGAATCTAATTTTTAGAGGGAGCATATGCACAACAGATGTTTAGCCATGGAATGAAATTATCAAATTAAACTGTATTTATGAAGCACAAAGGATTGTGCAAGATCTGTTCCTTTTATTTAGTGGGTCAGTCATTAATTCGAATGAAAGTTTTGGTGAATAAATGTGATGATTAATTGCTTATGAGGCGTGATAAACCAAAATAAATGATGAGAAACACTTGTAACATATTTTGACTGCTGCTCTAAGCTAGTGAAAGCTAGTCTGGTGCTACTTTGCTTCAGATAAAAAGATTATTCTAGATGGTGACAAGAAACTGTGGGGCCGAAATTCAGGGTCTGTATAAGGCCTGTTTCCGCCGTTTCGTGGCAGCCATGCGGCGGAATCAAGTGGCTGCCACGTTGCAGTCCATTGGCCGCCCTGACCCAAGTTCAGGTCGGAGATTTTTCGGCCTGTCCCCACTTCCACCCTGCTGCGGCCGGACGCTGCAAGTGCATCATCATAATGCGCACCACTGCTCTCCCACACCTCCAGAATACTGCGACCAAAGTCTAGTGGGAAAAAATCGTTGCCCTGCCACGCAGTGCCCCCAACAGCTTTCTCTGTCAGTGCACCTTCTCCTGACTGTGTGCGGCCTGGCAACACGGCAGCCCTTCAAGGGGAGGGCATACTGCTGCGGCCGGCATGCTTTTATTTTTGCCGGCCGACTTCCCGATCCGCCGGCAAAATATTGCCCATGGGTTCGGCCGGGCCGCCAACAGGCAGCCTGGCATCCCCCCTTAATGTGGAAATCTGGTTACCTGACTGATTATTCAAATCACATAATTATAAGCAAAATCATGTTCCGCCATTTTGGATGAAATCATTGGGTTGAATTTTGAGGCCAACTGCCCAGTGCAAACGGGGCAGGAGCACCTGGAAAATTCAGGGAAAGACTTGCCTCTCATTTCCCGTCATTGTTGTTGTCGTGGCAATCCTCGCCTGGACCTACTGTCCGGAGCATTCCTCTGAGTTAGGCAATAGGCCCATTTAAATTACATATCGGGGTCCAAGAAGTGCATTTGATCCCGATTACCAGTTAAGGAGAGTACTGGGTGGTAACTGATGGTTCAGCCGAAGAGTATCCCACAGGTATGTCTGTGTTTATTTCTGTAGGACCAGTAGCGACTGGAGTGCCCTTCTGAGCCCCACAAAAGTACTGCAGGCCACCACTGGCTCGGGCTCTTTGGCCTCACTTCATCCTGCATTCCCATGATCTACCTGCATCTGCCCCAGTCTCCCAGCCAGTCAAAACCTGTGGGCCAAAACCACAAGTCTGCCTCCAGCCTCCTATTGGGTGTGTACGTTTCGCCAGTCTATAGCCTATGTCAAGTACAGCAGGTCGTTATTTTGGTGGTAATCATCCTGTTGAAATAATTACTGAAACTCATATTTTCTTCTTGCGTTAATATAGATGGTATGCATTCCCACAAATGAACTAAAACACAAATTGAACCAAATATAAGGGCTCCACCAGACTCAGATAACAACAGGGTGTAAATTTGATTGTCTAGCCCTTCAGTTAGTGGCCAGGAGGGGTGTCGATGCGAGTGTAATAGCTTACCGACCGGGCACACAGCTTGCAGCACCCCACCGCAAAATTTAGTTGAGGTTTATCAGTGGCACCAAACACTAGCACCTGGCTGCTGACTATCAGTGCGATCATGACATCAGTCCGGGTGCAACACCCATGCTTGCGCCTCGCTCACTAAATTTGGTGTGGTGGCCTCATTTAATGACCGCCACTAATGACGTCTGAAAAAACAGTCGGTACATTCTTCAAGAGTCGTTAATTGCTGGCTATTTAAGGGATGAGGAAGCGCTCCCCTCGGAGGTCACAGTCAGTGCAACGTTTACACAGAGCATGGTGCGTGAGCCTCTGAGTTTGTAGAGGCAGACAGATAGAAACATAGAAACATAGAAAATAGATGCAGGAGCAGGCCATTCGGCCCTTCGAGCCTGCACCACCATTCAATACGATCCTGGCTGATCATTCCCTCAGTACCCCTTTCCTGCTTTCTCTCCATACACCCTTAATCCCATTAGCCATAAGGGCCATATCTCACTCACTCTTGAATATATCCAGTGAACTGGCATCAACAACTCTCTGCAGTACGGAATTCCAGAGGTTAACAACTCTCTGAGTGAAGAAGTTTCTCCTCATCTCAGTCCGAAATGGCTTACCACTTATCTTTAGACTCTGTCCCCTGATTCTCAACTTCCCCAACATCGGGAACATTCTTCCTGCATCTAACCTGTCCAGTCCCGTCAGAATTTTATATGTTTCTATGAGATCCCCTCTCATCCTTCTAAACTCCAGTGAATATAGGCCCAGTCAATCCAGTGTGTCAGTCCAGCCATCCCGGGAATCAGTCTGGTGAGCCTTCGCTGCACTCCCTCAATAGCAAGAACGTCCTTTCTCAGATTAGGAGAATAAAACTGAACACAATATTCCAGGTGAGGCCTCACCAAGGCCCTGTACAACTGCAGTAAGACCTCCCTGCTCCTATACTCAAATCCCCTAGCTATGAAGGCCAATATACCATTTGCCTTCTTCACTGCCTGCTGTACCTGCATGTCAACTTTCAATGACTGATGAACCATGACACCCAGGTCTCGTTGCACCTCCCCTTTTCCTAATCTGCCGCCATTCAGATAATATTCTGCCTTTGTGTTTTTGCCGCCAAAATGGATAACCTCACATTTATCCACATTATACTGCATCTGCCATGCATTTGCCCACTCACCTAATCTGTCCAATTCACCCTGCAGCCTCTTAGCGTCCTCCTCACACCGCCACTCAGTTTAGTGTCATCTGCAAACTT
Organism: Pristiophorus japonicus; assembly: GCF_044704955.1. Taxonomy (NCBI): domain Eukaryota; kingdom Metazoa; phylum Chordata; class Chondrichthyes; family Pristiophoridae; genus Pristiophorus; species Pristiophorus japonicus. Next base: position 158,263,879 of record NC_091986.1, read on the forward strand.
GGAGATACTACACTCAATTCCTTCATCTAAATCATTAATATATATTGTAAATAGCTGTGGTCCCAGCACTGATCCCTGCGGCACCGCACTTGTCACTGCCTGCCATTCTGAAAAGAACCCGTTTATCCCGACTCTCTGCTTCCTGTCTGCCAACCAGTTCTCTATCCACGTCAGTACATTACCCCCAATACCATGTGCTTTAATTTTGCACACCAATCTCTTGTGTGGGACCTTGTCAAAAGCCTTTTGAAAATCCAAATACACCCCATCCACTGGTTCTCCCTTGTCCACTCTACTAGTTATCTCCTCAAAAAATTCCAGAAGATTTGTCAAGCATGATTTCCCTTTCATAAATTCCTGCTGACTTGGACCGATCCTGTCACTGCTTTCCAAATGCGCTGCTATTTCATCCTTAATAATTGATTCCAACATTTTCCCCACTACTGATGTCAGGCTAACTGGTCTATAATTACCTGTTTTCTCTCTCCCTGCTTTTATAAAAGGTGATGTTACATTAGCTATCCTCCAATCCATAGGAACTGATCCAGAGTCGATAGAATGTTGGAAAATGATCACCATCGCATCCACTATTTCTAGGGCCACTTCCTTAAACACTCTGGGATGCAGACTATCAGGCCCTGGGGATTTATCGGCCTTCAATCCCATCGATTTCCCTAACACAATTTCCCACCAAATAAGGATTTCCTTCAGTTCCTCCTTCTCACTAGATCCTCAGTCCCCTCGTATTTCCGGAAGGTTATTTGTATCTTCCTTCATGAAGATAGAACCAAAGTATTTGTTCAACTGGTCTGCCATTTCTTTGTTCCCTGTTATAAATTCACCTGAATCTGACTGCAAGGGACTTACTTTTGTCTTCACTAATCTTTTTCTCTTCACATATCTATAGAAGCTTTTGCAGTCAGTTTTTATGTTCCCGGCAAGTTTCCTCTCATACTCTATTTTCCCCCTCCTAATTAAACCCTTTGTCCTCCTCTGCTGAATTCTAAATTTCTCCCAGTCCTCAGCTTTGTTGCTTTTTCTGGCCAATTTATTATATGTCTCTTCCTTGGATTTAACACTATCCTAATTTCCCTTGTTAGCCATGGTTGAGCCACCTTTTATTCCAATATTTTTATTCCAGACAGGGATGTACAATTGTTGAAGTTCATCCATGTGATTTTTAAATGTTTGCATTGCCTATCCACCATCAACCCTTTAAGTATCATTTGCCAGTCTATTCTAGCCAATTCACATCTCATAGCATCGAAGTTACCTTTCCTTAAGTTCAGTACCCTAGTCTCTGAATTAACTGTGTCACTCTCCATCTTAATAAAGAATTCTACCATCTTATGGTCACTCTTCCCCAAGGGGCCTCGCACAACAAGATTGCTAATTAGTCCTTTCTCATTACACACCACCCAGTCTAAGATGGCCAGCCCTCTAGTTGGTTCCTTGACATATTGGTCTCGAAAACCATCCCTAATAATCTCCAGGAAATCCTCCTCTACCCCTCCACCGTAATGCTACCAGTTTGATTAGTCCAATCTACACGTAAATTTAAGTCGCCCATGATAACTGCTGTACCTTTATTGCACACATCCCTAATTTCTTGTTTGATGCTGTCCTCAACCTCACTACTACTGTTTGTGGTCTGTACACAACTCCCACTAGCGTTTTCTGCTCTTTGGTATTCCACAGTTCCACCCAGAACAGCTTGATAACAAGTGAAGTTGAAATGGCTGCATTAAATGGGTGCATTACTATGCCACCAGCATTGCATTCTATATGCTCTAGCAAGGCGGCATCAAGAGAGATGGGCTGTTGGCCATGTCAGTGGCCGAAGGAGGAGTGCCCCTCGATGTCGGGCCAGGAGGCCTTACCCCCCACGGCTTTACCAGTGGCAATGCTCATATCAGAAGGCTGCGCTTCAGAAAGGAGGTCATTACAGAGATAAACCATCTTGTGCAGGCAGACCTGCAGCCTCACATTGGCACCATGACTGCGCTGCCCGTCGCAGTGAAGGTCACAGTGGCACTCGCCTTCTATTCCTCCGGCTCCTTCCAGGCTGCATATGAGGATATATGCAATGTCTTACAATTCGCAGCACATCGCTGCATCAGCAACTTCACACAGGCTCTCTACACACACAGAATGGACTTTATTAACTTCCCAATAATCGAGAAACAAAATAAGCATGCATGTGGGTTTGCCAGGATAGCGGGCTTCCCGAGGCTGCAAGGAGCAATTGACTGCACGCACACGGCCATGATGTTATGTATTTAACCCTTTGTAACCTGCATGACACCTGGCCACCAGAGGGCCTACCTGTTGGAGTCCCAAGGGATCCCAGCATCCCTTGGGAGCACAGTATATAAGCAGGTCACCCACGAGGTAACTGCACTCCGGAATCTTATTAAAGGAGCTAAGGTCACACTTGCTTATTACACACAGTACTCAGCCTCACCCTTTATTATGAGTGTAACAGATGCGAGAACCATTCCAAAATGCAGAGGTATTCAGAAACCCTAAATGTGCAGCTGGTGTGCGACCACACGCAGCGCATCCTCGCAATCAATGCTCGCTATCCTGGAAGTGCACATGGTGCGTTTATCCTCCGGGAGAGCACTGTGCATCGATTATTTCAGCCACCACGGGAAGGCTGAGGCTGGCTGCTTGGGAACGATGGATACAACGTGGCCATCTGGCAAATGATCTCCCTCTGCAACTCCACCACCGAGCCGGAGGAATGCTACAATGAGAACCATGCTGCCACATGCAACATCATAGAGCAGACAATATCATCATCATAGGCGGTCCCTCGTATCGAGGATGATTTGCTTCCACGCCAAAAAGGGAAGAGTTCCGAGGTGTTTCAATGAAGGACCCAATATTCCAGGTCCAGAACTACATGTTGAAGATGCCTGTGCGTGAATTTTTTCAACTTGTGGTGACCGTTGCACACCAGCCACCACACGGGCTTGACAGCTCGGTCTTGGTCCAGTGGCAAGGATTAACCAAAACGACTGGAGACCAGCTCTGTTGGACAGAATACAAGAAAAAGCTCACCTTTAAATAAATGATCGTTTTCTAATTTTAAGCATCTTAATCTTTCTATATTGTATCTGTACAACTAATGATGCTCTGAATTTTCCTCTCATTCCAAATTTGCCAAATCACCTTCCTATATCCCCTGTCAATAGGAGTACTGAAGCAGCGATTCCAATGCCTTGACCATTCTGGAGGTAGCCTTCAATATTCCCCTCTCCAGCTCTTGTTATTTATTGTGGTGTGCTGCATGCTGCACAACTTGGCCATCATGAGGGCCCAGGCCTGTGGGGATCGCAGGGCCACCTCAGGAGAAGGACGGGGAGGAGGAGGAAGAAGAGGAACAAGAACCTGGCGAGGCCCCGAATGTCTAGCAAGATGACGAGGACCAGGAGCTGCCACGGCCTGCCAATGGGGCCGGTGCCAGGGCTACTCGGCAGTGGCTCATGATGCATCAGTTTGCTTAAATGGAGAGAGCTGAGGGATGCAGCTCGTAACGACCACACATTGTGCCACGATAATGCCACATCTCCATCACAAGTCCACAGTCATATGCCAGAGGCTGAAGGAAATGGTCAAAGTAACATTTTATTTATTTACATCCCTCAATCAACCCCAGAAACCCTACACCCGCAAATAATAAAAGCTATAGCTACTGCCCCTTCAAACACCACAATATGTAATGGCCATCAAGAACATATGTACAAACGCTCCTGCCAGTTCTCATTCTGCAATAGTTTCCATGTGCCATCTTAGCCACAGCCCCTTACAACAGCAGCAGCATGCAAGAACACCAAAGAAATGTTGACAACCATTTGTAGTCAACAGCGACATATTCCCATGGGAACACATATCATTAGTGCATCTTCCACAGGCATTTGCCACCTCTCTGCCTCAACTCCCTCCGACGCCCACTGCTCATCCTCAATGTGGCCTCAGTGCCTGCAGCAAGGCCGCTTGAGGGCTGCTCTCTGTCTGAGGGAGTCAGGACAGATGGCCTAGGAGAACCCCTTGGATCAGCTCTGGGCCTGGAAAGCCCGGCTGCTGACTGCACCACCTCAGGATGGGCGGCAGCAGTGTCGGATGGCTGGGGTGGCGGGTGCAGAGACGGACTGGCAGTGGCGGGAGCTGGAATGCTGTCATCCTGAGGAAGGAGAGCACCTTCTATTTCCAGCGGCCCACTGCCACTCCTCCGGTGCAGAGCCAGAGCATCAGGAGCAATATGTTGCTGCCCTGCTGCGGCACATTTGTTCTCCGTCCGACTGTGGAGATGCAGAGAGGATGGCAGCAGTCACTGCTTGCATGGCATCACTCTGAGATTACAGCAGAGCAGACTGAATTTGAAATGCTGCAGTCTGAGAGTGCATGCCAGCAATCAGTGACTGCATGACATCACGAAGACCTTGCGTGGCTTCGGCTTGTGATGTCATGGCTGCTGCCACATCAACCATGGCACGCGCCATCACTTCTGGGACTCCACTGTCGCTCATTGAGCTCACTTCCCAGCTTAGCCAGGCAAGGATGTGCTCATTGGACTGCTGAGAGGCAGGGCCATGCTTGAAGTGGCCTCCGCTACACTTGCAGCCAGTGCATCCACGCTCTGCCATACTCTCCCCAATGCACCAATGAGCTCGCAGTGCATCTGCATGGACTCCCTGGACATAGCCTCCGAATCCAGGTCTCATCTACCTGTCTCTGAGCAGGACTCCTGGGCCGACCTATGCTTCGGAGAGATGGCCCCCGAGCTTCACCTCATGCTGGGCGTTGTTGCAGGCCATTGGGGCCAGGAGCGTCCGGATCTCGGAAACCCCAGGAAGGCGGGTTGTTCCACCGAGCTGGTCTTCCCACTTGCTGGCACAGAGGACGGGTCCCTCTCTCTCGCCACACTGGTCTCCAGTTTCTCCTCATCTTCCCCGCTGTGTGACGAAGGTGGCTGGCGGGCAGGCTGTCATTCATCTGGCTCATCATCTGTTAACACAAAGCAACACAAGTGTGGATAGCAGTTGGGGAGGGGGTAGGAAGGCAAGAAGGAGGGGGGTATCGTTATTTTGGAGCTACATGTTAGGGATGTGGGCTCAAGGGTGAGGGGTCTCACAGAAAACACCCATCTCATTCACAAACCGTCACTGTCGAGCAGGGGCTCTGTCTCGCGGCCGCTACCTCCACCAGAAGTGTGCCCATGAGTCTGGACACTCGCTCCTCCACTACAGTGAGATCCTGCAGGTCTGGCTCCTCTCCTCCCGTCCGCTGCTGCTCTCGCCTGTAATGGGTGAGTTTGCCCTGCAATGACCAAACAAGATGTTGTCAGTGGGTCTGTAGCTACTTGTGTGCCACATGAGTCTGCAGTAAGATACTAATGTCGCGAGGTGTGCGTCTTTGCATCTCAGCTTGCATGGCAGCGCATAGTGGATGTGTCAATAGTGGGATTTGGGGTCAAAGAGCTACATGTAAGTTTGAGGCTGAACACTTGTAACCGCATATGAAGAGTTAAAAGGTGTTGGTGGCTGTCCTCAGGCTGAGTCAGAAGCTAGAAGGTGAGAGGCGCTTGGATGGGCAGGGCATGTTTGGTGAGGCGACAGAGAGCTTCCAGCAATGAAAAGCATTGTCTGGTACACATAGAGAAGCGGTGGGCACTGTAAAGCCTTTACAATGTGTAAGATAGTGAGGCTCACATGAACGCATTGCAAGATTAATATAAAGGGTACTTGTAAAGTCCTGTCCCCTCAGTACAGATTCACACGAGGCATGTAGTGAAGTCAAGGTCACTCTGGACCTGCACCTTTATTTCACAGCTCTGGAATGCTGCACTTGCCTGAGACCTGTCCTTATATAACTGTCTCTTGCAAGTGTACCCCTGGTGGTAAGGTATGCTGGTGGTTACAGGTCATATCTTATTACAGTCATGTATAGCATGTTAGGATACAGTTATATATAATAATGTAAGATACATGACAGTACTCACCCTGATGACCCTAGTGAGGTCGTTGAACTTTTTGCGACATTGAGTCGCTGTTCTGGCCACCGTATCGCGGGCAGAGACGTGATGGGCCACCTCCCTCCACAGCTTTCTGAAGACGCTTGGCATCCCCCTCCAGGCTGTAGCGCATTGTTGCGCCTCTCCACTGCCTCAAGCAAAGCCTCAAGTGCCGTGGCTGAGAGGTGGTGCACTCGTTGCCATCCTCCCTGCTCCTGCATTTTGCTGCTCTCAAGACACTGAGGAGGTGGAGCTGAGCATGTGCATACTTACCTTGCTGCACCTTTAAGACTTGGCTTTTTGCAGGATGTGAATCGGACTTCAGAGCATGCACAATGGTTTCCAAAATTTAGCGCAAAATTTAGGTGTTTAACGACTGATTTATCCGCCTGCCCCAGGTCAGGTGTGTAACGGCTGATTTATCCCCCCCCCAGGTCAGGTGTGTAACGGCTGATTTATCGACTTCCCCCCCCCCCCCCCCCCCCCGCCCCCCGATCAGGTGTGTAACGCCTGATTTATCCCCCACCCCGGTCAGGTGTGTAACGGCTGATTTATCCCCCCGCCAGGTCAGGTGTGTAACGGCTGATTTATCCCCCCCCCCACTCCCCCCCCAGGTCAGGTGTGTAACGGCTGATTTATCCCCCACCCCCACCCCCCCGCCAGGTCAGGTGTGTAACGGCTGATTTATCGACCCCCCCCAGGTCAGGTGTGTAACGGCTGATTTATCCCCCCCCCCTCCCCCCCAGGTCAGGTGTGTAACGGCTGATTTATCGACCCCCCCCCCAGGTCAGGTGTGTAATGGCTGATTTATTGACCCCCCCCCAAGTCAGGTGTGTAACGGCTGATTTATCGACCCCCCCCCAGGTCAGGTGTGTAACGGCTGATTTATCGCCCCCCCCCCCCCCCAGGTCAGGTGTGTAATGGCTGATTTATCCCCCCCCCCCCCAGGTCAGGTGTGTAACGGCTGATTTATCCCCCCCCCCCTCCCCCCCAGGTCAGGTGTGTAACGGCTGATTTATCGACCCCCCCCCCAGGTCAGGTGTGTAATGGCTGATTTATCGACCCCCCCCAAGTCAGGTGTGTAACGGCTGATTTATCGACCCCCCCCCAGGTCAGGTGTGTAACGGCTGATTTATCGCCCCCCCCCCCCCCCCCAGGTCAGGTGTGTAACGGCTGATTTATCCCCCCCCCCCCAGGTCAGGTGTGTAATGGCTGATTTATCGACCCCCCCCCCAGGTCAGGTGTGTAACGGCTGATTTATCGACCCCCCCCCCCCAGGTCAGGTGTGTAACGGCTGATTTATCGACCCCCCCCCCAGGTCAGGTGTGTAACGGCTGATTTATCGACCCCCCCCCCAGGTCAGGTGTGTAATGGCTGATTTATCGACCCCCCCCAAGTCAGGTGTGTAACGGCTGATTTATCGACCCCCCCCCAGGTCAGGTGTGTAACGGCTGATTTATCGCCCCCCCCCCCCCCCCCCCCCAGGTCAGGTGTGTAACGGCTGATTTATCCCCCCCCCCCCCCAGGTCAGGTGTGTAACGGCTGATTTATCGACCCCCCCCCCAGGTCAGGTGTGTAACGGCTGATTTATCGACCCCCCCCCCCAGGTCAGGTGTGTAACGGCTGATTTATCGACCCCCCCCATGATCAGGTGTGTAATGGCTGATTTATCGACCCCCCCCAGGTCAGGTGTGTAACAGCTGATTTATCACCCCCCCTCCCCCCCAGGTCAGGTGTGTAACGGCTGATTTATCCCCCCCCCCTCCCTCCCAAGTCAGGTGTGTAACGGCTGATTTATCGACCCCCCCCCCCCAGGTCAGGTGTGTAATGGCTGATTTATCGACCCCCATGCCAGGTCAGGTGTGTAACGGCTGATTTATCGACCCCCATGCCAGGTCAGGTGTGTAACGGCTGATTTATCACCCCCCCCCTCCCCCCCCCCAGGTCAGGTGTGTAACGGCTGATTTATCCCCCCCACCCTCCCCCCTAGGCCAGGTGTGTAACGGCTGATTTATCCCCCCCCCCCCCCCAGGTCAGGTGTGTAACGGCTGATTTCTCCCCCCCAGGTCAGGTGTGTAACGGCTGATTTATCACCCCCCTCCCCCCCAGGTCAGGTGTGTAACGGCTGATTTATCCCCCCCCCCTCCCCCCCAGGCCAGGTGTGTAACGGCTGATTTATCCCCCCCACCCTCCCCCCCCCCCAGGTCAGGTGTGTAACGGCTGATTTATCGACCCCCCCCCCCAGGTCAGGTGTGTAATGGCTGATTTATCGACCCCTTCAGCTCTTGGTCTAATTCCAGGTCACTTCTCGGCGGGAGATGCAAACTTTTTAAAGGCGCTAAACTTACCACTCCGCTTTGATTAATGCCTTAAAATGGGCGCGACCGAATTTCCACCCCTTGTATTTATATCGCGCCTTTAACGTAGAAAAATACCCCAAGGCATTTCACAGGAGTATTATGAGGCAAAAAAAAATTGACACCTAACCACATAAGGAGAAATTAAGGCAGATGACCAAACACTAAGTCAAAGAGGTAGGTTTTAAGGAGCATCTTAAAGGAGAAAAGAGAGGCAGAGAGGTTCAGGGAGGCAGTTCCAGAGCTTAGGGCCAAGGCAGCTGACGGCACGGCCATCAATGGTTGAGAGATTATAATCGGAGATGCTCAAGAGGGTAAAATTAGAGGAGCGCAGATATCTCTGGGGTTGTGGGGCTGGAGGAGATTACAGAGATAGGGAGGGATGAGGCCATAGAGGGATTTATAAACAAGGATTAGAATTTTAAAATCGAGGCATTAAACTGCAATTTTTCACAGCATATTTGTATAATACTGATTTATGTCAAATGGGCACATTTACCTCCCTACCTATTGGACAATTGGTTCGCCACAGATCTTCCATATATAGTCTAATCCTTGCCACTGGACCAAGACCTAGCTCTGTCAAGCCCGTGTGGTGACTGGTGTGCAATGGCCATCACACGTTAAAAAAAATTCACGCACAGGCATCTTCCACCCTTGAGGATGTAGTTCGGGTCCTTCATTGAAACACCTGTGAACTCATCCTTTTTTGGCGTGGAAGCAAGTCATCCTCGTTTCGAGCGACTATCGATGGTATATAGTCTGTTCTAAATTAAGCCAGTATGATTATTTGGATTCATTATTATTTGCTATGATGCAATCTGAGAAACATTTTAGGATTTATAAGGAATCACTGGTCTTTAGGACTTACCCTTGATAATTACATCATGTAGTTGAAGTAAAGAGACAGTAACAAATAAGATATAAATGGAAATAATGCTCTTCACTGCCAGGGTAACTGTTACAGTATGTAATTAAAATGAGTTTGATGATTACTATTCAGTTTCAGTAGCTATGAATCATTAGTTTAAAACTGACCTTGACTTTACATTTTTCAGCTGCATATTTAGATGCATAGCTATGAGGAGTAGATATAAATATGTAACTCAAAATAACTCGATCAGTAATGAGTAATACCTAATCCAATGCAATTTTCTTTTTAAATTGAAAAAAAATTCATACTTGGGATGTGGGTATCGCTGGCAAGGTCAGCATTTATTGTCCATCACTAGTTGCCTTGATAAGGTAGTCATGGACCTTCTTTTTGAACAGCTGCAGCATGTGTCATGAAGGTGCTCCCACAATTCTGTTGGGTAGGGCATTCCAAGATTTTGACTTCATTGTTGCAGTGCTCCTGGTGAAGTGGACACCTGCCACCTGTATGCAGATGAGATGATTTCTAACCTGCAGAGGCTACCAACGGGAGCAATACCGGTGTAATGGCTGGCATCACGTCCCACGGGATTTTTTCCCTCACCGGATGAACCAGCCTCCAAAGATGTTCCGACCTTCTGCGAGCCCAAGGTACTGGGAACTCCCAACTTAGGGAATCTCCATCCTCTTTGCATCAATGGCATTGTATCGGGCTGGTGCAAGACCTCTTACAAGGCCCCATGGGTCCTCCCAGTGCAGGCTGGGTATTTGGTTCCCGGCCTGTTTTCTGGTCATCCTGCAACAGCCCTCCATATTTCCAGTGGGATTGCATCAGGAGGACCTTAAATATTTTGGTTCCACGGAAATGGTGAAATCCTTCAACCAGACCCACAAAAGATATTTGCATAATGCACAAACTAACCTAGATTCAGGAGACTTCCCTTGTTCAATATTCCCTGCCTCAGTGCTGCTCTTGTGAATTAAAATCACGATGGGACTTCAAATTTTGCAGAACTTTTTTCTTGCTGAGCCTGTTTAGCAGAGTCAAAAATTGACTGATGTTCCCTTGGCGTTTTTGGTCATCCTGGATAGTGCCCTTGCATAATTGGCATGCTTAATGGAGATATTGGTGTCTTCACTCCAGAATGATATAAATGACTAAACATTGGTGTATTTGAATTAGAGATCACAATGCTCGTGATATTTCCATGCGTGCTTCATTTCCCCCCCAAAAAACACCTGAAACTTTGGAGCCTGAAAGATTCACAGAGCATCCGCTGGTGTCCTGCTATAAATTCAGTGGAAGACCGATGGAACCCCCCCCTCCCTCCCCCCCTACCCCCACCCTCCTCAAAATATGATAGAAACTCAGTTGTGCTGAGTCTCTGCCATTTCCAGTTTTAACTTATATTGTAACGAGTGGAACTTTTGTCTGCCTCTTACAAAGTGAATGTTGGTTGAGAAAAGGGTCAGGTGTATGCACTCCCTTTTACTGGGAGTTCCCACTAGCCTGGCTTAATCATGACCTGGCATATCTCTGAAGACTGCTTCGATGAGTGAGTTGAGGTATATGAAAGTGGGACAGGCCAGTGGCGTCTATGCCATGGAAGCAGACTGGACCCACCAAGGAATAGGCTGATTTAAAAAAAAATTAGATTGAACACCTTACACAGGCAAGCTTGGCTGGGAGCTGGAGGGGGGATCTCTGAGAAAGTCCCTCTTCTCACATTGGTGGACACGCACCAGAATTTCAGCAAATGAGTTTGTGTTGCCCATGAAAGTTTAAATGCCCTCCTACTAACCCCTACTGGCATGGTTAGCACCGGAGGGCACCAGTGAGCACGAACCTGACAAGTCTGCTATGATTATGTCCGCAAGAATTTTGGGGGCCTTGGTTTATATAATTGGCCAGGTTGCTACTTGTTTTCTGTGACTATTTTTGTTTCTTTCCTGCAAGTGCTGTTTAAATGAATCCTGCTGGAAAATCAATTAACTCAGTAGAATATATTTTAACATCATTTAATAGATTCTAGAACAGTTACTGCAGATTGGAAGGTAACAAATGTAACCTCGTTATTTAAGAAAGGAGGGAGAGAAAAAACTGGGAACTACAGACCAGATAGCCTGACATCAGTATAGGTTGAACCTCCCTTATCTGGAACCACCCCTCATCCAGAACCATTCCCGGCCACCAGGTGGCACATGCGCAGAACTCCGTCATGAACAAATTGAAGTCCTTCCTCGCTGCCGACTCCCGCAATCACTGGCCTGATCCCGCGATCCACACCAGCCCCCCCACCTCCCATGATCTCTCTGCCGCACTCCCACCCCCAAGCCAGCCAGCCCCAATATCCCCTTGCTCAGTACCTGCACCATCCAATTTAACATAGCCACCCCTCATCTGGAAATATCCCTTATCCAGAACAGGCCAGGTCCTGAGAGTTCTGGATAAGGGAAGTTCAACCTGTAGTAGGGAAAATGCTAGAATCTATTATTAAGGATGTAGTAACAAGGCACTTAGAAAAGAATAATAGGATTGGGCAGAGTCAACACAAAGGGAAATCATGTTTGACAAATCTGTTAGAGGTTTTTGAGGTTGTAACTAGCAGAATAGATAAGGGGGAACCAGTGGATGTAGTTTATTTAGATTTTCAGAAGGCATTTGATAAGGTATCACAGAAGAGGTTATTAAACAAAATTAGGGATCATGGGATTGGGGGTAATCTACTAGCATGGATTGAGGATTGGTTAACGGACAGAAAACAGAGAGTAGGAATGAACGGGTAATTTTCGGGTTGGCAAGCTGTAATTAGTGGGGTACCGCAAGGATCGGTGCTTGGGCCTCAGCTATTCACAATCTATATCAATGATTTGGATTAGGGTACCAAATATAATATATTTAAGTTTGCTGATGATACAAAGCTAGGTGGGAATATAAGTTGTGAGAAGGATGCAAAGAGACTTCAAGGGCTAGGCTAAGTGAGTGCGCAATAACATGGTAAATGGAATATAATATGGAGAAATGTGAAATTATCCACTTTGGTAAGAAAAATAGAAAAGCAGAGTATTATTTAAATGGTGAGAGATTGGGAAATGTTGGTGCTCAGAGGGACCTGGGTGTCCATGTACACAAATCACTGACAGTTAATGTTGTGGATGGAGAAAGAGTCAGACTGAACACTGTGAGCTCAAAGTAAAGCGTGACCTTAGTCTTTTATTGCAGGTCTCCAGAGTGCCTCTCCAACCTGTGAAGCCCCCTTAAATACCTGTGCTCTCAAGGGATTATGGGATCCCTTGGGACTTCAGGGGATGAGCCCTCTGGTGGCTGTACGAAGTAAATACAAGGCAACATATATAACAACACTCCACCCCCCCCCACTCCCCCAAAGTCAATAGTGTAACTATGTACAATGTGAGTCGATCAGGGGCCCTTCTTGCCCTGGTGTGAAAGCTGCTGTTATTGAATCATTTGTTGGGCCCTCGCTGGGCTGCTGTGCAGCTGACTTTACTGCGCTGTCTGGTGTGTTGGGCCCTGCAGGGCTGCTGTGGATGATGGATTCTGCTTCGTGGTCAACCATGGTGCCGATTGCCACTGGTGTGTATGTTGGGGGATCAAAAAAGGTAGGGTCCAAGGTGGGTTGCTCAGGAGAGTCTGTGAATCTGAGTTTGATTTGGTCCAAGTGTTTCCGGTGAATGAGTCCATTTGAAAGTTTGACCCGAAACACCCTGCTCCCCTCTTTGGCCACGACAGTGCCGGGAACCCACTTGGGACCTTGTCCAAAAATTAATACAAATACAGGATCATTGATTTCAATCTCATGTGACACGTTTGCGCTATCATGGTATGCACTTTGTTGAAGCTGCCTGCTCTCTACCTGTTCATGTAGATCAGGGTGAACGAACGAGAACCTTGTCTTAAGTGCTCTTTTCATGAGCAGTTCAGCAGGTGGGATCCCAGTGAGTGAGTGGAGTCTCGTGTGGTAGCTAAGCAGGACTCGGGATAGGCGAGTCTGCAGTGAGCCTTCAGTTACCCTCTTCAAGCCTTGCTTGATGGTTTGCACTGCTCTCTCTGCCTAACCATTGGACGCTGGTTTAAACAGGGCAGATATGATATGTTTGATCCCGTTATGGGTCATGAATTCTTTGAACTCAGCACAGGTAAAATATGGCCCGTTGTCGCTCACCAGGACATCGGCTAAGCCGTGTGTGGCAAACATGGCCCGCAGGCTTTCAGTCGTGGCAGCGGACGTGCTAGCCGACATTATCTCACATTCAATCCACTTGGAGTACGTGTCTACAGCCACAAGGAACATTTTACCCAAGAACGGGTCTGCATAGTGGACATGTATCCTAGACCACGGTTTCGAGGGCCAAGACCATAAACTTAGTGGCGCCTCTCTGGGTACATTGCTTAACTGAAAGCATGTATTACATCTGTGAACGCAGGACTGTAAGTCCGCATTGATATCGGGCCACCACACGTGGGATCTGGCTGTCGCTTTCATCATTACGATGCCTGGGTGGGTACTGTGGAGGTCATTGATGAAGGTGTCTCTGCCCTTCTTGGGGACCACTACTCGATTGCCCCACAGAAGGCAGTCTGCCTGGATAGACATTTCATCTTTGCGCTGCTGGAACGGCTTTATCTCTTCCTGCATTTCCACTGGGACACTGGACCAGCTCCTGTGAAGCACACAGCTTTTGACTAGAGATAGTAAGGGGTCCTGGCTTGTCCAGGTTTTGATCTGCCGGGCAGTGACAGGTGATTGCTCACTCTCAAATGCTTCCATAACCATGGCTAGATCTGCGGGCTGCGCCATTTCCACCCACGTGGTGGGCAATGGCAGCCTACTAAGCATCGCCGCACTTTTCTGTGCCTGGACTGTGGCAAATGGTATAGTTGTATGTGGACAACGTGAGCGCCCATCTCTGGATGCGGACCGATGCGTTGGTATTTATCCCTTTACTCTCGGAAAACAGGGATATTAGTGGCTTATGGTCAGTTTCCAATTCGAATTTTAGCCCAAACAGGTATTGATACATTTTCTTTGCCCCATAGAAACACTATAACGCTTCTTTCTCAATCATGCTGTTGGCGCGCTATCAGCCTTAGACAGACTCCTGGATGCATAAGCAACTAGTTGCAGTTTCCCGAAATCATTAGCTTGTTGCAATACACACCCGATGCCATATGACGACGCATCACATGCTAGTACCAAATGCTTACATGGATCATACAACACAAGCAATTGTTTGAGCATAACAATTTTCTCACTTTTACAAAGGTATTTTCTTGACTTTTGCCCCAAACCCTTTCATCCCCTTTTCGTAGTACGACATGCAGTGGTTCTAACAGTGTGCTGAGACCTGGTAAGAAGTTACCAAAGTTGTTCAAGAGTCCCAGGAACGACCGCAGCTCCATCACGTTCTATGGCCTCGGTGCATTCTCGATTGCCTCCGTCTTCGCGTTGATGGGCCTGATGCCGTCCGCCACAATCCTCCTTCCCAAGAACTCCACTTCAGGCATCAGGAAAATGCACTTCAAGCGTTTTAACCTGAGCCCCACGCGGTTGAGTCGACTAAGAACCTCCTTCAGGTTCTGCAGGTGCTCGACTGTGTTCCAACCTGTGACCAAGATGTCATCCTGGAAGACCACGGTGTGCGGGACTGATTTCAGAAAACTTTCCATGTTCCGCTGATCGGATTCCAAATGGGCATCTGTTATAAACAAAAAGACCTTTGTGCGTGTTGATGCAGGTGAGGGCCTTCAATGATTCCTCCAGTTCCTACGTCATATCGGCTAAAGTCAGATCCAGCTTCGTGAACGTCTTTCCTCTTGCCAGTGTTGCAAAGAGGTCGTCGACCTTTTGTAGTGGGTATCGGTCCTGCAGGGAGAAACAGTTGATAGTTACTTTGTAATCGGCACAGATTCTGTTGGTGCCATCTCTCTAGAGGACTGGGACAATAGGACTGGCCCACTCGCTGAACTCGATCGGTGAAATGATGCCCTCTCGTTGCAGCCGGTCTCGCTCGATCTCTACCCTTTCTCTCATCATGTACGGTACTGTTCTCACCTTGTGATGGATGGGTCGCAGCCCTGGAATTAGGTGGACCTGCACTTTTGCTCCTTGGAATTTCCCGAAGACCGGTTCGAACAGCGAAGGAAATTTGTTTAAGACCTGGGCACACGAAGTGTCGTCAGCGGGCAAAAGCGCTCGGACGTCGTCCCAGTTCCAACATATCTTTCCCAGCCAGTTCCTGCCGAGCAGCGTGGGACCATCATCCGGTACCACCCAGAGTGGTAGCTTGTGCATTACTCTATCATAGAAACATAGAAACATAGAAACTAGGTGCAGGAGTAGGCCATTCGGCCCTTCTAGCCTGCACCGCCATTCAATGAGTTCATGGCTGAACATGCAACTTCAGTACCCCATTCCTGCTTTCTCACCATACCCCTTGATTCCCCTAGTAGTAAGGACTTCATCTAACTCCCTTTTGAATATATTTAGTGAATTGGTCTCAACAACTTTCTGTGGTAGAGAATTCCACAGGTTCACCACTCTCTGGGTGAAGAAATTCCTCCTCATCTCGGTCCTAAATGGCTTCCCCCTTATCCTTAGACTGTGTCCCCTGGTTCTGGACTTCCCCAACATTGGGAACATTCTTCCTGCATCTAACCTGTCTAACCCCGTCAGAATTTTAAACGTTTCTATGAGGTCCCCTCTCATTCTTCTGAACTCCAGTGAATACAAGCCTAGTTGATCCAATCTTTCTTGATAGGTCAGTCCCGCCATCCCGGGAATCAGTCTGGTGAACCTTCGCTGCACTCCCTCAATAGCAAGAATGTCCTTCCTCAGGTTAGGAGACCAAAACTGTACACAATACTCCAGGTGTGGCCTCACCAAGGCCCTGTACAATTGTAGCAACACCTCCCTGCCCCTGTACTCAAATCCCCTCGCTATGAAGGCCAACATGCCATTTGCTTTCTTAACCGCCTGCTGTACCTGCATGCCAACCTTCAATGACTGATGTACCATGACACCCAGGTCTCTTTGCACCTCCCCTTTTCCTAATCTGTCATCATTCAGATAATAGTCTGTCTCTCTGTTTTTACCACCAAAGTGGATAACCTCACATTTATCCACATTATACTTCATCTGCCATGCATTTGCCCACTCACCTAACCTATCCAAGTCGCTCTACAGCCTCATAGCATCCTCCTCGCAGCTCACACTGCCACCCAACTTAGTGTCATCCACAAATTTGGAGATACTACATTTAATCCCCTCGTCTAAATCATTAATGTACAGTGTAAACAGCTGGGGCTCCAGCACAGAACCTTGCGGTACCCCACTAGTCACTGCCTGCCATTCTGAAAAGTCCCCATTTACTCCTACTCTTTGCTTCCTGTCTGACAACCAGTTCTCAATCCATGTCAGCACACTACCCCCAATCCCATGTGCTTTAACTTTGCACATTAATCTCTTGTGTGGGACCTTGTCGAAAGCCTTCTGAAAGTCCAAATATACCACATCAACTGGTTCTCCCTTGTCCACTCTACTGGAAACATCCTCAAAAAATTCCAGAAGATTTGTCAAGCATGATTTCCCTTTCACAAATCCATGCTGACTTGGACCTATCATATTACCTCTTTCCAAATGCACTGCTATGACATCCTTAATAACTGATTCCATCATTTTACCCACTACCGATGTCAGGCTGACCGGTCTATAATTCCCTGTTTTCTCTCTCCCTCCTTTTTTAAAAAGTGGGGTTACATTGGCTACCCTCCACTCCATAGGAACTGACCCAGAGTCAATGGAATGTTGGAAAATGACTGTCAATGCATCCACTATTTCCAAGGCCACCTCCTTAAGTACTCTGGGATGCAGTCCATCAGGCCCTGGGGATTTATCGGCCTTCAATCCCATCAATTTCCCCAACACAATTTCCCGACTAATAAGGATTTCCCTCAGTTCCTCCTCCTTACTAGACCCTCCGACCCCTTTTATATCCGGAAGGTTGTTTGTGTCCTTCTCAGTGAATACTGAACCAAAGTACTTGTTCAATTGGTCCGCCATTTCTTTGTTCCCCGTTATGACTTCCCCTGATTCTGACTGCAGGGGACCTACGTTTGTCTTTACTAACCTTTTTCTCTTTACATATCGATAGAAACTTTTGCAATCCGTCTTAATGTTCCCTGCAAGCTTCTTCTCGTACTCCATTTTCCCTGCCCTAATCAAACCCTTTGTCCTCCTCTGCTGAGTTCTAAATTTCTCCCAGTCCCCGGGTTCGCTGCTATTTCTGGCCAATTTATATGCCACTTCCTTGGCTTTAATGCTATCCCTGATTTCCCTTGATAGCCACGGTTGAGCCACCTTCCCTTTTTTATTTTTACGCCAGACAGGAATGTACAATTGTTATAGTTCATCCATGCGGTCTCTAAATGTCTGCCATTGCCCATCCACAGTCAACCCCTTCAGTATCATTCGCCAATCTATCCTAGCCAATTCACGCCTCATACCTTCAAAGTTACCCTTCTTTAAGTTCTGGACCATGGTCTCTGAATTAACTGTTTCATTCTCCATCCTAATGCAGAATTCCACCATATTATGGTCACTCTTCCCCAAGGGGCCTCGCACAACGAGATTGCTAATTAATCCTCTCTCATTACACAACACCCAGTCTAAGATGGCCTCCCCCCTAGTTGGTTCCTCGACATATTGGTCTAAAAAACCATCCCTTATGCACTCCAGGAAATCCTCCTCCACCGTATTGCTTCCAGTTTGGTTAACCCAATCTATGTGCATATTAAAGTCACCCATTATAACTACTGCACCTTTATTGCACGCACCCCTAATTTCATGTTTGATGCCATCCCCAACATCACTACTACTGTTTGGAGGTCTGTACACAACTCCCACTAACGTTTTTTGCCCTTTGGTATTCTGCAGCTCTACCCATATAGATTCCACATCATTCAAGCTAATGTCCTTCCGAACTATTGCCTTAATTTGCTCCTTAACCAGCAATGCTACCCCACCTCCTTTTCCTTTTATTCTATCTTTCCTGAATGTTGAATACCCCTGGATGTAGGAGACCTTTACGGTAGCACTGCCGATTACAGGAATCAGTTCTTTCGTGTAAGTTCTTAGTTTCGTGCGAACTGGAGTTAAGACTGGCCTTGAGGCCTTGTTGCAACGCAACCTTTCGAAAGTCTTTTTGCCCATGATTGACTGGCTCGCGCCTGTGTCCAGCTCCATTGACACCAGGCGTCCATTTAGTTCAATATTCATCATTATCGGGGTCAATTCGTGGTGAACGTGTGCACCCCATGTACCTCTGCCTCTTCGGTCTGAGGCTCTGGTTCGTCATGATCCTCCATGGATCTGTCCTCTTCTGCAACATGGTGGTTTGCAGGTTCAACAGGCTTTGCAGCTTGCCTGCACACTCTTTGGAGGTGTCCCATTGTTCCACAACCCTTGCAAATGTACACTTTGAATCGGCATGAATGGAAACGATGATCACCCCGCAGCGCCAACAAGGTGTTAATGGCCTAGCATTCATCACCCTTGATGGTGGATTTTAAGTCATCTGTGGACGTGCAGCTGCAGGTATCTGTGACCTACCCTGTACGTTATGATTCGAAAACAACATCACTTTGTTCACAGTACTTGTAGCACCACTTTTGTGCTGAGAGATTTGCTTCGTATTGTCATTGGTGGCAATGAATGACTGGGCTATCGCTATGGCCTTACTCAAGGTTGGGGTCTCTACAGTCAAAAGTTTACGAAGTATGGTTTCGTGACCAATGCCAAGTATGAAAAAGTCTCTGAGCATGTGCTCCAAATGTCCTTCAAATTCGCAATGTCCTGCAAGGCGTCTTAGCTCAGCGACATAACTCGCCACTTCCTGGCCTTCAGACCTTTTGTAGGTGTAGAACCGGTACCTCACCATCAGAACGCTTTCCTACAGGTTCACATGCTCTCGGACCAGTGTGCACAAATCGTCATACGATTTCTCCATGGGTTTCGCTGGAGAGAGCAGGTTCTTCAGGAGGCCATACGTTGGTGCCCCACAGACGGTGAGGTGGACCTCCCTTCGTTTGGCAGCGCTCTCTTCCCCATCTAGCTCGTTGGCCACGAAGTATTGGTCGAGTCGCTTCACAAAAGTTTCCCAATCATCACCCTCCAAGAATTTCTCCAGGATGCCCACTGTTTTCTGCATCTTTGGTTCGCTATCTGTATCTCGTCGCCAGTTGTTGTGTATGGAGAGAGAGTCAGACTGAACACTGTGAGCTCAAAGTAAAGTGTGACCTTAGTCTTTTATTGCAGGTCTCCAGAGTGCCTCTCCAACCTGTGAAGCCTCCTTAAATACCTGTGCTCCCAAGGGATTATGGGATCCCTTGGGACTCCAGTGGATGAGCTCTCTGGTGGCTGTACAGAGTAAATACAAGTCCACATATATAACAGTTAACATGCAGGTACAGCAAGCAATTTAGAAAGCAAATGGTATGTTGGCCTTTATTACAAGAGGATTTGAGTATAAGAGTAAAGGGGGTTGAAATTCAGGTGCTCCAGAAAGCTGGCACACCTATGAGTTTTGCAGCGGTACTTACCGCTGGTACTCCTGGTACGGTAATAGATCCATTTTTAGGACGTTGAGATTTTTTCAAAGTCCTACAGGAAATGGATCATAAGGGGGTGGGCCTTAGATTCAAAGCCAGGCTGACTGGCTGAAAATGGGTCGCTCAGGGCCTTCGCCGCTGTCACTCAGTGGAGTCATGGTGATGTCACCCCGCTCTCTCCCCTCCGTTAAAGGGGAGAGAATCTATCATTTTTTTAACTTTAGCCACTGGGCCACCAGGGAAGGCTGGCATGCTGGCAAGAGGGGGTGCCAGGCTGCCCGTTGGTGGCCTGGCCGACCCCGGGGACAGTATTTTGTCGGCCGATCGGCAAGTCGGCAAAGTCGGGGAACGATGGATCAAGCTGAAAATCGCTGGAAAGTATTTTTTTATTGCTCAACATTGGCAGTGCAACTACTTGGACGGAATGGGGTCCAGGCTGAAAAATCCCCGACCTGAATTTAGGTCGGGTCGGCCTGTCGATCCTAAAGTAGCGGCCATTCCATTTTTAGGAATGGCCACCGCAAACGGGCATTCACAGGTCTCTTTGAGACCCTGAATTTCGGCCCCAAGATGTCTTACTGCAGTTATATAGGGACCTGGTGAGACCGCACCTGGAGTATTGTGTATAGTTTTAGTTTCCTTACCTAAGGAAGGATATACTTGCCATAGAGGGAGTGCAATGAAGGTTCACCAGACTGATTCCTGGGATGGGGGAATTATCCTATGAGGAGAGATTGAGTAGACTAGGCCTATATTCTCTAGAGTTTGGATGAATGAGAGTGATCGCAATGAAGCATACAAATTTCTTACAGGGCTTGACAGGGCAAATGCAGGGAGGATGTTTCCTCTGGCTGGGGATTCTAGAACTAGGGGTCACAGTCTCAGAATAAGGGGTTGGCCATTTAGGACTGAGATGAGGAGAAATTTCTTCACTCAGAGGCTGGTGAATCTTTGGAATTCTCTACCCAGAGGGCTGTGGAGTCTCAGTCGTTGAGTATATTCAAGACAGAGATCGATAGATTTTTGGATATTAAGGGAATCGAGGGATATGGGGATAGTGCAGGAAAGTGGAGTTGAGGTGGAAGATCAGCTATGATCTTATTGAATGGTGGGGGGGGGGGGGGCAGGCTCGAGGACTGAATGGCCTACTCCTGCTCCTAATTCTTACGTTCTTAACATTAAACTGCTTGATTGCAGCTCAGTTTTACATTGGCTGAAACTTTTGCTAATGAGATTATCAACAAACCAACATAAAATGTTGCATTGTGACAGAATACTTTCAGTAAATAAAGAATGTGTCCTTGGTGACAAATGTGGTGTTTTTTTATGTCAAAGTGAAGGATTTATAAGTCACTAGTGCTGGAAATACAATTGAGTTCTGATGGTTCTGTCGTCTGAGTGACAGAATACCAGCAATTAACCATCATGCCGTTTATTCTATGGGTGTGTGCTTGCTTGTGGAAGCCATCTTATTCTTAAAATGGGCAGTCTTCTTTTTCTCTTCAGTGCCAAAGGGACCTGCTTACCCTGACAGCACGCAGGTTTGAAGGGAACAGGCAATTGTCTCATACCCAGGTTTACGTCAGTGAGACTTTGAAACAGCCACAGAGATCTGTGTGTGAGACCGTCATTCAGTCACATACGCCGTGATTTTTCCTTTATACCTCAGGAGAAACACAATTCTATTTTACACCACAACTGAAATCAAAAACTGTGAGGAGAACCTCATCGCACCACTTATAGGGCTCAATTTTCCCAGGTCATTTGCACCATTATTTTGGTGCGCGCCATTTTTTTCTGGCGTAAATATTTAATTCAAAGTTTCCCCCCGGAATCTGCTTTAGTTACGATTTTTCTACGTTAGGTTTTTTTTTGATGCGTTCCCTCATGTCTGTGCCAGTTTTCAGAATTTTTCGCAGTTTGCCCAAATGTTTTTATCCTAGGTCGGCGTATCTGGCCAGTCCCGAAAAGCCTTCTGGTGAGTTAACAAAAAGCAACGCACGTTGAAAAATCGGCGCTGAAAGATGACATTGTTTTTCATCGAAGTTTTTGAAAGGGAGTCTCTAACACTTGAAATGTCCATAATAAAGTTCAACTTTTTTACCTTTCAACGGAGCACATGGAAGTTTCTTGGATTTCTGATGTTTTCATTTTTTTTATACTCACGCCACCACCGAACGTCTCCAAGCAGGGCTGGAAGGGAGGTCATAGCGTCAACCGTCAGAATCGGCCCCGCTTCCGGTAACGGGCTCGGGGCTCGACTGGAAAATAAGCCCGGGGGGAGGTGGCGATCGGAAGGCTTCAGCACTGAGCCTGGGGAGGAGGTGTCAATCGGAAGGCTGCTGCACCAGGCACAAGACGACAATGAGTTTTTGGGGGAGGGGGAAGAAAAGGAGAAGTCACAAGACTGCAATGTGTTGGCGGGGGTGGGGGGAGTGGGGGAAGGAGAAGTCACTTGATCTGGATGTGGTCCCTCCATACAGACCTTGGGGAGAGAGAACAATGAACCTGTCCTGCCAGCTGTGTTAATAATGGAACAAATAATTAAATCTGAATTATTTTCATGTAAAATATATTTTATTCAAAAGTTTAACAAACTCTTTGTACTTATCTTTAATAAAAATATTCTTAATTAAACTTTAAAGTTTTTAGTTACGATCACTTACAAACTTTAAGATCACTTACTAACTTTTAAACTTGTAAATTTACATAACTTACAAAAATCTTATAATTTGAGAACAGTTACAACAGTAACAATAACAACAACAGCAGCAAAGAAAGGCTGCATCCATCTCTCCTCCACCTTATTCTTAGACCACCTGCCGCGCTTGTTCTTGGTGACTCCACCCCTGTCCACAGGCGGTGGCGCAGTGTTTCTGGAGTTGATACCAAGCTTATTCTTTCTAAGATCTCAGGTAGTGTGCAACTGTTGCGGGGAGGCGGAGTGTGGTAACAAGCGGCAATGTGGAGGGCCCAGGCGGCAAATTGGAGGGCTCGGCTTGGGGCTCTTCAGAGGCAGGTGTGGGAATTGGAGTCGGAGTGACAGTTGATTCTGTCAATGGACACGGGGTCTGGGCGTGTTTCCTTATTGCAGCAGCTAACTCTCCAACATGCGTCCATCATGCCCCCTGGCAGTGTTTCAACAACCTGCAACAATCCCTCCCTCATGTTGAGCAAAACTGTCTCAACAACCTGTGACATTCCCTCCCCCATGTTCAGTGATAGTGTTTGCACCATCTCTGACATTCCCTCCCTGATGTTCACTGACAGCGCATCACCTACCTGTGGACATTCCCTCCCTCATGGTCACTGACATCATTCCCATTTCTCGTGTCATTGCTGTTACTTCTCCAGACAGTTTCGCTACCTCACCACTCACCCCACTGATGGTGTCCAGGACTGGTCGCGTAAGGTCAATGCTCTCCCCACTCATTGCCATAATCTGAACCACATCTGTTAGATCCTGCACCTCAGGAGAGCACAGTCGAGCACATTGTATCAACCGAAGTGTAGCTGACGGAGACATCCCCATGAACCGAAGCATGGCTAGCCCACGCAGTACTTAACCGTTAGCAAAGCCAGACTGTGGAATTTGCAGGACTTACCCTCTCCCTTGAGTGTGGGCCCAGCTTGTGCAGTGATGGTTGCTTTTCTCCAGGCAGGGCGCATCAAAGCAGTGACCCTCTCTTCCAAGGGTGTCAGTGGCTGCAGATTTGCTGGGCCTTCTCCTGTTCGAGTTCTTTACCTTTTATTAGGTGCCACCTTCCTCTGCAAAGATGAAAATACATCTTTTTACAGAGGGTGTCTTTCTGTTGGGTGGGACATGTACAGCTGGTCACATTTACAATTGCAATTCCATTGAATAAATGAAAATATTACTTACACTACTTGACCAAGGTCCTGTCACTTCTTTTTACACTGGCCTCCAGATCTTGTGGTGGACACCATTGCGCAGTAATCTTCTGCAACTTGGTTCCAGCATTTCTTCATTTCTTTGGGTGGAACTTTTATGTGACCTCTGCTGGTGTCCAGTTCTTGCCATCTGTCCTCAATCACAGTAACTAGTGCCTCCACTTCATCCTGTAAGAAATTCTTTGTCCTTGCACCGTGTTGCATCTTGTACCACTGCAGATTCGATTTTTCCAATGCTCTCACACAGCACTCTTTCTCACACAAGTAGATCTTTAAAAATGACTAATTGCCAACCCGGAGCTATACTGCGCATGCACGTCCATTGAAATAACGTCAAAAACGTCACTTTTTTGTCGCGCATGCGCAGAAGGTGTGACATAATTTTTTCGGTGCAGACAGCAGGCGCCACCCCCCGAGGTGACTGGACACGCTGCGTGGTGCCAAATTTGAATTGTACATCGGGGAAACTTTGGCAAAGTATTTCTGGTGCATTTCTGACCTAGAAAAACGGGCATAAATCTGGTAATATGCCAGAAAACGGGCTTGGGCAAAATTGAGCCCATTGTTCTTGGAGATCAACACACTAATGCATTAAGATATCAGAGGACTGGAGATCAATGAATGAGTTCCACTGGCTCTTTACTGGGCCAGCATAAGGAGAGGAAAGAAACTAGCAGGAACAATCATTTGTTACATTTATCTCCTGCCAGTCAGTCAGTTGTAACGAGATAATGTATAGCGCCCTCTAGCTAGGAGGTATCGATATACTGTATAGCGCCCTCTAGCTAGGAGGTATAGGATGAAGATGAAGTATGGGAAGAGATGGCAACCCTGTCACACTTTAAGAATGGCTGAAGAAATGTAGATGTAGGTTATGGGTGGAGATCTGAAGGGGTGGGTGCTGCAATTAAATTGTAACTAAAATTAAATGTATTCAGAAAATAATCTGTCCCGTTGTCGATTGTCAAGCATTATTTCACACTTGAATTGTTTTTTGATCTTTGCATATGCCAAATGCTTACCCTCTGTGCAGTGACATTACCAATGATGATCAGAGCATAAACATTTCAATTTTAGTAAATTCAGTATTAATGAATGATGAAGACAATGATTGTAAAATGTGAGGCTGGAAGATCAGAACATTTTGATTATAAATTATTAAAAATACAAAGCCACAGCTGAGAAACACATCTGAGCGTTTTTTTATTCCCCTGTGGCAACCTTTCAAATCTCTTGCCAAGTTACGAGGAAAATCATTAGAGGGTATAAAAGTTTAT
This sequence comes from Pristiophorus japonicus, assembly GCF_044704955.1. Classification (NCBI taxonomy): domain Eukaryota; kingdom Metazoa; phylum Chordata; class Chondrichthyes; family Pristiophoridae; genus Pristiophorus; species Pristiophorus japonicus. Next base: position 158,288,944 of record NC_091986.1, read on the forward strand.
TAAGAAGAGAAATGACAGCCTTTCTAAAAATAGACGGAGTTAAATTAATATTGCCTGTTGAACCTTATGATCTACTCCAGTGCTTATTGAACCTTTGATTCTGTAATCATGATTGTGGTATTGAAGTATAATTTTTCAAGTCTCGATGCTCTCAGAATCTGCAAAATGTCATAACATGAGGCTGCCACTTCAGCAATGAAAAATAATAAGCAGCAGCATTCTGTATTAATCTAACTACCACAGAAAAGGATGAATATATCTACATTTAAAGTCTACTAACTGATCTCGTGTCACATTGCCCACGGTGAATTGGAATGTATGCTATCTTACAAGAGGAGCATCATACCATGTAAGGTACAATGCATTATATAATTCTAACAGGTCTCCTATTGCATTGCTCATAGAAATGTCTCTTTCTGTAACTGTGGGCTGAATTTTAATGTGGAAGAAAACGTGGGTTTGGGACCGAGTGGGGGGTTAAATTCGGTGAAATTGACAATGTCGGGAAGCCAGCTCCAAGCTGCCGACTTCCGCATTTGACTCCAGCGCGTTACGTTGCCTCTGCGCAAGCTCCTCTGGAGAGGCGAGCTGTCAATTTCCATATGCTAATCGCTCAATTAGAGTGATATTGATGCACTGTTTTTAATTTAACGTTGGGTCTACGGGTTTCCTAGGCTTCCAGTGAAACCAAGGCGAATACACAATGTCAGTTGAGGGGGCTGAAGCAATGATGCCAATAAATACTCAGTACTCACACCTGCTTTCACACCTGCTACTGGGAAAGGGTCTGTTCACAGTACTTGTGCTGAGAGGTTACACTGTATAATTTAGAGGTTATTTTCTACATTTTGGAGGTTTGCTCTATCACATCAGGGTGGGTGCCGCTTATGCTGCCTTAAATTGGACCTCAGAGGTGAACCAAGGTGACCAGCAACACCACCCACAGCCTACTGGTCACAGACCTGTAGCTGTACAGCAAAGTGGTAACCAGCAGAGTGGCGACCAGCAGAGAGGTGCAGCTCACAGGAGGCACTACTCACAAATCAAGGCCTACAGGCAGAAGCTCAGTTTTCTTGACATATCTGAACACCACAATCTAAGGAAGCTCAAGATGTCATGTCAGATGATGGCAGACATCTGCAGCCCCCTAGAAGAAGACTTGCTGCCTGCTGGACTTGGTGGCCATGTGTTATCAGAGGCTGTCAAAATCATCATCGCCTTCAACTCTTTTGCCTCCCCACCCTTCCAGAACTCTGCTGCAGATATATGTAGGATCTCCCAATCGGCCAGCCACAAATGCACGAGAGAGGTGACTGATGGGCTGTTTGCCAGGGCCAGCAATTATGTCAACTTTGCCACCGATGAAGCCAATCAGAATGAGTGGGTGCTCAGCTTTACGGCTCTGGCTGGCTTCCCACAGGCGCAGGGCATCATCGTCTGCAGGCATGTGGCAATCTGGGCATCCCAGAACAGCAGGAGTATTTGTCCACTCCATCAATGTGCAGCTGGCGTGCAACCATAAAAAGACATTTATGTAGCCGTGAGCAAGCTTTCTGGACAGCTGCCATGATGCTTTAGTCCGGTGGCAGTCAAAGCTCCCTGATCTCTTCGGACTTGGAAGTAGACTTAAGGGGTGGCTGCTAGGCGACAAGGGATACCCACTGCAAACCTGGCTCATGACACTCATCGGAAACCAACCACTGAAGCTCAGCAGCCCTACAATGAATGCCGTATCATCACTAGATATGTGATTGAACAGGCCATCGGCATGCTGAAGAGGTGCTTCAGGTGCCTGAACAAATCTGGAGGTGCCCTTCAGTACGCACCAGTCAGAGTCGCCAGAATGGTCGTGGTTGCTGTGCTCGGCACAACATTGCGCAACAGTGAGGCTTGGAAATGCAGGAGGAACAAGGCGAAGAGCTCAAATCCTCCTCAGATGATTCGGAGGGGGAGAAGAAAGGAGAAGAGGAGGAGGGTGATGAGGGAAATGCACCCCAGCTGCTCAAATTGCTGCCAGGGATGCCCTTATTAATTTAAGGTTCACTTAGGTTGTACCAGTGCACCAGAAAATTCAATGGCCATTCTTCCCCCTTCCGTGTCAGCTGTGGCTCAGTGGGTAGCACACTCACCTCTGAGTCAGAAGGTTGTGGATTCAGGTCCCACTCAAAGGACTTGAGCACGTAAATCTAGGCTAACACTCCAGTGAAGTGCTGAGGGAGCACTGCACTGTCGGAGGTGCTGTCTTTCAGATGGGACGTTAAACCGAGGCCCCGTCTGCTCTCAGATGGACGTAAAAGATTCCATGGGACTATTTTGAAGAAGAGCAGGGGAGTTATCCCTGGTGTCCTGGCTAATATTTATCCCTCAATCAACATAACAAAAACCGATTTATCTGGTCATTATCACATTGCTATTTGTGGGTGCTTGCTATGCACAAATTGGCTGTCGCGTTTCCCACATTACAACAGTGACTACATTCCAAAAGTACTTCATTGGCTGTAAAGCGCTTTGAGACATCCAGTAGTGTGAAAGGTGCTATATAAATGTACGTTTTTCTCTCCTTTTTTTCTCTCTTTCCTCTCTCTCCTTTCTTTCTTTCTTTCTTTCTTTCTTTCTTCCCCTCCACAATGCCACTGACACAAAGCAATCCTGCAACCAACCAACCACCCCTTCAATATCCCCCATTAGTCTCCATCAATTCATGTCCTCACATTCATCATCAAACAAGTTAGAAGGCCATTACTACCCAGCACCCAAGAATGGACAGGTGGGAAAGTGATGAAAAAGAATAACTTTTATGTGAGCTAAATAACAAAAAAAAAACTTATCAAACCACCATTTTCTCAGACACCCATGTGCATACCCTGTGCAACTGCAAAGCTTTACTTTTTCTTTTTCTGCTACTTCTACATGATGCAACCTGTGTGTGGCTTCAGCAGCGGTAGAGGCTGGCTGCTGACATCCCTGCTCTGACTGCTGAGGAGCTCTTGACTGACATCCTCTGGGTTTTGGAGCTCTTGAGGACCTTGATACAGACTGCCCTACCTGCACCTGTGCAGGGGCAGACTTGACCATTGGAAGACGAGGCAGCATGTGGGCTATTGACTGAGAGGTGGGCTGTGGGTGAGAAGTGGAGACCCCACTTCCATGACCCCTTTCAACATCATCACTCTCATCGGCCAGCCGTACTTCACTGCCACCACTGTGCTGAGAACACTTTAGTGCAGATCAATGCATTCCTGTAAGGCCAAGGCTAAGGTATCTGTCAACCTATTTAAGGTGGCAGACATGTTGACATCGAGAGTCTGCACAGTGGTGTTGAAGGCGTGCATGGACTCATTTGATTGGTGCTTATGATGGTCCGTGGCACTAACCACTCTATCCATGGAAGAAGACATCATTTCAGTGGCCTGTGACATTACCCACCTCATGCTTGAGGTGAACTCCTCCAATCTCTCTGTCTACGTGTGAATTCCATTTGAAGGCCTGTCAGTACATTGCACATTGTCTGCTGCTACTCATTGATTCTCCCCTTCATCGACGGTCCCAGAGGTACAGCATCTGTGTCCAGCTGAGCAGAGCTTGAAAAGGGCTGTGCCTTCTGACGAGGACTTGCCACTGCTGTCCCTGACTCCACCATCTGCTCTTGCTCACTTGTGAAGTGTGCATCACCAGGTGAAAACCCAACTATCTGCCTTACTCGTCCCACCAAAGTGAGAGTATCTGAGCTGGTGCATGGTCTGTATGATTCCTGTGTCGGTGCACCCTCAGAAGAACTCTGATCCTCTGAGGTATTGTTGTCAGCGACCTCCACCGAGTTCTGCTGCACGTGTCAAAGTCCTGTCACAGATAAAAGACATGAATTAGTCCTGGCAAGCTACGAATATGTTGCAAATTATCATTACAGGATGATCATATTTCATGCACTGTTGAAATGAAGTCAATATGATTGACTGCCGTATGACATTTGGGTGGCTTTAAGTTAATTGTGTCACCAGGTAGCTGGGAGCTCCCCATCTCCCCATCTCCAACGGTCAGCGATGCCAAAGCTCCACTGATCTGCAATGCCTCCTCCCCTGCGCTTGTTAGCTGCGAGATGTTTGGAGGGACCCCTCCAGCTCTCTCCCTCTCCCTGTTGTTCTGTGCTCTCTTCTCCTGCAAGGAGGGAAAGAAGAAAAGTATGAGCGAGTGTAATTGCATGTGTTCATCCAAGGGATGGAGTGCATTTGGTGAGGGTGATCATGAAGGAGAGGCATGACATTGCTTGACAATGAGGGTGAGTGGCTGTGGTGGATGGATAGATGGGGATGTGAGGAAGTGCATAAAAAGTGAAGGATGGGTGCACCTGCAAGTTAAGTGGGTGTGAGGAATGATGTGCTGCAGTAGGCTTGAGAAGGCAGAGTGAGGGGGTGTGTTGATGCACACAGCTTGATATAGGTGAAGGTGTCACTGCACTCACTTTTCCTGATCTGCTTAGGTTATTAAATCACTTTCTGCACTGAACCCAGTGGGGTGGCACCACGCTCCTGCTCTTGACCTCCTCCATTACCCCAATCACACCTTCTTGGTGTCAGCTGCAGGCTTCTTCCTCCCCTTGGTAGGGAAGGGTACCTCTCTCCAACTCCTCACAGTTCCCAGCAGCATATCCAGGAAGGCACCACTAACACGGTGCAAGTAAGCAGTGTGATAAACTTATAAAAGGTGGCAAATAATATCCCCTTGCAGGCTGAATTAGTAAATGGACTGCCCAGTGTGGTTTTGTGCCATACAGACCAGGAAAGTCTGACACTTGATTCGCAGGCTATGCTGAGTTACAGTCGAGGCATTACAATTGCCTCAGATGTCTGTTCGCTAGAATGGGGGAAAAAACAGCCATGATTCTTGTTTCTGATGACTAATCTGTTGGAAAGCTTTTATGTGTGCATGTCAAGTAAAGGCAAGTTCAGACTTGGTTACAATGTCCCTTATGATCAAATAGCCTGATGAGATTCATGGTATCGTCCCTTACATGAAGAATGTCCACTAAGGCGAGGTACTAGTTTGTGGCTGTGGAACTGTATATCCCAACATGAGTCACTATTTTCAGTTGAATTTTGTATACTTTGCCTGTCAAATTGCACCCAGATCCAGCTCATCTCCACTACTGTCTCTGAACCTGCATACAGTTGTCCATGAATACACTGTGCTGGCTTCACCCTGTCTATGTCAACTTCATCCCAATATGGGGCCTCTGTTTAAAACCAGGAGATGTCTATTTTAATCTTTGCCATGCCCATACAACCTGAAGTCCCTGTGTCGATTTGCATGCACCATTCTGGGCGCAAGCCCTTTTCTTTCCTGGCCCCTCTTCGGCACTTCTCTCCTATCTTTCTGTCCTCAGTCATGCTACCTTTCATTTCTCCTCTCTTGGGTATTTTTTCCTCCCTCCTCCCGCAATTTCTTACCAACCTATCACTACTCCTCCTCCTTCCTACTCTTCTGCCATTATCCCAGGCTTGAATCCCCCTTGAATAAGCCTACAGTTACTCCCTGTGCCTCTCTTCTTCGATGGGCCCATCAACGCACTCATCGCTGGCTCCTTTATGAACACCAATTGCCCTACTCTCCTCTCTCACCGACTTTCCAGCCCTGCATGCCTGTGTGCCTCCTGGGTGCTAACCTTAACAACCTCCTTCCCATCCCATTCACCCCAGCCCACACTGCCCATTTGGACCACAAACAATTTCTGCAGGCCCTGGAGGAGGATGAAATCAGTGGCAAGAGAACAGACCTTGTGGCGGAAGCCGAAGTCGATGGCTTTGGTCTTCCCAATATTTAGCTGAAGGAAATTACAGCTCAGCTAAGACTGGATGTTGGACCAGCAGTCTGAAAGCACAGAGGCAGTAGAGGATCAAGAAAAGTGGTGGAGAGGTGGAACTGGGCATTGTCAAGAGTACATTAGGAAGCTACTGCATGTCTGCAAATGATATTGTCAAGGGGTAACGTATAAATGAAGAGAGAAATGGAAGGATAGATCCAGCATGTTTAGAGACTGGAAAATGGACTAGCGCCCTTCATTGGGCCCAAATTTGGCCAGAAGTTGCTCCGTTTTTTTTGGAGCAACTTGATTTTTCTGGAGTATCTTAAAAATCCCCATTCTGTACATATAATTTGCTGCAGTGTAAGTGAGTTAGTTAGGATTTTTTTTAGTTTAGTTTTTTTTCAAAAGGGGGCGTTACCAGCCACCTTCGCCTGTTTTGGCCATTTAAGCCAGTTTGGACAGCTAATAGTTGCTCCAAACTAACTTATGCCAGCGTATGTGGCCACTTGTGGCCGCACAGAAAACCCTTGCGGAGAATTAAGAAATCAGCACAGGTCGCCTCCAAATGACAGTGTTATGATAGGAATGCTAGTTTTTTTTTAAATCCCAAGCAGCGAGACTGGACAGGGTGTAAGTGCTATCAGCCTGATTAAACTGAGTATGGGGTTTTTACAAGAATAAAAATGATCTTGTAATGAAGGCGGAAGTAGGGGCCACTTAAGCAAGGGAATGGTTTTCTTTGTAAATAATAGATCAAGAGCATCAACGCTCTCGCCGAATGGATTTGTGTGCGGCATCACATTGGATTTTGACTTCTGCAGCACCAAAGAATTGCCCTGACTAGGTTTAGAAATTTAAAACGTTAGACTTAACAAAAAAAAGCATGTCAAAATATAAACTTACATTTTGGTGTTCAGCATTGCGTAGTGTGACTCTGATAATTAATAATATTTTAGAATTCTATGCAGTAGCTGTAAGATACTGCAGATAGGGAGTTTTTAGTAAAGATAGCTAGATATTAAAGTACTGGAAAACCTTTGAAGATTCTTTCTCCCGCTCCCCCCCCCCTCCACCCCCTGATCAAGACTCTTTTCCCCCACCCCCAATCAAAATTCTTCCCCCCACCAACCTGCTTCTTGTAGCCCTCAGTGCGGGAAGGTAGCGGCCGGCCTGTGCAGCAGGCCACTCGGCCCAGGATAGGGGCGGGACGTGTTGGATCCCACGCTGCAGGCATCATCATCACAATCATGGGAGGAGCTGCGCATGTGTGGAACGCTCTACTGCGCATGCGGACAGCTGCCAGCACTGTTTTTGGCGCCGCAGGGCTGTAGCTCCGCCCTTCACTCCACGAGAAACACTCGTGGAGCCAAGACCCGAGACACACAGCAGAATGGCCAGAATTGTTAGTAAGTTTTATGGCGCCGTTTTGAGCGCACAAAGTCAGTGCATCTCGGGAGAGCGCGCCGGAAAAAGGGGTTGGGGAAATTTGGGCCCATTGTCTCCTCTTAACTATCTAAATGAAGCTCCATGGGGAATGCCAGACACAAACGTCGTTCCCATGCTCTTTTCCAACCTTGAGATTTTCTATTTCTATCAGCAATGAACTGTACTGGATCACTAACTACACTTTTGAAGTAGGACAATAGAACAAATAAGACAATTTGGTAGATTTTGTGGACACAGAGATAAGGTTGTATACATAACCTTGCTTTTGCCTTTCCTGGTGACACTTAAAGATTCATGTGTGTAACAGTCGATTACCTTCTTTGTCTTGTATGTTTTATTTCTCTTTTCTGCAGAGACCAGGGATCAAGACTTTGTGAGTTTGAACGTAAAGCACTTTCAGATGTTAACCCGCTGACCACTAAAAAACAATGAACTCTGAAGCAGTGTCGCATTAAATCACTTCATTAATTCCCTGCATTAGATTTACCAAATATTAAATCACATCATATTATTCAATAACTTAATAATGAAATGTAAAATGTCAGCTTTTTAATGTAATTTATGTACATATATATGTGTGTGTGTGTGTGTATGCAGGGTGAATTGTAATTGTGGGATTTTAAACTGTGATTGAATCCTCTTTCTGCAGTCTCCATTTATAATTGCAATAGAAGAATTACAAAAGGGCTTGGAATTTAAAACTTTTCTAGGCTTAAATTTGGGTTAATGTGATTTTAATATATAGGTTTGATCCCAATCAAATACGCTCGAGCTTGTTCATTTGCTTAATTCCATTTTATTAACTTGATTTATTTATGTTGCATTCAATTTCAACTTATTTCAACAAAAACATATGATCATTTATTAAAATTGCATTTTTAAACAGTTACTAGTTGGGAGGATGTTTTAATCCAACCTGCCCGGCTTCAATGAATTGGGTAGGGTGTAAAATGGGCAGCCAGTCTGATGCTCTGTTACCTACGACGTGGGAATAGGTTAAAATTACCCCCTTGATCTCTTGTGGTGTTGCTCGTGTAATCTGGGGCCTGGAGAACAGTTTATGACTTTCACTGTGATACCGCTCTCGGGTCCTGTTTCACTTCTGAAGCAGCAACTCCCACACCCCAACCCCATGGCCTGATTCCGATCCTGGCCGCAATCCCTTCAATTGTTCTTGGAATCTTATGAGGAAGAAGAAAACCAACAGATGTTCAGAGAGTAAAATTAACTGATGTTCATGTCAGACATTGCAGTCACAGCCTGGAATTATAGTCCATGTGGTGCCGAGCCCAAGTCATGTGAGATGGGCTGCTGGAGGGGCTCTTTTTTACCACTTGGCTTTAGTGCATTCTGGAGTAAAATGAGAACCTGACTCTGGAGTTAAAGTTTGCTGAAACTGCTTTGCATTAACATGGCAGTGTCCATGTTATATTCATCATCCTAGTCTGCTGCTCACTGATTTCACGAGGGCTGATTCCACGATGAGTAAAAAATGGCCTAAGCTTTCAGTGCTTCCAGAGGCACCCAGTGGAAAACCAATCCTGCTAGATTCTGCTTGGTTAGGCTATTAGCGTAATTAGAATATGCTCTGTATGCTTTCCATGCACAGGGAGTGCTGATTCACCTGGGGACATGGGAAATCGGAAGTGCAGCAGCTTATACATTGCTGCTGTACTTAAAAGGAAGATACGGCTGCTTCAGTGGAAGCTGCCGACTATTGAAAGAAGATCGCTGCAAAAACTGTCTCTTTCACTAAAGGCTGGAGGTCCTGCTGAAGGCTTTGGTGCTGAGCAAAGTGCCCATCTGTGGGGCTGAATGGAACCTTCCGAATAGAAGCAATCTGCAGCAAGCAGCGCAGAAAATGGTGAACAAATTCATTGTGTTCTGCCACATCCATAGGTCATGGGAGTAAATGTGCAAAAGGTTCTTAGAACTGTGGAAGAGTGTTCAGGTAAGTCTCAATAAATGATGCCCTGCCCACTGAAAGGAAATAAATGCCTGTACTGTACTTGCACCAAGCACTCAGCCCACTGCATGTAGCCACATCAGCAATGCAGCCTGCAAAGTATTGACCCCAGCCCCCTCATCTTATATTCTGTCATATCTTATAACCCGTCACTACCATGTCAGTAAAACTGCAGCTCCAACTTGATGCCAGATAAAGACAAAAGCTACCTTTCACTCGCATAATTGTTACATGTTTTCTAACCCGCTCATTATAGCTTCTCAAACTACTTGCATGTTCTCTACTTCCCTTTGTACTGTAGGTGCAATTTAGGCTGGGCATAGGGCTGCACCTAACTGTCTGTTAGCTCTGAGTTCTGGGAGAATCCTGCCCAAAACCAGTGTGAGAGCCAAAACTGGGGGCGGATCACCAGACCGCCTCCACCTCAACCAACATGAGGAGCAGGACCCTCGAAATAATTGGCGGACAGGCTATTAAGGGAGTGGGCAAGGGAGAACTTCATGCCAGCCCAACAAAGTAAGGGTTCATGTCAATTAAATTTTTCTGCTAGCACATTATAGTCAATGACTAACAGTCACATCAACCTTTCTGCTGCAATGAACCACATTGACATTGCTATTGTATTTCCATCCAATGGCCACACACTTGCTCTTCACACATTTATTGCCCATTTCTAGTTGCCCTGAGATGGAGGCAGTGGTTCTACTTCTTGAAGCACTGCTGATCGCCTGCGGTGTTTAAAATAAGCCTGTGGCATAAACATTGAGTGCAGCCATCACTTTCACTGCCGCAGGCAGAACTGTTTGGGCAGATGATTGCGACTACGGGCCTCCATAAAATAGCTGGTACAGCTCTCTGGGTGGAGTGCACTCTTCTAACACAGAGCTCCTTATTAAAGTCTTCATAAGATTTCCATGGCCTGCACATTCTTTGAAGGGTCATATCTAGTAGAGCACTGTCTTCTCAAATGCTGCCTCACTATCCTTTCCTCCACTGTACACTGTTTCTCCTCCTCATCCTCTATTAGAATGGCATGCAAAGGAATGTCCATTGGGAATCCCATAGCTGGGACTCAGAATCTCTTACTGTGGCTGAGGGAACAAAATTCTGTCAGGCTGTCAGAGGCAAGTCCTGCTCAATCCAGCTGCAAGGCAACAAAAAAAAACACTTCAAAGCTCTTCTGTAACTCCAATTGAAAATATCTTCAGCTTTCAGGCCTTGAAAGTAAAGCACTCCCACAAGTATCAGATAACACTGGCAAAAGGTATGCCTCTTTTATTTAATTCAAAGTTACTCTTTGTACAATGGGATTGCAAATTATGAGACCAGTACCATTGCTGCTCAGTTTAATACATTTCATGGTTAATTAGCTCCAAGCAGCATTGTTGAGCATACACATTAAAAACCTCAGATTGGGTTGGGAACCTTACCACAGCCATTACAGGGCACAAATCTAGTGGGATGGAGTCTCACCCCAGAAACCACCCACAAAATTGCGTGTATGCTGATTTGACATCGGAAACTCACCAAAAATGGTGAGTAAATTCAGGGCCAGTATTATTAGAGGTTACATTGAGACTCCCAGTTTTCGCTGTCAGGTGCATATAGATGTAAATTAAGCAATATATTTATTGTAAGAATTGAAAATGACAGCTGTAGCTTTATACCAGTTTGATGCAATGTTATTATTGTTACAGTTGTGTTGTCATTAAGCAATTATAAACCAGAGGTTTATTCCTGGTAAACAGTGCCTGGCATTGGAATTAAACTACATGTGTCAGAGCCTGACAGCCCAGTCTGTTGAACTTGACCCTCTTGTTCAAACTATTTTTGGGTGCACATACAAAGGTTGCTATGTTGAAAAATGTGTTCTAAAGAGGATCTTTTACTTGGCTGCTGAATTAGAGACAGCTATAAATGATGGATGGTATGTCAGAGGTTGTGGTATATCAAAGTAAGGGGATACTTTATATACCTGTAGTAGTAGGAATTGAATTAGATAATTTTGCTGACTTGGTTTAGTTGAGATAAAAACCATTTTTTTTAAGTAATACTATTTAAATTTGAGTAGACTAGGCTTATATTCCCTAGAGTTTAGAAGAATTATAGCTGATCTAATTGAAACATATAAAATTCTTACAGGATTTGACAGGGAGATGCAGGGAGGATGTTTCCCCTAGCTTGGGAGTTTACAACATAGGGTCACAGACTCAGAATAAGGGGTCGGCCATTAAGGACAAAAATGAGGAAAAATGTCTTCACTCAAAGGGTGGTGAATCTTCGGAATTCTCTACTTCAGAGAGCTGTGGATGCTCAATATTTGAGTATATTCAAGCCAGAGATCGATACATTTTTGAGAACTAAATTAATTAAGGGAGATGGGGAAGGTGGAGTGGAGAAAATAAGAACATAAGAAATAGGAGTAGGCCATTTGGCCTGTCGAACCTGCTCTGCCATTCAATAAGATCAAGGCTGATCTGATCTGAGGGTCAGCTCCACTTTCCTGCCCGCTCCCCATAACCCTTCACTCCTTATCGCTCAAAAATATGTCTATCTCCACCTTAAGTATATTCGATGACCCAGTCTCCACAGCTCTCTGGGGCAGAGAATTCCACAGATTTACAACCCTCTGAGAGAAGAAATTCCTCCTCATCTCAGTTTTAAATGAGCAACTCCTTATTCTGAAACTATGTCCCCTAGTCTTAGATTCCCTCACGAGGGGAAACATACTCTCTGCATCTACCTTGTCGAGCCCCCTCCGTGTCGTTTATGTTTCAATAAGATCATCTCTCATTCTTCAAAACTCCAATGAATATAGGCCCAACCTACTCAACCTTTCCTCATAAGTCAACCCTTCGTCTCCAGAAACAACCTAGTGAACCTTCTCTGAACTGCCTCCAATGCAAGTATATCCTTCCTTTAAATAAGGAGACCAAAACTGTACGCAGTACTCTAGGTGTGGCCTCACCAATATCCTGTACAGTTGTAGCAGGACTTCTCTGATTTTATACTCCATCCCCTTTGCAATAAAGGTCAACATTCCATTTGCCGTCCTGATTACTTGCTGTACCTGCATACTAACTTTTTGTGTTTCATGCACAGTGATCCCCAGGTCCCTCTGTACTGCAGCATTTTGTAATTTCTCTCCATTTAAATAATAATTTGCTTTTTTATTTTCCTGCCAAAGTGGATAACCTCACACTTTCCCAAATTATACTCCATCTGCCAAATGTTTGCCCACTCACTTAGCCTGTCTATATCCCTTTGCAGATTTGTTGTGTCCTCCTCACAACTTGCTTTCTGACCCATTTTTGTATCATCAGCAAACTTGGCTACATTACACTTGGTCCCTTCATCCAAGTCATTAATATAAATTGTAAATAGTTGAGGCCCTAGCACCGAGCCCTGCGGCACCCCACTAGTTATCGTTTGCCAACCGGAAAATGACCTATTTATCCTGACCCTGTTTTCTGTTAGTTAGCCAATCCTCTATCCATGTTAATATATTACCCCCAACCCCGTGAACTATTATCTTGTGCAGTAACCTTTTATATGGCACCTTATCGAATGCCTTCTGGAAATCCAAATACACCACATCCAGTGGTTCCCCCTTATCCACCCTGCTCGTTACATCCTCATAGAATTCCGGTAAATTTGTCAAACATGATTTCCCTTTCATAAAACCATGCTGACTCTACTTGACTGTATTATGCGTTTCCAAATGTCCTGCTACTGCTTCCTTAATAATGGACTCCAGCATTTTCCCAATGACAGAAGTTAGGCTAAATGATCTGGCAGACAAACTGGAGGTAGAAGATCAGCCATGATCTTGTTGAATGGCGGAGCAGGCTCGAAGGGCCAAATGGCCTACTCCAGCTCCTATTTCTTATGTTCTTATGTTAAAGAATAATATATGCATTTATCATTAGTTTCTGGATTCAATTTCCAAAATGCAGACACTTGATATTAGAAACATAGAAACGTAGAAAATAGGTGCAGGAGTAGGCCATATCTAACACCCTCTTGAATATGTCCAATGAACTGGCATCAACAACTCTCTGCGGTAGAGAATGCCACAGGTTTACAACTCTCTGAGTGAAGAAGTTTCTCCTCATCTCAGTCCTAAATGGCTTACCCCTTATCCTTAGACTGTGTCCCCTGGTTCTGGACTTCCCCAACATCGGGAACATTCTTCCTGCATCTAACCTGTCCAGTCCCGTCAGAATCTTATACGTTTCTATGAGATGCCCTCTCATCCTTCTAAACTCCAGTGAATACAGACCCAGTCTCTCCTCATATGTCAGTCCTGTCATCCCAGGAATCAGTCTGGTGAACCTTTGCTGCACTCCCTCAATAGCAAGAATGTCCTTCCTCAGATTAGGAGACCAAAACCGATCACAATATTCCAGGTGAGGCCTCACTAAGGCCCTGAACAACTGCAGTAAGACCTCCCTGCTCCTATACTCAAATCCCCTAGCTATGAAGGCCAACATACCATTTGCCTTCTTCACTGCCTGCTGTACCTGCATGCCAGCTTTCAATGACTGATGTTCCATGACACCCAGATCTCGTTGCACCTCCTCTTTTCCTAATCTGCTGCCATTCACATAATATTCTGCCTTCGTGTTTTTGCCCCCAAAGTGGATAACCTCACATTTATCCACATTATACTGCATCTGCCATGCGTTTGCCCACTCACCTAACCTGCCAAGTCAACCTGCAGCCTCTTAGCATCCTCCTCACAGCTCACACCGCCACCCAGCTTAGTGTCATCTGCAAACTTGGAGATATTACATTCAATTCCTTCATCTAAATTATTGATGTATATTGTAAATAGCTGGGATCCCAGCACTGAGCCCTGCGGCACTCCACTAGTCACTGCCTGCCATTCTGAAAAGGACCCGTTTATCCCGACTCTCTGCTTCCTGTCTGCCAACCAGTTCTCTATCCACGTCAGTACATTACCCCAATACCATGTGCTTTGATTTTGCACACCAATCTCTTGTGTGGGACCTTGTCAAAAGCCTTTTGAAAGTCCAAATACACCACATCCACTGCTTCTCCCTTATCCACTCTACTAGTTACATCCTCAAAAAATTCTAGAAGATTTGTCAAGCATGATTTCCCTTTCATAAATCCATGCTGACTTGGACCGATCCTGTCACTACTTTCCAAATGCGCTATTTCATCTTTAATAATTGATTCCAATATTTTCCCCACTACCGATGTCAGGCTAACCTATCATTACCCGTTTTCTCTCTCCCTCCTTTTTTAAAAAGTGGTGTTACATTAACTACCCTCTAGTCCATAGGAACTGCTCCAGAGTCAATAGATTGTTGGAAAATGACCACCAATGCATCCACTATTTTTAGGGCCACTTCCTTAAGTACTCTGGGATGCAGACTATCAGGCCCCGGGAATTTATCGACCTTCAATCCCATCAATTTCCCGAACACAATTTCCTGCCTAATAAGGATTTCCTTCAGTTCCTCCTTCTCACTCGACTCTCGGTCCCCTAGTATTTCCGGAATGTTATTTGTGTCTTCCTTCGTGAAGACAGAACCAAATTATTTGTTCAACTGGTTTGCCATTTCTTTTCTCCCCATTATAAATTCACCTGAATCTGACTGCAAGGGACCTACATTTGTCTTCACTAATCTTTTTCTCTTCACATATCTATAGGAGCTTTTGCAGTCAGTTTTTATGTTCTCAGCAAGCTTCCTCTCATACTCTATTTCCCCCCTCCTAATTAAACCCATTTGTCCTCCTCTGCTGATTTCTAAATTTCTCCCAGTCCTCAGGTTTGCTGCTTTTTCTGGCCAATTTATATGTCTCTTCCTTGGATTTAACACTATCCTTAATTTCCCTTGTTAGCCACGATTGCGCCACCTTCCCCGTCTTATTTTTACTCCAGACAGGGATGTACAATTTCTGAAGTTCATCCATGTGATCTTTAAATGTTTGCCATTGCCTATCCACCATCAGCCCTTTAAGTATCATTCGCCAGTCTATTCTAGCCAATTCACGTCTCATACCATTGAAGTTACCTTTCCTTAAGTTCAGGACCCTAGTCTCTGAATTAACTGTGTCACTCTCCATCTTAATAAAGAATTCTACCATATTATGGTCATTCTTCTCCAAGGGGCCTCGCACAACAAGATTGCTAATTAGTCCTTTCTCATTACACATCACTCAGTCTAGGATGGCCAGCCCTCTTGTTGGTTCCTTGACATATTGGTCTCGAAAACCATCCCTAATACAGTCCAGGAAATCCTCCTCCACCATATTGCTACCAGTTTGGTTAGCCCAATCTATATGTAGGTTAAAGTCGCCCATGATAACTGCTGTACCTGTATTGCATGCATCCCTAATTTCTTGTTTGATGCTGTACCCAACCTCACTACTACTGTTTGGTGGTCTGTACACAACTCCCATTATCATTTTCTGCCCTTTGGTATTCCGCAGCTCCACCCATACAAATTCCACATCATCCAAGCTAATATCCCTCCTTACTATTGCGTTAATTTCCTCTTTAATCAGCAATGCTATCCCACCTCCTTTTCCTTTCCGCCTATCCTTCCTGAATGTTGAATACCCCTGGATGTTGAGTTCCCAGCCTTGGTCACCCTGGAGCCATGTCTCCATGATGCCAATTATATCATATTCGTTAATTGCTGCCTGTGCAGTTAATTCGTCCACCTTATTCCGAATACTCCTCGCATTGAGGCACAGAGCCTTCAGGCTTGTCTTTTTAGCACACTTTGCCCCTTTAGAATTTTGCTATAATGTGGCCCTTTTTGATTTTTGCCTTGGGTTTCTCTGCCCTTCACTTTTACTTTTCTTTTTTCTATCTTATGCTTCTGCCCCAATTCTACTTCCCTCTGTCTCCCTGCATTGGTTCCCATCCCCCTGCCATATTAGTTTAACCCCTTCCAAACAGCACTAGCAAACACTCCCCTTCGAACACTGATTCCGGCCCTGCCCAGGTGCAGACAATCCAGTTTATACTGGTCCCACCTCCCCCAGAACCGGTTCCAATGTCCCATGAATTTGAATCCCTCCCTTCTGCACCACTCCTCAAGCCACATATTCATCCTGCAATTCCTACTCTGACTAGCACATGGCACTGGTAGCAATCCTGAGATTACTACCTTTGAGGTCCTACTTTTTAATTTTACTCCTAGCTCCCTAAATTCAGTTGTCAGACCTCATCCCGTTTTTTACCTATATCGTTGGTACCTATATGCACCACGACAACTGGCTGTTCACCCTCCCCGTCCAAAATGTCCTGCACCCACTTTGCGACATCCTTGACCCTTGCACCAGGAAGGCAACATACCATCCTGAAGTCTCGATTGCGGCCCTTACAATTGAATCCCCTACCACTATAGCTCTCCCACTCTTTTTCCTGCTCTCCTGTGAAGCAGAGCCACCCACGGTGCCATGAACTTGGCTGCTGCTGCCCTCCCCTGATGAGTCATCCCCCGCCAACAGCACCCAAAGTGGTGTATCTGTTTTGGAGGGTGATGACCGCAGGGGACCCCTGCACTACCTTCCTTCCACTGCTCTTCCTAATGGTCACCCATTCCCTGTCTGTCTGTGTAACCTTTACCTGCGGTATGACCAACTCACTAAACGTGCTATTCACGACATCCTCAGCATCGTGGCTGCTCCAGAATGAATCCACCCGCAGCTCCAGTGCCACAATGCGATCTGTCAGGAACTGCAGCAAGATACACTTTCCGCACATGTCGTCGTCAGGGACACTGGAAGCGTCCCTGAGTTCCAACATCGTACAGGAGGAGCATGACAAGTGTCCGAGCTCTTCTGCCATGACTTAACCCCTAGATTAACTTAATTTGGCAACAACAATGATAAAGGTCTCCTACTGATAAAGGAAAAGAAAAAGAAAAACTACTCATATTATATAGTAGGGTAGCTTTTAACTTTTGGAAGGCCAACAGGTGGATCAAGCTCATCACCCACCTGTGCCAGATACAAAGACCTCGAGAGCCATATTGAGCCCCGGCCTCATCCCTGGCCGGCAGCAAGGGTGGGGGGTTGGGTGGTGGTGGGGGAGGAAGGGATTTGGTGGGGGATTAGGGGGTGGGAGTAGGGACGGCAATGGCCCAGATTATTTTTGTCGCACCCAGAGGAGCCATAAAAGTGAATGACCTGTAAAACTATAAAACAGTTGAATCCTAACATGGCAATTGGGATTCTATGCACGTCATAGGACCTTGATTTGCATATTAAAAGTGCCTGCCACTTACCCTAAGTGATATTACACAAATTCCCCACAGCTGTGTTAATTGTGCTATTGGCATAACAATTAAATGTGGTCGTCACTTGTATAGCCACAGGCCGAGCTTTTCAGACAGACGAAGGTGGCTCCGGATCTTCATGTCGTAGCTGCCATACCTCCTGATTGCTTTTTGGGTGATATACATTCTTCTAACACAGATCTCCTCATTAAGGGTTGTGTGGCTTGTAAATTCTTTGTGGGAAGAAGTCATACCTTGTAGGGCACTGTGTCTTTAAATGCTGCCTCATTCTTCTTTCCTCCATCGGGAACTGCTCCTTGCAAACAAAGAAATGGCCACTGGGACTCCCATACTTGGTACTCAACCTTTCCCTGCAGCTGGAGGCAAAAATAATCTAGGGGTCTCACAGACACTGAGGCTGGCTGTAGTAATGACAGCTTTATTTAGGTGCGAGGCAGAAAAATCCTTTCAAAGCTCTTCTGTACCTCAAGCAATCACTCCTAAATGTTTTGTCATGCAGCAGGCTTCAAAGATAAACACTTCTGCCAATTTTAGCTGATGTTGGCAACAAGTACGCCTCTGTTAATTCATTTGTTAACTCGTTACCCTTCATGTGAAGGGAGTGCAGGTCATGGGTTTTGGGATTTCAACATCATTTCTCCTCATTAGCATTTATTTTAACGACCTTCCAATGACGAAGCTGTACGCACTTTAGAAAGATACAGATTGCAATGGAAATGAAAGCACTGCCATTGTTGTGTGCCCCAGTTTTAGGCTCTAAACTTGCCAGAATTTGAGAGGTGCCTGTTCTTTAACTCAATGGTGTTGTATTGCCAAGAACCTGCAAAATTTTCCTAAATGCACTTTCATGACATACTTCAGGCAGATTTCCGATGCCCTCGATTGATCGTCCTCCTTGGTGGGAGGAAAATGCAGTGCTGCTGCAGGATCTGAAAGGATCCAAGCAGCCATTTTGTGTCTGTCATAATGTGGCTCAATACAATCTCAGGTTGGTGTTTCTTCAAGGCACTGACCTGACAACTTTTAACACTCTTCAGTTGAGATACGACTGTCTGTAATCTAGCAAAGGAAGTCACAGCTTTTAGAATCTGAGGGAAGGAGGCCCACAAAGGGCACAATCTAGGCTTGTGGATGAAGGTGCCTTTAGCAGTGAGTGTTGCCTCAGCCCTGTTAACTGTATCCATGGGCTTGAGGGAAAAAGTAAGCCAGACCCCGTTGGAAAATGCATATCAGGTGAAGACAGGATCCAACTCGGCTGTGATGACCCTTCCTATGTTCAAATACGCTACAAATACTTGGCATATGGATGAAGCCTTGGGAAGGCCTAAAAATTAGCTGCAAGTGTACAACTATAGCTCAACATGAATGAATCCCTTCAGGACAGGAAGGGAGAAATTCACGGAACAAAATTAATTAGAAACAACGTGGGTGATAATCCCCGACGGATGAGAGAGGGGGAAATAAAAATTGCGTAATGCAATCCCAACCCACCGCGTATGTGCATATGCAAGGTTTACGGTGACGGGATGTGTGACGTGCCTGCGTCCCATCTAGGAAAGGGAGGACACTTCATTATAATATTTAAATCAGGCTCCCACAGTCATCATCATCATAGGCAGTCCCTTGAAGCGAGGATGACTTGCTACCACGCCAAAAAAAGATGAGTTCACAGGTGTTTCAATGAAGGACCTAATATTCCAGGTCCTGAACTGCATCCCGAAGAGTGGAAGATGCCTGTGCGTGGATTTTTTTTATGTGGGGTGGCCGTTGCACACCAGCCACCACACGGGCTTGACAGAGCTAGGTCTTGGTCCAGTGGCAAGGGTTATCCAAGACCTGCTCTGCTGCACGGACCTAGTGCGCACACATATCGCAGTGTGGGCTGGCCCGTGCTGCCCCTGGCCCAGAACTCACAGCTCTCATGGACCCCGATCACGTCCCTCCACAGTCTCTCGCTGCTCCTTCGCCCCGATCTCGCCGCTCCTGCTGTATCTGCCCACACTCCAATCACCGACCTGGACCTTGATGACGTTACTCTTCGCTGCCATCGCCCTCCTGCACCAGCTCGCGCTGCTCCCTGAAGTAGTATGCCTCCACGCTGTTCCTGAGGCCTCCACGGGGCTCCCGAGGCCTCCACGCCGCTCCTTTTATGGCACCGACCTGCCGCTGGTGTTCTCACACAGGTCGGGGCCTGACCTGACAGCTGGGGGCCTGACATAAATTTAATGGTTTCCGGCCGGGTTTCCCAGGGCTCGGGAAATGGAGATGGGAACAGCTGGCTGCAGAAGGTAACTGCTTTTTAGAACATTCCTGGAGAGTGAGGAGGAGCAGGAGCGCTGCCCACTACCACGATCAACCAGCACCCAACACGCACCAACCCCCAGTGGTCCCAGGCTGTGGCCTTCTACCGCTGGCTTTCCTGCCCGGCAGCTAGCTAGTCTGCTCAATCTGACCTGCTGTGGGGTGGGAAACGGAATTCAAAACGTAATGAGGTCCTGCTGTTAAATTTAGCAGGAACTCCGCTTCCCCACGATTTCTGGATTCTGCCCCGCTCCCTGCACCTGCGCTCCCCCACTCCCTATCCACCTCCCCGTAAATATCGGGGCCAATATGTTCTTGAAATATATGAACAGTTATCCCTCGCCAAGACACAACAAGCTAGATTTTTCTTCAAATGACTCCCCATTTGCAGGTGCTTTCTCCTTGGAGATAAGTGGGGCAAATGTTAGCTTCTGTCTGAAGACCTGCATCCCACTCGCACTAGGGAAACAGCTTTGTCTGTACCAGTCAAAGTCACCACTGCCTTGAATTTCTTTGCCAATTGATGTGTTTGGTGGCCTTTACCACATTAATCAATCAGCAGCTCATGATTGTATAAAGAAGACCACTGACACTCTCCAGGCAGGATGTGTTGTTTGGTGCCTTATCAATGAATCAGCTAAACAGAGAGAGAAAGTGATGGAGAACCATGCAATTATAGACTGGCAGTGTTCCTATTGCGGAGCTATTGAAGGGATACAGTTGCCACTCAAAGCCCCATATGAAGACTTCCAATTTCCTGAACAGGAAAGGCTTTTATTTGATTAATATGTAGCCATTGTGCAATGCAATTACCTCAGGAAGCTGTCATGGCTTCACCATAACAGAGCTGTGTTTCAAAGCCAGGTATCAGTATGATCAATTGGTAATCAGAGCTATCTCCCGTAGTCATGGCTTATGGCTCCAGTAAGGCTTCCACAGACAAAGGGTGAGAGCGAACATAATGCGGACTACAAGGAATGTGATAAAACAGATGATTGGCATTCTGAAGTTTCATTTTAAGCGCCTGGATAAATCTTGAATGCTTCCTGTGATAAATCCCAGCAAGAGCCTCCAAAATCATTATAGCTTGTTGCATGCTACATATCACAATGAAGAAAGCCTTGCTGCTTCCAGAAGCTGATATGAAGATGGTGGGAAAGGAACCCTGTCCCCTAGCATGAGGAGGGTGAACAGGAAGGAGATGCCAGCAGCTACCAGAGAAAGGAGGAGACAAGTGCTATTGCTGAATAACAGTTAACACACTTTACACTTGCCTTTTCTCCCCCAACCCCACCTTCACAAAATCTGTACTGCCAAAGATCTACGGCTATTCCCTTTATAAGACATAAGATGTATTTCCCTTGCCTTCAATCAAAATGTTGCAAGTACAGGATATACATTGAAATTAAATCTCGTCCATGTGATCAAGCCATATTTACCTTCTAGAATAACATACACCCTTATCTACATCTACCTCTCACCACTGTGACTATGGCGGGGGGGGGCGGGGAAATTGCCCTCTTTAAGGCCCGTTGAGGCAGTAACGGGGCGTAAGGCCTTTCTGCCCAGGGGCAGGTGGCGGGGCTGATCCATCTGGAATTGCCCCCTGGGCGGGGGCGACGGGAACGGGTTTCCGCCGCGCACCGTGTTTCCGCCCTGCCCAGAGCACCGACCCCTCACCGACCAGCGGGGACCCCTTTTCCGTCCCTGTGGGGGAAATTGCCCCGCGGGAGCGCTGCTGCTGCCAGTCGGTGCCACTGACAGCTTTGAGAGTCAGGAAGATGCCAGTGGCTGCGTGGTGCGGTCACCCTTAAAGGGGAGGGTCCACCGCCGCGGCCGCTACTTTGTTTCCATTGCCGTCCGACTCCTGAGTCCATTGGCCCGGCCGAAAACTTCCCTGATGGCCCAGTGGGCTCGACATAGGCATCATAGTGTCCTTCCTCTTCACTTAAAGGGGAGGGACGTTGCGACGTGTCAGCATGGCAGTGATGGACACCGCTCCGCTCCATACCCGATCCCGCCCCGATATCGCTTCCAACAGCACCCCAAAGTGCTGGGAGGCGGTGTCTGAGTTAAAGAGCATCTGACTCCTGCCAGGCGGAAAAGTTTCAGTTTATTCGAATTGCCCTCCCCAATTTCCCGCTGAGGGCAATTTCGGCCCCTATATGTTTTGTGCCAGGCATCTTAATTGTTCGAGCTCCTAATCTACTACTTCTGCAAAAGGCTTCCTGGAGCCTTGGCCTGTAATGACTTGCATCTCCGTGAAGCAACATTCCCAGAGAGTTTAACTACCAACAACATTTCTCTTGCAGTGTGAAAGGGTGGCAGGCCCATGTCTGCAACACCCTCACTGCAGGCATGGGAGGGGGCCTTAAGAAAGTGGATGCATTGGGACTCTCTGGAGAGGGAGTAACATCTGCAACCACTCCTTGTAGCCCATTGGTGCAGGGCACAGATGCTGAGGTTCTTCTAGTTGATTTGATGACAAACCTAACCGTCCCAATCAAGTCTTGAAAGCCCTGGAATATGATACTGTTCAGGCTGAACCTCAAGGCATCTATTGAAACAGCGGTCAGTTGAGATGTTAAACCGAGGCCCCGTCTGCCCTCACGTGGACATAAAATATCCTATGGCATGATTTTGAAGAAGAGCAGGGGTGTTATATCTGGTGCCCTGGCCAATATTGATCCCTCAATCAACATCACTAAAACAAGTTATCTGGTCAGTATCACATTGCTGTTTGTGGAAGCTGGCTATGCGCAAATTGGCTGCCGTGTTTCCCACAATACAATAATGACTACATTTCAAAAAGTGCTTCATTGATTGTAAAGTGCTTTGGACATCCAGTGGTCATGAAAGATGCTATATAAATGGAAGTCTTTCTTTTCTTTTTCTGAAAGCCACCAATGTCATTAGTACCGCTTCTTAGTGCCCTGTTACTGCAGAGACCTCCTGGACTGTCACTCTCCACGGTGTTCTGCATGTTGTGAGAAGCAGTGTGCCCTCCCCTTGAATGGCCGCCGCATTGCCGTGCCACACACACACAAAGCAAGGTGCACCGACAGAAAAAGCTGTCGGGGGCACCACGTGGCGGAGCAAAGGTTTTGGAGGTAAATTTGGGGTGGATTGTGATGTAGGTGCGGGATAGTGGCGGTGTGCACTTTGATGACGTGCTTGAAGCGGTCGGTAGCCCTAAAAATAGGCCTAAAAATCCCCGAGCTGAATTTGGGTCATGGCAGCCAATGGACTGCAGCGCGGCAGCCACTCGGTTCCGCCGTATGGCCGCCGCAAAACGGCGGTAATGGGCCTTATCCGGACCCTGAATTTCGGCCCCATAATCTTCTTGAAATTACAGATTGAGGCAGTTTTCAGTCACTTGCTATATTTTAACCATTTTATATTTTTGTCTGGGGAAGGGGCTTAACACAGTAAAAGTTGCCTGGCAATATTTGCTCCACTACTCAAAGGATTGTGAGGTAGTGCTTGCAGTGACACAACACAATTTATTAATGCTGTACATGATGGATGTCGCTTGTAGCCAAGGACAGACATTCTGCAGCCTTTGCTGCACTGCTTACCTCTTCCTGCAGTATGGTGGAGATCATTTTGTCTCTACGCTATCTTGTGAATTATGGGTGATCCCAAGCAGCATGCAAATTTATTTGCTACACTAGCATTTGTAAGGGCTCAACATCAGAAGCAGCTGAAGAATAGGACATTGTCTTGTTGTGATGCCTTCTTTACCAGCATTTTATTTTTCAAGGCCAGCATTTATTGTCCATCCCTAATTGCCCTCGAGAGCTGCCTTCTTGAGTAAACTGAGTGGCTTGCTCGGCCATTTCAGAGGGCAGTTAAGGGTCAGCCACGTTGTTGTGAGTCTGGAATCATATATAATAGGCCAAACTGGGTAACGACGGCAGATTTCCTTCCCTCCAGGATATTAGTGACCAGATGGGTTTTTATGACAATCCAGTCAGCATTACTGATTTTTTTTAATTGAACTTTAACTGCTGTGGTGGGATTTGAACTCATGTCTCCAAATCATTAGTCCAGGACCCTGGATTATTAGTCTAGTAAATTAACCACTATGCTACCCCATATAGTAAAAGGTATATGGGAAAGCTGCTGTTTCTGCTATGACAATTTGTTAAAGGAATAGTGGGCCAGATTTAAAAAAAAACTTTACCAGTTTTCTAGTGAACGACCCATTGTGGAACAAACAATTGAGGAACCAGCTTCAGTCCTCAGTTTGTGCTGGGTCAGTCAGGGTCAGAGTAGGGCTGCAGGTAGAGTAGCAGGAGCATCTGTAGCAATGGTTTTTCTTCCCACCTTAACATTATCACCTCAGAAATGCTTCAAAGACACATCCTTTCCCCCATCCTCTTCCTCGTCTATATATTGCCCCTTGGCAACGCTATCTGCAGACATGTGGTCAGATTCCACATGTATGCTGACACACCACCTCTCTCAACCCCTCTGTACTATCAGACTGTTTGTCTAACATACAGTCTTGGATGAGTCCTCATTTTCTCTACCTAAACATTGGGAAGACAAAAGCCATTGTTCTTGGCCCTGCCACAAACTCCATATCCTCACTACAGACTTCATTCCCCTTCATAGTCACTGTCTCTGGCTCAAATCGACTGCTTGCAACCTCGGCCTCTTGTTCGACTCTGAGTTAAATTTCTGACCCCATATCCTCTTCATCGCAAAGACTTCCAGCTTCCACCCCTGCAACATCAGTCGCCTCCATCTCACTCAGCGCATCTGAAGCACTCATTCAACACCTCCAGAATTGATTATTCTAATGATTTACTGGGCGCCCCCTCATCATCCAACCTCCATAAACTTTGGCTCATCCAAAATCATGCTGCTCCTATCCTATCCTGCATTGAGTGGGCAAAACTGTGACAGATGGAGTTCAATGTGCGGAAGTGCAAGGTCATCCACTTGGGACCTAAGAAAGATAGATCAGAGTATTTTGAAATGGTGAAAAGCTAGGCACTATGAAGGAGCAGAGAGACTTAGGGGTCCATGTACAGAAATCACTAAAAACTAGTGGTTTCAAGTTGAAAAAAGTAATCAAAAAGGCTAATGGAATATTGCCCTTTACTCAAGGGGGCTGGAATACAAAAGGGTGGAAGTTAAACTACAGCTGTATAAAGCTCTGGTTAGACCACATCTGGAGTGTTGTGTTCAGTTCTGGGCATTGCACATCCAGAAGGACATACCTTGGGAGGGGGTACAGCACAGATTCACCAGAATGATACCAGGGCTAAAAGAGTTAAATTATGAAGATGGGTTGCATAGACAAGGCTTGTATTCCCTTGAGCACAGAAGATTAAGGAGTGATCTAATGGAGGTGTTTAAAATGATTAAAGGATTTGATATGATAGACAGAGGGAAAGTATTTCCTCTGGTGGGAAGTCCAGAACAATGGAACATAACCTTAACATTTGAGCAAGGCTGTTCAGGGGTGTCAGGAAAGGGAGAAGAGATCTGGAACTATACCCCAAGAATCTATTTCGGTCAGGTCAATTTAACATTTCAAAACTGAGTGATAGATTTGTGTTAGGTAATGGTCTAGGCTGACGAATCTTTGCTTCCAGCAACTAGACAGCTGTATCTTTGCATCTGTTTTGGGTGGGCAGCTGGACGGTGGGATATAAATGAGGCCTGGGAGTTAAAATGGCACAAGCCTCAAATTGATGGCATTGGGTGGGTTTTATCCTTGTACCTCACCGCCACCCACCCACCCCCGCAACCCACTCCCCCTTCGGCCTGGTGGTTCTAGAGTATGAACCTTGGAACAGAAGATAACTGAAAGACACCAGTAACAGTGCATGTTCAGATTTATGGGCCAATTCAGTGGAATAAAATAAAGGAACATTTTTAGTAGCAAAAAGGATACTGAAATAGAAAAGCTAGAATATAGTAACAATGAGAAGATTATATCCTAGAAATTATGCTTGACAATAGTAACTTACAAATGCTCAACACATTCTTATGACATTCCTTTGTCCTCTAGTTTAAGGGAGGCATTAAACTATTTAAATTAAAAGATTAATGTTTCCATTAAAGTAGCAGAGGAATATTATAACAACATGTTATATGTCTGTGCACTGATGTCACCAAGAGTAATTTCTAAGCTTAGAAAGATTCTGGGAGTCTGTTAAGACTGTAATTCACTGCCAGCCATCTGTTATTCTCTATCTAAATACCCTCGATTGTGCTGCTTTATTCAGTACTAATCCCAACATCTATACTGCTTAATTGGCTGTATTTCATTTCGTGATTAAAATGAAAGTAAATTATTAACACCAGCTTTGCAAAGGCATCACATTCCACCTTAGTACTTGCATATTATCACCTTGTGGAATGTTTTATCATATTAGAAAATAGACCGTGATTAATTTGAGGCAGCCAGCTTTGTCTTTAGCCTAACATGTTGACGTACCTTAATTGAGTTTTCATTGGTAATTGCCATTTGCCTGTGCAAAGACCAGATGAATCAGGAATATTTTGTGTATGTTCACTATGTATTCTCCTATCTTTTCATGAACATTCTGATGGTTTTAATAGGAGATTGGTAAATAGTTACTCGGTGTGGCAATAACAGATGCTCCCTGTTCATAGTTAGGATGCAGTTTTTAAACAATAACCACAAAAACATAATTGGGAAAAATGTTTTATTGTTTGATACTTTACATTGAATTTTATGCCTAAAATGTGCTTCATTAGCATCTGTATCAAAGCGAATTGATCCCATTAAGTTATATCTAACAATACATCGGTCAGATGTTTCCATTTATATGTTTAGTTTCTCAAATGGAAACTACTAATGTGTGAAAAGGATTCCTCCACATCACTATTTAAAAGGAAAGATATATTATGACACAATCATTGGAAAACTATTATTATTGCTGCCCTGGGTAAATGTCACATTCAGATTCATCCCTTGGGCTTAGTTCCCCTCGAAGTTGATCTGCCACTCAGAATTACTGGTTTTGACATTGGTGAATCACTAAATTATCCAACAGTGACGAGGTGCATTCAAATATTCAACACTTCCTTTGAAGTAAAAGGAGAAAATGCCAGAAATGCATCCCAGATCAGTCAGGATCTGGAAGAGAATGGTAGGGTAGTGTTTTGGGTGGAATTTTTCATCAGAACTCAGGTTATCATTTTAGATCTCACCCAAAGCATGCAGCTCCCTTCTTTCTTTAAAATCTCGACAGACCTGCAGTATGTTTCCAGTTTTTCTTTTGAACATTCTGAAAATCTGAGAGGAAGCATTGTAAAAGCTGCTGTAATCGTTTGTGTACAACCTTGGGTGAAGATACTTGTTAGGCAGATGTTCACACTGTTTATTTCTTTGCTGCTAAAATTTTAAAATTTTAACCAAATTACTCGTTGATTTTTGTAGGATCGGAATATTGAGGACCAATTAAGCGTTTTGCTGAGTAAGGAAAAGGTAGAAAATGCACACCAGGTGGATAGACTCATTTTGAAGAAGAAGATAAAAGAAGGTGAGTAGTCCCATCTTCTTCTTACCACACAAATGCCTCCATTACATCCATGATACTCGGCTATCATCTCTGCAGTGATGATATATTATTTAAACTAATTACTGCTCTTTACCCTGAAAGAGGAAGGAGGTACAAGATGCATCAAAAAGGATGTTTGTTTCAGTTTCGTGTTTTTTTACGTGTCAACACAAACTGTGAGAATATTGGAGTATTTTTAATAGAGTAAGACTCCCTGAAGGAGGTAGGTTCCACTTAGATTTGAAGGGCTGAGTGGGACTGGTTTGCTGCACGCTCTTTCCGCTGCCTGCACTTGATCACTGGACGCTTTCGCCGCTAAGACTCGAAGTGCTCAATGCCCTCCCGGATGCACTCTCTCCACTAAGGGCAGTCTTTGGCCAGGGACTCCCAGGTGTCAGTGGTGATGTCACACTTTATCAGGGAGGCTTTGAGGGTGTCCTCCTTGTAACATTTCCACTGTCCACTTTTGGCTTGTTTGCCATGAAGGAGCTCCGCATAGAGCACTTGCTTTGGGAGTCTCGTGTCTGGCATGCAAACTATGTGGCCTGCCCAGCAAAGCTGATCGAGTGTGGTCAGTGCTTCTGTTATGTTCAGAATAAATCCACAGGACTGTATTGCAAGCTCAAACTGTTGTGACCTTAGTCTCTTTATTCAGACTCCAGAGTGCAGAAGTAGCATGGTGAATCACCTTTTATACCTGCTTGCCCCAGGGTGCACAGGTGACCCTTAGATCTCCCACAGGTGTGCCTCCTAGTGGCAAGTCTTACATATTAGTGAGGTTTACATACATACATAACATCACTCCCCCCTCCAAAATCTTATGGACAAGTTATTTGCAAATTGAGACGATCCGGCGTCCTGCGTCCCCGGGTCGATCACCTGAGTTGAGGTCCTGACGGAGTGGGTTCATCCTCGTGGTTGACGGTGAGGTCGATTGTGTTAGTGGGTCGCTGGGGGCCAGGTCCTTTCACAGTGGTTCCTGGTTATCTGTAGTTCGCAGTTTGGTCTGGTCCAAATGCTTTCTGCATACGGAAGGCTCGGTTCTGAGTGATTCTGTCTGGTGACTGCGTAGCACCCGGGATAGCTGGGTCCGTAGGTCATCTACCGTGACACGTGTGGTGCTTGGCTTTGTGATTTGTGCTGCCTGCTCCAGACTATTGTGGCAAGCCCAGAATGGTCGATATGGCCTTGAAACTTTCAGTAGTGGCAGGAGGTTGCATGGTCCCCGTGGATCCTGGGCCATGGTATGGAGGCCCCGGATCACCGACTGTATGTAGTTTCCCTGCCTTTCTTTGCAACGTTGCAGAGTTGCCCCATAGGAGGCAATCTAATGGGATGGGCCTTTCGTCTTTGCGACGGATAAGCTGCAACATCCCGTCTAGCAGTTCACCGTTGGCAGGCGGTAATGTGGGATTCTGGCTGGTCCAGGTCCTAAACTGGGGGGCCATTATGGTTGACCCCTCACTTTCTAGCACTTCCACAACCACAAGTAGGTCTGCAGGCTGTGCCATTTCCACCCCGGTGATGGGCAACGGTAGCCAACTGAGGGCATTAGCGCCGTTCTCAGTGCCTGACCCGTGGCGGATCATGTTCCAGTGCACAGACAGTATTAGACATTCTCGAAACAATGCATTGATAATGGTGCCTCTGCTCTCCCAAAACTGTGGAATGGGCAGCTTGTCTGACTCGAGCAAATATTGAACCCTCTTTGGTGCGTCTCTTTTGTCCCATGAACCCAAGCTGCTGCCTTGGTTAACTTATTGGATACATGTACAACCAGTTGGGGCTCGCCCGCTACTTTGGCTTGCTGCACAACACACCCGACCCCGTGCGGTAACACATCACTTGCTACGAATACTTTGTCAGATACATATGCAACCGGTTGGTGTTCGCCCGCTACTTTGGTTTGTTGTAAGTGCCCCCTACCCCATATGATAGTGCATCATTGGCTGTGAAAGAATGCTCACATGGGTTACACAGTGCAAACAACTTATTGGAACGTTGTGGGTTCCTGGCCTTCTCAGCAGCTGCCCCTTTACCTTTGCCCTAAACCCAGTCATCTTCCTTGCTGAGCAACACATTCCTCTGTTCCGTTGCGGCAACATCCCGTGGTCTGGACGCACTCTCATCCGTGTCCGTGATGCCGACTGCCGCGATCTTCCTCCCCAGGGATTTAGCCTCTGGCGTCAGGTAGACACATTTGAATCGTTTCGGCTGGAGTCCCACTCAGCATGGTCACGAAGAGGTCGTCGGCTTTGGGTGGTGGGTACCGTGCCTGTACCGCTGCTCGGTTGAGCTTTATCTCCTCGCAGCCTGTGACTCGGTGATCTGCAAATGGATCTGCACTTCGATGCCTGGTTCAGCTGAAGGCGGGGCTTTGCTCAGCCTTTGAGCAGGGGAGACATCGTTCACTGGAAAAGGTACACAGAGGTCTTCTCAGTTCCATCGAATCTTCCCCATCCACCTTCTATAAGCAGCGTTGGCCCATCACCTGAAACAATCCACAGTGGTAAATCGTGCACCACTCCCTCATGGGACACTCTTATGTTCGCACTACCAATAACTGGTATCAGTTCCCTGGTGTAGGTGCGCAGCTTTGCCTGAGTCAGGATCAGCTTGGGTCGCTGTGCTTTGTTGCCCCACAGCCTCTCGAATGCCTTCTGGCTCATAACTGATTGACTCGCCCCCGTGTCTAATTCCATGGAAACTCGAGTGCCATTGAGTTCAACTTTTAATATTATCGGAAAGCTTTTGGTGGTGAAGGTGTGTATCCCATATACTTCCTCTTCATCCTCGGGTTGAGTTGCCTCTCCTGCTCGTTCAGCGTGATCCTCGCTGGATTGATCGTTCTCCCCTGACTCTGACATGTGGTGAGTCAGAGATCATTTGCACATTCGCAGGAGGTGCCCCATTGTTCCACAGTCCTTGCACACATAGGGCTTGAATCAACATTGATGAGCTCTATGACTGCCCCCCGCAGCGCCAACATGGTGCTAATGGATATGCATTCACGCCCACGGCGGACTCTGAGTCACTCTAGGTCTAAGTCTGGCCTCTGCAGTCATGTGGGCCCTGCCCTATACCATTCTGCCGGCTGAAAACATGTTGTGACCTTAGTCTCTTTATTCAGACTCCAGAGTGCAGAAGCAGCAGGGTGTATCACCTTTTATACCTGCTTTCATAGCTAGGGGATTTGAGTATAGGAGCATTCATAGCTAGGGGATTTGAGTATAGGAGCAGGGAGGTCTTACTGCAGTTGTACAGGGCCTTAGTGAGGCCTCATCTGGAATATTGTGTTCAGTTTTGATCTCCTAATCTGAGGAAGGACGTTCTTGCTATTGAGGGAGTGCAGCGAAGGTTCACCAGACTGATTCCAGGGATGGCTGGGCTGTCATATGAGGAGAGACTGGATCAACTGTGCCTTTATTCACTGGAGTTTAGAAGGATGAGAAGGGATCTCATAGAAACGTATAAGATTCTGATGGGACTGGATAGGTTAGATGCGGGAAGAATTTTCCCGATGTTGAAGTCCAGAACCAGGGGACATAGTCTTAGGATAAGGGGTAGGCCATTTAGGACTGAAATGAGGAGAAACTTCTTCACTCAGAGAGTTGTTAACCTATGGAATTCCCTGCCGCAGAGAGTTGTTGATGCCAGTTCATTGGATATATTCAAGAGGGAGTTGGATATGGCCCTTACTGCTAAGGGGATCAAGGGGTATGGAGAGAAAGCAGGAAAGAGGTACTGAGGGAATGATCAGCCATGATCTTACTGAATGGTGCTGCAGGCTCAAAGGGCCGAATGGCCTACTCCTGCACCTATTTTCTATGTTTCTATGTTTCTATGTTTCTATGTTTGCCCCAGGGTGCACAGGTGACTCTTAGATCTCCCACAGGTGTGCCTCCCAGTGGCAAGTCTTACATATTGGTGAGATTTTCATACATACATAACAGCTTCAATGCTGGGGATGTTAGCGTGGACAAGGACACTGATGTTGGTGCACCTGTCCTCCCTGGGGATTTGTAGGATCTTGCGGAGACATTGTTGGTGATATACCACCGTTTCGGATGAGGTTGCCTCTTTCGCGAAATTCAGCTCTTTGTCATTTTTTTTTAATCGACCAGGAAATTGGTCATAATGGGGACAGGAGTGCGGCGGGAAGTGCTGGTGAGGGACAGAAGTGGAGGCAGAACGGATTCTCCGCCACTGTCACTCAACAGCGGAGCTGTGGTTACATCATTGCGCGTCAGTGTCACCACGTATCTCCGCTCCTTTTAAAAGGGAGAGAATCGATGGTTATTTAGAATCGCCCACTGGACCACCAGGGAGGGTTTCGACTGAGCCAACAGCCTGGCACCCAAGAGGGGGTGCCAGGCTGCCTGTTGGCGTCTCGGCCGAACCAGGGGGCACAATAATCCGGCCGACATGAAAGGCAAAAAAATAAAATGGCAACCGCGGCATTGGGCCCTTGGCTTCAATGGCCGTAGTACCCCCAGGGCTTCACAGAGGGAATGAAAGGTGCACTGACAGAAAAAACTGTCGGGGGTACCGCTCGGCAGGCATAAGATTTTTCGGGCTGAATTTCACAGGGGGTGGGGGTTCCCGGCAGTGCGTGCACTTATGACGCAACCACGGCCACTCAGAAGTGGGGACTGCCAGAAACCCCCCCCCTGCTGAATTTGGTTGGCGGCGGCCATTCGACCACAGATCGGCAGCCATTCGATTCCGCTGCCTGGCCGCTGCATTCTAGTGGTAACCAGCCTTATTGGGGAGCTGAATTTCAGTCCCCACATCTCAGCTGCCTGCTTTCAACCTGCAAAGCCCAAATTTCTCCAATCTTTCCTCATATTGCAAACCGCTAACACAAACCTTTTGGCTGTTTGGTTCAGCATTCTGTTTGCTTTTCAGATGCTGCTCTGCAATGGTTAGGTGATTTTAACCCTACTTGCTAAGCAGCAGGTAGACAGTTAAAATCACCCTGGCTCTTAACTGCCCGAAAGCAGCCATGATCGCAACATCTACAATTTTAACCTGCTCTCCTGAGCAGGCAGCAAGGACACATGCCCGGAGCCAATGGGGTCCTTCTTTATGCATGTTGTGCCCCAATGACATTATTGAGACCCAACTGTAATTTTAACTCAGGCCTGAGCGGGGAATCCACCTGGAGTTAAAATTAGGACCAATATTCTCCCAGAGTTTCATCTGGAATTCCCTGGATCACCCACTGCAACCTTGTCGGAAGATTGTCAGAAACCAAATTTACGGGTCCATCTGGGGTGTTGCCGATCTTCAGTTGATTTTACAGTGGCCGATCAGGAGGAAGTCACGAAATTCACGGCAGATGATTTGGGTTTACTAAAACTGCTAGGTCCCTTTCAACATCAGCCTTAACTATTTCAGCACTATTCAAGGAGCATGTTTTCCCTTTCTGTGTGCAGTACATTTGCTGTTTGTTAACCAAGAATAAACAATAACTCAGAGGAGAGAAAAACATACCTCATGGTCAAAGTTTAAGCACAGACTACTCTCCATTCAAAGTCTGAAAGTTAACAGGCAGGTACAGCAGCAATTAAGAAAGCAAATGGAATGTACACCGTTATTACAAGAGGCTTTGGGACTAAAATTGCCCACCGCTGGAAATGGGGCACACCTACCCTGTTTCAGTTGTTTTTACCGGCGCAGTTGATTTTCCGCTCAATGGCTTTTTTTTTCCAGCGGACCGGAAGTTGGTCATAATGGGGGCGGATGTGCGGTGGTAGGCAGAGGCTCACAGTCTAGAGGGGCGGAAGTTGGGGGCGGGTGTAGTGTGATGTCATCACGGCGCCGCGTCACCACCGCTCTCCCCTTCACTTAAAGGGGAGAGCCTGCGCGATTTTTTAAGTTTGGTCCACTGGGCCACCAGGGAGGGTTCCAGCCGGGCCAGCGGCCTGCCATCCAAGAGGGGGTGCCAGGCTGCATGTTGGTGGCCTGGCCGAACTCAGGAGCATAACTGTCGGCCTGACATGGCAGTCGGCCGACAAAAATAAAAACATGGCAGGAGCGGCTGTATCACCTCCCCTTTAATGAGAGCCACACTGCCATTTTAGAAGGACTCCAAGCTCAGTGCACCGGCACAAGAAGCTGCTTTTGGCACTGCGTGGCGGGAGCAAAATTTCTTTGGCAGAATTTTGGCATCGGGGGGGGGGGGGGAACATCGGCAGTGCACACTTAGGACGGATCAGCAGCAGCGGAGCGGTATTGGGGGCGGGGCGGGGGGGGTCACCGGAGGGATACTGCAGGAGTGGAATTTTCAAAATGGCAGCCATTACACGAGAAATTGGCGGCCATTGCACTCCACAGCATGGCCGCCGATTTCCGGTGATAACAGACCTTAAGGGAAGGGGCAATTTTGGCCCATTTGAGAATAAGTGTAAAGACGTCTTACTGCAATTATATTGAGCCCTGATGAGACAGCACCTGGAGTATTGTGTACAGTTTTGGTCTCCTTACCTTAGGAAGGATATACTTGCCATAAGAGGGAGTGCAACAAAGGTTCACATGCTTTGTGGGATCTGCCTGTTTGGTGTTTGCAGAATGCATCTACTTCTGTGAAATGTTGATTTGCTGTACTGCATGAAAAAACAGGAATACAGGTTGAACCTCCCTTATCCAGAACTCCCTTATCCGGAACCACCCCTCGTCCAGAACCATTCCCGGCCACCGGGTGGCGCATGCACAGAATTCCGACATGAACAAATTGAAGTCCTTCCTTGCTGCTGACTCCCGCAGTCGCTGACCTGATCCCGTGATCCACAGCCCCCCCCACCGCCCCCCCCCCCCCCACCGGCCATGGTCTCTCTGCTGCACTCCCAGCCCCAAGCCAGCCAGCCCCGATATCCCCTTGCTCAGTACCTGCACCATCCAAATTAACGTGGCCACCCCTCGTCCGGAAAAAATCCCTTTTCAGAACCCTATCTTTAAAAAGTAACATTCAACAGCTTACACTGAAAGAATGTTTCACTATAGGAGCATTCACATCTATTATGCTATCATAATATAACAAATTACCACATTTAACAACTAAGTAATAATGATGTTCAGAAGTGCAGCATTAACTCATCTAGCCATTGCTCTTGAACATATTAATAACATTGTTTCAACTGTGTAATTACACAGCTAAAATGTAGTTACTGTGTAGTTAAATTCTCATTAAAGTGTAGTTACATGCTGGTTTATGGCCTCTGAAAACCTTGTAAAAACTCTTTAATAAAGCTTTGTCAAAATAAAACCTGATTACCATATAACGTGATCGACTGACTTTCTGATGTTTTGAATCTTTAATAATGATGTTAAATGTTTTGCTTTGTGCATCATTTAACAGCAATTCAAACTTACCCGATAGCTGTTTAGCTAAATGAAAAAAAACTAATGAACTTCAAAATTATCCTAATTCCCAGCAAGTATAAGCAGGACAATGCAGGCCGAGGCTACAGGTTAAATTCTCATTCAGAATTAGACAAAACTAAAAAAAAATGAATGCGGAGATAGAGATTGTCATTAAAAAAAAAACAACAGAAGCCTTTTTTTAAAATTGCCGCTGTCCCATATATTTGATAATTTTTTGGTCCTGCTTCCTCCCCACCCATGGCATGAATAATTTCCTGACAGAGAATGTGGGAAACTGACTGGCTGCCTCAACTTTGCCAGTGCTGTTTATCAACTGGCTGGCTGCTGGAAACTTGCTGGAGAAGAGCTGGTGACACTCAATCAGGAGATATCTTCAATAAAATACTGGAATCACACAGCAGCTCCAACAATATCCATCAGGAGAAAAGATAGATCAATATGGATCTTTTGTTTGAGTACCATGGCACCAAAAATCCCCAGTTATGTTGGGATTGCGCTTGCTGGTCCCCACCCTACTGACCTCGTGGAATTTGTGAGGTCAGTGGGAGGGCACCTCATTTATTTGGGGAAGCTGAAAAATATGGTGCTGGCCCACCATTGGGGATTGCCCCATTAGATTTCAAGGGTCAATTTTTCTGTCCTCAATGGAAACATTTGGCTTCTGTTTGGGGTCTCTCTTACCAATCCAACCAAAATCTGGGAATTCACCTTGAGGGAATTGCTCTTGTGCACTCAGGTTGTCCCGTTCTGTGATGCAGTGCACTGGTACTTCAGCTTGCTGTGTCATCTCAGCAACCTGCCGCTTAAAATTAAAATCAAGCATGAGACATCCTGAACCTCTTTCCTCCCGCATTTTCATCATATGAAGTCAACAATTTTAGATATGTCAATCTTCTTCAAGAGAAGATAAATGTGCTCTACCAGTAAAGTTGTTTAACATTCATAATTTTTCTTTTTCTTCCTTTAATACTAATTTTATCCCCCACCACCACCCTCTAAACCCTCTCCCCCGAAGCTTTGCTGAGGTATCAGTTGCTCGTGGCGATCTCAACCAAGTGGGTCTAGATGGTCAAGAACCGATTTTAACTGAGGCCTGGCCTTGTACGGTGAGCGTCAAGTTCACCTTGCCTCATTGACGTGAGGCCCGGGCCATTTTAACACTCAGGCCTGATTTAAATAAGTTATGGCCGCACCCTGCCAGTGGGCAGGAGTGGACAGTGCAACAGGAGGCTGCCACCAGGGATCTGTGGGAACAGTCCCTGGCAGAGGTAAGTCTGGGGTGAGGAGGGTTCAGAAGCTGATTTCAGGTCAAGGGAAGCCTGAGACAGGGGAAGTGTGAGGCTTCCTTGTGGGGCCAGGAGGAGCACCCCTGCAAAGTAAAAAATTACAGTTACTTTCTCAGCTGTCTTCTGGGCATGTTGCTCCTTGGCACTGGGTTTCCCTGATGAGGCCGGGACCAGGCGGCAAACGTGTGACACAAAATTAAAATCGTGCCAGGCTCTGCAACAAACCCCAACATTTGAATCTCAATGAGGAGCTCACCTGCTGAGTGGACATTCTTGGTTGGCCAAAACATGCCTGCTAAACTGTTGCTTAGCACAAGGTTGGCACAGACTGGTAAGTTTCACTCCCTTCTCACAACCCGTTCTCATCAGGCACAGGGTTGTTAAAATCAGGCCTTAAGTATCAGTCGCAAATTTGACTATGGAGAAGATCATAACAGAGCCTGATCCAGTTTTCATCTACATCCACCCATAGGCAATTCTAGCAGGTGTTACTGGATAGTGATCAGGACTGGGAATCTTTGTCATATTGCCCCTGCTCTAAAGTTGGGTAAAATGATGCCAGTTGTAGCATCCTTATTGCCGCCCTGGCTGAGAACAGTTATTTCAGTGCTGATGGGATTGACTAATTCTGAGATCTTCCTGGTCTGCATGGATCAGTTTCTCAACACCTTTACCAGTTGAATCATTTTGTGATTTTAAATTTTTACTTCAATGTTTATCTTAGTTGAAGATATTTAACCAGGTTAGTCCAGTGAGGTGTACACCTCATTGAATTTGTGATTTTGCTGAGAGATGGGTAAATTTTATTTTTTTGAATCTTAGCCAAGACACTAGGGTTTGAGGTTAGTAGAAGAAAAACTCATACCTATTATAGCACCTTCTAACATTGCATAAATGCTCCAAATAATGAATTAGGTCTTTATCACAAGATTACCATCCATCACAACAAAAAATGCAAAGATCGTGTCCCTTTAACACTACACAGATACAAGTATTAGATAGGAATTAAATTCACAGACACTGCTCAGAAAGTAAGTTGTATCACACATTTACAATCTTTACAAATACCTGTGCTACAGTGAGCGCTGTGTATAAACTGGTTTATGACACTAGATTGGTAGATTACATGTACACAAGAGGAATTTGAAAAGAAATTCTTTGAAAAGGGTTAATTCCGAATTGTTTTCATTTTACAATGGTAAATTCACTTTACATAGAAACATTGAAACATAGAAAATAGGTGCAGGAGTAGGCCATTCGGCCCGTCGAGCCTGCACCACCATTCAATAAGATCATGGCAGATCATTCACCTTAGTACCACTTTCCAGCTTTCTCTCCATACCCCCTGATCCCTTTAGCCATAAGGGCCACATCTAACTCCCTCCCTTGTGAATATATCCAATGAACTGGCATCAACAACTCTCTGTGGTAGGGAATTCCACAGGTTAACAACTCTCTGAGTGAAGAAGTTTTTCCTCATCTCAGTCCTAAATGGCTGATCCCTTATCCTTAGACTATGTGCCCTGGTTCTGGACTTCCCCAACATCGGGAACATTCTTCCCGCATCTAACCTGTCCAGTCCTGTCAGAATTTTATATGTTTCTGAGATCCCCTCTCATCCTTAAACTCCAGTGAATACAGGCCCAGTCGATCCAATCTCCTCTCATATGTCAGTCCTGCAATCCCGGGAATCAGTCTGGTGAACCTTCGCTGCACTCCCTCAATAGCAAGAATGTCCTTCCTCAGATTAGGAGACCAAAACTGAACACAATATTCCAGGTGAGGTCTCACCAAGACCTTGTACAACTGCATTAAGACCTCCCTACTCCTGTACTCAAATGCCCTAGCTGTGAAGGCCAACATACCATTTGCCTTCTTCATCGCCTGCTGTATCTGCATGCCAATGACTGATGTACCAAGACACCCAGGTTTTGTTGCACCTCCCCTTTTCCTAATCTGCCACCATTCAGATAATATTCTGCCTTTGTGTTTTTGCCACCAAAGTGGATAACCTCACATTTATCCACATTATACTGCATCTGCCATGCATTTGCCCACTCACCTAACCTGTCTAAGTCACCCTGCAGACTCTTAGCATCCTCCTCACAGCTCACACCGCCACCCAGCTTAGTGTCATCTGCAAACTTGGAGATATCACGCTCAATTCCTTCATCTAAATCATTGATGTATGTTGTAAATAGCTGGGGTCCGAGACGAAGTAATTACAGGCCTGTCAGCCTAACCTTAGTGATTATTGGAAAAAATTATGAGGGACAATATATTTGTCATTTAGAAAGGCAGGCATTAATCAAGGACACTCAGAATAGATTTGTTAAGGGAAGGTCATGTCTGACTAACCTAATTGAATTTTTTTGAGGGGGTAACAAGGAGGGTTAATGAGGGTAGTGCGTATAATGTAGTCTACATGGATTTTACCAAGGCTTTTGACAAGGTACCACATGGCAGACTGGTCAGAAAAGTAAAAGCCCTTGGGATTCAAGGGAAAGTGGCAAGTTGGATCCAAAATTGGCTCAGTGGCAGGAAGCAAAGGGTAATGGTCGACAGTTCTTTTTGTGACTGGAAGGCTGTTTCCAGTGGGGTTCTGCAGGGCTCTGTAGTAGGTCCCTTGCTTTTTATGGTATATGTCAATGATTTAGACTTCAATGTAGGGGACATGATTAAGAAGTTTTCAGATGATAGAAAAATTAGCCAATTGTTGATAGCGAGGAAGAAAGCTGTAGACTGGAATTCAACCTGGAGAAATGTGAGGTAACGCATTTGGAGAGGGCAAACAAGTATAGAGGAACAGAGATACCTTGGAGTGCATGTCCACAGATCCCTGAAGGTAGCAGGACAGGTAGATAAGGTGGTTAAGAAGGCATACAGGATACTTTCATTTATTAACCGAGGCATAGAATATAAGAGCAGGGAGATTATGCTTGAACTGTTTAAAACACTAGTTAGGGCACAGCTGGAGTACTGCGTGCAGTTCTGGTCGCCACATTATAGGAAAGATGTGAATGCAGAGGATACAAAGGAGGTTTATGAGGATGTTGCCAGGACTGAAGAATTTTAGCTATGAGGAAAGATTGTGTAGACTGGGGTTGTTTTCTTTGGAACAGAGAAGGCTAATGGGAGATTTAATTGAGATGTATAAAGTTATGAGGGGCCTAGATAGAGTGGATAGGATGGACCTATTTCCCTTAGCAGAGAGATCAATAACCAGGGGGCATAGATTTGAAGTAATTGACAGAAGGATTGGAGGGGAGATGAAGAGAACTTTTTTCACCCAGAGGATGGTGGGGGTTTGGAACTCACTGCCTGAAAGGTTGGTAGAGGCAGAAAACTTGATCACATTTAAAAAGTACTTGGATATGCAATTGATGTGTCGTAACCTACTAGGTTATAGACCAAGAGCTGGAAAGTGGGATAAGGCTGGATCGCTCTTTTCCAGCTGGTAAAGACACGATGTGCCGAATGGCCTCCTTCTATGCTGTAAATTTCTATGATTCTATGATTCTCATTCTAAATAAACTCACCTCTTCTTTTGTTCTCCATACTACACATTAACAGCATTCTCTTCTCACATTCGAGTAGAATCAGTAACTCCTCTCAAGACTCCTTGCTCACTTTACATTCCACACACTTGGCTCCCCATCCTGATTCTATCGCTTCTTCTGCAGCTCTCAGTAGCTGCACTATCTGCAGAGCCCTACACTCTCCACTTTTCTTTTCAGTAGCCACTCACTAACCCTCCCCTCTCTTTCTGCAGGAGAAAACAGTGCACAATGCAAGGATGAAGAGCAAAACCACAGGGTGGAACACCCAACATAATGGCCTTTACCCTCCCGAGGATGCTCCATCTCTACCCAGCAGCAGCATAGAGATCTGTACTCCACGTGGGTTGGGGAGTGAGTTAGAGGGGCGTACATGTGGTGAAACACCCCACGCAAGTGAGCACGAGCAGGTATTGCTGCCAGGGATAGCCCAGGACACAGCTCAGCAGAGGCTGAGGTCATTTCCAGCTCTGCTGCTCAGGCTCAAGAGTGGATTTCAGGGTCCAGGACTCCTTAAGGCACACAGCAATTGTACGTGGTATTGATGGCCTGCCTTTGAGTTGCCACATCATGGCTGAAGGTATGGAATAGTCCGTTACCAGCGTGTGCAGTGTCATCTCGGTGGGATAAAATTGCTCCTATTATAACTACTGGCTGACCCACTGCATGATGTTAAATGATAGAAGATACAATCTATTGTTATTAGAATCATAGAATAGTACAGCTCAGAAGGAGGCTATTTGGCCCATCGAGTCTATGCCGACTCGTTCGAAGATCAATCCAGTTGGTCCCACTCCCTGGCTCTTTCCCCATATCCCTGCAGTTTCTTCTCCTTCAAGTATTTACCCAATTTCCTTTTGAAGGCTACTATTGAATCTATATCCACTACTCGATCATGCAGTGCATTCCAAATCCTAACCACTCATACGTCAAAAAGTTTTTCCTCATGTCACCTCTGGTCCTTTTGCCAATCTCCTTAAATCTGTACCCTCTGATTAGCGACCTTTCAGCCATTGGACACTGTTTCTCTTTATTTCCTCTGTCTAAATTCAAGCCCATGTGGTGGCTGGTGTGCAATGGCCACCCCCCGTTAAAAAAAATTCCACACACAGGCATCTTCCACTCTTCAGGATGTAGTTTGGGTCCTTCTTTGAAACACCTGTGAACTTGTCCTTTTTTTGGCATGGAAGCAAGTCATCCTCATTTCAAGGGACCGCCTATGATGATGATGATGATGATGATTTTGAACACTCTATTAAATCTTCTTTTAGCCTTCTCTGCTCTAAGGAGAACAACCACAGCTTCTCCAGTCTATCCACGTAACTGTCCCTCATCCTGCAAACCATTCTAGTAAACCTCTTCTGTACCCCTCCAAAGCCTTCACATCCTGCCTAGAGTGTGGTGCATAGAATTAGAACTGAATGGATTATAACTACATATTAATGTTCTTTGTTTTTGTTCATTCTCGGGTTGTGGATTTCACTGGCAAAGGCAGGCTTTATTGCCCTTGTCTCTAGTTTCCCTGAGAAGTTGGTGGTGGTTCTCCTTGACCCACTTTAGTCTGGTAAAGGTGCATGTTAGGTAGGGAGCTCCATGATTTTGATAATTACACTTTAAACCTGCTATAGTTGTAGATGAAAGCTGATTCATACTTGATTTTGTACAATAATTCCACATTACATGTACATTGATGCTGTGATTTTACAATGCTTTTTGCACATAGTTGCATTTTCATTGGGAGTATCTTTTTAAAATATCTTCCTACAATGTAGAATTGTGAACGATCAGTGAAACAATTCTAACAGACAAGAGTCTCCACAAAGCAATTTCAACACAGAGGTATACATCTCCACAACATTTCAAACAAATTTTTCCTTAAAATAATTATGCACTTGAGATTTTTTTTTAAATCTCCACTTGGCACGGAGAGCAGATGCACTCTTTTTCAGTCTAGGGAACTCTCAATCCAATTGATAAGGCCTATTGGCAGCATACTGTTTCTGATTGGTCAGATATGCCTTGATTATTTATAATATTTCTTATAGAGTTCTCTGTTAAGGTTCTGAAAAGTGTGTGATTATGGTTTCCACAATGTAACATCAGAAAGTCAAAGTAGAGTTGAATTTGATTGCAAGAGGATTTGAGTACAGGAGCAAGGATGTCTTACTACAGTTATACAGGGCCTTGGTGAGACCGCACCTGGAGTATTGTGTGCAGTTTTGGTTTCCTTACCTAAGAAAGGATATACTTGCCTTAGAGGGAGTGCAGCGAAGGTTCACCAGACTGATTCCTTGGATGTCAGGACTGTCGTATGAGGGGAGATTGGGTTGACTAGGCCTGTATTCACAAGAGTTTAGAAGAATGAGAGGGGATCTCATTGAAATGTATAAAATTCTGACTGGGTTGGATAGACTGGATGCAGGGAGGATTTTTCCCCTGGCTGGGAAGCCTAGAACAAGGGGTCACAGTCTCAGGATACAGGGTAGGAAATTTAGGATCGAGATGAGGAGAAATTTTTTCACAGAGGGTGGTGAACCTGTGGAATTCTCTACCACAAAAGGCATCAAGGCGTATGGGGGAAAAAGCGGGAATATGGTGTTGAGATAGAGGGTCAGCCATGATCACATTGAATAGTGGTGCAGGCTCGAAGGGCCAAATGGCCTACTACTGCTCCTAGTTTCTATGTTTCTATGTTTAAGCAGAAGCATCCACGGAGAAGCCAAGAACTGAACTGAACAAAGTTGTTTTGCTTCTTTAAAAAAAAACAATTTGTAGAACAATAATCTGCTGGAACTTTAAGACAGACCAATGAACTGGTGACCTGGGGCCTTCAGGGATTCCAAAAGCACTCAC
Source organism: Pristiophorus japonicus (assembly GCF_044704955.1). Taxonomy (NCBI): domain Eukaryota; kingdom Metazoa; phylum Chordata; class Chondrichthyes; family Pristiophoridae; genus Pristiophorus; species Pristiophorus japonicus. The sequence goes on from NC_091986.1 coordinate 158,331,371, forward strand.
ATCAATATGTCTTAATTAGATAGCTACACCATAGTTATTGGTTTTTACTCACTTACTGGCAACTGTTGATTGGTTTGTTCTTGCTGATCAGCCATGCATGGTTTCTATGGTCTCATCTGCTATAAATTCTAATGCTTTACAACAGTCCTATTAAACTTGACAACGTCCTTTGCTGGACCCCATTAAACTTCAATCTAAGTCTTGGCTTTTCTCCAGACCTGCTGCATCTGCATTCCATTTGGATTTTTGAACTTCAAGATATTGCTTTACATTTCTCCCCTTTCCCTTCCTGAATGCGGCGACTTATAGTGAGCTTAACGTTAGCAGCTATCGACTAGCTCACCAAAGTGGTCATTCTTCATGTGTGAATCTAGACAGTGAATTGTGACATGCTGTTAAACCACAAGGGCCACCACTACAAAACAACATTCTACTTTAGTGGTTATCAGGAGTAAAAACCCTGATTTCCCCCCTCCCTTTCCTAACATTGAAATGTAAGCATTTGTTGACAGTGTTTTTTATATTTAAAATGGTGGCCTAGAAATTAATTTGTGCATCGCACTTTTGGACACTGAAGAGTCCAATGGGGCATGTGTTGTGCAACCGTTCAGTCCATGCCGGAGGTGCACCACACATCATATTGGTTAGGCCATCCTGTAGTCATCAAGGATGCCCGCCTGAAACTGCCATTATGCCGGTTGCCTATGCAATTCAGGAGGCAATTGCCTGTTTCAGTCCCTTTTCTCAAATTGGTTCGAGACTGACCACAGCATGCGCCTTGCGTGCATCGGTCAGCTTTTTCAGCTGCAGGACAGCCCAAACTGCAACCTTCAAAGGGACCGCTGGAGGCTGGCTCCAAAAAGGTAAGTATTTACCTGACTACAGAGACAGGAGGAGCAGCAGTTACAACTATGAGCCGTGGCTGGCCACCCCTCTCCACCCACCCCCACCCTACTCCCCCAGCCCAATTGCCTCCCCCCAGATTTAGCTGCATCCTAGCCTGCCGCTCTCATTCTCTCCACAACAAGCAAGCTGCATCTAAGGCTATGACTGGCACCCAAAGCTCACCAGTACTACACTACCGAGGCTTGCAGACCAATTTCCTGTGTTGTTTTTATTTTGTTTTTTTAATTTATTTTGATTCGAAGATGGTCATGTACCTCGCTTTAATTCAACATTTTTATTAAATGGATTTCAGATAGATCGAGTTACACTGCTAAGAAACTAGAGTGTTACTTTCATCTTACAGCACTGAACATGGACAGGAAAGTTACTATGCTCGAGAGAAATGGACAGTAATCTTTCCCAAACAACACGAAACCCAGAAGATTTGTACATTTGTATCTACTGAACTGATAAAACCAAATGAATTTGATAAAAAAAATGCAAACTCAGCTTTTTATCGAGCAGATCAGCAATAGTTCCACTTTTACTCTCTTACTTCTTTGTTGTCTAGTCTGTTATGTTTCTTGCTTTAAACATGTCCAAATAGGGAGCAGGGAAACATAGCTGCTTATTTCTTCAAGTATTAATAACTAGTGAAGTTGTAAGAGCAGATGCCTAAGAATTGGCTCCCACTTCTTTTCCTCCATGTTGAAGCCACTGTGTTCCACTAGTTTTCTCTGGCTGTCTCACATCTTCCCCACCAGCACCGATGCTTCCCTTATAGATTAGGCTAGAATCATTACTACTTCATGGACTTTCTAAGACCTGCGCCCAAAGACAAGTAAGAATTAACAGAAATTCCATATTTTTTTCCATCTGAGCTGTTGAGCTCTGCTCAGAGCTGCAACCAAAGAGGTAAAGTGACCATCTGGCAAAATTGAGCCAGGATTACACTTCTACAGTGCTTTTAGGAGATTTCTTTCTGTAATGGCTCATTCTCTAGGGGTGATTGTCCAACTTCACACTATTGTCATAGTGATGTGCTCACAAGAAGGACATCTTGGAAATTTGGAGCGTGCTGCGCACGATTTTCCAACCATTAATGGTTTGATAATCACATGCAGTGGCCGCGATCTCGCCAACCGTGGTGAGACCGGGGTGGCTGGGGTCGGTGGCGGGTGGCAAAGCCGCTCCTCTCTCCAGCCTGCACTGTGTGAAGAATCTTCTGTTGATTGGGCTTGAGAAGCCTGTCTTGCGAGGTTCTCGACCAATTGAAGGAAGCAGGTCTGATGAGGTTATTTGGTGTCATCACCTGGTTTCCTTAAAGAGAACATGGCCACATTGATTTGACAGTTGTTCTGTAGCATTGAGGTGCTGCAAACACTGACAAGCACTGCACAAAGATGCACGGCTGCACCCAGGCTCGACCATGACTCCCTTCAGATGCCTCTGGAGGGAGTCACAGCATGCAGGGAGGTTCTCTTCACTTCCAAAGGGCGGAAGAGACCTCTCTAGGAGACCAACACAGCCTGGTTGCACATTGCACAGGAGGGCACAAGCAGGGATGTTATCAGGAGGAGCTGGCAGCAGAGCTGCAAAACTCATTCTGGTGTGCCACTCATCACTCTGCCTTCCCTACCCTACTCCTGCACATCTTTACCCTCACCAACATATCTTGCACCTCCACCCATGCCTCACTCTATCTACATTATCACGTCCCCATCGCACTAGCCACCCCTCACACTCACCCTCATCCTAGTGCAATCCTACCAACTAACAACACACAAGGGTAGGCACTTGGGTCTTTTAGCCAATGTTCAAGTAGAGTTTCTGCTAATGTGTTGTCAAACATTGAAATCTTTATTTTGAACACTTTGCATTCTTGATTTATATGAACCTTTGGAAGTGGCTTAGTGAGTTGTACTGAATGATGAGACATAATGGTACCCCCCGCAATGGTGATATATGAAAGAAATGGCTTGGGCATTGCAGGGATGCTTTATGGCGCTGGTGTGGGGTGATACCTGTTATGTTCAGAATAAATCCACAGGGCTGTATTGCAAGCTTAAACTGTTGTGACCTTAGTCTCTTTATTCAGATTCCAGAGTACAGAAGCAGCATGGTGAATCACCTTTTATACCTACTTGCCGCAGGGTGCACAGGTGTACCCCCTAGTGGCAGGTCTTACATTTTGGTGAGGTTTACATACATACATAACATCACTCCCCCCCCCAAAGTCTTATGTGCAAGTTCATTGCAAGTTGAGGTGATCTGGCGCCCCGTGTCCCCGGGTCGATCGCCTGCGTTGAAGTCCTGGCATGGTGGATTCATCCTCGTGGTTGATGGTGAAGTTGATCGTGTTAGTGGGTCGCTGGGGGCCAGGTCCTTTCACAGTGGTTCCTGGTTATCTGTCGTTTGCAGTTTGGTCTTGTCCAAATGCTTTACTTGTTAGCCCGGTACGTGGTTTCACAATCAAAACACTCCGTTTTCATTACATACACTCCATTCCCCCCCTCGGCTAATGTGGAGCTAGCGGCCCAACTGGGACCTTGAACATGGTCTACATCACTTGTTCTGATGTCGCGTGGAGGGGCCATGCCATTATGGTGCATTCTCTGCTGATGGCATAAGGAAGGCTCGGTTCTGAGTGATTCTGTCTGGTGACTGCGTAGCACCCAGGATAGCCGGATCTGTAGGGAGTCTACCGTGACATACGTGGTGCTGGGTTTAGTGATTTGGGCTGCCTGCTCCGGGCTATTGTCGCTGACCCTGAGGCCGCAGTGGCCTTGAGACTTTCGGTCGTGGCAGGAGGCCTAGTGGTCCCCGTGGACCTTGGGCCGTAGTATGGGGGCCCCGGACCAGCGACTGTGTAGCCACCCTGCCCTGCTTTGCAACGTTGGGATGGGTCTATTGTCTCTGCAACGGATAGGTTGCCACATCCCGTTGATCAGTTCACCTTTGGCCGGCGGTAACATGGGATCCTGGCTGGTCCAGGTCCTAAGCTGGAGGGCCGTTACGGTTGACCCCTCGCATTCTAGCACTTCCACGACCGCAAGCGGGTCTGCAGGCTGCGCTATTTCCACCCCAGTGGTGGGCAATGGTAGCCAACTGCGGGCATTAGTGCCGTTCTCATGGCCCATGGCAGATCATGTTACAGTGCACAGACAGTGTTAGACATTCTCGAAATAACGCATCGACAATGGTGCCTCTGCTCTCCCAAACTTGTGGGATGAGCAGCTTGTCTGACTCGAGCACATATTGGGCCACTCTTTGATACATCTCTTTAGTCCCATGAACACAGGCTGCTGCTTTGTTTAACTTATTAGATACGTGTTCAATCGTTTGGGGCTCATCCGCTGCTTTTGCTTGCTGCACAACACTCCCGACCCCGTGCAGCAACATCTCACTTGCTACGAATACTTTGTTAGATACATATACAACTGGTTGGGGTTCGCCCGACACTTTGGCTTGCTGTACAACACACCCGACCCCATGTGATAACACATCACTTGTTACAAGTACTTTGTCAGATACATATACGACCAGTTGGTGTTCACCCGCTACTTTGGCTTGTTGTAAGGTCCCCCCGACCCGACATAATGGTACATCATTGGCTGCGAAGGACCGCTCACATGGGTTACCGAGTGCAAACAACTTATTGGAATGTGGTGGGTTCCTGGCCTTCTCAGCGGCCACTCCTTTACCTTTGCCCCAAACCCAGTCATCTTCCTTGCTGGGCAACAGATTTCTCTGTTCCGTTGCAGCGACATCCCGTGGTCTGGACACTCTCTCGTCCCATGGTCTGGATGCACCTTTGTCCCATGGTCTGGACGCACTCTCGTCCCGTGGTCTGGACGCACTTTCATCCCGTGGTCTTGACGCCCTCTCGTCCCGTGGTCTGGACGCACTCTCGTCCCGTGGTCTGGACGCCCTCTTGTCTGTGTCCGTGATGCCGACAACCGCAATCTTCCTCCCCAGGTATTTTGCCTCTGGCGTCGGAAAGACTCATTCGGATCATTTCGGCTGGAGTCCCACTCTGCATGGTCGACCTGGAGCCTCTTCCATCGTCGCGAAGAGGTTGTTGGCTTCGGGTGGTGGGTACCGCGCCTGTACCGCTGCTCGGTTGAACTTTACCTCCTCGTGGTCGTGATGAGCGGCCTGTGCCTCGGGGATCTGTAAATGGATCTGCACTTCAATGCCTGGTTCAGCTGAAGGTGGGGGTTTGCTCAGCCTTTGAGAAAGGGAGACCTCGTTCGCCGAAGAAGGTACGATGAGGTCTTCCCAGTTCCATCGACTCTTCCCCATCCACCTCCTGCCAAGCAGCGTTGGCCCATCACCTGAAACAATCCACAGTGGTAAATCGTGCACCACTCCCTCATGGAATACTCTTAGGTCCGCCCTACCAATAACTGGCATCAGTTCTTTGGTGTAGGTGCGGAGCTTTGCCTGAATCGGGATCAGCTCGGGTCGTTGTGCTTCGTCGACTCACAGCCTCTCAAATGCCTTCTGGCTCATAACTGAGTGACTCGCCCCCGTGTCTAGTTCCATGGAGACTGGAGTGCCGTTAAGTTCAACTTTTAACATTATCGGAGGGCTTTTGGTGGTGAAGGTGTGTATCCCATATACTTCCTCTTCATCCTCAGGTTCAGTTGCCTTTCCTGCTCGTTCAGTGTGATCCTCGCTGGATCGGTCATCCTCTCCTGACTCTGCCACGTGGTGAGTCAGAGATCGTTTGCACATTCGCTGGAGGTGCCCATTTCGTTCCACAGCCCTTGCACACATTGGGCTTGAATCGACATTGATGAGCTCTATGACTGACCCCGCAGCACCAACATGGTGCTAATTGATACGCATTCACGCCCCACGGTGGACTCTGAGTCACTCTAGGTCTAGGTCTGGCCTCTGCAGTCGTGTGGGCCCTGTCCAGTACCATTCTGCCTGCTGAAAACATTATTTTATGCACAGTACTTGTCGGTGAGCTTCGATTCTTTGAAGACATCTGTTTCGTGTTAATCGCTTGTGGATATGAAGGCTTGGGCTATCGTAATGGCCTTGCTCAGATCTCGGGATTTGGCAGACAGCAGTTTGTGAAGAATGACCTCGTGGCCAATTCCAAGCACAAAAAAGACCCACAACATTTCTCCCAAGGATCCTGCAAATTCGCACTGCCCCGACAAAACTCGCCACATTCTGGCCCTCGGAGCGACGGTGCATGCAAAAGCGGTACCTGGCCATCAGGATGCTCTTCTTAGGCTTGAGGTGTTCCCTAACCAGTGTACACAGCTCTGCATAAGATTTGTCTGTTGGGTTGACCGGTGCCAGCAAATTGTTAAGGAGGCCCTATACCGATGACCCACATGAGGAGAATCGCCCTGCGCTTGATCACTTTTTCAGCCGTGTCCAATTCGTTGACCACAAAGTACTGGTCGAGGCACTCAACAAAGGCTTCCCAATCATCACCCTCAACAAATCTCTCAAGATTACCACGTGAAAGTTCGTGATCCGTTACTCGTCGCCAATTTGTTATGTTCAGAATAAATCCACAGGACTATATCGCAAGCTCAAACTGTTGTGACCTTGGTCTCTTTATTCAGACTCCAGAGTACAGAAGCAGCATGGTGAATCACCTTTTATACCTGCTTGCCCCAGGGTGCACAGGTGACCCTTAGGTGTGCCCCCTGGTGACAAGTCTTACATTTTGGTAAGGTTTACAAATATACATAACAGTACCAAACTTGCTCTTCATGTGGCAGCCAGGGTGTACAGCATCAAATGAAGTAAATATGGCGTCCCGGGCAGCAATGTGGTTGGGTGCTGATGCCCTATGTCCTGTGCAGCATCAGGTGATTGCAAAGAAGTTTGGTGTTGTTGGTGTGCCTGGTGATGTTGGTGTTAGGGTTGATTCTGAGGACCAAGGTGAGGTTTTCTCAAGGGAACCGATGTTGCTGGAATAGATGGCAGCTGAAATTGAGATGACAGAAGTGATCTGTCAATGGTGAGAGAGGTTGCTCCAAGGAGGTGACAGTGGATAGAGATTTCACCGCAGACACTTCCAAACTGCATACAGCTCAAAAGTGTCTTCCAAATCCTGAAAGCTTCAGCCTCTAAGATTGGAAAGTGAACAGTTGTGAAATGGTAACTTTTATATCATTTCTGCAGCTGTCAACTAGTCACAGCAATGGAGAGTCATTGAGAACCGACACACTTACCTGATGTGAAGCCCGAACGAAGGGAAGCTGCTGAAAAACTTGAATAAATGGTAAGTAACTGGTAAAATTCTTTTAAATACCTCTAAACTACCTCTTAATGATGTTAGTTGGCTGGCTTGTCGCTTGGTGTCGGTTCTGTGAACTGCAACCAGACCCGGAATGTTGGAAACTGACAAGGAGGCGGGTTCAGCGCGGGATCCCGCCCCACTGTTAATCACAGCTATTTTGACAGCGGGTTCGCCTCCAAACTCGCACTCGCAGGGCTGCTAAGATTCCGGTCAGTATGTGCCTGAATTTCTGATAGGCGCTTCTGTTGTGTGAAAAGTTGGAATCTGGATCTAAACCCTTAAATGGGTGTCTTGAAGTCAAAAAGTTTATTTTGGTCCAACTTGGTCTATCTTTTTGAATTAACTGTAAATTTCATAATTTCATTGTAATTCACTCTGTATGTTCACAGTGTATATTAGACCTAATTAATGTTAAAATAAAATATTAAAATAGCAGCGGACAACCAGTAACAATTGAACAAGTAGGGGATAGGTGAGTGCTTTGTCAGGGGCAACATTTCAGGCTGTCTCTTCGGCAAGATGAGTTTTTCAACACTTCAGTTCTGTGGTAAAATGGGCAACCTGAGGCAATCCGTTAAAATGGAAGATAAAGCAAAACATTTCTCCTCTAGCCTTCTGGTGAAAACCCCTGTAAAATTCATCAATAAATGGAACAGCACAGTTGTCAAATGTGTAGAAGGGTTCACAGATCAGGTTCCTGTGGGAGGTATAGAGCAGTGAATAGTAGCAATAGGAAAGAAATTAATTTGGGACTGATTTTGTGATTCCTATTTGAAGAGGGTGCTTGAGTTTTGCTGGGCAGAAAATGGGAAATGTCTGGCCAATGATATAGAGCACCTCTATTTTCAGATGGTGCTTTGGAGATGCTTCTGCAAGTAGTTCAGCAACGGGGGAGAGCCCTGTTTGGAACCCAGGGTGCCAACCTCATAGAAGAACAATACACTTTGATTGGCAGGAGGTAGTGGGCAGAATAAATGCTGTGGAAAATGGCTATAGGATATAAGCAATATGAGCAAAAAAGGTTAATAGCCTCAGGAAATTTGCAGAGGTAAGAACAGCCGGTAATTGACTAAGTAAATGACAAATTATGCATAACACAGGAGCTTTCACTCTATTAAACCGTTACTGAGACTGAATGCAAAGTTCTCCCAAAACAGCATTTTCCAATCTTCATGTGCTGCCCATTCTACAGGAGGCCACACTTTGTTTATGTCATTTGTTGCATTACCATTTGGAAAGGTGAGCGCACAAAGCAATCATACAGTACAACCAACACATTTGCTCACACACAAATCTCAAACCTCTCAACATTCCTCTGCTTGCAGGATAAGGCAGTGCACAACAGGTGGGAGAAAACTTGAATGAGACGAGGGCCGCTAGTTTCAGACCAGTGAGTAAATTTGAACAGGCTACTCTCAACATCCTGAGGCGAAGCTGGAGGCCTCTCTGAAGCTTAGGGCTAAGTCCTATCATGTTTCTGTTTCTGCACTCACTCTCTCACTCACTTGCATATATTGCAGCACACCAGCATGACACACTATTAATTATGTAAGCTCTGTTTGAAGGTGTATCTCGCAGCCAGTATTCTAACATACATTCCATCATTAGTTTCTATGGAAAAGCTCCAAGAACCAGTGGTGCCCATGAATCCACAAACTCACAGCAACCCTGTATCACTAACTCCTTCTGTAGTAGGTATGAGCACAAGTATATCTACTAAAGGAGAGTCAGTTTAAGAAAGGTCACCAGGTGATATAAAAAGCATGAGCTCGTAGTGGTAGAGGAAGAGGAGGAACCTGATGATTTGAGCTCCAGTTTGCATCTTTCCTCAGCAGTAGCATATATGAAATTAGACCTCATAGAACCTGCATTTAAAACAGGATGCTACTTTAGCAGCAACATTTTCTTGCTGCCATTAGAGGGTATACCTGACACCCTGCAATATATCATGACAGTTGTGGCAAAGTCAACTAGCTCCATGTGTGCAGTCATGCATGGCCACTGAACAGAACTGCACTCCATCATGGCACCTGGAAACCTAGCAGCAGAGTTTGAGCCCCTGGATGTTGGGGAATCCTGCAATGTGAACAAATTGCAAGGACCTCAGATCTTACCAGTGGACTGCCAGGTTGAAAGTGATAAGGTTGTTTGCCTTGGTGAAGAATTCTTCAGTGAGTTGCTTGATGTATCTGTGCACTGTATTGTTGATCTTCTCAGCGGTAGCTTGGAATGAGCCTGAGGCATAAAAGGTCAAGGCTGCAGTGACCACAACTGCCACTGATAATGCCGTTCCTGTGGTGGAGATTGTGTGCAGGTCAGATTCAAGCAGATGGCACAAGTCTATCAATGCCTTCTTCCTGAAATAGAACACAGTTTTCCTCAGACCTCAGCCATTTGTACCTGGGCTCATGGGAATGCCTACATTAAGGGCAAGTGTGACCAACCCTGCATTGTTGCAAAGAAATAAAATAAACTGTCACAAACCCATAGTTAAAATTTTTATATATGCTCCAAATAAGTTTCTTCCCTTTTAAACACTGACATCCTGTCAATCCAGAATCTTGTTTTGCACAAATTAGCTGCCGCATTTCTCTGCATTACAACAGTGACTACACTTCAAAAGCATTGGATGTGAATTGTTTTGAGTTGTCCCAAGGTTGTGAAAGGAGCTATATAAATTATATCAATTATTTTGTGGTCATGGTCGACCTGTCCACATGGCATCACTGGTCATTGCAACCATAAAATCGGCTGTCATTTTTTTTTTAAAGGAAGCAGATTTTACTTAAGCATGACATCACTCAGTATAATTGGATCCTCGTTAGAAAGATGGAGTAGGATTATTTTGCATTGACACTAACTGGTTAAGACCACTGGATCCTTCAGCTCACACCATTGAGTTCACGAGTTGAAATTCTGCTATTTTCCATGTCTCCTGCAGCAGGCCCCAAGATCAAAGCCTCTGATTTGTGACATTCACAGAAAAATTGACAAGATTGCGGAATTTCAATCTGCCAGGCACTGGTAAAAATATTGGAATTCCATGCAATAAAAACAGAATTTTACTTAATTGGCCATTATAAGCCAATTGCCCTATATATAAAAGGACCTAATGGTGGACGCAATCCCCCAAATCAACAGTAAAAATTCAAGAAGCCTATCTAATAAATAGAAAAATGAATTATTTAGTCACCATACATCAGTTGTCCTGCACATCACCTGTTATCTGTGTTGAGTGCATTGACCATTTCAATCTTCACCTTAACTGAATCTCCTTGGCTATCTCCAATCAGCAGTTTATTGCATCTAGAATTTTGACTGCATTTTGAGTGGTGTTTGTGATAAATCTTTCATATGTATCATGGAAACCAATAAAAAATGTTTAAACTGCACCAAGTTTATATACCTGCAAAGTATGCCTGCTGTTTTTCAAAGGTTGTCCATCAGTGTAACGCTTTTACAATTTGATGAGGCACATTTGAACCAGTGTGTCCCTTTTTGCATCATTCAAAAATTATATAAAGGCATTATATTGTGGAAATTGTATTTAAAGGATAGCTCAAATATTAAAATTACTTTCTCTAGTGCAAATATCTTGAAAATAAAGCCTTTAGTATGTAAAATGTTGCTGACAACTCCAGTACGATAGGTGCGCCTGACTTAAACGGACACAGGTGCTGTGTTTTGGGTTCTGTTTCCAATGAACTCAATCATCATGTTGCACATTCCTGACAGGTAGTTTGAGCTGTAAAGAGACTGCTGTGCTTGTTTCTCTATGTGACTCTGCACAAAATGAGCTAGAATAAATTCCAATGAAGACATGTATGCCTCAAAGTGTAATGATTTCAGTACGGGTCGACCAAAGATTAAGGACAAGTGAAATTGTAGTGGGATATAATTAATAAAAGCAAGTCTGGGATACAATATGGACATGTAACAGAGCTTAGTTAAACTCAGAATGTAATGTTACTCAGTTTTTTTTAATATAGACGATTGCATTATTTCTTCAATTATTTTAAAGCAAGCAGATTAATACTTCTGTTAAAGTAATGGACAAGCTAGTTATATATTAAAGCATTGTGTTTGTATGCTAATATTTCCACATTTAAATTCAACATTTTAGAGTGCAATTGGGGCCCCAATATTTATGGGGAACTGGGTAGAGGGCAGGGTGCCTATCAGTGGCTGGGGAACCTGGAAATATCAGGAAGGCAGAGGTCCTGCTGAATTTAATGGCAAGACCACATTAGAATTTCTTTACTCTGTTTCCCGCCCGGCTGCCGGCCAGATTGAAGGCTGACTGCCGGGTGGGAATACCTGCGGCATAAGGCAGCAGCCAGGGACCGCTGGGGATAGTCCCCGGCAACTGAGAAGATCAAGGGTCGTGGTGGGAAGGTGGGAGAGATCACGGGGGAAGATTGTGGGGGTGGGTGGAGAGAGCACGGGTAGAGGAGCAGGTGGGTGGCTCCGAGAGCTCACGGCAGGATGTGAGAGATCTCAGGGTGGGGTGGGGGTTGGAGAGGTTGCATTGGGGTGGGGAGGAGGTGGTCAGCCAATCACGAGCGGGTCTATGTATGGAAATCATGGGGAGGGAGTTTGCTTGACTGGGCAGGGGGAAGCAGTTCTGCTCTTCCTGGCCCACAAGCAGTGCTGGAATAGGAATTACTGATAAAAGCATCCAGAAACCAGTCGACCAACACTGGAAACCATTTTTTCTGTGCTGCAGCAGTGTTCTAACTAGTCAGAAGTTAAGTTGGTGTAGGTTGTTGTAGACGTGAGTTGAATAGAGCTGTAATAGAGCTGTGAGATGCCCCTTTGGCATTTAAGTGGTATACATTCAATCCAGAACTAGTTTTAGCTATCCCTTGGTATCTGGATTTATTGTACAAAGGGAAAAGAATGGCAAAAGCTCAAGGCTGTGCAGGCTGTTGTTACTATGACAATGATAAAGTACTTGCTCTGTTCATTTCTTGCAAATTTTCTACAAAACCCTACTTCCAGCCTACTGGTGCTGATTTGCAACTTGTACTGATAATTGAACTTCTGTTAAAATGAGGGTCCAATGATACAGATTGAGTTATTTCTACTCACATGAATTTGAGGCGGTCATAATAAGCCATCTAGCTTATTAGAAGAAAGCTTAAATAACGAAAAACACCTGAACATTGCAACCTTGGGACAAAATATCAATGAGTAGCTACTGAACATATATGTTTCTGGGAAAACTATGATATTGGGCCATTCATCATTGCCTGCGGCAGTTTCAATTTGCCCACAGAAAACAAATTCTCGTTAAAAAGTTACAGGGGCTTCCACGCTCGCAAGTTCCATGGCAGCAGGGTTCAGCCTACAACTGGCCATGTAGTGTTTTAATGGCCCTATTTAAACCAGGATAAACCTACTAATACAAATATGTGGTATTTAAAAAAAAACACGATTAACACCATTCCTAAACTTCCCTCAGCAAGAATATTTGGTCAAATGAGATCTGTTCCATCTGTGACAGAATAGTTTTAATGTCTGGGGATTCTAAAAAAAAAAGAAAGATTTGGATTTACACCATTTTGCCAGTGTTTCCATGGCTTGTCTCCTGATGTTATGGCAAATAAGTGGGAGAATCTCAGTGAAAATTCACCCCAAATGCTGTTAAAAAAGAAAATAGAAAGAAAGACTTGCATTTATATAGTGGCTTTCACGACCACCGGATGTCTCAAAGCACTTTACAGACAATGAAGTACTTTTTGAAGTGCAGTCACTGTTGTAATGTAGGAAACGCGGCAGCTAATTTGCACACAGCAAGCTTCCACAAACAGCAATGTGATAATAACCAGATAATCTATTTTTGCCTGGACACCGGGGAGAACTCCCCTGCTCTTCTTTGAAATAGTGCTATGAGATCTTTTACGTCCGCCTTAGAGAGCAGACAGGGCCTCAGTTTAACATCTCATCCAAAAGACGCTACCTCCGACAGTGCAGCATTCCCTCAGCACTGCACTGAAGTGTCAGCCAAGATTTTTGTGCTCAAGTCCCTGGAGTGGGATTGTGAACCCACAACCTTCTGACTCAGAGGCGAGAGTGCTACCCACTGAGCCACAGCTGACACATTCGAATACTTCTTGTTTGATTGCCAATCTTTCAATATTCTATTTGTACTTGATGATTCACAGATCTAGGTTCCTGCATCAAAATGGTATTTAACTGATTCCAATTCCTTAATTTTCTTTGATTTCTGTTTGTTAAACCAAAAAGCTACCACTTAACACCGAGCTGTCTCCCCTGCTTTTTCCCTTAGCTGAGTGAGAGGTCAAAGCTCTTGTATCGTGGTGCCAAAAACTGCGCACAGTACTCTAACTGTGGCCGAACTATTGCCTTCTGCAAATTTCTCATTACCTCTCTACCTCTGTACTCCATTCCTTATTTATAAAATCTAAAATTGAAGCTCATTTCTCATGCACATATAATAATACAGCACAAGAAAGGACGCACCAGGGAACATTTTAACTTATCTGCCTGGCAGTAAACTCAATGGAAAGTAAAATCGGGCAGGAATATAAAGCCTTCTCCCAATCCAATCGTGTCGCATTGCTGCCGGGTTCGTTTACAATTTCCCGCAAAATGCTGAAGCTCTTCATTCTTCCCACGTTCCTGAAAGAAAATAACAAGGAATCCCACAGACACTCACCAAAACATCTCTAATTATATTTTAAAATAATAGACATTTTAAAAGAAAAGCCAAAGTGGAACTTTCAAACTGATTGTTGAACTTCCATTTATCGATACTTAATTTTTGAAGTTCCAAGCACCTCACTCTTTCCTTCAGTTTTTGCTGTTCAAGCGCCTTGGAGGTTCCTGATCCTGAGTTTAGACTTCATGTTCAGAATTCATCCAATGCCCAATTCCAAATTGGAAGTCGCACCAGTAAGACCAGCAATCATTAAAATAATTTTAATTTTGATGCGAATGAGTTCCGAACCTACAGATTTGCAGAATGCCCTTCTCACAGTGCAAAAGGTTATCTGAGTCATTACTAACTGATCTGCATTATGTTCCTGCTACCAGTAATTAACAACTGACGGTTCTGCCAATTTCAACATCACAATTTCACCTCTTAAATTTGAAAATTTGCAACAAAAATTCTGCACATTGCAAGGAAATGAGAAGTGAAAGAGTTGATAGTATGCAAATAGCAAAAGATATATATCGGCCCAAATATTGCTGTCAAAATAATGGCGAGGCTAACAGCACTAGCGTTAGGCATGTGCAAATGCCACACCAACTTCAAGCGAGAGCCGATGCGCGATTAAGTAATTAAGAGTTGCAGTCAGAGATGTATCACTCCACCATTAGCTTCACAAATATGGCATCACGCTGTCTGGCTCCCCATTGAGCGGCGTAAAGTTCTTGTGCTTTCATGATAGATACGAAGTAAACTGGGAACAGAAAGCTAAGTCAACATTTCAAGTCTAAGGCATGCCGGTGTTAGATGTTAACTGGGAGGTAGGCTTCTGGGAGTGCTGTTCACACCTGACGAGAAATTCGATTGTAATTTTTTACGGGCGTTAAAACGTAACGTACCGCCGGCTAATGCCATGGAAATCATGATGTCAGTACGCATGCAATGCCTCCTTGGCGCCCTTCTCATCATATTCACTTTTGTCGCCTCACTTAACAGCTGGCGTCCATGACGCCTGAAAAAGTTGGACTGCACAAGGCGGAGAAATAAGAACATAAGAACATAAGAATATAAGAACATAAGAATTAGGAACAGGAGTAGGCCATCTAGCCCCTCGAGCCTGCTCCGCCATTCAACAAGATCATGGCTGATCTGGCCGTGGACTCAGCTCCACTTACCCACCTGCTCCCCGTAACCCTTAATTCCCTTATTGGTTAAAAATCTATCTATCTGTGACTTGAATACATTCAATGAGCTAGCCTCAACTGCTTCCTTGGGCAGAGAATTCCACAGATTCATAACCCTCTAGGAGAAAAAATTCCTTCTCAACTCGGTTTTAAATTGGCTCCCCCATATTTTGAGGCTGTGCCCCCTAGTTCTAGTCTCCCCAACCAGTGGAAACAACCTCTCTGCCTCTATCTTGTCTATTCCTTTCATTATTTTTAATGTTTCTATAAGATCACCCCTCATCCTTCTGAACTCCAACGAGTAAAGACCCAGTCTACTCAATCTATCATCATAAGGTAACCCCCTCATCTCCGGAATCAGCCGAGTGAATCGTCTCTGTACCCCCTCCAAAGCCAGTATATCCTTCCTTAAGTCAGGTGACCAAAACTGCACGCAGTACTCCAGGTGCGGCCTCACCAATACCCAATACAGTTACAGCAGGACCTCCCTGCTTTTGTACATTCCATTCGCCTTCCTGATTACCTGCTGCACCTGCAAACTAACTTTTTGGTATTCATGCATAAGGATGTCGGTCGCCTTCCTATCCCTCGACCAAGAGAAGGCGTTCGACAGGGTGGATCACGACTATCTGCTCGGAACTCTGCGCGCTTTCTGGTTCGGGACGCATTTCGTCGCCCGGATCCGACTTTTGTACGCCGCCGCGGAGTGTCTGATTAAGGTTAACGGGTCCTTGACGGCGCCCCTTCACTTTAGGAGAGGGGTGCGCCAGGGATGCCCCATGTCCGGCCAGTTATACGCCGTTTGCGTGGAGCCTTTCCTGCGCCTCTTGCGGACGAGGTTGTCGGGACTGGCTCTGCAAGGGCCGGGCGTGGAGGTCGTCCTCTCGGCTTACGCCGATGACGTGCTCCTCGCGGTAGAGGATCCCGCTGACCTGCGGAGGATGCGTGAGTGCCAGGAGATTTACTCGGCCGCGTCCTCCGCCAGGATCAACTGGGAGAAATGTTCCGGACTCCTGGTGGGTCAGTGGCGGGTGGACTCCCTGCCGGAGGAGCTCAGGCCTTTTGCCTGGAGCACGACCCATCTCCTCTATCTGGGAGTCTACCTTAGCCCCGACGAGGGAGCCTGGCCGGCGAACTGGCAGGAGCTGGAGGCCAAGGTCGCCGCTCGCCTAGGGCGCTGGACAGGACTGCTCCGAGTGCTGTCCTACAGGGGTCGAGTGCTAGTCATAAACTAGCTGGTGCCCGCAATGCTGTGGTACCGGCTGGTCACTTTGACCCCTCCCCCTGCGTTTGTCGCCAAGATACAGAAGAAGCTGGTGGACTTCTTCTGGAACAACAGGAAGCACTGGGTCTCTGCCGCGGTCTTGAGTCTCCCGCTTGAGGAGGGCGGTCAGTCGTTGGTGTGCGTCAGCGCCCAGCTCGCGACTTTCCGTCTTCAGACCCTGCAGAGATACCTTTACGTCGAGCCCCCTCCTAGGTGGTGTGCTCTGGCGAGGTATTTCTTCCGCCAGCAGCGCGACCTCAATTATGACACGCAGCTCCTGTTTGTGAACTTGGGGGGTGCCAGGACCGCCCTCCGGGAGCTGCCTGTCTTTTACAGGGAACTCATCAGGGTCTGGAACAAAGTCTCCACCAAGCGCAGCTCTCCGCCGGCTGGAGTGGCGGCCGTCCTGCAGGAACCGCTGCTCGGGAATTCGTACCTCCACGGCCGAGGTTTTATGTGGCGGTCGGAAGAGAGGGCTGTGGCTGGTGAGGTGACCAGGGTCAGGGACCTGCTCGATGGCGGAGGAGCGGGCTGGATGGCGCCAGACACGCTGGCGCGGCGCCTAAATTCTGCCAACGTCCGCCACGCGGCCGATGCCATCGAGTCGCTAAAAACAGCTCTGGGCCCTGACTCCGTTAGGTGCATCGAGGAGGCTCAAGCACGTGGGGAGATCCCGTCCGAACTGACCCCCGTCCGGACGGAATTCCTCATCGGCGCCAAACCCCGGAACCTCCCTCGGGGGCCGGCACCTCACAACTTGAGCCGCCTCGGGAAAATCCCCTCCGTGCCTTTCAGTTCCGCGCGGAGGGGTTTCCTGTACGGGCTGCTCCTGCACACCCTCAACTTTGCCATCCTCGCCGGCCGTCCGGACACGCCATGGCGTACCATCTTGCCGTCCGGAGGAGGCGGGGGTCCCCGATGGAGGGCACTCTACGCAGGGGTCCTCCCACTTTTCGTCGGGGACTTGGCCTGGAGGGTGGTGCACGGAGCAGTGCCGTGCAACAAATTTTTAAGCCGGTTCACGGACTCCCAGGCCGCCTGCAATTTCTGCGGTCTGGAAGAGTCCGTGTTCCATGTTTTTATGGAATGCACAAGGTTGCAGCCCCTGTTTTATTATTTGAAGGGGCTGCTCCTGAAATTCTGGCTGCACTTCAGTCCCACTCTCCTGATCTTTGGGCACCCTGTGCGGAGGGGAGCGGGTAGGTCCGAAGGCCTCCTCGTAGGACTGCTCCTGGGCACGGCCAAGGGTGCCATCAGCCGGTCCAGGCAGCGGGCGGTCGAGGGGGTCGTTCAACCTGACTGCCTGCCTCTCTTCCGCTCTTACATCCGGTCCAGGGTGTCCTTGGAGATGGAACACGCGGTGTCCACCGGTATGCTCGCGGCCTTCCGCGAGAGGTGGGCACCGGAGGGACTGGAGTGCATCATCACGCCCGGCAACCAAATTTTAATTTGATTTTACGTTTTTAAGTTTAATTTGTTTTAATTGCCGGTGCTTTTAGTGTCCCCCTTCCCTTTTATAGGGGGCACTGGGGAAAATTGTGATTTTAGTGCCCAAAAAAAAACAAAAAAAGAAAAACACAAAAAAAAACAAAAAAAAGGGGGGAAAAAAAAAAGGGCCTTGTAAATGTCTGGAGTGTCACCCAGGTCGGGTGGCACCATTTAATGTTTTATGTTTTTGCAGGTGAACTCCAAAAAGAGTTTCATGCATAAGGACCCCCAGGTCCCTCTGCACCTCAGCATGTTGTAATTTCTCCCCATTCAAATAATATTCCCTTTTACTGTTTTTTTTTCCCAAGGTGGATGACCTCACACTTTCCGACATTGTATTCCATCTGCCAAGCCTTAGCCCATTCGCTTAACCTATCCAAATCTCTTTGCAGCCTCTCTGTGTCCTCTACACAACCCGCTTTCCCACTAATCTTTGTGTCATCTGCAAATTTTGTTACACTACACTCTGTCCCCTCTTCCAGGTCATCTATGTATATTGTAAACAGTTGTGGTCCCAGCACCGATCCCTGTGGCACACCACTAACCACCGATTTCCAACCCGAAAAGGTCCCATTTATCCCGACTCTCTGCTTTCTGTTCGCCAGCCAATTCTCTATCCATGCTAATACATTTCCTCTGACTCCGCGTACCTCTATCTTCTGCAGTAACCTTTTGTGTGGCACCTTATCGAATGCCTTTTGGAAATCTAAATACACCACATCCATCGGTACACCTCTATCCACCATGCTCGTTATATCCTCAAAGAATTCCAGTAAATTAGTTAAACATGATTTCCCCTTCATGAATCCATGCAGCGTCTGCTTGATTGCACTATTCCTATCTGGATGTCCCGCTATTTCTTCCTTAATGATAGCTTCAAGCATTTTCCCCACTACAGATGTTAAACTAACCGGCTTTTAGTTACCTGCCTTTTGTCTGCCCCTTTTTTAAACAGAGGCATTACATTAGCTGCTTTCCAATCCGATGGTACCTCCCCAGAGTCCAGAGAATTTTGGTAGATTATAACGAATGCATCTGCTATAACTTCCGCCATCTCTTTTAATACCCTGGGATGCATTTCATCAGGACCAGGGGACTTGTCTACCTTGAGTCCCATTAGCCTGTCCAGCACTACCCCCCTAGTGATAGTGATTGTCTCAAGGTCCTCCCTTCCCACATTCCCGTGACCAGCAATTTTTGGCATGGTTTTTGTGTCTTCCACTGTGAAGACCGAAGCAAAATAATTGTTTAAGGTCTCAGCCATTTCCACATTTCCCATTATTAAATCCCCCTTCTCATCTTCTAAGGGACCACCATTTACTTTAGTCACTCTTTTCCGTTTTATATATCGGTTTTTATGTTTTGCGCAAGTTTACTTTCATAATCTATCGTTCCTTTCTGTATTGCTTTTTTAGTCATTCTTTGCTGTTGTTTAAAATTTTCCCAATCTTCTAGTTTCCCACTAACCTTGGCCACCTTGCAGGCATTGGTTTTTAATTTGATACTCTCCTTTATTTCCTTGATTATCCACGGCTGGTTATCCCTTCTCTTACCGCCCTTCTTTTTCACTGGAATATATTTTTGTTGCGCACTATGAAAGAGCTCCTTAAAAGTCCTCCACTGTGCCACCGTTTAGTCTGTGTTTCCAGTCTACTTTAGCCAACTCTGCCCTCATCCCACTGTAGTCCCCTTTGTTTAAGCATAGTACGCTCGTTTCTGACACAACTTCCTCACCCGCAATCTGTATTACAAATTCAACCATACTGTGATCACTCATTCCGAGAGGATCTTTTACGAGGAGATCATTTATTTTTCCTGTCTCATTGCACAGGACCAGATCTAAGATAGCTTGCTCCCTTGTAGGTTCTGTAACATACTGTTCTAAGAAACAATCCCGTATGCATTCTATGAATTTCTCCTCCAGGCTACCCTGTGTGATTTGATTTGACCAATCGATATGTAGGTTAAAATCCCCCATGACTACTGCCGTTCCTTTTTCACATGCCTCCATTATTCCCTTGATTATTGCCCGACCCACCGTGACGTTATTATTTTGGGGCCTATAAACTACGCCCACCAGTGACTTTTTCCCCTTACTGTCTCTAAATCTCCACCCACAATGATTTGACATTTTGTTCATTCGAGCCAATATCGTCTCTCACAACTGCCCTGATATCATTCTTTTTTAACAGAGCTACCCCACCTCCTTTCCCTTTTTGTCTATCTTTCCGAATCGTCAGATACCCCTGTATGTTTAATTCCCAGTCTTGGCCACCCTGCAACCATGTTTCTGTAATGGCCACCAAATCATACCTATTTGTAATGATTTGTGCCGCCAACTCAAAAATCGGAGGCGTTATTGAAATGAAGTTTCAGCCGGGGCTCAGAGGTCTCGGTCAGTGCTGCATTTGATGCTCGCACAGACAGTAGGGTGTTGGTGTCGCAGATTGACTACTAGTATCTGGGACACATTGGCTGCCTTCTCGGCTAACTTTGAAATCTCTATCTCGCTGTGACCTGTGCCAAGTGATGGGGGCAGTGATGGCACACCACGTCGTCCTGCGGTGCCAACTTGAAAGGCGTCGGCTGCAGAGACAGCTTATGGTAAATGTGGAACCTCCCCAAAGGAGAGACCCCAGACGGCGGGGCAGCAGGCCGTACATATGGAGGGTTTGCCACGAGCATTACTCTTACCTTGGGATGTCCGACGAGCAGTGCTTAAGAAGGCTTAGGTTCCGCAAGGAGGTGGTTACGTAGCTTTGCCACCTTCTGCGGACATACCTGGCAGCTGACATCGGCTTCGCTGTCAGTGGCAGTGAAAGTGACAGCAGCACTGAACGTCTATGCTACCGGTACCTTCCAGTCTCCTGTAGGCGATTATATGCAACATCTCGCAGTTTGCAGTACATTGCTGCATTCGCCAGATGACCGATGCTCTCTACAGCAAATGATTGGACTACATCAAGTTCAGCATGTCAAAGGAAGACCAGGATGAGCATACCCGTGGCTTTTCCAGGATAGCGGGCGTCCCCAGGGTTCAAGGACCCGTTGATTGTCAGCATGTGGCATTAAGGACCCTGTCCCACAATGGAGAAATCTTTCATAATCGCAAGGGAAAACTCTTTTTGGAGTTCATCTGCAAAACAAAAAAACATTAAACGGTGCCACCCGACCTGGGTGACACTCCAGACATTTACAATGCCCTTTTTTTTTCCCCCTTTTTTTTTGGTTTTTTTTTTGTGTTTTTCTTTTTTTGGTTTTTTTTTTGGGCACTAAAATCACAATTTTCCCCAGTGCCCCCTATAAAAGGGAAGGGGGACACTAAAAGCACCGGCAATTAAAACAAATTAAACTTTAAAACGTAAAATCAAATTAAAATTTGGTTGCCGGGCGTGATGATGCACTCCAGTCCCTCCGGTGCCCACCTCTCGCGGAAGGCCGCGAGCGTACCGGTGGACACCGCGTGCTCCATCTCCAAGGACACCCTGGACCGGATGTAAGAGCGGAAGAGAGGCAGGCAGTCAGGTTGAACGACCCCCTCGACCGCCCGCTGCCTGGACCGGCTGATGGCACCCTTGGCCGTGCCCAGGAGCAGTCCTACGAGGAGGCCTTCGGACCTACCCGCTCCCCTCCGCACAGGGTGCCCAAAGATCAGGAGAGTGGGACTGAAGTGCAGCCAGAATTTCAGGAGCAGCCCCTTCAAATAATAAAACAGGGGCTGCAACCTTGTGCATTCCATAAAAACATGGAACACGGACTCTTCCAGACCGCAGAAATTGCAGGCGGCCTGGGAGTCCGTGAACCGGCTTAAAAATTTGTTGCACGGCACTGCTCCGTGCACCACCCTCCAGGCCAAGTCCCCGATGAATAGTGGGAGGACCCCTACGTAGAGTGCCCTCCATCGGGGACCCCTGCCTCCTCCGGACGGCAAGATGGTACGCCATGGCGTGTCCGGACGGCCGGCGAGGATGGCAAAGTTGAGGGTGTGCAGGAGCAGCCTGTACAGGAAACCCCGCCGCGCGGAACTGAAAGGCACGGAGGGGATTTCCCCGAGGCGGCTCAAGTTGTGAGGCGCCGGCCCCCGAGGGAGGTTCCGGGGTTTGGCGCCGATGAGGAATTCCGTCCGGACGGGGGTCAGTTCGGACGGGATCTCCCCACGTGCTTGAGCCTCCTCGATGCACCTAATGGAGTCAGGGCCCAGAGCTGTTTTTAGCGACTCGATGGCATCGGCCGCGTGGCGGACGTTGGCAGAATTTAGGCGCCGCGCCAGCGTGTCTGGCGCCATCCAGCCCGCTCCTCCGCCATCGAGCAGGTCCCTGACCCTGGTCACCTCACCAGCCACAGCCCTCTCTTCCGACCGCCACATAAAACCTTGGCCGTGGAGGTACGGATTCCCGAGCAGCGGTTCATGCAGGACGGCCGCCACTCCAGCCGGCGGAGAGCTGCGCTTGGTGGAGACTTTGTTCCAGACCCTGATGAGTTCCCTGTAAAAGACAGGCAGCTCCCGGAGGGCGGTCCTGGCACCCCCCAAGTTATAATTGCAAGGGATTCCACTCCCCCAACATACAGGTGGTCTGCAATCACAGGCAGATGATCCTCGCTGTCAATGCCTGATATCGTGGCAGCTGCCACGATGCCTTCATCCCACGGGAGACCAGTGTGCCACGACTCTTCAAGTCACTGCAAGAAGGCCGCGGCTGGCTCCTGAGCGACAAAGGTTATGGTGGGGCTCCCTAGCTGATGACACCCCTCCGCAATCCCACCACCCCTGCCGAGCAGCGCTATAACACCAGCCATACCACAACCCGAGCCATTATCGAGTAAACTATCGAGGTTCTGAAGCAATGTTTCCACTGTCTTGACCGCGCTGGAGGGGCATCGTAGTTAGTACTCACCTGATAGAGTCTCCATGATCACCGTTGTCTGCTACATGCTGCACAAACTGGCCATTATGAGGGCCCAGCCATTACTGTCATGTATCCTACATGGCTACTGTTGGTACTATCACAAAGTGTGCCACCAGAGGGCACAGCAGTGGGAGACTCATAGGTTACCTGTACAGGTGTGCCTGGCCTAGTATTACAGGCAGGCCACCAGGTGTGATCCTCACTCTGGAGTTAACAATTAAAGGACTAAGGTCACTACAGTTCAACGCATTGCCTCGTGGAGTCATTATTAGAGCATCTAAGGACACAACAAACAATTGACGACGAGATTATGAACGTTCACGCGAAAATGGCTACCCTTAGTACGTTGCAGCAGTTCGCCGATGGTGATGATTGGGACACCTTTGTGGAGAGGCGCGACCATTTCTTCACAGCAGACGACCCGGCCACACTGGCTGATAAGCGCAGAGCTATTTTGCTAACCAGTTAAGGGTCCACTGTCTATGGCCTCATCAGGGACTTGCTGGCACCAGCGAGGACAACAACCAAGAGCTACAAGGAGCTTGTAACGCTGATCCATGAGCAACTCAAGTCCAAGGAGACCACCGCCGTCCCGAAGGCCAGGAAATCGCAAAATACTCCGCAGACCTCAGGGGGCTGGCGGCACCATGCGGGTTCGGCAACCACTAAACGAAGCGCTCCGGAACATTTTTGTCATTGGAATCGGCCATGAGGGCCTTCTTCACAAGCTACTGTCGTCGGATACCACAATCACACTGCAAAAGGCCATCTCTGTGAGCCAGGCATTCATGACCTCGACCTGCAGCTCGAGGCAGATGACTCACCCTTAGGACTCAAACCCAACAGGTACTGTGCACAGAGTGGTGCCGTTTGGAGGCTGGACTGTAGAGCGCGAACCCTCTCATGGAAGAGGGAACAGGCCCCCAAGTCCCTTAACTCAGAGTCTGCCAAGGGGCGCTAATCGAGTAGCTCCATGCTGGCGTTTTGGAGGGAATCACAGGGCTCACCAGTGCCACTTTAAAGACTATGTATGCAAAGGCTGCAGCACAAAGGGCCACCTCCAGCGAAAGTGTAAGAGAAATATGACTCACTGTGTCGATGAAGAGTCTGCAGATGGCCATGAATCCAGCGCGGATTATGAAATGATAGACAGAGAGGCAGCTCAGCCCCACGATGAGGTATATAGCATGTTTACCTGCACGACCGAGTGTTCCCCGCTGAAGATGGAAGTCGAGATAGATGGTGTTCCAGTCTTCATGGAAGTGGACATGGGGGCAAGCTAGTCAGTAATGAATCAAGAAGACTTTGAGAGGCTATGGGACAATCAAGCTGAACGACCCAAGTTGGTCCCAGTTCAGGCAAAGCTGCGCACCTACACCAATGAACTTATCCCAGTCGTTGGTACCGCGGATGTAAAGGTACTCCATGATGGCACGGTGCACAAGTTACCTCTGTGGATTGTTGCAGGTGATAGACCAACACTGCTCACCAGAAGATGGATGGAGAAGATCCATTGGAAGTGGGAAGACTTCAACCCTCTAGCGATCGATGTCCTCCGTGTTCGGAGGCACAGCAAGCCCTTACTTGAGGGTGGACCCGGCACCAGAGAGCAGACCAGTACAGCTCCAGAGGCACAGACCGCTCAGCACGACTGCTTGGAGATGATCCAGCTGAGACAACCCAAACGCACCTTCCAGGCTCCAGTGGCAGGACTCCGGAGGAAGAAAATCGGATCCAGAGGTGACTTCCCAGCTTCCGTGGCAGAACCTGGGGAGAAACGGATCACCGCAGTTGACATCGTGGATGGAGGAAAGATGGCGCCCAAACCACGAGGCGAGGCGCTGAAGAAAAAGATGGCGGCGGCCAGACCACGAGGTGCAGCGCTGATGGAGCAACACGTGGCACCAAACGGAGAAGAGGATTGGGGTAAAGAAAGCAAGGCTCTCTTAAAGGAGGCCTGCAACCCACTACAATTAAAGGGACAGTTCCATACACTCAAGCAATGTAATGGCAACTGTAAGTTAGAGACAAAATGTGTAACTGACGATCAGAGTTGTGTCCATGCAGTAAGCATGGAAAAGTTGTGTGATCATGTAAAATGTGTAACTGATGATCTGAATTGTGTACATGCAACCAGCGAGGAAAAGTCGCGCAATAGCGATCGGAACGACAGAGTATCCATCATAAGTAATGAAAAGTTGTGCGATGTAGGATTTCAACTGCACGCAGCCAATACAGCAGGCAGGCACCCATTGGGAGCACACAGGTCCAGCTAGCTACCCAATGCTGTAGCCTGCGTCCCGGGGACCAGAGTTATGCACCATGAAGTGTGGCCACAAACAGCCAACACACCCGAGCTGCAGAGCAAGCGACCTCAGCAGGGCAACAGCACCGGTATTGATACCCTGCCCCTGATCGGTTCCACCTCTCAGGCACCCGTTCGCACCAACCGCCACGAGCCTGAAAGAGCAGACTGTGCTAAGACGCAGTACCCAGACCCCATCGCCACCAAGGTCATACCCGTAAACGAAGGGTCATCCGCTGCAATACCCCCAAAACAGACCGGAACCAGCCAGGATTCCAAATTAAACAACGCCCAGTCTAGCGAGTCAGCAGTTCCCTGTGCACTGCTAGACGACAGTTCCTCAGGGAGCAGCAGTGACCCAGGACGCAAAGAGAGGACAGGGAGGTCACAGACATCTGTGAACCTGCCCGACGCTAGGAACCACGGCAACAGCCCCAAGAGCAGGCAACTTGAGCCAACCGGGTTCCCACTGCCAGCACTGGGCACCGAGCTGCCACCAGACTGCAGAGACACCATCCAGCAGCTCGGGAACTAGTTTGTCCTTACGCAGCGTCGATAATGTATCTCACCATTCTAACATACTTCACGGTGGGGCGGACAATAATCAAGGGAATAATGGAGGCATGTGAAAAAGGAACGGCAGTAATCATGGGGGATTTTAACCTACATATCGATTGGTCAAATCAAATCACACGGGGTAGCCTTGAGGAGGAATTCATAGAATGCATACGGGATTATTTCTTAGAACACTATATGTTACAGAACTTACAAGGGAGCAAGCTATCTTAGATCTGGTCCTGTGTAATGAGACAGAAATAGTAAACGATCTCCGAGTAAAAGATCCTCTCGGAATGAGTGATCACAGTATGGTTGAATTTGTAATACAGATTGAGGGTGAGGAAGTTGTGTCAGAAACAAGCGTACTATGCTTAAACAAAGGGGACTACAGTGGGATGAGGGCAGAGTTGGCTAAAGTAGACTAGGAACACAGACTAAACAGTGGCACAATTGAGAAACAGTGGAGGACTTTTAAGGAGCTCTTTCATAGTGCTCAACAAAAATATATTCCAGTGAAAAAGAAGGGCGGTAAGAGAAGGGATAACCAGCCATGGATAAACAAGGAAATAAAGGAGAGTATCAAAGTAAAAACCAATGCATATAAGGTGGCCAAGGTTAGTGGGAAACTAGAAGATTGGGAAAATTTTAAACAACAGCAAAGAATGACTAAGAAAGCAATAAAGAAAAGAAAGATAGATTACGAAGGTAAACTTGCGCAAAACATAAAAACAGATAGTAAAAGCTTTTACCAATATATAAAACGGAAGAGAGTGACTAAAGTAAATGTTGGTCCCTGAGAAGATGAGAAGGGGGATTTAATAATGGGAAATGTGGAAATGGCTGAGACCTTAAACAATTATTTTGCTTCGGTCTTCACAGTGGAAAACACAAAAACCATGGCAAAAATTGCTGGTCACGGGAATGTGGGAAGGGAGGACCTTGAGACAATCACTATCACTAGGGGGTAGTGCTGGACAGGCTAATGGATCTCAAGGTAGACAAGTCCCCTGGTCCTGAGGAAATGCATCCCAGGGTATTAAAAGAGATGGCGGAAGTTATAGCAGATGCATTCGTTATAATCTACCAAAATTCTCTGGACTCTGGGGAGGTACCATCGGATTGGAAAGCAGCGAATGTAACGCCTCTGTTTAAAAAAGGGGACAGACAAAAGGCAGGTAACTAAAGGCCGGTTAGTTTAACATCTGTAGTGGGGAAAATGCTTGAAGCTATCATTAAGGAAGAAATAGCGGGACATCTAGATAGGAATAGTGCAATCAAGCAGACGCAACATGGATTCATGAAGGGGAAATCATGTTTAACTAATTTACTGGAATTCTTTGAGGATATAACGATCATGGTGGATAGAGGTGTACCGATGGATGTGGTATATTTAGATTTCCAAAAGGCATTCGATAAGGTGCCACACAAAAGGTTACTGCAGAAGATAAAGGTACGCGGAGTCAGAGGAAATGTATTAGCATGGATAAAGAATTGGCTGGCGAACAGAAAGCAGAGAGTCAGGATAAATGGGTCCTTTTCGGGTTGGAAATCGGTGGTTAGTGGTGTGCCACAGGGATCGGTGCTGGGACCACAACTGTTTACAATATACATAGATGACCTGGAAGAGGGGACAGAGTGTAGTGTAACAAAATTTGCAGATGATACAAAGATTTGTGGGAAAGCGGGTTGTGTAGAGGACACAGAGAGGCTGCAAAGAGATTTAGATAGGTTAAGCGAATGGGCTAAGGTTTGGCAGATGGAATACAATGTCGGAAAGTGTGAGGCCATCCAGCTTGGAAAAAAAAACAGTAAAAGGGAATATTATTTGAATGGGGAGAAATTACAACATGCTGCAGTGCAGAGGGACCTGGGGGTCCTTGTGCATGTATTCCAAAAAGTTAGTTTGCAGGTGCAGCAGGTAATCAGGAAGGTGAATGGAATGTTGGCCTTCATTGCGAGGAGGATGGAGTACAAAAGCAGGGAGGTCCTGCTGCAACTGCACAGGGTATTGCTGAGGCCGCACCTGGAGTACTGCGTGCAGTTTTGGTCACCTTACTTAAGGAAGGATATACTAGCTTTGGAGCGGGTACAGAGACAATTCACTAGGCTGATTCCGGAGATGAGGGGGTTGCCTTATGATGATAGATTGAGTAGACTGGGTCTTTACTCATTGGAGTTCAGAAGGATGAGGGGTGATCTTTTAGAAACATTTAAAATAATGAAAGGGATAGACAAGGTTGTTTCCACTGGTCGGGGAGACTAGAACTAGGGGGCACAGCCTCAAAATATGGGGGAGCCAATTTAAAACCGAGTTGAGAAGGAATTTCTTCTCCCAGAGAATTGTGAATCTGTGGAATTCTCTGCCCAGGGAAGCAGTTGAGGCTAGCTCATTGAATGTATTCAAATCACTGATGGATAGATTTTTAACCAATAAGGGAATTAAGGGTCACGGGGAGCGGATGGGTAAGTGGAGCTGAGTCCACGGCCAGATCAGCCATGATCTTGTTGAATGGCGGAGGAGGCTTGAGGGTCTAGATGGCCTACTCCTGTTCCTAATTCTTATGTTCTTATGTTCTTACAACGGAACCACAAATAATGCAAACTTGTTTTTCTGAACTTGAATATATATGAATGCAATGAGCCTCCGGCATAATCTATATCTGGGGGGCCACAGAGAATGGAGTTGTCAGGGATGCACACAAACAGCAACCACCAGCACGCTACTGCACCAACCACCCATCCTCTTGAAACAACCGGCCAAGGGTCAACCAGATAGAGCTAAGCCCAGAGCACAGTCAATGCAGAGGCGATTTGCACCAAAGGCTAAGGGGAGAGTGATGTCATGTATCCTACATGGCTACTGTTGGTACTATTACAAGAGGGCACAGCAGTGGGAGACGTAAGATACCTGTACAGGTGTGCCTGGCCCAGTATAAAAGGTGTGATCCTCACTCTGGAGTTAACAAATAAAGGACTAAGGTCACTGCAGTTCAAGTACAACACATTGCCTCGTGGAGTCATTAATGGAGCATCTAAGGACACAACAATTACCACCAGGGATGGATGATCCACCTCAGGAGGAGGACGAGGATGACGAGGAAGTCGAAGATCCTCACCGAAGGAGGAGGCAGCATGACACTGATATGGCTGGAAGGACTGCTCATCAGAGACTCATTGCTCAATTACTGAGTCTTGACGTGTTGAATGGCCAGCCTATACACATGGGCATCAACTCAACACATCGTTACACACCCTGCAGCCCTCCGTCTTAAATAATCAGTGCCTCATCATGTGTACAATTCAAACTTACTTTATTGCAAACATAAATCATGTGTGCTGAAAACAAGCAGAAGACAACATCTTCAACCCCAACACATCAACATACCCACAAAATCCCTTCAAACATTCTCATAGACATCCAAATGGACCTATTAGCATCAGTTCATTTTGTAACAAGGTAGCCATCTCTGGCAGGTACCAAACAATTTTGGCATCGTTCATCCAACAATTTACATGAGCTCACATTGCAACAACCTAACCATCTCTGTTGACTATCAAGCAAGTATTTGGTGCGCACCAGGTCTGTGCAGCAGAGCAGATCTCCAGTCATCCTGGTTTACCCTTGCCTCTGGATAAAGGCCTAGCTCTGTCAAGCCTGTGTGGTGGCTGATGTGCAATGGTCACCACACGTTAAAAAATCCACGCACAGGCATCTTCCACCCCTAGAGTTCAGGACTGGAATATTGGGTCCTTCATTGAAACATCTGCGAACTCATCCCTTTTGATATGGAAGCAAGTCATCCTCATTTGAGGGACTGCCTATGATGATGATGATGATGATGCTTGGTGTGTCATACAAGTGCACCTAATTTTAAAAGCTCATATCTTCACAAGGTCAGCATATGTGGCCACATTCCCAAAGGACTTTACTTTGTCTTAAAGAAGGTTTTAGCACCCTTTCCCTTCTCCCCCCCCCGCCCCCCGCACCCCCCCACCACCCTCCCACTCCTACTGCGCCTTCACCGTTGGAGACTCAGGGCCTTCAGCAAGGCTGGTAGTCGGTTGCTGACTTCAATCTGCTGATGGCCTAGCAGGGCGTCCACGACCAGCTCGATCTCTGGAAGACCAGGCTGTGGACTGCATTACCTCAGCATGGCTGGAAGCATTCTGTTGTGGATGGGGTGCGGAGAGCGGAGGCTGCGAGGCGGAATGATGTCGTCCTGAGAAATGACATCACGGTCCCATTGGCCCAACAGGCTGATATTCCCATGGGGCAGAGCATCATCATCATCAGCAGAAATCTGGGTGAGGTCAGAATCCTGTACTGGATAAGCAAGGTTAGTTCCCTGTTCAACTGATGTGGCCCCAGACCGGATGGCAGCGGTCAGTGCGTCCGTTGAATCAATTTGCCTCTGCATCAAGAGTGTCTACGACTGCAGTACACCAGAGAGTTGACTCAGTACACCAGGCACTGATAACATTTGAGTATGGAAGCCTAAAATAGCATCGACCTGGTGCTCAATGGCCACTGCAACATCAGCCATAGCCTGTGCCACCATGCCTGGGACCCCATGGTCACTGTTTGCATCCAGCATCTGTTGGTATCTACCAAGGATGGGCTCGGTGGGCTGCTGAGAGGCATGAGTAATAGTTGAGGCATATTCTTCTATCCTCACACCTAGTGCATCAAGACTCTGCACCACTGTTGCTAGTGCATCCAGCAGATCGCTGTGCAACTTCAGGGATTGTCTTGCGACAATCTTTAGGTCAGACTCATCGTCAAAGTGCTGCTGAGCATCACTCAGGTGCGCACTCACCCTCCGGGGATCTGACCCCCGGCCTTCCTCGTCCCCGTGGCGTTGCATGGAGGCTACTGGGTCCCGGGGCATCACCCACCTCCGCCTCCCCCAACACCCCTTGGTCGGCAGCGCTGCTGGCCCCGCTCTCAGATGGCACAGCCTCCTGCCTGAGGTCAAAAAGGTATCATCCTCCTGCTCCTACTCGTCCTCTTGGTTGTTGCCAGTGTTTGCACCCGTGGAAGGCGCCTGAGAAGGCCCCGATGGATCTGGTTGGTCATCTGAAACCCGAACACAGAACAGCAGTTACTTGCAGTGGAGGGGGTCAGTAGCGGGAAAGGCATTTGTGAATGCCCGTCTCGTGGAAATAGCTGCACGATGATGGTGTCAGGGCCAAGTGTCCTGCAGGTCGCTACACAAGAACTCAACATTCCGTCACTGTCCCGAGGGGTGTCGGCCGCACCTACTGCCATCGCATCAACTTGCACACCCATCAGGGCAACTATCTGTTCCTCCAATGGACTGAGCACGTGGAGGTCTGGCTCCTCTCCACCAGTCCGCTTTTAGAAACATTGAAACATAGAAACATAGAAAATAGGTGCAGGAGTAGGCCATTCGGCCCTTTGAGCCTGCACCGCCATTCAATGAGTTCATGATTGAACATGCAACTTCAGTACCCCACTCCTGCTTTCTCGCCATACCCCTTGATCCCCTTAGTAGTAAGGACTACATCTAACTCCTTTTTGAATATATTTAGTGAATTGGCCTCAACAACTTTCTGTGGTAGAAAATTCCACAGGTTCACCACTCTCTGGGTGAAGAAGTTTCTCCTCATCTCGGTCCTAAATGACTTACCCTTTATCCTTAGACTGTGACCCCTGGTTCTGGACTTCCCCAACATTGGGAACATTCTTCCTGCATCTAACCTGTCGAAACCTGTCAGAATTTTAAATGTTTCTATGAGATCCCCTCTCATTCTTCTGAACTCCAATGAATACAAGCCCAGTTGATCCAGTCTTTCTTGATATGTCAGTCCCGCCATCCCGGGAATCAGTCTGGTGAGCCTTCGCTGCACTCCCTCAATAGCAAGAACGTCCTTCCTCAAGTTAGGAGACCAAAACTGTACACAATACTCCAGGTGTGGCCTCACCAAGGCCCTGTACAACTGTAGTAACACCTCCCTGCCCCTGTCCTCAAATCCCCTCGCAATGAAGGCCAACCTGCCATTTGCTTTCTTAACCGCCTGCTGTACCTGCATGCCAACCTTCAATGACTGATGTACCATGATACCCAGGTCTCATTTCACCTCCCCTTTACCTCATCTGTCTAATAGTCTGTCTCTCTGTTTTTACCACCAAAGTGGATAACCTCACATTTATCCACATTATACTTCATCTGCCATGCATTTGCCCACTCACCTAACCTATCCAAGTCAATCTGCAGCCTCATAGCATCCTCCTCGCAGCTCAAAGTGCCACCCAACTTAGTGTCATCCGCAAATTTGGAGATACTACATTTAATCCCCTCGTCTAAATCATTAATGTACAATGTAAACAGCTGGGGCCCCAGCACAGAACCTTGCGGTATACCACTGGTCACTGCCTGCCATTCTGAAAAGTACCAATTTACTCCTACTCTTTGCTTCCTGATTGCCAACCAGTTCTCAATCCACGTCATCACACTACCCCCAATCCCATGTGCTTTAACTTTGCACATTAATCTCTTGTGTGGGACCTTGTCGAAAGCCTTCTGAAAGTTCAAATACACCACATCAACTGGTTCTCCCTTGTCCATTCCACTGGAAACACCCTCAAAAAATTCCAGAAGATTTGTCAAGCATGATTTCCCTTTCACAAATCCATGCTGACTTGGACCTATCATGTCATCTCTTTCTAAATGCGCTGCTATGACATCCTTAATAATTGATTCCATCATTTTACCCACTACCGATGTCAGGCTGACTGGTCTATGATTCCTTGTTTTCTCTCTCCCTCCTTTTTTACAAAGTGGGATTACATTGGCTACCCTCCACTCCATAGGAACTGATCCAGAGTCTATGGAATGTTGGAAAATGACTGTCAATGCATCTACTATTTCCAAGGCCACCTCCTTAAGTACTCTGCGATGCAGATCATCAGGCCCTGGGGATTTATCGGCCTTCAATCCCATCAATTTCCCCAACACAATTTCCTGACTAATAAGGATTTCCCTCAGTTCCTCCTTCTTTCGAGACTCTCTGACCTCTTTTATATTCGGGAGGTTGTTTGTGTCCTCCTTCGTGAATACCGAACCAAAGTACTTGTTCAATTGGTCTGCCATTTCTTTGTTCCTCGTTATGACTTCCCCTGATTCTGACTGCAGGGGACCTACGTTTGTCTTTACTAACGTTTTTCTCTTTACATATCCATAGAAACTTTTGCAGTCCATTTTAATGTTCCCTGCAAGCTTCCTCTTGTACTCTATTTCCCTGCCCTAATCAAACCCTTTGTCCTCCTCTGCTGAGTTCTAAATTTCTCCCAGTCCCCGGGTTCATTGCTATTTCTGGCCAATGTGTCTGCCACTTCCTTGGTTTTAATACTATCCCTGATTTCCCTTGATATCCTAGGTTGAGCCACCTTCCCTTTTTAATTTTTACGCCAGACAGCGATGTACAATTGTTGTAGTTCATCCATGCGGTCTCTAAATGTCTGCCGTTGTCCATCCACTGTCAACCCCTTAAGTATCATTCGCCAATCTATCCTAGCCAATTCACGCCTCATACCTTCAAAGTTACCCTTCTTTAAGTTCTGGACCATGGTCTCTGAATTAACTTTTTCCTTCTCCATCCTAATGAAGAATTCTACCATATTATGGTCACTCTTCCCCAAGGGGCCTCGCACAATGAGATTGCTAATTAACCCTCTCTCTGTACACAGCACCCAGTCTAAGATGGCCTCCCCTCTAGTTGGTTCCTCGACATATTGGTCTAGAAAACCATCCCTTATGCACTCCAGGAAATCCTCCTCCACCGTATTGCTTCCAGTTTGGTTAGCCCAATCTATATGCATATTACAGTCACCCATGATAACTGCTGCACCTTTATTGCATGCACCCCTAATTTCCTGTTTGATGCCCTCCCCAACATCACTACTACTGTTTGGAGGTCTGTACACAACTCCCACTAACGTTTTTTGCCCTTTGGTGTTCTGCAGCTCTACCCATATAGATTCCACATCATCCAAGCTAATGTCCTTCCTAACTATTGCATTAATCGCCTCTTTAACCAGCAATGCTACCCCATCTCCTTTTCCTTTTATTCTATCCTTCCTGAATGTTGAATATTCTTGGATGTTGAGTTCCCAGCCCTGATCATCCTGGAGCCACATCTCTGCAATCCCAATCACATCATATCTGTTAACATCTATTTGCACAGTTAATTCATCCACCTTATTACGGATACTCCTTGCATTAAGACAAAATGCCTGCAGGCTTGTTTTTTTAACACCCTTTGTCATTTTAGAATTATGATGCAGTGTGGCCCTTTTTGATTCTTGCATTTGTTTACTCAGCCTTCCACTATTGCTTTTTTGCCTTTCTGGATTATTAGTCAGCAAATTGTGTGAGGGAAATTGATGGGATTGAAGGCCAATAAATCCCCAAGGCCTGATAGTCTGCATCCCAGAGTACTTAAGGAAGTGGCCCTAGAAATAGTGGATGCATTGGTGGTCATTTTCCAACATTCGCTAGACTCTGAATCAGTTCCTATGGACTGGTGGGTAGCTAATCTAACCCTACATTTTAAAAAAGGAGGGAGAGAGAAAACAGGGAATTCTAGACCAATCAGCCTGACATTGGTGGTGGGGAAAATGTTGGAATCAATTATTAAAGATGTAATAGCAGCACATTTTGAAAGCAGTGGCAGGATCGGTCCAAGTCAGCATGGATTTATGAAAGGGATATCATGCTTGACAAATCTTCTAAATTTTTTGAGGATGTAACTAGTAGAGTGGACAAGGGAGAACCAGTGGATGTGGTGTATTTAGACTTTCAAAAGGCTTTTGACAAGGTCCCACATATGAGATTAGTGTGCAAAATTAAAGCACATGGTATTGGGGTAATGTACTGATGTGGATAGAGAACTGGTTGGCAGACAGGAAGCAGAGAGTAGGAATAAACGGGTCCTTTTCAGAATGGCAGGCAGTGACTAGTGGGATACTGCAAGGTTCAGTGCTGTGTTGCCAGATATTTACAATATACATTAATGATTTCGACGTAGGAATTGAATGTAATATCTCCAAGTTTGCAGATGATACTAAGCTGGTGAGCTGTGAGGAGGATGCTAAGAGGCTGCTGGGTGATTTGGTCAGGTTAGGTGAGTGGGCAAATACATGGCAGATGTGGTATAACGTGAGGTTATCCATTTTGGTGATTAAAAACAGGAGGGATGATTATTATCTGAATGGTGACGGATCGGTAAAGGGGGAGGTGCAACGAGACCTGCGTATCATGGCGCATCAGTCATTGAAGGTTGGCATATAGGTGCAGCAGGCAGTAAAGAAAGCAAATGGCATGTTGCCCTTCATGGAGAGAGGATTCGAGTGTCGGAGCAGGGAGGTCTTATTACTGTTGTACAGGGCCTTGGTAAGGCCACACCTTGAATATTGTGTACAGTTTTGGTCTCCTAATGTGAGGAAGGAGAATTCTTGCTCTTGAGGGAGTGCAGCAAATGTTCACCAGACTGATTCCGGGATGACAGGATTGACATATGAAGGAAGATTGGATCGACTAGGCTTGCATTCAATGGAATTTAGAAGAATGCGAGGGGATCTCACAGAAACATATAACAGGTTAGATGCAGGAAGAATGTTTCCGATGTTGGGGAAGTCCAGAACCAGAGATCACAGTCTAAGGATAAGGGGTAAGCCATTTAGGACCGAGATGAGGAGAAACCTCTTCACTCAGAGAGTTGTGGGCACGTGGAATTCTCTACCACAGAAAGTTGTTGAGTTCAGTTCATTAGATATATTCAAAATGGGGTTAGATGTGGCCCTCACGGCTAAAGTGATCAAGGGGTATGGAGAGAAAGCAGGAACGGGGTACTGAAATGCATGATCAGCCATGATCATATTGAATGATTGTGGAAGCTCGAAGAGCCGAATGGCCTATTCCTGCACCTATTTTCTAAGTTTCTATGTTTCTATGAAAGCTACAACCTTGAAAAAATTGCTTCACTTTTTCAGAATTTTGAATTAATGAATGCAAATGTAAAAATTCTGAAAATTGCAGCTATTGCAACAGACCTGCAGAAAAGGGAATTTTTTTATACAGTTAGAAATTATCTGCTACATAAACTAATTGACTGGAACATAGGAAATGTTCCTACTGATTTTGAGATTCTACTGATGAAGTAATAATTTAATGTAAAGCTTGAGGAAGACCAACAAACCATTGCTATGACAACAGCGGAAACCTTACAAGGACACCCTCAAAGCCTCCCTGATAAAGTGCGACATTACCACTGACACCTGGGAGTCCTTGGCCAAAGACCGCCCTAGGTGGAGAAAATGCATTCAGGAGGGCGTTAAGCTCTTCGAATCTCAATGCCGAGAGCGTGAAGAGGTTCAAGCGCAGATAGCAGAAGGAGCGTGCAGCAAGCCAATCCCACCCACACCTTCCTTCGACTCATGTCTGTCCCATCTGTGACAGAGTCTGTGGCTCTCGTATTGGACTGTTCAACCACCAAAGAACTCACTTCAGGAGTGGAAGCAAGTCTTCCTCGATTCCGAGGGACTGCCTATGATGATGATGATGATGATGACAAGGAAGGTTACATTTACTGAATGATGGCTTCAATTCTATTCTGCAATATATAATTGTTAATGTAGTGTATGGAGAAAGAGTCAGACTGAACACTGAGCTCAAAGTAAAGTGTGACCTCCGTCTTGTATTGCAGATCTCCAGAGTGCCTCTCCAACCTGTGAAGCCTTCTTAAATACCTGTGCTCCCAAGGGATTATGGGATCCCTTGGGACTCCAGGGAATGAGCCCTCTGGTGGCTGTACAGAATAAATACAAGTCCACATATATAACAGTTAAATATTGTACTTTTTAATTGGAGTGTCAAACAAAATCATCTTGTGACATCTTTGCCACTAATTAATCGAAATAAAAGTCATCATCTTTACTTATCCAATACAATGCTACAACTAATATTGGAAAAAGATTTTCTTGCTTTGTAATCAAAGCTTCAAGTAACATTGAACCATAATTAAATATACATGACATGAACAAACAGTTTGACAGGCAAGGAGGTTTAAAAATGTTCAATGTTATTAAATTGCAGGGGTAGTCTTTGGCTCTGAATCCATGCAGAGTAGAGTGCACAAATGGAAAGTGATTTGTCAAACTTCCACAGGTGTTATCATTGTAATAGAAATGTTCTGATTTACTCAAACCAGCAACAGACCAACAGACTGATCCACACAAACCAGAAGCAGATACAAGCTAAATTATACTGACCAGTAGCAATAAGAACTTGCATTTATATAGTGTTGTTCAACTAAAAAGTGTCCCAAAGTGGAAATTAACTGGTAACCAAACACCGAGAATTAGGAAGGCTGGCCAAAAACCCGATTGAATAGACGGGTTTTAAATTAAAGAGAGAAATGGACAGGGTTTAAGGAGGAAGTTCTATAAAATGGGCCCAAGGCAACTGAAGGTTCTGCTACCAATAATGGGCCAAAAGGTGGAGGACATTTACAAAAGAATCAAACAACTGAAGAGTTCCTGCGGGCGGGAGGGAGGAGGATGGTGATGAATAAAGCTGGAGTGAAACAAGGCTACAGAGGGATTTGAAGATGATGCCAAGGAGCTTACATTTAATATGTTGGGGGACAAGGAACCAGTGTAGGTCAGGGAGGGTGGGAGTAACAGATGTGTGGAACAGGTTATGGGCAGTTTTATTTTGTATCAGTTAGAGTTTGTGGAGGATGGGCGGCTAGAAAGGCAGACAGACATTTACAAAAAAAGACAGACTGATACACATTGACCGATGTCTCATCAAAGGCCAAGGTCTGGATTTCTGGCTTTGATGATTTCGGGGCGGTAATGGTGGCAGGGTGGTAAAGTTTTCACCCAGGAACAGTTTGCGCCTCAGTCAGTAAAATAGGGCAGCTGGGCCCTGAGTCAGGGGGCGCAGTGCTAAGGTAGGCATTGTACACTTTTACGCTTGAAAATCCCGAGCTAAAGAACTGGGTCGGGAGTGCTCCGAGAGACACCTGGGAAGAAAAAAAGCCCCACAAAAACATTCCCAAAACATTGCCCATGCCACCACAATATAAATCGCAAAAAAAAAATTAAAAGAAAAAACAATCACACTTGCTTTAGGAATCCATTACTGATCTCTCGGCAGTCGGTATTGTTGGATCGCCTGATTCCGCAGGCGTTCACCGCGAGGTGTGCTTCGGGGTGTACGGGTCAGGCTAAAGTCAAAACATGCGCCAGTATCGCAACCAGGGACGTTGCACACCGACGCTGCTCTTCCGGGCGGTGCTGCTCCGCGCCGCAGCAAAACCAGACCCAAGAATCACTGCGGGGCGCTGGAGGCTGACCGCCTGTCCAGAAGACCTCACCACCGCCATTGCCAGCGCTCCGGGGCGGGAAACGGAGCGCAGAAGACCTGAAAATCCACCCCCAAGGGTCTATCAATAGAATTTCATGGACACAAATATTTGGCAGAAAATGTATCCAATACATGTTAGTGTAATAAAATATTTAATATGTCATTGGTCATGGTAATCTCATCTTTGTGTTGCCTCCCTATGATTAACTTCCTCATCTTCCTGTCTGCTCTAACTCTATTTGAATTTCTTTATCTTCCTCTTAGTTTGTCGATTATTTTGATGACTAACTATTCATGAATCATCCTATTACTGTTACTATAACAGGAATGTTCTCCATCAGGTTCCTGCTCCCTCCACCATCTCGAATTTTCCATATGTCTGAAGTCCTCCGCACCACAGCCAGGAGTTTATAAGAAATGTAAGAAAACATTCATTAAGGAAAGGGCATCAAAGGTTCATCAAATCCATTGCTTCCATCATCCATTCTATAATGGATTCCACCACGCTAGTTTAATATCCCAAGGAAAGCTCGGGAAATTTATTCCTCATTCGAGAGTAAAACCAAAAGTAATCATGTGAAATAGATGGATGAAGATATTTTCAAGGTCTTTACATCTGAATAATCAATGATCAGCTAATTGAACCCCTAGCAACTCTATGTAAATTTCATAGAATTAATACAAATGTTAATATTGATAATGTCATGTTTGCAACCTTCACATAACTGTAACCTTTATGTAACAACACTGTACACTATATACACCTGAGTGATGCACACCTTGACCACAGGGGGTGAACTTGTGGGAGACACTCCTTACCTGGTCATCCAGGTATATAAAGGGAGGTCCCACGCAGGGTCAGCACTTCTTGGTCCTGGGAATAAAGATTCAGGTCACGTAGTGACCTTGTCTGCAGTACATGCCTCGTGTGATTCTATAGTAAGGTGCAAGGACACTACATTTGGCGACGAGAAACGGGAATCAACGACCCACGAGGATGGCCACCGGTAGCACAGAGGAACGGTACTGTGTTGGTGAGGAGTGGGATGATTTCGTTGAGAGGCTCCAGCAGAGCTTTGTCATGAAGGACTGGCTGGGAGAGGAAGCGGCTGGCAAACGGAGGGCGTATCTACTGACCAGCTGTGGATCCAAAACATATGCGCTGATGAAAGACCTGCTCGCACCCGAGAAGCCGGCGGACAAGTCCTTTGAAGAGCTCAGCACTCTGATCAGTGAGCACCTCAAACCGGTGAGCAGTGTACACATGGCCCGGCACCGGTTCTATACACACCGGCGTCGGGAGGGACAAAGCATATCGGATTTCATTGCGGACCTTCGACATTTGGCCAGCCTCTGTAAGTTCACAGACACCTGCAGGGGGGAGATGTTAAGGGATTTCTTCATTGAGGGCATTGGTCATGCCGGGATTTCCAGGAAGCTTATTGAGACCAAGGACTTGACTTTGGAAAGGGCAACGCTGATCGCTCAGACCTTCATGGCAGGGGAAGAGGAGACCAAGATAATTTACGCGCGCAGCCCTGGTTCCAACGTGGCGATGGACCAGGGAGTTAACATTGCAAATGAGATTCAGAACCCCGCAGGCAGGCAAGGATAATTCGACACCGCCCAGGCAGCAACAGGCTCTAGGGTGGGCCAGCAACAGAGACAATGGCAGGGGGATCGGCAATTCACGCCATCACAAGGGAAAATGCGTCCCGGGATGGGACCATTGACACTCAGCAACAGAGTGCTCAGGAGTAATCAAAGAGACAATCAGAGAGGAATGCCTGTTAACAGTTCCTTTGTTCACAACAATCTCAACTCATGCTGGAGGTGCGGTGGCAAACATGCTGCGAGAACCTGTAGGTTTTAGCAATTCATCCGTAGAAACTGTAACTTCAGTGGACACCTAACCAGAATGTGCAGAAAGCCCAGAGCGAGGCTAGTTTATGAGGCACAGGAACCAGACAAGGGGTCTGCAAGGCAGGGTGATGCTTGGGGTAAAGCTATGGACGTTGAAGTCCAGTGGGTTCATGTGGCAGACGTCCACAGCTCATACACCAAAACGCCACCTATGATGATGAAAGTTCTATTAAATGGCATTCCGGTATGCATGGAACTGGACACAGGAGCCAGCCAGTCACTTATGGGTGCCCAACAATTTGAAAAACTATGGCCACTCAAAGCTAACAAGCCCAAACTGAAACACATTGACACACAGCTACGGACGTACACCAGAGAGATAATCCCAGTACTAGACAGTGCAAACTTGATGGTCACACACAATGGATCGGAGAACCGGCTGCCACCCTGGATTGTCCCGGGGAATGGTCCCGCGCTGTTGAGGAGGAGCTGGTTAGCCGACATGAACTGGAAATGGGGGGATGTGCATGCCATTTCATCTGTGGAGCGAAGTTCATGCTCACAGGTCCGACAGAAGTTCGAGCCACTTTTTCAACCAGGTGTCGGGATCTTTAAGGGCACCAAAGTAGTGATACGCATCACCCTGGTCGCCAGAGCCATGCCGTTTGTGATGCGTGAGAGAATTGAGAGTGAGTTGGACAGGCTGCTAAGAGAGGGCATAATTTCGCCTGTTGACTTCAGTGCCTGGGGCAAGCCCCATCGTTCCTGTCCTTAAAGCGGATGGCTCGGTCAGGATTTGTGGCAATTACAAGGTCACCATCAACCGAGTGTCACTACAGGACCAATACCCGCTTCCAAGAGCGGAGGATCTTTTTGCCACGCTGGCAGGTTGCAAGCTGTTCACCAAGTTGGACCTCACTTCAGCCTACATGACTCAGGAACTGGCTGAAGAATCCAAGCTTCTGACCACCATCACTACGCACAAGGGGCTATTCATTTACAACAGGTGTCCGTTTGGCATTCGTTCAGCGGCCGCTATCTTCCAGAGGAACTTGCTTAAATCCATCCTTGGAACAATTGTATTTCAGGATGACATCCTCATCACGGGTCGAGACACCGAAGAACACCTCCACAACCTGGAGGAGGTGCTACGCCGACTGGACCGGGTAGGCTTGCAACTAAAGAAGTCCAAGTGTGTGTTTTTGGCCCCAGAGGTCGAGTTTTTGGGCAGGAGGGTTGCCGCAGACGGGATCCGGCATACCGAACCCAAAACAGAAGCGATCCGTCGGGCGCCCAGGCCCGGCAACACATTGGAGTTGCGGTCATTTCTTGGTCTATTGAACTACTTCGGGAACTTTTTGCCGAACTTAAGCACATTGTTGGAGCCGCTGCACATGCTCCTGCGTAAGGGTTGTGAATGGTTTTGGGGGGACTGTCAAGAACGGGCTTTCGATCGGGTGCGGAATCTGCTTTGTTCTAACAAGCTGTTGACCTTGTACAACCCCTGTAAGAAACTGGTTTTAACATGTGATGCATCATCCTATGGGGTTAGGTGCGTGTTGCAGCAGAGTAATGATGAGGGCCAACTCCAACTTGTGGCTTATGCCTCCAGGTCGCTCTTCCAGGCAGAACAGGGATATGGGATGGTTGAAAAGGAAGCACTCGCATGTGTCTACGGGGTGAAAAAGATGCACCAGTACCTTTTCGGCAGAAGTTTCAAGTTAGAAATGGACCACAAACCGTTAACATCCCTGTTCTCCGACAGCAAGGCTGTCAATGCCATTGCGTCAGCTCACATACAGCGGTGGGCCCTCACGCTGGCTGCGTATGACTACACCATACGGCACTGGCCAGGCACCGAAAATTGCGCTGATGCACTCAGCAGGCTCCCACTGGCGACCACCGAGGGGGCATCGGAACAAAGCACGGAGATGGTCATGGCCGTTGAGGCTTTCGATACCGCAGGCTCCCC
Organism: Pristiophorus japonicus; assembly: GCF_044704955.1. NCBI lineage: Eukaryota > Metazoa > Chordata > Chondrichthyes > Pristiophoridae > Pristiophorus > Pristiophorus japonicus. The sequence continues at coordinate 158,373,145 of NC_091986.1, forward strand.
CATCACAGCCCACCAGATCAAAATCTGGACCAACAGAGATCCCCTCCTAGCCCTGATAAAGAAATGTGTCCTGACTGGGAATTGGGCGCCCACACACGGAGCGTGTCCCAAGGAGGTCAGGCCGTTTCACAGATGGATGGACGAGCTCTCCATCCAAGCCGACTGCCTGCTATGGGGCAGCCGGGTAGTCATGTCCCATAAAGTAAGGGAAGCATTCATTAGGGAACTCCCAGGCATCGTGCTAATGAAGGCCATTGCCCGGTCACATGTATGGTGGCCGGGAATTGACTCAGACTTGGAACGTTGGGTTCGCAGGTGCACGACGTGTTCTCAGCTGGGAAATGCCTTCAGGGAGGCCCCACTCAGCCCGTGGCCCTGGTCCACCAGGCCATGGTCACATATTCACGTAGACTACGCGGGCCCGTTCATGGGAAAAATGTTCCCGATTGTTGTCGATGCATACTCGAAATGGATTGAGTGCATCGTATTGAATTCGTGCAGGACATCCACCACCGTGGAAAGTCTGCGTACGGTCTTTGCAACCCACGGCTTGCCGGACATCCTGGTTAGCGATAATGGCCTGTGTTTCACTAGCTATGAATTCCAGGAGTTTATGTCGGGTAATGGTATCAAACACGTCAGGACAGCACCGTTCAAGCCGGCTTCCAATGGCCAGGCGGAACGTGCGGTTCAAATCATAAATCAGGGCATGCTCCAGATTCAAGTACCCTCCCTTCAGTACCGCCTATCGTGCCTCCTGCTGGCCTATAGGTCCCGCCCACATTCGCTCACAGGAGTCCCACCCGCGGAACCACTCATGAAACGCACGCTTAAAACACGGCTGTCCCTCATTCACCCAGACCTGTCAGACATTGTTGAGAGCAAGCGCCAGTCCCAAATCGGGTGCTATGATTGCAACTCAGTGGGAAGATGCATAGAAATTGATGACCCTATATTTGTTCTCAATCATGCTTTGGGATCCAAGTGGCTTGAGGGTACTGTAATAGACAAAGAGGGGAATAGGGTCATAGTGGGCAGATATGCCGCAAACATCTGGACCAAGTAAAGAAAAGGTTCAGCATGGACACTGAGGAACCTGAGGAAGATCATGAGATGTCACCCACACCACTGCCAGTGAACGAGCAACAAGGACATTCACCAGCATGCACTGTCCCTGTGGCCAGCCCGGACAGGCCGGAATCACCTCGGGCGACAGAGACGCATGCCAAGGCCCAACTACCAGAGTTGCAACTGTGGCGCTCCACGAGAGAGCGTCGACCGCCTGAAAGACTCAATTTTTGACCCAAAGACGTTGGGGGGAGGTGATGTCATGTTTGTAACCTTCACATAACTGTAACCTTTACAGTGTACAGTGTTGTTACATATACACCTGAATAATGCACACCTTGACCACAGGGGGTGAACTTGTGGGAGACACTCCTCACCTGGTCATCCAGGTATATAAAGGGAGGTCCCACGCAGGGTCAGCACTTCTTGGTCCTGGGAATAAAGGTTCAGGTCACAGAGTGACCTTGTCTGCAGTACATGCCTCGTGTGATTCTATAGTAAGGTGCAAGGACATTACAGATAACATTGGATTTTTCAGATTGGATCTGCATTAAACTTTAGAATCAGTTGAGGGAACACGTTTATTTCAGTCGATAGAACCATAGAATGATACAGCACAGAAGGATGCCAATTGGCCCATCGTGCCTGTGCCGGCTCTTTGAAAGAACTATCCAATTAATCCCATACTCCTGCCTTTTCCCCAAAGCCCCGCAAAATTATCCCCCTTCAAGTGTTTTCCAATTCTCTTTTGAAAGTTATTATTGAATCTGCTTCCACTTTTCAGGCAGTGCATTCCAGATCATAACAACTTGCTGCGTAAAAAAAAATCTCCTCATTTTGCCTCTGTTGTTTTTGGCAATTACCTTAAATCTGTGTCCTCTGGTTATTGACCCTTCTGCCACTGGAAACAGTTTTTCCTTATTTACTGTATCAAATCCCTTCATGACTTTGAACACCTCTATTAAATTTACTTTTAAACTTCTCTGCTCTAAGGAGAACATGCCAAGCTTCTCCAGTCTCTCCATATAACTGAAGTTCCTCATCCCTGGTACCGTTCTAGTAAATCTCATCTGTACCCTCTCTAAGACCTTGACATCCTTTCTAAAGTGTGGTGCCGAAAATTGGACACGATACTCCAGCCGGGGCCTAACCAGTCATTTATAAATGCTTAACATAACTTCCTTGCTTTTGTACTCTATGCCTCTGATATAAAACCCAGGATCTTATATGCTCTTCTAAGAGCCTTCTCAATTTGTCCTTCACAGATTTGTGTCCATACACCTCCAGGTCTCTCTGCTCCTACCTCCCCTTTTTAAAATGGTACCATTTAGTTTATATTGGCTCTCATAATTCTTCCTACCAAAATGCATCACTTCAAAGGTCGCTGCATTAAATTTCACCTGCCATGTGTCTGCCCATTTTACAAGTCCATGGGGAAAAAAATTCAGCACCTTAGTGCCTCCCGTTAGCGCCAGCAGATGGCACTAATGGGGCACTAGTGCAGTAATGGCGAGGTGAATCCAGCGACATACAGCAAATCAGGCCCCACTGTTGCACCGCCGGTACGATTTAATGACCCTTGTGCCTGCCATAGTTGAATAGATGTCATTATGTGCAAGGCGTGAGATGTGGGTGTGAGTGTTGGTAGGTACAGATTGTTGGTGGGTGAGTGTTGGGGGGGCTGGTGCTTTGGGCAGTGTGTGAAGACTGTGGTACAAATGGTGGTATGTAGCATTTGTTGAAGCCTTCAATCACTCTGACCACCCGACTGAGGTGGATCTGCCATGTGCACACAGGATTCAGTCCTCTGGCTCCTTCTTGTCGTTGTGCTTCTCCTTGCTGAGGCAGCTGCACAGCCAGCAATGCTAAGACTGAGGTGCTGCAGTAGCAATGAAACTCTCTAAGTACTGGGAAAAGCCTGAGGCAATGATGAGTTGAGATTAGACTGCACCCGATATTGGTATGCCGTTTGAATGTAACGCCACTGAGCTAGGCCTTTAAAACTTGAATTAGCTCTCCAGTCATTTCTTTGAGCAGTAAGAATGAATTCTGCATGCAGTCTAAAGCATTAGTGCCGGGCACTAATTCTCAAACTTTTCTAATGATACCGTCCATTCCTCGGCTATAATGAATTTCTAGTCCATATGTCTTCCTGAAGTCGATTACTGCCCTCACTGTTTACTACATTCGTGTTCATGTCACCTGCAAACTTATTCCTGTACATCCAAGTCCAGGTCAAAATTATATATCAAGAAGAGCAGTGGTCCTAATAACGCCACCACTATATACATCCATCTAGTCTCAAAAACAACATTTTCACCGCTGCTACTCTGCTTTTTATCCCTTAACCAATTTCATATCCATGTAGCATCCACATAGTTACTGCCCGTTTAATTCCTTGGGCTTCAATTTTTCTAAAAAGTTTATTATGTGGAAGTTTATCAAACGCCTTTTGAAAGTTCATATGTACAACATCAACCACACTACCTTCATCAACCCTCTCTGTTACTTCATCAAAGAACTCAATTAAGTTAGCCAAAGACAATTTGCCTTTAACAAATCTGTTCTGGCTGGCATTTGTTAACCCATATTTTTTCAAGTGACAATTAATGTTGTCTTGGATTATTGTCTCTAAATGTTGCCACACCACTGATGGACTGTGTTGCCGAGTTTATCCCTCTCCCCGTTTTTGAACAGGAATGTCACATTTGCAATCCAGTCCTCTGGCACCACTCCCATATCTAAGGAGGATTGGGAGATTGTGGCCAGAGCCTCTGTTTTCTCCGCCTTTATTTCCCTCAACAATTTAGGATGCATCCCATCCAGACCTGGTGACTTTTCTACTTTGAACACTGCCAATCTTTTAAGCACCTCCCCTTTATTTATTTTTATCCTGGTTAATGATCCCTGCTTCCACTATTTTTCATGACAAATTAGCCTGAGCACTGATTTACCCTTCAGTCACTTTAGGCATCAAAACAAAGCCAAAGTTTCCCACGACCCATCTGTGTTCAGATTTGCTGGAATCCTGAAAAGTAAAACATGACTGATATGCTAATCAGGTGGTGAAACATTGGCCCCGCAGCAACCTCTTATTTAATTTTTCTCATAAGAGAGATGGCTTCATGAAGTATCCTCAGTGAAATGGTTACATTCTTTGTAAAACTAGTTTTTTCTCAAAAGTATTAGGGAGAAATTTGGTTGTTTAGCGCCACTATTAGCTCCAAAGAGCGGCGCTAAACACCTACCGCCCGAGTGCCGCGCTATGACAGCTTGCTGTGAACTTCACTGGTGGTTTCGTGGCGGCGCTGTCGTTTAGCGCTGCGCACTCTAGCGCCACCCACTTGGTGACGTCAAGAGTGTGCATCGCCCCCTTTGTGATGCGTTTCTGAAATTGACTGCTTTCCCCTGCCATAGGACTACTCCTGACAGGGGGAAGCAGACGATGCACAGAGAATCCCGGGATGATATCGCAGGGAATGAAGAGGTAAGTGTTGAGGGTCAAATTTTTAATAATTACTTACCTCTCTTACCTGTGGAAGGCTGTTCGTAGCCTCCCTTCCATTTTTTTACAGGTTTCACATGTTCGACCTCGCCTCCACTTCAGGCGCTAGGATGCTGGTATCCTCGCGCCTCAACTTGAGAAACACTCCCGCACTACCGCCCCGCGATGGGCCTTTAGCGCCCAAAAAGGATTGTGCAATGCTTCCCTTTAATATGTCCTTACTATACAGTATAAATGCACACGGGGCCCATACTTGAGAGAAGGTCACTCTGTGACCAGTAATCTTTATTAGCCAGCACTCAAGTGACGAAGGTGGGTGGAGCTGCCCCTTTTACACCTGAAAGTCCAGGTTAGGAGTGTCTCCCACAAGTTCACCACCTAATGGTCAATGTTCTCACGGTGTACAACTTAGGTCAGTTTATACATGGGTTACAAAGACAGTTGAATACATGACATCACCTCCCCCCCCCAAAAGTCTTATTGGGATCACAGGTTAAGTCTCTCTGGTGATTTACGCTTCCTTGTAGAGCGCCTGAGTTGGGGCTCCGGTTGTTGGGCGCTGGCCTGAGTGTCTGCTGTTTGCGGTGCCTCAGGCCTGTCCGGACTGCCCACAGTGACTGGGCTCTCCTCCGCTTGGTTCCTGTGTTTGGTCACCTGTTGAGGAGTGAACACTACATCATGTTCTTCCTCTGCTTCTTCTATGGGGTTGCTGAACCTCCTTTTTGTTTGATCCACGTGTTTGCGGCAGATTTGTCCATTGGTAAGTTTAACTACCAAAACCCTACTCCGCTCTTTGGCAATCACAGTGCCTGCGAGCCATTTAGGCCCTGCAGCTTGGTTGAGGACAAAGACAGGGTCATTGACATCAATACATCGCGCCCTCGCATTCCCGTCATGGTAGTCACATTGTGACTGGCGCCTGCTCTCAACAATTTCTTTCATGTTGGGGTGTATAAGGGATAACCTGGTTTTGAGCGTCCTTTTCATTAGTAGCCCTGCGGGTGGGACCCCTGTGAGCGAGTGTGGTCGGGATCTATTGGCCAACAGGAGACATGATAAGCGGCTTTGTAGGGAACCCCTTTGGATTCTGAGCATCCTCTGTTTGATTATCTGCACTGCTCGTTCCACCTGGCCGTTTGAGACTGGCTTGAACGGTGCCATTCTGACATGGTTGATACCATTTCCTGCCATGAAGTCCTGGAATTTAATGCTTGTAAAGCATGGGCCATTGTCGCTGACCAAGACGTCCAATAGACCATGGGCGGCGAACATTGCTCGTAGACTTTCTACCGTGGCAGAGGATGTGCTTGAATTGAGAATGTCACACTCGATCCATTTGGAGTAGGCGTCGACTACAACCAAAAGCATTTTTCCCATGAAAGGACCTGCGTAGTCCACATGGATGTGTGACCATGGCTTGGCAGACCAGGACCAGGGGCTAAGGGGGGCTTCCCTGGGCGCATTGCCCAGCTGGGCACACGTGTTGCACCTGCGAACACAAAATTCCAGGTCTGCATCTATCCCTGGCCACCAAACGTGTGACCTGGCAATTGCCTTCATCATGACAATGCCCGGGTGCTCATTGTGGAGTTTTGCAACGGCGCAGTTTTCGGTGCCCGGTCTGTGCCGAATTGTATAGTCATAAGCGGCTAACGTGAGTGCCCACCTCTGTATTCGGGCTGATGCATTTGCATTTATGGCCTTGTTATCAGCCAAAAGGGATGTTAGGGGTTTGTGATCTGTCTCCAGCTCAAATTTCCTGCCAAACAGGTACTGGTGCATTTTTTTTACAGCATATACTCATGCAAGCGCTTCTTTTCTACCATCTCATAGCCCCGTTCTGCCTGGGACAGACTTCTGGAGGCATAAGCTACCGGCTGTAACTGATCATTGGCATTAACATGCTGCAACACACACCCAACCCCATAGGACGACGCATCGCACATTAAAACAAGTTTCTTACGTGGGTCATATAGTGTTAACAGATTGTTGGAGCATAACAAATTTAGTGCTCTATCAAAAGCCCTTTCCTGGCTGTCCCCCCAAACCCATTCACGACCTTTGCATAGGAGCACGTGTAGCGGCTCTAGCAGCGTGCTCAATTTGGGAAGAAAGTTACCAAAATAGTTCAGGAGCCCCAGGAACGAACACAGCTCCGTCGTGTTACGGGGTCTGGGTGCTCTCTGGATAGCTTCTGTTTTGGACGCTGTAGGTCAGATCCCGTCTGCTGCTACCCTCATCTCCAGGAATTCTACCTCTGGAGCTAGGAAGAATCACTTCGCCTTTTTCAGTCGCAGACCCACCTGGTCCAGTCTGCGTAGCACCTCCTCCAGGTTGCGGAGGTGTTCTTCAGTATCACAACCCGTGATGAGGATGTCATCTTAAAAAACCACTGTCCTTGGAATCGACTTGAGGAGGCTTTCCATATTTCGTTGAAAGATCACGGCAGCCGAGCGAATCCCAAACGGACATCTGTTGTACTCAAACAACCCCTTGTGTGTCGTGATGGTGGTCAGCTTCTTCGACTCACTCGTCAGCTCCTGGGTCATATAAGCTGAGGTCAGGTCCAATTTTGAAAAAAGTTTGCCACCGGATAGCGTCGCAAAGAGGTCCTCCGCTCTCGGTAGCGGGTACTGGTCTTGGAGTGACACCCGATTAATGTGGCCTTGTAATCACCACATATCCTGACCGACCCATCCGCCTTGAGCACCGGCACAATCGGGCTCGCCCAATCACTGAATTCGACTGGCGAGATGATGCCTTCCCTCAGCAGGCGGACTAATTTGCCTTCTGTATTTTCCCGCATCACGTACGGCACCGCTCTGGCCTTGTGGCGTATTGATCTGGTGTCCGGGTTTATGTGAATCACTACCTTGGTCCCCATGAAAGTGCCAATGCCAGGTTGAAATAGTGAGTCAAATTTGTTCAGGACGTGTGAGCATGATATTCACTCCACCGAAGAAATTGCATTGACATCGCCCCATTTCCAGTTCATGACAGCAAGCCAACTCCTCCCCAGCAGTGCGGGACCGTCCCCTGGGACAATTCAGAGTGGCAACCTGTTCTCCGAATCTTTGTGGGTCACGACTACCTTGGCGCTCCCTCGCACCGAAATGATCTCCTTTGTATATGTCTGTAGCTATGCGTCAGTTGGCAATAATTTCGGTCTCCTGGCCTTGGATGCCCACAACTTATCGAACTGTTTGATACTCATCAGTGACTGGTTGGCCCACGTGTCTAGCTCCATTGATACTGGGATGCCATTGAGGAGCACTTTCATCATTATCGGTGGCGTCTTGGTGTATGAACTGTATATGTGCTCCACATGAACTCGCTGAACTTCAGCTTCCAGCAATTTACCCCAGTGTCCATTTGGCCTTGTAGGGCTTACATCGGACCCGTCCTCCTTGTACATCAACCTGGCTGCAGGCTTCCTGCACATACGCGCCAAGTGACCGCTGACGTTGCAGTTTCTGCAGCTATATTGCTGATACCTGCAAGCTCTGGCTATGTGTTTGCCTCCACACCTCCAACATGAGCCGTTGTTGGAAACAAAAGGTGCATTACCAGTTGATCGTCTCTGACTGTCTCTGTAACTGTCCTTAAGCGCACCATTGACAGGTGTTGATGGCCCCATTACTGGCCGCATTGTCCCTTGCGATGGCATGAATCGCCGTTCAGTTAGCCATTGTCTCTGTTGAATTCCACCTTTTGGGTTCGACTACATGCTCAGGCATGTCTGATTGCCCCTGTCTGGAGAACTGTGTGCTGCGTTAACAATGTTGACTTCCTGTCCATTTGCTGCATTTAAACCAAGATTTTTGTCAAACATCATTCTGGTCTCTTCCTCCCCTGAGATCAATGTTTGGGCCATCAAAGCCGCCGTTTCCAGGGTCAAGTCTTTGGTCTCAATCTGTTTCCTGAAAACCCCAGCATGCCCGATGCCCTCAATAAAAAAGTCTTGCAGCATCTCCGCTCTGCATGCATCTGGGAACTTACATAGGTTCGCCAGTCGCCGGAGGTCTGCCACGAAGTCTGGAACGCTTTACCCTTCTCGCCGCCGGTGCGTGTAAAACCGGTGTCTCGCCATGTGCATGCTGCTCGCCGGTTTAAAGTGTTCCCCGATCAACTTACTGAGCTCATCAAAAGTCTTGTCCGCCGGCTTCTCTGGCACTAGAAGGTCCTTCATCGGGGAGTTCATCCTGGATCCACAAACCATCAGGAGATGAGCCCTGCATTTGTCGGCCGAATCCTGTCCCAGCCATTCCTTAGTGACGAAACTTTGCTGTAGTCTCTCAATAAAATCGTCCCAATCATCACCAACACAGTACCTCTCATCTGTGCTGCTAGTGGCCATGCTCGCATGGTTTAAATCCCAGTTTCTCGTCGCTAATAATATGTTCTTACTATACAGTATAAATGCACACGAGGCCCATACTAGAGAGAAGGTCACTCTGTGACCAGTAACCTTTATTAGCCAGCACTGAAGTGATGAAGGTGGGTGGAGCTTCACCTTTTATACCTGAAAGTCCAAGTTAGGAGTGTCTCCCACAAGTTCACCACCTAGTGGTCAATGTTCTCATGGTGTACAACTTAGGTCAGTTTATACATGGGTTACAAAGACAGTTGAATACATGACACCCTTAATGCACCACTCTCCTCTTGGGGCGATACAACTGAATACAGGTTGAACCTCTCTTATCCGGCACCCTCGGGACCTGGCCTGTGCCGGATAAGGGATTTTGCCGAATGGGGGCGGTCACATTAAATTGGATGGCACAGATACTGAGCAAGGGGATATCGGGGCTTGGGGCTGGGAGTGCGGCAGAGAGATCTTGGGGGGGTGGGGTGGGGGGGAAACGGTGGATCGCGGGGTCAGGCCAGCGGTTGCGGGAGTTAGCAGCGAGGAAGGACTTCAATTTGTTCATGTCGGAGCGGCCGGGAATAATGCCGGACGAGGGGTGAGCCGGATAAGGGAGTCCTGGATAAGGGAGGTTCAACCTGTATCTCACTTTGTGGCAGTAGACATTGCCCGGCACTAAAGGTAGCGCACCGGCGGCGTCACCACCTCAAAGTGGGCGATACTGAATTTCTAGCCCTTAATGTCTTCATTTTAACTCTTTTATTGCCCAACCCCCACCCATCCCCATCTCTCTTCCAAAGCTAAAGCAAAATTCAATATGATGTTGCAATTCTGGTCTGAGCAAGGAATAGAGCCTAATGCATTGAATGTAGATTTTTAAAGATACATATAAAAAGGATTCCCTGGCCCAAGACTAACTATAACCAATCCCATCTTTTCACAAATCTCCCCATGACTTTGCCCTGAACAAAAAGGAAAACGAGCCGTGTCAAGCAGTCGGAATACAAAGCTGCTTTCAGGCAGCTTGCCCGAGTGGTGGGGCTGCAACACGAGGGAGGGGAAAGGGCGATTTGCCCTGATGCTGGTGCAAAACCTCTTCTTATACTCTTGCAAAGTGTTACTTCAAATAGCATTTGTGGCATTGTGTTGTGGGAGCGTCTGGTCACAAGAGTCTGAAGGGTTCCATTGTGTATATATATTTTTTTCAAAACCTTGCATATAAATAAAGAAGCATTTGCCAAGTATTTATTATAATCAAGTCTGGAGGTTTGAAAGCTACCAGTTAATCATTTTTTCGAATAGTAGTAAATATTTTGAATGCAAGCAGAGAAAAGGAATCCTGGGCAGGGAATTTATAAAAGGCAATGGGTGTCTGGTACCCACATGATTAGTTTGAACCATGACAGACCTAAATTTATGACCTGCAGCTGTTGGATGTCTGATACCAGTCTCAGCACTGAACAGTAGTGTGAAGCTCAGCAATCCAGGGAGACCTCAACAGAAAAACAAGCCCAGCGCAAGAAACTAGGGTAGGAAACACTGCAACTTGGTAGTTAACCTTCACCTTTATTGTATCTGACATTGTACTTTTAATAAAATGCCGTTATTTATACGTTACCTTTTCATTAACAGGAGAAACACTTTTCGTTTCCATATGAAACTGTAATCAGTACTTTTCTATTTTTGACAAGCTTCCCATTTGATAAGTATGGGTGATTGTTACTCATGATGTGATACAGAGAAGTTTAAGTGCAGTTATTTTGCGTAATAGATGATAAAACCATGCAAGGTGTCATGGACAACTGATGACTAGAGATGTCAACACTAAAGCCCTTGGAGTTAATTGATCTGTATACTTGTTTATGTATTGAGTTATATACTGTAGTCATGGGTGACATATTTCAGCCTGCATCCATTCAGTGTGGCATTGGATGATTTGCAGTGAGTAAAATGTTAGGAAAGCTACAGTAAAATGTGTTATAGGTTAATGCTCTTAAATGATGGCAGTGAAAGCCTCCGATCTTGATTTACAGCTTTCCAGTTCCCCACAAATATATTTGCTACTTTTAACATTTGTTTTCAATGACAGACCAAAAAGGGTCACTTTGCAATTTCAAATGCTGAGTGTAGAAGTATTGGCTTGTCTGTGTAACATTTGTTTAAGCTTTGTTAAGTTTATGTGAATTTAATGGTGTAGCAAAGTATCTGAGGCAGGGTGTGGCTCACTTCTAGAATTAGAAAACAGGACACACTGGAATCTGATAGCAGAGAGAGAAGTAAGTTTGCAAATGATATCATCGACCAAACTCCAGAGATTGGGCAGTCTTAGATATTCAAACCTTTTGGTATATGGAGCAACTGCACCCCGTCACTATTCATTATTGAAGTACGCTACACAGGAAAGCTTGTCTTTCATATCTCATCTATTTCTGATTTTTTTGTGTCCCTATGTTTGTGAGAGCAGACTCCTCAACTGCCTGATTGCTTGCAAATTGTTCTGAATCCTGTTGCTAATTCATCCATCTGAAACCAGTGCCACGAAGTCTGCAAACAAAATGGGACTGGATCTCACCTAAAAGAAGAAAAAAAAATCTTTAATGAGTATTGATCTTTAAAATCAGAATCTGTTGCACTGCATGAGTGTGGCATTTGTTTCTAAAGGAGCAAACGAACGCTCCGAGGGCAGTGCGGGCAGATGTTATGAAGCAAGAGCAGCCACAGTTTTATGGCATCAGTCTACAGGATCAGTATGTGAAGTCGGTCTCACCATGTGAGTGCATTTTTCTGCTAACTCTTTGCCAGGCTTAAAATATCTTTGGACCAGAACACTGCGAGGACCATGTGTGAATTTCAACGGAGTCAATAAACAGCTGGAGGAGGAGTTGCTTTGGGCACCAGTGCATACAGTCTTTTAATTTAGATAAAACTCACTGTGAGCTCCTGAGTCCTAAATCATCTTCCCACTCCAGTTTCCTAACTTCACTATTGCATTTAATAGGACTGTCAGCCAGATAGTTCAGCCCACTTGATATTTTCAGAATAGATTTAAATGAATTCTTATCATATAATGAATATATATTTTGAAACTTCTACTTAAAACCTTAGGTTTACTAAACAGTTTTAAATATGTGAGGCACTGCTAGGACTGGATTTTGCACTGGATGATAATTCTACTGTCCTATTACCCATTGGTGGTAAAAAGCACTGTCAGAAATGTAGCTACATCACCCCTCCCAATCCTCATCACATTCATGTTCTTCATGAGATCCTTCAACTCCATTCTGACCTAATTTTTGATCACTCAACTACCTCTTTTTGGCCTAATACTTGCTAATATCATTACTACCTCTCTTTTCAGAAGCTGTGTCCGCAACTTCAAAACTGCCATGATCATTCCTTCCTTTAAAAAGTTCATGCTTAATCCCACTGGCCTTTCCATCTATCACTCCATCTCTAACCTTTTTTCTCTCCAAGGTCTTTCAATGTGTCACTGCCCCACCCCTCCATGCTTATCTCACCCACCATTGCCTATTTCAATTCCTTCAGTCTAGTTTTCATCCCACCCACAGTACCAAAACTAACCTGGTCAAAGTTACCAATAACAATTCCATAACAGTGACTAAGGATTATTCCTCCTTGTTCTTCTCAACCTCTATAGCCTTCAGCATGATTGCCAATCCTATCCTATCCAGTCTCTTCTCTGTGGCCAACTCCATGGGATTGTAATCTCATGCTTAATTCTTACCTGTCCTAAAGTAGATAGCAAAGTTTTTGCAATAGCATTTGGTCCTACACTGCATGACCATTTCTCATGTATCCCAAGGTTTCATTCTTGCTCCTCCTATTCTTCATCTACATGACTTCCCTTACAATGTCAGCTGTGGCCCTGTGGGTCGCTCTCTCACCTCTGAATCTGAAGGTTGTGGGTTCATAGTCCCACTCCATGGACTTGAGCACAAAAATAAAGGCTGACACTCCAATGCAGTGCTGAGGGAGTGCTGCACTGTCGAAGGTATTGTCTTTCGTATGAGATGTTAAACTGAGGCCTTATTCAGGTGGACATAAAAGATCCCATGGCACTATTTCGAAGAGGAGCAGGGAAGTTATCCCCGGTATCCTGGCCAATATTTATCCCTCAATCAACATCAGAAAAACAGATTAACTGGTCATTATCACATTGCTGTTTGTGCACAGGTTAGCTGCTGCATCTCCTACATTGCAACAGCGACTAACACTCCAAAATGTACTTCATTGGGTGTAAAGCGCTTTGAGATGTCCGGTGGTTGTGAAAGGCGCTATATAAATGCAAGTCTTTCTTTCTTTTTTTCTTTTTTAGCAGCATTGGGGGTGAATTTTCACCAAGGTTCTCCCATTTGTTTGCCATAACATCAGCAGAGGAGCCATGGAAACCCTGGCAAAATGGTGTAAACATTTTTCTGAGATATCCATAACTCTTCCATTGAAGTTACAGCAGGTAAATAGGAGAACCCCAGGATAAATTCATCTCCTTTCTCCATATGCATGGAAAAATGATGACACCCAAGCTTTAGTTCTGCATCACGACTCTCACCTATTACTGCACTGCTGAATTCTTGTCAGACATGAAGTTATGGAGGAGCCAAAACTATCTTCAGCTTAACATTGGAAGCTATCTATTTGGCTCCCACCACACATTCCATGCCCTACCTCCTGGCTGCTCTCAGATTAATGTGAGTGACATATCATCTGCCTCCACAAGTGGGGCCCTAAATCCACATTTATTTTACAATTTTAGCATTGTCGGAAAGTGGAAACCGTTTCTTGGCAACACTGAAGTTTCAGTATAAACACACCCTTCGATTAGTGCCCTCCAAAACTACCTGCCAATTTGTGTGTACAGGTGACTATCCTCGGCTCGCTCACTACAGAAATGACAAATTGAAGGCACTCTCTAACACTCAGGCCCTGAAATTCCTGGGGCCTTGCTCCACTGGTTCAAGTGAGGTGGAGCCTCAACTCGCCTTGCCTCAAGTGGTGTCCCTGTCCCAAATCCTGGGGACAGGGTCATTTGTATAACCAGGATGAGCACATCATAACTGCAAGGACCCTTCAGTAGCACCTGCCCCAATCTGACTACCTGGAAGTGCAACATCCAAAAATCACACGCTAGGGGAACACCCAGGCACATCCCTGGATTGAAGGAGAAAAAGGTAAAAATATCTTCAGCTCCAAGTGGCCTGTACACCTTTTGAAATGTGCAAATGATCGCATCCAAAGTTGAATATCTTTTTCTCAGGAACTTCTGGGGCCTTGGTGGTACTTGTGTTAGCTCTCGGTGGTGTGAGTTCTGCTGAGGCTTCATGAAGGGTCTAAAGGGTGGAATTTAAAAAAAATCATTCATGGGATGTTCTTATGTTCTTATGTGGACATCACTGGCAAAGCCAGCATTTATTGCCCATCCCTAATTGTCCTTGAGAAGGTGGTGCTGAGTTGCCTTATACAACTGAGCGATTTGGTAGGCCATTTCAGAGGGCAGTTAAGAGTCAACCACATTGCTGTGGGTCTGGAGTCACATATATAGGCCAGACCAGGTAAGAACGGCAGATTTCTTTCCCTAAAGGACATTAGTGAACCAGATGGGTTTTTAGAACAATCCAATAGTTTCATGGTCACCATTACTGATACTAGCTTTTCATTCTAGAATTATTAATTAATTGAATTTAAATTCCCCAGCAGTCATGGTGAGATTTGAATTCATGTCTCCAGATCATTGGTCCAAGTCTCTGGATTAATAGTCAGTAACATAAGGCTAGAGTTTCCATAACCTGTTTTTCTGGTGCCCTCACCTGAGGTGCGCCGCTTTATTCCGCCTCCAAGCGCGCCGAAAAATGATGTCCGTATTCTGGCAGCTCCCCAGCCTCTCCTCGGTCATGACGCAGTGTGGCCCAATGGATTGGGGCAGAGCTGGAACCTGTGCACATGCGCGCTAGAGTCTATATGCATGTGAAGTAGCTCCTGGCAGGCCGTTTCTGCAAACGCGCGCTGCAGGCTGTGTGGGAGGGGCCCGAAGAACGCCGCCCTAGCCCTGGCCGAATGGGCTCCCTCATTGGTGGCCTGCTGTGTTCCCTAAGGTAGGACTTCTATTTTTTATTTGTTATTTACTGATTGCTTATTACTTTGGTCTTGGTGCTTTATTTTATTCTATTTTATTTGTTAATGAATTGCTTATTACTTTTTGTGCTTTGTTTGGTGCATGGTGGTGCTTTAAATGTAGTTACTTGCACCGATTCCTTAACTGTAAGTAAGGTCTTTCTGTGCGGACAGAAGTGGCAACATACGCTGGCCTAAGTTAGTTTGGAGCAACTATTTGCTGGCCAAACGCCTAAAACAGGGGTAAGTGGCTGGGAACACCCCCTTTTGGAAACAAAAACCGAACCAAAAAAAAACCTAACTAACTCACTTACACTGGCGCAAATTAAATGGCTAGAATTGCAACTAAAAAGATAGTCCAGAAAATTCAAGTTGCTCAAAAAAAAAGGAGCAACTCCTGGGGAAACTTGGACCCGATGCCACTATGCTACCATGCCGTATCCAAGGAAGCTTGGGAACATCCCCAGACATACCGTCTTGACAGTGGAGGGTGGGTGCAAGATCCGACCATGGCACCCCCCACCTGATTTTAAAGGGCCAATCTAAATGGGACAGAATCCTGGCAGAATTGGGTTCCATATCAAACACCTACCCCCTTGAAGGAATTCAAGCTTTACAGTTCTCTCTGACCTCTGGAATTTCAGGGCTTAGTTCTCTGAAAACCAGATCCAGGAACAGGAAAAAAAACATAGATAAAAGCAACTGATCAGGAGGAATTCAGAAAGTTAATTGGTCCTTGTTTTATTTGTGTGCTGCTCTGTGTAACCCCTTAAACTTAAAATTTAATAACAATTCTTCTTTTGTATTTTTTTGATCTTTCTCTTTCATCTAAATATATGCCAATTGTTATTGTTTTATTATTAGTTCTTGTGTATAATATTTATTTATATCATATTTATAATTGGTAAAAGGATTATAGGGGATTTGAGGAGAAATTTTTCCACCCAGAGGATGGAGAGGGTCTGGAACTCACTGACTAAAAGGGTGTTAGAGGCAGAAACCATTATTGTATTTAAAAAGTACTTGGATGTGCACTTGAAGTGCTGTAACCTACAGGGCTATAGACCAAGAGCTGGAAAGTCGGATTAGGCTGGATAGCCCTTTTTTGGTCGGCACAGATACGGTGGGCCGCAGGGCCACCTTCCGTGCTGTAAATTTCTATGATTCTATGATTTCTATAATGATCCAGGATTAATTCAGCACTTTCATTGTGCTTTTATGTACATGATACAGTATGCCGGATAATCATGCAGATGTAAAAATTGAAACTGTAAATTTTGAAAATATATAAGTCAGGAAATTGAAAGGGAAAAAAAAATGACTCAAAACATGGGCCTATCTTTCTCTTTCAGATGCTGCCTGACCTGTTCTGCATTTCCAATATGCATGTTTGCTTCACAGAAACATGCAGCTTAATTCTAAGGGGGGTGTTCCAGATAAACAAATTCTTAAATAAATAAATGAGCACAGTACTTTCCTGCCAGTCACTAAGTATAGTCCTAGTAGGAAACTGAGATGATGTGGTTGTGCTGCAATTGAGTAAGATGTCAGACCCCAAAAAGATTGCATTGTTTCTATGCTGACCCATATTATCTCTGTTTCACAATTGTAAAATCTTATCAAAAACGCATGTCAAAACCATCAGTCTGATTTGTGCTATGTTTCACAATTGGGTTATTCCCACTCTCACTGAGGGTATTCCTAATATATTATTGATCTCTCTGAATCAGTGGATTGCTCATGGGCGGATGTAAATAATGTATTGCGAGTTTGTATTTTCCCCATAATATTATTAAAGATTTATAAAATTCTGGATTTTCACTAAATGAGTAAACCATGTAATGAGGAGCTTTAGGACCCAGCATCTGAATATTTTGAGGCACGAGGAGTATGATAACTCATCCAATAAGAATAAGAGTTATGTTTAAATAGCAACTTATCACATCAAAGCATCTCAAAGAGCTTCACACGATGAATTACTTTCCTAATGCAGTAGCTGTTACGTTGACAAATGTGGCAACTATTCTGTGCAAGCAAAGCCCAACACTCAGCACTGAAATAAATAGCCTGCTAATGTATTTTTGATTATATTTGTTGAGGGAAGAATATTGACCGGAACATCAGGAGAACTCTCTGCTCTTCTTCAAAAAATGCCATGGGATGTTTAATATTCATCCAAATGAACCGAAACCATTTTAACATCTCTTCCTCTCTACCTCCTTTCAATGTCACAGCCACAGGAAGCAACAAGTTCCTTGGAATCCAGTGATGCTAGCACTTTGCAGCATGCACCATTGGTCACTGTCCCTCCAAAGTACCGGCTCAGAGTCTTACACCCTGGTGAAACAAGTGCTACCTCAGTCCCAGGCGGCCTATATTGACACCCAGCAGCCAGCCACCTCATGCATTCCTGCCGATCTTTAGGCTGCTGCTGCTGCTCCTCTGGCTGATCCTTGGGGTGCTTTCCGCCTCTGGTGCCTCCAATACAAAGCTTCTTTGTAAGGCATACAAAACTGCAAATATAGGAAATTGGAAAAACAGAACTGCTGGAAATACACAGCAGGTCAGTCAGAGAAAAGAGGTTAACATTTTAGATGTAACCGCATACACCTAAAACTGGCTATCGTGGGGAAAATCACAGAACTGAGTCTCTTTTTTTTCTCTTTACAGCTGCTGATGCTTATTTTCCAGCTTATTTACTCAAATATCATCTGTTCCCAACTTTTACTGAGCTCCTGCTTTCTTTCCACCAATGTAGTATTTTAAGAGGTGAAATTACCCCTTTTTATAGCCCCGTTAGCACCTCCGGGGAGCAAAGCAGTTTTTGCCTGGGGGAGGGGGCGCTATTGCCTCCTAGGAAATTGCCCCAGAAGTTTGGGAGACGCTGTCCCGGCAGCGCCACGCCCCACCATTAGAGCCCCGACCTCCACGCAGGGGGAATTGGCCCACGGGTCGCAAAGTTGGCGGACATCCGCTCCCGGGGCGCTGTTTAAAGGGGAGGCCTGCAACACCCTGGGCCGCCATCTTTGTTGGAAAGGGAGGGGCATTGTAGCACATCAGTGCTAAGCGGAGCATCTGCATAGCGTTGGACTCAGTGCCAACACCCCGGTACTGCCCCCAAAGGAAGCAGAGCACCGGAGTCAACGCTCCAATTCCGCATTGGGGGCAGGACTTCCGGGCTGAGCGCTAAAAGTCCCGGCCCCGGAAGGTTACTGCCCCCAATCGGGACAATTCCGCCCCTTCGGTTTATCCATTGTACAGTCTGCCAACGTTGTCAGCCTGATATGCTATGGTGCTTCTTTTTGTGATTGTGATTTGATAATCTAATGTCGGTGATTCCATATTGGAAGGTGTGAGTGTGCTGGGCTGATTGCAAGGTTTCAGTCTGCTGGGATTCTGGTGGTGTATACTCTGGCCCTGCAACAGAGCCAACTATGCTTTGGCTCAAAAAACTCAACAGGGCCAGCCATCCCTGCTTTCGGTGCAAGTGTGCCTGCGGCCCGGTTGAGTGCAGCGCCAATTTTGTCAGATTTGGGATTGAGGCTCCCATATACAGGTAACAGCAGAAGGGGCAAAGACCAACATTCCCTCTGTCCTTGCAAAGGCCCAAGGATCACTGCATCTATATCTAAAACTAGCACTCACAGGGAAAATTACACCCTCGTTCTAAATATTCAGCCACAATGACATTGTTATAGGAAATGTCTCATTAAGCTATGCAGCACTGGCAAATCATTTATATCTTTGTTTCGGAGCTCTTACTCAAGCTTGACTTCCTTACAACTGACTTCAATTTGAAAAGGCATAGAAATTTGCAAGTGAGCCAAGTCAGCCCCAGTTTTGATCCGGAGGTGAAAAGTGCAGTGTGAGGAAGCCATTCATATTATCTAAGTCATTAAAACTGCTCTAAGATTTAAGATATTGTCTTTTAGCATTGCATGGGAAAAATGATAAATCTACAATGTTCTGAAGGATATTCCAATATGGAAATGTAGATTCGTATCATCCAATGTTAATACTGGATAACTTTAGTATAAAAAAGGAGGAATTTGGATGCCGTGGCAGCCTGAGATTATGCTGAGTGGAGTAATTTCTATCTGTTACTGCTGTGCTGCCACTCTTAGCAAATTCCAGTAACGGAAACAGCTTGGAATTAAAAAAGAAATTGGCCTTTAAATTAAATTTCATTTTCCTATTAGGGATAAGAACCAATTAAATGCGTGTTTTAAAAAAAAATGCTCAGCTGTTGGACCCAGGTTATTCCATGAATGTTTATCGTGCAGAGCATTTGAAAATTAATTTGACTGCCTGACTCTGACTGTTACAGTCAGGTAAAGTGTGCACAGAATGGTGCATGTACTTGCTCTACATTGTTCACAAGCTAAGTAGCAGCCATTCTGATTGCACCTGATGGGATCCACAAATAGCCATAATAAGAGTTTGATGAATGCATGGACGTAAAAAGCAGGAAGCAAAAATCAAATCCTATTTTCTGGTGTATCACAGTCATCACATGTAGCAGTTTTCCAATATTTATTTCCAATTCCCATTTGCATTGTTTCGGGCCATTTATACTGTCCATTAACAGATATGGGAAACACATATAAGCAACATGTCAACCATAACCAACCAATATATGAAGATGATCGATGGGATGCTTTTTATTCAGGTGCCATTGTCTGTAATCTTATATGTGCCAGACCTATGCGTCAGTGTATACAAGCCAGTCACATTTTTGCACATTTTTGTTGGAACAGGCAGAATAGAAACATAGAAAATAGGTGCAGGAGTAGGCCATTCGGCCCTTCGAGCCTGCACCACCATTCAATAAGATCATGGCTGATCATTCCCTCAGTACCCCTTTCCTGCTTTCTCTCCATACCCCTTGATCCCTTTAGCCGTAAGAGCCATATCTAACTCCCTCTTGAATATATCCAATGAACTGGCATCAACAACTCTCTGCGGTAGTGAATTCCACAGGTTAACAACTCTCTGAGTGAAGAAGCTTCTCCTCATCTCAGTCCTAAATGGCTTACCCCTTATCCTTAGACAGTGTCCCCTGGTTCTGGACTTCCCCAACATCGGGAACATTCTCCTTGCATTTAACCTGTCCAGTCCCGTCAGAATTTTATATGTTTCTATGAGATCCCCTCTCATCCTTCTAAATTCCAGTCAATAAAGGCCCAGTCGATCCAGTCTCTCCTCATATGTCAGTCCTGCCATCCCGGGAATCAGTCTGGTGAACCTTCGCTGCACTCTCTCAATAGCAAGAACGTCCTTCCTGAGATTAGGAGACCAAAACTGAACACAATATTCCAGGTGAGGCCTCACCAATGCCCTGCACAACTGCAGTACATGGGCTGGGCCTATTATTAATTCCAAAAAGTACAGAGGACATTATATGGAGGAAACATAAAAATTCAAGTAGTGTACCTCAAATGCTTTGTTAGTCATATGGATCTTAAGTTTGGACTCTGCTAGCTAGCCAGTATTTTTCTAATATATTACTAGCTAATGCCATGTGGCATCGGGAGTGCCGCTGTTTTACTTTGAGGCAATCAATAAAGTTTAATAGCAAAAAATGTGAGAACAAATGGTAAGTGTGACGAGCAGAAAGTGTGCACTAGATGAAAGACTTTTAATGAATTACAGATACATGTGGATTTTTTGTATACCTCTGTTGGTGCATTTGTTTCTTTTGCTACCCAATGGATGATGAAAAATGGCACAGTATTCAGAGAACATTGCGAGGTATGGGGTAGATTTCATCTGTATGTTATGTGTACTGAAATCATAAATCCATTCATCATAAACAAGTTGGTAGTTTTGTTACAGCTGACACATAGAGGAAATCTCCCCACCCTAGGGGAGTTACAAATAAATTTGATGTTCTAAATAACAAATTGCATGGAAATGGTGCTGATCCATATTTTGCAGATCCATAAAAGGTTCATGAATAAGATCTTTAGAAAGAGAATTGGTGAACGCAGTGGGGCCACAATTTCTCATGCCTCTGATACTTTGCCTAAATCTGCCCAATGATGACTTTGGCGCTGACCCCACCAAAGGTTGCAGGGTGAGGCGAATTCAACCCAATATCCCGCCAGACAAGCCTGCTTCAAAAGGTCCTGACCACGTCTGCCATATCTGGGTGGGGGATGGGATGGCAGAGCTTTCCCAAAATGAAAACACAAGTGCTCTCTTTTGTATGTAGACCAATCTTTACCTGACAAATTTTTCTTCCGGGTTTTGGGCCACATGCCAGGCCTGGACCCCCAAGGTTGGTCCCACTATTGCTGTTGTATTAGGTAGAGCCTTTACCTCTGGCCACGATCCCTCCTCCATTAATTGCTTTATAAGACATGAGCATAGACTCTGGGGTTGATTTTCAGCTTACCGACCGAGCGTAAAATTGGCATTGCGGATTTGCCGCCTGTTTTAGAAACTCCCCGATTGTCATTTTCAGCAAGTTGAAAACCTACCCCTCTGTTCCTTACAAGGCTCCCAGGGTATGGCTCAAATATGAGCCCTTATCTATTTTCTAACCCTTTTGCCAAACTCTGACCAGAAGGGTTGCACTGCTGTTTCTGCGTGGGATGCATCTTCAAACCAAATTCAGATAAAGAGATTGAAGGTCTGTTCTCTAGAGTGAGTGTTGAGGCTTGCCAGTGAAATTGCTTCTTGCAGATTCATTCCCCCGAATAGTGAATAACATTAGGTAAGCACAGGAAGCCTGAGCCAGAATCAAGCCAGCTGTCGATCATTGGTCCTGTTCTGAATTATTCAAAAAAGGCAAGCCAGAGGAAAATAACCATACTGCTATGGGCATGTTTGATTTTGAAAGCTAAGCAGCATCAAGCTAAGTTAGTACTTCAATGAGAGATCGCCTGGCAATACCAGGTGCCGTAGATGCAATATTGATGTCAATGGGAGCAGTAAAAATTTATCAATTGATCTTTCATCTAATTTTTGGTTCAGAAGATTTGAACAAAAACTCTTTTCTGATATGAACATCAGCAAATTAGTAGCAAGCATGTTAATATTTTACATGTTTAGGTGAATGGATGTGTTGAAAATTTACACCGAATTAAGTTTTTAATTTGACTAACTTCAGCTTTGCTTTAAAGAGTCTGAGAAAACTCCTGACTTGGCCTGATTGTTAAATAACTGGCATTCCCTCGTCTATATTTCACACAGTACCTCCAACTGGTGGACACATACAGCATGCTTTTAGCATGTAAGGATTGCATATGCCACAATTAGTCAGAATAAGGGGCTGTAATTGGCGCATGCGAGGTGCGCACGTGCCCCTAGGGGCCGCGCAAGTTCCGGGTTTAGGCATGCGCCGTGCGTGCACTAAAACCCGGAACTTGTGGCCTGTCAAGAATTCTTTTCACAGATTGCGCGAATCCCTGGGAAAAGGGCATTCGCTGGTGCAGAGTTTGGCTATTTGCCCAACTTCAGCCCAGCGAATGCCCGGAAATTCTTACACCTGGTAAAAGCTTTTATCAACACAAGAGTTTTAAAAACAGAAAAATAACATTTTATCAATAATTTACACATTTAAAAACTTGTGAAATAAGGCAAGTTTATTTTTAGCCCTTTTAAAACGTGTAAATTTATTTTTCAAAAAATAAAATGTTTTAAATATTTAATTAAATGCCATTTTAATTAATTTTAAATATGTGATTTTTAAAAATTTATTTGAAGTGTGGAGGTGTTTCTGATAGTTTTCTCATTCTGTACATACGGAATCCCCATAAGCATAAATGGGGATCCCCTTCTGATTCGTTGGGCTGGCCCACATGATCCAGGGACGCTTGCGAACCGCCTCTGCCCCTGGGATATGTGGACCTCTACCCACACATACCCAGAGAAGCCTAGGACTGCGAATCTCCATACCTTCCGGACCACCAGGTACGTGGGCATTTTATTTGCGGATTGGAGCTATTTCCCCGCGGGAAGCCTCCGACCGCAAATTCAGGGCCAAGGTTTTAGCTCTTCGTTTTGCTGCGGGTTGAATGACGAAAAGAGGCAGGCCGACATAATATTTGCATAATTTTGAGTTATAAACAAGCACATTTAATAATGTGGAAAACAATTATTGTATCAACAACAACAACTTGCATTTTTATGACTCGTTAACTTAGAAAAATGTCCCAAGCTGCGTCACAGAAGCATGAGGAAAGAAAGAATGAATGGACGGTAAGCCAAAGGAGAAGATGTTATTCTAAAGCTGGAGAAATACCACCAACGATGTCTCCACAGGATCCTGTAAATCCCCTGGGAGGATAGATGCACCAACGTTAGTGCCCTTGCTCAGGTCAACATCCCCAGCATCGAAGCACTGACCACACTCGACCAGCTCCGTTGGGCGGGCCACATTGTCCGTGTTATGTCTTTAATACTCTTATGAATAACTCCACGAGGTCTAGTATTGTACTTGAGCTGTTGTGACCTTAGTCCCAGAATGAGACACAAGCATGGTGGGCAGCCTTTTATACTGCGCCCTGCAAACCTATGCAGGTGACCCTCAGGTCTCCCACCACTGTGCCCTCTGGTGGCACAACTTATGTGACTATACATTTAGTATACATGGTCTACAAGCATGACAGTCCGCATGCCTGACACAAGACTTCCAAAGCAAACGTTTTACCCGGAACTCCTACATGGCAAGTGAGCCCCAGGTGGGCAGAGGAAATGTTTCAAGGACACCTTTAAAGCCTCCTTGATAAAGTGCAACATCCCCACCGACACCTGAGAATCCCTGGCCCAAGACCGCCCTAAGTGGAGGGAAAGCATCCGGGAAGGCGCTGAGCACCTCGAGTCTTGTCACCGAGAACATGCAGAAATCAAGCGCAGGCAGCGGAAGGAATGTGCCGCAAACCAGACTCCCCATCCACCCCTTTCCTTCAATGACTGTCTGTCCCACCTGTGACAGAGACTGTAATTCCTGTATTGGACTGTACAGTAACCTGAGAACTCATTTTTAGAGTGGAATCAAGTCTTCCTCGATTTCAAGGGACTGTCTGTGATGATGATTTTCAGTGGTTGGCAGTAGTCAGATACAAATGACAGGTTGGTGCTAGTGTCGATGTCTTTGCAATACAAGCTCCAGTCTAAGGCAATGCAGTCCACATTTCCAACAATATTTCCTTGTTTCACAAGAGTCTGGGTTTTACCAGATTTTACTACACCTTTACATGTAGATAACAAATACAAATTATATTGGAACAGACCAGAGCAGTGACTTTTGTTATCAGTCCAATACTAACTGTGATGCATTGAGTTAAATACAGTCTTACCTTCACTGGAGACAGGTCACATAGCTCCTCTGAGCTTCCAGGTTCAGCGTATCTGGCAAAACAGCAGAGGTGAGGGTTAGGATTCAAATTTGCCTGGGAGCGCTAAGTATTTACTGCAGGATGAATTATCATGCTGCTATTCAAGTTTTGAGACATAAATTTCAAATTTAAAATTTGTTATACCCTCTGTTATTCAATGCAATTTGCATTGTTCAATTGAAAAGAATGCAATAACACTGAAATACCACATAGGTCTATGGAGTGAGGTGGGAATTAATAACAGTATATAACTTATAAATATGGAATCATTGTAATTAGCAATACATGAACCATTGATAATATATTAAAACTCTTCAGTTTTTCACTTTGACATGCCTATTACTAGTTGCCACAATTTAATAACACTTTAATAGTATTCATTAACACTGAAAGTATAATGGTGATGCCCACATCTATTATGTGGATAGTTAATATTAGTGTTCCACTAGCCCCACTGTAATGTATTTTCTTCATGGGTTCTTTGCTTAAGAATTCATAGCAACACATTGCTTTTCAGAACTAGTTGGTTTATTAACAAGGTTCAACAGTCACACTGCACCATATCAGTTTATTCACTAGGCGCACAACTGCATATCTCATCGTGGATGACCGAGACCCAACTGACTTGGGTTTTATTGAGTCTTGTGAACATCACTTAACTGGCTAAGCCACTCACAATGCAACAGCTCTACAACTATTTTGTTGCAAACTTGAATACAAGTGGCCCCTGATTAAAGGGGGACACTAATACCGACAGACTTAAACAAATTGAACTTTAGACAGTAAACTTAAATCAAATTAAAATTTGGTTGCCGGGGGGGTGATGATGCACTTCAGTCTCTCCGGTGCCCATCTCTTGTGGAAGGCCGCAAGCGTACAGTGGACACCGCGTGCTCCATCTCCAGGGACACCCTGGCTCGGATGTAACCATGGAAGAGAGGCAGGCAGTCGGGCTAAACGACCCCCTCGACCACCTGCTGCCTGGACCGGTTGATGGCCACCTTGGCCATGCCCAGGAGCAGTCCTACGAGGAAGTCCTCCAACCTGCCCGCTCCCCTCCGCACATCAACAGCTCTACAACTATTTTGAGTTGTACCTGTAAATCAAATGTAATACAAGTGCCCCGCTTATTAAAGGGGCACTAAACCGACAAATGAACAAATTAAACTTTAGCTGTTATGTGGTTCAAATTAAAATTTGGTTGTCGGGGGTTGATGATGCATTCCAGTTCCTCCGACGCCCACCTCTCGTGGAAGGACGCAAGCGTACCGGTGGATACTGCGTGCTCCATCTCCAGGAACACCCTGGCTTGGATGTAACAGCGGAAGAGAGGCAGGCAGTCGGGCTGAATGACCCCCTCAACTACCCGCTGCCTGGATCGATTGATGGCCCTCTTGGCCATGCCCAGGAATAGTCCTATGAGGAGGCTTTCCGACCTGCCCGCCCCCCTCGCACAGGGTGCCCAAAGATCAGGAGCGTGGGACTGAATTGCAACCAGAATTTGAGGAGCAGCCCCTTCAAATATTGGAAGAGGGGCTGCAACCTCGCACACTCAACATACACATGGAACACGGACTCCTCTAGACCGCAGAAGTGACAGGTGGCCTGGGAGCCCGTGAACTGAGTTTAAAACTTATTGCATGGGACTGCTTCGTGCAACACCCTCCAGGCCAAGTCCCCAATAAATAAAGGGAGGACTCCCGCGTACAGAGCACTCCATTGGATCAACAGCTCTACAACTATTTTAGTTGTGAATATTAAACAAGTGCCCCCTGATTAAAGGGGGGTCACACTCCAAAACCTTTTCAAGTGCCCCTTTGTTTTTTTTTGAGGGCACCAAAAACACAAATTATACAAGTGCCCCCTGGCTAAAAGGTGGGGGGGGCACTAAAACCGACAAACATTGACAAATTAAACTTTAAACATTAAGCATCAAATTAAAATTTGATTGCCGGGGGTGATGATGCACTCTAATACCTCCGACCCCCACCTTTCACGGAAAGCCGCGAGCATACCGGTGGACACCGCGTGCTCCATCTCCAGGAACACCCTGGCTTGGATGTGACCACGGAAGAGAGGCAGGTAGTTGAGCTAAACGACTCCCTTGACCGCCGGCTGCCTCGACCGAGTGATGGCCCCCTTGGCCATGCCCAGGAGCAGTCCCACGAGGAGGCCTTTCGACCTACCCGCTCCCTTTCGCACAGGATGCCCAAAGATCAGAAGTGTGGGACTGAATTGCAACGAGAATTTGAGGAGCGGCCCCTTCAAATATTGGAAGAGGGGCTGAAACCTCGCACATTCAATATATACGTGGAACACGGATTCCTCTAGGCCGCAGAAATTACAGGCGGCCTGGGAGCCCGTGACACATAGAAACATCGAAACATAGAAAATAAGTGCAGGAGTAGGCCATTCGACCCTTCGAGCCTGCACCGCCACTCAATAACATCATGGCTGATCATTCCCTTGGTACCCCTTTCCTGCTTTCTCTCCATACCCCTGATCCCCTTAGTCGTAAGGGTCATACCTAACTCCCTCTTGAATATATCCAATGAACTGGCATTAACAACTCTCTGCGGCAGGTATTTCCACAGGTTAACAATTCTCTGAGTGAAGAAGTTTCTCCTCATCTCAGTCCTAAATGACCTACCTCTTGTCCTAAGACTGTGTCCCCTTGTTCTGGACTTCCCCAACATCGGGAACAAGGTTGGCATGCAGGTACAGCAGGCGGTTAAGAAAGCAAATGGCATGTTGGCCTTCACAGCGAGAGGATTTGAGTACAGGGGCAGGGAGGTGTTGCTACAGTTGTACAGGGCCTTTGTGAGGCCACACTTGGAGTATTGTGTACAGTTTTGCTCTCCTAACTTGAGGAAGGACATTCTTGCTATTGAGGGAGTGCAGCGAAGGTTCACCAGACTGATTCCGGGGATGGCGGGACTGACATATCAAGAAAGACTGAATCAACTGGGCTTGTATTCACTGGAGTTCAGAAGAATGAGAGGGGACCTCATAGAAACGTTTAAAATTCTGATGGGTTCAGACAGGTTAGATGCAGGAAGAATGTTCCCAATGTTGGGGAAGTCCAGAACCAGGGGTCACAGTCTAAGGATAAGGGGTAAGCCATTTAGGACCGAGATGAGGAGAAACTTCTTCAACCAGAGAGTGGTGAACCTGTGGAATTCTCTACCACAGAAAGTTGTTGAGGCCAATTCACTAAATATATTCAAAAAGGAGTTAGATGAAGTCCTTACTACTAGGGGGATCAAGGGGTATGGCGAGAAAGCAGGAATAAGGTACTGAAGTTGCATGTTCAGTCATGAACTCATTGAATGGCGGTGCAGGCTAGAAGGGCCGAATGGCCTACTCCTGCACCTATTTTCTATGTTTCTATGTTACCCGCATCTAACCAGTGCCGTCCCGTCAGAATCTTATATGTTTCTATGAGATCCCCTCTCATCCTTCTAAACTCCAATGTATAAAGGTCCAGTTGATCCAATCTCTCCTCGTATGTCAGTCCTGCCATCCCGGGAATCAGTCTGGTGAACCTTCGCTGCACTCCCTCAATAGCAAGAACGTCCTTCCTCAGATTAGGAGACCAAAACTGAACACAATATTCCAGGTGAGGCCTCACCAAGGCCCTGTACAACTGCAGTAAGACCTCCCTGCTCCTATACTCAAATCCTCTCGCTATGAAGGCCAACATGCCATTTGCCTTCTTCACCGCTTGCTGCACCTGTATGCCAACTTTCAATGACAGATGAACCATGACACCCAGGTCTCGTTGCACCTCCCCTTTTCCTAATCTGCCGCCATTCAGATAATATTCTGTCTTCGCGTTTTTGCCCCCAAAGTGGATAACCTCACACTTATCCACATTATACTGCATCTGCCATGCATTTGCCCGCTCACCTAACCTGTCCAAGTCACCCTGCAGCTTCTTAGCGTCCTCCTCACAGCTCACACCACCACCCAGTTTAGTGTCATCTGCAAACTTGGAGATATTCCTTCTTCTAAATCATTGATGTATATTGTAATTAGCTGTTGTCCCAGCACTGAGCCTTGCAGCACTCCACTAGTCACTGCCTGCCATTCTGAAAAGGACCCGTTTATCCCGACTCACTGCTTCCTGTCTGCCAACTAGTTCTCTATCCACGTCAGTATATTACCTCCAATACCACGTGGTTTGATTTTTCACAACAATCACTTGTGTGGGACCTTGTCAAAAGCCTTTTGAAAGTCCAAATGCATCACACGCACTGGTTCTCCCTTGTCCACTCTACTAGTTACACACTCAAACAATTCCAGATGATTTGTCAAACATAATTTCCCTTTCATAAATCCATGCTGACTTGGACCGATCCTGTCAGTGCTTTCCAAATGCACTGCTATTGCATCCTTAATAATTGATTCCAACATTTTCCCCACTACTGATGTCAGGCTAACCGGTCTATAATAACCCGTTTTCTCTCTCCCTCCCTTTTTAAAAACTGGGGTTACATTAGCTCCCCTCCAGTCCAGAGGAACTGATCCAGAGTTGATAGATTGTTGGAAAATGATCACCAATGCATCCACTATTTCTATGGCCACTTCCTTAAGTACTCAGGGATGCAGACTATCAGGCCCCGGGGATTTATCGGCATTCAATCCCATCAATTTTCCTAACACAATTTCCCGCCTAATAAGGATATCCTTCAGTTCCTCCTTCTCACTAGACCCACTGTCCCCTCGCACATTCGGAAGGTTATTCGTGTCTTCCTTCGTGAAGACAGAACCAAAGTATTTGTTCAATTGGTCTGCCATTTCTTTGTTCCCATTATAAATTCACCTGAATCCGACTGCAAGGGACCTACGTTTGTCTTCACTAATCTTTTTCTCTTCACATATTTATAGAAGCTTTTGCAGTCAGTTTTTATGTTCCCTGCAAGCTTCCTCTCGTACTCTATTTTCCCCCTCTTAATTAAACCCTTTGTCTTCCTCTGTTGAATTCTAAATTTCTCCCAGTCCTCAGGTTTGTTACATTTTCTAGCCAATTTATATGCCTCTTCCTTGGTTTTAACACTATCTTTAATTTCCCTTGTTCGCCACGGTTGAGCCAACCTTCCACGTTTTATTTTTACTCCAGACAGGGATGTACAATTGCTGAAGTTCATCCATGTGATCTTTAAATGTTTGCCATTGCTTATCCACCATCAACCCTTTAAATATAATTTGCCAGTCTATTCTAGCAATTCACGCCTCATACCGTCGAAGTTACCTTTCCTTAAGTTCAGGACCCTAGTTTCCGAATTAACTGTGTCACTCTCCATCTTAATAAAGAATTCTACCATATTATGGTCACTCTTCCCCAAGGGAACAAGATTGCTAATTAGTCCAGTCCAGGATGGCCAGCTCTTTCGTTGGTTCCTCGACATATTGGTCCAGAAAACCATCCCTAATACACTCCAGGAAATCCTCCTCCACCGCATTGCTCCCAGTTTGGTTAGCCCAAATCAATATGTAGATTAAAGTCACCCATGATGACTGCTGTACTTTTATTGCACACTTCCCTTATTTCTTGTTTGATGCTGTCCCCAACCTTACTACTACTGTTTGGTGTTCTGTACACAATTCCCACGAGCGTTTTCTGCCCTTTGGTATTCCGCAGCTCCACCCATACCGATTCCACATCATCCAAGCTAATGTCCTTCCTTACTATTGCAATAATTTCCTCTTGAACCAGCAATGCCACCCCGCCTCCTTTTCCTTTCTGTCTATCCTTCCTAAATGTTGAATACCCCTGGATGTTGAGTTCCCAGCCTTGGTCACGCTGGAGCCATGTCTCCGTGAAGCCAATTACATCATACCCGTTAACTGCTATCTGCGCAGTTAATTCGTCCACCTTATTCCGAATACTCCTCGTATTGAGGCACAGAGTCTTCAGGCTTGTCTTTCTAACACACTTTGCCCCTTTAGAATTTGGCTGTAATGTGGCCCTTTTTGTTTTTTGCCTTGAGTTTCTTTGCCCTCCACTTTTACTATTCTCCTTTCTATCTTTTGCTTTTGCCTCCATTTTATTTCCCTCTGTCTCCTTGCATAGGTTCCCATCCCCCTGCCATGTTAGTTTAACTCTCCCCCAACAGCACTAGCAAACACTCCCCCCAGGACATTGGTTCCGGTCCTGCCCAGGTGCAGACCGCCCGGTTTGTCCTGGTCCCATCTCCCCTAGAACCGGTTCCAATGTCCCAGGAATTTGAATCCCTCCCTTTTGCACCACTCCTCAAGCCACGTATTCATCTGAGCTATTCTGCGATTCCTACGTTGATTAGCACGTGGCACTGGTAGCAATCCTGAGATTACTACTTTTGAGGTCCTACTTTTTCATTTCGCCCCTAGCTCCCTAAATTCATCTCGTAGGACCTCATTCCGTTTTTTACCCCCTATATCGTTGGTACCTATGTGCCCCACGACAACTGGCTGTTCACCCTCCCTTTTCAGAATGTCCTGCACCCGTTCCGAGACATCTTTGACCCTTGCACCAGGGAGGCTACATACCATCCTGGAGTCTCTGTTGCGGCCGCAGAAACGCCTATCTATTCCCCTTACAATCGAATCCCCTATCACTATAGCTCTCCCATTCTTTTTCCTGCCCTCCTGTGCAGCAGAGCCAGCCACGGTGCCATGAAATACCTCAACAGTACCCAAAGCGGTGTATCGGTTTTGTAGGGGGAAGACTGCAGGGGACCCCTGCACTACCTTCCACTGCTCTTCCCGTTGGTCACCCATTTACTATCTGGCTGTGTACGCTTTACCTGCGGTGAGACCAACTCGCTAAACGTGCTATTCACATCATTCTCAGCATCGTGCACGCTCCAGAGGGAATCCAGTCGCAGCTCCAGTGCCGCAATGCGGTTCGTCAGGAGCTGGAGACGGATACACTTCCCACGTACGTAGTCGTCAGGGATCGGAAGCGTCCATGACTTCCCACATAGTACAGGAAGAGCATAACACATGTCCGAGCTCTCCTGCCATGACTTAACCCCAAGATTAACTTAATTTGGCAACAACAACAACAACAGGTTACTTATTGATATGGAAAAGAAAAAGAAAAACTACTTACCAATCACTTACCCCTTAGCTGTGACGTCACCTTTCGATTTCTTTGTACTTCTTTTTGCCTCCCTGCTGCAGCTGCACCAGCTGGCCTCTCCGACGTCCCCGGACTCCCCGCTGCTCACACTCCCGCCTCACGAACTGCTGGGCCTTTATAGGCCTCTCCGACGTCCCCAGACTCCCCGCTGCTCACACTCACGCCTCACGAACTGCTGGGCCTTTATAGGCCTCTCCGACGTCCCCAGACTCCCCGCTGCTCACACTCACGCCTCACGAACTGCTGGGCCTTTATAGGCCTATCCGACGTCCCTGGACTTCCCGCTGCTCACACTCCCGCCTCACGAACTGCTGGGCCTTTATCGGCCTCTCCGACGTCCCCGGACTCCCCGCTGCTCACACTCCCGCCTCACGAACTGCTGGGCCTTTATCGGCCTCTCCGACGTCCCCAGACTCCCCGCTGCTCACACTCCCGCCTCACGAACTGCTGGGCCTTTATCGGCCTCTCCGACGTCCCCGGACTCCCCACTGCTCACATTCCCGCCTCACGAACTGCTGGGCCTTTATCGGCCTCTCCGACGTCCCCGGACTCCCCGCTGCTTGCATTCCCGCCTCACGAACTGCTGGGCCTTTATAGGCCTATCCGACGTCCCCGGACTCCCCGCTGCTTGCATTCCCGCCTCACGAACTGCTGGGCCTTTATAGGCCTCTCTGACGTCCCCGGATTCCCCACTGTTCACACTCCCGCCTCACGAACTGAATTAAAAACATATTGCAGGGGATTGCTCCGTGCAACACCCTCCAGGCCAAGTCCCCAATAAATAAAAGGTGGACTCCCACTTAGAGACCACTCCATTGGGTCAAAACCTGTGAGCATACATCCACCATTGATAGCTCGGTGGCAAGTCACACAGTTCTGCCTGCCACTTTGTTTTAATTTTATCTCTTATTCTTAATTTTATATATTTTGATTTCTTTTCGCTGCCCGCTGTGGCCATTCGTCAACTTACCCTGTTGTTCCTGGCTGTATTATCTTGCTGCATTGGGTTCCATTGCCATTGTCATTCTTTTATCTCTCTCCTGGCTTCTTTCCTTTTCTCCGACTCCAACAGACTCTGGTACCTACTCTCAAAATGGTGCACCTCAGCCCCGCTTGTGTCTGACACAGCTCTGGCCCCAGGCTCCACTTATACGAGTTCCTCCCACCTACTCTGCTCACCTTTTGTCTGCTCTTGCTCCCCTCTGGGACTCCCTTCCTGCCTGGTTCTGGTCCCGCTTTCGCGGCCTCCAACCCCACTATCCTTCTACCTGGACGCAAAATCTGAGCTTCTGGCTCTGCTCCACTTCTGCACAGCCTGGATCCCTTTCAGCCCTGCTCCCAGCAGCTTTGGCCCTAGTTTGCAGTTATCCAACCCCACTCACCACCTGGCTCTACCTCAGGCCCCACTTGTGTTGCTTAGCCCTCCTCACACCTCTGTCCTGCTGCCTTACTTCAGCTCTGCTTCCTCCTTGCTCTCTCCTCCCAGCTCTGATCCCAAGCTAGGATCATAGATTACCGAGGATTACATCGAATACTCAGCGCAGAAACAGGCCATTCGGCCCAACCAGTCCATGCCGTCGTTTATGCTTCACTCGAGCCTCCTCCCATCTTTCCTCATCTAACTATCAATATAACCCTCTATTCCCTTCTCCCTCATATGGTTTTTAACCTACCATTAAATGCATCGATACTATTTGTTGTGTATCTGTAAAGCATGCACTCCCATATTCCGCCACCAGGGAGTGCATCCCCTGAAGTCCCAAGGGATCCCAGCATCCCTTGGGAGCACTGTACATAAGTCAGCCCCTAAGGCCTGTTCCTCACTCTGGAGTGTCTCATTAAAGACTGAGGTCACTGTTACTTTAACCTCCCTATGTGCAGCCTCATCTGTGTTAGGAACACAATAACTGGCAACGAGTATACGAATCCAATGCAAAGATGCAGCAAACTGTGGGCATCCTGGAGAAATTCTCGGAAGGTGAGGACTGGGAAGCCTATGTCGAACGGATAGACCAGTACTTTGCAGCCAACAAGCTGGATGGAGAAGGAAGCGCTGCAAAAAGGAGAGCGGTCCTCCTCATGGTCTGCGGGGCACCGACATACAGCCTCATGAAGAATCTTCTGGCTCCGATGAAACCCACAGATAAGTCATATGAGGAGCTGTGTACACTGGTTCGGGAGCATCTTAACCCGAGGGAGAGCGTGCTGATGGCGAGGTATCAGTTCTACACGTGCCAGCGATCTGAAGGTCAGGAAATGGCGAGCTACGTCGCCGAGCTAAGGCGACTTGCAGGACAATGTGAGTTTGATGGCTACCTGGAGCAAATGCTCAGAGACTTTTTTGTACTGGGCATTGGCCACGAGACCATCCTACGAAAACCTTTGACTGTAACAACATCGACCCTCAGTAAGGCCATTGCGATAGCACAGGCATTTATGTCCACCAGTGATAACACCAAACAAATCTCTCAGCACACAAATGCTAGCAATGTTCATAAATTAACTGGAACTGTGTTTGCAAGCAGAAATGTACAGGGCAGAAACCACGAATCTGTAACTGCCAGCAGGCCTCAGGTGACCCAGATGACTCAGAGTCCCCAACAAAGGCAATTTACACCTTGTTTGGCATTGAGGAGGCTTCGATTCAGCCTATTCATGCCACTTCAAAGGGTATGTTTTCAAGAGCTGTGGAACAATGGAGCACCTCCAATGAACTTGCAAACGAACTGCAAGCTCTGCAAAACCTGCTAACCACCTCATGGCAGAGGAAGATCGGTCCATGGTGGATCAAAGCAATTTTGAACCTCAGCGAGAGGAGGCAGATGCTGAAGTACATGGGGTGCACACATTTTCGCTGAAATGTCCACCTATAATGCTAAACGTAAAATTGAATGGCTTACCTGTAGCCATGGAACTGGACACTGGCGCTAGCCAATCCATCATGAGAAAAAGATGTTTGAGAGAATGTGGTGCAACAAGGCACTCAGACCAGCCCTGAGCCCCATCCACATGAAACTGAGAATGTACACCAAAGAGCTTATCACTGTACTGGGCAGCGCCATGGTCAAGGTCACCAACGAGGGCACGGTGCATGAACTGCCACTCTGGATTGGCCCGGGCGATGGCCCCACACTGCTTGGAAGGAGCTGGCTGGGCAAAATTCGCTGGAACTGGGATGACATCCAAGCGCTATCACATGTCGATGAGACCTCATGTACCCAGGGTCTTAACACATTTCCTTCCCTTTTGAGCCAGGCATTGGAAACTTTTCCAGGGCGAAGGTGCGGATCCACTTGGTCCCAGAGGCACGACCCATTCACCACAAGGCGCGAGCGGTACCTCACATGATGAGGGAGAGAGTGGAAATTGAGCTGGACAGGCTGCAACGCGAGGGCATCATCTCCCCAGTGGAATTCAGCGAGTGGGCCAGCCCGATTGTTCCAGTACTCAAAAGTGATGGCACGGTCAGGATTTGCGGCGATTATAAAGTAACTATTCATCGTTTCTCGCTACAGGACCAATACCCGCTACCTAAGGTAGACAACCTATTTGTGACGCTAGCAGGAGGCAAGATGTTCACCAAGCTCGACCTGACTTCGGCCTACATGACGCAGGAGCTGGAGGAGTCTTCGAAGGGCCTCACCTGCATCGACATGCACAAGGGACTGTTCATCTACAACAGATGCCTGTTTGAAATTCGGTCGGCTGCAGCGATCTTCCAGAGAAACATGGAGAGCCTACTCAAGTCGGTACCACGCACAGTGGTTTTTCAGGACGACATATTGGTCATGGGTCGGGACACCGTCAAGCACCTACAAAACCTGGAAGAGGTCCTCCAGCGACTGGATCGCGTAGGGCTGCGACTGAAGAGGTCGAAATGCATCTTCATGGCAACAGAAGTGGAGTTTTTGTGGAGAAAGATCTCGGCGGATGGCATTCGGCCCACAGACGCCAAGACAGAGGCTATCAGGAACACACCCAGACCACAGAATGTCATGGAGCTGCGGTCGTTCCTGGAACTCCTCAACTATTTTGGTAACTTCCTACCGGGGTTAAGCACCCTCTTAGAGCCCCTACATGTGTTATTGCGCAAAGGTGAGAACTGGGTATGGGGAAAAAAACAAGTAATTGCTTTTGAGAAAGCCAGAAACATTTTATGCTCCAACAAGCTGCTTGTATTGTATAACCCGTGTGAAAGACTTGTGCTAGCATGTGATGCTTCGTCCTACGGAGTCGGGTGTATATTACAACAAGCTAACGTTGCGGGGAAGTTGCAACTTGTCGCCTCTGCCTCCAGGAGCTTGTCTAAGGCCGAGAGAGCCTACAGTATGATTGAGAAAGAGGCATTAGCGTGTGTGTTCGAGGTAAAGAAAAGGCATCAGTACCTGTTTGGCCTCAAATTTGAGCTGGAAACCGATCACAAGCCCCTCATATCCCTGTTCGCTGAAAACAAGGGGATAAATACTAATGCCTCAGCCAGCATACAAAGATGGGCACTCGTGCTATCAGCATATAACTATACCATCCGCTACAGGCCAGGCACTGAGAACTATGCGGATGCTCTCAGTCGGCTACCATTGCCCACTACGAGGGTGGAAATGGCGCAGCTTGCAAACTTGTTGACCGCCTCACCTTGCAAATACTTTCCACTTTGACTTTGAGGGGGGAGTGATGTTGTGTTTCTGTAAAGCATGCACTCCCATGTTCCACCACCAGGGATTGCGTCCCCTGAAGTTCCAAGGGATCTCAGCATCCCTTGGGAGCACTGTATTTCAGCTGGCCCCTAAGGCCTGTTCCTCACTCTGGAGTGTCTTAGTAAAAACTTACTTTAATCTCCCTGTGTGCAGTCTCATCTGTGTTAGGAATACAATGCTATTCATCTCAATTACTCCCTGTGGTAGCGAGTTCCACATTCTCACCACACTCTGGGGAAAGATGTTTTTTCTGAATTCCCTATTGGATCTCTTGGTGACTATCTTGTATTGATGGCCTCTCGTTATACTTTTCCCCACAAGTGGAAACACTCTCTCTGTACTCTGTCAAAACCTTTCATAATTTGAAAGACATCTATTAGGTCACCCCTCGACCTTTTTTTCAAGAAAAAAAAGAGACCCCAGCCTGTTCATCCTTTCCTGATTGGTATACCCTCGCATTTCTGCTTACATCCTTGTCAGGACTTGTCTGCACCCTCTCCAGTGCCTCGATATGCTCAAGATGAACTCCTTACCACAGCGCTGGATCTAGTCACAGGGCAGGTGGCAGGGTCAACTAAAAGCTGTAGGTAGATGGTAGCACAGATGGACTCATAAAATTTACATTCCCACTCCTCAATCCATTCATTAATTTGTTGGTGCCTGCTTGCCCATTAATTTTTGGTGCACTGTTACCCATTGTTGTATGAATTTATTAATTCACTGGTGTCGAGTGCTATTGTAAATTATTGATTCTCTGGTGCCTAATGTGGTTAATTCATTGACTGTTGTGTCCATATTAATCTGTTACTTTTCTGTTGCTTTCTGTATGAGGAATTTATTGATTCTCTGCTGTCCACTGCTCTGTTAATTTAGATATTTGCAGGTGCCCGCTGCTGTATCAATTTAGTGGTGCCTGCATTTCTATGAATTTAGTCAGCACTGCTATCCATTGCTCGTTTGATTTATAACTTTTCTGGCACCTGCTGCTCAATAATTTACCAATTCGCTACCATCCATTGTTCTATGAGTTTGTTGATCACTGCAAGCCATGAATATATTGATTTGTTGATGGCTGATGCTCTATTGGTTCATTGATTTTTTTTGGTGTGCCCCTTATTGATTTGTTCAGGCGCCCATGTTTCCATTAACTAATTAACTCACTAATTCATTGGTGCTTAGTTGTGCTCCAATAGTTAGCAGTCATGATCAATAGTTGTGAGTGAGTGTTCATGCATGTGATTTGTGGGGTTTGAATTTTCCTTCTGCACTGTCAACAAAACCAATAGGAACTTTTGTTGTAATTTTGTTGTACAGTTTTGGTTTCCTAATCTGAGGAAGGACATTCTTGCTATTGAGGGAGTGCCACTGATTCCCGGGATGGCAGGACTGACATATGAAGAAAGATTGGATCGACTAGGCTTATATTCACTGGAATTTAGAAGAATGAGAGGGGACCTCATCGAAGCATATAAAATTCTGACGGGATTGGACAGGTTAGATGCAGGAAGAATGTTCCTGATGTTGGGGAAGTCCAGAACCAGGGGTCACAGTCTAAGGATAAGGGTTAAGCCATTTAGGACCGAGATGAGGAGAAACGTCTTCACTCAGAGAATTGTGAACCTGTGGGATTCTCTACCACAGAAAGTTGTTGAGGCCAGTTCATTAGATATATTCAAAAGGCAGTTAGATGTGGCCCTTATGGCTAAAGGGATCAAGGGGTGTGGAGAGAAAGCAGGAATGGGGTACTGAAGTTGCATGATTAGCCATGATCATATTGAATGGTGGTGCAGGCTCGAAGGGCCGAATGGCCTACTCCTGCACCTATTTTCTATGTTTCTATGTGAAC
This sequence comes from Pristiophorus japonicus, assembly GCF_044704955.1. NCBI lineage: Eukaryota > Metazoa > Chordata > Chondrichthyes > Pristiophoridae > Pristiophorus > Pristiophorus japonicus. The sequence goes on from NC_091986.1 coordinate 158,411,220, forward strand.
TTATCCAGTTTGTTCTATTCATTTTGAATCTGTATGTTATTATAGTGGCACCTCCTGTTGTGCACTGTTTTAGAGTTAAAAGTCATCGCATTGTTTAGGAGCATTGAGTAGACTGTGCAGGTCTTGACCTGCTGGAAGAACATAAGAACATAAGAAATAGGAGCAGGAGTAGGCACTGGTAGCAATCCTGCGATTACTACTTTTGAGTTCCTACTTTTTAATTTAGCTCCTAGCTCCGCTGCATTTTACACCCCGGAGCGGCGGCTATGTTGGTGGTGAGCTGTTCTGGCCGGGCGGTCAGCCTCTAGCGCACCGCAGCGATCCTCAGGTCCGGTTTTGCGGCAGTGCAGAGTAGCACCGCCTGGAAAAGCTGCACCGGTGCGCAATGCCCCTGGTTAAAACACCAGCGTGAGTTTTGAATCTTGCCCGACCCGTACGCCCCAAAGCACCCCTCCCCCCACAGTGAAAGCCTGGGAAATCAGGTGGTACAATACTGACAGCGGAAAGATAAGTAATGGACTCCTAAAGCAAGAGCAATTGTTTTTTAAAAACAATTTTTTGCAATTTGTCTTGTGGTGACGTGGGCAATGTTTTGAGAATGTTTTTGTGGGATTTTTTAATGGATTTTTTTTTGCCCCCAAGCATCCCTCAGAGCACTCCTGGCCCGGCTCTTTAGCTCAGGAGTTTCCCATCTTAATCCCCTCAGAGAGGTGTACAATGCCTCCCTTAGCACTGCGCCCCCTGACTCAGAGCCCAGCTGTCCAATTTTACATAGTGAGGCGTAACCTGTTCCCGGGCGCAAACATTATCCCACCGCCGCCATTACAACTCCAAAAACATCAACGCCGTAAATCCAGCCCAAATGTGTTAATTAGTGCCCTGAACACCAGCGGGCCTTTTATCCTGGAATAAGTGCTGTGATGTATCCACTGATGACCTCATGCACCAATCCTGCTAAAGTTAGCATGGTCGGAGGTAGGTCACCTCATTAGCATATTCTGGACAGATGTTTCCACAATAGGAGTTTATTTTGGTTGCCTGCCTGTTCGGGAAGGCTGAGAATCCGCACACCCTGGATAAATCGGCCTAGAAATTGGATTGGTTAGCTGATTGGATCAATATCGCCAGGGTCTCACACTTGCTGTGCAGTGGCTGCATGGCCATATTGAACTCTGCTTCTAGGCATCCCAGGTGGTTGTCTAAAAGCAGTGCTGGCTCAGTTTAAATGTGCAAAGAAGGGTTCTACACCTGTTAATAGGCAAAATCCCATCGGTGCTTGCGCTGACATGTTTTTTCGTTTCTGTAGCGGCTAACCAGCGGTCTGCTAAAGGACCACTGGAGGCCCCGGAAGAAACACAAAGGTAAGTTTTTATAACCCATGTGAATATTGAGCTAGGAGCCGTCCATCCACGCTCGAACCCAGCCCTTCTGGACTTAGTCTAAGCCCTCGCTTGGCATGTCAGCTGGATGATTTTATTCTTTCTTGTGACTGGCAAACTGCCTTTTTGGGCACAACTAGTGCCTACAGTGCATGAGTCTCCTCCTGATGATGCAAGAGGACCAATATCTCACTCATCCACTTTACCATGATGTTCGTTGCTGCCACTCTGTTCACGCCTTAAATCAGATGCAAACAAATTTCCAGGCCATCTCTTCCTGACCAAATACCATAAAAACACTGCAGCTTATGAAAACCTTTGCGGGTTTAAATGAAGTCCTCGGCCTGAACCACCAAGGTGGGCCCCACTTCTACCAATTAGCAGGTTGGCATGCCTATTTCTCTCAAAGTGCTGGCCCGTTGATGTCCTGCCAGCCCAGAAATCACCCCACCATCCTCGCAACCACACCACTGGTATTTTTTGAAGCAGGCAGAGACTCTGGGGGTAATTTTAACCCCCCCAAAACAGGTTGGGTTTGGTTCAGTTGGGAAATTAAAACGTTAAAAATCTGAAACAGGAACCCAACCTTCCCCAATCCAGCCCACTTCCGGTTTTAATAGAAGCGAGATGAGGGACGTGTGACCAGTCTCCCTTCGACACTGACCTACCATCACTGACCCCTCCCCATCGCTAACCCACCATCACTGACCCACCATCGCTGACCGACCATCGCTGACCCACCATCACTGACCCCTCCCCATCACTAACTCCTCCCCATCGCTGACCCACCATCGCTGACCCACTATCGCTGACCCCTCCCCATCACTGACCCACCATCACTGACCCACCATCACTGACCCACCATCACTGACCCCTCCCCATCACTGACCCACCATCACTGACCCCTCCCCATCATTGACTCCTCCCCATCACTGACCCACCATCACTGACCCCTCCCCATCACTGACCCACTATCACTGACCCACCATCGCTGATCCACTATCACTGACCCACCATCGCTGATCCACCATCACTGACCCTTCTCCATCACTGACCCACCATCGCTGACCCACCATCACTGATCCACCATCACTGATCCACCATTGCTGATGCACCATCACTGACCCCTCCCCATCACTGACCCACCATCACTGACCCACCATCGCTGACCCACCATCACTGACCGCTCCCCATCACTGACCCACCATCACTGACCCACCATCGCTGACCCACCATCACTGACCCCTCCCCATCGCTGACCCACCATCACTGACCCACCATCACTGACCCACCATCGCTGACCCACCATCGCTGACCCACCATCGCTGACCCACCATCACTGACCCCTCCCCATCACTGACCAACCATCACTGACCCCTCCCCATCATTGACTCCTCCCCATCACTGACCCACCATCACTGACCCCTCCCCATCACTGACCCATCATCACTGACCCACCATCGCTGACCCACCATCACTGACCCCTCCCCATCACTGACCCACCATTACTGACCCCTCCCCATCACTGACCCACTATCACTGACCCACCATCGCTGATCCACTATCACTGACCCACCATCGCTGATCCACCATCACTGACCCCTCTCCATCACTGACCCACCATCACTGACCCACCATCACTGATCCACCATCACTGATCCACCATTGCTGACGCACCATCACTGACCCCTCCCCATCACTGACCCACCATCACTGACCCACCATCGCTGACCCACCATCACTGACCCCTCCCCATCTCTGACCCACCATCGCTGACCCCTCCCCATCGCTGACCCACCATCGCTGACCCACCATCACTGACCGCTCCCCATCACTGACCCACCATCGCTGACCCCTCCCCATCGCTGACCCACCATCACTGATCCACCATCGCTGACCCCTCCCCATCGCTGACCCACCATCGCTGACCCACTATCGCTGACCTCCCCCCATCACTGACCCTCCCATTACCGATCTCCATCACCATCACCAACCTCCCCCATCTCCTACCCTCCACGATCTCTCCCTGACCTCCCCACGACCTCCCAATCTCAGATTCCCCCAACCCTCTCATCCAAGCTGTATCTTAAAGTGGCAACAGCCTGTGAGCGGCCTGTGTGGGATTGATGAGCTGCCGCATACCCGTATATCATAAGTGGAACCTTGCCCCTCTCCCCTCCCCCCCGCGAACTCTACCCTCAAACCATTAAACCTACCCAGTCCTGGGCTGCATCCTTTTCCAGAGCTTCCCCACTCGACAGGCAGCCAAGCCTGTCAACCAGGCTGATTTCTGGGTGGGGAATCTGTTTTTTAAAAAAGCATACCATGAAGTTAAAACTCCATGACGTTTGGGGGAACCCAGTCTTCTATAACTCATCCCCTGGCTCTGAAACCCCATCCCAGTAAATATCAGGGCCTCTGATCTTTACGGGGTCCCATGGAAACTGCCGGGGCAGGCTGGTATATCTGTGTTAGGACAGAATTGGGCTGAGCTGAGATTCCCCCTGGAGATAAAAACACATGCCACATTTCACTTTCTTACATAAAAAATAGGAGCAGGAGTAGGCCATTTGGTCCCTCGAGCCTGCTCCACCATTAAATGAGATCATGGCTGTTCTCCTACCTCAACTCCGCTTTCCTGCACTATCCCCATATCTCTTTTCCCTTAATATCCAAAAATCTATCGATCTCTGTCTTGAATATACTCAACGACTGAGCATCCACAGCCCTCTGGGTAGAGAATTCCAAAGATTCACCACCCTTTGAGTGAAGAAATTTCTCCTCATCTGAGTCCTAAATGGCAGACCCCTTATTCTGAGACTGTTACCCTTGGTTCGAGACTCCCCAGCCAGGGGAAACATCCTCCCTGCATCAACCCTGTCAAGCACTGTAAGCATTGTGTATGTTTCAATGAGATCACCTCTCATTCTTCTAAACTCTAGAGAACATAGGTCTAGTTTCTGGTCACATGAGAAGTGGCCACTTGGGTAAGATACAGGAGTGTTGCTGACACTCCAACATGAGCCTGCACCTTGAGAAAGGTGGGGGAGAAAGAAGAAAAAATGGATTACTTCAATTGAAATGAACAGATCATCACAACCATTGTGGGCGCATCAATCACATTCTTTCATTTTTGTAAAGGACTGTTACAGCGTAACTTTCTTGCACTTATGAGTCTAAACCGTAAAAGAACTTGTGATGCTCTATTGACAGTACAATATCTTATGTATAATTCACAATCAAAATATCAGGTAAATAAGACATCATGTACATAAATCTGTATATAATAAAACCAATATTGAATATGAGATGTATAAAAATGAATTTGTTTTATTTGGCCATGAAGAAACATTATCATTTTTGTCAGTTTAATAATTTCCATGTAGAATATGTATGATGATTATTATAAAGAATATTTCTCTGTGTCGGTATCAACACTTCAATTTGTACTTGTATCCTCCTCTCTGCTGAGCTTTTATTTGTTCCAAATTATGTTATCATTTTATCTTTTGGTATGGTATGGAATGCAGTCCTTTATTGAACAATGCTAATCATCCTTCAGATCCGCATTATATTCCAGTGAGCTTTACACAGCTGTATCTAATCAAAAATAGGGTGACCAAGGCTGGGAACTCGACATCCAGGGGTATTCAGCAAGTGAGTGGGCAAATGCATGGCAGATGCAGTATAATGTGGATAATTGTGAGTTATCCACCTTGGGGGCAAAAACGTGAAGACAGACTATTATCTGAATGGCGGCAGATTAGGAAAAGGGGAGGTGCAACGAGACCTGGGTGTCATGGTTCATCAGTCATTGAAAATTGGCATGCAGGTACAGCAGGCGGTGAAGAAGGCAAATGGTATGTTGGCCTTCATAGCTAGGGGTTTTGAGTATAGGAGCAAGGAGGTCTTACTGCAGTTGTACAGGGCCTTGGTGAGGCCTCACCTGGAATATTGTGTTCAGTTTTGGTCTCCTAATCTGATGAAGGACATTCTTGCTATTGAGAGAGTGCAGCGAAGGTTCACCAGACTGATTCCTGGGATGGCTGGACTGACATATGAGGAGAGACTGGATCGACTGGGCCTTTATTCACTGGAGTTTAGAAGGATGAAAGGGGATCTCATAGAAACAGATAAAATTCTGATGGGACTGGACAGGTTAGATGCAGGAAGAATGTTCCCGATGTTGGGGAAGTCCAGAACCAAGGGACACAGTCTAAGGATAAGGGGTAAGCCATTTAGGACTGAGATGAGGAGAAACTTCTTCACTCAGAGAGTTGTTAACCTGTGGAAATCCCTGCCGCAGAGAGTTGTTGATGCCAGTTCATTGGATATATTCAAGAGGGAGTTAAATGTAGCCCTTACAGCTAAAGGGATCAAGGGGTATGGAGAGAAAGCAGGAAAGGGGTACTGAGGTGAATGATCAGCCATGATTTTATTGAATGGTGGTGCAGGCTCGAAGGGCCGAATGGCCTACTCCTGCACCTATTTTCTATGTTTCTATGTAAACACCAGAAATCGGAAGTGAAAACAGAAAATGCTGGAAATGTGCAGCAGGTAATTCAAGATCTGAAGGTTATGTCTTTTCGCAGAGCTGATCCTTGCAGTATCTGTTACTGTGGACTATCTGGCCATGGAAGATTTTTATCAGCTAAATAGCCATTCACCCCTTACCCATTTCTATAACATTTTATAGATATATATGTGAAGCTTCTGTGTTTTTTTAAGTATCAACACAATTGAATAAGTTTTAGTCAATTTTGAATCTTGGTTGATCTCCATTCCCCCGCCCAGGAGCACACTTAGCTCCAGTCCAGGTGAGATCAGTTAACTCAGCACAGAATACAATTTGATCCTGTAATCATATGTAGTATGCGCCAAAATCTCTGAAATGTGCACTTGGTGTGTGATGCTCCCAACTACACCTGAATTCCCAAAATCCGACATCACTAGGAAGTAGGCCTGACATAGGTGGCTGGTCAAGTCAGTGCCAACAGCATCACTCCCAGGACCTGAGTTCCACATGGACACTGATGACTCCCAACTCTACCTCACCACCACCTCACTCGATCCCTCTACTGTCACTAATTTGCCACACTGCTTGTCTGACATCCAATATTGGATGAGCAGAAATTTCCTCCCACTAAATAGTGGGAAGACCGAAGCCATTGTCTTCAGTCCCTGCCAAAAACTCAGTTTCTTCACCAGCGACTCCATCCTTCTCCCTGACAATTGTCTGAGGCTGAACCAACCCATTCACAACCTTAGTGTCCCAGTCCGGCAACACCTCAAGTTAAAAATTCTTATCCTTGTTTTCAAATCCTTCCGTGGCCTTGCCCCTCCCTATTTCTGCAATCTCCTCCAGCCCAACAACCTTCTGAGATCTCCGCAATGCTCCAATTTTCCAATTCTGGACTTTTGCACAACCCCAATTTTAATCGCTCCACCATTTGCAGCTGTGCCTTCAGGCATCTAGGCCCTAAGCTCTGGAATTCCCTCCAAAAACATCTCCTCCTCTCTACTCTCTCTTTTCCTTGAAGATGCTCCTTAGGACCTACCTCTTTGACTAAGCTTTTGGTCATCTGTCCTAATATCTCCTTATGTGGCTCGGTGTCAAATTTTGTTCGCTGATGCTCGTGTGAAGTGCCTTGGGACATTTTATTACATTAAAGGCACAATATAAATGTAAGTTGTTGTAGCTGAGTTCAATGTAGGAAGAGGTTTAATGACCTCGCAAGAGCAGCAAGGGTGAGTACAGCTCTACAGCTCTTCACTTCTACACCTCTCTCTCAACATCACTTTACAACATACCTCTCACCTCCTCCCTCACCATTCGCAACAATTTCCTCCCCACCATCACATCTCTCACTATACAATCACAAGGACACACTGCAACACCTGTCTTATTCCAAACACATTCACCTCTTCTTTTCCTCTCTTCACACCACACAGTCACACCATTCTCATCATCATCATCATCATCATCATAGGCAGTCCCTCGAAGCCAGGATGACTTGCTTCCAGGCCAAAAAGGGACGAGTTCACAGGTGTTTCAATGAAGGACCTAATATTCCAGATCCAGAACAACATCTTGAAGGTGGAAGATGCCTGTGCGTGGATTTTTTTAATGTTTGGTGGCCGTTGCACACCAGCCACCGCACGGGCTTGACAGAGCTAGGTCTTGGTCCAGTGGCAAGGGTTAACCAGGATGACTGGAGACCAGCTCTGCTGCACGGACCCAGTGTGCACACATCGCAGTGTGGGCTTGCCCGTGCTGCCCCTGGGCCCTCGTCTCTCCTGAACTCACGCCTCTCCTGGGCCCCGATCACGTCCCTCTGTGAACTCTTGCCGCTCCTTCGCCCCGACCTCCCCACTCCTTCTATACCTGCTCGCACTGCAATCAGCGACCTGGATTTGGGCGACGTCAAATCGCCCTCCTGCAGCAGCACGCGCTGCTCCCTGAAGTGGTATGCTGCCGCACGTTGCTCCCTCTAATGGCCCCGGCCTGCTGATGGTCTTGCAGGCTGGGACCGCGCCAATTTCCAGGCCGGGCCTCCGCACGTTGCTCCCTCTAATGGCCCCGGCCTGCTGATGGTCTTGCATTAGAGGGAGCAACGTGCGGCGGCCCGGCCCGGAAATCTCACAAACTACCACTTGTATAACCACTAACTAAACTAGTCTCACCACTTCTTCGTCACTTCACATTACACACAATTCCCATTAAATTTATCCCCTCTCACCACATCCACTATATGCTCTGTAGATCTTCTTTACAACCATTCACTAACGCTCATGGACAAGACCACCTACTCGAGTTAGTAAACCATTTGTAAAGAAAATAATTATGGGTTGATTGCTTGGACGAGAAATGAATGGAAAGCAATTATTATGTTTGCCATTAAATTAATCACCTTTATTATTTTTGGCACTTTGATCTGCAGTACAGTTTAACAAGTATCTGAGTCTGAATTGCCAGAATGTCATTGATATAGAAGTTGTCTGAATGGTTTCAATGTTCTTCAATATGGGATGTAAGGAGTGATGAAGGATGTAACAAGGACTGTTATGAAGAGGAGCTCTGTCTAAATTCTAAGTAAAAGGGAGTGAGAAGCTCAGCGGAATCACTGAGCTTTCAGCTGATCCTTGACATCTCTGGCTGCAAGGCATTGAGTTGGTCGGAGCCTACATGCTTTATGTAGTAGAGGCCCAAGGCACAATTAGTGGTGATGCTCAGACTGGTGTCTTTGAGCGTGTATTCCAGGCGCGATGCCCACTTTGTGCCAGAATCCAGCACAAAATTTATTTCTCGGGCATAACATCACAAATAAGTAGCCTCCCTTCCTGCCTGAAGCATTGGACAGAGGAAGTCCAAGCACAATCCTGGAAAGACTTGTTGGAGCTATCTTGAAAAGCTGAGATAGCAGATTTCAATACATCAGGTAGAACAAGCACAACATTGTAATCAGCAACAATAAACCCATGAACATCGTCCAGCACAACAAGCTAACACCAAGATAATTAGCCACACAAAGAGGTTGTACTTTAGGTACACTGCTTGAATTTTTTCCATCAAATTCTTTTGTGCAGACTTGGCATAGCACAGCACGACAACATCCTCCAATGCTGCGTTGCTGTTCATATCAGACTCAAAATCACATCATGGTCATGGTCAGGAATTTACAAGTTAAGTGAGTAAAATATTTGCAGTTAGTTTTGGTCAAGTCCTCACATGTAAAATTGTCCAACCTCTAAGTGATGGGGTGGGGGTAGGAGGTGGGGGGTGGCAGGGTGGGGTGGAGGGGGGAGCGGGGAGGAGGGGGCGAGCCCCCTATCCAGATATTGACTCTGCCACTGGTGACTTTGTTTCTGTAATGCGCACTGAAATTTTAACTAGAACATGTTAACTAGTGCATTAAAGTAGCACACAAATGAATTCCAGTCACAAAGGGGCCAAGTATCTTGCCAGGTGTAAACTATATATTGACACCAAAATGTTGTGGCTCTCAAACACTAGATGGATTACATAGAGAATACTTTTGTTCTGAGGAACAGTGCACAAAGTAGCAGGACAGGCACAGAACAATACTAATCTGTAAGAGTCATACAGATTTGAATTCACTATGCATAGATCCTAATTATCTTTATGCTATGTGTTGCGTGGCCTATCTGATGCTTGAAGGAGCTATACCGAACACCATGGTGAAAGTAATAATGGATCAGGACAAGTGTAAATTTACCCCCTGCAAATGCCTATAGCAATCTGAAACACCATTGCAAGAAGAATTATTTAAGATCTTTCCTTGTGGATTGAGTGCAACTCAGCCTAGTTAGAGACAATTCAATACAACACTTGAATTGTAAATAAAAATGTAGCATATGTCACATTATATATGGTAAAAGTACCAATCCAAATGATCAATTTCATAGAATCATAGAAATTATAAATTATTAAAAAAGGGAAGATAGGCTATGAAAGTAAACTAGCACGAAATATAAAAACAGATAGTAAGAGTTTCTATAGTTATATAAAAAGGAAAAGAGTGGCTAGAGTAAATGTTGGTCTCTTAGAGGACGAGACTGGGGAATTAGTAATGGGGAACATGGAGATGGCAGAAACTCTGAACAAATATTTTGTATCAGTCTTTACGGTAGAGGACAGTGGATAGTCAAGGGGCTATAGGGGGGGAGGAACTTAACACAATCACAATTACTAAGGAGCTGGTACTTGGTAAGATAATGGGACTAAAGGCAGATAAATCCCCTGGAACTGATGGCTTGTATCCTAAGGTCTTAAGAGAAGTAGTGGCAGGGATTGTGGATAAGAAGGTGGTTAAGAAGGCATACGAAATGCTTGCCTTTATTGGCCAAGGCAGAGAATATAAGAGCAGGGAGGTTATGCTTAAATTGTATAATACTTTGGTTAGGCCACAGCTGGAGTACTGCGTGCAGTTTTGGTCATCTTATTATAGGAAGGATGTGATTGCACTAGAGAGGGTGCAGAGGAGATTTACTAGGATGCTGCCTGGAATGGAGAATCTTAGTTATGAGGACAGATTGGATAGGCTGGGTTTGTTCTCATTGGAACAGAGGAGGTTGAGAGGAGACCTCATCGAGGTATACAAAATATTGAGGGGCCTGGACATAGTGGATAGTAAGGGTCTATTTCCATTGGTGCAGGGGGCTGTTATGAGGGGGCATAGTTTTAAGGTGTTTGGTGGAAGGTTTAGAGGGGATTTGAGGGAGGGGCTTCTTTACGCAGAGGGTTGTGGGGATCTGGAACTCGTTGCCTGGAAGAGTGGTGGATGCAGAAACCCTCAGCACTTTTAAGAGATGGTTGAATGGGCACTTAAAGTGCCGTAACCTGCAGAGTTATGGACCTAGAGCTGGTAATTGGGATTAGACTAGATGACCTTTTGTTGGTCGGTGCAGACATAATGGTAAGTACTGCAGGGAATAGAATACGGCAGGGCTAGTTTCGATCACCTGGATGGGTCGGCGAGGAATTTTCCCAGATTTTTTCTCCCTAATTTGGCCTGGGTTTTTATCTGGTTTTTGCCTCTCTCAGGAGATCACAAGGCTCCGGTTGGGGTGGAGTGTAGATGTTTTTAGTATAAGAGGTGTTGCAGTGGTGTGGGGCGGACTGGTTGGGCTGGATGCTCTTTGCCTTTCTGTCATTGTTCATGGGTTTGTATGTAACCTTTAGGGCTGCTGACAAAGGGCCGTGCAGCTCTTTGTCAGCCGGCACAGACACGATGGGCCGAAATGGCCTCCTTCTGGGCTGTAAATTTCTATGTTTCTATGTTTCTATTGATTGTAATTTATCAAAATTCCCTGGATTCTGGGACGGTCCCAGTAGATTAAAAAACTGCAAATGTAACGCCCCTATTTAAAAATGGAGGCAGACAAAAAGCAGGAAACTATAGACCAGTTAGCCTAACATCTGTCGTTGGGAGAATGTTATTAAAGAAGCAGTAGCACGATATTTGGAAAAGCAAAATTCGGTCAAGTAGAGTCAGCATGGATTTATGAAGGGGAAGTCATGTTTGACAAATTTGCTGTAATTCTTTGAGGATGTAACGAGCAGGGTAGATAAAGGGGAACCAGTGGTGTATTTGGACTTCCAGAAGGCATTTAACAAGGTGCCACATAAAAGGTTACTGCACAAGATAAATGTTCACAGTGTTGGGGGTAATATATTAGCGTGGATAGAGGATTGGCTAACAAACAGAAAATAGAGAGTCGGAATAAATGGTTCATTCTCAGGTTGGCAATCAGTAACTAGTGGTGTGCCGCAGGGATCAGTGCTGGGACCCCAACTATTTACAATCCAAATTAACGACTTAGAAGAAGGGACCGAGTGTAATGTAGCCAAGTTTTCTGATGATACAAAGATGGGAGGAAAAGCAACGTGTGAGGAGGACACAAAAAATCTGCAAAAGGACATAGACAGGCTGAGTGAGTGGGCAAAAATTTGGCAGATGGAGTATAATGTTGGAAAGTGTGAGGTCATGCACTTTGGCAGAAAAAAAATCAAAGAGCAAGTTATTATTTAAATGGAGAGAGATTGCAAAGTGCTGCAGTACAGCGGGACCTGGGGGCACTTGTGCAAGAAACACAAAAGGTTAGTATGCAGGTACAGCAAGTGATCAGGAAGGCCAATGGAATCTTGGCCTTTATCGCAAAGGGGATGGAGTATAAAAGCAGGGAAGTCTTGCTGCAGTTATACAGGGTATTGGTGAGGCCACACCTGGAATACTGCGTGCAGTTTTGGTTTCCATATTTACGAAAGGATATACTCGTTTTGGAGGCAGTTCAGAGAAGGTTCACTGGGTTGATTCCGGAATTGAGGGGGTTGTCTTATGAGGAAAGGTTGAGTAGGTTGGGCCTCTACTCATTGGAATTCAGAAGAATGAGAGGTGATCTTATCAAAACGTATAAGATTATGAGGGGGCTTGACAAGGTTGTTGCAGAGAGGATGTTTCCACTGATGGGGGCGACTAGAACTAGAGGGCATAATCTTAGAATAAGGGGCTGCCCATTTAAAACTGAGATGAGGAGAAACTTCTTCTCTCAGAGGGTTGTGGATCTGTGGAAGTCACTGTCTCAGAGTGCTGTGGAAGCTGGGGCATTGAATAAATTTAAACAGAAATAGACAGTTTCTTAAATGATAAGGAATAAGGGGTTATGGGGAGCTGGCAGGGAGATGGACGTGTCCATGATTGGATCAGCCATGATCGTATTGAATGGCGGAGCAGGCTCAAGGGGCCATATGGCCTACTCCTGCTCCTATTTCTTATGTTCTTATGCGAGGTGTTACAAAATTAGACCAAATATTTTTGTTATCTATGTTAACTGGGTTTTACCTGCCACCAAAGGGCGCGACTGTCGGAGTCCTAATGGTCACTGGCAGACACGTGCAAACCGTGTATATAATGTTGGCAGCCATGTTGAATCCTCACTTTGAGAATAAATAAACTGGAGTAAGGTCTTGCCTGAACTAGCTCACTGTACTTAGCCTCGTGGAGTTATTCGATACTTAACAATTTTCACCATTTGTTATACATCAAGAAAGTAAAGCAGACAGTAACCTATCTTTCACCTTCAATACGCTTTAAGACTGTGGGTTCAAACATAACAAAAGCATACCTTATTGACCCAAAGCCATTGCTGAAATAAGAGGGTGAGATGTCAAAATTAATAAAATCACAAACCTGCCCCCAACCTGCCTCCGACCACCACCCCCCCCCCCCCACCCCCGCAACCCTTGCAGGATTAATGGGGTGAGCAGTCAAACTGCTCCCAGTTTGCTGCTGGGGCAAGGTTCCTCACTGCCAGTAGGTCCTTAGAAAATTACATTCAGAATGCTTTGGCATAATCCATTGCAAATTTTGTGAAAGCTTGGGGGTTATGACAGAAAGGCACGTCGAACAAGGTATGTAAAACTGGAGCACATGGCTGAAGAAGGTAAGGTAATGAACAGCGTGCTTAATTCATCTGACCTGCCTTATATAGAAATGTGTTCTGTGTCCTTATTCATTATAACTGCCAAGTGTGAATGCCTATTGAAAAAGATCATCCTTCATCCCCAACCTGAGAACACAGCTCTGAGAACATTAAACCACCCCTACAGAAAAAAAAGTTGATTTTAGACCGATTAATAACAATTTTAGGCCTTTTGCACTGACACATGCTATTGACATCACAAATAAAACTGCAATCATGAACTCATTGAATGGCAGTGCAGGCTCGAAGGACCGAATTGCCTACTCCTGCACCTATTTTCTATGTTTCTATGTTTCTAATCAGTATTGACCTGTCTGACATCATGGATAAGTTATCTTGCCTGTACAAGATGGGGGTGCTAGCACAGTTGAGATAACTCGTCCTGCAGTAACAGATCTTTGGTTGATGCTTTAAATGTGCCAAAGAGTGACCTTGGGGGACCTTGTTGTGCCAATGATATGACAATGTAAATCTTTGCAGTGCCATCACTTGGTACGCAGACAAAACAGTCTTAGGAACCAATCAGAAGTTAATACTTACAATTTGGCTTCCACCCAGGTAGCAGAAAAAGTAGTTAAAGTAGAAAGTTTTATTAGACACAAAAAGTAAAAATAATAAAAATAGAAGAGAGAGAATAAGAAATAAGAATTAATAGGCAGATGACAGGATGAGCAGATGGACATTTGTATTTGTTTTAAAGCATTTCTTTTTTATCGAGTTATTACAGTAATAAAGCTATTCCTGCCTTCTGAGTGTCATAGCTGTGAAGTAATTGATGCCAATAATCAAACCAATACAACCAGGCGGATGTAGACCCTTAGGTCTAAACATGTGTATGCAGTCGGAAGGGCTAATGTAGTCCCCAAGGATATCCAAGCAGAGCAATTTGCCTTTGTTTATAAGAACACTTAATAAAGTGGACACCTTCACAATGAAAAGCATCATCCTGGTTCTTCACTCTTGTTTGATTGGACTGAAGTCAGAAGGTTAACTTCTTTTTAGAAACATCTGGAGAGTTGCAGTGGGTAATGTCTATTTTATAGTGATTGAAACCAATGAACAGAAAGCCCATGTCCCTTGTTATGTTTCAATGGTGTCCAGACAATGTTGCAAGGTCAAACTGTGATTGATGTTCAGTAGTAATGATACGACATTTTAAAAGAGCCAGTGTTGTCGGTTGTATGAATAGATTTGCTTGACTCCAATGCAACATGAAACAGCTGACAGCAAAAATAAATGGTTCAACATTTTTAAATAGGATTTGGAAAGACAGACTTTCAATATTAATTGCAACAAAAATTACAATTTGTTTCTCATAATTAAATTATAATGACTGCAGCATTTTATTTTTATTAACATTTTAATTTGTAAAGGAAAATGATTTTATTCATTTTTAATAATATGAAATATCTGCAGATCCATCATATTATTACCCAGAAGACTCTTTAAGAAAGATTGAATCATGTCATTTTCATAACAGATAATTTGCAACTGAGTAACAATGTCAAAACTAATCTCAGTATTTTATCATTTATTCATTAACATGAATGATGATAGTACAAAGGTAATAAAGCTCATCTAGGAGAGACGTGGGATGCAAAATCAACAAATAGTGCAGGAAATACATGTGGGTTAAATCTTGTTCAGCAAACCATGAAACGACCCAATTTAAAGTTACATTTCATTTTTTGGTTTTAAGAATACTCAATAAATTTAAGACAATATCAAAAATTCAAAAATGTATTCTCTTTTGAAGACGGGATTTTAAAATAAAATATAATTGTATTTCAGTTGTAGATCCATTGACCATGACTACGATGGCAGAGTATCAGAAATCTGCCTTTTACATCAGGAAGACAGTTAAGAAAACGAACTGAGGAGAAGAGTTTGCATGTTGAAGGCAGTCCTTTAAACATAAACGGCTGGATTTTCGGGTGGTTTGCGACCGGGTTTTCGCCGCGTTTTGACTCTCCATGGCAAAAACCCGGTCGCTAAGCCCGGTTGCGATCCACAGTTCCTTATTTGCGGCGGTGCTTGGAAGCACCGCCAGAGAGAGCTGTGCCGGTGATGGAATGACTCGGATTGTGATACCGTCCGAGTTTTGACACACCCGGCCCGTACACCGCAGTCCTACCAGCAGCAGTAAGTTGGAAAACCTGAAAAAAAGGTAAGTTTAAAGTTTTTATTTCTTTATTTTTTTGCAGATTTGTTAGGTAAGGGTCTTGGTAATGTTTTTTGAATGTTTTTTTGAATTTTTTCCTCCTCTCCCAAGGCCTCTCTCGCAGCGCTACCGGCCCCGCACTAAAGTTAGCGAGGATATTTTGCGCCCCGAATAATAGTGCAACGCCTCCCTTTGCGCTGCGCCCCGGCGCAGACCGCAAGCGATGAAAGTTAGGCCTTAAATCAGTAACGTAGCGAAAATTGTAATTTTCAGGTTTTTGCCCAAGAATGGAGAAAACGGAAAATCCAGCTCAAACGCCCTCAATCAGCTCCCAATCCATGGGTCCAGATATCAGATTACATTCCTTGCATTCTTACATGATAAATATCACATTCAATCAAGCTAGTCAATAAAACATGGCCAGATTTTATTAGTCAGGCATTCACATCACATTGTGATGCCACTAGGGGGTTTGCTGGCACAGCATCATTGCAAAAAGGACACCTTCTGGCCAAGCGAGGTATCTTACCTCTCCCTGTAGATGTGAGGGTGGGGGCACCAGGCAGGAAAGCACAGAGCACCTCTAGAGCAACCTGACCCATCTGGTGTACCTCCACAACTCCTCCTTCTTCTTCCGTACATCTCAGCTTGGAGGATCCATATTGGCAAACCTTCCACTGCCAATAGAAGAAATCTGTGGCAAAAACAAGTAACTGGTGCAAAGACTCATGAAAATCTAAGTGCCAGCTGAAAGTAAAATAAAAAGGCAAAAGTGCACTTTAAAAGGCATGAAGCACTTACTTGCAAAAGCTACAGGCTTTTTAACAGCTCTCCCACCTGCATGTCCAACTGAGGCTTGCTTCCCTCTGGGGCAGGCAAGGAAGTGTCATGGCATACTCCCCAGCCCGCTTTTGTGTATGTTAATGGAACTCCTGCTGGCTTCAAATGGAAGCCCCAGGCGCCCACCTAGTTCTGACTGAAAAATGCAGTGTGAGTCCAGCAGAACTGAATGTTTCACCAAATTTCCTGGCCTGTGTCAAGGTGGGGATAAGATCGGGGCCAGGGGCTTCCTGTGTCAGGAGTTCCTGTACCTGGACCTTCCTTGAGATCCAGTGGTTAGAAGAAGTACGCCTGGTCAGACCCCAGTCACCAGTGGTTATTGGGTCCACTTGGGGTTGAGCTAGATTTTTTTCTAAATTTGATTGCGGCTCCCTTACAAAGGGAGTCTGTTTCTGGGGTGAGGTGGGATATCTGGCACCTCCCTCACTCCAGCAGGTTTCAGTCAGACCTTTAGACTGGTCGGCAGGTAGGAATCGGAACTTGTCAGCCAAATTAGGGAACTTCCCCCGGGCTCGGAAAGTCTTGAGGTTCCTGATGGGCAGGATCCTGGTGTAATTGGGGGATCGTAGACCCCCTCGAGTAGAGCATAAACGCTGGCATGAACTGGTTGGGGCGAATAGCCTGTTTTTGTACCTTATATTCTATGTAATCTATGTAATTCAAGAATTGTCAGGACCTACATTATTACTGCATACTGTGAGAAACCTGTAAGTGCAATGTCTGTGGAACAGCTAAGAGTAATATGGAGGAAAGAATGGTACCAGTCATAATGCTTAGGAAACAAATATTTGAATGGTTAATTCATAGACATTCCTCAAGTGAATTGCTGGAGGTTTGCATGGCCGTAACTGTGTCTGACTTACTCCATGTAGAATTTGCTGTGTTAGTGGTGAAGTTGCTGCAGTTAGCAATTCAGAGTCAATCTTAATGATAAATGTGTATTTCTGATAAATCTCACTGCAATTTCATGGCGAATCTACTTAAGAACTGACTGGTTTTGTTCAGAGCATCTTGCTGAGACATTCACACATTGCTTTGGCATTATTTAAAATCCTGAAATGATAGATTATAGGTTTACATTTTACACTGGGGCACTCTCTCCTTGCCAATCTCCATTTGCAACAGCTACCTTTTAAGATCCTTCACAGTCATGTGATGCTTTTTGTTGCTATGTTTCTGAAATGGGATCACAGTGCAGCCTTTTAGAATTTCAAAATATGCCTTAACTTATTTAATAGCTGCTATAGTCTCACAAGTCTTACTGGAGGGATTGATTGAATAAACCCACAGAAATGGCAGTGCAAAAAAGTTAGTTACATAACACAGACTGCTGTGCAGAATGTCAAGGGTGCTGTTACATTTTTACACAAATGGATACAGCATTGTCATGCACTTCACAGGCATCAGAAATGAATGCTCAACAATGCTTGAAGTTCATTTCAAGTTATCAAAATAAAATCTTTTTGTCACGTCCAGTCAGATGAGTTGCAATCGTGGTCCGACAGCCAAGCGGAATGCACAATAAGGTCACAGCCTGTTTTTACTGTGCTAATTTGAGCACACACTGTAGATCACAGGAATTAGTCCATCTATGGAGCTTCTTAAATTATCTATGGGTTAATAGTGGTCCAACTGTATTTCAATCCTCATAACTCAAATCTTTACTCAGCTTAGAGTAATCAAGCACAGAGCCACAAAGAAAACTGATAAGGAAAGAAATAAAGGTCCATGTTGGTGTGGTAGCGGGAGACTTTTATTAATGCACTGTCACAGTACAAACAGGTTTGCATTTGAGTAGTGTTTGATAAGCCCAGTAATTGTGTTTACCTCAGGAGACTAATCTCACTTTCCTTTATGAGCAATATTGATGCATTACCACAATAACAAGCAGCTCTGCTAATGAATAGCAAATATTTTTCCATTATTCAACATTATTTTTTTATAATCTTCTCATGACTTATACTTTAGTAGAAACTAGTCATTTTAAGAATCTGCAGGTGAAATGGTTATTTTTGGTGAAATATTATATATTCATTTTGAATAGTCACTTTATTTTCTCGGTAGATAAGTTGACACCAATATAGTAATCCCTGCCCAGACCATAGAACCATGGGACGACAGAAATACATTTCTGTTTCTAATTATTGCCTTTGGTGCACTGAATGATTAAAGTACTGGAGGAAGACTTCAGTGACAAAATGGAAGGGAGAAAATATTTATTCTACAAATACTGCAACTGAAGAAATGGTTAGTAGATCTGTGCACTTCGGATTTTCTATTTTATAACATTTGTTGAAACTGGGCAGAAAATCAATTTAACAGATGTCACCGGATGTAAAATGTCACAATTTTGAAAGCTATGAAAGAATAGCCAGCATGCTGAGTGAAAGGAGATATTTTTGAATGTGACTTTAATATGATACAAAAGCAATCTGATTAATAATTGATATTTGATCAGTAGCTTTGTTCTCTGAGCCAATATGACTCTTACGGATGTGATTTTAGTAACAGGGCTGGAATATTGTGCATGCTGTCAATACCTCTTCAAGGAAGGGAATTTTCAAGATTCTAAAAGTGCACATTACATACTCTGGTAAGCAATGCAGCACTATTTTGTGCACCATTTATTGCTGAAAACTATAAGGTATCTGAAAATGTGCAGGACGTGATCCCGGCAGTTACACTGGAATTGCACCACCAGTGCCCTCCAGTGCTGACCCCACCAGAGTATGCATGGCAGTAGGACAGCACCTGACTAGAGGGAGTGTTATCCAAATTTAAAGATGATATTAAAATAGATGGGGTAGTTAAAAAATGCTGAGGACCAAAGGAAGCTGCAAGAGGATATGAATAAGATGCCAAAATGGGCAAAGAAAAGTGGCATATGGAACTTAATGTCAGCAAATGTGTGATGGTATATTTTGGTTAAAAAAAAGTAGTCATTATATTTTGAATGGGTGAAGCAGGGTGATATGGAAGAGTTGAGGGATTTGGGAGTTCAGGTTCACAAGATATTAATAACAGCATCACAAATGGATAAGGCCATAAAGAAAGCTAGCGGAATACTGGTTTGATGGCTAGAGGTGTAGAATATAAAACAGTTTCCTAGAACAATACGTCATGGAACCAACCAGGGAACAGGCTATTTTAGATCTTGCATTGTGTAATGAGATGGGACTAATTAGTAATCTCATATTAACGGATCCTCTGGGGAAGAGTGACCATACTATGATAACATTTCACATTTTTAGTTTGAGAGAGAAATATTTCATTTGGAAACAAGAGTCTTAAACTTAAATAAAGCCAATTACATAGGTGTAAGGGGTGAGTTGCCTAAGGTAGATTGGGAAATTAGATTAAAATGTATGATGGTAGATAAGCAGTGGCAAACATTTAAAGAAATATTCCAAAATTCTCGTCGAATATGTATTCTATTGAGAAATAAAAACTCCACGGGAAAAGTGATCCATCTGTGGCTAACTAAAGAAGTTAACAATGGCATTAGATTAAAATAAGAGACTGATAATGTTACAAAGAATAGAAATAAGCCTGAAGATTGGGAGAGCTTTAAAAACAAGCAAAGGATGACCAAAACATTTATAAAAAGGGAGAAAATACAATATGAGAATAAACTAGCAAGAAATATAAAAACAGATTGTAAGAACTTTTACAAGTATGTAAAAAGGAAGAGAGTAACACAAGTAAGTATTAGTCCATTAGAGGCTGAATTAGATGAAATTATAATAGGGAATAAGGAAATGGCAGCGGTTTTAAAGTGGCGGATTTTCGGCTCAGTTTTTCGCCCCGGTAAGCCTCTAGCATCCCACAGCGATCCTTGGAGTACAAGAGTAAGGGGGTAGAAATTACCCCCTGCCTGAAATGGGGCGCTTCACCCCGTTTCGATGGTTTTTACCGCAGCTGCGGTTCAGGTCGCCTCTTGAGCGATATTCGGCTCTTTGTTGTTTTTTTTTTTGCTTGGATCCGGAAGTCGGTCTTAATGGAGGCGGTGTATCAGCAGAGTTGGAGTACTGTGTGCAACACTATGAGAAGGATGTTGAGACAATAGAGAGGGAACAATGCAGATTCACTAGGATACTGCCTGGTTTGATACAAATAAGAAAGAATTGAAAAATTAGGGCTATTTTCATTAGAACAGAGGAAATGAAGGAGCGATTTGATAGAGGTGTTTAAAATTTTGAATGGATGGGACAGAGAAGATAGAAACAGAGGCTGTGACAATCGTCTGGCTAGGGCTGGCTGAAAAGGCTGGTTTCGGTGAAAAAATGGCGGCTGCCTCGTTTCTGCCCATTTCTGGCGCAGAACGCAGCAGCCGCCATTTTGGACAGGTCAGCAGTGCTGCCGTTGCCTGCGCTCGCTGCAGGTATGGAAATTCGAAAGATTGTGACATCAATCAGGGTACAACGCTGAATTGACAAATGACCTGCTATTTTGGACATAGCCGCTCCTTTTAACACCCTCGTCAAAGCATGGACAGCAGAACATGCATTCAGCTGGATGACGAACCCTCTACCAACGCTTCCTAAAGGGACACACGCAACTTTCAGGTAAGTTTAGATTTTTGCTTTTGTACTGGTTTCTTTACATTTTATTTGATTAGTGGATTGGTGTAAGTCATTTAAAAAGTTGTTGAATTGTGACGGGAGTGCAGGGAGTGCAACTGGATGTTTGCAAGGCTTTGGTTCTTAAAGGAAGTCATCTGAGAACAGCACTTGCTCCCAGTCCTGGGGGCTCTAGTTGTAGTCTGCAGCATGACTTGGAGATGGAGCAGAGGCAGCAAAGAGAACAAGCTTCTCCCAGAGAAGTGGGATGTGAGAAGAAGGATAACATGAGAATACCAGGATCTTCTATTCTTTCAGCCCCGCCCCTGGCCAAGGGCTCAGTCATGCCCCTGCCAAGAATGGCCAGCACTGTTTCCTCCAAGGGGGTGAGGGGAACCTAGGAATGTGAGGTGTGTCTCGTGTTTGGTAGAGATTGTTGGTAAGTGAGTGATGGTGGCAGGGGGTGGGGATGGAGGAGTCGCACATTGAGAAATTTGTGAAGCTCGTAGTTCAGTTCATAGAATTATAGAAATTTACAGCACAGAAGGAGGCCATTTGGCCCATCGTATCTGTGCCGGTCGAAAAAGAGTTGTCCAGACTAATCCCATTTCCCATCTCTTGGTCCGCAGCTTTGCAGGCTACGGTACTTCAAGTGCATATCCAAGTACTTTTTAAATGTGATGAGCATTTCTGCGTTCCCAACTCCCACCACCCTCTGGGTGAAAAAGTTTCTCCTCAACTCCCCTCTAATCCTTCTACCAATTACTTTAAATCTATACCCCCTGGTTATTGACTTCTCTGCTAAAAGACATCGGTCCTTCCTATCCACTCTATCTAGGCCCCTCATAATTTTATACACCTCAGTTAAATCTCCCCTCAGCCTTCTCTATTACAAAGAAAACAACTCCAGCCTATCCAATCTTTCCTCATAGCTAAAATTCCCCAGTCCAGAAACATCCTTGTAAACCTCCTCTGTACCCTCTCTAATGCAATCATATCTTTCCTGTAATGTGGTGAACAGAACTTTGCACAGTACTCTAGCTGTGGCCTAGCTAGTGTTTTATATAGTTCCAGCATAACCTCTCTGCTCTTATATTCTATGCCTCAGCTAATAAAGTAAAGTATCCCGTTTGCCTTCTTAGCCACCTTATCTACCTGTCCTGATACCTTCAGGGATCTATGGACATGCACTCCAAGTTCCTCTGTTCCTCTACATTTCTCAGTATCCTACCATTTATTGTGTAGTTCCTTGCCTTGTTAGCCCTCCCCAAATGCATTATCTCACACTTCTCCGGATTAAATTCCGTTTACCACTTTTCTGCCCACCTGACCAGTCCATTGATATCTTCCTGCAATCTACAGCTTTTTTCCTTGTTATCAATCACATGGCCAATTTTTGTACCATCTGCAAACTTCTTAATCATGTTCCCTACATTGAAGTCTAAATCATTGAATATACATCACTAAAGCAGGGGGTCTGGTACTGAACCATATGGAACCTCACTGGAAACGGTCAAAAAAAAACATTGACCATTACCCTTTGCTTCCTACAACTGAGACAATTTTGGATCCGACTTGCTTCCTTCCTTTGGATCCCATGGGCTTTTACTTTTTTGACCAACCTGCCATGTGGGACCTTGTCAAAGGCCTTGCTGAAATCCATGTAGACTACATAAAATGCACTTTTAATATTTTTCATCGCCAGAAGGCAGCTCACATTTAAGAGGTGCAGACTGCCTTTAAGAGGCGCTTTAAGTAAAGTTAACCTTGCGCGAAAATCAAGAACTCGAGCCCCCTGCTGAGCACACAGCCTGTAAGCAGCGCATTTAGCGCTGGGCTGTGCACTACAATCAGTATAATTAGTGGTCAGCATTAATTTGACATGTTGCCTTTGTTCCTTGAACAGTTGTGGGCATATTGCGAATTGCGGTGCCTGCACTACGGAATTTCACCCTCAGATTGTTTCCAGTGGTTGAGGGGTCTAGAACAAGGGAGCATAAGATTCATCTCAAGAGATTTAAAACAGGGTACAGGATAAACTTATTTACACAGAGGTTTGTGAGGCTGTGGTATGCACTACTAAAGTTAGTGATTGAAGCAGAGACCGTGTCAACAATTAGGAACAGGTTAGATAGGTGGCTGAAGGAAAGGGAAATAAAAGAATATGGGAGCAGAGAAGACACGTGAGATAGGCATACTGCTCAGAGGGAGGATAAACACCCACTTGGCATTGGTCATTTCCGAGTTGTCATTTCGATGTAATTCTGTGACTTGCAGGAGGACCCTGGGTGACCATGCTGCATCTTGGGCACCTACTTGCCCTGCACCGTCTGTTTGCACCACCCTCCCAAATTGTGGAGACACAATAATTACATTTCTTGAAGTGCAACTGCTAGATAGGTGACAGAAATTCACCCTTGGAATCTTGAGAAAATGGGCTTCAGGATTAGAATGCTGGGTTGGGAAAGCTAAAAATTGGCTTCTCAATCCAAACTAAGAGCCAAAGAGCCCAAACATCCTCAACCTTAGTGACCAGTAAGTATATATTGCACATTCTTTAACAAAATGGTTGTCTTTCATCTTTTTGTCGTTGAATTGAGGAAGGAATACTGAATTTGTACAAGGCATTGGCTGGGCCACAATTTGAGTATTGTATGCAGTTCTAAATTTCCCAATTTTAGGAAGGATGTTCAAGTGATGGAAAGCATACAGTGACAATTCTCTACCAGGAATGAGAGGCTGTAGTTATTCAGAAAGACTTGAGAAATTGGTGCATTTTTACTGGAACAGAAATGAGTGATCTAATAGAGGATTTCAAAATGATGAAAGTTTGAAATACATATAATCTGGGCCTTGTGAATTTTCTATTTTCAGTAAGATTTTAAGACAGTAGATAGTGAAAGATTGTTTTCACTGATTGGTGAACTAACAACAAGGAGGCATCGGCTCAGATAATCCGTAGAAGAATGCAGGGGCAAGTTAGAAGACATTTTTCACAAAGTATTATTAGAACATGAGCACTTTACCACAAGTGGCTGTTAAGCCAGAGATTATGACATTATTTACAATGGATTTGGTAAAGTTCTTGAAATGATTAGAAAGGATAGGGAAATGTGATTAGAGTAGTTAGCTCTTTCTGTTCCCTCACCTGTATGGTGACATCTATGATTCTATGAAAAAGAACCTCTCGCTTATCTTTCTTTTTTGATTGTGCCCAGAGCATGCGTAATCTACGCATTTGATACTGGCTTCAGTCTCTGATGACTTGTTCAGGCAAGAATCATCGCTTTATGGCTAGAGTTAACAGAAAATGTTCACTATGGTTAAATGATCGATCTGCACATACATTTCCAGCGGATCCTCATCGGCTGCGGGTGCAACCTGCACCGACTTTGGCCCCTAGTGTCCACTAAAATGTTGTAAAGTGGAACAATTTTCCAACCTATCACAAAAATGGAATCTTCAGCTAGATATCTTGGTGAACACTGGGATCTAGTAATCATCTTTCAAATCATTACTGCCGCTGTATTCAGCCAATCGTGGGAAAAGCCCATCTTGTATTTCAGTGCAGAACTGCTTAGAGTTAAACCTCATTTGTTACACTTGCTGATAGGAGTTTTTGTTAACTAATAGTTCATCAAAGCATATTGATGAGAACAGCAAATACTTCTTATTTACAGGTGTATCCTGCTGCAGCTCCTGACAGATCGCATTGCAGCACTGGGGCTGCACCTGGATTTACTCTGGAGCATCATGAGCATGTCATGAATAGCACATTTAGTGAGTTGGTCATACCGCAGGCAAAGGTTATTCAGGCAGATAAGGAATGGATGACCATCAGGCAGAGCAGTGGAAGGAAGGTAGTGCAAGAGTCCCTTGCGGTCATCCCCCTATAAAAACAGATACACTATTTTGGATACTGTTGGGGGGGATGACTCTTCAGGGGAAGGCAGCAGCAGCCAAGTTCATGGCACCATGGGTGGCACTTCTGCACAGGAGGGCAGGAAAAAGAGTGGGAGAGCTATAGTGGTAGGGAATTCAATTGTAAGGGGAATAGAAAGGCGTTTCTGCGGCCGCAATCAAGACTCCAGGATGGTATGTTGCCTCCCTGGTGCAAGGGTCAAGGATGGCTCGGGAGTAGCTGCAGGACATTTTGGAGGGGGAGGATGAACAGCCAGTTGTCATGGTGCATATAGGTACCAACGATATAGGTAAAAAACGGGATGATGTCCTACAAGCTGAATTTAGGGAGTTAGGAGCTAAATTAAAAAGCAGGACCTCAAGGTAGTAATCTCAGGATTGCTACCAGTGCCACGTGCTAGTCAGAGTAGGAATTGCAGGATAGCTCAGATGAATTCGTGGCTTGAGGAGTGGTGCAGGAGGGAGGGATTCAAATTACTGGGACATTGGAACCGGTTCTGGGGGAGATGGGACCAGTACAAACTGGACGGTCTGCACCTGGGCAGGACCAGAACCAATGTCCTCGGGGAGTGTTTGCTAGTGCTGTTGCGGAGAGGTTAAACTAATATGGCAGGGGGATGGGAACCTATGCAGGGAGACAGAGGGAAGTAGCATGGGGGCAGAAGCAAAAGATAGAAAGAAGAAAAGTAAATGTGGAGGGCACAGAAACCCAAGGTAAAAAGCAAAAAGGGCCACATTACAGCAAAAGTCTAAAGGGACAAAGTGTGTTAAAAAGACAAGCCTGAAGGCTCTATGCCTCAATGCGAGGAGTATTCGGAATAAGGTGGACAAATTTACTGCGCAGGCAGCTATTAACGAATATGATATAATTGGGATTACGCAGACAAGGCTCCAGGGTGACCACGGCTTGGAACTCAACATCCAGGGGTATTCAACATTCAGGAAGGATAGACAAAAAGGAAAAGGAGGTGGGGTAGCGCTGCTGGTTAAAGAAGAAATTAACGCAATAGTAAGGAAGTACATTAGCTTGGATGATGTGGAATCTGTATAGGTAGAGCTGCAGAATGCCAAAGTGCAGAAAATGCTAGTGGGAGTTGTGTACAGACCACCAAATAGTAGTAGTGAGGTTGGGGACAGTATCAAACAAGAAATTAAGGATGCGTGCAATAAAGGTACAGCAGTTATCATGGGTGACTTTAATCTGCATATAGATTGGGCTAACCAAACTGGTAGCAGTACAGTGGAGGAGGATTTCCTGGAGTGTATTAGGGATGGTTTTCTCGACCCATATGTCGAGAAACTAACTAGAGGGCTGGCTATCCTAGACAGGGTGATATGTAGCGAGAAAGGACTAATTAGCAATCTTGTTGTGCGAGGTCCCTTGGGGAAGAGTGACCATAATATGGTAGAATTCTTTATTAAGATGGAGAGTGACACAGTTAATTCACAGACTAGGGTCCTGAACTTAAGGAAAGGTAACTTCGATGGTATGAGACGTGAATTGGCTAGAATAGACTGGCGAATGATACTTCAAGGGTTGACGGTGGATTGGCAATGGCAAACATTTAAAGAGCACATGGATGAACTTCAACAATTGCACATCCCTGCCTGGAGTAAAAATAAAACGGGAGAAGGTGGCTCAACCATGGCTAACAAGGGAAATTAAAGATAGTGTTAAATCCAAGGAAGAGACATATAAATTGGGCAGAAAAAGCAGAAAACCTGAGAACTGGGAGAAATTTAGAATTCAGCAGAGGAGGACAAAGGGATTAATTAGGAGAGGGAAAATAGAGTATGAGAGGAAGCTTGCTGGGAACATAAAAACTGACTGCAAAAGCTTCTGTAGATATGTGAAGAGAAGAAGATTAGTGAAGACAAACGTAGGTCCCTTGCAGTCAGAATCAGGTGAATTTATAATGGGGAACAAAGAAATGGCAGACCAATTGAACAAATACTTTGGTTCTGTCTTCACGAAGGAAGACACAAATAACCTTCCGGAAATACTAGGGGACCGAGGGTCGAGTGAGAAGGAGGAACTGAAGGAAATCCTTATTAGTCAGGAAATTGTGTAAGGGAAATTGATGGGATTGAAGACTGATAAATCCCCAGGGTCTGATAGTCTGCATCCCAGAATACTTAAGGAAGTGGTCCCAGAAATAGTGGGTGCATTGGTGATCATTTTTCAATAGTCTATCGACTCTGGATCGGTTCCTATGGACTGGAGAGTAGCTAATGTAACACCACTTTTTGAAAAATGAGGGAGAGAGAAAACGGGGAATTATAGACCGGTTAGCCTGACATCAGTAGTGGGGAAAATGTTGGATTCAATTATTAAAGATGAAGTAGCAGCGTATTTGGAAAGCAGTGAAAGGATCGGTCCAAGTCAGCATGGATTTATGAAAGGGAAATCATGCTTGACAAATCTTCTTGAATTTTTTGAGGATGTAACCAGTAGAGTGGACAAGGGAGAACCAGTGGATGTGGTGTATTTGGACTTTGAAAAGGCTTTTGACAAGGTCCCACACAAGAGATTGATGTGCAAAATTAAAGTTTAAATGTATTGGGGGTAATGTATTGACGTGGGTAGAGAAGTGGCTGGCAGACAGGAAGCAGAGAGTCGGGATTAACGGGTCCTTTTCAGAATGGCAGGCAGTGACTAGTGGGGTGCCACAGAGCTTAGTTCTGGCACCCCAGCTATTTACAATATACATCAATGATTTAGATGAAGGATTTGAGAGTAATATCTCCAAGTTTGCAGATGACACTAAGCTGTGAGCTGTGAGGAGGATGCTAAGAGGCTGCAGGGTGACTTGGACAGGTTTGGTGAGTAGGCAAATGCATGGCAGATACAGTACAATGTGGATAAATGTGAGGTTATCCACTTTGGTGGCAAAAACACGAAAGCAGAATATTATCTGAAGGGCGGCAGATTAGGAAAAGGGGAGGTGCAACGAGACCTGGGTGTCATGGTACATCAGTCATTGAAGGTTGGCATGCAGGTACAGCAGACGATGAGGAAGGTAAATGGCATGTTGGCCTTCATAACTGGGGGATTTGAGTATAGGAGCAGGGATGTCTTGCTGCAGTTGTACAGGGCCTTGGTGAGGCCTCACCTGGAATATTGTGTTCAGTTTTGGTCTCCTAATCTGAGGAAGGACATTCTTGCTCTTGAGGGAGTGCAGCAAAGGTTCACCAGACTGATTCCTGGGATGACAGGACTGACATATGAGGAGAGACTGGATCGACTGGGCCTGTATTCACTGGAGTTTAGAAGAATGAGAGGGGATCGCATAGAAACATAAAATTCTGACGGGACTGGACAGGTTAGATGCAGGAAGAATGTTCCCGATGTTGGTGGAGTCAAGAACCAGGGGTCACAGTCTAAGGATAAGGGGTAAGTCATTTAGGACTGAGATGAGGAGAAACTTCTTCACTCAGAGAGTTGTTAACCTGTGGAATTCCCTACCGCAGAGAGTTGTTGATGCCAGTTCATTAGATATATTCAAGGGGGAGTTGGATATGGCCCTGATGGCAAAAGGGATCAAGGGGTATGGAGAGAAAGCAGGAAAGGGGTACTGAGGTGAATGATCAGCCATGATCTTATTGAATGGTGGTGCAGCTCAAAGAGCCAAATGGCCCACTCCTGCACCTATTTTTCTATGTTTCTATGGCCCCAAGTTTCCACATGATTTGCGCCTGATTTTTAGGAGCAACTGGTGGAGAACGGACTATCTTAGAAATCGCAATTCTGCACATTTTTTTTTCTGCAGTTCTAGTCAGTTAGAACAGTTTCACTTTGGAACAGAATTTTTCCTTCAAAAGTGGGCGTGTCCGGCCACTGACGCCTGATTTCAAAGTTTCCACAGTGAAAACATACTCCAAACTAACTTAGAATGGAGCAAGTGAAGATTTTTGTAGAACTGAAAAAACCTTGTCTACACATTAAAAAATCAGGCACAGGTTATAAATTAGGCGTCCAGAACGAGGTGGGGGGAGGGAGGGGTGGGAGGGAAGTCATTAAATTCTACAATAAATCCTTAGTTATACTTATACAAATATTATACAAATAAATCCAACTTGAATAAAAATTTATAAGCAAAGAAAAGATTAAATAAACCATCTTCCTACCTGTGTGAAAGTGCTTCAGCCAGGGAGAATGCTGCAGCAAGCCTCACAAGTTGAGGCAGCCGTTCCTGACAGCAGGGAGGGAGGGCCTGACCGACCGACCGACCACAGCGGGGGGGGAGGCAGCCATTCCCGACAGTGGGCGGGGGGAGGGAGGGAGGGAGGGAGTGAGGGCCCGACCGACCGACCGACCACAGCGGGGGGGGAGGCAGCCATTCCCGACGGTGGGCGGGGGGAGGGAGGGAGGGAGGGAGGGAGTGAGGGCCCGACCGACCGACCACAGCGGGGGGGGGGAGGCAGCCATTCCCGACGGTGGGCGGGGGGAGGGAGGGAGGGAGGGAGTGAGGGCCCGACCGACCGACCGACCACAGCGGGGGGGGAGGCAGCCATTCCCGACGGCGGGAGTGGGGGAAGGAGGGAGGGAGGGAGTGAGGGCCCGACCGACCGACCGACCACAGCGGGGGGGGAGGCAGCCATTCCCGACGGCGGGAGTGGGGGAAGGAGGGAGGGAGGGAGTGAGGGCCCGACCGACCGACCGACCACAGCGGGGGGGGGAGGCAGCCATTCCCGACGGTGGGCGGGGGGAGGGAGGGAGGGAGGGAGTGAGGGCCCGACCGACCGACCGACCACAGCGGGGGGGGAGGCAGCCATTCCCGACGGTGGGCGGGGGGAGGGAGGGAGGGAGGGAGTGAGGGCCCGACCGACCGACCGACCACAGCGGGGGGGGAGGCAGCCATTCCCGACAGTGGGCGGGGGGAGGGAGGGAGGGAGGGAGTGAGGGCCCGACCGACCGACCGACCACAGCGGGGGGGGAGGCAGCCATTCCCGACGGCGGGAGTGGGGGAAGGAGACAGTGAGAAGGCTGCAGGAAGCCTCAGAAGTTGAGGCAGCCATTCCCGACGGCAGTGGGGGGAGGCCGTCGGGAAACGGCTGCCTCAACTTTCTGAGGCTTCCTGCAGCCTTCTCACTGCTGCAAGAAGCCTCAGTGCTGATCATGGAAGGGCAATGTGCTTTTATCAAAAAATGTTCAAAAATTAAACAGCTACAAAGAACTACAAAAATGGCCGAGTGCCAATGTTTCCTTCACACTGCGCATGCGCGAACGCTCCAACGCGCACGCTCGGGTTGCTGGCAGGAAAAAAACTAATTTAAATGGTACCCGCCCCCTCCTACTTCCAAAATCGGCACGAGTGGTAGGCTCCGCCCCCTGGGCGCCGCGCCAAGCAGACATGGAGCTGCAGGGCGCTCCAGAATCGCACGTTTTTTTTCTGGCGCCGTTTTCGGCGAGAAAAACGGGCGCCCAGCTCGGAGGGGCGCCCGTTTTGTAGCGTGTGGAAACTTGAGGCCATCGTTTCTAACCGCTCGCAAAAAGCAGGTCTGACCTGGCCATGAGTCGGCGGTAGGGAGAAGGGCTCCGAGTGCTGCAGTGCTGCACATCGCGGCTATGGAGCAGGTGCTGGACCTTCATCACTGGGACTGCTGGGAAAAAGTTCGGTGGATGTCGCTTTACTTTATTGCTGATGGTCATGTTTAATTTGGATGTGATAAAAGCGACTGCAATGTGTCTAGGCTGATGGAAACTTTTTTCTTTGACCTTGCTGAAAGACCTTCATTGAGAAGCCCAGTGGCAAAGGCAAAATAATTATGAATAAGTGAATAGTCACATTTTGTCCATCCAAGCTGATTAATTAATTCTGTGACACAGTCCTTCAAGAAGTTCTCAGGGAAGCACTACATATCACATAGAGGGTGAGAGGGTTAGGGTTAGAATGATCTATTGTAAGCCTGAGACAGCTGCACACTCTGACAACATTTGTATGGGAGGAAAAGGGTATAAAGTTACAGCTATTCGATTTTAGAGGCAGCGCGATTACAGAGCAAACTGAGGAAGGACTACGGTCAATAGAACACAGCAAGAGACAAGCACCGTGGTGACTCAATGCCTACTGTTGAGGTTTCAATGACTAGACTATCACTATCGCCATGTTAAGGTGTCTTTCTTTGTACTGCAAGGAAACTACTTCATAAAATCTGTTCTGATTCATCACAAAAGACCTGTACCCAGCATGCCTTGTTGTAGTGACGGACATAAGTCTATTCTGAGAGATGTAATAAATCTGACACATCGAATAACCCTCACAGCACATAAAGCATGTTGCGATGGCTTGATGACCGTACCCATTATACAGTGCAGTCATATGTGGATGGGAAGATATTTCTGATAAAGCAGATGACCAGAGGGACAGATGTGTGTTTCTCACAAGGCACCACACATGATGTTAAAATCAGACACTCACCAAGAGAGGGTCAACAATGTGAGTGGTATTTACATGTGCACAATAACAAAGGTTACATAACATTATTACATTTACAAACATTTACACCACCAACATCCATCCCTCTACCCGATACCACCACCTCTCTTTCCCCTCCTTGAAGCGATGCCCAAGCTCCTCTTCCTCGCCCTGTGTACACCATGGCGTGCCGCTCCCCTGCCCCTCACTGTCTCTGATTGACGAGGTTGTGCAGGAGGGCAGCGGGATGTCTGCAGACGTGTGCCTCTTGGTGAGAAGGCAGGGGGCGTGAACGAAGGCACCGGGATCTCCTGCTCTTCTGGACCTGTCTGCCTTGAGGGTGTGGGCTCGGGGGCTTGCACTACGCGTCCAGAAGCCATCTCTTGCCTCATCGCCTCAAAGGTCTCGGTTGTGCGCTCCAACACAGTAATGAGCCGGTCCATCCTGTCATCATGCTGCTGGGTGAAGATGCTGCCAGCGATCCCAGCCATGGTCTGGAGCATATTGCGACCTATCTGCACGCTCGTCCGTGATAGCTGGACCATCTCCTGAATTGCAGAGAGCGGTGCTGCATCCTCAGGTGTTGCTCGCTACTGGTGGGTTCTGGCGCCTTGCTTGCCTTCACGCCACGGCCTCTGCTCTTGGTAGGGCTTGCCAGTGTGGAGTCCGTTCCAAACCCCAGGAACTCGGAGCCCGACGCCAAGGTCCTGCGGACAGACGGCTCACATGGCAGGAGGCTGCTGTCATCCTGTTCCGGCTCCTCGAGCTCAAGGGCCACAAAGTCGGGCCCTTCTCCCTCCCTCTCCTCTTCTTCGTGGCTCTGAGTGGCGGAGGTGGGAGCGGTGAAAATGGGTGATCGGGCTGGGGGCTGACATCAGCGTGGGAAACGTTGGGGTCTGATGGCTTCTCTGAAGGCCAGAGGTCGATGGTGTGTCTTGATCCGTGCTGTCTGAGTCATCATCTGCAAGTAGAGGACAACATTTCAGAAGTAGCTGGGGGTGTGAGGGGGTGGTGCTGGTCAAGCTGAGATGTGAGCCATGCCATCTCACATTCTGCCACCAAGGAGTTCCATCTCTACACGGGCACAACAATAATGGCCAACAAAGTGTACGGTAAACCGCGAGTGCCTTCACATTGCAGGTCCTTTCATGCCATAAGCGTGGGTCAGTCCGCAGATTAGTATAACCTTACCATGCTCTAGCACCGGATCTGCATCAACCAATTTGATTGCTCAGTGGCAGTCACCCACCAATGCCAACACACGCTCCTCCAGCCTGCTCAATTCAATCACTTCTGCTGGCCCCCCCTCCCATCACACATAGGCTTGCTGCCTTGGATGTGTTTTTCTTCTGCACAAAGAAATGTTGCAGCCTTTAGCCCCTTTGCTGAAGACCCCCACACACACTCCCAGATACATACATATCTGGCGAACAACCCTTTTGGCATTGGACAGGATGGGGTGTATAAATTTTTACTCACTCTTGCTACCGCCAGCAAATAACTCCAACGTTTCCGGCATTGGTCCCCATCCCACTCAACGTTGCCCATTGCACTCACAATCTCAGCGATCTCGCTCCAAATGCGTCGGTGGTGGAGGCTTGCCACGACCATCTCGGGTGAGGTCTTTGTACCTGCGCTCCACCTCCATTACTAACTCCTCCAATTCCTGCTCATTAAACCAGGGAGCTCTGGGCCTGGTTTTGCCAGTCTTCATTGCTGATTTCTGACCACTCATCGTCAATGATGAAACGATTCGCTGCTCAACAATTTGTGTGTCTCAATTTCTCCGACTGCCCCCACTGCAACTCAGCCTGCCCCCTCTCCAACTTCCAACTCTCTCCTCTCCAACCTCCAACTCTCTCCTCTCCAACCTCCAACTCGCTCCTCTCCCCTCTCACACTCATAGGTGGAATAAAGTGGTGTGCCTTTATGCACATGCACTATACAGCAATCAGCCTCAAATGGCCCCACAATGACGACATGTCGGAAGACAAAAACTACAACAAAATAAAATTGCTAAGTCTCGCGCATGCGCATTGGAGGCCCTCTAAAGATCCCCGAGTGGAGAGGCCTCCAACTGCCGCACTCTGATGATGCCGGCTGCTCACCTCCGCTCCTGCCCGGCGACTGCCGTTGCCGCTGCTGCCTACACAACGGAGTCGAAAGTTGTCCCACCGGGACCCGGCGGCAGCGGGTGGCAAAAAGGTAGGTGCTGCCGAGAATTCGGGCAGCGACCAAATTCGTCCCTTTGGACATTGAGCTTCCATTCCCTACATCAAAATAAGCAATTGTTTTGTCACCTGGCATTTACAAAACTGATATTCTGTGAATTCTTAAAAGCCGGATATTAGATAAATGGAAACATTAAATACACAGAACCATGGAATATTTTTAGGAACAAAGTATTCTCAGAATAAACTGAAAAATCTCAAGTTTGGATTTTTTAAAATTTGGTGCAAAAATTGTACTGTCGTCTGCGGATAATAAAGATGAGAGAGGACAGCATGCGTCCGTCCTATGGTGTCTTTGCCACTCACATGGAGTTGAGCCTCAGCACTCTCATTGCGCTGCCTGAGAACTGACTGTACGAGTGATGTCGGACTCTCAAAGCCCTTTTCCATAATCTCCCTCGTCAAAATGGCAGCTGTCCGAGCTCCAAGCGAAGCTGTCACAGATGCCAGCAGATGCTCCACTGCAGTGAGCCACCCCTAAAATAGTCACAGAGTTGACCACTTGCTCCATGGTTCACTCTAGTGCTCTGATGGCCCTTGGGAAGACCCCACACAAGTTAGAGTTGGACTCCCCATGTCCTGTACCTTTGTGTGGAGGCTAGCTGGCTCAGTTCCTAGTGTACAGCCATCAATCTTCTCCTATATTATGTGCCTTCTGCAGCATGCCTAGGATGCAATCTGTGCCTCTGGTGAGCTATGTCTTATCCATTACCTTTGCTCCAGCGCACTGGTATTTGATGTGTTTCCCCATGCAGACCCATCTCGACGTGATCAGGCATGCACAACACCGATTCGGCAACCAAAAATGGGTGCAGATCAATTTCTCCTTTGTGTGAATAAAACAGTTCCAAAGTAAACGGCAGTAGAGTGTAATGTGACTGGTAGGTGTTATGTATGTATGTTAATGTATGTACTGTAACACCTGACCACTGAATGCACCTTCACACTGTATATACTATATCTGTACCACCAGAGGGTAGTACTGGTGGAGACCTAAGGGTCACCTGTACACTGCAGGTAACCAAGTATAAAAGGGAGCTCACCTCTTGGTGTCCTCACTCTAGGAGCTGCAATAAATGGACTAAGGTCATTACAGTTCAAGTACTATACCCTTACCTTGTGGCGTCATTATTAAAGTGCTTGCATATACTACAACTGGCGACGAGGTTACGAATTTCCACACACATGTCTAACCTAAGCAACTTCAAACAATTCGCTGATGGGGAAGATTGGGACGCCTTTGTGGAAAGGCTCGAACACTTTTTCATCGCGAATGACCTGGCTGGAGACACACCGACCTCGCTGGCTGATAAGCTTTAGCTATCCTGCTCAGCAGTTGTGGGCCCACTGTCCATGGCCTCTCGGGGACCTGCTAGCCCCAGCAAAGATGACAACCAAGACTTATGCAGAGCTCGTAACTATAATACAAGAACAACTCAAACCTAAAGAGAGCATCCTCACAGCCAAACACCAGTTCTACACCCACCGGTGGCCCGAAGGCTAAGAAATTGCTAAATATGCTGCAGATCTGAAAAGATTGGCTGCACCGTGTGATTTTGGCGACCACCTCACTGAAGCACTAAGTGACATCTTCATAATTGGAATCTGCCATGAGGACCTCTTCCGTAAACTGCTCTCTGCGGACACTACGGTCACCCTGCAGAAGGCAATCAAAGTGAGCCAGGCATTCATGATCTTGGTCTGCGACTCCAAGAGGATGATGACTCACACCCAGGACTCTAACCCGACGAATACAGTGAACCGAATGGTGCCTTTCAGAGGCAAGGCTGCTGCCCCAAATCCCGCAACCCTGAGTCCGCCACATGGGGCCAACCGGCTAGCCCCGTGCTGGCGCTGTGGAGGAAACCACAGGGCCCACCAGTACCGATATAAAGACTATGCCTGCAACACTAAAGGTCACCTTCAGCGATGTGTAGAAGAAGTTTACTCACTGAGTCGCTGATGAGTTGGCTGATCACGTGGGCTCCAGCGCTGATGAAGACAAAGCGGCTCAGCCCCTGGAAGAGGTGTATGGAGTGTATACCTGCTCCATCAAGAATTCCCCGTGGAAAACGGAAGTAGAAATCAACAGTGTTCCAGTCTCGATCGAGATTGACACAGAGGCGAGCCAATTGCTGATGAATCAGACGGCCTTTAAGAAACTCTGGGCCAAACGACCCAAAATGTTCCAATCCAGGCGAAGCTGCTCACTTACACAAAAGGCATCACTCCAGTCGTTGGCAGCGTGGGCATCCAGGTGTCCCATGGCAGCGCGATGCACAAGCTACCTTTGTGGATCGTTGCCGGTGATGGTCCAACGCTGCTGGGAAGAAGATGGATGAAGCAAATCCAAATCTGATGGAGCAGGGATAGCCTCCAGGCCCCGGTGATCGACGTCCAATGCGGCCCCAAACTTGGATCCATCTGAAAATCCTACTGTCCAACTCGACTGCGTGGCGACAACACAGACTGCACAACTCAATGGCGAGATGATCCAACCTGAACGACCAGACCTCACCTTCCGAGCTCCAGTAGCAGTACTCTGAGGGAAGACGATCGGCGCAGAAGGTAAATTCCTGGCTTCCATAGCAGAACCTGGGGAGAAAAGGATCACCGCAGCCTACCTCGTGGAGAGAAAGAAGATGGCACCCGCACCACGAGGTGAAGCACCTGAAATCAAGATGGCTGCAACCAGACCATGAGGGGCAGCGTTGAGGGAGCAACATGTGTTGCCGAGCGGCGGACCGGATTGGGGTAAAGATTGCAAGGCCCTTTTAAAGGAGACCGGCAACCCAAAACAATGAAAGGGACAGTTCCACTCTTGGTACAGTGATGCCGGTGACACTAATGATAAAAGTGTAGTTAATGAATGCCGGTATATAAATCTACTGTTGAACGGTGATGCTGGTAATGCTAATGAGAAAAATGTAACCAACAAAGGCAGGTATCCAAATGTTACCATGCACACAGATACTGATAGTACACAGGAAAGTGTTGTAATTGACAAATGTGAAAGTGTAAAGACAAGTAACAAGGTCAAGTCGGCGGGTTGCGATTGGAGCCAATGTATCATGAATGCTAATGATAAAATGGGAAATGATGCCGGGTTCTACGTATATGCCAACAATGCAAAAGGCAACCCCCCGTGGGATACACCCAGGGCCAGCGGACTGCCCGATCATGTAGCCTGCACTTCCAGGACCAATGTGATGCCCCAGGGAGGGTTCACACACACCCAGTGGGAGCATACCCACTGCAGGGCCAGCGATCAATGGATGGCACAGCCACCACCACTGGCAACCTGCCCCAGATTGGCCCTACCCCCTGGCCACCAGGGCCAGCACCAGGAACAAGAGGCCAGCACCCTCCAGCTTTCCCGGCAGGACCTGGGATGACCAGATTTCCACCACCATGAAGGGCAGCAGGGCAACCCTGCAGCCTCAATGGAGGACAGGGAGGCCACACCACCCTGTGGCTCTTCCCACCACTAAGCGTCCTCACCCACCCAAACAATATAATATACGTACCTTACCTATAACATGTACTTGCTCCACCACTGCTGAATTCTCAAACAGTGACATAACCAACCAGATTCCTTACTCACTCTGCATGTATGCCAATGCAGGTGTTGAGCCACATACATGGTCTATGTATTGGGGCAGGGCGGGGGGCGGGGGGGGGAATGGATGTATGTAGCCATGAACACATGGATCACACCCAGAACCCACAAACCTGCACTACAACCTCCAACCGTCCACCGCTGACCACTTCCCAATGCCAATGTCATGGCAATAAGGACTTGGGGAAGACTTAGGGGGGAGTGTTGTTATGTATGTATGTTAATGTATGTACTGTAACACCTAACCACTGAATGTACCTTCACACTGTATACACTATACCTGTACCACCAGAGGGTGCTACTGGTGGAGACCTAAGGGTCATCTACACACTGCAGGTAACTAAGTATAAAAGGGAGTTCACCTCTTGGTGTCCTCATTCAAGGAGCTGCAATAAATGGACTAAGGTCACTACAGTTCAAATACTATACCCTTACCTTGTGGAGTCGTTATTAGAGTGCTTGCATATACTACAGGAGTAATTAGCAGAATTAAATAGGGAGACAGCTGAGGTCTGACTTCAGTCAATGAATAGACTGTAGGACTGTTCAGGAGTGCTCAGGAGGAAATTGAGATACTAGGGCCTCGATTTTCAGTGGTATGTATGTTCGGGACGGACGGAGGTGCTGGCCCCCATGTGAATTGCATTGTGAGGCCTGGGCTATTTTAACTCCTGGGCCTCATTTAAATATTCCAACACTCTCTCTCGCCCGAAACCGGCAGGACTTATATCAGGGCCGGCGGGTGGGAGTGGAAATTACCTTGGAATCCATACAATGCCAGGGACCCAAAGGATCGGTCCACGGCATAACCTCAGCACATCGTAAAGAGAGAGCGTTAAGGCCGGGGCTTGGGAGGCCCAAGGACTCATTGCAGGACCTGGAGGGAGCACTCCTGCTTCTCCAGGCCCACAAGCAGCTATCACAAAAGTAATTGTACACGACATACCTTAGCCTCCTCTAGCCAGTCGACTCCCCCCACCATGGTTAGTGGGAGCCTCGGTCGACTTGAAAGTCATCGAAGGTGAAATGGTGCTGGGGGGAAAAGAGTGACCTTTTGCTCCAATTGGACTCAACCTAATCTTAACCCCTCCCATGCACCATTCTTGCTGGTCGAGGGAGTTTAAAATCGAGGCAATTTGAATTGAACTTGTTTGGAAAAGACGAAAGTTGGGTGTCTGCCTTGGCTCAGTTGGTAGCACTCTCACCTCTGGGTCAGAAGGTTGTGTTTCCAGCCGCACTCCAGAGACTGGAGCACCAAATCTAGGCTGCCACTTCTGTGCAGTACTGAGGGAGGGATACACTGTTGGAGGTGCCATCCTTCAGATTAAACTGAGGCCCCGGGCTTCTGCCCTCTCAAGTGGATGTTAAAGATCCAATGACCCTATTTGAAGAAGAACTTGGGGAGTACTGCCAATGTCCTGGTCAACATTTATCCCTCAAACAACACCTAAAAACATTATGCTGATCATTTATTTCATTGCTGTCTGTGGGACCACCTTCTGCACAAATTGGCTGCTCTATTTCCTATATTACAACAATGATTACAATTCAAAAGTATTGTATTGGCTGTAAAGTGTTTTGGGATATCTTGAGGTCATCAAAGGCTATATAAATGTATGTCTTTCTTTCAGTTCAGACAGGTGTGAGAGTCTTGATTAAAGTAATTTTCTGTTGCCTTCCTTGAATTCATTTTAATATGGAACAGTTTGTGAAGCGACGACGTGGCTGAATGCCTGTGCTGAAATTATTACTAAAGCTATGAACAGTGTCACTAATCTATTGAACAAACATGCAAAAATCCACAGCATGTGAATGTTATACTCTGAATAGATTGTCCCTGTACATCAAGAACTGACACAAATTGATCTCCGATATTGAAGGAGGGTCGACACAAATCTGTTTGTCTCTTCACTGTGAATTATGGATTGCAGAGATTGCCTGTAATAAACAGTTTTAATGCTTCATTTGAGATCCCATTAGTTTCAACTGAGTTACCTCGGCGAGGGGGGAGGGAGAGGAGGAGTAACAGTTTAAATAGTTGTATGTTCCCATAACCTGAATTAATGCCTAAGATGAACAGTCTAGTTTGCCAGAATGCAAGAAGCAGGTACTAACCATCTTAAGAGATCTTTAGAATTCTCTATCCCAGAGGGCTATGGATACTCAGTCACTGAGCATATTCAAGACAGAGATTTTTGGATACTCAAGGAAACCAAGGGATATGGGGATAGTGCAGGAAAGTGGAGTTCAGGTAAAAGATCAGCCATGATCTTATTGAATGGCAGAGCAGGCTCGAAGGGCCCAATGGCCTACTTCTGCTCCTACTTCTATGTTATATAAGGGTAGATTCTGGTCTAGGTCCATCCAAACTTGGTGCTGCGTAAACTGCACGCTGCCGAACCAAGAGGTCCAAGGATTGATGGAAATTGATCCTCAGGTCTCATCAGCATACTTGGCGCGAGCTGTCGGCACTGGTCATGACTCCAGAAGACCCAACTGAGGGAGTTGGAGCGAACTACGGTGGAAGACCTACAGGTGGGGACCAATCGTGACTTCTGTCTACCTGGGACGCCAAAATAAGTGCTCCACGAATTTAGGAGTGCAACCCTCACTTGTGCAGATTGATACAGGCCATCCCGCTGCTAAATTGGAATGTGTTGTGCCTATTTTACACCAAAATAATTGGATGTAATGCAGAGCAATTTCTACCCCACAGTTGCTCCAATGCCTTAGTTGATCACTTTCCTGAACAGGGTGGAACTGAGATACACAGACCTGAACAGTGTGGAACTGAGATATAGAAACACAGAAAGTAGGTGCTGGAGTAGGTCTTTTGGCCCTTCGAGCCTGCACCACCACTCAATAAGATCATAGCTGATCATTCCCTCAGTACCTCTTTCCTGTTTTCTCTCCATACTCCTTGATCCCCTTAGCCGTAAGGGCCATATCTAACTCCCTCTTGAATATATCCAATGAACTCTCTGCGGCAGGGAATTCCACAGGTTAACAACTCTCTGAGTGAAGAAGTTTCTCCTCATCTCAGTCCTAAATGGCCTACCTCTGATCCGAAGACTATGTCCCCTGGTTCTGGACTTCCACAACATCGGGAACATTCTTCCCGCATCTAACCTGTCCAATCCTGTCAGAATCTTATACGTTTCTATGAGATCCCCTCTCATCCTTTTAAACTCCAGTGAATAAAGGCCCAGTTAATCCAGTCTCTCCTCATATGACAATCCAGCCATCCCTGGAATCAGTCTGGTGAACCTTCGCTGCACTCCCTCAATAGCAAGAACGTCCTTCCTCAGATTAGGAGACCAAAACTGAACACAATATTCCAGGTGAGACCTCCCTGCTCCTATACTCAAATCCCCTAGCTATGAAGGCCAACAGACCATTTGCCTTCTTCACCGCCTGCTGTACCTGCATGCCAACTTTCAATGATTGATGTACCATGACACCCAGGTCTCGTTGCACCTCCCCTTTTCCTAATCTGCCACCATTCAGATAATATTCTGCCTTTGTGTTTTTGTCTCCAAAGTGGATAATCTCACATTTATCCACATTATACTGCATCTGCCATGCATTTGCCACTCATCTAACCTGTCCAAGTCACCCTGCAGCCTCTTAGCATCCTCCTCACAGCTCACACCGCCACCCAGTTTAGTGTCATCTGCAAACTTGGAGATATTACACTCAATTCCTTCATCTAAATCGTTAATGTATATTGTAAAGAGCTGTTGTCCCAGCACTGAGCCCTGCGGTACTCCACTAGTCACTGCCTGCCATTCTGAAAAGGACCCGTTTATCCCGACTATCTGCTTCGTGTCTGCCAGCCAGTTCTCTATCCATATCAGTACATTACCCCCAATACCATGCGCTTTGAATTTGCACATTAATCTCTTGTGCGGAACCTTGTCAAAAGCCTTTTGAAAGTCTAAATACACCACATCCACTGGTTCTCCCTTGTCCACTCTGCTAGTTACATCTTCAAAAAATTCCAGAAGATTCGTCAAGCATGATTTCCCTTTCATAAATCCATGCTGACTTGGACCGATCCTGTCACTGCTTTCCAAATGCGCTGCTATTTCATCCTTAATGATTGATTCCAACATTTTCCCAACATATACAGACCTGAACAGTGTGGAACTGAGATATGTAGACCTGAAAGGTTCCTTCTACTGTTCTGATTTGGCTTATCTCAGCCGAGTGGAAGCAGAGGCAACAGAA
The DNA here is from genome assembly GCF_044704955.1 of Pristiophorus japonicus. Lineage (NCBI taxonomy): Eukaryota > Metazoa > Chordata > Chondrichthyes > Pristiophoridae > Pristiophorus > Pristiophorus japonicus. The sequence goes on from NC_091986.1 coordinate 158,452,582, forward strand.
TTAACTTCAGTGCTACTGGGCTAAGGAAAGAGAAAATAATTCACTTCGGATTACTCCTCTTTGCTATCAAGTGAGTCCTGCTGGAAAATGCATGCGTATTGACTTTGTGAAGGCAGGATCAGGTTCAACTGTGATGTCCTCCCAAGATTCCGCAGCCAGGTAGCACTCACTATACATGTTCAAAAATGGCGACCGGCCACTTAGCTGAGGTACTGGATGGTGATGGCCACCCAAGTGGAACTCTAACAAAGTGTGAAATATCACCTGCAGAAGAGGAAGGGAGGCAATGGGAGATGGGGGAAATTGATTGCCATTCTAGCACTTGTATATGAATGTAACCGGACGGTCTGCACCTGGGCAGGACCGGAACCAATGTCCTAGGGAGAGTGTTTGCTAGTGCTGTTGGGGAGGATTTAAACTAATATGGCAGGGGGATGGGAACCAATGCAGGGAGACAGAGGGAAACAAAAAGGAGGCAAAAGCAAAAGACAGAAAGGAGATGAGGAAAAGTGGAGGGCAGAGAAACCCAAGGCAAAGAACAAAAAGGGCCACTGTACAGCAAAATTCTAAAAGGACAAAGGGTGTTAAAAAAGCAAGCCTGAAGGCTTTGTGTCTTAATGCAAGGAGTATCCGCAATAAGGTGGATGAATTAACTGTGCAAATAGATGTTAACAAATATGATGTGATTGGGATTACGGAGATGTGGCTCCAGGATGATCAGGGCTGGGAACTCAACATCCAGGGGTATTCAACATTCAGGAAAGATAGAATAAAAGGAAAAGGAGGTGGGGTAGCATTGCTGGTTAAGGAGCAAATTAAGGCAATAGTTCGGAAGGACATTAGCTTGGATGATGTGGAATCTATATGGGTAGAGCTGCAGAATACCAAAGGGCAAAAAACATTAGTGGGAGTTGTGTACAGACCTCCAAACAGTAGTCGTGATGTTGGGGAGGGCATCAAACATGAAATTAGGGGTGCGTGCAATAAAGGTGCAGCAGTTATAATGGGTGACTTTAATATGCACATAGATTGGGTTAACCAAACTGGAAGCAATACGGTGGAGGAGGATTTCCTGGAGTGCATAAGGGATGGTTTTTTAGACCAATATGTCGAGGAACCAACTAGGGGGGAGGCCATCTTAGACTGGGTGTTGTGTAATGAGAGAGGATTAATTAGCAATCTCGTTGTGCGAGGCCCCTTGGGGAAGAGTGACCATAATATGGTGGAATTCTGCATTAGGATGGAGAATGAAACAGTTAATTCAGAGACCATGGTCCAGAACGTAAAGAAGGGTAACTTTGAAGGTATGAGGCGTGAATTGGCTAGGATAGATTGGCGAATGATACTGAAGGAGTTGACTGTGGATGGGCAATGGCAGACATTTAGAGACGGCATGGATGAACTACAACAATTGTACATTCCTGTCTGGCGTAAAAATAAAAAAGGGAAGGTGGCTCAACCGTGGCTATCAAGGGAAATCAGGGATAGCATTAAAGCCAAGGAAGTGGCACACAAATTGGCCAGAAATAGCAGCGAACCCGGGGACTGGGAGAAATTTAGAACTCAGCAGAGGAGGACAAAGGGTTTGATTAGGGCAGGGAAAATGGAGTATGAGAAGAAGCTTGCAGGGAACATTAAGACGGATTGCAAAAGTTTCTATCGATATGTAAAAAGAAAAAGGTTAGTAAAGACAAACGTAGGTCCCTTGCAGTCAGAATCAAGGGAAGTCATAACAGGGAACAAAGAAATGGCGGACCAATTGAACAAGTACTTTGGTTCAGTATTCACTGAGGAGGATACAAACAACCTTCCGGATATAAAAGGGGTCGGAGGGTCTAGTAAGGAGGAGGAACTGAGGGAAATCCTTATTAGTCGGGAAATTGTGTTGGGGAAATTGATGGGATTGAAGGCCGATAAATCCCCAGGGCCTGATGGACTGCATCCCAGAGTACTTAAGGAGGTGGCCTTGGAAATAGTGGATGCGTTGACAGTCATTTTCCAACATTCCATTGACTCTGGATCAGTTCCTATGGAGTGGAGGGTAGCCAATGTAACCCCACTTTTTAAAAAAGGAGGGAGAGAGAAAACAGGGAATTATAGACCGGTCAGCCTGACATCGGTAGTGGGTAAAATGATGGAATCAATTATTAAGGATGTCATAGCAGTGCATTTGGAAAGAGGTAATATGATAGGTCCAAGTCAGCATGGATTTGTGAAAGGGAAATCATGCTTGACAAATCTTCTGGAATTTTTTGAGGATGTTTCCAGTAGAGTGGACAAGGGAGAACCAGTTGATGTGGTATATTTGAACTTTCAGAAAGCTTTTGACAAGGTCCCACACAAGAGATTAATGTGCAAAGTTAAAGCACATGGGATTGGGGGTAGTGTGCTGACATGGATTGAGAACTGGTTGTCAGACAGGAAGCAAAGAGTAGGAGTAAATGGGGACTTTTCAGAATGGCAGGCAGTGACTAGTGGGGTACCGCAAGGTTCTGTGCTGTGGCCCCAGCTGTTTACACTGTACATTAATGATTTAGATGAGGGGATTAAATGTAGTATCTCCAAATTTGCGGATGACACTAAGTTGGGTGGCAGTGTGAGCTGCGAGGAGGATGCTATGAGGCTGCAGAGTGACTTGGATAGGTTAGGTGAGTGGGCAAATGCATGGCAGATGAAGTATAATGTGGATAAATGTGAGGTTATCCACTTTGGTGGTAAAAACAGAGAGACAGACTATTATCTGAATGGTGACAGATTAGGAAAAGGGGAGGTGCAAAGAGACCTGGGTGTCATGGTACATCAGTCATTGAAGGTTGGCATGTAGGTACAGCAGGCGGTTAAGAAAGCAAATGGCATGTTGGCCTTCATAGCGAGGGGATTTGAGTACAGGGGCAGGGAGGTGTTGCTACAATCGTTCAGGGCCTTGGTGAGGCCACACCTGGAGTATTGTGTACAGTTTTGCTCTCCTAACCTGAGGAAGGACATTCTTGCTATTGAGGGAGTGCAGCGAAGGTTCACCAGACTGATTCCCGGGATGGCGGGACTGACCTATCAAGAAAGACTGGATCAACTGGGCTTGTATTCACTGGAGTTCAGAAGAATGAGAGGGGACCTCATAGAAACGTTTAAAATTCTGACGGGGTTAGACAGGTTAGATGCAGGAAGAATGTTCCCAATGTTGGGGAAGTCCAGAACCAGGGGACACAGTCTAAGGATAAGGGGGAAGCCATTTAGGACCGAGATGAGGGGTAATTTCTTCACCCAGAGAGTGGTGAACCTGTGGAATTCTCTACCACAGAAAGTTGTTGAGGCCAATTCACTAAATATATTCAAAAAGGAGTTAGATGAAGTCCTTACTACTCGGGGAATCGAGGGGTATGGTGAGAAAGCAGGAATAGGGTACTGAAGTTGAATGTTCAGCCATGAACTCATTGAATGGCGGGGCAGGCTAGAAGGGCCGAATGGCTTACTCCTGCACCTATTTTCTATGTTTCTATGTTTCTATGTTTCTATGTAATAGTAGTGGCATTTTATGCTGGTTTAGCTTCATTGATTTTTATGGCTGTAATTACAGACAGCTCCAAGCTCTGTTATTACCATTTTTAGTTGAGAAATGTTACAGTAGTCTTTGTGTACTTTGGTCACGCTGCTTTACTTTTGGGCGGGCAGTTATATGATGTATCACTGCTGTAAAGCAGACTATCACTTATTGAAAGCATGTGGAGGATCCATTCCAAGTTACCCATAATACACACTGTTCAGCATTGCTTCTATAAATTAATGTAATTTAGACTTCCAATTCTTCTTCATTAAAATTAAAAGATAACATTTTTATGACAGATGTCTGTTCTTATGGTGCTAATGGCTCACACTTTTATAGCTTAACTTATACAGCATAATCACATACCCATTACTCACAAACTAAAAATACTAACTTACCACACACAGGGCTCAAATTTTCCCAGAAGTTGCTCCATTTTTTTTGGAGCAACTTGATTTTTCTGGGGTATCTTTTTCGTTGCAATTCTGGCCATTTAATTTGTGCCAGTGTAAGTGAGATAGTTAGTTTTTTTTTTGTTTAGTTTTTTTTTCAAAAGTGGGTGTTCCCAGCCACTTATGCCTGTTTTGGCCATTGAAGCGAGTTTGGCCAGCAAATAGTTGCTCCAAACTAACTTAGGCCAGTGTATGTTGCCACTTCTGTCCGCACAGAAAAACCTTACCTAGAGCTAAGGAATCGGCGCAAGGAATTACATTTAAAGCACCACCAAGCACCAAACAAAGCACAAAAAGTAATAAGCATTCAATAAAAAATAAAGAACTGAAGTAAATAATTAAATTAACAAATAATGAACTGAAGTAAATCCTGTCTTCAACTAAACTCAGCAGCGGCTGGCCATGCGGGAGTCCCTTCGGCCTGGGATAGGTGTGGGAGAACACGGCATCTGAACGGGGCGGGGGGAAGGGAGGGAGAAGACTCAACGCGGCAGGCTGGAGCCAAGCAGGCCACGTGTGGAAGGACACCGAGGTCCATTGCAATACACGGCACCACAGAGACTCTTTGGCAAACCGTCACCCAACCAAACGAACGCAAAGCCAACCCAGCATGGCAAGCAACGTCGCCACACAACAAGCTATCCTCGAGCCAAACCACTAGACTGCAGCCAAAGACGACCAACCTATCCCCCCGATCAAAACTCAATCGCACCAATTTCTTGCAGCCCTCAGCGGCCGGCCTGTGCGGCAGGCCATTCGGCCTGGGATAGAGGCGGGACGCGTTCTGCAGGCATCATCATCATAATTAAGGGAGGAGCTACTGCACATGAGTGACCGCTCTACTGCGCATGCGCGCAGCTGCTGGCACTGTTTTCAGCATAGAGCTGTAGCTCCGCCCCCCCACTCCACGAGGAGTGCCGCGTCAGGACCCAGGACACACAGCAGAGCGGCCAGAATCGTGAGTAAGTTTTTCGGCGCCGTTTCCAGCGCACAAAGTCGCCGCATCTCGGGAGAGTGCGCCAAAAAAAGTGGTTGGGGAAATTTGGGCCCACAATTAGCATTTTTAGAGCAATTTGTGATCTTCTGGGTATCCTTCATTTTACATCTGGGCCTGGAAATTCCTGCAGGCTGCAGGGCCGCAACCCAGAAGTTACACCTGTTATTACGCCCATTCCCGTGTCCATTCTGCCGCTGTCAAATTACACTCATCTTTCCTGCTAACCTCATTAGGATACGCCTGAACGTAACAATTGGTGGGAATCAGCAGAAACAATCGGGGCTAAAGAAAAACGGCAAATCCACACCATATATTTCTTCTTTAAGTATGAACATTAAAGTATCAACCCATTTATTTAACCATCATTCTTGCACATCAGGCATGGTTTGTTTAAGAACCTGCAATCAGGGAAGTTTTGAATTTTTAATGTGACATATGCGAATGCTACATTAAAGCATTCAATGTACCAGAAAATACTGTTCAGCTCTCAGTAAGGATAGTTTAAAAAAAAACGCTCAAAGAATTGCAATGAAACTTTAGAAAAATGATTTTGTTTACTGCTGCGCCTAAAATTCTGAGTTTAATTTTACACTCATTTTAAACCAGTGTAATTGCAGGAAATTTGCCTGTATGGCTCTTCAGCCTGGGGGTGCAGCCATTATAATGAGCCGAGATATGTTCAGGGACCAATAGATGATCGTAAAAAGCTCTAAGAGATTTGGGCATTTAATAATTCTGCCCACAAATCTCTTATGCCCAATTTCCGCAATCTTTTAGGCCGTGTATTTGCTTTGTGTCCCAATTGCATGGGTCCCTGGGTGTAAATATGCAGGAAATTCCAGGCCCAGCTTCCTGTTTTAATGCAGAAGCTGCATAAAATTTATAGATACAATTTTGTTCTGTTTATTGTTGAATTCCAACTAATAGAAAAAAAGATCACCGTACAATACAGAAACAATCAAAATGATGGTATATTATCCTCTGGATGCTAATGAATAAACTGTTGAGCAAAAGCAGTAAAATAGACTTTCCTTTCATTTTTCTCATTGGTCTCAATTTTACTTTCAGCTTAAAATTGATGTAAGTGGAGTAGTGAAAATTAAGGAAAATATACTTGTCGAGATCTTTTCTTGGTTTCATCTGGGTGTCTCAGATGTGTGGAACCTATCACCATACTTAAGATTCTCCAAATCAAGCTTCAAGTAGAGAAATACATAAGGGTAGAGTTTCTGTTTGTCTAATATGGAGTGTGCACTCTCTCTCCTTCGTGAAGCACCCCATTTATCTCAGTCAATGGGGCTTAGGTGCAGATTGGCAAGGTTCAGGGAACCTGAGCTATCATTCAGAATGGGGTTAATCATATAAAGTAAGGGTAAGATTAGCACAGCAAGTGCTTATTGCCAGTGGCAGATTTAAGGGACATGCGGCTGCATCCTCATTAACCTGACCTTGGCTGGCAACCTCAAAAGGTTATTTTTCAATGAATTATTATTTTTTTTAATTCACCTTATTAATATTTCCTCAAATGAAGTAATTTTAAATACTACATTTCAGTAGAAAATCAGATTAATTACACGTCAGGCTACAATAAATCATTTTCGATGTACAGAATATAAGTCATTCAAGAACATAGGTTGATTGTGATAAACTATTTGAGAGTCTATTAGCTTGGAAATAGTTATCCATTTAAGGAAATTAAAAAAAGACTATAATGTCTTTGCTCTATCTATCCTTTAGATATATCTAGATATTTTTTTCAATCCTATTTTGGATCAATGTTTCAATCCGTTGACTGATCTATGAGTTTTACTAGCTCTGCTTCCATCTGACCCTTTCCTTAAGATTTTCCAATTCTTCTCTCATAACGGTGTGTTTTTATCTGTCTTCTTCAAAATTTCCAGCTGTTCGCCTCTGTTTTCTCCTTATGTCTCCATGCTTAAGATTCTCTACTTTTGTTTCTCTTCCTCTTGTTCCTTCGGACTACCTAACTCAACATTGGGCTGGATTTTCGGCTTTTGGGGTTTTTCGTCAAAAACAATAGTGAAACGTGAAACTTACCTTTTTCGCTGTGCTACCGTTTTTAGGCCGAACGTTCGGCCTTTACGTCTGTGCCAGGGGCCCATCAGTAAGGGAGGCGTTGCACAAGCATTTGCGGCGAGTTTTGGCAACTTTAGTCCTGGGCCGGGAGCGCTGCGAGAGAGGCCTTGGGAGGGGAAAACATTTTTTTTCCAAAAAACATTCCAAAAAACATTTACAAGGCCCTTAACTATCTAATCGCTGCAAAAAAAATAATAAAAACTTTAACTTACCTTTTTTGCAGCTTTTCGTACTTATCGCTGCTGGCAGGGCAAGGTTTGATCTGTCGCTATTCTGGGCGTGGCGTACGGGTCGGGAGAGTGCCAAAACTCGGACGCATGTGCAATTGGAGTCATTGCGTATCGACGCACCTCTCCCCGGCAGTACTTGAAAGCGCTGCCGTAAACAGGTACCCGAGGATCCCGCCCGGATTTTGCGACTGGGTTTTTACCACAGAGGATCAAATCGTGGCGAAAACCCGGTCGCAAACCTGCCGAAAATCCAGACCGTTGGACTGAAATCTTCAGTTCAGCTTGCCTTTCTCTCTCGCGCTCTCTCTAGTTCCTGTAAAATCTCTATCTCAGTTAACCTTAAAGTACCCTTCTCTTAGTCCTCCAAAACCTCTGGAGTTATTTCTCTTTGTTTCCCCTCCCTTTGTTTTTTTCCTCCAAAGTGAGGTGTCGAAGGATGGCTGGTTTTATTTGAGCTGAGCCTTGGGAAGAAGGAGAGAAATTTAGAGCGAGGAGAGAAAGAAGATGTGCTGCAATTCCAGAGCTCGGCATAAAGAATATAAACAGACAAAACAATTTAGTATCATCTGAATTATCAGCACACAAGATACTATTTCTTATATAGGAAGAAGTATAGTATTAAACCAGAAATGTTATATTTGTTCTACTTGTTTTCAGTTACAGTTATATATTCCTACGTCTTACTGGATTTTAGTTAATTAAAATAAAATAGAAATGGCACATTTACCTGAGCATTAATTGATAAACAGCTCATTATCATAGGCAGTCCCTCGAAATCAAGGAAGACTTGCTTCCACTCTAAAAGTGAGTTCTTAGAACAGTCCAATACGGGAATTACAGTCTCTGTCTCAGGTGGGGCAGACAGTGGTTGAAGGAAAGGGTGGGTGGTTTGCCGCAAATACCTGGTGGTCCCAGTGGAACGTAGGATTCCGGTCAGAGGTCTCCATTCACTGTGCAGCTTACGGGAACATGTCCTCCAAGTACGTATTCGTATCCTGGAATCACGTGGGCCTGGACCACCAATCACTATGGAGTATTCTCATTGATAATAATGAGAGCTCTATTTGTGCGAGCTCCCATTACTATCAATGAGAATACCCCCTAAATCAAGAAACACAACACAATAATCTAAAAAAACACCTCACATATTTAAAATTAATTGAAATTGAATTAAATTAAATGTTTTAGAAAAAACTTTGAAAAAAATTTTGTTTAATGCATTTTAATAGGGTTAAAAATAAACTTACCTTAATGGACAGGGGGGCCGAAATTCAGCCTCCTGATAAGGCCTGTTACCGCCGGAAAGTGGCGGCCACGCGGCGGTGTCGAATGGCCACTGATTTTTTTGTGGAATGGCCGCTGCTCGCAAAATTCACCTCGGTGGTTTTTCTGGCGGACCCCACTCCTGCCCCGCTGCTGCCAAACCGTCCTAAGTGCGTCATCAAAGCACGCACCGCTAATCTCCCACCCTGAAGCAAAATTTACCTGATAAAAGCTTGCGGAACCCGACAGTAGCCGCCGTTAAAGGGGAGGGCGCACTGCCGTGGCTGCCATCTTATTTTTTTTGTCAGCTGACTGCCAGGTCGGGCCAACAGTTATGCCCTCGGGTTTGGCCGGGCTGTCAACTGGCAGTCTGGCACCCCCTGATGGGTGCCAGGCAGCTGCCCCAGCCAAATCCCTCCCTGGTGGCCCAGTGGACCTAACTGAAAAAGATGCAGAGTTCGCAGCGGCCCTTCCCTTTAAGTGAAGGGGAGAGATGGGGTGACACGCCCATGTGATGATGTCATCAGCGCTATGCTGATGACTGACAGCGGCAGACACTGCGCCCACCCCCACGTCTGTCCCAGTTTGACGGACACTCCGCTCCTGCCCCCACTTCCACCCCCATTATGACCAACTTCTGCCATGCTGGAAAAAAAAGACAAAGAGCTGAATATCCTGTAAGAAGCCACTGCACCCCGGCGGCAGTGAAAACAGCTGAAAGACGGTAGGTGCGCCCCGTTTCCGGCGGGGATAAATTTCGGTCCCAGGGTTTTTAACATAAAAATGAGTGATTAAATTGAAGTTTTCTATGTTTAAAAACTCTTGCGCTGCTTTTACCAGGCGTAAGCGTTTGAAGGACATTGGCTGGGCAAGAGTTGGGCAAATAGCCCAATCTCTGCCCCGTGGATGTTCTTCCTACAGAGATGCGTTGGATCTGTCAAAATAAATGTTGCCATTTGCGAGGCCTCTTTGGGTGTGTGCGCACATCGTATGCACCCAACGAAGCCGCGATTTTCGGCCCAATGCTGTAAAATACAACGGAAAAAACACAAGCCCAAACAATCTCTGGAACTAGAGAAGCTGACCTTTACAGGATTTTTAAAAATTACTTTTCACCATTCCTGTAATCAACTCCAGATAAATGCAAATCTGTCAAACACAAATCTGAATTTCAATGCACCAAAATATTTCCCGTTCAATGGGATTAGTTTACTGCAGCAAGGGCCGCACTCACACAGAATTTTGATGCAGGTAAAAATTGTTCTGGTTTATACAGGTTTATAATGCTCACCAGACCAAATTCACCTGTTAAAAATTCTCCTTGAGATAGCACAACACATTTGTCGCTCCTGTATAAAATATTTTTCTTTTCAATTTATTTGTTTAATGATTGGCTGTGCTACAAATATTTGTAAATGGACTTTTTTTTGTTCAGAGTTTATAGCGATGCTGTTCTAAATACCACATCATCATCATCATCATAGGCAGTCCCTCGGAATCGAGGAAGACTTGCGTCCACTCCTAAAATGAGTCCTTTGGTGGATGAACAGTCCAATGAGAGCCACAGACCCTGTCACAGGTGGGACAGACATTCGTCGGGGGAAGGGGGGGTGGGACCGATTTGCCGCACGCTCCTTCCGCTGCCTAAGTCTGACCTCTTCACGCTCGTGGCGTTGAGATTCGAAGAGCTCGAAGCCCTCCCGGATGCACTTTCTCCACCTAGGGCAGTCTTCGACCAGGGACTCCCAGATGTGAGTGGTGATGTCGCACTTTACCAGGGAGGTTTTGAGGGGGTCCTTGTAACGTTTCTGCTGCCCACCTTTGGCTCATTTGCCGTGAAGGAGCACCGCATAGAGCAATTGCTTCGGGAGTTTCGTGTCTGACATGCGAACTATGTGGCCTTCCAGCAAAGCTGATCGAAGGGGGCCCAGCCTCACACTCCGGGTCACCTCAACCAGCCGGCCCGGCCCAATGACGGGCTGTACCTGCCCTAGGTCGCTAGCGGTGAACATTAACTTTTAAACAACTATATAAATGCAAGTCTTTCTTTTAAATACAATCCTTATTCACTCGTAATATTTCTTGGTGAACGAATTATGGAAATACTAAGATTCAGTTGCATTATGGGTATGTTCCAAAAGTAAAGGACCTTGGGCCAAATCTTCGTGGAAAAATATTGTCGAGTTCACCACACACCGTTATTAATGCGCAAATCGGCCAGCAAGTTCTGGGATTGAAGAGATACGCCGTGAGTTGTGAATCTCAAGAACTTGCTGGTTAATTTACCTTCATACAAACAGCACCACACCCTTAGCCTGCCCATTATATTTTAAGAACTTGATGGATTTGCACATTATTTGTTCAGTAAACTCACTGCAGAAGGTTAGGACTCATAATTAACAGCGTAAGTACCATTTTAACATCAATGTCAATGTAAAGCCAATCAATCTCTTCGGCACAGAAAGGGAACAATTTAAACTCTTGAGTCTCATTCCTGCAAGTAGTAAATTGTTCTTGAGTTAAAAAAAATCAAATTTCAATTATTTTTCTTAGATTTTCTTTCTGTCTCTATTTTCTCTCTCTCTTAATCCAATCTTTCTTTTCCTCTCTGTTTCTCTTTCTGTACCTGATCTGACTCAAAGTCACCCTTCTCCGTTGTTCCACTGTTTCTTTCTCAATCCATAAATCTCATTGGCTAATCATAGAATCATAGAAATTTATAGCACAGAAGGAGGCCATTTTCGCTCATCATGTCCGCACCGTCCGACAAAGAGCTATCCAGCCGAATCCCACTTTCCAGCTCTTGGTCCGTAGCCTTGTAAGTTACGACACTTCAACTGCACACCCAAGTACTTTTGAAATGCGGTGAGGGTTTCTGCCTCCATTTCAGGCAGTGAGTTCCAGACTTCCACCACCCAGTGAAAAACATTCTCCTCAAATCCTCTCTAAACCGCCTATCAATTATTTTTAATCCATGCCCCCTGGTTATTGACCACTCTGCTAAGGGAAATAGGTCCTTCCTATCCACACTATCTAGGCCCATCATAATTTTATACACCTCAATGAGGTCTCCCCTCAGCCTCCTCTGTTCCAAAGAAAACAACCCCAGCCTATCCAATCTTTCCTCATAGCTAAAATTCTCCAGTCCAGGCAACATCCTCGTAAATCTCCTCTGTACCCTCTCTAGTGCAATCACATCTTTCCTGCAATGTGGTGACCAGAACTGCATGCAATACTCTAGCTGTGGCCTAACTAGTGTTTTATACATTTCTAGCATAACCTCCCTGCTATGTCTCAGCTAATAAAAGGCAAGTATTCCGTATGCCCTCTTAACCATCTTATCTACCTGTCCTGCTACTTTCAGGGATCTGTGGACATGCAGTCCAAGGTCCCTCTGTTCCTCTACACTTCTCAGTGTCCCACCATTTAATGTGTATTCCCTTGCCTCACACTTCTCCGGATTGAATTCCAATTGCCACTGTTCTGCCCACCTGACCAGTCCATTGATATCTTCCTGCAGTCCACAGCTTTCTTCTTCATTATCAACCACACAGCCAATTTTTGTATCATCTGTAAACTTCTTGATCATATTCCCTGCATTCAAGGAGATACAGTGTTCACTAGGTTAATTCACTAAGATCCCAGATGCCCGTTTGACTTTGCCGCGCCCTTATCAGCTCACACTTCCAGCAAGTTATGGCGCAAATCATATCCGAGCTGAAGGATGTAGGAAAAAGTAACAGCGCATGCTGTTGGATCATAGAATCATACAACACAGCAGGTGGCCATTCATTCCAATGTGCCTGTTACAGCTCTTTGAAAGAGCTATCCAACTAGTCCCACTCGCCTGCTCTTTCATCGTAGCCCTGCATTTCTTTTCATCTTCAAATATTTATTCAATTCCCATTTAAAAATTATTGAATCTGCTTTCTGCTTCCACTGCTTTCAGGCAGTGCATTCCAGATCATAACAAATGTGTAAAAATAAATCTCATGTCGCCTCTGGTTCTTTTGCCAATTATTTTAAATCGGTGTCCTTTGGTTATTGATTTTTCTGCCACTGGAAACAGTTTCGCCTTATTTACTCTTATCAAAACCCTTCATGGTTTTGAACACCTCTATCAAATATACTCATAACCTTCTCTGATCTAAGGAGAACAACCCATTTCTCTAGTCTCTCCACGTAACTGAAGTCTTTCTTCCCTGGTACCTTCCTAAAGTCTGATGCCCAGAATTGGCCACGGTACTCCAGCTGGGGCCTAACCAGTGTTTTATAAAGGTTTAGCATAACTTCCTTGTTTTTGTACTCTATGCCTCAACTTATAAAGCCAAGGATTACATGTGCCTTTTTAATTTTGTATCTATGTAGCCACTGCCTCTTTAATCCCATGGGCTGGAATTTTCTGGTGTCCGTGCGGGCGCGATCGGAGGCGGGTCGGGTGGGAAATTTAAAATAATTTGAAACAGACTTTCCGGCTGGCTGCTTGGAGACAAGGGCTATCCACTGAAGAAGTGGTTCATGACACCCTTGAGGAGGCCAAGTACTGAGGCCGAGGAGAGATATAATGAAAGCCACATTTCCGCCTGATGTGTGGTGGGGTCTGGAACTCATTGCCTGAAAGGGTGGTAGAGGCAGGAACCCTCACCACATTTAAAAGATACTTGGATGTGCACTTAAAGTGCTGTAACCTACAGGGTTATGGACCAAGAGCTGGAAAGTAGGATTAAGCTGGATAGCTCTTGGTCGGCCGGCGCAGACACGATGGGCCAAAATGGCCTCCTTCTGTGCTGTAAATTTCTATGTGTCATAGAGCAGACAATAGGAATGCTCAAAATGTGCATCAGATGCCTTGATAGATCTGGTGGAAGCCTTCAGTACACACCAGCCAGAGTCTCCAGAATCATTGTGGTCTGCTGTTGTCCGCGTACTGTAGCTTGATGACAGAGGTTGGGCAGTAAACACCTCAAGTCGCTGGAGAAATATCACCAACGATGTCTCCACAAGACGGACGCACCAACACTAGTGTCCTCTTCCAGGCCAACATCCCCAGCATTGAAGCACTGACCATACTTGATCAGCTCCGCTGGGCAGGCCACATAGTTCGCGAGACTTCCAAAGCAAGTGCTCGACTTGGAACTCATCCACGGCAAACGAGCCAAACGTGGACAATGGAAACGTTACAAGGACACCCTCAAAGCCTCCTTGATAAAGTGCAACATCCCCACTAACACCTGGGAGTCCCTGGCCAAAGACCGCCCTAAGTGGAAGAAGTGCATCCGGGAGGTCGCTGAGCTCCTCGAGTCTTGTCGCCGAGAGTATGCAGAAACCAAGTGACAGAGACCGTGGTTCTCATATTGGACTGTACAGCCACCTAAGAACTCATGCTAAGAGTGGAAGCAAGTCTTCCTCAATTCCGAGGGACTGCCTATGATGATGATGATGATGGTCTGCTCTGCCCTGCACAACATAGCACAGCAGCGAGGATTAGTGCTGCATGAAAAGCAAGGTACGAGCGCACAGTCTCTTCAGAGGAGGAAGGGCACGAGGAGGAGGAGGAGCATCAGCTGGAAGACAAGGAGGAGCAGGAGCTGGAGGAACCTGCAGTGCAGATGCCACCAGCACCCGAGCACTTTGCTGCACAGGAGGTCAGGGATGGGCTCATCATGACCAGATTTACTTAGCTGTACACAGTACACCCATATGGCTGCCACATGCTGCGCCAGAGTGGCACCACCCACAGCAACACCATAAAGGATCCATACAATGACCCAGCCATTCCTTTCACACTGACCACAATTGCTGGAGGTAACGTTATGTCTCACCATTCACTGCAACTCACTAAGCCACTTCCAAAGGTGCACACAAATTTGTCCAAGTAGTGAAAATAAAGATTTTTATGGTTGAGATCACATTACCAGAAACTTAACATTAATATTGAATAAAGCACCCAAGTGGCTACCCTTGTGAATCTACTTGTGTTTCATCTTTCTCTTCCGTGTGCTTCTATGAGATGCTGCCCCTGTGGCTTCAGCTGAGGGAGAGGCAGCCTGCTCACTTCCCTGCTGCGACTACTTAGAGACTCTTGGTGGACGTCCTCTAGGTTTTGAGCCTGTGATGGTCCCAACAAAGTCTGCTCCTCCTGCAACTGTCCGAGGAGGCATCTGGGGCTCTGATTGAGCGGGTGGCAACAGGGGAGTAGAGTAAGCACTTTGAGAGGAGCCTACGCTTCCATGTCCCCTCTCACCATCATCGCTCTCATGGGCCAGTCACACTTTCCTGCCAGCAAAGAGCTGGAGAGCACCTTGCTGCACATCAGTGGGGCCATGAGGATCCATGTCTACACTGAGATCCCTCCTACAGAGGAGATCCATGAGCCTCTACCATCTATGCTCCATAGAGACCATTTGCTCATGTGAGTGGTGCATTAGCTGCTCCGTGTAGGTGGCCATCCTATCCATGGAAGAGTCTACAGTCACCATTGCCTGCAACATGGTGGTGCTCATGTTGGAGATGGACACTTCCATTCTCTGAACATTTGCAGACATCGCGGTCGCACCACCTGAAAAAGCCCCCTACACTTGTTCCTGCAGCTCCAGAATCGCCCTCTTTTGGCCCCTGAGGCTCAGCATCTGCATGTACCTGAGCAGAGCTGGGAGCATCCTGCACCCTGTGGCGAGGTGTCTCCACTGCTCTCTCTGTCTCCACCATCTGCTCTTGCTCATTTGTGAGTTGTGAGACACCAGGTGACAACACTACTACCCATACGTGAGACCCTGCATCTCTACACTGTTGCTGTGTGCGCTTATGTCTGGTGACGTTGCGCCCTCAGAGGTTGGAGGCCCCTCTGAGGAGTCGTCTTCATCTTCCTCCTGGATAGTAGGGGCAGAGGGGTAGCTCTTGATCGACCTGTGGGAAAGTAAAGAGATGAGTTAGATATGTTATATGTCGATTGGGTACAGATACCATTATTCACATGATGACATCAATCCCCCTATGATTGACTGATGTATGCCATTTAGCTGTATGATAAGTAAATCTGTCACCAGGTTGCTGAGTACAAGCTCAACTTCATCCTGCTGTGCCTCTCATCACATCCCCCTCTCTCTGTCTCCCACCTCCAGCTGCTCGGCGACTTCTAATGCAGCCTCCCCTGCTGTTTTGAAATATCCATTGATGGGGTTCCACTGCCAGTTCTCTCCCTCTCCCTCTTATTGTGGGCTCTTTTTTCCTGCAAGGAGGGAAGGAAGAGAAGGTTGAGTGAGAGTGATGGAATGAGTGTAAGGACTGGATGGATAATATGTTTAGAGGGAGACTATGATGGAGTGGAGTGACAATGCCAAATTACTTCCTTGTGTGTTATTAATTGGTATGATTGCATTAG
This sequence comes from Pristiophorus japonicus, assembly GCF_044704955.1. Classification (NCBI taxonomy): domain Eukaryota; kingdom Metazoa; phylum Chordata; class Chondrichthyes; family Pristiophoridae; genus Pristiophorus; species Pristiophorus japonicus. The sequence goes on from NC_091986.1 coordinate 158,468,543, forward strand.
GATGAAGGTGAGTGTGAAGGGTGCCTAGTAAGATGGGGATGTGATAATGTAGATAGAGAGAGGGATTTGTGGAGGTGAAAGTTATCTTGGTATGAGTAAGGATGGGCCGCAGCAGGGTTGGGAAGGCAGAGAGAAGGGGATGTGATGAGAGGCACAGCAGGATGAAGTTGAGCTTGTACTCAACTTTCCTGATCTAATGAGATCATTGAAACATTTCTGGTACTGCACCCAGGTTGTCCTGAAGACATCCCTGTTGTACACCTCCTCTGCTATTTGGAGCCAAGCTTTTTGGTCTCCTGGGGAGGTCTCTTCTACCCATTTGCAGGGAAGAGGACTTCCCTGTGTGCTTTGACTCCCTCCACAAGTATATGCAGGGAGTAATTGGAGAACCTGGGTGCAGCCATCTGTTTCCAACTGTTTGTAACAATCAAAAGCTCCAGTGCAGTGACTGCATTATCCTAGATGAACCTTCAAACGCAATGTGGCCATGGCTCCTTTAAATATCCCAGCGAAAACGTGTCATTGATGACATCAACAGACATGCACCATTTAATAGGGCCACATGACACGCAGAGCGGGCTTAATAGGCCCCATTAGCGCAAAGTCAATTTTCTGCAGCGGGATGGAAGCAAGAACGGGGCTGCGACCGGCCACACTGACATCCCACACCCGACCCTCCCACACTGACCCTCCCACACCGACACCCCACACTGACCCTCCCACACCGACATCCCACACTGACCCTCCCACACCGACACCCCACACTGACCCTCCCACACCGACACCCCACACTGACCCTCCCACACCGACATCCCACACTGACCCTCCCACACCGACACCCCACACTGACCCTCCCACACCGACACCCCACACTGACCCTCCCACACCGACATCCCACACTGACCCTCCCACACCGACACCCCACACTGACCCTCCCACACCGACATCCCACACTGACCCTCCCACACCGACACCCCACACTGACCCTCCCACACCGACATCCCACACTGACCCTCCCACACCGACACCCCACACTGACATCCCACACCCGACCCTCCCACACTGACCCTCCCACACCGACACCCCACACTGACCCTCCCACACCGACACCCCACACTGACCCTCCCACACCGACACCCCACACTGACCCTCCCACACCGACACCCCACACTGACCCTCCCACACTGACATCCCACACTGACCCTCCCACACCGACACCCCACACTGACCCTCCCACACCGACATCCCACACTGACCCTCCCACACCGACACCCCACACTGACCCTCCCACACCGACACCCCACACTGACCCTCCCACACCGACACCCCACACTGACCCTCCCACACCGACATCCCACACTGACCCTCCCACACCGACATCCCACATTGACCCTCCCACACTGACATCCCACACCCGACCCTCCCACACCCAACCCTCCCACACTGACTCTCCCACACTGACCCTGCCACACTGACCCTCCCACAGTGACATCCCACACTGACCCTCCCACACTGACACTCCCACACTGACCCTCCCACACCGACACCCCACACTGACCCTCCCACACCGACATCCCACACTGACCCTCCCACACCGACATCCCACACTGACCCTCCCACACCGACATCCCACATTGACCCTCCCACACTGACATCCCACACCCGACCCTCCCACACCCAACCCTCCCACACTGACTCTCCCACAATGACCCTGCCACACTGACCCTCCCACAGTGACATCCCACACTGACCCTCCCACACTGACACTCCCACACTGGCCCTCCCACACTGACATCCCTCACCCGACCCTCCCACACTGACCCTCCAACACTGACCCTCCAACACTGACCCTCCAACACTGACCCTCCAACACTGACCCTCCCACACTGACATCCCACCTTGACCCTCCCACACCCGACCATCCCACACTAACCCTCCCACACCGACCCTCCCACACTGACCCTCCCACACCGACATCCCACACTGACCCTCCCACACTGACCCTCCCACATTGACCCTCCCACACCGACCCTCCCACACCGACCCTCCCACACCGACCCTCCCACACCGACCTTCCACACTGTCCCTCCCTGTCCCTCCCACACTGACCCTCCCACACTGACCCTCCCACACTGACCCTCCCACATTGACCCTCCCACACTGACCCTCCCACACTGACCCTCCCACATTGACCCTCCCACACTGACCCTCCCACACCGACCCTCCCACATCGACCCTCCCACACCGACCCTCCCACACCCGACCCTCCCACACCCGACCCTCCCACACTGACCCTCCCACACTGACCCTCCCACACTGATCCTCCAACACTGACCCTCCCACACTGATATCCCACACCCGACCCTCCCACACTGACCCTCCCACACCGACCCTCCCACACCGACCCTCCCACACCGACCCTCCCACACTAACCCTCCCACACTGACTCTCACATATTGACCCTCCCACACCCTCCCACACTGACCCTCCCACACTGACCCTCCCTCACTGACACTCCCACACTGACCCTCCCACACCGGCCCTCCCACACCGGCCCTCCCACACCGACCCTCCCACACCCTCCCACACTGACCCTCCCACACTGACCCACCCACATCGACCCTCCCACACCGACCCTCCCACACCCGACCCTCCCACACCGACCCTCCCACACCGACCCTCCCACACTGACCCTCCCATATTGAAACTCCCACACCCTCCCACACTGACCCTCCCACACGACCCTCCCACACAGACCCTCCCACACTGATCCTCCCACACCGACCCTCCCACACTGACCCTCCGACACCGACCCTCCCACACCGACCCTCCCACACCGACCCTCCCACACCGACCCTCCCACACCGACCCTCCCACACCCAACCCTCCCACACTGACCCTCCCACACTGACCCTCCCACACTGACCCTCCCACACCCACCCTCCCACACTGACCCTCTCACACCGACCCTCCCACACTGACCCTCCCACACCGACCCTCCCACACCCTCCCACACTGACCCTCCCACACCACCCTCCCACACTGACCCTCTCACACCGACCCTCCCACACACGACCCTTCCACACCCGACTCTCCCACACCAACCCTCCCACACCGACCCTCCCACACCGACCCTCCCACAATGACCCTCCCACACCGACCCTCCCACAATGACCGTCCCACAATGACCCTCCCACACCGACCCTCCCACACCGACCCTCCCACAATGACCCTCCCACAATGACCCTCCCACACCGACCCTCCCACAATGACCCTCCCACACTGACCCTCCCACAATGACCCTTCCACACCGACCCTCCCACACCGACCCTCCCACACCGACCCTCCCACACTGACCCTCCCACACTGACCCTCTCACATCCGACCCTCCCACACCGACCCTCCCACACCGAACCTCCCACACCGGCCCTCCAACACTGACCCTCCCACACCGACCCTCTCACATCCGACCCTCCCACACTGACCCTCCCACACTGACCCTCCCACACCCGACCCACCCACACTGACCCTCCCACACCCTCCCACACTGACCCTCCCACACCCGACCCTCCCACACTGACCCTCCCACACCGACCCTCCCACACCGACCCTCGCACAATGACCCTCGCACACTGACCCTCCCACACTGACCCTCCCACACTGACCCTCCCACAATGACCCTACCACAATGACCCTCCCAAACCGACCCTCCCACAACGGCCCTCCCACAATGACCCTCCCACAACGACCCTCCCACACCGACCCTCCCACAATGACCCTCCCACAATGACCCTCCCATACCGACCCTCCCACACCGACCCTCCCATATTGACCCTCCCACATTGATCCTCCCACACTGATCCTCCCACACCCGACTCTCCCACACCGACCCTCCCACACCGACCCTTCCACACCGACCCTCCCACAATGACCCTCCCACACCGACCCTCCCACAATGACCGTCCCACAATGACCCTCCCACACCGACCCTCCCACACCGACCCTCCCACAATGACCCTCCCACAATGACCCTCCCACACCGACCCTCCCACAATGACCCTCCCACACTGACCCTCCCACAATGACCCTTCCACACCGACCCTCCCACACTGACCCTCCCACACCGACCCTCCCACACTGACCCTCCCACACTGACCCTCTCACATCCGACCCTCCCACACCGACCCTCCCACACCGAACCTCCCACACCGACCCTCCAACACTGACCCTCCCACACTGACCCTCTCACATCCGACCCTCCCACACTGACCCTCCCACACTGACCCTCCCACACCCGACCCACCCACACTGACCCTCCCACACCCTCCCACACTGACCCTCCCACACCCGACCCTCCCACACCGACCCTCCCACACCGACCCTCCCACACCGACCCTCGCACAATGACCCTCGCACACTGACCCTCCCACACTGACCCTCCCACACTGACCCTCCCACAATGACCCTACCACAATGACCCTCCCAAACCGACCCTCCCACAACGGCCCTCCCACAATGACCCTCCCACAATGACCCTCCCACACCGACCCTCCCACAATGACCCTCCCACATTGATCCTCCCACACTGATCCTCCCACACTGACCCTCCCACACTGACCCTCCCACACTGACCCTCCCACACTGACCCTCCCATATTGACCCTCCCACACTGATCCTCCCACACTGATCCTCCCACACTGACCCTCCCACACCCGACCCTCCCACACTGACGCTCCCACACCCGACCCTCGCACACTGACCCTCGCACACCGACCCTCCCACACCGACCCTCCCACACCGACCCTCCCACACTGACCCTCCCACACCGACCCTCCCACACCGACCCTCCCACACTGACCCTCCAACACTGACCCTCCCACACCGACCCTCCCACACCGACCCTACCACAATGACCCTACCACAATGACCCTCCCAAACCGACCCTCCCACACCGACCCTCCCACAATGACCCTCCCACAATGACCCTCCCACACCGACCCTCCCACAATGACCCTCCCACACCGACCCTCCCACACCGACCCTCCCACACTGACCCTCCCACACTGACCCTCCCACACTGACCCTCCCACACTGACCCTCCCACACTGACCCTCCCTTATTGACCCTCCCACACTGATCCTCGCACACTGACCCTCGCACACCGACCATCCCACACCCTCCCACACTGACCCTCCCACACTGACCCTCCCACACCGACCCTCCCACACCGACCCTCCCACACCGACCCTCCCACACTGATCCTCCCATATTGACCCTCCCACACTGACCCTCCCACACTGACCCTCCCACACCCTCCCACACCGACCCTCCCACACCGACCCTCCCACACCGACCCTCCCACACTGATCCTCCCATATTGACCCTCCCACACTGACCCTCCCACACCCGACCCTCGCACACTGACCCTCCCACACCGACCCTCCCACACTGACCCTCCCACACTGACCCTCCCACACCGACCCTCTAACACCGACCCTCCCACACTGACATCACACACCGACCCTCCCACACTGACCCTCCCACACTGACCCTCCCACGCCGACCCTCCAACACTGATCCTCCCACACCCGACCCTCCCACACTGACCATCCCACACCCTCCTACACTGACCCTCCCACACTGACCCTCCCACACTGACCCTCCCACACTGACCCTCCCACGTACAGAAAGTTCTGGCCATGGGCTTCAATTTTGCTAACATGCCTATTGTGTGGTAGTTTATTAAACGGTCTTGGAAGTCTATATTTTCACAACATCATCCACACTACCCTCATCCACCCTCTATGTTACTTAATTTATATGCCCCATACCATCAAGATTTGGTTCAATAATGTACCTGTTTTGTTGTCTGTGTTTTATTAGTTCAGTTTTAAGCACTATAAATCCTACAATATTCAAATCTCCTGGGCTGGATTTTCAGCTCTTTTGCACCTCTGTTTGCGCCCTGGCAGGGCAGTAAATCCTGTTTCTGGGTGTGATGCGGAATATTTACTGCACGGCCAGTAGATTCAGCTGCTGGTTAGTGCCAGCTCGAAAACTTACCTCCCCGCCATCCATTTTTAGTGTGATGATGACGTCGATCATCATGCAACACTGCGCTAGCACCCCAGATGGAACTTTCAGCCTTAATGCCTTATTTAACGCCCGCCCCAGGAAAGGCCTGAAAAATCGTATTGGCGGCATATTTAAACAGAGGCTGGAGGATCAGACATCGCAGTTGTCAGTGATTGTTACGGTTGCGCATAGCATGCTGCGTGAGGCTCCAGTTGCAAACGGCACTTTTATGTGCCATGACACTTTGTTTACAAGGTCAGTGAGAGATTTCAATGGGGGCAATACCTGTTCGCAGCGTATCATGCTGGTTGCTATTGGCAAGCGGTTTCAAGCTGGAAGAAGGGTTCTCAGCCATATCGGGCCACGGATTAGAAGAGGTCACAGACGTCTGAGGAGGAGGCCATACACCCCACAGGTTTACAGGGACCATCGCTCATACCTCCAGCTCTCTGAGGCGCACTGCATTGGAAAGTTTCACTTCTGAAAGGAAGTGCTGACAGAGATATGCCAGCTTCTACATGCAGGCTTACAGCCTACCAGCGCCAGCAGGACTGCGCTACCCATTGAGATGAAGGTGACTGTGGCGATGGCCTTCTATGCCTCCAACACCTTCCAGGCAGCAGCAGGGGACATATGCAGCATCTCTCAATATGCTGCACATTGTTGCATCCGCCAGGTTACAAGGGCTCTGTACGCTCGCAGAATGGACTTTAAAAAGTTCCTAATGAGCAGCGACAGCCAGAATGAGAAGGCTTTAATGTTTGGCAGAATTGCAGGCTTCCTGAGGGTTTAAGGAGCCATTGACTGCACACATGTCGCCTTGTGAGTACCATTCAACAACGCAAAGGTCTTCAGAAACCGAAAGGGATACCACTCCCTAAACATCCAGCTGCTGTGCGACCACACACAGTGCATCCTCGCAGTGAATGCCCGCTATCCAAGGAGCACACATGATGCTTTCATCTTGTATGAAAGCAGTGTCTCACCACTGTTTCAGTGACAAAGGGAAGGGTAGGGCTGGCTGATCGGGGACAAAGGATACGGCCTAGCCACCTGACTCATGACCGCCACCACCACCCCCCCCCCACCTCTCTGCAACCCCACCACAGAAGCCGAGCAGTGCTACAATAACAGCCATGCAGCCACCAGCAACATCATCGAGCAGACAATTGGGGTGCTCAAACAGCGTTTCCGATGCCGAGACCACTCTGAAGGCAGCCTTCAATACTCGCCTCAACAGGTCTCCGAATGCATTGTGGTGTGCTGCATGCTACACCACTGAGCCATCATGAGGGGCCAGGCATTGCCAGTGGGGATTGCAGGCCCACCTCAGGAGGAGGAGGATGATGAAGACGAGCCTGGTGAGGAACCGATTGCAAAGCCACCAAACCCATGGGGGAGGCAGCGAGGAGATGCTGCCTCAGCAAGAGCCGCATGTCACCAGCGCATAATTGACCAGTTTGCTTGAATGGTGAAGGTGGGGATGCAGCTAAGGCTTGTGACTCTGTGCCACCGTAAAGGCTCATCTACACTGAATTCTGGAGTGAGACACACTACACCAATGGCAAAGGTCAAAGAAACATTTTTATAAAAATTAATAAGGAACAATGCCCCCCCAACAACCCAAAACGATACATTAATCAAACAAAACCAAACTAAACAATAAACTGCATTCTGCAGCAAGTCATTCCAAAAGAAATAAATTGTTCAGAGACAACTATTTACACGTCTATTCATTGTACAGCTATGTATCAGCACAAGCTTGTGTGACCCCTTAACGTCACTTTGTCAGACATTGCCCCCCCCCCGCCCCCCCTTCCCATGCCTGCTGCTCCTCCTCAATGAGGCCTCAGTGCCTGCAGCAAGGCTGCTAGAAGGCTGCTGTGTTAGGAGGACGATCTGGACCAGCTCTTGGCCTGGAAGTCCCAGCTGCAAACTGCTGTGCCTCATCATCGGTGGAAGCAGTCACTGGTAGCAGGGATGTGTACTGTGTATGGTGCATTGTTGGCGAGTCAGTGGTGGGAGCCAGAATTCTATCATCCTGAGGAAGGACAGCACCTTCCATTTCCTGGGATCCATTGACGCTCCGACAGGGCTGAGCCTCAGCATACGGAGCTCATTGTGTCTCCACAACTTGTTGATCTGCTTTTTAGCACCGTCCCTTCCCCGTTGGACAGTGGGGAATGCAGAGAGGATAGCTGCAGTCTTCAACCGCATCACATCACCAAGCTGAAGTGTAGCATGTGCCGGCGATGCGCTCGAGGCTGCGACGTGATCAAGGGCACACGCCATACACTCTGGAATGTCACTGTCGTTGCTGGAGGTCACCTGCCTCTGTGTGTGGGCAATGATGGCCTGGCTGGAGTCCTGAGTTGCACCGACAATGCGTGACGCTGTCACCGTAAAACTAACAGTAAGCTTGTTGATGCTCTCTGGGGTCTGTCCCAGTGCATCCATGAGCTCACGGTGCATGCCTATGTTGTCCCTAGACATTTTCACCAAGTCCAGTTCCATGTCTGCCTGTTGTTGAACAGACCTTCTTTGCCGACTTACCCTCCGGAGAGCTGGCCTGCGAGATTCCCCTCTTGCTGCGTGTTACTGTGTAGTGTGTACTGGCTACTGCGACAGAGGTCAGGAGCCTACGAAGACTCAAACCCCAGGAAATTGTCATCATCCCCAGATGTCGTGTCTTAAGTCAGGGCAACTGGTGGGCTCTGCAGCTCAGTCATCTGAGTTGTCTCAGCAGCCTCGCCATCACTGTCATGGCCAGATGTCGATGCATCATGGGAAGGCTGGTACAATTGTGGCTGTTCTTCTGCAAGCACAAAAAAAACATACATGTGATTAGTGGCAGGGAGGGGGCAGGGTGACAGGAGGAAAGTGTCGTTGCACATGTTCATTTGAAGGCCCGGTGCCACTACATTATATGTCTCAATGCAGTCTCTTCAGTCACGCAATCCATTTACATACCCTCACTACCTGAAGGGGGCTCGGCATCGCCCCCGGCAACTGTCTGAGCCGGTGCTCCTATAAGTGCCGACACCCATTCCTCAACCTCAGTGAGTGGCATCATTTGAGGCGGACTGCCGCCTGTGCGCAGCTGCTCCCTCCTGTTGAGAGTGTTTCGACTGCAAAGAGAAAAATAGTAGGGGTTCATAAAGGGTTCCTCTCCTGTTGTGCCACATATGCCGAACATACTTCATTAGGTGAGACTGTTTGGATGTTCGAATGACTTCACTTCGATCTGTGTGGATGTTGCATGAGCTTTGTGAGCGAGTGTTAGGAGGTGAGAGGGATGTAGCTGCAAGTGATCTTTATGAAACCCATAGCAGCAGTGGGAGTGTATTGCGAGGAAGGTTCTCAATGATTAAGGACCAAGTTTATGTGCATCGATCATTAGGAGGCAATGGGTAGAGAAGTCATCCTTCATCTTTCTTATGCATTGTGAAACCCACCCCAGATCTCAGTTATTTGTAGGTCTGAACACAATGGGGCAGAAATTAATCAAGGTCCCGTTGAGCAGAGAGGGCTGAGCCCAGCCTGAAATTAGGCCTCGAGCCTCATCTACATACTCGGGGAGGGAAAGCTACCGTGCCTCCACAGGCAGCTTGCCCCATGAGACAAATTTATTTCAGGCCACTGGCAGCAGACCCCAGGTACGTTCCAAGAGGGGGGGGATGGATTGGACAATATGATGCTGGGGCGGGGGAGGTGGGGGTGTGGTGGTGATTGCTAAAACTGAGGTCGGGGCAGGAGTCTTGCTTCACAGAAAATTTTATTTTTAATTACCTTTTGTTGGCAGCCACAGAGGCAGTTGAAGAATCCCGAGGGGGGCAGGTGTGGGAAACAGATTTTACTCGAGCCCTTCGGGGGAATTAGAACCCTTGTTAACATATTAATGGGGTCTAATGCCTGGGACGCCTAATAAATGGTCCCCACAAATTTAACAATAGGGCCAACTGTGCAGAAAAATGGACACAAGGCACACCAATTTCCACCCTTTTTATTAAACTATACTAGCTGTTGTAAAATGGCTAACAGCAGTTAAAGAAAGCATGTTAGCACATCAAAATATTGTTTGCTGTGCACTTTCATGGCTTTTAAAATGCTCTTTGTCCACAAGTCACTCAAAAGATATGATCAACTTGAAAAAGCTTTTATCTTCCAATGGAGAAATTCAGACAGAAAGTGATTCTTGTGTATTTCTGTATTTTGGCGGCTCGTGTACTTCCAGTTATCAAAAATTGCTGTAGTATTGTGTGGCGTGTATAATTACGTGACATAAAGCCCCATTTTTCCTTTAGTTTATATTCTGATATTGCGGTCCTAAGTCCCGAGCCCTGGATTTTATTAACTGTCTCTTTTCAACTCTGTGACATGCTCTAACATGTCTGCTGGCAAATGCAGCCTCTGCTTCATAATTGCAGAAAGATTTTTGATGTCACTTTCACAACCATATCAAGACGAAAGTATTGTTGCTGTATAAAGCGCTGGTCGGAGCCCAGCTGGGGTACAATGTGTCATTCTGGGCACCCAGTCATCAAAAGGAGATTATTGTGCTCGAGTGCGCTCAAGCGATGATTCAAGTTACCAGGAATGCTAATTTATAAGGAAAAGTTCTGTTTTTTTTGGAAAGAGTAGATACAGTGCCCACCACTTTCATCATCCCTACTTCCTATATCGGGAGAATAGCGTTGACCATTTGCCATCATCATAGGCATCAATCACAAAGGCGGCGTTTAAACCGTAATAAACACTATTTTGGGCAGTTCAAGCAGCTGTTCACACCTCTTTAAAGTGCGACGACCTGCCATTAATTCCTTTCAGGCAGCCCAACTGCCTTCAGTTCTGCGAGTTCTGCTCTCAAAGATGAAAGACCAGAGGTGGAACTGACCAGTCCCATTCAGCTCAGATCAAACAACCCCTCAGCTGATTCATTGCTTGTTCATTGCAGACCACTTTGTCTCCAGCATTCTTCTGTAAGCCGAGCAGCAGCACAATTTAAAATGAGGCCAGACTCCCATAAAGAATGGCTGGATTGAATGCTCGTTCGATTCAACATTGAATATAGAATCGGCCAGAACCACTCTGGTTCGTCTAACAGCTAAACTCAATCCTGTTTAGAGACTGCAACTGTTTGACACAGCCCCATTTTTAACGGGTGTAAGAGCAGTGGAGAGCTGGAGAGTGAAGATTCCCTCCTGTGGGAGACAGAGTTCATCCATGCGCTATATATTGTACCGTGAGCACAAATTAAATGGATTTTTTCCCTTCAAGCAACATTTACTCCCTTTGAAATCAGTACTTCCATATGTCCTGCCCACAGGGACAGAAAATCTAAAAAAAGCAAAATCAAATCAGCACTACAGAGAACACAGATTCATCCCTTACAACTAGTGTACAGTAACATCAGCAGCTTTATCAGGGAATGGATTGTTAATTTCCTGCTCACATCGGCCACCTCGTACAACAGGCAAATGGCGTCCCCGCCCGCAATAGGTGGTGGGGACTCTACCAAAGTTGCTTACTTGAAGTTATCACAATTATGAAGGGAATTGATAAATATGAACAAGACATGCTGGCGTGGAAACTGCTCGGAGCGAACTGGGCACAGGGAATGATACCTGGAACAAATAGGTTCGAGGCCTGATTGATATTGGACCGTGGGCCTCATTTTAATAAAAAGAGAGATTTGCATTTAGATACAACAACAACTTGCATTTATATTTCGTCTTTAACATAATAAAACATCCCAAGATGCGTCACAGAAGTGACACCGAGCCACCTAATGAGAGATTAGGGCAGATGATCAAATGCTTGGTCAAAGAGGTAGCTTTCTAAGAGCGCTTAAAGGAGGAAAGAGAGGTAGTGAGGCAGAGAGGTTTAGGGAGTGAATACCAGAGCATAGGGCCTTGGCAGCTGAAGACACGGCTGTCAATGGTGGAGCGATTAAAATTCGGGATCGGCAATAGGCCAGAATTGGAGGAGCGCAGAGATCTCGAAGGGTTGTAAACCTGGATGAGGTTGCAGAGATAGCGCCTTTCATGACCTTAGGACAGTCCAAACCACTTTACAGCAAATAAAGAACTATTCAGGTGTACCTTCTGTTGTAATGTAAAGTGTGACGCTTACTGCGTGTGCCCAGTTGTTCACTGGTGAAATAAAGATGAAAGTAGGATCGCTGTGTCTCCGGCAGTGTGCTCTCAGTTAGGTCTTGGGAGGGGAGGAGGAGATCGGGAGGTGGCCAGCAGCATCGTGTCGTGACAGATGGAATATTCTGCCCCTCCTGGCTCCACTTTAAGACTATTTTGAAAAAGATTAAAAACTAAAAACTTACCTGTTCTTTGATGGCCTCCAGTGGTCTCTTTAAGGACCACTGTCCAGGCCGCTGTGGAACTGCAAAAACTAGGCAAAGTTTGCGCTGGGCAAATTCCGTCAAATTGTTGACCAATTTATTTATGGGGCCTAAAACAGGTACTAGACCCCTTATTAGCAGATTCAAGAGCTTAATACCTGTTTTAGGCTGACGCTGAGGAGGCCTGTACATCAATATGGACATGTTAGGGAAATTGATGGGATTGAAGGCCGATAAATCCCCAGGGCCTGATAGTCTGCATCCCAGAGTACTTAAGGAAGTGGCCCTAGAAATAGTGGATGCATTGGTAGTCATTTCTATAGACTCTGGATCAGTTCCTATGGATTGGAGGATAGCTAATGTAACCCCACTTTTTAAAAAAGGAGGGAGAGAGAAAACAGGGAATTATAGACCGGTTAGCCTGACATCGGTAGTGGGGAAAATGTTGGAATCAATTATTAAAGATGTAATAGCAGCGCATTTGAAAAGCAGTGACAGGATCGGTCCAAGTCAGCATGGATTTATAAAAGGGAAATCATGCTTGATAAATCTTCAAAAATTTTTTGAGGATGTAACTAGTAGAGTGGACAAGGGAGAACCAGTGGATGTGGTGTATTTGTACTTTCAAAAGGCTTTTGACAAGGTCCCACACAAGAGATTAGTGTGCAAAATTAAAGCACATGGTATTGGGGGCAATGTATTGATGTGGATAGAGAACTGGTTGGGAGACAGGAAGCAAAGAATAGGAATAAATGGTGTCCTTTTCAGAATGGCAGGCAGTGACTAGTGGGGTACTGCAAGGTTCAGTGCTGGGACCCCATCTCTTTACAATATACATCAATGATTTAGATGAAGGAATTGAATGTAATCCATGTTTACAGATGACACTAAGCTGGGTAGCAGTGTGAGCTGTGATAAGGATGCTAAGAGGCTGCAGGGTAACTTGGACAGGTTAGGTGAGTGGGCAAATGCATGGCAGATGCAGTATAATGTAGATAAATGTGAGGTTATCCACTTTTTAGTGGCAAAAACACAAAGGCAGAATATTATCTGAATGGTGACAGATTAGGAAAAGGGGAGGTGCAACAAGACCTGGGTATCATGGTACATCAGTCATTGAAAGTTGGCATGCAAGTACAGCAGGCGGTGAAGAAGGCAAATAGCATGTTGGCCTTCATAGCGAGAGTATTTGAGTATAGGAGCAGGGAGGTCTTACTGCAGTTGTACAGGGCCATAGTGAGGCCACACCTTGAATATTGAGTACAGTTTTGGTCTCCTAATCTGAGGAAGGACATTCTTGCTATTGAGGGAGTGCAGTGAAGGTTCACCAGGCTGATTCCCAGGATGGCAGGACTGACATATGAGGAAAGACTGGATCGACTTGGCTTATATTCACTGGAATTTAGAAGAATGACAGGGGATCTCATAGAAACATATAAAATTCTTATGGGATTGGACAGGTTAGATGCAGGAAGAATGTTCCCGATGTTGGGCAAAACCAGAACCAGGGGCCACAGTCTAAAGATAAGGGATAAGCCATTTAGGACCGAGATGAGGAGAAACTTCTTCATTCAGAGAATTATGAACCTATGGAATTCTCTACCACAGAAAGTTGTTGAGGCCAGTTCGTTATATATATTCAAAAGGGAGTTAGATGCGGCCCTTATGTCTAAAGGGATCAAGGGGTATGGAGAGAATGGGGTACTGAAGTTGCATGATCAGCCATGATCATATTGAATGGTTGTGCAGGCTTGAAGGGCTGAATGACCTACTCCTGCACCTATTTTCTATGTTTCTAGGTTTCTGTTTCTGATACTACTTGGGCACGGAATGTTGAGCCCCTAAATTGGACTTTTGTGCCCCTGTTTTCCACCGAGAAAATGATGTAACAAGATCCAATTCTGACTCCTTTCGTCACTGTGGTGAGGGGTTCAAATATAGTGGGACAAAGTTACAGTGAGAAAGTTAGCAGTAAAAAGAGTAATTGGGCTAAATCTATTAACCAATGGGCAATAGGCATGTGGAATATCTTACTAGGAAAGGCTATTGAAGCTGACAGTATACATTTGTTCAAGATGTAATTCAATGCATTTTTAGGGAATGAATGGATGGGGGCAATTTTGACTTTGTGCAACAGTTTAAACGGATGCTAGTGAATCTGCAGCCCATCTTACATTGCTCCCGATTTAAAGTCAATGGAAATAAAAATCGGGAGAGATGTATAATGGATTTCCAATTCTCTATCAAGCGTTCTACACTATCGCACAAAGACAAAATGACCCCTGATGGAAGTGTAGGGTCAGAAGGTGGGTAGAGATTTAAGAACATAAAAGCAAAAGACTTGAGTCAAAACAAAAACTGAAAGCACTTAACGCTTGATTAGAAATTCTGGGGTAGCCAGGGAACTGCCCCAGACATGCACCCTTGACTTGGAGCAGTGAGCAGAAGGTTTACCCTTTCCTACACTACTGCAATTTCACAGACGCTTCTTCATGAGCCGGAATCCTGGTGGAGCCGGGTTCTGACAGATATTCAGTCCCTCATCCAGCAGTTCTGCTCGAGCTGCATGCAGGATCTGATAAGAATATCGGGCCTTGAGACTTCAGCACATTGAGACATGGGGGAGGGGTAAGGGAGGGCAATCTTTGACTTCTACCCGAATTGGGTACAATTATCGCCAGAGTGGCAGTGCCACCTGCCTAAAGCTGGTGCCAGTAGAATGAACCATTCAGCAAGTGAGAATTCTCCTCAGGCCTGTTTCTGAACCTTTTTCAGGTTTGGGCTTCATTTAAATGCCACTGGCAAGTTTGTGGGCAGCAGATGGGCACCCTGGAGGAGCCCACCAGTTGCGGGAGGGTGTAAAATGGGTTGTTTGATAGGTCAGGCTAGAATGGAGGGGTGGATGCAATCCTGGACCCTCTCCCTGCTCCTCCTTGCCCCAAGAAAATAACATTTTAAAATTTCATCAGCCATTTTGTGAACCACACCAGGCAGTCCTTTGTACTTGAAAATTGCAATTGGGGCTGACAACTGGCATATTTCAGTAGCCTCATGCCAGAAATAGGTAGGCCTGCTGCTCTCCCACTTACGGGCCCACCTTGAAAATGCATCTGGCGGGCCTTGGACATCAATGGGGCAGCTGTGGTCACCAGCCACCTTCCCCCCACCTCCCCCGACCGCCCGTCCTGATTTACAGTTGCCAACCGCCTGTTTCAGGTGAGAAAAGGGTGGGCAGCAGCTAAAAATCGTCCCCACGGTATTCCTGATGAAGATAGAGAGGCCGAAATTGCCCTCCGCGACGTTTGGGGCGGATAATTTGAATTAAATGAATATTCTCCACCCAAATCCATGGGGCACAGAATAGAGGGAAATTGGCCTCTTCAACTGCGGAAAGTTGTTGAGGCGGTATTTGTGGTGGCTGAAGGGTGGAAGTGTGTGGGGAGCGGGGCAGAAGGCGGGCGGTTTTCATCAGCTGAGCATGTCAGCGCGACGCTTATGACATCAGCGCGACGCTTATGACATCAGCGCGACGCGGACATGCCTCATCTTGCCGATGCGTCACAACATCCCTCACCTTCACTTAAAGGGGAGAGCCGCTGCGGGCTCTGCAGCCACTTTAGTGGCGCCCATTGGGCCAGCAGGGAGGGTTTCAGATGGGCTAGCGGCCTGGCACCCAACGGGGGGTGCCGAGCTGCCTGTTGGCAGCATGGCCCAACCAGTGGCCGCCATTGTCGGGCCGACGTCAAAGTCGGCGACAATTAAAATAAAATGGCGGCCGTGGTGATGCACCCTCCCCTTTAAGGGTGGACGCACCGCCCAGCCACTGGCAGCTTCCTGCTGGGAAAAGCTGTCAGGGGCACCAACCAGCGGTGCCTCCACTCCTGCAGAGCAATTTCCTTTGCTGGGCAGAAAGGGGTCACCGCTGAGCGGAAAAGGGAACACAGGGCGCAGCGGAAACCCGTTTCCACCTGCCTCCAGCTGGAAAGGCCTGACTGACCGTCCCCGAGGAGCTTAAAAATTGGGGCAATTTTGGCCCCAGAGTTTTCATCTTGAGAGTAACATACCATTTATATAATATATCATTTAAAATTTATGGAATTCTTGGCCTTGGAGTCTGTAATGGCTACCGGGAGAAAATACCTGAGAAATTGCATGAGTGCAAGGATCGTGCAAATCCGGCAGGAGGGTCTGATAATGCAGCAAAACACGGATCTGCCAGATTTCGCCCCATTCACAAAGAAACTACGAATTACAATCTGGGTCAATGGGCTTTGGTGCTTCCTCTGCCCACCCCACTTATTTTCTTCAGCAGTTTCGGGCCATGTCTGGGGCGTTCCCCAACTACCCAGGAACCCTGCCAGATGGGCCAGATATGGTCCTGATAAGCCCAGCGGTGCCTATGCCTGCTGGAGGCAGGTGGGGGATGAGGGGGTTGACTTATGAGGCAAGGTTGAGTGGGTTGGACCTCTACTCATTGGAATTCAGAAGAATGAGGGGTGATCTTATTGAAGCATATAAGATTATGAGGGGGCTTGACAAGGTGGATGCAGAGAGAATGTTTCCACTGATGGGGGAGACTCGAACTCGAGGGCACGACCTTAGAATAAGCGGCCGCCCATTTAAAACTGAGATGAAGAGAAACTTCTTCTCTCAGATGGTTGTAAATCTGTGGAATTCACTGCCTCAGAGAGTTGTGGAAGCTGGGACATTGAATAAATTTAAGACAGAAATAGACAGTTTCTTAAATGATAAGATGATAAGGGGTTATGGAGAGCGGGCGGGGAAGTGGAGCTGAGTCCATGACCAGATCAGTCATGATCTTATTGAATGGCGGAGCAGGCTCGAGGGGCCATATGACCTACTCCTGTTCCAATTTCTTATGTTCTTATGTTCTTCTGGGCCCCAACCACAGAAATTAATCTCAGGCGAATTGGTGACTGTTCGGTTCAAGGCTGCCAGCGTTGATCATCATACCAGAACTTTTAAATTGCCTCAGCTGTTCAGCTTTTTGTGTTTACCCTCACTGTGGTAGGGTGTTGCTCTGACAGTCCGGTTTGCCAAGGTGGTGGGCAGATGTTCTGTCCCACCGCATTTTCAGCAGTGCCATGGAATTTTCAACCTAATTCGTCTATTTCAATCTCCAGCAAGTTTTGATTCTGAATTAATCAAATGATAGATTCTGTGAAGGAAACTGACTGTTCATATACTAATTCCAGAACCAGTCAAACAGTTAAAGGCATTGTTTGCAATCAACATATCAGAAATGCTGGCGCTAAGGGAAGTTTCCTGCTTTATTGGGTGTTGAGAAGTGCATAACTGGAAGGCTGTGAACAGCACGGCGAAGAGACTCATTTCTGAACCATTCATACATTGTTTACTCGAATAAATATTTGGCTCAACACTGTTCAAGGACAATCTTCAAAGCGTCTGCTTTGATGTCATTTAAATAAGTTAGACCTGATTCCCGATCAAACGAAGAATGAGGCAGAGCCAACGGAGGCAGTAACAGTCCCTGGCAGTCAGCTAAGCGGTGTGGAAGAGGAGGTAGGCGATCGGGGGAGTGAAGCCCAGGATTCTAGGATTCTAGGATTCCTTTTGGGGCCTGAAGGAGCATTCCAGCTCCTCCTGGCCCACGAGGAAATGTTAAAACAATAATTTTCGCTTAACTTATTGGCCTTCTTATGCTCCTACATGCCCGTTGCTCCTGACAATACTGGCATCGGGCAACAAACACGGATGTGCACTGTTAAAATATAGGCGGCGAACTTGATGCACAGTGAGTTGGAGGGGAGGCTGAGCTAGGAATCAGATGGAAACTTGGTTTAGAGAAGGAGGAAAAGATCCAGCTTTCATTTGGGGGATTCTCTACTAGGGCAGAGAATGAGACTGAGGTCAGCGCCTTACCGACTCGCTGACCTCCCGACTCACCGACCTCAGGGTCTTACCAACTCGCTGACCTCCCAGCTCATCGACCTCAGAGTCTTACCAACTCGCTGACCTCCCGACTCACCGACCTCAGGGTCTTACCGACTCGCTGACCTCCCGACTCACCGACCTCAGGGTCTTATCAACTCGCTGACCTCCCGACTCACCGACCTCAGAGTCTTACCGACTTGTCGACCTCCCAGCTCACCGACCTGAGGGTCTTACCGACTCACCGACCTCCCGGCTCACCAACCTCCCGGCTCACCGACCTCAGGGCCTCACCGACTCCCCAGGACAACACAGGAAATTACATCCAGCTGCTTTCGCCTCCGCAGATTGGGCTGCTGGGACTCCGGGGTCGCACCGAGGCCAGCTCCGAGTTGGCCGAAGGGACTCCGTGGCCGGCGTTAACTGGCCGAAGGGACTCCGGGGCCGGCGTTAACTGGCCGAAGGGACTCCGGGGCCGGCCCAGGACAACAGAGGGCTGGTGGCGCCCATGGAACAGTGCCGGGGAGTAACCTACTACTGACTTACATTTTAGACTTTTAATCAACCTTTAATCAACTTTTAATCTATTTTTAAACTTTTAATCAACCTGAGTAACTTTTAAATAATTTGGGAAAACATTTAAACTTTTAAACAACTTGGAGAATTTCTCCTTTGAAACCTCTGGAGAAATTTTTAAAAAACTTTGGAAAACTTTGGAAAAAACTTTTAAAACATCCCTCAGAACTCCAGCGGACAGCTGACCTTCCGAATGCCTGCCTCGGGCCAATAAGTATCAAGGGCGCTACTCGGCGCCGAGCTTGCGGCGGCCAACATCTCGCCATAGGCAATTAGGCTCATACAGCTGTGCCTGGTCTCCAGTTGTCTTGGACCCCCCTTGCCACTGGACCAAGACCTTGCTCAAGCTAAGCCCGTGTGGTTGCCGGTGTGCAGCGGCCACCCCACATTAAAAGAACTCACGCACAGGCATCTTCCACTTCATTAACATGAAGTTCGGGACCTGGAACGTCAGGACTCTCATGGACAACTCCAACAGCAACAGGCCGGAACGCCACATGGCCATAGTTGCCCGGGAACTTAGACACTTTGACATCGACATCGCTGCCCTGAGCAAAACCCGGCAGGCAGGGGAAGTCCAGCTCAAGGAAAAAGGTGGAGGTTATACCTTTTTCTGGAAAGGGAAACCAGAGGAAGAACGCTGCCTTCACGGAGTTGGCTTCGCCTTCAAATATGAGCTGGTCAACAGCCTCAAAGACTCCCCCTGCGGGGTTAATGAATGCCTCAAGACTCTTCGTCTCACCCTATCCCGGAACCAATGCGCCACAGTCATCAGTGCGTACGTCCCTACACTCGATGCAACGGATGAAACGAAAGAGGGTTTTTATTCCAACCTTGAGACATCCCTGTCCCGCGTCCCCGCGGATGACAAATTGATCCTCCTAGGTGACTTCAACACCAGGGTCGGCAAAGACACAGCTCTCTGGGGAGGTGTGATTGGCAGTGAGGGGGTAGGGAAAGCCAACTCCAGCGGTACCCTACTCCTGACAAATGTCCAGAACATGAACTCCTCATCACCAACACCCTGTTCCACCAGAGGGACAAATACAAGGTATCGTGGCAACACCCTTGCTCCAAATACTGGCACCTGCTCGACTATGTCATCGTCCGAGCCAGGGATCGCAAGGATGTGCGCATCACCCGCGCCATGACAGGAGCTGACGACTGCTGGACAGACCACCGCCTAATCCGCCATCATTGACAGTAACATTGCCACAAAGCAGAGGGGACAGCAGAAGCAAGGCCGCAAAAAGTCAATGCCGGGGCACTTAAAGACCCAGCTAAGAGAACCCTATACAGCCAGCGCCTCACAGCTAACCTGGCATGCCTTGATGATCCTGAGATGCTGAATGCCCACTGCGCTTGGTCTGCCCTCCAGGTCTCTATAACCAGTGCCTGTAAAGAGACACTTGGTCACTTAACCAGAAAACACCAGGACTGGTTTGATGAAAATGATCAGGAAATCCAAGAACTAACAGAACGCAAGCGCAGAGCATTTCTGAGCCTCAAGCAACAGCCCAACTTGCGAGCTGCAAAGCAACATTACAGACGGCTCAAGGCTCAGGTCCAACAAAAAACCCGGGACCTAAAGAACAGATGGTGGATGGAGAAAGCACAGGAGGTACAACTGGCTGACAGCCACAATATGCGAGGATTCTTCATCACAGTCAAGGCCAGCTACGGTCCAAACACCCAAGACCCCACCCCACTGCTGGCCAAGAATGGGTAAACACTCATCAAGGACATCGAGGCTGTCAGGGCCCGCTGGAAGGAGCACTTCAAAGATCTCCTCAATCAAGACTCTGCCTTTGACTCGAGTGTTCTCGACTCCATCCCGCAGCACGTGACCCACCACCACCTCAGTGAAACCCCAATGTTGCACGAGGTAGGAAAAGCCATAAAACAGCTCAAGAATGAGTCCATGATCGGATCAGCCATGATCGTATTAAATGGCGGAGCAGGCTCGAGGGGCCATATGGCCTACTCCTGCTCCTATTTCTTATGTTCTAATATTCTTATATGGTCCCTCACCCAGTAAACCTGCCCGCTTGTATAAAACTCACCCCCTTATGGTTAAATCACGTGCTGAGACATTCTACATCTCTTATCAATTTACATTGACTTCTGACTAATATTTACTCTTGATAGATATTTGTAAGAATTCTACACTTTATATATGTCTCACAAGAACATAAGAAATAGGA
This sequence comes from Pristiophorus japonicus, assembly GCF_044704955.1. Lineage (NCBI taxonomy): Eukaryota > Metazoa > Chordata > Chondrichthyes > Pristiophoridae > Pristiophorus > Pristiophorus japonicus. The sequence continues at coordinate 158,489,666 of NC_091986.1, forward strand.
GCAGGCATAGGCCATACGACCCCTCGAGCCTGCTCCACCATTTAATATGATCATGGCTGACCCGCCCATGGATTCGGGTCTACTTCCCTGCCCGTTCCCCATAACCCCTTATTCCTTCATTGGTTAAGAAACTGTCTATCTCTGTCTTAAATTTATTCAATGACCCAGCTTCCACAGTTCCCTGAGGCAGCGAATTCCACAGATTTACAACCCTCTGAGAGAAGAAATTCATCCTCATCTCAGTTTTAAATGGGTGGCCCCTTATTCTAAGATTACGCCACCTAGTTCTAGTCTCCCCTATCAGTGGAAATATCCTCTCTGCATGTCAAGCCCCCTCGTAATCTTATACGTTTCGATAAAATCACCTCTCATTCTTCTGAATTCTAATGAGTAGAGGCCCAACCTACTCAACCTTTACTCATAAGTCAACTCCCTCATCTCCGGAATCAACCTAGTGAACCTTCTCTGAACTGCCTCCAAAGCAAGTATATCCTTTCTTAAATATGGAAACCAAAACTGCACGTAGTATTCCAGGTGTGGCCTCACCAATACCCTGTATAACTGTAGCAAGACTTGCCTGCTTTTATACTCCATCCCCTTTGCAATAAAGGCCAAGATTCCATTGGCCTTCCTGTACCGGCATACTAATCTTTTGTGTTTCATGCACCAGGACCCCCAGTTTCCGCTATACTGCAGCACTTTGCAATTTTTCTTCATTTAAATAATAACTTGGATTTTGATTTTTTTCTGCCAAAGCGCATAACCTCACACTTTCCAACATTATATTCCATCTGCCAAATTTTTGCCCACTCACTTAGCCTGTCTATGTCCTTTTGCAGGTTTTTTGTGTCCTCCTCACACATTGCTTTTCGTCCCATCTTTGTATCATCAGCAAACTTGGCTACATTACACTCGGTCCCTTCTTCCAAGTCGGTAATATAGATTGTAAATAGTTGTGGTCCCAGCACTGATCCCTGCGGCATCCCACTAGTTACTGATTGCCAACCCGAGAATGAACTATTTATCCCGACTCTCTGTTTTCTGTTAGTTAGCCAATCCTCTATCCTTGCTAATATATTACCCCCAACCCCGTGAACTTTTATCTCTGTGCAGTAACCTTTTATGTGGCACCTTGTCAAATGCCTTCTGGAAGTCTAGATACACCACATCCACTGGTTCCCCTTTATCCACCCTGTTCGTTACATCCTCAAAGAATTCCAGCAAGTTTGTCAAACATGACTTCCCCTTCATAAATCCATGCTGACTCTGCCTGACTGAATTATGTTTTTCCAAATGTCCTGCTACTCCTTCGTTAATAATGGACTCCAATATTTTCCCAATCATACCACTGAGTTGCCTGAATATAATGTAAACTTCAACGTACACTTAGACTGGGTAGTGCCATTCGAAAATAATGTGGAAAATTAGGACTTGTTTAAAATTTGCATCAGCTCAATTTGTTTATGAGTGAATAAAAACAGAAAATGCTGGAAATCTCAGCAGGTCAGGCAGCATCTGTGGAGAAGAAGCCGAATTAACGTTTCAGGTCGATGACCCTTCCAGATTCCAGCTTCTGCATCATTTTGCTTTTGTATGTATGTATGAGTGACTTTGACTGTACAGTGCATGAGATGTATGACCTTACGAGCAAGATTACTGTTGTGCCATATTTAGTGCAGTATATTACAATTACTTTCAGACAACTCCAATTAGTTTACATTATTTTTGTATGGTAAAAGTAATTCTCAGATATATATCAAATGGACTCTAGCCTACAACTGACCTTAATGAATTTTGAATGCATAATAAATAACTAACTTGATCCTTTTCCAGAGCCAGCATTTGTTTTATTGTATACTTACTGAGGACTTATACCTGTACCTAATTGCAAAAAACAACCTATAAATTATTTATGAATGAAAGTGAGTGCTGGAGAAGTCATTCCTTCCATAACAATAAATGTAATTAGACAATAAAAAAGATTTTAAATATTTAATGCTGAAGTTGCAATTGAATAAGGCTATAAATGAATTTTACGATACAAGTCATTGAAGCAGTTTTGAATGACTGAAGCAAGGGTGTCAAATGTTTAATGGAGTCAGAGCAGGTAATAAAAATGGTATTGATTGCCTTCACTTAAGCTCAATTGTAAGTCAACACTTCCCTTAATGGCATTTATTTCTCAACATTTTCCATGGCTGAAATTTCCATTAATTCCACTGTTGGTTTTTGACCTGTCATTTTAAAATAAAACAATACTGATTTTAGGGAAAAAATACAGTTTTAGCTATTCTGCATGACATTATTATCATGGGCCTTACACTAAACATCCGTAAGACAAAGGTCCTCCACCAACCTGACCCCGCCATACAACCCGGCCCCCTGGTTATCAAAATCCATGGCGTGGCCTTGGACAATGTGGACCACTTTCCATACCTTGGTAGCCTACTATCAGCAAGGGCAGACATCGACGACAAGGTCCAATACCAATTCCAGTGCACTAGCGCATCCTTCGGTTGCCTGAGGAAGAGAGTGTTCAAAGATTAGGCCCTCAAATCTGGCACCAAGCTTATGGTCTACAGGGCTGTAGTGATACCCACCCTCCTGTGTGGCTCAGAGATGTGGACAATATACAGTAGACATCTCCAATCACTGGAGAAGTACCACCAACGATGTCTCCGCAAGATCCTGCAAATCCCCTGGGAGGATAGATGCACCAACGACAGTGTTCTCGATCAGGCCAACATCCCCAGCATTGAAACACTGATCACACTCGACCAGCTCTGCTGGGCAGGCCACATTGTCTGCATGCCCGACACAAGACTCCCAAAGCAAGCGTTCTACTCGGAACTCCTACACGGGGAGCGAGCCCCAGGTGGGCAGAGGAAACATTTCAAGGACACCCTCAAAGCCTCCTTGATAAAGTGCAACATCCCCACCGACACCTGGGAGTCCCTGGCCAAAGACCGCCCAAAGTGGAGGAAGAGCATCCGGGAGGGCGCTGAGCACCTCGAGTCTCATCGGCGAGAGCATGCAGAAAACAAGTGCAGGCAACGGAAGGAGCATGCGGCAAACCAGGCTCCCCACCCACCCTTTCCTTCAACGACTGTCTGTCCCATCTGTGACAGAGACTGTAATTCCCGTATTGGACTTTCCAGTCACCTGAGAACTCACTTTTAAAGTGGAAGCAAGTCTTCCTCGATTTCGAGGGATTGCCTATGATGATGATGATGATAATGTGCACTGTTAAAAAAAATGAAGAGAGTGCATATTGCACGACGTGGAAGGACTGAGGCAGATAGTATTCTTTGTGGAAAATAGAGTAATTGATTCAGTATAGGAGAAGTTTGCATCAGCAAGCCAGACCCATTGATAGCGTGCAAAGCAGGTAAGATGCCCTCACCTGTGGGGTTCAAATGCCGAGATATGATTAAAAATAGGAAATCAGGAATAACAGGAAAAGTTGGCCAGGACCTTGCCACCCAAAGACTTGTAGAATAAGTTAGCTGAAAGGGTCATTGAAGTGGATAATCTAAATGGTTTCAAGAGACAATTAGATATACTTCTGGAGAGAGAGATTAAAGGATATGGTGAGAAACTGGATAATTGAGGTTGAGATTGATAAAAAAAAAATTTCAAAAAGCTGACTTGGCCACAAAAATTCCTGACAACTCAAAAAACAATGTACAACTGAAAAACAGCCCTGACTGAAGGTGACAGAATGAATGAAATTCCTTTTTTATTACATTGGATTTCAAGATTTTTTATTAGTGCTCGGAATCACATGCCACACTTCAGTTTGTTTTTCTGTATAAACTGAAACTAAATGTTTTGACCTCTGTCATATGAAAAGTAGTTACAATAAGTAACATAAGCTTGTTGTGGCTTAAGGAGCAGGAATACCCAATATACCTTTATCAGGGGAAAAAATGGAACAAAATTTCAATTTTCCTGTCAACCTGGACATTTTTGAAGGTGGATGTGAGCACATTAGGGTCTGGGGAAATACTACTAAAGGAAATATTGATTTTTGACATTATTCTGGTGCATTTTCCAGCATTTTGATTTTGAAGTCGAAATTGTGTGAGAACCTGATGCATAAGATCCCCAGGTGACTCTGCCAACAACATAATAGCAAAAAGAAACACATTTCAGAAATGTTCAGAACCAGTGCTTTAAGACCATACTTTCTGAAGCCATTGATGAAGAAGATATTGAATAGGATTCATGACAGTGGACAATCCTGCATCACTCCTCTTTTGGTGATATAAGTTTAGTGAATCTCCGATCTACCCTTACACAGATTTTAGAACTGGAGTACATCTTCCAGATAAAGTTCATGGTCTGGCCAAATAATTCCATAGAACTATAGAAGTTTAATGCACACAAGGAGACCATTCAACCATTCGGCACATTATGTCTTTGTCTGCTCTTTGCTAGATAAATCTACCACCTTGCTTTCTCCCCGTAGTCTTGTATCTTTCTCTGTTTCAAATATTTATCCACTTTTCCCTTCAAAGAGGCTATGATCTCTGCCTCAATCACTCCCTGTGGCAAAGCATTCCATGTTCAAAAAGCCCTCAGCATAAATAAATTTCTCCTAACCACTCCTCATTTTCGAGTAACAATTTTGTACTGATGACTCATTGGGGTCAATTTTGACTCCCTTCGCCTGACGCTAATGGGGCGGCCTCAAAATGGGGTGAGTAGCTTTATTGCCCTGTTAACAATGGTGAAGCGGCTGGCGCCATTTTAAAAGGGACCTACCTCTGGGTGACAAAGTGCCTGCCTGTTTCAGGTGATAGGCCTCTTTTAATATGGAACCGCAATTACTACTTTAGGTAGGAGCTGGTGGGAGTCTGAGCAGTGCAGGCGATGGAGGAGAAAAGGACCAGAAAAGGTAAGTCTTGAATTATATTAGTGGGTTTTGGAGGAGCAGGACTGCACATCAGGAGTCCACAAAAAAACTCCCGTCGGGATCCTGGCCGCCAGGACCCCCACCCTCCGCTATCATGACTCCTTCCCCCCCCACCCCCGCCCCGTTTTCTTTTGCCAAATCTGATGAGCTGCAGCGGGATGCCTGTTTGCTACACTTTAGCTTGCCTGCCAAATGTAAATGAGGCCAGAGCCTCAAAATCACGGGGGTGACTTCTCAATAAGTCTTTCAATAATTAAAAAAGCAAAGTAAACAAACTCGCCCATTGCTTTGTGCTTCCTGATCTACTGAATGATGAAACGGAACTGGAGCACAAGTGTGTTGAGAAAGACTATTTCTGACCACGAGACTGATGGAGAGGGAACACCCACAATCTCCACAAGTCAGGGCCACAACAATAGCTTTCTGGGTTGAGTAAAATGTATTATTTTACATTGATTTTTGAATGCGTCTTTCTTAATGGCACTGTGGCACAAAATTACAGCGACATAAATATTAGTACCGAGGAAAGCACACTATTGTGGGATGATCTCTCACACCATAAACCAGACGTGGCTCCTGTCACCTCGCACCTTCAGGCACTAGCAACTCAGCAAGGTTCAAGTAAGTGGTGTTTCTTCCTGTGCATTGTTACCGCTCCCCCCACGGCTGCCACCCACCCCCTACGATGCAGTGTTCATGTTCTCTGGGATCCTTGAAGCCATGTCTGTTCCCCTTGCATGCGAGCAGAGGTCAAAGATGGAGCTGAATAATGCACAATTGTGTGCTTGGAACCCTCAAACAAATTCACCAAAGGCCCAGTGTAACTGGTTCTTCTATACTTCTATGGAAACTACAAAATTACTTGACAATATTATCAGCTCCAAAGTGGGCATTATGAGCTAGATTTCCTTCTTCCCACTGCGTTAGTGGCAGGCAAGTCTACCATCACTTCCATAACCATGATTCATTTTCCTGGATCAGATTAATTCCACGTGCCAGGTGGACTCACAGCAGATTCCCATTACGAACCGCTGTAACGGAGGGAAATCGAGAGGTGTTGCAGCCGGGACACCACTGTAGCATCAGAAGGCCTCTGCTGTAGCATTTGTAAGAGCCCTGAAGACCTCGGTTTTTGATGGTCTCGGGTAGAGCTCAGGGCAGGGTGTCAGGGGAAAGTCCCAACGCCCGATTTTACCCCGTTTTCTGCTGCTATCCCAATTTCAGGCAGAATCGCAAGGATGAAAATATAACCCTTTGGGCTTGAGTTTGGTGAAAGCTAAGTTCCTCCCAAGTATCATCTAAAGGACCTCTAAGATCCTGACAGTACTTTGGGTGGAAGCTTCTTGAAAAAATGTGGGAAAGACCACCCGGCAGCAAAAATGGGCCTTGCATGCCCATTCTGGGCAGCAGCGAGCGGTAGCTCCCATTCTGGGCGGCAAATGCAATCCTTAGCAAAGTACTGCTGAGGACTGAGTTGGGCCCAGGAAGGGGAGAACTGATAAAATAAAAAAGTTGCAAAACCAAAAAAATACCATTAGAAATCCTTCAGGGGACCCCATCCACCTAAATCCCTGCCAAAAATATAAAGAAAAGAAGTGGACTAACCTTTTTTTGCAGGTCTTCATACTTACCGTTGAGGTCAGACCTGCCTCCACACGACGGTCTTTTCCCCTGCTGGGCGGCAGGATTCTTGTGGGCATTGCACGCCGGCGCATGCCAGCAGATGGTACCCAGCGGTCTTCTCTCCCCGCCGGCGGGGGGACTCCACCAAACTCGCTCGGCGGGGAGACCGCCCAGAAACCAGGGAGACCGCCGAGAAAACTCAGCAGCAGCGGACGGTAAGTCCACCAATTTCGGGCCCTTTATCTTCTGAGCATGTGCTGATACATCACACGTGGCAATGTGCAATGCATTATGTAGTGATTTTGATTTTAAAGCCTGGTGTGAATAGTGGCCAGAAGCTCATATCATTGGTGCAAAACACGAACAGTTGACAACTATGGGAAAGGGGATGAGGGTTTCCTATTCCTAAAGTTTTGATGTTCTGAACTCCATATAGTAAGAATATAAGAATGCATGGAAAAAGAAAGTTAATTTGGCCCATCATGTCCCGAGATACATCACGCAAGAAATCAATTTGTTTTTGTTAGTACTTTTCCACGCAAGTTTTAGATTATCTAAAAATTTATCAGACAAAATGGAAATACAGAAGAATTCCCAGAAAACAAGTTCAGTTCCTATGACATTACAGAACATCTGTTATCTATATATCTATATATTCAGCCGTGAAATGTTATGCTCCATCAAAGGCATTGTCTCAACATGTTTCTTAATATCCTGAAATACAGGGATCAAAATACAGTTTCAAGGGTAATGCAGTCGTCATGCAAAGTTTCTGGCTTACAAGTCAAAAATTTGTAACTGATGGACTGTCTTTCTTGTTTGAGGTTTACACTGACATCAAAAGTTGATGAGAACAGAAGCTCACATTAAGAATATCGTGTGATTCGATTCTGTCATGGTGTAGTTCTTTGCCATTGAGTTGGGATAAGGCACTGAAGCATGCTGTTAAGATGCCAACTTCAGTTTTATTCAAATTCACTGAAGAGACTACAGGGAAATCTTCCATTACTTTATGCCAGAAGTGGTGGGCTAATGGCATCATGGCCAAACGTCCTTGGCACTTCTGCTAAACTCATGCCATTATTCTGGCAAGAGAGTAGTAGAATCCTCATGAAAGTAGAATGCAGCTTCCGAGGAAGGGATGAGCGTACAGGAAGGTTGTGAGCATGGACTGCTGAGGATGTTAAAGGTGACAGTGGCAAAATGGTCATGTGTGGTAAGCGCTGAAATGAGTGAAAGATATCTTACTTAGGAGACTGTTGTGTCGCTTGAACCGACCTGAAGTGTATGAAATGATGCAATGGACTCCGTACTGTGAGCCAGTGACGAGGTGTAACCTGGTCAGTCTTTAATGGCTTCCAGAAGTGAAGTTACAAAGGTGAAGTTCAGGTTATATACTGGGCCCAGCACGAGTGTACCTATGACCCGAGGACCTCCGACGGTAGTGCCCTCTGGTGGTGGGCAGACCTTATATACATACATTACATCATTTCCCCCCCCCCCCCACAGTTCTTGGCACAAATCCATATTACAAGTTCGATGGTCAGGAGCCCTTCGCTCCCTGGTTGACCATCTCAGTACAATCCCAGTGCTTTCTGAGTCTCTCATGACTTGGAGCTGGGCGTTGACCACAGTGGGTTCTTTTGATGGCTGGACGTGAGTTGGTTGGTCATCTAAGCTCGCGGTGTCTTCTTCCAATTGTTCCAGTTCGTCAGTGTGTCTTAGCTTGATTTGATCAGTATGTTTCCTGCACATCTGCCCATTCTTGAGCTTAACCATATACACCCGGTTACCCCCCTTATCCACAACATTGCCCGGGAGACTCTTGGGCTCTTGGCCATGGCTAAGTACATACACTGAGTCATTTACAGATATGTCGCGTGACACTGCAGCGCGGTCGTGATACCAGTGCTGGCATTGACGTCGGGTTTCGACATGATTGTTAAGGTCAGGAGGGACTAGAGAGAGCTTGATTTTGAGGCCTCTCTTCATCAATAGTTCCGCAGGTGGGACCCCGGTGAGCGTGTGTGGCCTTGTCCTGTAACTGAGCAATATGCGGGACAGGCGTGTCTGCAATGAACCGTGAGTTACGCGTTTCAGGCTCTGCTTGATGGTTTGAACTGCCCGCTCTGCTTGACCATTGGACGCGGGTTTGAACGGGGCTGACCTCACGTGTTTTATGCCGTTACGTTTCATGAACTCTTGAAACTCCAGGCTCGTGAAACACGGTCCGTTGTCGCTGACAACGATGTCTGGCAGATCATGTGTGGCAAACATGGCTCTCAGGTTCTCAATGGTGGCAGTGGAAGTGCTGGTTGTCATAATCGTACATTCTATCCATTTGGAGTATGCATCCACCACCACAAAAAACATTTTATCGAGGAAGAGCCCGCAAAGTCGATGTGGATTCTAGACCACAGTTTGGATGGCCATGATCACACACTGAATGGAGCTTCCTTTGGGGCATTGCTTAACTGCATGCAAGTGCTGCACTGATGCACGCATGACTCTAAGTCCAAGACAATGCCAGGCCACCAAACATGGGACCTGACAATGGCCTTCATCATGACAATACCGAGATGCGTACTATGTAACTCCCGTGGCTAACAAGGGAAATTAGGGAAAGTGTAAATTCCAAGGAAGAGGCATATAAATTGGCCAGAAAAAGCAGCAAACCTGAGGACTGGGAGAAATTTTGAATTCAGCAGAGGAGGACTAAGGGTTTAATTAGGAAGGAGAAAATAGAGTATGAGAGTAAGCTTGCAGGGAACATAAAAACTGACTACAAAAGCTTCTATAGTTATGTGAAGAGAAAAAGATTAGTGAAGACTAATGTAGGTCCCTTGCAGTCAGATTCAGATGAATTCATAATGGGGAACAAGGAAATGGCAGACCAATTGAACAAATACTTTGGTTCTATCTTCACTAAGGAAGATACAAATAATCTCCCAAAAATACTAGGGGACCGAGGGTCTAGCGAGAAGGGGGAACTGAGGGAAATCCTTATTAGTCAGGAAATGGTGTTAGGGAAATTGAAGGGACTGAAAGCCAATAAATCCCCAGGGCCTGATAGTCTGCATCCCAGAGTACTTAAGGAAGTGGCCCTAGAAATAGTAGATGCATTGGTGGTCATTTTCCAACATTCCATGGACTCTGGTTCAGTTCCTATGGATTGGAGGGTGCCTGATGTAATCCCACTTTTTAAAAAAGGAGGGAGAGAGAAAACAGGGAATTATAGACCGGTTAGCCTGACATCGGTGTTGGGGAAAATGCTGGAATCAATTATTAAAGATGTAATAGCAGCGCATTTGGAAAGCAGTGATAGGATCGGTCCAAGTCAGCATGGATTTATGAAAGGGAAATCAGGCTTGACAAATCTTCGAGAATTTTTTGAGGATGTAACTAGTAGAGTGAACAAGGGAGAACCAGTGGATGTGGTGTATTTGGACTTTCAAAAGGCTTTTGACAAGGTCCCACACAAGAGATTAATGTGCAAAATTAAAGCACATGGTGTTGGGGGTAATGTACTGACGTGGATAGAGAACTGGTTGGCAAACAGGCAACAAAGAGTAGGAATAAACGGATCCTTTTCAGAATGGCAGGCAGTGACTAGTGGGGTACCGCAAGGTTCAGTGCTGGGACCCCTGCTATTTACAATAAACATTAATGATTTAGATGAAGGAATTGAATGTAATATCTCTAAGTTTGCAGATGGCACTTTGCTGGGTGGCAGTGTGAGCTGTGAGGAGGATGCTAGGTGGCTGCAGGGTGAATTGGGCAGGTTAGGTGAGTGGGCAAATGCATGGCAGATGCAGTATAATGTAGATAAATGTGAGGTTATTCACTTTGGTGGCAAAAACAGGAAGGCAGAATATTATCTGAACGATGACAGATTAGGAAAAGGGGAGGTGCAACGAGACCGGGGTGTCATGGTACATCAGTCATTGAAAGTTGGCATGCTGATACAGCAGGCAGTGAAGAAGGCAAATGGCATATTGGCCTTCATAGCGAGAGGAGTTGAGTATAGGAGCAGGGAGGTCTTACTGCAATTGTACAGGGCCTTGGTGAGGCCACACCTTGAATATTGTGTACAGTTTTGGTCTCCTAATCTGAGGAAGGACATTCTTGCTATTGAGGGAGTGCAGCGAAGGTTCACCAGACTGATTCCAGGGATGGCAGGACTGACATATGAGGAAATACTGGATCAACTAGACTTATATTCTCGGGAATTTAGAAGAATGAGAGGGGATCTTATAGAAACATATAAAATTCTGATGGGATTAGACAGGTTAGATGCAGAAAGAATGTTCCCAATGTTGGGGAAGTCCAGAACCAGGGGTCACAGTCTAAGGATAAGGGATAAGCCATTTAGGACCAAGATAAGGAGAAACTTCTTCACTCAGAGAATTGTGAACCTGTGGAATTCTCTACCACAGAAAGCTGTTGAGGACAGTTCGTTAGATTTATTCAAGAGGGAGTTAGATATGGCCCTTAAGGCTAAAGGGATCAAGGGATATGGAGAGAAAGCAGGAATGGGGTACTGAAGTTGCATGATTAGCCATGATCATATTGCATGGTGGTGCAGGCTCGAAGGGCCGAATGGCCTACTCCTGCACCTATTTTCTATGTTTCTATGTTTATATGTACAAATCTTGCCCTGTCTTTTTTGGGAATTACAACACGATTACCCTACAGTAAACAGTCGGACTGAATGGAAAGCTCATCTTGGCGACGGCTGTACGGTTTGGTTTCAGCACCCATTTCCTTGGGGATGGTTGACCAGTCCCCATTAAGAACAGAATGTTTTACAACCAATCGGGTCGAATCCTGGCGATTCAGGTCTTAACTTGTTGAGCAGTGACAGGCGACCCTTCACTCTTAAAGGCATCCTTGACCATGAGTAGCTCTGCGGCATTGGTGTTTCCACCTCCGATGTGGGCAACGGTAACCGACTCAATGCATTGGCGCAGTTGTCGGTGCCTGGTCTATGGTGAATGACATAATCATAGGCAGATAATGTCAGCGCCCATCTCTGGATGCGGGACGATGCGTTGATATTGATACCTTTATGTTCCGAGAACAACGATATAAGCGGTTTGTGATTGGTTTCCAGCTCGAAGCGAAGCCCAAACAGGTACTGGTGCATTTATTTTACCCCATAAACACATGCTAAAGCCTCTTTCTCTACTATGCCGTAGGCTCTTTCTGCCTTGGCAGGCTTTGAGACGCGTATGCAACTGATTGTAGTTTGCCTGACTCATTGGCTTGCTGGAGTATGCAGCCGACCCCATAGGACGATGCATCACAGGTCAAAACTAGACTCTTGCATGGGTCACACAGTACCAGTAGCTTGTGGGAACACAACAGATTTCTAGCCTTCTCAAAGGCTCTGTCTTGATGTTTACCCGACACCCAGCCGTCTCCTTTCCTGAGCAGCTTGTGCAAAGGCGCTAATACTGCGCTCAATTTGGGAAAGATGTTATCAAAGTAATTGAGAAGACCCAGGAACGAGCGCAACTCCGTCACATTCTGGGGCCTGGGCGCATTTTTGATTGCCTCTGTTTTTGTGTCTGTAGGCCTGATTCCGTCTGCAGCAATCTTTCGTCTAAGGAATTCGATCTCTGGTGCCATGAAAACGCACTTCGAACGTTTCAGCCTGAGTCCCACTTTGTTCACATGACGCAGAACCTCTTCCAGATTGTGCAGGTGCTCGGCAGTGTCACGACCTGTGACTAGGATGTCGCCTTGGAATACCACGGTCCTGGGGATGGATTTCAATAGGCTCTCCATGTTTCTCTGAAATATGGCTGCCGCCGAACGATTGCCAAAAGTGCATTTGTTGTAAATAAACAGTTCTTTGTGCATGTTGATGTATGTAAGTTTCTTTGATGATTCAACCAGTTCCTATGTCATGTAGGCCGACGTTGGATCCAATTTGGTGTACGATTTTCCCCCGGTTAGCGTTGCAAACAGGTCATCAGCTTTCGGTAGCAGGTACTGATCTTGTTTCGAAACTCGGTTGATCGTGACCTTGTAGTCTCCACAAATCCTGACCTTGCCGTCGCTCTTTAACACCAGACCAATGGGGCTGGCCCATTCGTTAAATTTGACCGGTGAGATGATCCCCTCGCATTGTAGCCTGTCCAATTCGAGCTCGACCTTTTCTCTCATCGTGTGCGGGACTCCTGGCTTTGTGATGGATGGGCCCTGCGTCTGGGCCTAGGTGAATCTGCACCTTGGCTCCCTTGAAGCTGCCAATTCCCGGTTCAAACAGTGAGGGAAATTTGCTCAGCACTTGAGCACACAAATCATCATCCGCTGATGACAAAACTTTGATAGCGTACCATTTCCATTTTATTTTCTCGAGTCAACTCCTGCCGAATAACGATGGGCCATTGCCTGGGATAATCCACAACGGTAGATTATGAACCGCTCCTTCGTACGACACTCTTACTGCTGCACTACCGATCACTGGTATGAGCTCTTTGGTGTAGGTACACAACTTTGCATTTATCGGACTCAGCTTGGGTCTCACTGCCTTGGTCTCCCACAGCTTTTCGAAAGTCTTCTGGCTCATTATCGATTGACTCGCACCCGTGTCTAATTCTATGGATACCGCACGCCGTTTAATTTTACCTCCATCTTTATTGGTTGGTTCTTTGTTCGTAATTTTACCTCCATCATTATCGGTTGTCTCTTTGTTAGGAACGCACGTATGCTATACACTTGCTCCTCGGAATTCTCAAATGCCTCAGGCTCATCGTCAGATCCACACTGAATTGATCATCATCCACGTGGTGCGTCGCAGCTCGCTTGCTCTGCTGTGGACACATCTGCTGAAGATGGCCCATCTTTGCACACCCTCTGCATACATACTGCCTGAAGCGACACTGAAGGGGCCGGTGATTGCCCCCGCAACGCCAACACATTAAGCTCGGATTTGCGTCCGATGGCGGGCTTTGAGCGGCTCCCGTTCTCGCGTACGCAGTCAAGTAGGCCCTCGATGGTGAACTTTGAGCAGCACCTGTTCTCAAATACACAGTCGAGTAGGCCCTGCCATGTGTAGCTCTGCCGCCTGCCGATACAATTTTGTACACAGTACTTGCCGTGGAGTTCCTGTTTTGTCGCGATATCTGCTTCGTTGTTTTCTGCGTGGACATGCAAGCCTGGGCGATAGTGATGACCTTGCTGAGGTCCGCATCTCCGCAGCCAGCAGCTTACTTAAGATCGCCTTGTGGTTGACCCCAATCACGAAAAAGTCACACAGCGTGTCTTCCAACGCAGGCCCAAATTTTCAAGGCCCTGCAAGACGTGTCAGGTCGGCAATAAATGCCGCTACGTCCTGGCCTTCTGGACGAACGTGCGTATAGAAGCACTATCTGGATTTGAGGATTCCTTCCGTGGGTTTAAGGTTTTCCCGAACTAGAGCACACAGTTCTTTGTAATCCTTTTCTGCAGGAAGAATGGGTGAGAGCAGATTCTTGATGAGTGCATAGATCGTGGGGCCACAGACGGTGAGAAGAACTGCCCTGCGCTTCTCTGCATCCTCGTCTTTGTTTAGGTCGTTTACCACGAAATACTGGTCAAAACAATCCGTGAAATCTCCCCAATCCTCTTCCTCATTGAATCTCTCGAGAATTCCAAAAGTACTCAATCGTGCTGTGCTCGCTATACTTTTGTGTGGGTTCGTATTTGCCTCGTCGCCAGTTGTAGTGTATGAAATGATACAATGAACTCCGTACTGTGAGCCAGTGACTAGGTGTAACCTGGTCAGTCCAGAAGTGAAGATACAAAGGTGAAGTTCAGGTTATATACCGGGCCCAGCACGAGTGTAGGAGGCCTAGGACCTCCAACAGTAGTGCCCCCTGTTGGTGGGCAGACCTTATGTACATACATTACACAACCTTTAGCAGACTACTGTCTGTAATCTTGTATATTTAAAGCCATGTCCTTTAGGAATTCCTGTGTGCATTGGCATACATTTCCACCTCCTCCCAGGCACTTTTGACTACTCTATTATAGCAGTGGCTCTGAATCTAGGATCCGCAGACCGCTAGGCGTCAAGGGGTCCGCCAAAAGTGTGTAGAATAGAAAGGTTGACGTGATAATAGACCAATCAGAATCGGAGTCGGGACATGCAGTGGCCAAGATGCCTTGTCAAATCAAGGAATGCCGTCCAATGAGAGTGAATCAGATCCAGGATCTCTGTGTTTGCACAGGTATTGTTTGACATGTGGAGAGCGAGGACAAAAGGGACAAATCAGTCTGTGCGCTAGGCAACGGTGGTGGTTGGTGTTTGGAAGCAGCGTGCGGCGAGAGACCACGGAGGGAGGGAGAGGAGAGGGCAAGGAGATAAGACGCTGAGTCTTTGTCCGGCGAACAGAACTGAAAATTGGTACCAGTGAGAGGCCGTGACTTATAGCTTCAATTCTTGGTTCCCCAGTGACATGATTATGTGCCTCAAATCAGTTGGCAAAAATTCTCTGTATGTCCATGTTTTGTTCACGCTTCTGATTTCTCCTTAGTTCCATTTTGTGTGAGTGATTTCATTGTCCCCCTCCCCCTTCTCTGCTCTTCGATTTTCTATATTTTTTTTCACCAACAATGTTTGAGAACCATTGTATTATCGGACGTTAGGTGCTAAAGATGGCTGTACTCCTCAGATGCATTTGCTCCAATAGAACCTCAGTGTTTGCTTCTCAGAATCTTCAGGGCTCTTGATGCTACTCTTTCAGCCTGCTCCATATTCTGTATTATTGCTATGTAATTCATGCATCCACAAACAATTCCCCCTTTAAGAACCAGGTACAGGCATTTGAAGATTGCGGCTGGGAAATTTGATAATGTAACAAGATTGGTGCAGGCACCACGATGCGAGATATGCCCGAGCTCATTCAAAAAGCCAGGCAGCATGTCAATTTGGTACTGCCTGCTAATTTAAATGATTTTGAAGCACAGTCCAATGATTATCATGCTGCTGACAGGCTGTGTGCATCACTGGAGCAAGGCTGCCTTTCCTTTCAAGGCAGTCTCTAGCCCTTAAAGGTGAATAGCCTTCTGGGAAAAAAAAATCATTCAAAACTTGGCAATATCTTGCCCTATTTCTGTTAGTGCTGAAGCACTTTTACCTTTTGCTGATCTGCTTTCCGCAAAAGGTAAAAGTGCTTCAGCACTCACAGAAATGGCTCAACAGGCTAGGGAAAAGGCACCCAAGGTCTCAGACACAGCAATCAAGCTTTGTACAGGGAGCAAACACTGGAAGAGAGGGCCCACATGGGGCCAGGAGGCCCTCTAGGAAGAAGGATGTGGGACCAGATTGCTGAGGCCGTCACTGCCAGCAGTGTCGCTCCCAGGACCTGGCTCCAGTGCCCAACGAAGTTTCAAGACCTCAGCCAAGTGGTCACAGTCAGTGAATGCATCTTCAAAAGCTGTCTCCCACCAACTTCACACTTAGCTTCACACACTACTTGATGCACAATCTCCTTATCATTCACCTAAAAACAATCTCTACCAAATATGAGGCACACCTCACATTCCTAGCTTCACCTCACCCCCTTCGGAGGAGACGGTGCTGGTCAATCTTGGTAGGGGCAAGGCTGAGCCCTTGGCCATCGGTGGGGCTGAAATAATACAAGATGCTGGTATCCTCATACATTATCTTCCTTTTCACAACCCACTTCCCCTTCATCCCACAATCTCTTCTGATGCAGAAGCTACACATAGGGTAAGCATGCTCCTCATGCTTTCCCACCCTTCCCTCACCACAACCCTACCTGTGTGCCTTCCTCATTTCAGACATCCAAGAAATCCAGCCTACCCATCCAGTGGTTGACCAAGAAGAGAGAGAGTAGAGTGAAGAAGAAAAAGCACCATCACTCGATTTGACACTCCCAGCCACCAGCTCCTCAAGATCGTCATGGAAGGCTATCTACAGTGTCCCCGACTGAAAGTCAGCAGCCTTCCACCAGCCATGCTGCAGCCACTGGGGTAGCACTGTGTAAGAGTACAAGGATAGGTAAACACACACTCAAGACTCTCACTAAGGGAAAGTACAAGGGCGATTAGTTGATTTTTTGATGCAATATTGGGTGCATATATGGATAAAGTTGGATAAGAAAGTTTGCTTAGTGGTAGCTTTTATTTCAGCATCGTGGCCAAGAGGATGCTGTGATGATCAGTAACAGAGGGAAGGTAAGGTGTGGGACAACTGTTGAAAGGGGAATTTGGATTGTGTTCATTGGTACCGCAGACGGTTGATTTGATCCCAGATATCCCAGCCAGAAAGAGGCTGTCTGGGTTGCCTCCTTGCTTCCACTTCCTCCTCTTCTGTTTCCTCCTCTTCCCTCTGTGAGCAGCTTGGCCTCTTTGCTGCCTCTGCTTCATCTCCATGTGGTGTTGCAGCCCAAGGGTAACTGCAACTAGAGCTCCCAGGACTATGAGCAAGTAGTCTTCTCAAAGGCCTTCCTTTAACATACAAAGCCTTGCAAACATCCAGCAACTCTCCCTGCACTCTTTGCACACTTTAACAACTTTTAAATGTATTGTACCAAGCCACTACTCCAACAAAATGTAAAAGAAACAGTCCAAAAGGTAAAATCTAAACTTACCTGAAAGATGTGTGTGTCCCTTTAAGACGCTCTGGCTGTTCTCTGAAGTACTGTTGCATGCACGTTCTTCTGTGCATGGTTTGGAGAGGGCAGTATTCAGAGCGGTGATGTCCAAAATCACAGTCATACGTCAATTCAGGCTTTGCATGTCACAATTTACACGTGGCAGGCGAGCACAGGCAAAATGGCGGCTGCTGTGTTCCGTGCTGGAAGAAGCCAGAAGCAAGATGGCCGTCAATTTTTCAGCAAAAAAGACCTTAACGGTCGGCACTACCCCAACGAACTTAATAGCCTTTGTGCCCAAAATGTCAAGTGCTCCCAGTCTGACTGGTTACACATGCTAACTTAGTTAATGTTAATGAGACAGTCCATAGAAGTCTGAATGTAGTCAACCTGCAACCATGCTGTGTGTACTTCTATATCTCCCCACTCCCATTGCCCCAGTCTGTGCCCAGACTAGAAGATTTATCTCGATAGCTATTTTTAATGCCAATGAAGAACAGATCGAATTTAATTAAAAGACCTTTCAAGCAGACATAAACATTTTGGAAGCAACTTTAATCCAAAATTATGTTGGTTCGGATTTTGCTGTAAGTGGCGAACGAACGATAATCGCCGGTCATCATATTTACACTTGCCAACAGACTTTTTATGGGTTTTTGCATTGGAAGTTGCAATAATTACAAGGGATCTGAGACCTGTGTGGACAGGACAAGTAACTGTGTATCTCCTTAACAAGGCAGGAACACGGGCGGGGCAGTAACGTGCACCGCCACAAAAATAAACAGGGCAATTTTTCAAATGTCGGCACCTCTGCTCCGACTGAGTGGTATGTGCTTACCGTTACCACCTCTTAAAAAAGTGGCAATTTTGGCTCCTGAGTCTCTCGGTGAGGTACTGGTGTAGCAAAGCTTCTGGAGGAGCAGGACAACTCGCATCGCAACTGCTTGATTTCTGCGTTTAACTGCGCATGTGCGGTTGCCGGATGTTGCTGTCCGATTTACTCCTTAATAACAGTGAACACTGATAGCCTCACCATCGTTCCTTCCGAAAAATCCGGGCTATTAAATTTCAATGAGAAATTTTTTTTAAAGACAAATATGAGAAAAAGCCATTTAACTTATCAAAGCTTATCTCTCTAACAGCCAAACTCATCATCCATATTTTGAACATTCCTAATATACCTGCCTTCCTCACTCATAAATTATTCCAAACATTTATCTTCTTTAGAATAAAGAAATTCTTCATAATATCTGTAAAATTTACAATACATTAATTTAAATTTATATCCACTGGTCCATTTCTCATTCTATTCTACACAATAGGGTAAATCTTCCTATTGCTTATGCCTGGACAGCCAGTGTTCCCAGGGAATAGGGAAGAGGAAAATGGGGCAGAGAGCTCTTATGCCAAGTCTAAGGCCCCATTGCACTGCCCAGGGATTAACTGGGCCTTCATCTACATATGTAACTGGGCCTGCTCCTGGAGTAGGCCTGCACATGTCTCTGATCTTTTGGTGCAAGACCCTACCACGTAATAGGCCTGAGACTGGAGTTCACAGGTCATAGACTTGTGGGATAGGAAAAGAGGCTGCTCTTTTTCCTGTCTGGAGGCTGCAAATGTCCTTCTGGGATGCCCTGGACCAGATTTGGCCCTGGAAGGGCTGGATGCACTCTGTTCAGCACCCTGGGACAGTTCAGAGGCACTGGCAGAGTGACAGGTCGGGGGCCAGGAATGTTGCGATCCTGAGGGAGCGGCATATTACCACCACCACCAATCTGAGGAAGCTCATGGCCCATGGCCCGTGGTGGACCCAGCTGTGAAGGCAACACTGAGGTGTCGGATCTGAGACTGCATGAGAGTTGCCAGGGTCTCAAAGCCAGCAGACATGGCAGCAGTTTAACGTTCCGTGGCCTGTTGCCCAGCGTGCATAAGAGCATTCTGCGCTTCCAGGGCCGTGGCCATCCTCTCCAAACCAACACCGATGCACTCGTTCCCTCGCGCCTGTATTATAATGGCAGCTGCCACATCACCTACAGATTGTGGCATCACAGCTGGATCCGCATGGACAATCTTGGAGTGCACCATCGCATGCACAATGATGGGCTCCATGGAATGCGCAGAGCTGTCGAGAATGCGGGAGGAGGACTCCTCCACATTCCTCACCACTTCCGACAGCCTCTCTGGCACCCTTGCCAGTGCCTCCAACATCTGGGAATGCATGGCCTCCACCCTTCTTTCATAAGCCCCAACATCGATGGCATCATCTGAGTCCTCCTCAGCAGAACTCCGGTGCGGACTCGCCCCCCTCGGAGAGATGGCACCTGAGGTTGCTTAGCCCCGTCACCATGCTGCAGCCCTCTACGTCCCGGTGCAACACCCAGTGCAAGCCTCTGTACTATCTGAACTAGATCGGACCGCGCACTCCCCGTGTCTGAGCTGGCGCGTGTGGGTGGAAGCAGTGACGCGTTGGTGCCAGCAGTGTCATCCTCTTCCTCTTCCTCATCACTGATGTCCCCAAAAGATGGAGTGTGCTCCGGGGTGTCAGCAAGGCTGGAGCCCTCAATGTCCTCTATGCTATCAATAGGCATATCGGAACTTATGTATTCAAGGGTGTCATTGAGGCCTGGCACTGGGCTGACAGGTGGTGCCTCTCTGTCTCCTGTGCTGCCACTCGCCATCTCATCTGCAAGCATTAATGGGAGAAGGGCTGCTGTGAGGGAGAGATAGGGGATTGACGCATGGAGGCTGCAACGAGCACACTTTTAGAAGGAAAGGAACAGAAGGCACAGGCGCATTCAGGGAGAGAGAGCATTAAAGGAGGGCCTCACTTATGCATGTTGCCCATATCGGCATCCCCAGTACTGGAGGCCACAGGGGCGGTCTGATCTGCAAGCATAAATGGGAGAAGGGTTGCCGTGAGGGTGGGGGATGGGGGTCTAACACATGGAGGCTGCAAGTAGCACACTTTCAAAGGGAAAGGCACAGTAGCCACTCGAGTATTCAGGGAGAGAGAGCGTTAAAGGAAGTCCTTCACTTACCCACATCAGCATCGCCAGTATCGGTGGCCATAGGGAAGGCAGCATGTCTCCCAATGAGCGTTTCCACCCTCTGCTCCAAGGGTGTGAGGATTTGGACGTCGGCCTCACTACCACCAGTCCTCCTTTGCTCGGCTCTATTATGAGCAGGTTTGGCCTGCAAAACAAAGAATGGTTGGTGCGCACCACTGTGATGGAGGCACAAAAAAGGAGTGTATGTGTGTCCCTGACATGCAGCTGTAACTGTGAGATGAAAGGGAACCTCCATTGTGAGAACACACACTTATATATAGAGAGAGAGAGGCCTCAACAATGAAATGCTGCTTCAGTGACTATACAGTGAAGGTGGGAAATCAGAGAAGGATGAAGGAGAGGCTCTCAGATGGAAAGTCAGCAGTTGGTGGAACAGGTATTCACTTTCATCAGATGGATGATGTCGTTCAGCCATTTTCTGCACTGCGTGGTGGTGCGGTTATGAATGGAGGTCCCGGAGACCTCCAGAGCAATCCTCCGCCATACATTTGTAAAGACCTCACGAGTGGGTCTCCCTGTGTCTGCGTAAAGGACTCGCCACAGCCTGAATCAGGGTGTCCAACTCGGCGTCCGAAAATCTACTTGCCCTGTTGGTCCAGCAGCACCAGCCATCCTTTAACAGAACTCCTTCCCTCCTCAGGGCCTAGTTGCAAATCCTGGCCTTTAAGAAACATCTTTGAGAAACAAGTCAAAGCGCCTCACACACAATGAATTAATTTGAAATACAGTGACGATTATTTTTTGGATAAATGTGACAGACATTTTGCATGGAGCAAGATCCCACAAACAACAATGTGATGAGTTCATCCAATTTTGTTGGGAAGAATTCCTTGCTTTTCAAGAAGTGCAGTGGAGTCTTTAACTTCCATTTGAACATGCGAACAGGAAAAGTTAAGAAATGTAGGAAAGACAGTACATAGTGTATATGAAGTTAAATACTGACCTTAAATCATAAAGCCATAGAAGCTTACAGCACCAAAAGAGGCCAATTAGCTCATGTGACTGTGCCGATTCTTTGTCAGAGCTGGCAAAAACTAAACCCACTGTCCTGCTGTATGTCCAACATCACCTCTGCTCCTCTACTTCAAATATTTGTCCATTTTTCCCTTAACAATTGCAATGGTGTTTGCCTCAAGCATTTTCTGTGGCAAAGCATTCCATACTCTAGCAACCCCAGCAATGTAAAGAAATTTCTCCTAACCTCTCTCCTCAGTGATAATTTTACCTGATGATGCTGTGGCTCAGTTGGTAGTACTCTTGCCTCTGAGTCAGAAGAGACTTAAGCATAAAATCTAGCCGGACACTCCAGTGCAGTACTGAGGGAGTGTTGCACTTTCAGTGGTGCTATCTTTCAGATGATTCGTTAAACTGAGGTCCCGTCTGCCCTCTCAGGTGGACGTAAAAGATTCTGTGGACAACAGACGGCAGACGCTCATAGGCCACATCTCTAGTAAGGATATAAAAGTAGACTTGGGCCTATATCGCCCCAATGCTGTGCAGCAAGGTGCTCTCCAGCTCATTGCTAGCAGGTAAGTGCAGGTAGCCCCTAAGAGGAATGATGGTGAGAGGGTACATGGAATAGGGGGCTCTTCTCAAAGCACTGCCACTTCTCCCCTGTTGCCTCCCCCTCAGCCAGAGCCCCACATGCTTCCTCGGATCATGATGGCCGAGTCTGGCCCTCCACAGTTGCAACAGGAGCAGTCTTTGGCAGGGCCCTCCAGATCTGTCAAGGCATCTGAAGCGCATCTTCAGCATGCCTATTGCTTGCTCATTATAATGCTCCTTGGCCTCAGTACTTGGCGTTCTCAAGGGTGTCATGTGCCACATCTTCAGTGGCTAGCCCTTGTCTCCAAGCAGCCAGCCACTAAGTCTTTTTGGAGGTGCGAAGAGCTGAGGGAGGGTGGACTGGCGCAGCACAAAAGAGTCATGACAGGGAATCTGGCGCACACATTCATGATTATCATGTTATGGTTGCAGACGAGCCGCACATTGAGCAGTGGGAGCCCTTGCAGTTCACAAACCCTCTTGGGTGATGAGGCGTTGCCTTCATGGCCATGTGTGCAGTTGATGATGTCCTGCATCTGTGGGAAGCCAGCCAGAGCCGCAAAGCCAAGTGCCCGCTCAGTAACACTGGCTTCATCAGTGGCAAAGTTGATGTAATTGGTTGACTTGTTAAACATGGCATCGGTGACCTGTGTGATGCATCTGTGGGTGGCCCACTATGGGATGCTGCAAATGTCAGTTGCAGATCCCTGGAACCAGCCTGAGGTAAAAAAGTTGAGGGCGCTGGTGACTTTGACAGCCACTGGTAAGGAGTGTCCACCAGGTCCTCTGGGCAGCAGGTCTTGTTACAAAAGTCTGCGACGACCTGGTGCGATAGCCTGAGCCTCCTGAAGCACTGTTGCTCAGTCATGTTGAGGAAGCTTATCCTCTGCCTGTATACCCTGTGTTGTGGGTATTGTCTCCGGCACGGTGCAGCCCTGTGATGCCCCCCTCTCTCCTGTGGAGCGTCAGTTCATTGAGGAGAAGGCTGCTGTTGGGGTTTCTGCTGCTGCTGCTGGTGGGGCTGCTGCTACTGGTGGGGCTCATCTTGGTCTGATTCTGAGGATGTATCATGCTGATATAATAGATGGCAGTTAAAGTGGAGATCAGAGGGCCAATGCCTCAATTTTGTGATAGTGAGTAGCAATGTAGAGAGAGTGGCTTCCGAGGTTGCAGAAATGAACTGCTGACACCTAATTCTGTGGACAAAATGGAGTGAGCAAGAGCCTTTCCACGAGGGAAGTAATGAGGTGTACTGTGGGAGTGTTTGTGCTTTTCCCAGCTCTCATTGAATGGACTCACCAATGGTCACTGTGCTTCCACCTACCCTTCACAGGCAAGGTACCCGAGCTCCGTGAATCCCGTGCTCCTGCAGCTAAAGTCATAAGGTGGCATTAAAAACACTCTTAAGGGTCTCTCAACAAGCAA
Organism: Pristiophorus japonicus; assembly: GCF_044704955.1. Lineage (NCBI taxonomy): Eukaryota > Metazoa > Chordata > Chondrichthyes > Pristiophoridae > Pristiophorus > Pristiophorus japonicus. The sequence goes on from NC_091986.1 coordinate 158,512,855, forward strand.
TTGATTAGTTGAATAAGGTGTTCTGCCCCTGCCGATCGGGTCCGTGTTGCCAGAGTTAAATGCACGGGATGGGGGGATGACGACAGGTTCCTGACGCGCTGGCAATTTCAGGGCTTTTTACTGCCGACCCGCCGCCAAACCTGGCGCTTGGCAACGGGAAAATTCAGGCCAGAATGAACATTGATGGGCCTTAAGATCTTTTCTCACCCTGCCCTCCATATGTTCATAATCTTGCTTTGCAAGAAGCACTCAGGTGGCAGTTGTAGAAAAGATGATAGATAATTACTGATCATGTGCTGCTGAATAGAAACTCCTATTGACATGAAACTGTCATTCATCAAGTATACAATTCAGAATTTATCCATTGAATCATTAGAAAAGTTGTAGATAAAATATAGGGTTTGTCCACTTGACTATTCCAACACACTCCTGGCTGGCCTCCCACATTCTACCCTACGAAAACTTGAGGTGATCCAAAACTCAGCTGTCCATGACCTAACTCGCACCAAGTCCCACTCACCCATCACCCCTGTGCTCGCTGACCTACATTGGCTCCTGGTTCAGCAACGTCTCGATTTCAAAATTCTTATCCTTGTTTTCAAATCCCTCCATGGCCTCACCCCTCCCTATCTCTGTAATCTCCTCCAACCCCACAACCCCCCGAGATATCTGCGCTCCTCTAATTATGCTCTCTTGAGTATCCCTGATTATAATCATTCAACCATTGGAGGCTGTGCCTTCTGTTGCCTTAGCTCTAAGCTTTGGAATTCCCTGCCTAAACCTCTTCACCTCTCTTTCCTGCCTTAAGATGCACCTTAAAACTTACCTCTTTGACCAAGCTTTTGGTCACCTGCCCTAATTTCTCCTTATATGGCTTGGTGTCAAATGTTTTGGTTCACAATAGTCCTGTGAAACACCTTGGGATGCTTTACTACGTTAAAGGTACTATATAAATACAAGTTGTTGTTGTTAATGTTGTTGATTTTGGCAGCTCTGACATGAAGTTGAACCTTCACAATTCAATCCCAACAGCCTTTATTTCTTTCTAGCTCAAACACATTCTTAAAGGTCACCATCATTTTATAGAGAGCTTTTCATATTTCAAATTCTTATTAAGTTTCCCCAGTCCAGGATATTCCTGGATATGTAATCTGTTTGGGGAATGTACGTGTAGTTCTTGGGAAAAAAATGATTATGTATTAAACCTGGCGATCAAAATGCAGAGCGTAGAGGATATTGAAACCAATGTCCAGAATGCAAGAGAGTATTAATAAACAGTGGTGCAGCCTAACCGTTGACCTATGGTACCTTTGAGTTTTAGATGCATATTGTCAAGTATTAAACTGATGAAAGGTGTGTATTGTATTAAATGATGATCTGGAACTGTGTGTGTGAATCAGATGAAAGTGAGAAATTTTGAAGTATCATGTCAATTAAAAGTAACTAAGTACTGGATTAATTCAGCGAGGGTAACATGAGAAATGCATTAGACCAAAGATTTTTTTACATAACGGAAATATTTATTTAATCACCCTCATCTATTGCAGTAGATTGTAATGTCACTAGCAAACCGGCTCATATATTTTGTGATTGCAAATGTCCCATGAAACTATTAGTGATGTATGGAGTACAGTCACAGATACAACTGGAGAGTGAATGGACTCAGTTCAGCTGAGCTCAGTCCATCAAGTCATACCATTCTTAACTAAGATAATTGCATGATTTTTCCAGCTCATTCAGTGGCAAGGCTCAATCTCGAACATCTATTTTATCACAGCACTGAAAAAATAGCCAATTGCACACTTGAACTGAGCAAAGCTTAGTCTGACATAATATAAATTGAAAAATATTAGACTTGAAACATTCAGATTGATGGCTTGGGTACACACTTGTCCCTAAAATACTCCCTACAAGACTGTTTTGAAGCATTGTTCTTATACCCCTATCCACCATGCAAAGTGATGTGCTTATAGTAGTGGCCACAAACTAGATATTTGCCTACATTCTTGTTGTGATATTCATGCATTAGTTGTTTGAATGTGTGTCGGGCATGGGGAGAAGCAAAGTCCAGTAACTGAAGGTAAGAATAATCTTTAAACCATATTTCCAAAAAAAATCTTAACAGAGCAACTGCCATAAACATCTAGAAACCAGTTTTCACAGATGCCTTGGGTTTGAATGTTTTTGTCACTTTTTATCTTGTGTGTGTAAGTATCTTCTGTGCATTATAGGGGTGGTTTCACAAACCCACAATTCTGTGCACTATAGGGATGGTTTCACAAACCCACACTTCTGTGTACTATAGGGGTGATTTCACAAACCCACACTTCTGTGCACCATAGGGATGGTTTTACAATCCCACAATTCTGTGCACTATAGGGGTGGTTTCACAAACCCACACTTCTGTGCACTATAGGGATGGTTTCACAATCCCACAATTCTGTGCACTATAGGGGTGGTTTCACAATCCCACACTTCTAGCTGCAGTCACTGGAATTGGGAGTTCTGAGAATTGCAGCTAAAATATTATAGCCTATCTCCGAGCCACACTCCGTGTGAGTGCAGCACTGGAGGATCAAGGAGTCACTCCTTATATTTGTTCATTATTTTTGTGCTGGTCTAATAGATTTTTCCATTACTTTCTAGTGCAATTGTATGTGTGCATTGGCTAAAGGAACTGGAGGCTGCATTGCTATATAATCTCATTTACTGTTTAGAGCCTCTTTGATACGAATCACAGCCTCTTTGGGGGCAATTTTAACCTAACCCACACATCGGGAAGCTGATGTGATTGGCTGGAATGCCAGTTTTATACTCCGCCCAATTTTGTTCTTCATTGAAACCAGATTATAATGGGGTAATTTGCTTTGTGTTTTTTTCCGTTTGTTACCTTTCTTCTGCTATTCTTTTTCTTTCTCTCCTTTCCTCTCTATTTCAATTAGGCATAGCCAAGTGTGCTTTCAACATTTATTTACCACTGAAGTGAGTAGGCTAAAACTATGTAATCTATGTGATGGCTGTGAATTTTGGTCACTCCTGACTTCACTTTACATGTTGTCATCATTCACCACAGTAAGGCCGTGATATATTTTTTATGACATCACTAACACACATTACACAAGATGGCAGGCACTTCCTGTGATCATGTGACTTTACTACATTACTCTTTTATTGTTATACATCAGTAGTTACATTATCACAGTAGTCCACTAGGTGGAGCTATAATACACTTCTCCCTCCTTAATGAACAAGTAATCACAACAAAATAATCATTATACATAACTTGCATGGTATACATTACAAAAGATGGACTTATTTTGACATATTTACAAGTCAAACTTATCCACTGGTTTTTTGTTTCGAAGAGGATACATTCGCGCTTGAACAGAACCTTCCAAACTTGGTGTCGAACTTAGACTCATTCTAGGCTGAGCCTGAATAGAGTTTTTCTCCAAGGGTAACCCTTGATCTACCTGTGGACTCTCTACAACTTCAGACTGACTCGGACTCAGACTTGAATTCTGACATTCTCTTGGACTTGTTTCTTGTACATCTGATATAGGATTTGCTACTGGTACTCTATTTGTAACAAGACGATCTGACTCATCAAAAATAATCGAATCATTCCAACTTTCAACTCCTTCCACATCTGTAGGCAAAATATGATCAATGTGAACAAACCTAACTGTTCCTATTTTTTTTCTTAGGCAGTCCCTCACAGTCGAGGATGACCAAACATCTTGACCAAACATGTGCGAGGGCCACATATCTTCACTATTCTTCCTGGTAACCACTTTAAACAGTTATGGCGATGGTTCTTCACTCTAACCTTCTGATTCAGTTTCACACTTGTCCCTCTTACTCCACCTCTATCATGATTCTCTTTCTGTCTTAATTGTTTCTCTTCTACTGACTGTGCCAAGTTTGACTTTAACAACAAAAAACTGGTTCGTGGCTGTCATTTGAAAAACAACTCTGCTGGTGTTCTACCAGTAGTTGTATGAGGAGTATGATGATAAGTAATTGGAAAATTTGCTAATTTGTGGTCCAACGACAACTGCTGTTTTTTGGGATTTGGATCCAAAATATACTTGATGAGGGCATGTTTTACAATTTGTACTGTGCGCTCTGCTACACGATTTGAAGCAGGGTGTTATAGTGGAACTTTATAATCACCACACAACCTTATCTTACCATCTGACTTAGGTACAACAATGGGTGTAGCCCAATTACATAGATCTATCTTAGAGATAATATCCTCAATTTCTAGTCATTTGAGTTCTTGCTCAACTTTCTTCTTGAGTGCATATGGTATGGGACGTGGCTTGCAGTAAACTGGTCTTGCATCCTTCTGCACTCTGATACTTACCTTGAAGCCTTGGATCGGACTACCTGTTTCACGGAACACATTTGGATACTGTTTGATGACATTATCGTTCGATGCAAATCTGGTTTCAACACGAAAAGTCTCATTCCAATCCAGCTTCAGTGATCCCAACCAATTTCTACCTATTAAGGCAGGCTTTTCTCCTGCCACTACTAAGAGAGGCAAGCTCTGAAACTGATCTTTGGATTTCACCGGTTTGGTGATACATCCTACAACAGGGATTTGTTCTTCTGAGTAGCCTCTCAGCTCTATTTTGGACTTCTCCAGTGGAAAATCACTCGCCTTGTCGAGATATAGTGATTCAGGTACTACGCTCATGGATGCACCAGTGTCAATTTCCATGGGTATCCTGGTTCCTGCAACCTCGACTTGGATGGTGATATAATCGCAAATCGTTGTTAGATACCCTTATGCTCCTGATGATGTGCATCCCCAGAACCTCCTCGTCCTGTGGCTTCTCTTCAATACTATGTCATCTCTGGCGATTTCTACAGTTGAAAGTTGGTTTCCTCCTCAGTCGGCATGCCTTCGCAAGATGCCCTGTTTTCTTGCAGAAGAAACACTCTGCCTTCACATATGAACAGTTTTGAGCAATGTGTTGGCACAGGCACAGAAAGCACAACTTCAGTTTATTGTTACCTTGGCCAGTTGCTGAGGCCTTGGGCCGAACTGCCTTTTACAAAAGAACATGAGAACATGAGAAATAGGAACAGGAATAGGCCATACGGCCCCTCAAGCCTGCTCCACCATTCAATAAGATCATGGTTGATCTGATCATGGATTCAGCTCCACTTCCCCGCCTGCTCCCCATAACCCCTTATCCCCTTATCATTTAAGAAACTGTCTATTTCTGCCTTAAATTTATTCAATGTCCCAGCTTCCACAGCTCTCTGAGGCAGCGAATTCCACAGATTTACAACCCTCTGAGAGAAGAAATTTCTCCTCTTCTCGGTTTTAAATGGGTGGCCCCTTATTCTAAGATCATTCCCTCTAGTTCTAGTCTCCCCCATCAGTGGAACCATCTTCTCTGCACCCACCTTGTCAAGCCCCCTCATAATCTTATACGTTTCGATAAGATCACCTCTCATTCTTCTGAACTCCAGTGAGTAGAGGCTCAGCCTACTCAACCTTTCCTCATAAGTCAACCCCCTCATCTCCAGAATCAACCTAGTGAACCTTCTCTGAACTGCCTGCAAAGCAAGTATATCCTTTCGTAAATATGGAAACCAAAACTGCACGCAGTATTCCAGGTGTGGCCTCACCAATACCTTGTATAGCTGTAGCTTTTATACTCCATCCCCTTCACAATAAAGGCCAAGATATCATTGGCCTTCCTGAGCACTTGCTGTACCTGCATACTATCCTTTTGTGTTTCATGCACAAGTACCCCCAGCTCCCCCTGTACTGCAGCACTTTGCAATCTTTCTCTATTTAAATAATAACTTGCTCTTTGATTTTTTTCTGCCAAAGTGCATGATATCACACTTTCCAAGATTATACTCCATCTGCCAAATTTCTGCCCACTCACTTAGCCGGTCTATGTCCTTTTGCAGATTTTTTGTGTGTTCCTCACACATTGCTTTTCCTCCCATCTTTGTTTTGTCAGCAAACTTGGCTACATTACACTCAGTCCCTTCTTCCAAGTCGTTAATATAGATTGTAAATAGTTGGGGTCCCAGCACTGATCCCTGTGGCACCCCACTAGTTACTGATTGCCAACTCAAGAATGAACTATTTATCCTTACTCTCTGTTTTCTGTTCGTTAGCCAATCCTCTATCCATGCTAATATATTACCCCCAACTCCGTGAACTTTTATCTTGTGCAGTAACCTTTTATGTGGCACCATGTCAAATGCCTTCTGGAAGTCCAAATACACCACATCCACTGGTTCCCCTTTATCCATCCTGTTCGTTACATCCTCAAAGAACTCCAGCAAATTTGTCAAACATGACTTCCCCTTCATAAATCCATGCTGACTCTGCCTGACCGAATTTTGCTTTTCCAAATGTCCTGCTACTGCTTCTGTTTTGGATCGATAATAATAGATCCAGGTTCGGGATCTGGATGAATGTTAAATAAGAGACAAGACAAATGAAGTAAAGATAAAACACTGTTTACTGAGAGAAAAGAAACATAATGCAGTTTACGAAGAAAAGAGAAGTATGATAAGATGCAACAAAGCTCACAACCTTCAGCCCGTCGGGAACTCCACAACGACGGCTGGTCAGGAGCCTCGGGGGTCCCGGCACCGCTCGCGAATCACGGTCCAAGGTGAAGTTCAAAGAGTGTTAGCGTGAATGTTTTCTCGGAAGAATCACTCAACACTCAGAGTCGGTTCCAACGCCAAAGCGGCCTTTATTTTCGAATGCGGGGAGAGAGCCTCTGATTAATTCCAGGCACTCTACTCCAACGAACAAAGAAATTCATCGATATTTATATGTTTTACAATAGTTCTTTACAGTTACTCAGCCCACTTCGGCTGGACACAATCTAATCATAACAATTATAGATTACATATAGGTTTCTTTAACCCAATAGAATTCTCCTGATACCTCAGGGGCTGTATGTTCGGTTTTTGTCAGCTCGGGCTGATTAATGACCTCGTTATGTGAGGTGGGCACCCCCCCTTATCTCTGTTCCTCGGGCTCTGCTGTGTGAAGTCCTTAGTCAAAGGACATTCCACATCATGTACTATAATGGTTCGTTTATAGTTATCTTGTCTCAAGTGAGTGAGCTAAGGCATTCCCGGTAGTGGGCCTCACAGGGTCATTGCTCAGTCAGCCCCAGTTCATTACTTGACTAACGGAGTTCCCATCATGCTTGGGCAGCCATTTTATATGTGGCCACTTTAAACCTATATGAGTTTAGATATATTCAGCACGTGCCTAATGCCTACAACAATTCCCCCCTTTCGGTAAAGGGACTAGTCCTAGTCCCCCTTTAACCGACCGCCCTACTTTTATTAGATTTTGTGCACGGCCCGGTACTCCCTGCCTCAACGTGCTGGCCATTCACGCGGTTTCAGGAGTCCCGGTTGCTTAAATCAAGTTGACAAAGGCCAAATCCTCCTGCCCCTTTATTAGACAGGCTTGTTTAGTATTTGGGGACCGGTCATGGGTCCCTCTTTGTTGTGCCTGGTGCCTGTATGCCTGGCAGGCCATTATGCCCCATGTTATTGCTAAGATCAATTGTATCCCGACCAGTATGTGTGAAATTATTCGAATCCAAGGATGGATGTTCACATTTATTCCCCAGTCCCAGACCTTTCTCCACCAACTCTGACTTTGTAAGTCTACATCGATATCTTCTTCCAGTACTTTGATTTTAGTTTGCAGTTGGTGGTAGAGCTTTACGGATTGACCCACCCTGAGCCTCAATTCTCGTAATACTTCGGTTAGATGTGGGATAGGGACCTGATCTGGCTCGTCATAATCCTGCAAATGATCGTGGAGCTGATTGGTTACATCAATAACTTCGGGCTTCAGGCGCCTAACCTGGGTGATATGCGTTTGCCCGATCGCGACAGGTCGTAGCGGTGCAAAGCAAAAGTTCGGCTGTGGTATTGGGTACTGCAGGTCATTATACTGGTATGAATGCTCTGTGGTAGAGACGCAGTATCTTCCCTTCCCTCCGTAGCCTGCCCTCGCGAAGTGCCTGTGTGCGGGCACTATTTCTAGTACACACCCGTCGGTTCGGTTAAACCAGCACTCGTCTAGCTCACCTCGGCCTACCGGGTGAGGACATACTGTGATCGCCCCCCTTTGCTTGCATTCTGTTAGGGAAATCTCAGTAAGTATGTTGTTTCGACGAACAGCGGAGGTGGTAGTCAGATAGTAACGTATGGAGACATTTTCCCGTATTACTCCGATATTCTCTAGTTGGTACAGGGGGAACGGCCCTGAGTCCGGTGTGGCTATAGGGATCATCAGGACTATCCCTATCCCAGTATTCCTACCCATCTGGCAATCTGGAATTGCTGGGTATACTCGGGTCAGTCCCTTCAGAGTACAATTATCCAGTGTCCCCCTCTGGTTAGCCAACTGAGCTAAATGTAAACTGTCTATCGAATCGGGTACTTCCCCGCGTTGGATCTGGTCGAGATTGTGGCGGATCTGTCCACAGACCATAAGCGTGACAGAGTTGCCCCTGTCTTTGCTTTCCTGTATCTTCTTTTTCTCTATCAATGAGGTGATTGATGGTTTTGGCGTGAGCTTCCAGGACTGAGATGCCATCCAACTGGATTTCGGCACCCTCCTTTCCTAGGTTGGCTTGGTCTTCCTGGTTTTGCTCCACCCTCTCTAATAACCCCTTCATCACCCCTCTAAGCTGTTCCCCCCTCTCGTTTAACCCTTGTATGTCTATCGCGTTTACTACGGAGGTTCCTGTATTGAAGCCGGTAGCAACATCATTAACTATTCCCCTCTTTATCCTGGGGGCTGACCCCTGTCCTCGGAATCTACTGACACCCATTGCATCGGCAGCCTGCTGCATTACAACGCTACTTAATACATTGTACATTTTCCTTGACTGTTCTGTACAGTATTCTGGCACAATTTCATGTTTAACATTATCATACAATAATTCCCCTTCGTTGTATATTACAATCCCATTTTCTGGTCCCTTAGTAGTTATGGGACAAGGCAGTTCCTCGGGCAATGTAGTGGTTCTTATGGGGCGCGGTGTCGGAGGGGGTGAGAAGCATACATCCAATGATATTGCAGCCGCCCCCACCTCCTCGTAGTACCCACACAGCCCCACTCCCTTTTTGCGGATGACTGATTGCTGGGACTGTCCCTGAGGTGCGCAAATTATGCTGAAAGTACATTCATCGGGCCCTTTGACATCCCTCCGTTTAATGCAGCTGCTCCTTATACCCGTGGAGCACTGTACACATACCCGGTTCTTATTAGGATTCACTTGTAACCATGCATTAAAATATGTCCTGTCCTTGCTCCAATCCTTGGCTGCTGGGATGCACATTCCATCCGTTAAATTAAACAAGACTCCATAGTTCATGTAGTTGTTTATTTCCTGAGTGCGCTGCAATCCGTTGGTATCATCCAGTGTTTGCGTGGGTCTTGAGGTTCCCAGTATCATGAGTCCCCAGAGTCGAAGTCACCACTGCGGTCCCATCTTGGTGAGTGTTTTATCTGAAAATTTTAAACAGATAGCCTGGTCGTCACCAGGTGTTAGGTTCTGGTCTACTTGTGTCGCTGTCACTCTGTGGAATCGGAGGTAAGGATTAGGTTAACCATATTCTTTATAGTCGTACCATCTCTATCACTTCATGTCCCTGTCTGGGCTGCCGTTGGTTTTGCATTTGAGCCTGCTGTGCTCGAGCCTGCACGATGACCCATCTAAATATTATCCAAACTTCAATCAACACCAATGCCACCATTATTCCTCCAAACATCCCAGTCTGCTTTACCATTAGGTTGGGTTTGTGGACTACACCTACCCACCGTGGGGTACATTGGCTCTATTTCCTTAGGTGATGGTGCTATGGCTGCGCACTGCACTATCCGTCTAGTCCCGTTTTTTTAAAACATCTCTTCCAGCCTGTTTATCTTAGCTTTTAACTCTTGACCAGCTAGTTCCGTTTTATTTTTATTGTGAATATCCCACCATTTCCTCTGTCTGTCAGGTGAGTCTTCTTTATTTTATTAAGAAATCCAAATTAATAATATCCAGTATAAAACAGCTGTCAATGGAAAGGGTTAACTTTACAGGTTTGTAAGAAAGCCTGATGTCATTACGTGACTTCACGTAATCATCCGAAAAATTCTTTTTTTTTTTAAGTCTTTGTGCCTTCAAAACTTGCTTAGAAATTAGGAATCCGTTAAAACAGCAGAAATCATTAGTAAAGTGGTCATAATAAAAATCTTCTCATCGGGAAAGACAGCATTTTACATTAAACTCCAATTTTTTCTTAACTTCTAATTCAAGTACTTGCCAAAGAATTTTTTTTTTTAATTGATTTAAAACGAGACCACACATTTTTAATAGCTATTTTGTTTACTGAAATTCAATTTTGTTTTTTTTTTAATTTCTCTCTCAGCACAAAATCTAAACTTCTGTGCCAGTTCCATTTTTTCTTTCTGTGCTGAGTTAGCATAGCTTAGATCTTTTCTTCTCGTTATTTTCATACATTCCAACATTTCGATTTTTTTAACGGTCCGTTCACTGGGCAAATCTTATGTTTTATTTCTCTCTCAGCACAAAATCTAAACATCCGTGCCAGTTCCATTTTCTATAGAATTTAAAAATTCAGTAAGATTCTCTAATTCCCAGTTTTTTCTTTCTGTGCTGAGTTCGCATAGCTTAGATCTTTTCGCCTCGTTATTTTCAAAACTCTCCTGCTTGTTTAGACTGTTCGGGACTTTTCTTGATAAACACTGTCCATTTTGGAAATCTTTTCAAACTGCAGTGAAACTTCCTCATAATTTAAAATCATTATCAATGTAGAGTGTCTTTTACCTCCTCCAAAATTTTTTTTTTTTCCAATTAAACCAATATCTTTTTCACAGTCAATATCAACTAGTATTTAGTAAGTTATGTCTTTTTCCATCACAAATACCCCCCCTTTTTTTTCAACACCTAATTAGTGCGTTACGTCCTTTTTTTTCAGATCACCTTTCTTCAAATGTTTTTTCTAAACTGCTAAAGCTTGCTGTTCCAACATCTTTCAAATGTCCCTTTTACACCTTCGCAGATAGCTCGCCACTCGCCCAGGAGTTTGATCTGATCCGTGAAGGTATTTCTAGATTGTTTCCAAACCTTTTAGTTTTATTTCTCCTTTTTTCTTTAAGGGATTTAATTTAATAATTAAATATGTTTTTTTAGTTGAATCCATCTCAGTATTTTGCTGTGCCTTCTCTTAATATCTCAAAATCCCAATTCAAATTTTGTAATTTCAATCTTTATTTAAAACTCTTTTTTTTTGAGCTAGAAGCTTTTTTTTTAAAAGGCATTCTTTATCTCATTCCTAGACTAAATTTATGTCTTTCAACCCAATGTAATCAATGATTGCGTGTTTTCTTTCGACAAGTAAGTGAGCGTGTCAAATAAATTATTTTTTTTTTAACCACCGGGACCATGTATTTTTAATCTTTTGCTCAACAAACCTATCCTTTGTACATTTCCTAGCTCCGTAACTTATCATCCGAATAAATCCACACCTGCGTTTCTAACTTAAAATGTCTTAAAACTTCCCACATACAGGACAACACTACAAAGGGTTAAAAAAAACTTTCACTCTGTTTGGAAAAGTGGGTGGAGCTAAAAATAAACAGACAGTTGCACTCCTCTTCCAACCAGGCTTTCGGAAACATGAAAACATAAAAAAATTAATTCCGCAGTCAAAAAAATCACACAAGGACTCTCAACGACAGACATTCACAAAAGTCTCTCTTCATTCAACAAAGCTTATTAATTGTTTTTTTGGCCGGCTCTATTCTTGGATCCATACTTCACTTAAGATAATCACTATCAGGTTTTTTTTTTATTTCTTACATATTGATTTACTTCCTCTGTTAGTTTTACGTGGGCTCGCAGTATCAAGACCACAGCCTTTTCATTTTTATCTTTCTTTTCCTTCTCCCACCATTCCCGCTGATTTGCTGGCAGGTCCTGGGGGTCCCATCCTGACTTAATCATCTTCTCAATTAGTTTCTTTTGTTTTTCCGCCAGGTGGCGGGTAAGGGACCCTTCTGGTCCCCACTCGAGGTTATTTGTTTTATTGGCCATTCCTGGGTAGGACTAGAACCGTTCGGAATCTACTCTCAGAGGTCCGCTTTCTACGTTGCATAACTTGTAGTAGACTGTCTCCTGGCTACTGTCAGGTCACAAGTTCTGCTGTTACACAAACTTATACAATTCTTAAAACACCTTTAAGCAATTCCCGCAGTGCTCTACGTATCCTTAATGACTACCTACCACTGCCCTGCCCGTTGGTCCGACCCTGTTCACAGGTTTGGATTCCGTTAGCCACTGTACACCGCTTGGTTCTACCCCGGGGTATATTTCAAATCACACTACTGAGTCCGGAAGATGTCTTTCAGTATCACGATCCCACGGTCCAAGTGTGTTCCCGGCACCTACTTAGTTCCTGGCCGTCACGTGGGACTAAAGTCCTCTTAATTCAGGCTCAGGCTAGGTGTTTGAGATATTGGACCGTCTCCTCGTGTCAATCAACCAGCATCCACCTTCCGCACCCGTTTTAAAATTTTGTTTAAGGTATACTCACCCGGTTTCTCCAAGAGCGTTCAGCGACCCAGAAATCCTGTTCGTGACGCCACTGTTAGTGTGAATGTTTTCTCGGAAGAATCACTCAACACTCAGAGTCGGTTCCAATGCCAAAGCGGCCTTTATTTTTGCATGCGGGGAGAGAGCCTCTGATTAACTCCAGGCACTCTACTCCAACGAACAAAGAAATTCATTGATATTTATATGTTTTACAATAGTTCTTTACAGTTACTCAGCCCACTTCGGCTGGACACAATCCAATCATAACAATTATAGATTACATATAGGTTTCTTTAACCCAATAGAATTCCCCTGATACCTCAGGGGCTGTATGTTCGGTTTTTGTCAGCTCGGGCTGATTAATGACCTCGTTATGTGAGGTGGGCACCCCTCCTTATCTCTGTTCCTCGGGCTCTGCTGTGTGAAGTCCTTAGTCAAAGGACATTCCACATCAGGTACTATAATGGTTCGTTTATAGTTATCTTGTCTCAAGTGAGTGAGCTAAGGCATTCCCGGTTGTGGGCCTCACAGGGTCATTGCTCGGTCATTGCTCGGTCAGCCCCAGTTCATTACTTGACTAACGGAGTTCCCATCATGCTTGGGCAGCCATTTTATATGTGGTCACTTTAAACCTATATGAGTTTAGATATATTCAGCACGTGCCTGATGCCTAGTGTTTTGATATATTCAGCAGGTGCCTAATGCCTGCAACAAGAGTTACTGGACAGTTCCGTTCCTTTATACTATTGAACAAACATGGGTGCATGTGGCTTATGGCCAACTCCTAATCTGTAAGGCCCCAGCTGTCCTTCCACAAAGCATGAGACCTCGAGGCGCCGATCGTCCCATAAACAAGATGGTGTGTGTATCAAGGTCTCCCTCTCTCTCTCTCCCTCTCTCTCTCTCTCTGCATCAACAACATTCCACGAGGCATGAAGCAGAAACACACTGTAAATGTCGAAATACCATAATTAACCCTATGTGATTAACCCTATACAATACAATCCACCCTTGATATTTAGACATTTTAAGTAATATAATCGAGTTGAAGGCGTACTGCATCAGTTACACGTTGAGTATGCGCAAGCAACGCCCGCAATCTACACCAAAGAATACATACAAGCAGTAATATCAGTAATAACGCGTCGAGTAAAACAACACTAGGATGGAAGTAGCACAGTCACAGATAACGAGACACAGAGACTGGCCAGCACGAGTTGGTAAGTCGCCATTTTGGGCAGAATTCCTGTGGGAGGAAGCATAAGTATATTAACTTAGCCCCGTTTAGTCAATTTACCCTTGTCAACACAGAGAGGAATATCTTGACCAGTCAGGAGCACCCGATAAGTGTTTCCTTTTCCTTTCGCTAAGATTTCCCCTGCTTGTAACGGTTTCGAGGGGTACTGCACCCACACTTTTCCTCCTTCACAAACTGTGTCCTGAGTCTGATTTTCTTTTTCAATAGTAGGGACATTAACTTTGCCTAACTTGTGGCTTATGGGAGTTCCCCCCCGCAATGGTCAGTGATTCAGATTGCGCACTGCTTGTGGTAAGACCTTTAACCACCATTGCAATGTGTTAGTGGGAGTTAATATTTTAATCTGTTGCTTAAGTAGTCCATTCACGCGTTCTATTAACCCTGCAGCTTGTGGATAGTAAGGTATGTGGAACATCCAATAGATCCCGTTGTCTACCACCCACTGTTGCACTGTTTGGCCTGTGAAGTGCGACCCATTATCAGACTGTACTTCTGCTGGCTCACCGTAATATGTGATTAAATTCTCCAGTCCTTTAATCGTACTTTGTTGATTCGCTTTAGTCACTGGATAAGCTATCAAAAGTCCAGAATTGATATCAACAGCAGTGTGCAAATATTAGAACCGTTGTTGCAATGGTAAAGGTCCTACATAATCAACTTGCCATATTTGTGCTGGTTGAGTCCTTCTCTTAATATGGGCACCGGGTTGTCGTTGTAGGGGAAAATGCTTCACCTTTTGACAAATTTCACAGGTGTTTATGATCTGTTTAACACCGTCCGTAGTCAAATGTAACCCCCTATTTCATGCCCATTGTATCGTACCCTGAATGCCCAAATGTCCAGATTTGTGGTGGGCCCACTTGCCTATGCCATATTCTTCCTCTTCCGTCTCTTTGACAGCCCGTACCCGCGCTATGTTATCAACGGTGTTATTATATTCAGAGGTCTCTGAAGTGTTTTTCATGTGAGCGTCCACATGATATACAGTTATTTTCATCTTCTGGGCTTTGGACCATATTTGTTTCCATAGGTGCTTTCCCCACAAGTCTTTCCCAGTTATTTGCCAGTTATGTTCATGCCAGTTTCGCATCCAGCTCGCCATGCCATTGGCTACTGCCCATGAGTCAGTATATATGTGTACTTGTTGCTGTTCCTCTTCTAACGCAAGGACTAGCTAGTTCTGCGAGCTGGCTGGAGCCTCCCACGCCCTCAACATGCACAATTGTCTGGGTTTTTGGATTGAAGGCAGTGGCTCGCCATCGCCGAAGGCCATTTCACCAGACCGCTGAGCCATCTGTGAACCAGGCATGGCTACGTTCTTCAGGTGTTAACTGCTCAAAAGACACGACCCAGGAGATCGGTGACTTTTTGGTTAAACTGACAGACAACTGCGTAAGTTCACTCTCAGCTGCTTGTGGGTATTCAGCCACATGCTCATGTAGTCGGATGATTCCTTCTTTTCCTTTACTTGCTCTGTCTACGATTGGTAATGGATACCTGTAGCTCAAAAGGCTGTCCAGGCACTCGTGGGGCTAGGGGTAAAGCTTGAGCTACGGCTTCTTTGGCTGCATCAAAAGCCACCTGCTGTTCCTTTCCCCACTCGAAGTGGGCCTTTTTTCGTGTTACGGCATACTGCGGTTTTAATAACATCGTGAGGTGAGGTTTGTGTCTCCTCCAGTAACCCAGTAGTCCCAGAAACCGTTGTGTCTCAGTTTTATTCGTGGGGGTGGCCATTTCTTGAATTTTATTCTTCACAGGCTCGGGTATGATGCGCTCACCCCGAGACCATTGGATCCCCAGAAACTGGACAGTCTGGCTAGGGCCCTGCACCTTCTTCGGATTTATCTCCCAGCCCCTGTCTCGCATGTGTTGCACTAAAGTAGCTAGGGCTTCTGACACTACTGCCTCGGTGGGACCCCTTATGAGTACATCATCGATGTAGTGTGCCAGTGAGACATTAGGAGCCAACGTGCACATGTCCAGGTCCCAGGCCACCAATCCGTGGCATAGGGTAGGGCTATGTAGGTAACCTTGAGGTAGGCGTTTAAACGTGTATTGCCTCCCTTCCCAAGTGAATGCAAATTGGTCCTGGGATTCTTCCGCTATTGGAATGGAGAAAAAGGGCATTGGCCAGGTCGATTACCACATACCACTCCGCACCTTCTTCAGACAGCCACTCTGTTATAGTTACTACATCTGGGACAGTGGTTGCCAGGGGAGGGGCAAATTTGTTCAGTTGTCGGTAGTCCACAGTCATCCTCCAACTTTTGTCGGGTTTCTGCACAAGCCAAACAGGGCTATTGTTGGGGGACACTGCATGTCTAATGATACCCGCCTCCAAGAACCCTTGTATGGTTTCCCCTATTTCTTTGTGTCCCCCAGGAATTCGGTACTGTTTCATAGTCACTATACGCGATGGACGTGGTATTACCACTGGTTCCCACTTTGTTTCCCCTGCAATCACAGTGATCGCCTGTATCCCGAATGAGAATCGCCCGAACGAGGTATTGTGTGTGGTTTCCTTTAAAAGGTGCATCCCAATAATATGTTCCTTTACTGCCGATATTAAGACTGTTACCCAGCACGGAGGCCCATTTCCCAACGCCATTCTGATAGTTGTTCGCACAGCGGGCGTTTCTGCCCCTCCGAACCCATTAATCATCATACGGGTCCCTGTGTGTTTCGTAGGATTTCCATGGATAATAGTAACTTCTGCCCCTGTGTCTAGTAAAGCAACATCTCTTTGTATGTTCCCCCCCGCCAAAGTATCGTAATCGGAATGTGTGGCCTCAGACCCCCGGGAGCTTGGGTTGATGTGGTTCTAACGGGGAGTACTCCAGGATCCCGGCTACACCCCTAGTCGAGAGGATTACTAGCCTTCCACAGCTCTTCTACGTTGGGGTATAGGCTAGCGGGAGGTGGTTTCTCCGCATCCACAGACATATCGCTATCCGACTTAGTCTCCCTTACCTCCCTCCTTTCACCCTTCCCTGTTCCCGGGACGCAGTGTTGCTTCCACATAGAATACATCGCTCCTGTTGGGATTCCATCAATTTATCCCTTGGGGACCCCTGCCTTCAGTAAAGCCGCGAACATGTCCCTCCGCGTAATTCTTTTTTTTGTCTTTCCTGACCCTGTACCTTTCCCAGAGGTTGAACCTTGTTGCTGGTCCCGATCCCCCTCTACATGAGCCGTTCTCGACTCTCGCACACTATCTTCTGCATCCTCTAACTGTCCTAACAATAGGCAAGCGTGCCCCACCCGCTGTCCTTGGGCTGGTCCCAATAATGCGAGTAGCGCACCCCTCATCATAGGAGGGCCACTCTTCATCAGCCTGCTCCGCATTCCTGCCGTAAAGAGCTCCTGATCTGGCCCCCCATATGGTTGGTAATATAATCCTTTCCATTTGCTGTCTGCCAAGCTGAACCAAAAGTCAAGTTAGGGGTTGTCAACAACTTTCTTCTGATTGCTTCATTTTTCATCCCACAAACAAAGCTCGGTTGCACAATGCTCGGTCCTGGAAGTTTCCGAAATAGCAGTGAATGGATAGCTTTTTTAATGCTACAATGCACTCACTAATACGCTCAACAATTAATTGATCCTCTATTCCAAAACGATAACTTTCAGCAATTTTCAGGGGCTCAGGACTGTAGTGCTGTTCTAAGATGGTTAGAATCTCCATCAGTGGCGTGTCCGTCAGCTTGATGGGAACAAGCACATTTTTCAGTGTTTCTTACACCTCGGGGCCTCCTTTAGTCAGTAAAATAGCTTGTTTTCTTTCTAACATCATCCGGTTACGGTTTTCATCATTGGGGACTTCGACGATACTATTCGCAGTGAAAAACATTTCTAGTCGCTCCGCATATGCTCCGAAAGTCTCTCGGTCATTATAGAACTCACCCAAGCGTCCTATTATTCCCATTGGCACTGCCATCTGGACTCTACGACAGTTCAGCCAAGTGTGCTTGTAATTTACCTTGGATCTTTTAGCTGCTCTGCGAAACAAAGAACCTCTCAAAGTCTCTCTGTTGGTTGGCAGAAACATCCACCAACAAAAAATTCAGCTAGAGAATCCAGAAATCCTATCGTAGTTCGCCAATGTTATATATTCTTTATGACATCATTAACACACACATTACACAAATTGGCTCTTCCTGTGATCATGTGACTTTACCACATGACTCTTATTATACATCAGTAGCTGCATTACCACAGTAGTCAACTAGGTGGAGCAGTAGTCCACTAGGTGGTGCTATATTACAAAGGCAAGGGTAGGGAGCTGGGTTGGTGCCTCCAACCTGCAGAGAAATTAGCATTCTTCAGCAGATGCCATCAAAGGTAAGTTTTAAAAATTTGTTATTCAAAAATGGCTTCCTCTGGAGCCGAGAGGAGCAGGAGTGCTCGCCTAACTCCGCAGGAGTTACAAATGGTCCGCCCTGGTAGCTCGCTCCAAAACCCCTCCTGGACTTACCTGAGGGCTGGGGCCGCTGAAACATGTGGTCCAAAATTGACATACCCCGTAAGGCGAGCTGCATGTGGAGAAATGATCAGCATCACCAGCTTGCCCCAGTTATTCAGATGAGGCCCGAGGAACAATTTCTATTGATCCTTTGACCTCTTGCTTCGGGTGCGCATTGCCTCTGCAACATCAAGTCTGCACCCGCAAACAGGCCTAGATGGATTTTTACTCCATAAAATGCAATGGGCTGATGAAAATGAATATAAATTAAGAAAATGTGTCTTCCAACATACTTCCTGTGATTTGGATGCAAGAAATGTTTGTTTGCCACAGGCATCCAGCAGACCCCATCCTTCTGTTTGGCCACTGCCTGAGGCTGAACCAGACTGTTCACAACTCTGGCGTCCTATTTGACCTTGGGATGAGCTTCCAACCCCATATCCTCTCTATCATCAAAACTGCCTACTTCCACTTTCATAACAGTGCCAGTCTGCACTCCTGGCTTAGCTCATCTGCTACTGAAACCCTCACTATGCCTTTTTTACCCCTAGACTCGACTATTCCAATCCTCCCCTTATTGGCCTCCCATCTTGCAACCTCCGTAAACTTGAGCTCATCCAAAACTCTGCTGCCCATATCCGAACTCGGACCAAGTCCTGTTCACCATCACTCCTGTGCTCGCTAACCTACATGAGCTCCCGGTCCCGCAGCGACTCATTTAAAAATTCTCATCCTTGTTTTCAAATCCTTCCATGGCCTCGCTTCTCCCCAACTCTAAATTCCTCGAGCCCTATAACCCACTGAGATCTCTGCCCTCCTCCAATTCTGGCCCCTTGCACATCCCAGATTTTCTTTGCTTCACCATTGGCGGCCATGCCTTCAGCTGCCTTGGTCCTAAGCTCTGGAATTTCCTCCCTAAATATCTCTAACCTTCTACTGCTCTCTCCTCTTTGACCAAGCTTTTGGTCATCTGTCCTATTATCTCTTTATGTGGCTCGGTGTCAAATTCTGTTTGATAACAACTCTGTGAAGCACCTTGGGAGGTTTTACTACATTAAAGGTGCTATATAAATGCAAGATGTTGATGCTGTATGTGTCAGTTTTACCAGCAGAAGCATCAGCCACAAAACATACTTACTATAAGCGTGTATGATGAAGCCCTGCAACTCTGTTTGTACGAGTACATGAACATCATTGTCATCATCATCATCATAGGCAGTCCCTCGGAATCGAGGAAGACTTGCTTCCACTCCTGAAGTGAGTTCTTTGGTGGCTGAATAGTCCAATACGAGAACCACAGAACCTGTCACAGGTGGGACAGACAGTCGTTGAGGGAAGGGGTGGGTGGGACTGGTTTGCCGCACGCTCCTTCCGCTGCCTGCGCTTGACCTCTGCACACTCTCGCCGTTGAGACTCGGGGTGCTCAACGCCTTTCCGGATACACTTTCTCCATTTAGGGTGGTCTTTGGCCAGGGATTTCCAGGTGTCAGTGGTGATGTTGCACTTTATCAGGGAGGCTTTGAGGGTGTCCTTGTAACGTTTCCGCTGCCCACCTTTGGCTCATTTGCCATGAAGGAGCTCCGCATAGAGCACTTGGGAGTCTCGTGTCTGGCATGCGAAGTATGTGGCTTGCCCAGCGAAGCTGATCGAGTATGGCCAGCGCTTCAATGCTGGGGATGTTAACCTGGACGAGGACACTGATGTTGGTGCGCCTGTCCTTCCAGGGGATTTGCAGGATCTTGCGGAGACATCGTTGGTAATATATCTCCAGCGACTTGAGGTGTCTTCTGTACATTGTCCATGCTTCTGAGCCATATAGGAGGGCGGGTATTACTACAGCCCTGTAGACCATGAGCTTGGTGATAGATTTGAGGGCCTGGTCTTCGAACACTCTTTTCCTCAGGTGGCTGAATGCTGCACTGGCGCACTGGAGGCGATGTTGAATCTCCGCATCAATGTCTGCTTTTGTTGATAAGAGGCTTCCGAGATACGGGAAATGGACCACGTTGTCGAGGACCAAGCCGTGGATCTTGATGACTGGGGGGCAGTGCTGTGCGGCGAGGACAGGCTGGTGGAGGACCTTTGTCTTACGGATGTTTAGTGTAAGGCCCATGCTTTCATATGCCTGAGTAATTACATCGACTATATCCTGGAGTTCAGCCTCAGAATTTGTGCAGACGCAGGCGTCGTCAGCGTATTATAGCTCAACGACAGAGTTTGGGGTGATCTTGGACCTGGCCTGGAGGCGGCGTAGGTTATACAATTTCCCACTAGTTCTGTAGTTTAATTCCACTCCAGCGGGGAGCTTGTTGACTGTGAGGTGGAGCATGGCAGCGAGGAAGATTGAGAAGAGGGTTGGAGCAATGACGCAGCCCTATTTGACCCCGGTCCGGACGTGGATTGGGTCTGTAATGGATCCGTTGGTAAGGATCACGGCCTGTATGTCATCATGAAGCAGTCGAAGCATGTTGGGGTCTTGGGGTCATCCGAAATGGAGGAGGACGCTTCATAGACCCTCGCGGTTGACAGTTTCAAAGACCTTTGTAAAGTCAAAGAAGGCCATGTATAAAGGTTGGCGCTGCTCCCTGCATTTTTCCTGCAGATGTCGCACTGCAAAGATCATATCCGTTGTGCCCCATAGGGGACGAAATCCGCATTGTGATTCCTGGAGGAGCTCCTCGGCTACAAGGAGAAGACGGTTGAGGAGAACTCTAGCGAAAACTTTCCCAGTGGCTGATAGCAGGGAGATTCCCCTATAGTTGCCGCAGTCGGACTTGTCCCCTTTTTTAAAGATGGTCACGATCACTGCATCTCTCAGATCTCCCGGCATGCTCTCCTCACTCCAGATGAGAGAGGTGAGATCATGTATCCGCACCAACAGCACCTCTCCGCCATATTTTAGCGCCTCAGCAAGGATTCCATCCGCTTCCGTAGCCTTGTTGTTCTTGAACTGTTTTATGGCTTTACCTACCTCGTGTAGTGTTGCGGTTTCACGGAGGTGGTGGCGGGTGGCATGCTGCGGGATGGAGTCGAGAACACTCGAGTCAAAGGCAGAGTCTCGATTGAAGAGATCTTCGAAGTGCTCCTTCCAGTGGGCCCTGACAGCCTCGGTGTCCTTGATGAGTGTTCTCCGTTCTTGGCCAGCAGTGGGGTGGGGCCTTGGGAGTTTGGACCGTAGGTGGCCTTGAATACGATGAAGAATCCTCACATATCGTGGCTGTCGGCCAGTTGTTGTATCTCCTGTGCTTTCTCCATCCACCACCTGTTCTTTACGTCCCGGGTTTTTTGTTGGACCTCAGCCTTGAGCCGTTTGTAATGTTGCTTTGCTGCTCCCAAGTTGGGTTGTTGCTTGAGGCTCAGAAATGTTCTGCGCTCGTGATCTATTAGTTCTTGGATCTCCTGATCATTTTCATCAAACCAGTCCTGGTGTTTTCTATTTCACAGGCACCGGTTATAGAGGCCTGGAGGGCAGACCAAGCGCTATGGGCATTCAGCATCTCAGGGTCATCAAGACATGCCAGGTTAGCTGTGGGGCGGTGGCTGTATAGGGTTGCTTAGCTGGGTCTTTAAGAGCCCCGGCATTGAATTTTTTGCAGCACTGCTTCTGCTGTCCCCTCTGCTTTGGGGCTATGTTAATGTCGATGATGGATTGGATTAGGTGGTGGTCCGTCCAGCAGCCGTCAGCTCCTGTCATGGCGTGGGTGATATGCACATCCTTGCGATCCCTGGCTTGGACGATGACATAGTCGAGCAGGTGCCAGTGTTTGGAGCGAGGGTGTTGCCACGATGCCTTGTATTTGTCCCTCTGGCGGAACAGGGTGTTGGTGATGAGGAGTTCATGTTATAGACATTTTGTCTGGAGTAGGGTACCGCTGGACTTGGCTTTCCCCACCCCCTCTCTGCCAATCACGCCTCCCCAGAGGGCTGTGTCTTTGCTGACCCGAGTGTTGAAGTCACCTTGGAGGATCAATTTGTCACCCGTGGGGACACGGGACAGGGATGTTTCGAGGTTGGAATAAAATCCCTCATTGGTCTCATCCGTTGCATCGAGTGTTGGGGCGTACGCACTGATGACTGTGGCGCATTAGTTCCAGGATAGGGTGAGTCGGAGAGTCATGAGGCATTCATTAACCCCGCAGAGGGAGTCTTTGAGGCGGTCGACCAGCTCATTTTTGACAGCAAAGCCGACTCCGTGAAGGCAGCGTTCTTACTCTGGTTTTCCTTTCCAGAAAAAGGTATAACCTCCACCTTGTTCTTTGAGCTGGCCTTCCCCTGCCCGCCGGGTCTCGCTTAGGGCGGCGATGTCTAAGTTGCTGGGTGACAATGGCGGTGCAGCGTTCCGGCCTGTCGCTGTTGGAGTTGTCCATGAGGATCCTGACATTCCAGGTCCCGAACTTCATGTTAATGAAGTGGAAGATGCCTGTGCGTGAGTTCTTTTAATGTGGGGTGGCCACTGCACACTGGCAACCACACGGGCTTGACAGAGTTAGCTCTTGGTCCAGTGGCAAGGGGGTCCAAGATGATTGGAGACCTGGCACTGCTGTATGAGCCGAATTGCCTACGGTGAGATGTTGGCCGCAGGCTTGGCACCGAGTAGTGCCCTTGATGGTAGGTGGCCCAAGGCTTGGTTGGGGGGCAGACATTAGGAAGGTCAGTTGTCCGCTGGAGTTCCGAGGGATGTTTTAAAAGTTTCTTCTAAATTTTTCCAAAGTTATTTAAAAGTTTCTCCAGAGGTTTCAAAAGAAAAATTCTCCAAGTTGTTTAAACGTTTAAAAATGTTTCCAAATTGTTTAAAAAGTTTCTCAAGTTGATTAAAAGTTTAAAAGTTGTTTAAAAGTTAATTAAAAGTTGATTAAAAGTCTAAAATGTAAGTCAGTGGTCTACAGCCCAGTCAGTGTTCACCGCTAACGACCTAGGGCAGGTACAGCCCATCATTGGGCCAGGCCGGCTGGCTGGCTGGCTGAAGAGACCCGGAATGCGAGGCTGGGCCGGGCCCTTTGGCCAAAGGGACCTGCAGTGCAAGGCTGGGTCAGACCGGCTGGCTGAAGGGACCCAGAGTGCGTCGTTGGGCCGGGCCAGCTGGCCGAAAGGACACAGAGTGCGTCGTTGGGTCAAGCCCTCAGCCGAAGGGACCCGGAGTGCGTCGTTGGGCCAGGCCCTCTGGCTGAAGGGACCTGGAGTGTGTCGTTGGGCCGGACCCTCTGGCCGAAGGGACCTGGAGTGCGTCGTTGGGTCAGGCCCTCTGGCCGAAGGGACCTGGAGTGCGTCGTTGGGCCAGGCCCTCTGGCTGAAGGGACCTGGAGTGTGTCGTTGGGTCAGGCCCTCCGGCCGAGGGGACCTGGAGTGTGTCGTTGGGCCGGGCTAACATGTATTTAGCAAGACATGTTTCTCTAGGCATGTGCGAAGTTGGCGGGGAAAATAAGTTATTTTTTTAAAATAAATTAAAAGAAAGGTGCTTATTTCAGGGGTTTTTTCCACCCCAGACTGCTCACATCACTGGAGAAAGATGTAGTGATAAATATGAGCAGTAAAGGCAGGAGGGCTTCACCTCGGTAGTCTGATGCTGGCCATAAGTTTTGGCCACTAGTGACTTTACTTTTCAGGCTGTCACCATTCACAGCGGTAAGAAAGCAATGTTTGGCAGTGACAGAGGTGCCTCCAACTTTCAGAACTGCAATAAAAAAATGGTCGTCATGCAACTATGAATGTTGAAATTTTAAAAGTTAGCCTTTCAAAAATTCCAACATTCTTCATCACATGATAAATTATAAATACATTGTTGTTATAAGTGGGATGTAATAATGCATCTGTTTGTTGCTATGTTTGTTTTTATTTTATTTTCAAACATTGACCAGTTTTGTCCCTCTGCTTGTCCAGAAGCTGGCACAAGGTCAGCAAGTTTGTGATTACGGTTGATTTTCTTTTCTTGATCTTTGAACTTGCAGCATCTGCCATGTAATGCTCGTTTTTAATTTCCCCGGTGACAGTGCAAATTATGTAAATGGTTGAGCGCGTGCATCATTGTTGATTTATTTAATTATGAGTCTATTGCACAGTTGTACAAATATTGAAAAGAGAAAAATAGCTCTCAAAATAACAATTACTCTCCAATCAAGCATTAATACGCAATACTACCCTGGAAATATGTAAAATTATCCAACACATTCCTGTTTTACAGATGTTATGAAAGGTATCAGCCTCGTACCTAAATTAATGTTGGCATATCTTATTCAGAAATAATATTTAATCAAATTGATAATTTGATCTTTTTAGTCAAGAGCCAAATTTGGATCAAGGCTTCTGGATTCATATTATACAATTCCATATCATTTATTATTACCTAATTAAATGTAATATGTTCATTAGCAGTGTCATTTTAAAATGCACTTTGCAGCTCATTAATTGAAACAAATACTGACACTGGGGATTGCTATCAGGAACAGTGTGAGAAGAATTTTATAAATGTTCAACTCCTGGCATGGAGGTTCAGGCACTAGGACTTCATATCAGGAATTCAGGTATAGAGGTAAGCAGGTATGGTCGGCTTTTCTGGCTATTAAAACTAGAGCAAGTCCCTTTTGAAAGATTATATCTGACATTGAGGCTAATAGCATAGATACATTTTAAATGGAAGCTATATAAGCACATGAGGGAGACAGGAGCAGAAGGCTATGCTGATAGGATTAGAGGAAGAGGGTTGGTCAGTGTAGGGCATAAACACCAGCACTAACCAGTTGGGCCGAATGGCCTGTTTCTGTGCTACAGACTCTGTAACTTGATGTATTCGAGGTCTGCATTCATTAAAGCTCTTGTACTCACATAAGACAGAAAATACTCGAAAGCTACAGCAGGTTACTCAGCATGGAAAAGAGAATCTATAAGTTAACATTCCTGTTTGACCTTTCTGTTCATCTTGATTCCCTTGATAAGCTTAGATAAAAATCTCTAATAGAATAAATAGATATTCTCCCCTGCTTCACTTATACAATTAAATGCCATTCCATATTTTTAAATTAACTTGACTTTATTACCATAATTTATTTACTGGCAGTCTGCTACTCGATCAGGTTAAGTGCTCAGAGAGATTCGGTTGTTATGAATTTATGAAACAGTTGTATTGAGAGTAATATTGCTGCTTATCAAAGTCAATATTATACCTGAATGTATGTAAATGGAGACAACAGTAATAACTAAAATTTCCAATTTTCTGCTTGATATACTTAAAAATAATCCAATCTGTCAAATACAAAATGCTGGAAATTCACAGCAGGTTGATCAGCATTTCAGTGGAAGTCAAAGCTTCTGATGAAGAATTACACCCAAAATGTTGGCACTTTTTTCTTTCAGATTGTAATTGATGCGCTGCACATTTTCTGCATTTTCTATTTCATTGCTTCAGATTTTCAGCATTCATGAGTTTTCTTTTTCTCAAAAGTGAGAATGTGTAACTCGCTACCAGATGGAGTGGTTGAGGCAAATAGATGCATTTGTGGAGAAGCTAGATAAGCACATGATGAATAAAGGAATAGAAGGATATGTTGATGGGGTTGATGAGGTCAGGTGGAGGAGGTTCATGTGGAGCATAAACACCGGCATAGACCTGTTCGGCCGAATGGCCTGTTTTTGCACTGTACATTCTAAGTAATTCAGTGTAAAAGCTCCAGTGATTATCAATTCAAAAGCTTTCCTATTCACACAATAAGAATTGTATTGTTAATCTACTTCTTAAGCTATTTGCAATTGTGCTTTGATTTGTAG
This sequence comes from Pristiophorus japonicus, assembly GCF_044704955.1. Classification (NCBI taxonomy): domain Eukaryota; kingdom Metazoa; phylum Chordata; class Chondrichthyes; family Pristiophoridae; genus Pristiophorus; species Pristiophorus japonicus. The sequence continues at coordinate 158,538,962 of NC_091986.1, forward strand.
ATTTAAAGATAGAATATGAAAGAAAGCAAAAAAAGTAGTTTAGAAGCTTGTCAGTGTTGTTTCAGGCTGAATGCAGAATCAGAATATAATTATCCACACAGATGACGGACAAGTACAAATTCAATAATGTCCAACAAAAATTACTCAGTAACCTGTAAATGACAAATAGTAAAGGAGAATTTACAAGTTGATTAAATAAAAATGTTTAATTTTTCTATTGTATCAATAGTTCTAACTGTCGGTTTTGAACTAATGGATTAATGGGTTAAAAGCTAAATACATTCACAGGAAATGCTTCAGCTTATTTTGATGCACAGTAGCCTCAGAATACAGATTGTTCCCGATCAGCTACTCAATTCAAATACAAGCATCTTGTGTGTTTTGTTTGAATATATCTTTGATTGGCAGATCTGTTTGAGTTTAAGAGACACGCAGCCCAATTTTAACCCCGGGACAGATTTTGGTAAGTGTTGTGTATGGAGAAAGAGTCAGATTGAATACTGTGAGCTCAAAGTAACGTGTGATCTTAGTCTTTTATTGCAGGTCTCCAGAGTGCCTCTCCAACCTGTGAAGCCTTCTTAATACCTGTGCTCACAAGGGATTATGGGATCCCTTGGGACTCCGGGGAATGAGCTCTCTGGTGGCTGTACAGAGTAAATACAAGTCCACATATAAAGCAACATTCTCCGCCAAAGTCAGTAGTGTAACTATTTACAATGTGAGTCGATCTGGGGCCCTTCTTGCCCTGATTGATCGTCTTGGTGTGAAAGCTGGTGTTGTTGAATCATTTGTTGGGCCCTTGCTGGGCTGCTGTGCAGCTGGCCTTGCTGGGCTGCCTGGTGTGTTGGACCCTGCAGGGCTGCTGTGGATGATGGGTTCTGCTTCATGATCAACCGTGGTCGGTTGCCACTGGTGTGTGTGTTGGGGGATCAAAAAAGGTAGGGTCCAAGGTGGGTTGCTCAGGGTGGTCCGTGAATCTGAGTTTGATTTGGTCCAAGTGTTTCCGGTGAATGAGTCCATTTGAAAGTTTGACCCGAAACACCCTGCTCCCCTCTTTGGCCACGACAGTGCCGGGAAGCCACTTGGGACTTTGTCCATAATTTAATACAAATACAGGATCATTGATTTCAATCTCGCATGACACATTTGCGCTATCATGGTATGCACTTTGTTGAAGCCGCCTGTTCTCCACCTGTTCATGTAGATCAGGGTGAAATAACGAGAGCCTTATCTTGAGTGCTCTTTTCATGAGCAATTCAGCAGGTGGGATCCCAGTGAGTGACTGGGGTCTCGTGCGATAGCTAAGTAGGACTTGGGATAGGCGAGTCTGCAATGTGCCTTCAGTTACCCCCTTCAAGCCTTGCTTGATGGTTTGCACTGCTCTCTCTGCCTGACCATTGGACGCTGGTTTAAATGGGGCAGATGTGACATGTTTGATTCCGTTACAGGTCATGAATTCTTTGAACTCAGCACTGGTAAAACATAGCCCGTTGTCGCTCACCAGGACATCGGGTAAGCCGTGTGTGGCAAACATGGCCCGCAGGCTTTCAGTAGTGGCAGCGGACATGCTAGCCGACATTATCTCACATTCAATCCACTTGGAGTACGCGTCTACAAACACGAGGAACATTTTACCCAAGAACAGGCTGCAAAGTCGACGTTTGGAGGGCCAAGACCATAAACATAGCGTGCCTCCCTGAGTACATTGCTTAACTGCGAGCATGTATTACATCTGTGAACGCAGGACTCTAAGTCCGCTTCTATACCGGGCCACCACACGTGGGATCTGGCAATCGCTTTCATCATTACGATGCCTGGGTGGGTATTGTGGAGGTCATTGATGAAGGTGTCTCTGCCCTGCTTGGGCTCACTGCTCAATCTCAAATTCTTCCATAACCATGGCCAGATCTGCGGGCTGCGCCATTTCCAGCCCCATGGTGGGGAATGGCAGCCTACTGAGAGCATCGGCGCAGTTTTCTGTGCTTGGCCTGTGGCGGATGGCATAGTTGTATACGGACAACGTGAGCGCCCATCTCTGGATGCAGGCTGATGTGTTGGTATTTATCCCTTTACTCTCGTAAAACAGGGATATAAGTGGCTCATGGTCAGTTTCCAATTCGAATTTTAGCCCAAACAGGTATTGGTGCATTTTCTTTACCCCATAGACACATGTTAACGGTTTTTTTTCAATCATGCTGTAGGCTTTCTGATCCTTAGACAGACTCCTCGATGCATAAGCAATCGGTTGCAGTTTCCCGAAATCATTAGCTTGTTGCAATACACACCCGACGCTGTATGATGACGCATGACATGCTAGTACCAAATGCTTACATGGATCATACAACACAAGCAATTTGTTTGAGCAGAACAATTTTCTCGCTTTTACAAAGGCATTTTCTTGGCTTTTGCCCCAAACCCATTCGCCCCTTTTTCAAAATAAGATATATAGTGGTTCTAGCAGGGTGCTGAGACCTGGTAAGAAGTTACCAAAGTCGTTCAAGAGTCCCAGCAACGACCGCAGCTCGTCACGTTCTGTGGCCTCGGTGCGTTCTCAACTGCCTCCGTCTTCACATTGGTGGGGCTGATGCCATCCGCCGCAATCCTCCTTCCCAGGAACTCCACTTAAGGTGCCAGGAAAACGCACTTCGAGCGTTTTAACCCTAAACCCCACGCGGTTGAGTCGACTAAGAACCTCCTCCAGGTTCTGCAGATGCTCGACTGTGTTCTGACCTGTGACCAAGATGTCGTCCTGGAAGACCACGGTGTGCGGGACTGACTTTAGTAAACTTTTCATGTTTCTCTGGAATATCGCCGCCGCTGATTGGATTCCAAACGGGCACCTGTTATAAACAAAAAGACCTTTGTGCGTGTTGATGCAGGTGAGGGCCTTCGATGATTCCTCCAGTTCCTGCGTTATGGAGACTGAAGTCAGATCCAGCTTCGTGAACGTCTTTCCACCTGCCAGCGTTGCAAAGAGGTCGTCGGCTTTTGGTAGTGGGTATTGGTCCTGCAGGGAGAAACGATTGATAGTTACTTTGTAATCGCCACAGATTCTGACGGTGCCATCTCCCTTGAGGACTGGGACAATAGGACTGGCCCACTCACTGAACTCGATCGGTGAAATGATGCACTCTCACTGCAGCCGGTCTAGCTCGATCTCTACCCTTTCTCTCATCATGTACGGTACTGCTCTCACCTTGTGATGGATGGGTCGCGCCCCCGGAATTAGGTGGATCTGCACTTTTGCTCCTTGGAATTTCCCAATGCCTGGTTCGAACAGCGAAGGAAATTTGTTTAAGACCTGGGCACACAAAGTGTCGTCAGCGGGTGATAGTGCTTGGACGTCGTCCCAGTTCCAGGGTATCTTTCCCAGCCAGCTCCTGCTGAGCAGCGTGGGACCATCACCCGGTACCACCCAGAGTGGTAGCTTGTGCACCGCTCCATCGTAGGAGACCTTTACGGTAGCACTGCCGATTACAGGAATCAGTTCTTTTGTGTAAGTTCTTATTTTCGTGCAAACTGGAGTTAAGACTGGTCTTGAGGCCTTGTTGCACCACAACCTTTCGAAAATCTTTTGCTCGTGATGGATTGGCTTGCACCCGTGTCCAGCTCCATTGACACTGGGCTTCCATTTAGTTCAACATTCAGCATTATCAGGGGACAATTCGTGGTGAACGTGTGTTCCCCATGTACCTCTGCCTCCTCTATCTGAGGCTCTGTTTTGTCGTGATCCTCCTCTGCAACATGGTGGTTTGCAAGTTTAACAGGCACACTCGTTGGAGGTGTCCCATTGTTCCACAGCCCTTGCAAACATATCCTTTGAATCGGAATGAATGGAAACGATGATCACCCCTGCAGCGCCAACAAGGTGTTAATTCATCACCCTTGATGGATGACTCTGAGACATCTGCGGACGTGTAGCTGCAGGTATGTGTGACCTGCCCTGTACGTTACGATTCAAAAACAACATCACTTTGTTCACAGTACTTGTAGCAGCACTTGCTGAGTGATTTGCTTAGTATTGTCACTGGTGGTAATGAATGCCTGGGCTATCGCTATGGCCTTACTCAAGGTTGGGGTCTCTACAGTCAAAAGTTTGCGAAGTATGGTTTCGTGGCCAATGCCAAGTACGAAAAAGTCTCTGAGCATGTGCTCCAAATGTCCTTCAAATTCGCAATGTCCTGCAAGGCGCCTTAGCTCAGCGACATAACTCACCACTTCCTGGCCTTCAGACCGTTTATAGGTGTAGAACCGGTACCTCGCCATCAGAACACTTTTCTTCGGGTACAAATGCTCTTGGACCAGTGTGCACAAATCGTCGTATGATTTCTCCGTGGGTTTCGCTAGAGAGAGCAGATTCTTCATGAGGCCATACGTTGGTGCCCCACAGACGATGAGGAGGATCGCCCTTCGTTTGGCAGCGCTCTCTTCCCCATCTAGCTCATTGGCCACAAAGTATTGGTCGAGTCGCTCCACAAACGTTTCCCAATCATCTCCCTCAGAAAATTTCTCCAGGATGCCCACTGTTCTCTGCATCTTTGGGTTCGCTATCTGTATCTCATCACCAGTTGTTGTGCATGGAGAAAGAGTCAGACTGAATACTGTGAGCTCAAAGTAACGTGTGACCTTAGTCTTTTATTGCAGGTCTCCAGAGTGCCTCTCCAACCTGTGAAGCCTTCTTAAATAACTGTGCTCCCAAGGGATTATGGGATCCCTTGGGACTCCAGGGAATGAACCCTCTGGTGGCTGTACAAAGTAAATACAAGTCCACATATATAACAGTAAGTGTGCAGTGGTTCCAGTTAGAAACTCACCTGTTGCTCCAGAAATTAGGGTATTTTATATTTATGCACCATTTGAAATTTGTTAGTCAACTTCCCAGTTATTCCGGATGGGAAGTATGCAGGAAGCTGTTAAAAATCATTTGGCCCGCCAAATGGCCGCCAAGACTCTTGCTGCTCCTGGTAACACAAGGAAAGTTTTTCAAAAAACTTCCCCGATCCTCTTGCCTGTTATGTTGGCCTGCGGCCAAGTTAAAACTTCAGTCAGGTCCCGATGACGTCATCGGAACCCGACATGCATATGTAAACAAAGGCCCTGCAGGCTTTGGGTAGGTGTCCTTGGCACTTGCTCAGTTGAGCCAGTTAAAAATGGGCAACATTAATTCCCGGCACCTACAGGTCAAGTAAGTAACCTGAATGATTTTAATTGCCCGTCCGCCTGATTTCTGTCGAGCGGGTAGGATTATAATCGGCCCTGTATATTTAAACTTCTTTTGTCCCAATCAATTTTGAAAAGTATTTATCAACCTGTCTTGCACCAATGGGATAATCCAGGTGAAGTTATTAGAAATATAGATAGACTAGAAAGAGTCTGTGGATCAGCACATTCTGGTTAATATTCAGTGACCTTGTGCTTGGTACAGATTGCATTGCCATTTATTGCAGCAGGCACAACTGTCTATTTTCTATCTTTTGAGCAAGGTGAGTTATTTTTGCAATTACTGCAAATTATGATGACATTTCTTCTGTTCAGTTATCATTTACAGTTTAATAAACCTGTTTTTACGTCTATAGTTTAAGCCGGGGTGGAGTGAAGGGTTTATTCTACCACTTTTCAAAGTCAAGAAAGAGAAGGCGCCTGTGATATAACCAGTAAAGCAAAATGAAGTAGCAATTGTTTCTGTTTGATCGCTGGACTGACTACAAATTACCTCGATATTTGGCATCATACAACAACAACAACAACTTGTATTTATAAAGTGCCTATATTGTAGTGAAACATCTCAAGGCGCTTCACAGGATTATTATGAGATAAAAAATTTGAGACCGAGCCACATAAGGAGAAATTAGGGCAGGTGACCAAAAGCTTGGTCAAAGAAGTAGGTTTTAAGGAGTGTCTTGAAAGAGGAAAGAGAGAAAGAGAGAGGTGGAGAGGTTTAGGCAAAGAATTCCAGAGCTTAGGGCCTAGGCAACAGAAGGCATGGCCACCAATGGTGCAGCAGTTATAATCAGAGGTGCTCAAGAGGGCCGAATTAGAGGAGCGCAGACATCTCGGGGGTTGTGGGGCTGGAGGAGATTATAGAGATAGGGAGGGGTGAGGCATGGAGGGATTTGAAAACAAGGATGAGAATTTTGAAATCGAGGCGTTGCTTAACCGGGATCCAATGTAGGTCAGCTAGCACAGGGGTGATGGGTGAGCAGGACTTGGTGCGAGTTAGGACATGGCAGCTGAGTTTTGGATCACCTCCATGTAGGGTAGAATGTGGGAGGCCAGCTAGAAGTGTGTTGGAATAGAAACATAGAAACATAGAATATAGGTGCAGGAGTAGTCCATTCGGCCCTTCGAGCCTGCACCACCATTCAATGAGTTCATGGCTGAACATGCAACTTCAGTACCCCATTCCTGCTTTCTCGCAATACCCCTTGATCCCCCTAGTAGTAAGGACTTCATCTAACTCATTTTTGAATATATTTAGTGAATTGGCCTCAACAACCTTCTGTGATAGAGAATTCCACAGGTTCACCACTCTCTGGTTGAAGAAGTTTCTCCTCATCTCGGTCGTAAATGGCTTACCCCTTATCCTTAGACTGTGACCCCTGGTTCTGGACTTCCCCAACATTGGGAACATTCTTCCTGCATCTAACCTGTCTAACCCCGTCAGAATTTTAAACGTTTCTATGAGATCCCCTCTCATTCTTCTGAACTCCAGTGAATACAAGCCCATTTGATCCAGTCTTTCTTGATATGTCAGTCCTGCCATCCTGGGAATCAGTCTGGTGAACCTTCGCTGCACTCCCTCAATAGCAAGAATGTCCTTCCTCAAGTTAGGAGACCAAAACTGTACACAACACTCCAGGTGTGGCCTCACCAAGGCCCTATACAACTGTAGCAACACCTCCCTGCCCCTGTACTCAAATCCCCTCGCAATGAAGGCCAACATGCCATTTGCTTTCTTAACCGCCTGCTGTACCTGCATACCAACCTTCAATGACTGATGTACCATGACACCCAGGTCTCGTTGCACCTCCCCTTTTCCTAATCTGTCATCATTCAGATAATAGTCTGTCTCTCTCTGTTTTTACCACCAAAGTGGATAACCTCCCCTCGTCTAAATCATTAATGTACAATGTAAACAGCTGGGGCCCCAGCACAGAACCTTGCGGTACCCCACTAGTCACTGCCTGCCATTCTGAAAAGTACCCATTTATTCCTACTCTTTGCTTCCTGTCTGACAACCAGTTCTCAATCCATGTCAGCACACTACCCACAATCCCATGTGCTTTAACTTTGCACATTAATCTCTTGTGTGGGACCTTCTCGAAAGCCTTCTGAAAGTCCAAATATACCACATCAATTGGTTCTCCCTTGTCCACTCTACTGGAAACATCCTCAAAAAATTCCAGAAGATTTGTCAAGCATGATTTCCCTTTCACAAATCCATGCTGACTTGGACCTATCATGTCACCTCTTTCCAAATGCGCTGCTATGACATCCTTAATAATTGATTCCATCATTTTACCCACTACTAATGTCAGGCTGACCGGTCTATAATTCCCTGTTTTCTCTCTCCCTCCTTTTTTAAAAAGTGGGGTTACATTGGGTACCCTCCACTCGATAGGAACTGATCCAGAGTCTATGGAATGTTGGAAAATGACTGTCAATGCATCCGCTATTTCCAAGGCCACCTCCTTAAGTAATCTGGGATGCAGTCCATCAGGCCCTGGGGATTTATTGGCCTTCAATCCCATCAATTTCCCCAACACAATTTCCCGACTAATAAGGATTTCCCTCAGTTCCTCCTTCTTACTAGACCCGCTGACCCCTTTTATATCCGGAAGGTTGTTTGTGTCCTCCTTAGTGAATACCGAACCAAAGTACTTGTTCAGTTGGTCTGCCATTTCTTTCTTCCCCGTTATGACTTCCCCTGATTCTGACTGCAGGGGACCTACGTTTGTCTTTACTAACCTTTTTCTCTTTACATATCTATAGAAACATTTGCAGTCCGTCTTAATGTTCCCTGCAAGCTTCCTCTCATACTCTATTTTCCCTGCCCTAATCAAACCCTTTGACCTCCTCTGCTGAGTTCTAAATTTCTCCCAGTCCCCAGGTTCACTGCTATTTCTGGCCAATTTGCATGCCACTTCCTTGGCTTTAATACTATCCCTGATTTCCCTTGATAGCCACGATTGAGCCACCTTCCCTTTTTTATTTTTACGCCAGACAGGGATGTACAATTGTTGTAGTTCATCCATGCGGTCTCTAAATGTCTGCCATTGCCCATCCACAGTCAACCCCTTAAGTATCATTCGCCAATCTATCCCAGTCAATTCACGCCTCATACCTTCAAAGTTACCCTTCTTTAAGTTTTGGACCATGGTCTCTGAATTAGCTGTTTCATTCTCCATCCTAATGTAGAATTCCACCATATTATGGTCACTCTTACCCAAGGGGCCTCGCACAACGAGATTGCTAATTAATCCTCTCTCATTACACAACACCCAGTCTAAGATGGCCTCCCCCCTAGTTGGTTCCTTGACATATTGGTCCAGAAAACCATCCCTTATGCACTCCAGGAAATCCTCCTCCACTGTATTGCTTCCAGTTTGGTTAGCCCAATCTATATGCATATTAAAGTCACCCATGATAACTGCTGCACCTTAATTGCATGCACCCCTAATTTCCTGTTTGATGCCCTCCCCAACATCACTACTACTGTTTGGAGGTCTGTACACAACTCCCACTAACGTTTTTTGCCCTTTGGTGTTCTGCAGCTCTATCCATATAGATTCCACATCATCCAAGCTAATGTCCTTCCTAACTATTGCATTAATCTCCTCTTTAACCAGCTATGCTCCCCCACCTCCTTTTCCTTTTATTCTATCCTTCCTGAATGTAGAATACCCATGGATGTTGAGTTCCTAGCCCTGATCATCCTGGAGCCACGTCCCCGTAATCCCAATCACATCATATCCGTTAACATCTATTTGCACAGTTAATTCACCCACCTTATTACGGATACTCCTTGCATTAAGACACAAAGCCTTCAGGCTTGTTTTTTTAACACCCTTTGTCCTTTTAGAATTATGATGTAGTGTGGCCCTTTTTGTTTCTTGCCTTTGTTTACTCGGCCTTCCACTATTGCTTTTTACCTTTCTACCATCTGTTTCTGACTCCATATTACTTCGCCCTATCTCGCTGCATAGGTTCCCATCCCCCTGCCATATTAGTTTAAACACTCCCGAACTGCATTAGCAAATGTTACTCCTAGGACATCAGTTCCAGTCCTGCCCAAGTGCAGACCGTCCCTTTTGTACAGGTCCCACTTCCCCCAGAACTGGTTCCAATGTCCCAAGAATTTGAATCTCTCCCTCTTGCACCACTGCTCAAACCACGTATTTATTCTAACTATCCTGCTCCCTCTACTCTGATTAGCACGTGGCACTGGTAGCAATCCAGAGATTCCTACCTTTGAGGTCCTACTTTTTAATTTAACTCCTCGCTCCCTAAATTCAGCTTGTAGGGCCTCTTCCCGCTTCTTACCTATATCGTTGGTACCTACATGTACCACGACAACTGGCTGTTCACCCTCCCTCTCCAGAATGCTCTGCAGCCGCTCCGAGACATCCTTGACCCTTGCACCAGGGAGGCAACATACCATCCTGGAGTCTCGGTTGCGGCCGCAGAAACTCCTATCTAGTCCTCTTACAATAGAGTCCCCTATCACTATAGCTCTCCCACTCTTTTTCCCACCCTTCTGTGCAGCAGAGCCAGCCATGGTGCCATGAACTTGGCTGCTGCTGCCCTCCCCTGATGAGTCATCGTCCTCAACAGGACCCAAAGCGGTGTATCTGTTTTAGTCAATCTAGAGGTAACAAAAGCATGGATGAGGGCTTCAGCAGCAGATGAGCTGAGGCGGGGCGGAGACAGGCGATGTTACGGAGGTGGAAATAGGCGGTCTTAGTCAGGCTGCAGATATCTGGTCAAAAGCTCATTTCAGGGCCAAATATGACACCAAGGTGGCGAACAGTGTGGTTCAGCCTCAGACAGAAGTTGGGGAGTGGGGTGGAGTCAGTGGCTAGGGAACGGAGTTTGTGGCAGGGACCGAAAGCAATGGCTTTGGTCTTCCCAATAGTCAATTTGAGAAAATTTCTGCTCATCCAGAATTGGATGTCAGACAAGCAGTCTGACAATTTGGAGACCATGGAGGGGTCGAGAGAAGTGGTAGTGGGTTAGAGCTGGGTGTCATCAGCGTACATAAGGTAGAGCTGGGTGTCATTCAGGCCATAAGGAGCTGAACCCAAGAACCCAAGAAAAATATATAGAATGAAAACCCAAAAGCAGAACCAGGATTTCCATTCAATGAACGTATGTGCTGTCTGTGACCATCAGGATCACTTTAAGCAGGTAGATCAAAGTATCCTGGTGGTTGCCATGAAACGTTTGTCTTGCAGCACTTGACAATTCCACTGCTACTTAATAGACTAGACATTGCATGGGATCGATTTTAACTACAACACCCCGCCCCCACCGCCCCCCACCCCATCCCCACCACCTCCCTTCCCCTGCCTGGCAGGAACGGTGTGTGGGAGGGGTTCAAAGCATCTGAAACGAGCAACATTTTATCTTTGCTGACTTTGCAGTCGGCTGAGGACTCACTGCAGGCAGGCAGGGGCCCATTTTAATTTTAAAAACCACAGTCCAAAGACATTAGCGGTGCCGCAATGGGATTTTTACGATGACTCGGGGAGCGGGGGGAAGAAAGGCCTGTCTGGTGGCAAAGCCACCTGAGAAACCTGGCTGGATGCAGCTGAGTGGCCAGAGGGACCACGGTAAGTATACATTCTGATTCTTCGGTAGGATTCCTTGAGGACTTCGACTTCAATGGAATCGAATATCAGGTAGTGTATAACAGCCTGTTCTGTAATCCTAACCAGGACAGATTTCACCCCCATTGTGTACCTGGACTGCTGCAATATACTGGAAAGGAGCTAGCCTCCGACTGTAGCATGAAAGCAGCTCTTAGTCTATCAGGTACATACAGTAACTAAAGCGCAACAAGCTCGTTGTCTCAGATCAAGCTTTAATCTGAATAGATGTACCTATAGTGATGCTTGTGACGGATGGTGCGAGTGCTGCTGTGAGGTACTGTTGCTACTCGGAGACACCAATGGAAATGCAAAAGGAACATGTATAGGTATTACAATATCAGCAATACAGTCCTTGCCACAAAGGTGACTTGCCAATATATACTGTATTGTGGTGTAGACTGGGTTTGTGATTGATAGAGTGAGTCAGTGTGTGAAAGATTAAGAGAAGGGAGAAAAAGCATTCATACTCGGTGCTAGCCAAAGATGTAGGATGATGCTCTCCAATTGGCAGCACCAATGGTGAACTGGCTATTTGTAGGGTCATTTCTTCAAGTTGGGCTGGGGTTTCAGTTTGGGGGAAAACCCCTGCCTTCTGTCATGGGCTTCTTTTTCTTGCAACAGATTGGGGAAGGGCTGTGACTTTGAGGAGCCCCTGGCATTGTTCTGCTAATTGTCACCCTGCCCTCCCCAAAACATCCAGCATGTGAGTGGCTGGTTGGAGTGATAATGTGTGTTGCAGCGTTGCTGTAGCCACATTCAAGGTAGACTTACTTTAGCAAACTTCTTCAACGTGTCAAACTTTTTCCTCATCTGTGCCAATAACCTTCTAACATGTCAAACAGTGTTGGCTGCTCTGTCACATTTTCCCAGGCAGTAGATTGCTGAAGGCGGTGTCCCTTGAACTCAAAGATGACGATCCTCCTTTCCTGCACGTCCCATCGCCATTATCTCCAGGGCTCTCTATGTTAGGGTACAGTCCTCCTTTTTCCCAGGGCCCTTACATGACCCTCAACAACCCCTTTCAGTGCTGTTCACATAATTTATCCTGCTGCAAACTTCAAACTGCTGAATTTTTTTTGGCACAGCAGCTGCTCTTGAAATCTGCTGCTGCACCAGATATCCTGCTCCTGTGGCCTACACGCTTGGAATACATGGATCTATCTGCACTGGGAGAGCTGAATAATTGTTTAAATAAGCGGACCGCACAAACTCTTGCGAGATCTGCTCCTTGATGCGAGATGTGTTTGCATATTTCCACACATGCCACCACTGTGCTCCTATATTATTAAAAGTCAGGATCCAGCAGCAGTTGTATAATGTATCAATAGTAGTACGAGTATGGGAGTGTGTACGTGTGATTATCTTACTGGGCAAATAATCCAATGAACGTGTGTTCAAATCCCACCATCGCTGTTTGAGAATTTGAATTCAGTTTTCTAAAAATCTGGAAATAAGAAATTGGTATCAGTATTTGCTGGTGTCGAATTTTTGTAAAGATCCCACTGGTTCACTAATATACCTTAGAAAAGGAAACCTGCCGTGCATATCCGGTCTGGCCTATGCGTGAATCTGCTCCCACAGTGGTTGACTCGTAACTGACCTCTGAAGGGGCGTAGCAAGCCATTCAGTTGTACCAAACCACTAGCAGTAGTTTTAGAAGAAGACCCACCACCAGCTTCTTAGAGGAACGAGGGATGGCAATAAATGCCTGCCTTGTCACTGACGCCCACATCCTGAGAATTTTTAAAATCTCACACGTAACGGTTTTGTTTTGTCTATGCTTTTTTTGTGCACTTGTTAATTTTTTTGTGTTCAATTCCTGTCTATCTTATTTTAACACAGTTTTTAATCTGTTTATTTTAAATGGCCAATAGTTGCAATAGATGCAATCAAATCCTTTAATGTAGAACAGACCCGCAGATCTGTAGAAATGAGAACTTGATCTTGCAGTCCCACCCAGTTCCCTCTCGAATGCTTGTTCAATGCTATTTAAAATGGATTCCACTTTAGAACTGTAGAAGAACCATTTGAACTTTTGTGTAGATCTGCAGAACAGGATACGGCTTGCTATAAAACAAGGAAGGTCCACTTTCCATAAACATTCTGTTGTTTGCCAATGGCTGGGTGAAATTACTGCAGGGGTTGAGGTCAGATTGTAAAATCTGTTCCAATGAAACATGTTTCAAAGACGATTGCCTATGAAAAGGATTTAAATTCTGTGCTATTTATATAAGGAACTGACATCCAGATCAAACATCTATTACCCTCATGTTACTGGGAAAAGTATCACACACTCCTGCGTGACGTTATTCCTTACTGTGGAATCTCTGTGTCAAATTGCACTCTGATATAATACATGAATTTAACCATCAGAGCACCATATCAAATCAAAACTGGAACGAGTTGACTTGCTTTGTGGTTAGACAGTCACAGCCAAGGCAAGTGTGGAAGATTACCTGTGAATGTTGACGAGGACATGGTCAGCTGTGATGCTCCCACCTAGTGATGTGGAGTCTGCAGGTTCATGCACGAGGAATGGCAGTGAGGCTTTAGAGGACAGCCAGCACCTTCAGGAAAAGAGCAGAGAATATGAAAGGTAGAATTTTTTTTACAGTTGACTGATGCCAACAGCTGAATGTTGCAAATAACACCAAGGACTTATTTTGTATTGCAATACTGTTGTTTGGAGGTCAACTTCTGCCCCCCCCCCCACCCCCCGAACTTGTGAAGCACCTTGAGATATTTTGCCACATGAAAAGCACTATAAGAATACTTGTTGTTGTTTATATCAGCAATACTCCTACTGATGTAGTATAGAAGCCATGATACAAGTGCTGCCTGTGGCCAATTTATAAGTGCGCTCCACCGGGACCAAGACCTGAGGGCATGAACTTCTTCTTGGCCCTAATTTAAATAATACAAGCATGCTTGCGGGGCAGACACTATTGGGTGCAGACCCACAGTACAGAGGATGTCCAGGAACTTCTGGGGCCTTAAAGGAAGCGGCAACATTTAGGGGGCTGGAATAGAAGAACCCCAGGGGTAGAAATTGTCCCCCCGTCTGAAACGGGGCGCTCCCACCCTGTTTCGATGGTTTTTACCGCAGCTGCGGTTCAGGTCGCCCCTTGAACGACATTCAGCTCTTTGTTGTTTCTTTTTCCTTGGATCAGGAAGTCGCTCTTAATGGGGGTGGTGACAACATTTGAGAGGCAGAAACGCGGCAGTGACAACACTTGAGGGGTGGAAGTTGGGAGGGGTGCGGAGTGACTGCAGTGATGACATCATCATGGCGCCGCATCACCACGGCTCTCCCCTTCACTTAAAGGGGAGAGCCTCCACGATTTTAAAACTTCGGCCCACTGGGCCACTAGGGAGAGCTTCGGCCAGGCCAATGACCTGCCACCCAAGGGAGGGGTGCCAGGCTGTCTGTTGGTGGCTCAGCCGAACCCGGGGGACATAATTGTTGGGCCAACATGGCAGTCGGCCGACAAAACCAAACATGGCGGCAGCAGCTGTGCGTCCTCCTCTTTAAGGGAAGCCGCAATGCCTCTGTAGAAGGCCACAGTCACCGGGAAAAAGCTTGTTTTGGCACCACTGGGCGGGCCGAAGATTTTCAGAGGGGGGTATGTCACCGTTGGGGGGAACTTCGGTGGTGGGCACGGTGATGATGCGCTTAACACCAATCGGCAGCAGCAGAGCAGTATAGGGAGCACCGGGGCACCGCCGGGAAAACTCGAGAGGGCAATTGGGCTATTCCACGGAAAGTTGCTGGCCACTCTACTCCGCAGCCTGGCCGCCGATTTGTGGTGCTAACCGGCCTTAAGGAGAAGAGCAATTTCGGCCCCCCAGGATCTTCCTAATCCTAAGAACTTGTACAGGTAATTGTTTTAGCTCTAGATTTTACACTTGAATGTTATTGATTGTGGGAGTTTTATAATTAATAGTTTGTCTTCAAAATATAAATGTAAAATCACTTTTCCTAGATAACGCTTTCAGAAATGCAGTTTGTACCCAAAATCAGTAAACACAGCCATTCATTTCCTGTGACCCTGAAGTTGCACTGTGGGATACTAAAATTCAAATGCTTAATGTGGCCATCTGAAATCTCTCCCCATTATTTGCTAAATCAGCAAAGATTTAATATAAATGGTTAATGTCTGCTCTAACATAATGGAGAAGGGAATTTTGAATGCTACTTTAAGTTAGCATTCAGCAGTGTAATTTCAAAGCTTATACAATCATGCGGGAAACTGTTGATTTGCAGAATCCAGAGTGGGGCTGCTGCTTAGATCGATTTAAAATGATTCGCAGCCAGCACTTCAGGTTAGGAAATCTGAGCCCTTCAAATGGAAGAACATAGTCAGAGTTTTATTTGCATACAATACACTGCGACCCTCTGTCACTGTTTCTAATAATGAGACGTTTTCAACATATACAGCACTCCAGGGACTTGAGCACATAAATCTAGGCTGATATTCCAGTGCGGTGCTGAGGGAGCGCTGTACTGTCGGAGGTGCCGTCTTTCGGATGAAGCATTAAACCGAGGCCCTGTCTGCTCTCTCAGGTAGATGTAAAAGATCCCATGGCACTATTTTTAAGAAGAGCAAGGAAGTTATCCCCGATGTCCTGGCCAATATTTAGCCCTCAATCAACATAACAAAACAGTTTATCTGGTACTTATCACATTGCTGTTTGTGGGAGCTTGCTATGCACAAATTGCTGCCGCGTTTCCCACATTACAACAGTGGCTACACTCCAAAAGTACTTCATTGGCTATAAAGCGCTTTGAGACGTCTGGTGGTTGTGAAAAATGCTGTATAAATGTAAGTGTTGCTTTCTTTATAATTGAATATGTTTATCATAACCTATTACTATTGTTATATAGCAATTTTAGGCCGACCCAACTGTTCTACTATTATCATCAGAAACATTTAGTTCTAAGGAGCTTATTTGAAGAATGTTGGACTTTCATCATTGAATCAAAATCTATTGTTGGAGATGGGTTCATAATTTTATTTCTTGGGCACTTACATCCTAGACATGCTGCTCTCAAAGAGGCACAATGGATATATTTTTAATGGTACGTACTTAACAAAAACCTTCAAATAAAAGTCACATTGTACTCATTAGATGTGTTGTATTAATGGTCTTTCTGGCCAGAGAGATGTTCCTTTGAAAGTGAAGGGCATATTTAGTTAATGGCATTCATGAGTTATGGAGCTCTGTATTTTATAATCTATATATAGTGTTATGTTTTAGTAAGTAGTCCAAGGAATAAATAATAAAAAAATGAAAATGCGAGATCATTTTTTATTAGGAGAAGCCTGAAAATGCAGCTCTCGCACCCTATATTAGATTACTGTCAAAGAGAAGGCTGGTTGTAGCAGTAAATTAGTATATGGTTTTTTCAAGTCTGAGGCCTGGCTTAAATCCAACAACACCACTTTGCATTTCTGTAGTGCCTTTAATATGGAAAAATGCCCTAAAGTGCTTCAGAGAGGGAAAAACAAAAAGTAACAGACACCACCGAGCTATGGTGGGAGAATTAAATATGACTCAAAACATGGTCATTAAAAATGAGTTTAATAAAGCCTTTTGAACATTGAGCAGTCGATTTTCAAGTGTTCCTGTTCTTCAACTAGGCAGTGTACAGAACAAGCCCACCACCCACCTAATGAAACTTGCTGGAGGCCTAAACTATTTTTCTGGTTGTGTCTCATTGGAATATAATCAGCAAACTACCAGCACTAACTGAGCAATGATGGGCAGCTCACTGACTGGGTGGGCAGGAAATCCAGCAGCCAAACCAGTAGCTGACCATTAAAGGGGAGGAGGTCCAGGCCAGCTTGGGGGTGGCAATGGAAGCAGGTGGGAGGGTTTTTGGGGAAGCACATGAAGAGCATTCATGCTCCTCATGGTTCCAAGAAATTCTCCAAATAAGCGTGCAGCACCTGTTTATCCAGCGCTCTGTTTAAAGAGTCAATGGTTTGTCCGCCTTACGCATGTTATAAATGGGAAAGGCTTGCCAGCAATGAGAAATAAAGAGAGAAAGAGAAATATTGGGTTAGGAGAGAGAGAAAAAAAGAGACAGAAGGAAAAGTAGGAAAATAATTTTAAAATTCTGAATTTGAAATGTTAGAAATCTCTAAGAAGGATTTACTACATACAGGAATGAGTCTCAACAGTTCAAATAGATCTCTTTCTGGGACACAGAGGTTGGTTGACATCACATTAATAATAATCATGTCGTTAAAAGAGTATTTGTGTTGTTACATACAAGCCCTTACTTCTGCAGTGAGTTTAATGGGTAATTAATGTGCAAATGCAGCAAGTTCATAAAAATAACAGGGAAGTTGAGGGCAAGCTGCCATTTGTGTGAGGCAAATGGCGGAGCTATGTGAATCGAGTTGTAGCGATTCGTAACTGACAGCGTATCTTTTCGTCGCCTGAACTTGCTGGCTGATTTTCACATTAATAACGATGTGCATCGTGAGCTCAGCGTTACTTTTCCAGCAAGCTTTGGCCCAATATTCTACAATATTCTGAACTTGAAGAGTGCAAAAACAAAAATGTGAATTAGCGAAATTAAAGTTAATTCTACTGTCACAAATAACTAGTGGCTGATTGGCTTAGTTAATATTTTGGGCCCAAGTTTCCACATGATTTGCGCCTGATTTTTAGGAGCAACTGGTGGAGAACGGACTATCTTAGAAATCGCAATTTTCCACATTTTTTTTCTGCAGTTCTAGTCAGTTAGAACAGTTCCACTTTGGAACAGAATTTTTTCTTCAAAAGGGGGCGTGTCCGGCCACTGACGCCTGATTTGAAAGTTTCCACAGTGAAAACGTACTCCAAACTAACTTAGAATGGAGCAAGTGAAGATTTTTGTAGAACTGAAAAAACCTTGTCTTCACATTAAAAAATCAGGTGCAGGTTACAAATTAGGCGTCCAGAACGAGATGGAGGGGGGGAGGGAAGTCATTAAATTCTATAATAAATCCTTACTTATACTTCTACAAATATTATACAAATAAATCCAACCTGAATAAACATTTATAAGCAAAGAAAAGATTAAATAAACCATCTTCCTACCTGTGTGAAAGTGCTTCAGCCAGGGAGAATTCTGCAGGCGTTCGTTCCCACGGGGGGCGGGGGGAGGAGGAGAAAGCCATACGTTCCCGCAGGGGGGGGGAGGAGGCAGCAGTTTGTTCCCGACGGCGGGCGGGGAGGGGGAGGGAAACGGCTGCCTCAACTTTCTGAGGCTTCCTGCAGCCTTCTCACTGCTGCAAGAAGCCTCAGTGCTGATGTGCTGATGGCAATGTACTTTTATTAAAAAATGTTCAAAAATTAAACAGCTGCAAAGAACTACAAAAATGGCCGAGTGCCAATGTTTCCTTCACACTGCGCGTGCGCGAATGCTCCAACGCGCACGCGCAGCGTTGCCGGCAGGAAAAAAACTAATTTAAATGGTACCCGCCCCCTCCCACTTACAAAATCGGCGCGAGTGTAGGCTCCGCCCCCTGGGCGCCGCGCCAAGCAGACGAGGAGCTGCAGGGCGCTCCAGAATCGCGCGTTTCTTTTCCGGCGCCGTTTTAGGCGCGAAAAACGGGCGCCCAGCTCGGAAGGGCGCCCGTTTCTTATCGTGTGGAAACTTGGGCCCATTGTGTGGCCAAAATTGATCATTTTTATAGCCCCGTTAGCACCTCTGGAATGGCGTTTCCGCCCAGGGGAGGGGCTCCGGGGAAATTGCCCCAGAGGTTTGGGAGGCGCTGTCCTGGCAGCGCCCCACGATTAGCACCGCTGGCCAGTGCGCAAATGGCTGACATCATTGCCATGCACGCCGACCCTCACCTTCCCGTGCCGACCCCTTTGCACCACGTAGGGGAAATTGCCCTGGCTGGCGGACAACTGCCGCCGCGGTACCCCTTAAAGGGGAGGCCTTTTGATCCGGGCTGCATTTTTATTTGTTGGTCGACTTTTGCGTCAACCAGGCTGCCATCATGCAACCTAGGACTCCATTTTTGGTGCCGGGCTGCTGGCCCAGTCGATCGCATCCCTGGTGGCCCAGTGGCGACCACCAAAGGGCCTGCAGAATGCACAATGGCCCTCCCTTTTAATGGAAGGGGAGGGGCATTGTAGCATGTCAGTGCTACGTGGAGCATTGCGTAGTGCTAGGCCTCCTCATTATAATCTCTTCTCCTGTCCCGGGAGCGCCCCTCCAAGGAAGCGGAGAGCTGAAGGAATAAATAATTTAAAAAATGAAAATGCGAGAAAATGCTCCGCTTCCTTGCATCCAGGTTACTAATTGGAAGAATTTTATTGTGGTGGAAGCTTATTGGTGGATCTGGGAATATGGTTTATATTAGTCTCAGCCGGCCTTCATTTCATTGCTAATCCTGTACTACTGTACATACGTACAAGGGGATGCTCTAAGGTTATAAGAGAAGCTGAATTTTCAGCTCTTCTGATATCAAAGACTGGCCTGGCTTACAAGATTACTGCACTTGTGCATATTTACTGCTATGTAAAACTACAACAAGGTCGAGCCCATACCCTGAACAGGGAAAGGTGACATTCTCACCTGTTCTCATGACAAAATCTACTGAGGTAGGAAACATGAGAAGACAGAGGAAACAAACTATAGGTAACCAGAGCCCACACAACCCAGCACAGACCAAGGCATGAGGAGATATTATTATAATGAAATCGTGAGAAGCCAGAATATTGATCACATCCGGATGTTTTCATTTAGTTATTCCATCTCCTCATTTTGTCTATCTTGCCAATCAGTTGCAAGTTTGTACTTTTAGAAATCTGGACTTTCAGATACACAATCTAGTTTGTTTGAGATTAGACATCCCGATTCTGTAAAAACAAACTGAAAGGGCTCCATTTACAAATTCTCCATATGAGCAGACTCCCCGAGGCAGCATTCGATCATAGTTGCCATTGTGATTATACCACTCGCAACTGAGAAACTTAACTTACATTTGAAAAGCGAATCTATATTTTCCCACTGTTTCATTGAGCTCCTCTACAGAACACATTAACCTAGAAATTATTGTTCGCAATATTAGTGGACGAGTGCTTAATGGGTTCATATGTCATTTCTCTGTCCAGTACTTAATGCAGACATTAATTCATGGCTCATTTATTTTAAGCATTCATCTGTTAACATTGCCAGCAGTTAATGTTTTACCGAGTATTCCTTCCGTGAGCTGTTCTCAAACTCTGTGAGCAGACGACCTGGGTTGACCAACCCTTCGGGTGTCTCTCCCGATGGAAGAGCTGTGACTGATGGATCCAGGATCTGAAAAAAACACAGAAAATGCTGGAAACACTCAGCAGGCCCGGCAGCATCTGTGGTGAGAGAAACAGTTAAAGTTTCACGTCTGAGACCCTTTATCAGAGCTGGGAAGGTTAGAGGTGCAACAGATTTTAAGCAGGTGCAGAGGCAGGGACAGGGGGGAGGGTTGGAAAGTGTTATCTCTGTGGACTTGTACTTACTCTGTACAGCCACCAGAGGGTTCATAAGAACATAAGAACATAAGAATTAGGAACAGGAGTAGGCCATCTAGCCCCTCGAGCCTGCTCCGCCATTCAACAAGATCATGGCTGATCTGGCCGTGGACTCAGCTCCACTTACCCGCCCGCTCCCCGTAACCCTTAATTCCCTTATTGGTTAAAAATCTATCTGTGATTTGAATACATTCAATGAACTAGCCTCAACTGCTTCCTTGGGCAGAGAATTCCACAGATTCACAACCCTCTGGGAAAATAAATTCCTCCTCAACTCAGTTTTAAATTGGCTCCCCCGTATTTTGAGGCTGTGCCCCCTAGTTCTAGTCTCCCCGACCAGTGGAAACAACCTCTCTGCCTCTATCTTGTCTATCCCTTTCATTATTTTAAATGTTTCTATAAGATCACCCCTGATCCTTCTGAACTCCAACGAGTAAAGACCCAGTCGACTCAATCTACCATCATAAGGTAACCCTCTCATCTCCGGAATCAGCCTAGTGAATCGCCTCTGTACCCCCTCCAAAGCCAGTATATCCTTCCTTAAGTAAGGTGACCAAAACTGCACGCAGTACTCCAGGTGCGGCCTCACCAATACCCTATACAGTTGCAGCAGGACCTCCCTGCTTTTGTACTCCATCCCTCTCACAATGAAGGCCAACATTCCATTCGCCTTCCTGATTACCTGCTGCACGTGCAAACTAACTTTTTGGGATTCATGCACAAGGACCCCCAGGTCCCTCTGCACGGCAGCATGTTGTAATTTCTCCCCATTCAAATAATATTCCCTTTTACTGTTTTTTTTTCCAAGGTGGATGACCTCACATTTTCCGACATTGTATTCCATCTGCCAAACCTTAGCCCATTCGCTTAACCTATCTAAATCTCTTTGCAGCCTCTCTGTGCTTTCCCACTAATCTTTGTGTCATCTGCAAATTTTGTGACACTACACTCTGTCCCCTCTTCCATGTCATCGATGTATATTGTAAACAGTTGTGGTCCCAGCACCGATCCCTGTGGCACACCACTAACCACTGATTTTCAACCCGAAAAGGACCCATTTATCCCGATTCTCTGCTTTCTGTTAGCCAGCCAATTCTCGATCCATGCTAATACATTTCCTCTGACTCCGCGTACCTTTATCTTCTGCAGTAACCTTTTGTGTGGCACCTTATCGAATGCCTTTTGGAAATCTAAATACACCACATCCATCGGTACACCTCTATCCACCATGCTCGTTATATCCTCAAAGAATTCCAGTAAATTAGTTAAACATGATTTCCACTTCATGAATCCATGTTGCATCTGCTTGATTGCACTATTCCTATCTAGATGTCCCGCTATTTCTTCCTTAATGATAGCTTCAAGCATTTTCCCCACTACAGATGTTAAACTAACCGGCCGATAGTTACCTGCCTTTTGTCTGCCCCCTTTTTTAAATAGAGGCGTTACATTAGCTGCTTTCCAATCCGCTGGTACCTCCCCAGAGTCCAGAGAATTTTGGTAGATTATAACGAATGCATCTGCTATAACTTCCGCCATCTCTTTTAATACCCTGGGATGCATTTCATCCAGACCAGGGGACTTGTCTATCTTGAGTCCCATTAGCCTGTCCAGCACTACCCCCCTAGTGATAGTGATTATCTCAAGGTCCTCCCTTCCCACATTCCCGTGACCAGCAATTTTTGGCATGGTTTTTGTGTCTTCCACTGTGAAGACCGAAGCAAAATAATTGTTTAAGGTCTCAGCCATTTCCACATTTCCCATTATTAAATCCCCCTTCTCATCTTCTAAGGGACCAACATTTACTTTAGTCACTCTTTTCCGTTTTATATATCGGTAAAAGCTTTTACTATCTGTTTTTATGTTTTGCGCAAGTTTACTTTCGTAATCTATCTTTTCTTTCTTTATTGCTTTCTTAGTATTCTTTGCTGTTGTTTAAAATTTTCCCAATCTTCTAGTTTCCCACTAACCTTGGCCACCTTATACGCATTGGTTTTTAATTTGATACTCTCCTTTATTTCCTTGGTTATCCACGGCTGGTTATCCCTTCTCTTACCGCCCTTCTTTTTCACTGGAATATATTTTTGTTGAGCACTATGAAAGAGCTCCTTAAAAGTCCTCCACTGTTCCTCAATTGTGCCACCGTTTAGTCTGTGTTTCCAGTCTACTTTAGCCAACTCTGCCCTCATCCCACTGTAATCCCCTTTGTTTAAGCATAGTACGCTCATTTGAGACACTACTTCCTCACCCTCAATCTGTATTACAAATTCAACCATTCTATGATCACTCATTCCGAGAGGATCTTTTATGATGAGATCGTTTATTATTCCTGTCCCATTACACAGGACCAGATCTAAGATAGCTTGCTCCCTTGTAGGTTCTGTAACATACTGATCTCAGAAACAATCCCGTATGCATTCTATGAATTCCTCTTCAAGGCTACCCCATGCGATTTGATTTGACCAATCGTTATGTGGGTTAAAATCCCCCATGATTACTGCCATTCCTTTTTCACATGCCTCCATTATTCCCTTGATTATTGCCTGCCCCACCGTGAAGTTATTATTTGGGGGCCTATAAACTACGCCCACCAGTGACTTTTTCCCCTTACTACCTCTAATCTCCACCCACAATGATTCAACATTTTGTTTATTAGAGCCAATATCGTCTCTCACAACTGCCCTGATATCATCTTTTATTAACAGAAATACCTCACCTCCTTTCCCTTCTTGTCTATCTTTCCGAATTGTCAGATACCCCTGTATGTTTAATTCCCCCAGTCTTGGCCCCCCTGCAACCACGTTTGTGTAATGGCCACCAAATCATACCCATTTGTAATGATTTGTGCCGTCAACTCATTTACTTTATTTCGAATGCTGCGTGCGTTTAAGTAGAGTGTTTTAATACTAGTTTTTAAAACCCCTGGAGTCCCAAGGGATCTCATAATCCCTTGGGAGCACAGATATTTAAGGAGGCTTCACAGGTTGGAGAGGCACTCTGGGGACCTGCAATAAAAGAGTAAGGTCACACCTTACTTTGAGCTCACAGTGTTCAGTCTGACTCTTTCTTCATACACAACAACTGGCGACGAGATACAGAGAGCGAACCCAAAGATGCAGAGAACAGTGGGCATCCTGGAGAAATTTTCTGAGGGTGATGATTGGGAAACTTTTATGGAGCGACTCGACCAATACTTCGTGGCCAACGAGCTAGATGGGGAAGAGAACGCTGCCAAACGAAGGACGATCCTCCTCACCTTCTGTGGGGCACCAATGTATGGCCTCATGAAGAATCTGCTCTCTCCAGCGAAACCCACGGAGAAATTGTACGACAATTTGTGCACACTGGTCCAAGAGCATTTGATCTCGAAGGAAAGCGTTCTGATGGCGAGGTACCGGTTCTACACCTACAAAAGGTCTGAAGGCCAGAAAGTAGCAAGTTATGTCGCAGAGTTAAGACGCCTTGCAGGACATTGCGAATTTGAAGGACATTTGGAGCACATGCTCAGAGACTTTTTCGTACTTGGCATTGGCCACGAAACCATACTTCGCAAACTTTTGAATGTAGAGATCCCAACCTTGAGTAAGGCCATAGCGATAGCCCAGGCATTCATTGCCACCAGTGTCAATACGAAGCAAATCTCTCAGCACACAAGTGCTGCTACAAGTACTGTGAACAAAATGATGTTGTTTTCAAATTGTAACATATGGGGCAGGTCACACATACCTGCAGCTACACGTCCGCAGATGACTCAGAGTCCACCATCAAGGGTGATGAAAGCAAGGCCATTAACACCTTGTTGGCTCTGCGGGGCTGATCATTGTTTCCATTCATGCCGACTTAAAAAGTACGTTTGCAAGGGCTGTGAAACAATGGGACACCTCCAACGAGTGTGCAGGCAAGCTGCAAAGCCTGTTACACCTGCAAACCATGATGTTGTAGAGGAGGACAGATCCATGGAGGATCACGCTGAACCAGAGCTTCAGACCGAGGAGGCAGAGGTACATGGGGTGCACACATTCACCACGAATTGTCCCCGATAATGCTGAATGTTGAACTAAATGGATGCCCGGTGTCAATGGAGCTGGACACAGGTGTGAGCCAATCCATCATGGGCAAAAAGACTTTCAAAAGGTTGTGGTGCAACAAGGCCTCAAGGCCAGTCTTAACTCCAATTCACACGAAAGTAAGAACTTACACGAAAGAACTGATTCCTGTAATCGGCAGTGCTACCGTAAAGGTCTCCTATGATGGAGCGGTGCACAAGCTACCATTCTGGGTGGTACCAGGTGATGGTCCCACGCTGCTCGGCAGGAGCTGGCTGGGAAAGATATGTTGGAACTGGGACGACGTTCGAGCGCTATCACCCGCTGACGACACTTCGTGTGCCCAGGTCTTAAACAAATTTCCTTCGCTGTTCGAACCAGGCATCGGGAAATTCCAAGGAGCAAAAGTGCAGATCCATCTAATTCCGGGGGCGCGACCCATCCATCACAAGGCAAGAGCAATACCGTACATGATGAGAGAAAGGGTAGAGATCGAGCTAGACCGGCTGCAACGAGAGGGCATCATTTCACCGATCGAGTTCAGCAAGTGGGCCAGTCCTATTGTCCCAGTCCTCAAGGGAGACTGCACCATCAGAATCTGTGGTGATTACAAAGTAACTATCAATCGTTTCTTCCTGCAGGACCAATACCCACTACCAAAAGCCGACGACCTCTTTGCAACGCTGGCGGGAGGAAAGACGTTCACGAAGCTGGATCTGACTTCAGCCTACATGGCACAGGAACTGGAGGAATCAGCGAAGGCCCTCACCAACACGTACAAAGGTCTTTGTTTATAACAAATGCCCATTTGGAATCCAATCAGCGGCGGCGATATTCCAGAGAAACATGGAAAGTTTATTGAAGTCAGTCCCGCACACCGTGGTCTTCCAGGATGACATCTTAGTCACAGGTTGGAACACAGTCGAGCACCTGCAGAACCTGGAGGAGGTTCTTAGTCGACTCAACCGCGTGGGGCTCAGGTTAAAACACTGAAAGTGCGTTTTACTGGCGCCTGAAGTGGAGTTCTTGGGAAGAAGTATTGCGGCGGACGGCATCAGGCCCACCAACGTGAAGACGGAGGCAATCGAGAACACACCGAGGCCACAGAACGTGACGGAGCTGCGGTCGTTTCTGGGACTCTTGAACTATTTTGGTAACTTCTTACCAGGTTTAAGCACACTGCTTGAACCACGACATGTCTTACTACGAAAAGGGGATGAATGGGTTTGGGGCAAAAGCCAAGAAAATGCCTTTGTAAAAGCGAGAAAATTGTTTTGTTCAAACAAATTGCTTGTTTTATATGATCCATGTAAGCGTTTGGTACTAGCATGTGATGCGTCGTCATATGGCGTCGGGTGTGTATTGCAACAAGCTAATGATTTCAGGAAACTGCAACTGGTTGCTTATGCATCCAGGAGTCTGTCTAAGGCTGAGAGACCCTGCAGCATAATTGAAAAAGAAGCGTTAGCGTGTGTCTATGGGGTAAAGAAAATGCATCAATACCTGTTTGGGCTAAAATTCCAATTGGAAACTGACTATAAGCCACTTATATCCCTGTTTTGCGAGAGTAAAGGGATAAATACCAACGCATCGGCCCGCATCCAGAGATGGGCGCTCACATTGTCCTCATACATCTATGCCATCCGCCACAGGTCAGGCACAGAAAACCGCGTCGATGCTCTCAGTAGGCTGCCATTGCCACTACGGGGTTGGAAATGGCGCAGCCCGCAGATCAAGCCATGGTTATGGAAGCATTTGAGAGTGAGCAATCACCTGTCACTGTCCGGCAGATCAAAACCTGGACAAGCCAGGACTCCTTATTATCTCTAGTCAAAAGCTGTGTGCTTCAAGGGAGCTGGTCCATTGTCCCAGTGGAAATGCAGGACGAGATAAAGCTGTTCCAGCAGCGCAAAGATGAAATGTCTATCCAGGCAGACTGCCTTCTGTGGGGCACTCGAGTAGTGGTCCCCAAGAAGGGCAGAGACACCTTCATCAATGACCTCCACAGTACCCACCCAGGCCTCGTAATGATGAAAGCGATAGCGAGATCCCACATGTGGTGGCCCGGTATCGATGCGGACTTAGAGTCCTGTGTTCACAGATGTAATACATGCTCGCAGTTAAGTAATGTACCCAGGGAGGCGGCGTTAAGTTTATGT
This sequence comes from Pristiophorus japonicus, assembly GCF_044704955.1. Lineage (NCBI taxonomy): Eukaryota > Metazoa > Chordata > Chondrichthyes > Pristiophoridae > Pristiophorus > Pristiophorus japonicus. The sequence continues at coordinate 158,565,557 of NC_091986.1, forward strand.
TCTTGGCCCTCCAAACCGTGGTCCAGGATACACATCAAATATGCAGGCCTGTTCTTGGGTAAAATGTTCCTTCTGGATGTAGACCCGTACTCCAAGTGGATTGAATGTGAGATAATGTTGGCTAGCATCTCCGCTGCCACTACTGAAAGCCTGCGGGCCATGTTTGCCACACAAGGCTTACCCGATGTCCTGGTGAGCGACAACGGGCTATGTTTTACCAGTACTGAGTTCAAAGAATTCATGACCTGTAACGGGATCAAACATGTCACATCTGCCCCGTTTAAACCAGCGTCCAATGGTCAGGCAGAGAGAGCAGTGCAATCCATCAAGCAAGGCTTGAAAGAGGGTAATTGAAGGCTCACTGCAGACTCGCCTATCCCGAGTCCTGCTTAGCTACCGCACGAGACCCCACTCACTCACTGGGATCCCACCTGCTGAACTGCTCATGAAAAGAGCACTTAAGACAAGGCTCTCGTTAGTTCATCCTGATCTTCATGAACAGGTAGCGAGCAGGCGGCTTCAACAAAGTGCATTCCATGATAGCGCAAATGTGTCACACGAGATTGAAATCAATGATCCTGTATTTGTATTAAATTATGGACAAGGTCCCAAGTGGCTTCCCGGCACTGTCGTGGCCAAAGACGGGAGCAGGGTGTTTCGGGTCAAATTTTCAAATGGACTCATTCACCATTCACCGGAAACACTTGGATCAAAGCAAACTCAGATTCACGGAGTATCCTGAGCAACCCACCTTGGACCCTACCTTTTTTGATCTCCCAACATACACACCAGTGGCAACTGGCACCACGGTTGACCATGAAGCAGAACCCATCATCCACAGCAGCCCTGCAGGGCCCAACACACCAGGCAGCCCAGCAAGGCCAGCTGCACAGCAGCCCAGCGAGGGCCCAACAAATGATTTAACAACACCAGCTTTCACACCGAGACAATCAACCAGGGCAAGAAGGGCCCCAGATTGACTCACATTGTAAACCAGTGTAAAAGTTAATATCCATGAATATGCCAATGAATTTTACACTGGGCATGAGTATGATTATTGGGGAAAAGCCTTAATTCTAACTATTGGTGACAGGTAAGGTGTTTTAAATATCAACTATGGACAAAGCAGGCTATTTGATTTTAAATCAAAGTAAACAAACAACAGTTTAAAAAAAAGAACCAGAGTGCAGAAAGATGGGACCAAGCGTTGGAATTGGTTCATCTGCCAGATGAGAAAACCCAGTGTCATCATGACATTGAAATACAGGGAATCCGATCTTGTTCTTACTGTGACCAGACGAAATTCCATGTAGGTCAAGTGTATTTCACGTAAAAATGATCAGAAGATTTATTCTTGCTTCTGCAAAGAATGATCGGGTGGAATTTTAACCCCGCCCTGCCCTGCTCAGCAGAAATTGGGCTGGGGGTGGAGAAGGGAGTGGGGGCAGGGAGGGCTGTTAAAATGGAGGTACGAAGATACCTACTGGCTTCCAGCCCCAATATGGCCAACTTCAATTTTAAATTGCAGGCATTCCTTGCCAGGCCAAAGCTGTCGTGAAGTAGATCCAGGGCCAGAAAAGGCAAAGGCAGGTAAGTTGTTTAATTTTTTTAAGCTTCCTTGTGGGCCAGGAGGAGGAGTGCTCTTCTGAACACCATAAGAAAACTCTGCCCGGGCTTCCATTCCTCCCCCAAACACGTTCCCTGTTGGACCCCCTTCTGAAGACTTACCTGAGTGCCAGAGACCATTCATTCTGGTCCCCAGCAGAGGCCTCCTGCCACCCAATGTTAATTTCCCGACGGATTTCTGACCATTTTGCTCAAGAGGTTTGCTAGCGCCATGCTAATCAGGCCCAGCTGTTAAAATCGACTCAGCCTCCTCCACCCTGCTGCTCCCGGTCGGGCCGGCTGCTTGCTAGGCCAGATTCCCACCCGGGACTAAAAATCGATTCTTACAATAAACTCAAAGTAGTCGCTTTAGCCTGAGCTACATAGTCTGTCAGTGTGGTGTTCATAGAATCATAGAAGGTTACAACACGGAAGGAGGCCATTTCGGCCCATCGTGTCCACGCCGGCCAACAAGAGGCTATCCAGCCTAATCCCACTTCCAGCTCGAGGTCCATAACCCTGTAGGTTACAACACTTCCAGTGCACATTCAAGCACTTTTTAAATGTGGTGAGGGTTTCTGCCTCTACCATCCTTTCAGGCAGGGAGTTCCAGACCCCCACCACCCTCTGCATGAAGAAATTTCCTCTCACATCCCCTCTAACCCTTCTACCAATTACGTTAACTTTATGCCCGCTGGTTGTTGACCCCTCTGCTAAGGGAAATAGGCCTTTCTATCCACTATAATCTAGGCCTCTCATAATTTTATACACCTCAATGAGGTCTCCCCTCAGCCTCCTCTGTTCCAAGGAAAACAAACCCAGCCTATCCAATCTGTCCTCTTAGCTAAGATTCTCCATTCCCGGCAACATCCTCTGCACCCTCTCCAGTGCAATCACGTCCTTCCTGTAATGCGGTGACCAGAACTGCACGCAGTACTCCAGCTGTGGCTTAACCAGTGTTTTATACTGTTCAAGCATAACCCACCTGCTCTTATATTCTGTGCCTTGGCTAATAAAGGCAAGCATTCCATATGCCTTCTTAACCGCCTTATTCACCTGGCCTGCTACCTTCAGGGTTCTGTGGACATGCACTCCCAGGTCCCTTTGTTCCTCTACATTTCTCAATGTCCTACCATTTAATGTGTATTCCTTTTCCTTGTTAGCCCTCCCCAAATGCTTTACCTCACATTTCTCTGGATTAAGTTCCATTTGCCACTGTTCTGCCCACCTGCCCAGTTGATTGATATCTTCCTGCAGTCTGCAGCTTCCTTCTTCATTATCAACCACACAGCCGATTTTTGTATCATCTGCAAACTTCTAATTATACCCCCTATATTCAAGTCTAGATCATTGATGTATACCACAAAAAGCAAGGGACCTAGTACTGAGCCCTGCGGAACCCCACTGGAAACATCCTTCCAATCACAAAAACACCCATCAACCATTACCCTTTGCTTCCTGCCTCTGAGCCAATTTTGGATCCAACTTGCCACTTTGCCCTGGATCTCATGGGCTTTTACTTTCATGACCAGTCTGCCATGTGGGACCTTATCGAAAGCTTTGCTAAAATCCATATACACTACATTATACGCACTACCCTCAGTTTGTTCCATCTTTCACAGAAATCAGAAATAAATGTTTGCATCCTGTAATATTTACGGTCTATAACGCAACAATACCAGGGTAACATTATCCACCATGTGTCTCACTACCCTGAATACTCCAGCATCAGTTTTGGTTTATAGGAGGTGCAGCCTTGCCTGTGAAGCTAACATAGAAACATAGAAACATAGAAAATAGGTGCAGGAGCAGGCCATTCAGCCCTTCTAGCCTGCACCGCCATTCAATGAGTTCATGGCTGAACATGAAACTTCAGTACCCCCTTCCTGCTTTCTCGCCATAACCCTTGATCCCCCGAGTAGTAAGGACTTCATCTAACTCCCTTTTGAATATATTTAGTGAATTGGCCTCAACTACTTTCTGTGGTAGAGAATTCCACAGGTTCACCACTCTCTGGGTGAAGAAGTTTCTCCTCATCTCGGTCCTAAATGGCTTACCCCTTATCCTCAGACTGTGACCCCTGGTTCTGGACTTCCCCAACATTGGGAACATTCTTTCTGCATCTAACCTGTCTAAACCCGTCAGAATTTTAAAAGTTTCTATGAGGTCCCCTCTCATTCTTCTGAACTCCAGTGAATACAAGCCCAATTGATCCAATCTTTCTTGATAGGTCAGTCCCGCCATCCCGGGAATCAGTCTGGTGAACCTTCGCTGCACTCCCTCAATAGCAAGAATGTCCTTCCTCAAGTTAGGAGACCAAAACTGTACACAATACTCCAGGTGTGGCCTCACCAAGGCCCTGTACAACTGTAGCAACACCTCCCTGCCCCTGTATTCAAATCCCCTCGCTATGAACGCCAACATGCCATTTGCTTTCTTAACCGCCTGCTGTACCTGCATGCCAACCTTCAATGACTGATGTACCATGACACCCAGGTCTCGTTGCACCTTCCCTTTTCCTAATCTGTCACCATTCAGATAATAGTCTGTCTCTCTGTTTTTACCACCAAAGTGGATAACCTCACATTTATCCACATTATACTTCATCTGCCATGCATTTGCCCACTCACCTAACCTATCCAAGTCACTCTGCAGCCTAATAGCATCCTCCTCGCAGCTCACACTGTCACCCAACTTAGTATCATCCGCAAATTTGGAGATACTGCATTTAATCTCCTCGTCTAAATCATTAATGTACAATGTAAACAGCTGGGGCCCCAGCACAGAACCTTGCGGCACTCCACTAGTCACTGCCTGCCATTCTGAAAAGTACCCGTTTACTCCTACTCTTTGCTTCCTGTCTGACAACCAGTTCTCAATCCACGTCAGCACACTACCCCCAATCCCATGTGCTTTAACTTTGCACATTAATCTCTTGTGTGGGACCTTGTCGAAAGCCTTCTGAAAGTCCAAATATACCACATCAACTGGTTCTCCTTTGTCCACTTTACTGGAAACATCCTCAAAAAATTCCAGAAGATTTGTCAAGCATGATTTCCCTTTCACAAATCCATGCTGACTTGGACCTATCATGTCACCATTTTCCAGATGCACTGCTATGACATCCTTAATAATTGATTCCATCATTTTACCCACTACTGAGGTCAGGCTGACCGGTCTATAATTCCCTGTTTTCTCTCTCCCTCCTTTTTTAAAAAGTGGGGTTACATTGGCTACCCTCCACTCCATAGGAACTGATCCAGAGTCAATGGAATGTTGGAAAATGACTGTCAATGCATCCGCTATTTCCAAGGCCACCTCCTTAAGTACTCTAGGATGCAGGCCATCAGGCCCTGGGGATTTATCTGCCTTCAATCCCATCAATTTCCCCAACACAATTTCCCGACTAATAAAGATTTCCCTCAGTTCCTCTTCCTTACTAGACCCTCTGACCCATTTTATATCCGGAAGGTTGTTTGTATCCTCCTTAGTGAATACCGAACCAAAGTACTTGTTCAATTGATCCGCCATTTCTTTGTTCCCCGTTATGACTTCCCCTGATTCTGACTGCAGGGGACCTACGTTTGTCTTCACCAACCTTTTTCTCTTTACATACCTATAGAAACTTTTGCAATCCGCCTTAATGTTCCCTGCAAGCTTCTTCTCGTACTCCATTTTCCCTGTCCTAATCAAAACCTTTGTCCTCCTCTGCTGAGTTCTAAATTTCTCCCAGTCCCCAGGTTCGCTGCTATTTCTGGCCAATTTGTATGCCACTTCCTTGGCTTTAATACTATCCCTGATTTCCCTTGATAGCCACGGTTGAGCCACCTTCCCCTGTTTATTTTTACGCCAGACAGGAATGTACAATTGTTGTACTTCATCCATGCGGTCTCTAACATTTATATGAAACATGTGTAGAGTACTGGAAATAAGCCTGAATTGTAACAGCACCTTTACTGCACTCAGCATCTCTATGGGTGGCTTGGCTGAAATCTGGAACCCAAACAATGCGATTCTGTAACAGGTTAATTAAAACCAGAACTCCTCGCAGCTTGGCGGTGAAAATCGTGTCTTGCTATTTGAGCATACTAAGCCATTGATGTAAATTCACATTCTCAGTTCTCCACGCAATGGAATTCTGAAGCCCATCTGCTGTCCCCTGGCAAGCAGAAGTGAGGCCTTCCCCCAAATAAATGGGTAAAAATCAGAGGACAAGTTGAACTGGGGAGAAACTTTCCTCTGTTTGCGGCGAAATCATAAATGTGAGCAGAAAGAACAAGTTTCTGATTTTGTTACAGTGAATGAACCAAGAAAATCTTCTCTCATGGTGCTCCCACTCATCTCTTAGCAACGAATTATAAAACAATACAACCAAATGACTTAGATGAGGTGACCTGTCTGTCCTGTCCGTTGGCAATTGATGTTGTGCGTAAGGGACAAATCCGAGGCAACATAAAAAAATGATATTCTCATAGAAAAGGGGGAATAGACTGTTTTAGTAAAAGCTTTTAGACACAACTCTGTACATTTTATACAAAGAATGATATTCACCGACGAGCACTCCTGCTAGTCCCCCAAGGCTGGCTTTCTTGTTTGTGTGTGCTGAGTACACCATAAACACCACAGCTGCATTGTCCCACCCTGCTGCATTCTGACCCTTCACCCCAATCTGTGACCGGCACAATCAGCTCATTATCATGTCTAACACTATACCTGACCCCAAGAACATCTTGAAGGCTGGATGGGCTTACCCAATTAAAGGCATGCCATCCCACTCAAAATTAAAATAACAAGACATAAAAATATCCTTAATGCTGGGAGCATAAGTTATTGAATGAAAATATAGTAATACTTCTGCCAATTTGACCTTCCTGGATCACACACTCTGGAGCATAAGATGTGACAGGTGGGTGAAACAGCATATACAACCCCATGCTTTATAGTTGTAGATCACACCAACAGCACCTGACAAGAAACTGAGCACCAATATTGAAATAGAACTTATAAAGTCCTGTTCAGAAAATTTTATCACTTTACAATAGAAATGAAGGATTCAGTATTCTTTGTATTCCTACTGTGAAATCTCTAAATACTTTGCTATCGGTAACATACTATTTAATATTTTTATATAGGTATAAGGGGGGGGTTTGCACTCTTTTGGTTATTCTGCTCTGTTTCTTCATAGTGAAAGTTGTGTATAGCAGGGGTTCTCAACCTTCTTGCCTGTGAGGGAGAGAGTGATGTGGAGGAGGAGAGGGAGAGTGGGAGGGAGAAGGGGCTATGGGGGGCAGAGGGGGATGTGGGGGGGAGAAAGAGTTGTGGGGGGGAGAGGGTGATGTGGGGGGAGAGAAGGGGTTGTGGGGGGGAGAAGGGGGCGTGGGGAGAGAAGGGGATGTAGGGGGGAGCGCGGGATGTGGGGAGAGAGGGGAATGTGGGGAGGAGAAGGGGATGTGGGGGGATAAGGGAGAGTGGGAGAGAGAAGGGATGTGGGGGGGAGAGGGAGTGGGGGGAGGGGGAGTGGGGGGAGAAGGGAGTGGGAAGGAGGGGGATGTGGAGGAGAAGGAGGAGAAGGGGATATGGGGGGGGAGAGGTGGATCTGGGAGATGTAATGTATGTACCTGTGAGTATGCTCGCAGGTTTGCACTGTTGAGGAGCATGCGATGTCTATCAGTACGCTTGCGGCCTTCTGTGATAGGTGGGCATCGGAGGGACTGAAGTGCATCATCACCCCCGGCAACCACATTTTAATTTGATTTATTGGGTCTTCCAGTTGTTGTGCCCCTTTAACAAGGTGGGGAGGTGGGACTTGGTTAATTGTATGGATTAAAAATACTTGTAGAGCTGTTGAATTATCAGTGGCTTTGCCAGTCACGTGATTTTCACAAGAAAATCCCAGTCAGTTGGGTTGAGGGGATCCATGAAGAAGCATGTGGTTGTGAGCCTAGTGGATGAACTGGTTAATGTGTAGTGTGATTGGTAAATCTTTGTTAATCAACCAAATAGTTCTGAGTAGCAATGTGTTGCTATGAATGCTTAAGCAAAGAATCCATGAAGCAAATACGTTACGAAATGGCGATGAGGATGGGATTTTAAGAACATAAGAATGTAAGAAATAGGAACAGGAATAGGCCATACGGCCCTTCGAGCCTGCTCCACCATTCAATAAGATCATGGCTGATCTGATTATGGACTCAGCTCCACTTCCACGCCCGCTCCCCATAACCCCTTATCGTTTAAGAAACTGTCTATTTCTATCTTAATTTATTCAGTGTTCCAGCTTCCACAGCTCTCTGAGGCAGCGAATTCCACAGAATTACAACCCTCTAAGAGAAAAAATTTCTCCTCATCTCTGTTTAAAATGGGCGGCCCCTTATTCTAAGATCATGCTCTCTAGCTTTAGTCTCCCCCATCAGTGGAAACATCCTCTCTGCATCCACCTTGTCAAGCCCCCTCATAATTTTATACGTTTCGATAAGATCACCGCTCATTCTTCTGAATTCCAATGAGTGGAGGCCCAACCTACTCAACCTTTCCTCATAAGTCAACCCCCTCATCTCCGGAATCAACCTAGTGAACCTTCTCTGAATTGCCTCCAAAGCAAGTATATCCTTTCGTAAATATGGAAGCCAAAACTGCACGCAGTATTCCAGGTGCGGCCTCACCAATACTTTATATTGCTGTAGTAAGAGTTCCCTGCTTTTATATTCCATCCCCTTTACAATAAAAGCCAAGATACCATTAGCCTTCCTGATCACTTGCTGTACCTGCATACTTTTGTGTTTCAGGCACAAGAACCCCCAGGTCCTGCTGTACTGCGGCACTTTGCAAACTTTCTCCATTTAAATAATAACTTGCTCTTTGATTTTTTTTCTGCCAAAGTGCATGACCTCACACTTTCCAACATTATACTCCATCTGCCAAATTTTTGCCCACTCACTTAGCATGTCTATGTCCTTTTGTAGATTTTTTGTATCCTCCTCACACATTGCTTTTCCTCCCATCTTTGTATCGTCAGCAAACTTGGCTACGTTACACTCAGTCCCTTCTTCCAAGTCGTTAATATAGATTGTAAATAGTTGGATTCCCAGCACTGATCCATGCGGCACCCGACTAGGTACTGGTTGCCAACCAGAGAATGAACCATTTATTCCGACTCTCTGTTTTCTGTTAGTTAGCCAATCCTCTACTCATGCTAATATATTACCCTCAACCCCATGAACTTTTATCTTATGCAGTAACCTTTTATGTGGCACCATGTCAAATGCCTTCTGGAAGTCCAAATACATCTACCCTGTTCGTTACATCCTCAAAGAACTCCAGCAAATTTGTCAAACATGACTTTCCCTTCATAAATCCATGCTGATTCTGCCTGGCCGAATTTTGCTTTTCCAAATGTCCTGCTACTGCTTCTTTAATAATGGACTCCAACATTTTCCCAATCACAGATGTTAGGCTAACTGGTCTATAATTTCCTGTTTTTTGTCTGCCTCCTTTAAATAGGGGCGTTACATTAGTAGTTTTCTAATCTGTTGGGACCTCCGCAGAAGCCAGGGAATGTTGGCAAATTACAACCAATGTATCCACAATCCATGCCGCTACGCTTAAGACCCGAGGATGCAAGCCATCAGCTCCAGGGGATTTATCCACCTTTAGTCCCATTATCTTACTGAGTACCACCTCCTTAGTGATTGTGATTGTGTTAAGTTGCTCCCCCCCTATAGCCCCTGGACTATCCACTGTTGGGATATTGTTAGTATCCTCTACCATAAAGACTGATACAAAATATTTGTTCAGAGTTTCTGCCATTTCCATGTTCCCCATTACTAATTCCCCAGTCTCATCCTCGAAGGGACCAACATTTACTTCAGCCACCCTTTTCCTGTTTATATACCTATAGAGACTCTTGCTATCTGTTTTTATATTTTGTGCTAGTTTACTTTCATAGTCTATCTTCCCTTTCTTAATCATTTTTTTAGTTGTTCTTTGCTGGCTTTTAAAAGCTTCCCAGTCTTCTGTCCTCCTACTAGTTTTGGCCACTTTGTATGCCCTTGTTTTTAATTGGATACCGTCCTTTATTTCTTTAGTTAGCCACGGATGGCTATCTTTTCTCTTACACCCTTTCCTCCTCACTGGAATATATTTTTCTTGAGAGTAGTGAAATAACTCCTTAAATATACACCACTGTTCATCAACCGTCCTACACTTTAATCCATTTTCCCAGTCCACTTTACCCAACTCTGCCCTCATACCTTCATAGTCTCCTTTATTTAAGCTTAGTACGCTGGTTAGAGATCCAACTTTCTCACCCTCCATCTGAATTTGAAATTCAATCATGCTATGGTCACTCAGTCCGAGGGGATCCTTTACTAGGAGATTGATTATTAATCCTGTCTCATTACACAAGACCAGATCTAAGATAGCCTGCCCCATGGTTGGTTCCATTACATACTACTCAAGGAACCCATCCCTTATGCACTCTATGAACTCCTCCTCAAGGCTACCCTGATTTGTCCGATCAATATGGAGGTTAAAGTCACCCATGATTTATTGCTGTTCCCTTTTTACAAGCCCCCACTATTTCCTGCTTTATGCTCCGACCAAAAATTGCTGGTCACGGGAATGTGGGAAGGGAGGACCTTGAGATAATCACTATCACTAGCGGGGTAGTGCTGGACAGGCTAATGGGACTCAAGGTAGACAAGTCCCCTGGTCCGGATGAAATGCATCCTCGGGTATTAAAAGAGATGGCGGAAGTTATAGCAGATGCATTCGTTGTAATCTACCAAATTTCTCTGGACTCTGGGGAGGTACCAGCGGATTGGAAAGCAGCTAATGTAATGCCTCTGTTTAAAAAAGGGGGCAGACAAAAGGCAGGTAACTATAGGCCGGTTAGTTTAACATCTATAGTGGGGAAAATGTTTGAAGCTATCATTAAGGAAGAAATAGCGGGACATCTAGATAGGAATAGTGCAATCAAGCAGACGCAACATGGATTCATGAAGGGGAAATCATGTTTAACTAATTCTTTGAGGATATAATGAGCATGGTGGATCGAGGTGTACCGATGGATGTGGTGTATTTAGATTTCCAAAAGGCATTCGATAAGGTGCCACACAAAAGGTTACTGCAGAAGATAAAGGTACGCGGAGTCAGAGGAAATGTATTCGCATGGATAGAGAATTGGCTAGCTAACAGAAAGCAGAGAGTCGGGATAAATGGGTCCTTTTCGGGTTGGAAATCGGTGGTTAGTGGTGTGCCACAGGGATCAGTGCTGGGTCCACAACTGTTTACAATATACATAGATGACCTGGAAGAGGGGACAGAGTGTAGTGTAACAAAATTTGCAGATGATACAAAGATTCGTGGGAAAGTGGGTTGTGTAGAGGACACAGCGAGGCTGCAAAGAGATTTAGATAGGTTAAGCGAATGGGCTAAGGTTTGGCAGATGGAATACAATGTCGGAAAATGTGAGGTCACCCACCTTGGAAAAAAAAACAATAAAAGGTAATATTATTTGAATGGGGAGAAATTACAACATGCTGCTGTGCAGAAGGACCTGGGGGTCCTTGTACATGAAACTCTTTTGGAGTTTACCTGAAAAACATAAACATTAATCCGTGCCCCCCGACCTGGATGACACACCAGACATTTACAAGGCCCTTTTTTTCCTTTTTTTGTTTTTTTTTTGGGCACTAATATCACTTTTTTTTTCTTCCAGTGCCCCCTATAAAAGGGGAGGGGGACACTAAAAGCACCGGCAATTAAAACAAATTAAACTTTAAAACGTAAAATTAAATTAAAATTTGGTTGCCAGGCGTGATGATGCACTCCAGTCTCTCCGGTGCCCACCTCTCGCGGAAGGCCGCAAGCGTACCGGTGGACACCGCGTGCTCCATCTCCAAGGACACCCTGGACCGGATGTAAGAGCGGAAGAGAGGCAGGCAGTCAGGTTGAACGACCCCCTCGACCGCCCGCTGCCTGGACCGGCTGATGACACCCTTGGCCGTGCCCAGGAGCAGTCCTACGAGGAGGCCCTCGGACCTACCCGCTCCCCTCCGCACAGGGTGCCCAAAGATCAGGAGAGTGGGACTGAAGTGCAGCCAGAATTTCAGGAGCAGCCCCTTTAAATAATAAAACAGGGGCTGCAACCTCGTGCACTCAATAAAAACATGGAACACGGACTCCTCCAGACCGCACAAATTGCAGGCGGCCTGGGAGTCCGTGAACCGGCTTAAAAATTTGTTGCACGGCACTGCTCCGTGCACCACCCTCCAGGCCAAGTCCCCGATGAATAGTGGGAGGACTCCCGCATAGAGTGCCCTCCATCGGGGACCCCCGCCTCCTCCGGACGGCAAGATGGTACGCCATGGCGTGTCCGGACGGCCGGCGAGGATGGCAAAGTTGAGAGTGTGCAGGAACAGCCCGTACAGGAAACCCCTCCGCGCGGAACTGAAAGGCACGGAGGGGATTTCCCCGAGGCGGCTCAAGTTGTGAGGCGCCGGCCCCCGAGGGAGGTTCCGGGGTTTGGCGCCGATGAGGAATTCCGTCCGGACGGGGGTCAGTTCGGACGGGATCTCCCCACGTGCTTGAGCCTCCTCGATGCACCTAACAGAGTCAGGGCCCAAAGCTGTTTTTAGCGACTCGATGGCTTCGGCTGCGCGGCGGACGTTGGCTGAATTTAGGCGCCGCGCCAGCATGCCTGGCGCCATCCAGCCCGCTCCTCCGCCATCGAGCAGGTCCCTGACCCTGGTCACCTCACCAGCCACAGCCCTCTCTTCCGACCGCCACATAAAACCTCGGCCGTGGAGGTACGGATTCCCGAGCAGCGGCTCCTGCAGGACAGCCGCCACTCCAGCCGGCGGAGAGCTGCGCTTGGTGGAGACTTTGTTCCAGACCCTGATGAGTTCCTTGTAAAAGACAGGCAGCTCCTGGAGGACGGTCCTGACACCCCCCAAGTTCACAAACAGGAGCTGCGTGTCGTAATTGAGGTCGCGCTGCTGGCGGAAGAAATACGTCACCAGAGCACACCACCTAGGAGGGGGCTCGACGTAAAGGTATCTCTGCAGGGTCTGAAGACGGAAAGTGGCGAGCTGGGCGCTGACGCACACCAACGACTGACCGCCCTCCTCAAGCGGGAGACTCAAGACTGCGGCAGAGACCCTGTGCTTCCTGTTGTTCCAGAAGAAGTCTACCAGCTTCTTCTGGATCTTGGCGACAAACGCAGGGGGAGGGGTCAAAGTGACCAGCCGGTACCACAACATTGCGGCCACCAGCTGGTTTATGACTAGCGCTCGACCCCTGTAGGACAGCACTCGGAGCAGTCCTGTCCAGCGCCCTAGGCGACCGGCGACCTTGGCCTCCAGCTCCTGCCAGTTCGCCGGCCAGGCTTCCTCGTCGGGGCTAAGGTAAACTCCCAGATAGAGGAGATGGGTCATGCTCCAGGCAAAAGGCCTGAGCTCCTCCGGCAGGGAGTCCACCCGCCACTGACCCACCAGGAGTCCGGAACATTTCTCCCAGTTGATCCTGGCGGAGGACGCGGCTGAGTAAATCACCTGGCACTCACGCATCCTCCGCAGGTCAGCGGGATCCTCTACCGCGAGGAGCACGTCATCGGCGTAAGCCGAGAGGACGACCTCCACGCCCGGCCCTTGCAGAGCCAGTCCCGTCAACCTCGTCCGCAGGAGGCGCAGGAAAGGCTCCACGCAGATGGCATATAACTGGCCGGACATGGGGCATCCCTGGCGCACCCCTCTCCTAAAGCGAAGGGGCGCCGTCAAGGACCCGTTAACCTCAATCAGACACTCCGCGGCGGCGTACAAAAGTCGGATCCGGGCGACGAAATGTGTCCCGAACCCGAAAGCGCGCAGAGTTCCGAGCAGATAGTCGTGATCCACCCTGTCGAACGCCTTCTCTTGGTCGAGAGATAGGAAGGCGACCGACAGACCAGCCTCCTGGGAATGATGGATGAGGTCCCGGACCAGATGGATGTTGTCGTGGATTGTCCGGCCCGGGACCATGTAGGACTGGTCAGGGTGGATCATGTGGTCCAGCACGGTGCCAAGGCGAGCAGACATCACCCTGGCGAAGATTTTGTAGTCCGTGCTGAGGAGGGAGACCGGGCGCCAGTTCTTAAGCAGGACGATGACTGCCCTGCGCCAAGAGAGGGGCATCTCCCCGGTCGCCAGACTTTCCCCCAGGACCCGCGCGTAGTCGCTCCCCAGGACGTCCCAGAACGCCCTGTGGAACTCCACGGTCAGCCCGTCCAGCCCCGGGGTTTTTCCCCTCGAGAGCCGGTTGAGGGCACCGGTCAGCTCCGCCAGGTTTAGCGGAGCTTCCAAATTTTCACTGCCCTCCGGGCTGACTTTCGGCAGGTCCTCCCACAAAACTCCGTGCGCTTTCTCGCTGGACGGATCCGGAGAGAACAGAGCTCCGTAATATTCACGGGCCCTGTTGTTGACGCCCTCTGGATCCGAGACGAGAGAGCCGTCGTCGGCCAGCAGCGTCAAGAGCTGCTTACGGACACTCTGCCTTTTTTCCAGCGAGTAGAAGAAGGGGGAGCCGCGGTCCAGATCCCGCAGGAACCGGATCCGCGACCACACGAACGCGCCTCGGGACCCGATGAGCTGCAGGTCCTTCAGCGCGGCCTTCTTAGCTTCGTACACCGTCCGCAGGGCCGGGTCCTCGACGACTTGACCGAGACGGGATTCCAGGTCGACCACCTCTTTTTCTAGGCGCCCGACCTTGGTCGCCCGCCTCTTGGTCGACCCCCTCGCGTACTCTTGACAGAAGACGCGGGCGTGAGCCTTGCCCACGTTCCACCATAGCCTCAAGGAGGGGAAGCCCCCCTGCTTCCTTCTCCAGTCGGACCAGAATCGACGGAACGAGTCCTGGAACCGCACATCTTCCAGCAGCCGGTTGTTAAAGTGCCAGTACCCGGACTCCCGTCCTCGCGCGGAGCGAAGCGAGCTCCGCCCACACCAGGTGGTGGTCCGAACACGGCACCGGCCGCATGGAGGCCGCCGGGCACGCAGGAAACGTACGCCTGAGACACGTAAAGGCGGTCGACTCTGGACCATCCTACACCAGGCCTCACCCAAGTAAAGGCGCTGGAGTCGGGGTGGAGATTTCGCCAGACGTCCACCAAGTCGAAGGACCCGACCAGGTCCCTCAACTTCTTGATCGCCGTCATGCTCTGCGGGGTACCGGAGCGGTCCCTCGCCTCGAGGGTGCAGTTAAAATCCCCCCCGAGGACAATGCAGTCGCCGACGTCGACGGAGCCAAGAAGAGCGGACACTTCTTCGAAGAAGCGCGCTTGCTGCGGGCCGGGCTGAGGGGCGTACACGTTCACGAGATGGAGCGGCACGTCCCCCAGGCGAACCGTTACGTGCAGCAAGCGGCCTGGCACGGGCTCCTCGACCCCCAAGATCTCCGGCTGAAAATGCGGGCCCAGCATGATGGCCACCCCACTAGAAATGGCGGTGAGGTGGCTCATGCGGACCTCTCCTTGCCATTCCAGGAGCCACGTGGCTTCGTCTCCCGGAACGGTGTGGGTTTCTTGCAGGAAGCACACCGCATATTTCTCCTCCCGCAGGAGCGAAAAATTGTCAAATCTACGGCGTGCCCCTCTGCCGCCGTTGATGTTGAGGCTGGCTATGGTTATCTTCATGGCAAAAGCATAGTGCAACCTCTACCTTAACCTATTGTGGGGGAGGGAGCGGAGTCTTTTGTTGACCTCCACTCCCTCCGCAGCCCAGCGAGGAGTCCCTCGAGCTCGCGCTGCTCAAGGTATTGCGCCTTTGTCAAGGGCCCGCCCACGGCCATGGTTTTAGCGGCGGCACGGACGGAAGCGATGAGCAGCCCCGGCTCGGACCATCTTTCCCGGGCCAGATGGGCTCGGTTGCGGCGACCCTGGCTCTCGACCAAAAAGTCCCGGAGATCCTCTACGGGAATGAGGGGGGACTCAGCGGCGGGCACGAGGAGATCCACCGCCTCACTGGCGATGAACTCGAGATCTTCATCCGCGTCCTCCACTGAGTCCTCGTCCCCCTCCGGGAGGTCGCCGCTAGCAACCGGCCCGTCAACCGCACGAGGTACGGCAAACGGCCCGGCCGCTCCATCCGGCCCTGGCTCTGCTCCGATCCCACCCCTAGGATCGTCGGCAGAGGAGTCCCCACTGGGCTCTTTTAGAATTGGTGCTGGGTCGGGAAGCGACAGCGGAAGGGGTTCCTCCTCCGCCCCAGGAACCGGGGAACACAGAGATACCTGGTCAAAGAAATGTACCAGGTCCTCCAAGTCCCCCAGCCCCAAAGTAGTGGGCGAGGGTTGTTGTTCTTCCCCTTCCCCGCCGCCACCCCCCGGCCCAGCGTGTACAGATTCATTAAAATTGCTAATACTTTGTATTTCTGCCGGGTCGAGCAAGTCCCGGGGGAAGTTGGATATTGGCTGGGCGGGCTCGGGTTCGGCCTTTTCGGCCCCGCCCGCCTCAGTCCCCGGGACGCTCGACCCGGCGGCAACGCATTCCTCCGCTGGCCCCACGCCCCCCACGACAGGCAGATCTTTCACACCATCCCCGGGAGGCAGCGGCTGGGCAGCCTCGACTGCCTCACCCTCCCCGGGGACAGATTCCTCGCGCCTACGGCGCGATTTGGGGGTGCCGGTGGGGGACGCGGGACACGCGGCGGGCACCGACTCCTCCGCGGAGGGATGTTGTTCCCCCTCCGCCTCATTGGAGTGGCACCTCCTTTTGTTCCTGGGGGTGCGCGGAGGCAGGGAGACCTCTATGTCTGCCGAGGCCTCCCGCTCCACTCCCCCCTTTTTCTTGTCTTGCCCGCGCCCGAGCCCCTCTGTGATACTGGTCAAGGGCCCGGGCACGGGCTCAGGGCACCCCGCGCTCGCCGGTGACGGGGTTGGGCTGAGCGCGGTAAACAGATTATCTGGCACACCGAGGGGACCCGCGCCTTCTTCCGGTTGGACGCTCTCCCTCCCCCACCGCCGGAGGCCGTGAAAACAAAGGCCCCCGACGATGCCCGCGCACCCACAGCTCCCGGCACGCGGACGCTACTAGGGGGAGGGGTGGCGGCGGCGCCAGCCTTGGCCGCCTTCGATGGTTTGGCGGCTTTGGAGGCGGGGCAGTTCTTGCGAACGTGGCACCGCACGCCGTCCGACGTCCAGAAGACGCGATAGGCATTCCCCTCGTGCACCACATTAAAATTGCCCTCTGTTGTCTCCTCCCGCGCCAGCCGGACAAAGAGCTGGCGGCGGAAGGAGAACACGTGGCGCAGGCTGTTCTCCCTGAGGCCGAGCGGTATGGGGTTGATCCCCGACCTTACCTCCCCCAGTTGTTGTATGTGAGGGAGGAGGAGCTCAGCGGGAACAAAGGGCGGGACGTTCGATAGAATGACCCTCTGCGCGGTGGCCTCGAGAGGGTCCACCGGCAGGAACGCCCCGCCCACCGTGAGCCAATTTTCAATGGCTAGGGACACCGCTCACTCCGACCCCAGGAAGAACATGGCCTTCCCAGACATCTTGGAGGCTGCGACAATGGCCGAGGGGCCGACTACCCCAGCCATCGCCCGCACGCACTCCTCAATGCTCATTGTGGGGTGAGTGTAGCTCTTGACCCCGTTTTTCTTTGTAATGAGTCTGAAAGGTGGCAGGGCAGCAGGTGGCGCAGGAGGTGCCGTAGATGTGGACGCCGCCTGCGCATATGTGGATGGGGTCGCCATCACGGGGTCCCTTTAAGGGCTACACCCACCCCAAAGTCACAGGCCTTAATGGTCTTAATTGGCCTCGTTTCAATGTATGAGCAGAGGAGCTCTGAAAGAGGCACATCTCTCCCCTAGTTGGCAATTGGGGAGGGGCCTTGCTCCCTCTGCAAAATTGTTTTAATTGTTTTTTATTAAAAATTAGGAGTAAGGGCTCTCAGAGAGAGAGGGGAGAGACAGAGAGAGAGAGATAGAGAGAGGTGGGGCGGGAAAGAGGGAAGCTACGAGGGCAGGTCTCCCCTCACAGCGATGGGTGGGTGCACTCCCCAGATGGCAAAACAAAACACAGTCTTTGGGGTGATCTTCGGGTGGGGGGAGAAGATGTCTTCACCTGGGGCAGCTGGAGCCACACAGGCACACACTCCCAACGATGTTAACCAGGGTAATCAATAGTTATCAGCCTGGTAGCTCCAGCTATCCCAGGCTAGGCAATGGGGGAGGGGTGCTTTAGTGGTGTGTGGGGCCTAGTTGTAAGCAAGACCCCCACACACACTTCCACACACACACACACCCCCCGCGAAGTTCCGGCTCTCGAAAGGTCTTCTTTCCTCCCCCCACCAATAAAACAATGTCTTTCGGGGAATGCACCAACACCCACCTGTAGAATATTGCAGAATCTCCCTCCTTCCACACAGGTTGCTGCTTTTTTCCACTCTCTCCAACTCTCTGTAGCAGTAATGAAGTTGGTAAATTTTTCTGTGCTCCACCTCTCCCTCCGGATGTTGAATGGGTAGCAAGCCAGCCCTTCCCTCCTATTCCTGGGCTGTTCTCAGGGCTCACTCCAGGCTTTCGAGACAGGAGCAAAGCAGGTAGCTCCTTCTCTCTCTGCAGCTCAGCTCCAATTGAATAGGCCACACCTCCACTGCTCCACAATTGGTCCTTGTGCATGAAACAATCCCAAAAGGTTAGTTTGCAGGTGCAGCAGGTAATCAGGAAGGCGAATGGAATGTTGGCCTTCATTGCGAGAGGGATGGAGTACAAAAGCAGGGAGGTCCTGCTGCAACTTTATAGGGTATTGCTGAGGCCACACCTGGAGTACTGCGTGCAGATTTGGTCACCTTTCTTAAGGAAGGATATACTAGCTTTGGAGGGGGTACAGAGACGATTCACTCGGAGATGAGGAGGTTACCTTATGATGATAGATTGAGTAGACTTTACTCGTTGGAGTTCAGAAGGATGAGGGGTGATCTTATAGAAACATTTAAAATAATGAAAGGGATAGACAAGATAAAGGCAGAGAGGTTGTTTCCACTGGCCGGGAAACTAGAACTAGGGGGCATAGCCTCAAAATACGGGGGGGCCAATTTAAAACCGAGTTGAGAAGGAATTTCTTTTCCCAGAGGGTTGTGAATCTGTGGAATTCTCTGCCCAAGGAAGCAGTTGAGGCTAGCTCATTGAATGTATTCAAATCACAGATAGATTTTTAACCAATAAGGGAATTAAGGGTTACGGGGAGCGGGCGGGTAAGTGGAGCTGAGTCCACGGCCAGATCAGCCATGATCTTGTTGAATGGTGGAGCAGGCTCGAGGGGCTAGATGGCTACTCCTATTCCTAATTCTTATGTTCTTATGTAACAGAGTTGCTACTGTTAGGGGGCCTATAGACGACACACACCAGTGGCTTTTTTCCCTTATTGTTCCTTATCTCCACCCAAACTGTTTCAACACCCTTACCATTTGAGCCAATATCGTTTCTTACTATTGCAGTGATTCTATGCTTTATCAATAGAGCTACCCACCTCTTTTTCCTTTCTGTCTATCGTCTATCCTTCCGGATTGTCAAGTACCCCTGAATATTTAATTCCCAGTCCTGGTCACCTTGCAACCATGTCTCTGTAATGGCTATCAGATCATACCCATTTGTCTCAATTTGTGCCGTCAACTCATCTATCTTGTTAGAAATGCTATGTGCATTTCGACAAAGTGCCTTTAAGTTTGTTTTGTTACCCTTTTTTCCTGCTTGTTTCCGCTCTCCTTCAAACTCATTTTCTCTATTTTTGCTTTCTAATTCCAGCTTTACTCCCCTCCCCACTGAATATAGTTTCAGGTTCGCACCCCCCTGCCAAGCTAGTTTAAACCCTCCCCAAAAGCACTAGCAAACTCCCCTGCGAGGATTGTGGCCCTGGCTCTGTTGAGGTGCAACCCGTCCGGCTTGTACAGGTCCCACGTCCCCCAGAAGCAGTCCCAATGCCTCAGGAAACTAAAGCCCTCCCGCCTGCACCATCTCTCCAGCCACGTATTCATCTGCTTTATCCTCCTATTTCTGTACTCACTAGCTCTTGGCACTGGGAGTAATCTGGAGATTACTACCTTTGAGGACCTGCTTTTTAATCTCTCTGCTAGCTCTCTAAACTCTACCTTCAGGACCTCATCCCTCTTCTTACCGATGTCATTGGTACCGATGTGGACCACGACCTCTGGCTGTTCACCCTCTCCCCCCAGAATGCCCTGCACTGCTCAGTGACATCCTTGTCCCACAAGGTTCAGTGCTGGGACCCCAGCTCTTTACAATATATATTAATGATAGAGACGAAGGAATTGAATGTAATATCTCCAAGTTTACAGATGACACTAAGCTGGATGGCAGTGTGAGCAATGAGGACGATGCTAAGAGGCTGCAGAGTGACTTGGATAGGTCAGGTGAGTGGGCATATGCATGGCAGATGCAGTATAATGTTGATAAATGTGAGGTTATCCACTTTGGTGGCAAAAACAGGAAGGCGGAATATTATCTGAATGGTGACAGATTAGGAAAAGGGGAGGTGCAACGAGACCTGGGTGTCATGGTACATCAGTTATTGAAAGTTGGCATGCAGGTACAGCAGGCGGTGAAGAAGGCAAATGGTATGTTGGCCTTCATAGCGAGAGGATTTGAGTATAGGAGCAGGGAGGTCTTGCTGCAGTTGTACAGGGTCTTGGTGAGGCCACACTTTGAATATTGTGTACAATTTTGGTCTCCTAATCTGAGGAAGGACATTCTTTCTATTGAGGGAGTGCAGTGAAGTTTCACCAGACTGATTCCCGGGATGGCAGGACTGACATATGAAGAAAGACTGGATCGACTAGGCTTATACTCAATGGAGTTTAGAAGAATGAGAGGGGATCTCATAGAAACATATAAAATTCTAACGGGATTGGACAGGTTAGATGCAGGAAGAACGTTCCCGATTTTGGGGAAGTCCAGAACCAGGGTCACAGTCTAAGGACCGAGATGAGGAGAAACTTCTTCACTCAGAGAATTGTGAACCTGTGGAATTCTCTACCACAGAAAGTTGTTGAGGCCAGTTCGTTAGATATATTCAAAAGGGAGTTAGATGTGGCCCTTATGGCTAAAGGGCTCAAGGGGTATGGAGAGAAAGCAGGAATGGGATACTAAAGTTGCATGATCAGCCATGATCATATTGAATGGTGATGCCGAGGGGCCGAATGGCCTACTCCTGCACCTATTTTCTATGTTTCTATGTTTCTATGTTTGACCCTGCCACCAGGGAGGCAACATACCATCTTGGATTCATGTCTGCGACTGCAGAAATGCCTGTCTGCTCCCCTGACTATTGAATCTCCTACCACTATAGCTCTTCCATTCTTCTTCCTCCCCCCTGTGCAGCTGAGCCATCCGTGGTGCCGTGGACTTGGCTCGGGCTGCACTCCCCAGAGCCACCATCACCCCCACCAGTTCTCAGAACAGAGTACCGGTTGGAGAGCAAGATGGACTCAGTGGACTCCAGCACTACCTGCCTAGTCCTCCTCTTCTGTCTGGCGGTCACCCACTCCCTCTCTGCCTGCACACTCTTAAGGTGTAGGGTGACCGCCTCTAGAAACGTGCTATCCACGTTGCTCTCAGTCTCACGGATGCACCGCAGTGACCCCAGCCACCGCTCAAGCTCCAAAACACGGAGCTCGAGTTGGTGCAGCCGGAGACACCTGCCACACACGTAGTCGCCCCAGTTGCGCGAAGCATCCGGGACTTCCCACATGCCACAGGATGTGCAATCCACGGGATTGAGCTGCCCTGCCATCCTGCTAGATAAACTCGCAACTATCGAGTAGAACTAAATTCTAAACCTTAGCACAACACACCCAGCTGCTACTCAGCAAACATGCGATTTAATTAGCTGGCTCTCCTTAGATAATAAAGATCACATATATTTATTGGCAGATGCTACTTACAACAATGCCAAAGGTTTCCTACCAAAAGGAAAAAGAAAAGTACTCACCAATTCACTAGCCAATCACTTACCCACTTGGCTGTGATGTCACACTTCGATTTTGATTTTTTTTAAACTTTTTGTCCCTGCACCAGCTGGCTCCTCTGAATCTCGGGCCCCTTTTATGGGCCTCTCGATCCTCCCACTCCTGCTCCTGTGGCTCCTCCGACTCTCGGGCCCCTTTTATGGGCCTCTCGATCCTCCCACTCCTGCTCCTGTGACTCCTCCGACTCTCGGGCCCCTTTTATGGGCCCCTCGATCCTCCCACTCCTGCTCCTGTGGCTCCTCCGACTCTCGGGTCCCCTTTTAAGGGCCTCTCGATCCTCCCACTCTTGCTCCTGTGGCTCCTCCGACTCTCGGGCCCCTTTTATGGGCCTTTCGATCCTCCCGCTCCTGCTCCTCTTTATGAAGAAATTTTGGTGGAATTTCCTTTTATGAGAAGGCAAATGCAAGTGAAGCACAGCAAGGAGATATACCGGCAGCGTGATTCCCGAATGAGAGTCTGGTGGTACCATTCTTTTTTGTGAATACTGAACAGCATTGAACAGACAAAAGGAGCTTGTGGAAAGCCATTTAGAGTCATTGAAAAGCAATTCAAGGTTATTGAGAGTGATTAATGGCTATTAATCTAAGATGGCAATATGAATGTGACAACGAGTTATGTCAGTAATTTGGGAGTTTTTGACAAGAATAAGGAATCGTTTAGATCCTACAGTGAAAGATTACAAATGTTTTTTTAACGCTAATGGCATCAATGAAGTCTCAGCTGGTGTTGCAGATTCGCAATTAAGCAATCAAACAGTTCAGGAGAAGATGAAAGTTATTCTGTCAGTCATGATTGGTGCAGAAAATTATAGTATCTTAGTTAATTTGTTAACCATGAGAAAGGTTAAGGATGCGTCATTCTCAGACATACTACAGATATTGGAGAATCATTTTGATCCACAGCTTTTAGAAATAGCAGAGAGCTATAAGTTCGAAATGAGAAACCAAAAACCTGATGAAATCATCAGTGAATACATTGTTGCCATAGAAAATTATCTCTACAATTTTGGAGGATTCCTAGATAAGGCTCTTTGAAATACATTTGTATGTGGACTAACGGATGAACACATCCAATCAAAATTGTTAGGTATTAATGATCCCTCTTTTGAGAAAGCTTGCAAGATAGCCACCTCCATGGAGATGGCAGAGAAAAATATTAAGGAATTTCACCCATTACCGGCAGTAGTAGCAGTTCACAGTCAGTGGACTGTAGAAATGCAGAAGAGGATGAACCCTAGTCAGAGGGAGAGTTATGAAACCAAGAAGACTTGATGTCTTGGTATAATGTCAACCATACTGCACAACAGTGTCGGTTCAAGAGGGCAAGCTGCTACCGGTGCCAAGTAATGGGACACATTGCAGCCGCATATAAATCCAAAGACATGCCCAACGATAATCAAAGACTTCACTGGGTGGAAACCGATCGGAACAGTGTAGGTTTTGGTGTATATGCAATGAAGGGCAAGGCAGTATATTCCTTATGTCAGGATTTCAGAACGTTAGTACTGATTAATAACCAATGGACTAATACGACAATAGATACCATGGCTGATTGCTCAATAATGAGACAGGATATTGATAACTGGGAATATCAAGATCTTAGGAGGAATGCTAACACTAGGACTGATGTAAGGGCTCCAAAGAAACTCAAGAGGAGACATGAAGATAGAGGTCAGGAATTCTGGGTTACAAAACAGAAATTCTCCAAGATGGTCTCTGGAGTCAAATAAGAGTATAGCAAATGGGCATAGTCAGCCAACTGCAAAGAAATGGAGGTCGGAGCAGGAGGAAGCTAAAAGCTTGCAACAAGATACTCAGGCTCAGCAGTCGAATTTGTAAAATTGTATTCATGAGAAGTAATCTTTTGAAATATTGTATAAATACCATGCTTCTAAAAAAAGGGGAAGCAATGTAATGTATGCACCTGTGATTATGTTAGTAGAGTGTCCTCTGCATGGATCAACTGGGAAAAATGTTGCAGACGCCTGGTGGGTCAGTGGCGGATGGACTCCCTGCGGGAGCAGTTCAGGCCTTTTGCCTGGAGCACGACCCATCTCCTCTGCCTGGGAGTCAACCTTAGCCCTGCCGAGGAAGCCTGGCCAGCGAACTGGCAAGAGCTGGAGGCCAAAGTCACTGTTCACCTAGGACGCTGAACAGGACTGCTCCGAGTGCTGTCCTACAGGGGTTGAGTGCTAGTCAGAAACTAGCTGGTGGCCGCCATGCTGTGGTACCGGTTGGTCACTTTTACCCCTCCCCCTATGTTTGTTACCAAGATACAGAATAAGTTTGTCGACTTCTTCTGGGACAACAGGAAGCACTGAGTCTCTGCTGTGGCTCTGAGTCTCTCGCAAAGGGAGGGTGGTCAGGCGTCGGTGTGCGTCTTCAGACACGGCAGAATACCTGTATGTCGAGCATCCTCCCAGAGGGTGCGCTGGCGAAGTATTTCTTCCACCAGAAGTACGAACTCAATTATGACTCGTAGCTCCAGTTTATAAACCTGGGAGACGTCCGGGCCTCTATGCGGGAGCTACCTGTCTTTTACTAGGAACTCATCAGGGTCTGGGACATGGTCGCCTGCAAACGCAGTTCTCCCCCGTCTGGAGTGGCGGCTGTCCTTCGGGAGCCGCTGCTCGGGAACCAGTACTTCCACTGTTATGTATTTAACCCGTTGGAACCTGTATTACACTACCGCTAGAGGGCCTACCTGTTGGAGTCCCAAGGGATCCCAGTATCCCTTGGGAACACGGTATATAAGCAGGCCACCCACGAGAAACCTGCTCTCTGGAGTCTTATTAAAGGAGTTAAGGTCACACTTGCTCATTGTACACAGAACTCAGTTTCATCCTTTATTATGAGTGTACCAATTGGCGACGAGGTAACGAACAACTGCGCGAAAATGCAAAGAACAGTTGGTATCCTGGAGAAGTTCTCAGAAGGGGATTATTGGGGGGCCTTCGTGGATGGACTCGACAAATACTTCGTGGCCAACGAGTTGGAAGGGGACGAGAACGCTGCCAAATGAAGGGCGATCGTCCTAACCATTTGTGGGGCAACAACCTATGGTCTCATGAAGAATCCCCTAGCACCGGCAAAACCAACAGAGAAATCCTATGAAGAATTGTGTACGCTGGTCCGGGAGCACCTAAATCCTAAGGAAAGCGTTTTGATGATGAGATATCGGTTCTACACGTGTGAACGATCGAAGGGCCAGGAAGTGGTGAGATATGTCGCCGAACTAAGGCACCTTGCAGGACATTGTGAGCTTGAGGGATTCCTAGAGACTTTTTTGTACTGGGCATCGGACATGAGACAATCCTTCGCAAACTGTTGACTGTAGAAACTCCGAATCTAAGTAAAGCCATAACGATAGCCCAGGCATTTATGTCCACCAGCGACAACACCAAACAGATTTCGCAGAGTAAAGAAGTTTCGGTCAGTACTGTGCATAAAGTAATGTCGGTTTCGAGCAGGAATATACATGGCAGAACATACACGCCGGCTGCTGCTGCCCGACCTCAGATGACCCAGAGTCCGCCATCAATCGTTAATGTGAGGCAGTTAACACCTTGTTGGCACTGTGGAGATGATCATCGGCCCCATCAATGCTGCTTCAAGCACTATGCGTGCAACGGTTGCAGAACAATGGGACACCTCCAGCGAATGTGCAGGCGAGCTGCAAACCCTGCAAACCACCGCATTGCAGAGGAAGATCGATCCACTGTGGATCAGGCTGAATTGGACACTCATACCGAGGAGGCAGAAGTGTACGGGGTACACATATTCACTACGAAATATCCACCAGGAATGTTGAAAGTTGAACTGAATGGAATTCCAGTATCGATGGAACTGGACACAGGGGCAAGTCAGTCCATAATGAGTAAAAAGGCCTTCGACAGGCTGTGGGGTAAAAAGGCACACAGGCCCAAGCTCAGCCCCATTCACACCAAACTAAGGACTTACACCAAGGAACTAATCCCTGTAATTGGCAGTGCAGAAGTCAAAGTTTCCTATGACGGAGCAGTACACGAACTCCCACTGTGGATTGTGCCGGGGATGGACCCACATTGTTTGGCAGAAACTGGCTGGGAAAAATCCGCTGGAACTGGGACGACATCCGAACGTTTTCGTCTGTCAACGACACCTCATGTGCCCAGGTTCTGAGCAAGTTCCCATCGTTGTTCGAGCCAGGCATTGGAAGTTTCTCGGGGGTGAAAGTGCAGATCCATTTGGTTCCCGGTACGTGACCCATCCACCACAAGGCACGGGCGGTACCGTACATGATGCGTGAGAAAGTGGAAATTGAGCTGGACAGGCTGCAGCGAGAAGGCACCATCGTGCCGGTGGAATTCAACGAGTGGGCCAGTCCGATTGTCCCGGTACTTAAAGAGGACGGCACAGTCAGAATTTGTGGGGACTATAAAGTAACGATTAACCGTTTTCACTACCGGACCAATACCCGTTGCCCAAGGCAGACGACCTATTTGCGACCCTGGCTGGAGGGAAGACGTTCACCAAGCTGGACCTGACCTCGGCCTGCATGACGCAGGAGCTGGAGGAGTCTTCGAAAGGCCTCACCTGCATCAACACGCACAAAGGTCTGTTCATCGATAACCGGTGCCAGTTCGGGATTTGGTCGGCCGCGGCAATCTTCCAATGGAACATGGAGAGCCTGCTAAAGTCGATTCCTCGCACCGTGGTTTTCCAGGACGGCATACTGGTTACAGGTCGGGACACTATTGAGCACTTGAAGAATCTGGAAGAGGTTCTTAGTCGGTTGGATTGCGTGGGGCTCAGGTTGAAATGCTCGAAGTGTGTTTTCCTGGTGCAGGAGGTTGAGTTCTTGGGAAGAAGAATCGCGGCAGATGACATCAGACCCACCGATGCCAAGACGGAGGCCATCAAGAATGCGCCGAGACCACAGAATATGATGGAGCTGCAGTCGTTCCTGGGACTCCTTAACTATTTTGGTAATTTCCTACCTGGGTTAAGCATCCTGCTAAAACCCCTACATGCGCTGCTGCACAAGGGAGATGACTGGGTATGGGGGAATTAACAAGAGGCTGCCTTTAAGAAAGCCAGCAATCTGTTGTGTTCAAACAAACTGCTTGTCCTGTATAACCTTTGTAAAAGATTAGTGCTAGCTTGCGATGCGTCGTCATACGGGGTCGGGTGTGTGTTTCAACAGGCTAACGAATCGGGGATGTTGCAACCGGTCGCTTATGCGTTCAGGAGTTCGTCCAAGGCCGAAAGGGCCTACAGCATGATTGAAAAAGAGGCTGTGACGTGCGTTTATGGAGTAAAAAAATGCACCAGTACTTATTTGGCCTCAAGTTTGAGCATGAAACTGACCACAAGCCGCTCATATCGCTGTTCTCTGAGAGCAAAAGGATTAACACCAATGCCTCTGCCCGCATCCAAAGATGGGCGCACACACTGTCAGCATACAGCTATGTAATCTGCCAGAGACCAGCACAGAGAACTGCACAGATGCTCTCAGTTGGCTGCCATTGTCCATCACCGAGGTGGAAATGGCACAGAGAGCGGACCTGCTCATGTTCATGGAGGCATTCAAGAACGAAAAGTCCCCCGTTATGGCCCGCCAGATCAGGACCTAGGCCAGCCAGGATCCTTTACTGTCCTTTGTAAAGAACTCTGTCCTCCATGGGAGTTGGTCCAGTGTTCCAGCGGAGATGCAGGAGGCGATTATGCCGTTCCACTGGCACAAAAACGAAATGTCCCTGCAGGCGAACTGTCTGTTGTGGGGCAATCGCGTGGTCTTGCCCAAGAAAGGCAGAGATACGTTCATATGTGAACTGCACAACACCCACCCAGGCATTGTAATGATGAAAGCCATAGCCAGATCCCATGTGTGGTGGCCCGGCATCGACTCAGATTTAGAGTCATGCATGCGCCAGTGCAACACTTGCTCTCAGCTGAGCAATGCACCCAGAGAGGCATCGCTAAGTTTGTGGTCGTGGCCCTCCAAACCGTGGTTGAGGATCCACGTGGACTATGTGGGCCCATTTCTAGGTGAAATGTTTTTGGTTGTCGTGGACGCTTACTCAAAATGGGTTGAATGTGCGATAATGTATGTAAGCACGTCCACGGCCACTATTGAAAGCCTTCGAGCCATGTTTGCCATGCACGGCTTGCCTGATGTTCTTGTCAGTGACAATGGGCCGTACTTCACCAGTGCTGAATTCAAGGAATTCATGACCCGCAATGGGATCAAACACATCTGCCCCGTTCAAGCCCACATCCAACGGCCAGGCAGAACGGGCAGTTCAGACCATCAAGCAAAGCTTGAAAGGTGTGTCGGTAGGCTCCCTGCAGACCCGGCTGTCCCAAGTGCTGCTCAGCTACCACACCAGACCACACTCACTCACCGGGCTTCCCCCAGCCGGGCTGCTCATGAAAAGGGCACTAAAAACAAGGCTCTCTCTTGTCCACCCTGATCTCCATGATCACGTGGAGGGCAAGCGGCATCAACAAAGTGTGTACCATGACCGTGTAAATTTGTCACGCGATATTGAGATCAATGATCCTGTGTTTGTGCTCAAAATGGGTTGAATGTGCGATAATGTATGTAAGCACGTCCACGGCCAGACATGGTCCCAAATGGCTCACTGGCACGGTCACAGCCAAAGAGGGGTGTATGGTGTTTCAGGTCAAATTGGCCAATGGACAAATGTACAGAAAACATTTGGACCAAATCAAATTGCGGTTCACCAACAGCTACGAACAACCCAAAGAAGACACCACCAACTTCGACCCTCCAACACACACACACAAGTGGCAACTGACATCCTGGTTGACCACGAAGCCGAACTCACCATTTCCAGCAGCCCGGCAAGGTCGGCTGCCCAACAGCCCAGTGAAGAACTAACCAACTCACCCACACCCGCATTGGTACCGAGACAAACGACAACAGAACGAAAAGCCCCAGATCGTCTCATCTTGTAAATAAGTGTACTGTTGACTTCACGGGGGAGTGATGTTATGTATTTAACCCCTTGTAACCTGTATTACATTACCACTAAAGGGTCTACCTGTTGGAGTCCCAAGTGATCCCAGCATCCCTTGGTAGCACGGTATATAAGCAGGTCATCCACGAGGTACCTGCTCCCTGGAGTCTTATTAAAGGAGCTAAAGTCACACTTGCTCATTGTTCACAGTACTCAGTTTCATCCTTTATTACGAGTGTACCATCCACGACCGCGGTTTTCGGTGGCAGGCGGACGAGAGGGTTTTGTTTGGCAAGGTGATCAGGGTCAGGGACCTGTTGGATGGTGGAGAAGTGGGTTGGATGGCGTCAGTGGAGCGAGTGCAGTGCCTGTCCTGGGCTGACGTCCAGATCACGGTTAAAGCCATCGAGTCGCTAAAAATTGCACTGGGCACTGACTCCACTTGATGTGTCGATGAGGCTCAAGCACATGGGACGATCCCGTCCGAACTGACCCCTGTCCTGACAGAATTCTTCATTGGTGCCAAGCCCTAAAACCTCCCTCGGGAGCCAGTGCTTCACAATGTGAGCCGTCTCTGGAAAATCTCCTCCGTGCTTTTCAGTTCTGCGCGGAGGAGTTTCCTTTATGGCTGTTTTTGCACACGCTTCATTTTGTCATCCTCGTCTGCCATCCGGACACACCATGGCACACCATCTTGCCGTCTGGAGGAGGCGGGGCTCCCCAATGGGAGTCCTCCCTTTATTTATTGGGTACTTGACCTGGAGGGTGTTGCAGGGGGCAGTCCCGTGCAATAAGTTTTTAAGTCGGTTCATGGATTCCTAGGCTGACTGCAATTTCTGCGGTCTGGGGGAGACCGTGTTCCATGTGTATGTACAGTGTGTGAGGTTGCAGCCTTCCTTCCATTATTTGAAGGGGCTGCTCCTCGATAATTGGCTGCACTTCAGTCCTATGCTCCTGATTTTTGGGCACCCGATGCAGAGGGGAGCGGGCAGGTCGGAGGGCTTCCTCGTAGGACTGCTCCTGGGCCTGGCCAAGGTGGTCATTAATCAGTGCAAGCAATGGATGATTGAGGGGGTCATTCAACCTGCCTGCCTGCCTCTCTTCTGCGGTTACCTTCACGCTAGGGTGTCCCTGGAGATGGAACACGCGGCCTTCCGTGAGAGGTGGCCACCGGAGGGACGAGAGTACATCATTAACGCCGGCAACCAAATTTTAACTTGATTTAAGTTTCCTTTAAAATTTTATTTGGAAATTTGTGGGTTCTAGTGCCCCTTTAATAAGGGGGCATTCGGCTTTATAGTTTTATTTAAAATAGTTGTAGAGCTGTTGAATTGTGAGTGGCTTAGCCAGTCATGTGATGTTCACAAGATTCAATAAAACCCCAGTCAGTTGGGTTTAGGGGATCCACAATGTTGCATATGGTTATAAGCCTAGTGGATGAACTGATAACGTGTAGTGTTATTGTTAGATCTTTGTTAATAAACCAACTGGTTCTTAATAGCAATGTGTTGCTATGAATGCTTAAGCAAAGAATCCACAAAGCAAATACATTACAGGGGGAGACGGGGATGTGGGGGTGGGAGGG
Source organism: Pristiophorus japonicus (assembly GCF_044704955.1). Lineage (NCBI taxonomy): Eukaryota > Metazoa > Chordata > Chondrichthyes > Pristiophoridae > Pristiophorus > Pristiophorus japonicus. The sequence continues at coordinate 158,595,728 of NC_091986.1, forward strand.
AGACAGGATGTGGGGGGAGTGTAGAAGGGGTTGTGGGGGGGAGTGGATGTGGGAGGGAGAAGAGGATGTGCGGGAGAAGGGGTTGTCGGTGGGGAAAGGGATTGGGGAGAAGGGGATGTGGGGGAGGAGAGGAGGATGTGGGGGGGAGAAAGTGATGTGGGGGGAAGAAGGGGATGTAGGGGGGAGAAGCAGGTGTTGAGGGGGGGAGAAATTCACTAAGTCTCAGCCCCTCAACACAAACAGGGCTAAATTTCCACCCTCTTTACGGCTTCTGAAGGCCCTCGTGTCCAGACTCTAGGCCTCACTCACCCTCCGACAGATCCGCGATGCGCTCAAAGATGATTTCAAACTGAAATGGTTTGAAAAACAGCGACGGGTTGTCCAGCAACACCACATTGTTCACCTGCACCTTCACCATGTCTCCTATGGGGTAATTTGGTGATTTTTTTCCCCTAAGGCCCATCCCTGCCGATTTAAAATTGAGACCGAGGCTGTGGGCTGGCTTGGCAGAGTGTGATGGGCCCTAAGTCTTTGATTTTCCACAGAAGCTCTAGCCCATCCTCCTCCTTCACCTGCCATTCTCGATTGGTCCGTAAAGCGCCCACAGGCCCGGGGAGCGCAGGCCCAGTCACCAACCTCCCAGCAGGCTGCCACCTGCAGGCGGCAGCAGTCCAGCAGGTCCACCCAAAGCCATCTGCTAAAATTATTTAATCTCCCGTGGCATGGACGCCTCGAAATCTTCTTGCGGACCCCTTGAAATGGGGCCACAGATCCTCGGTTGAGAATCCCTGATATGTAGGATATCAAACGTAAAATACATTTATTATGAATAGGAGCCGTAGTTCCAGTAATATTTTGCCTGCTCGGAATCTTTAGGTATACTACAAGTACCTGCCAGAAACTAATATTGTAGTAAATCTGCAGCCTAGATGCAATAGCCCAGTAGCCGACAGCAATTTAGGCTGAATGCGAAGTAAGAACATCGAATAATGTCACCTTGCACTTTTGGAAAACAGCTTTTTTAGTATTTCAAAATAGCTTTATAATCACTCTTAGTCTGCTGCTTTTATATTTCTCGCCTCAATCCTCATCAGAAAGGTTGTTGTTTATGCTGGTTAGACAAGTTTGGCAAACTCTCAAGAATGCCTGCTGTTGAGATAATTATGACTTTACAATTATCCTTGGATGGTACAGAAGACAGTTATCGTGCTTACGTCTAAATATAAAGTAAATGGTACAAGCAACCTTCAAGAATAGCAAATGATAAGTGCATTATATAATGACAAATAGCACTGAATGAAGCCTGAAAAAGTAAATTGATGGGAAAGCTACCCAGAATAAATGGAGGCAAATAGAAAGGTGTCAGAGTGACATGGCTTCAGTGAAAACAAACAATATACTAGCTAGCTGGGTTGTTTTTAATATACTCTCCTAATGTGTAACTTTGTTTATATAATAACAACATTTAAAATGTCATTGTGTTTAAATTTATAGGTTTCCTTTTATGGCCTCAGAAACAAGTGTAACATCAGTTATGTTCTGACACCAGTGAAGATGTATTGCTATTGCCCCAGGTTGCACTGGATAAAACTGCCGAGGCATCAGGGGAGGTCATTAGAACATTTTTGCTCACCTGATGATTCAGCAAGTTTACACAGTGATTATTTAGATATCTGGCAGGAGAGAGAGCATGAACAAGGCAGTAGTTATCCCAGAACGAGGCTAGCCCATTGTACAGTGATTAGCTGACCCGTGCAGATCAGAAATGTCTTAAGTTGGATCCACAGTCTCAGCTGAAGGAGTGATGGTGGTGGTGGTGTGGGGGAGGGTTATAATTGGTCCTGACGAGATGGACTTATGAATTTCGAGATGAAAAAAGACCAATGTTCCTATAACAATATGCTAAAATGCATTGAAAATCATGCACATGATTTAGGAAGTTACAATTTGGTAACATCAGCATTAAATATTGTAAAGCCAACCCCACAAGCACCCTCACGAAACTGCATGCACGTACACCCAGACAAGCTTGCAAAGCATGGAATCCTTCAGACTCAATACATTTTAAAATGATACAAGTGAAGCATCCAGAGTCAGAATAGGAAGACAACAACTGAGCAAGCAAAGGACGGAGAGACGATTCATTTGGAAGAGGGGGATTTGGACGTGATAGTCTACTCTCACCACTGCTTCCTAGCTTTGTTTTTAGCTAGGGTTAGGGTTGACTAAACATAGCAATCAATCTCTATCAATTTGTCTACAACTGACCCAGAAATGACATGAAGAAAACGGTGTGTAGATTGTTAGCAGTCAGCCTCCTTTCTCCTCTGGTTCACAACAACACGTTTCAAGGGACCACGAGATTTTTTACTATAGTATATGGAACAGACTTCATTGATGCACAGAAAGGTGATCGGCCTTTAACTGTATGCAGAGAGGGGCTTTTCGGTTTCAAGTTCTATCCTTCGAGCCCCCTGACAAACTTGAAAACCACGCTCCTTTATACACCATATTTTGACTACATCAAAGGAAAATGTCATAGATAAGCCTGAATTACTTACCTATTCCCCAAATCTTTTGAAAACAGAATATTGATGTAAACTGTTTGCAATTGTTTACCCCAGAACTATTCCCCCTACATGAGGCTTCCTGATTTAACATTTGCTAGCATCTTTATCTTTGGTAAAAACACTATCTGTAGCTAATGGCTACCTACCCATGTTTTATTACCCTAAAACTAAAACATTCATAGGTGACGTCATTACAAACACTTATTCCCTTACACAAGCATTTTATATCTCAGAAAACAAGCAATGCATTCCTTTTACTACACTTCAGAGTCATCCTGTTTATATCTTGGAAAGCCTGTTGCTTTAAGATACAAAGAAGTTTGACTGATAAACTTTTAACTTTCACGATGTCCATCATAGATGCTGTGCTTTTCTGACATTCATTTTGTTGCACAGAACTTCATTCTACTGCAGCGCAGAGGTAAAGTTTCAGTCCTTGAGTCGTACAGATAGGAAAGGACACAACTGATCCACACTGCCTTAGCTGACCGCAGCTGAGATCGTGTCAGGAGTGCCACAATTAAGTATAGGACACCGAGGATGGAGGAGGAAGAATTTGCCATTGGGAGGTCTCAAGCGCAGGGCTGCCATTCCCCGACATGACAGCCAGCTCAACAGGGAGCTTTGGTAAAGGCCAGAGGCAGCTTTTCTGCCTACCAAGTCAGCTCGCACATGTGGATGGCTCAGGATGCAAAGGGAAAGAGTAAAAACAAAACAATTCGCAAAAAAATTCTAATAGAACTCAGTATAATGGCAGGTATGACTAAAATGCAAGGGTGCTATTGAATTTTGAAAATGGAGTCTTTAATATTTCTGGATAACATTCTGCAGTCTTTAAATAGCACATATTTAATGAGGTGCCTTGGGATTTAATCTATATCCACAGTGAGCTGACCCATTAATTTGTGCCTGTCTACCCAATTCCTCCCGTGTTTTGCTATCTCCATGCTGTGCACAACTTTGGCAGTCTGTGTGCACCCAGTGTTGTCATTGATGTTGCATTAGATTCTTACATCAGATGACCAAGTCTGTTCTGTAATTACAAGAGCCATGTCATGTTAGTGACACATATTGTAAATAGTATTCTGATTTAAACTATGGACAGTGTATAATTGGTTATATGTGCATTGTAAACTGCTCTGATTTTTAAGTTCATATCTTGTAAATGGGGTTGAAAAATAATGCAAAGAATGATATAACTTGTCTTATTTATGACTTTAATGATATACTAATAGTTTCCATGTGGTGTTACTTTTACAAAGGGAGAGGGGAGAAGTGCTGGGCTGCCACAGTGGAGGAGGCATGCGCATGGTCTCTGAAAGGATTTGACAGGAAATTTGTAAAAGATGTGCTCTGAAAATAAATTAGTAATTTTTAGAAAGTTTGAGGCAATTAGGATATTTTGTGACAGACACTTCACGTGTTATGGACACCAGATGCAACACTTCTTTAAGGTAGATTTTACAAGGCTTTGCCTGCAGTGCAGTGCAGAGCCTCACTGGTGACAGGCTTGGGCGCATGACAGGTAAGAATGTCTGGCCTACTTTGAAGTGATTCTTAAAGCAAGATTACTGTTTCAGTCGCCATTCTAGTCTAATTTTTTGGCATTGAGCACTTCTCTACTAGAGCATTGCATATCTTGCATACCATTGCAGAACCGTTCAGTTTTCTGTGCCTCACTTTCCTGATGTCAGTTACTGCTTAAGTACAAGTTTCAGATAACAAGGTTGGGCAGATACAAATCCTTTTGTTGCATGAATTGTATGAGAATGACCAATTCATGACAGGACGGTATCTTCAGGCCTAGTGATATTTCAGGCAGTGTGTTCACACCTAAGGACCAGTCCTTATAGATCGTATACCCAGAGGAGCTCTGCAGTTGCCATTTGGTCTACACTGCAGAGGCACTAATCAACCAATGTCACCTGTTGTGGGCTGATCTGCTCAAGGACTGGAAGACTCTTCCTATAGCTATGATAGTCACAATTGTGTTAAGTTTCTATGCATCAGGATCTTTCCAGGCCACTACAGGGGATACCTGCCAGATTAGCCAGGCTTCCATTCATGCCAGTACAAAGAAAATGTTTGCAAAACTAGTTGTTATGATCTGAACTGCACTGCCTCAAAGGGTGTGGAAGCAGATTCAATAATAACTTTCAAAAGGGAATTGGATAAATACTTGAAGGGCAGTATTACCACTGGATGGAGAAAATCTCACAAACCATCCTCTATTGGGATGAATGATTGGATGAATTCGAACTTCAAATTTGAATTCCAACATTACCAATTTAGGTCAAGATCACCTATTGTGATTAGAGAGAGTTATCTCCTTCCTAGACTGCTGAAGAAGCAGATGAATATAGCAGTAGGGCGGACAGTGCTAATGGGCACTGAACACGTGTATCAGCGGATGCCGTTGACTGCCAGCAGATCATTTATCTCTAAACTTCAGGGAATTGAACACATAAACATCTCCCTCTTCCCCAGGTCATCAAGGAATTTAAAAAATATATTTGACTTTGGATGTATGCAACACTGGCAAGGCCGCATTTATTGCTCATTCTCAGTTACCCTGCAGGAATTAAGGGTCAACCACATAGTGTGGAACTAGAGTCACAGGCAGGCCAGACTGGGTGGGGAGAGCAGCTTCCCTTCCCTGAAGGCCATTAGTGAACCACTTGGTGTTTTATGACAATCCAGCAGCGTTCATAGCCATGGGGCTGGATTTTCGGTTGTCTAACGCCTCAGTTAGCAGCCAGAGGTGGCGTTAATGGGAGTGTAAGAGGTTACCGACCAGGAGTGCAGCATTTAGCGCCCTGACCAAAAATTCATTAGAGGCTCAAAGGGGGCCCACGCCAGTAGTGCCTGGCTGCTGATGATCACTCCGATCAGTAGTATTCCTGGTGCAGTGCCCATGCTTGCGCCCCGGTTGGAAAATTAGGTGCGGCTGCCTCATTTAGTGGCCGCCAAGAACAACATCTGGAAAAACAGTGGGTTCAGGCTTGTAGAGTTGTTAATTGGTGGCTACTTAAAGGGCTTCCTTCGAAGGTCACAGTCAGTGCAATGTTTACACACAGCACGGTGGTGAGCCTCCGAGTCTGCAGCAGCAGACAGAAATAGAAACATAGAAACATAGAAAATAGGTGCAGGAGCAGGCCATTCGGCCCTTCGAGCCTGCACCGCCATTCAATAAGATCATGGCTGATCATTCCTTCAGTATCCCTTTCCTGCTTTCTCTCCGTACCCCTTGATCCCCCTAGCCGTAAGGGCCATATGTAACTCCCTCTTGAATATATCAAGAGTTCTTCTTGAGAAAAAGTGAGTTGCCGCGCCTTTAAGTCTCGGCTTTTCCCGGGATCTGAATCGGAGTTCGGCGCATGCGCAATGATTCGGTAAAATTTAGCGGCGACATTTTCGTTGGCTTCCCTCCCAGCTCTGGTGTTCAACGGCTGATTTAGCGCCCCGTCAGCTCTTCGACTGATTCTGATGAATTTCTGGGCGGGAGGCGCAAACTTTTTCAAGGTGATAAAAGTACCGCTCCGTCTCGATTAACGCCACAACAGAGGCGCAACCAAATTTCTCCCCATTGTTCTTTCTGGTACCAGCCTATAAAGTTCCAGATTTATTGAATTTAATTTCACAACTTACCATGGTGGCATTTGAACTCATGACCTCTGTGTTGCTAGTCCAGTAACACAACTACTAAGTTACTGTACCCTAAAAAAAAGGTCTAGTCGCCTTTCAAAATATGCATACCTTTTTCTTTTAATGGCAGGAATACGTATCCCCTCCCTTCAGCCTGCCAAGATATTGGGAATATACTTTCCAATCTCAGATGACAAGGGAATTGGATGCAATATAAGCAGATTCCCCAAACCAACTTCCTAAACTGGCACAGAGACAGTCGCATCAACAGACGCCAGAACAATTTGAACAAATTCAGATTTCGAAAGCTCTCATCTCTAATTATTTTACACCTCCACCTAAGGAGCTGTAAAGCAGTATTCAACATTGTCATTTAGTGCTGTTTCTATTTGATTAGTAGTGCTAAAGTTAGCTTGCAGCTGTGAAGATTACTCAGCACAGAGATTTGATTAACTTGTTATTGTGCTGTTGGAAAGAGGCAGAGAATTTTATCTTAATTGGCCAAGGATTACAAATTTACAGTAATTATTTTAAATTTAAATTGAATTTGATACTACATTGATCTTAACCATTGTATTTCATATTGCAATGGTCAAAGTAGTTATTTATACTGATATTTTTTACTTTTGAAGTGAGATTTAATCTCCATGTGGCCACATTCCTCCAACATGTCACTTACTATTAGGACTGAAAACGACAGGAAACAAATGAAACTGACATTTGGAAAATAGAAGAACAGAGCCAGCATGAAGTGGGTGAAACTTGGTTGGTGCATTATCTGGGAGTAGCTTTGTTATGTCATAAAATTGTACATGTCCAAAGAAGGAATGCTGGATGGATGATTTTGTTTTATATTTTTTTATGTATTTTTTTCTGGCGTTGAACAAACAGAGACTGAGAATTAATGATCCACCTCTGGTTCTGTGAATGGACTGCAAGCACAATTATCGTACCACTGCCAAAGATATAAACTGGACCTGCTGCAAGGGAATCCCAAAGCACTTAATATTTATGTAGTCTGTGTTTATAACAGTAGAAGGGAGAATGAAAGAAAACCTAAATGCATTGTGATCCTTCACTTGCTGCAGCTTAACTATCGGCATTGCTTTTCATTCAGCTCCATAACTATTCACAAAGGACTGTTTATAGGTCTTTGTGGCTAAAGAACATTAAAGTAATTGAGTCAAACACAATTTTGAAAAAAATAATATATAACAAATACATGTTACAATGTGATTACTCTTTAAAAAAAATGTATTCCTAGTCTAACTGTTCAAACCTGTATTTACTATTAGGCAAAGGGGATGGGTGGTAAATGTATGTGTGTGCAGCATCTTATGTGTCACTGTCTAATCTTCCGTCACTATCCTCCTCCCCCAATGCCATTTGCTATAAGGACTGAAAATAATCACTGAAAGAGATGTTTGGAAATAAAACAACTGAGATGGCATAAAAACGGTGGTAAGAAGAAGCTTATAAATCATTAAGAAGCAGTTTCAGAGTTCAACCACATTGCACCGAGCCAGGAAACATTTTAACATCTCTAAGATGTATTCATAGCATGCCCTGATTATACGAGCACACACCAATCTCCATGATAAATAAGTAATATAACTGTGTCTTAACATAAACAGCTTCAATCAGTAGTTGAAAACTATGTCTTATTAGTACTATTATAATGTGTTCACACAAATATTCAGTGTCTTCTGCATAAATTGCTACTGTGCAGAGTAAAACCAGCAATTTCCACGGATCACACCTCACAGATATGTGGAACATGGCAGTGAAGCGTGTAAGTGTTAATTAATGTTCACCTTTTTTCACCAGCAATTACAATACAACTCTGTAATCACATTGTTGTTTTTATTATAATCCATTGTTACAACACACCTACCTATCTAAAGTAATAGCATATAAAATGAATTGACTTGTTACTATAGTTAATCCTTTGGATTGTGGTATCAATGTTTTCAAAGATTTTCTTTAGAGAATGTAAATATTATAGATATCTGAGGCTCCAGGGGAGATTTTGTAGCTTTAGATGCAATCTTGAAATCTTAAATATTTATATAACCTATATCCAGGCAAGGTAGATGTTTCTTTAGTGGCATATCTATTTGTGAGAAGAATTACCTGTCAAATTTAGGACTGATACCAGTATGTTCTTTATGCAAAGACTGATTACTATATGGAATTGACTCTTGGGCAGCTTAAATGGAGTTAAAATAAAAACCAGGAATCATTTGAGAAAGAATTGGATATTGCAATGGAGGAACTTTATGGTCAAGAGCAGGAAGCTGCAGTGACTTATACAATGCACGCCACACACTTACAAGTTAATGTGGAGTATGACAAAGACACTTAACACAGGCCTGTTGTGGAGAAAAGAATTGTTTAATTGCTTGATCAAGGGAGACACGGTCTACACCAGTTCCTTAACTGGATGCTTTCCCAGCCGTTCTCGTCTAACACTTCAGGAGCTACTTATTTTATACAGAATTCTTTACAAAGTCATCATTTACATTATCATTGGTCAGTCTTTCTACCGCATGACAATTTTTTTCGCTTTGTTACAGATTGTAAGGCCCGCAGTGTCAGATTTTTATACATGCTTATTGTTTTTGACCCGCAGAAACTGGGGATCGTTAGATCGGTCAGATTTAGAAATGTCGTGATTATCTTCTGACGTATTCCAAAGTGTATCTTTTCCTTTGTGTTCTTTATCACCAGCCTTCCACTTGCCCCTTCCTCTGTTTGAGAACAATTTGGTGGTGGGGGATTCGGGGTTTCTGGCGCGGGTGTAGGGGTTAATTCTGAGTTCCAACATCCAAGTGCTGCCTGATCTGCTATGGCCCTATTATTCAGGCACGCAAGGTCTTTATAGGTGGTCTGTCACCACCCCCCCACTTTCGGTCTTGGTTATCCAGGGACAATCTAGCAATTTATGTCCCGGATCACACCCTACCTTCCAGCACCCTGGGGCTGGTGGACTAACGCATTGGTCGCCATCCTCACCCTCTGATCCTTTATAGACAGGGTGAGAATTAGGGTGACACTCCCAACATTGTTTTTCTGGTTCCTGAGGTAGTGTGTGATCCCCTTTTCATCCTCGGGGATCATACTCTCACTGTCGTATCTGTTGGACAGCGTCACCGTGTATTCTGTTCCTCTGGCCAGTCCCAGCAGGCCCAACAAGGCTAATAACTGCATCCTTTCGAGTCACCTGTTTGGGGAAACACAATCTGGGGTCAGAGCCTTACCATCTCCACTTGGCCATTCCTATTCCTCTCGTGGGTCCTCTCCCACAGCCAGATTATCACAACGACTATGCTTAACATCACAAATATGATACACAGCCCTCCTATTAGTGCGCCTACTGATCCATTTACCCAACTGTCGTGTACTTCTGAATACCATTCAGAGAGGTATATTGGTACAAATTTGGGGTCAGTCATTGGTCAGGTTCCTTATATTCTTTCAGTTGAGACCAGTGTTTCTACCTGCCCCAACTTTTCATATTTATGCATGCACACATGTCTCTGCTAATCAGTACCGCTCCATCGAGGGGCGAATCCAGGTTTTTCTAGTAACACCCTAACCATTACCCTTGTCTCCACCTCGGGTACTACCGTCGGGGGTTTAGTTCCTTTATCCTCGTCTTCCTCTTCCTTCTTATCTCGCACTTCCTGTCGCATACCTTTCAACTGCCTACTCAGTTCCATCACATACTTCCTAATTCTATCATGTAAAGGTCCTAACTCTACTCCTCCTGTAACTATTCCCTCAGGGAGTTTCATTGCTCGTCCAGTCATTAATTCGTAAGGGGTGAGTCCTGTTGTGCAGTTCGGTGTAGCAGGCAGTCTCATAAATATGGTGGGCAGGAGCTCTGGCCAAGACTGTCCGGTTCCCTGGATTGCTTTACTCAGGGAGGTTTTGAGGGTTCTATTCATTCTTTCTACCATTCGCGAACTCTGGGGATGGTAGGGGATGTGGAATTTCTGCTTAATGTTCAGTATTTTACAAGTTTCCTTCATTACCTTTCCTGTGAAATGAGTTGCTTGGTCCGAATCTATCTGAATGAGAATCCCCCATCTAGGAATTACCTTTTCCGCTAATATACGGGCTACCGTGGTTGCGGTGCAATTGCGGGTGGCGAATGCTTCCACCCACCTTGTAAACTGGTCAATAATCACCCAGCAGTACTTCCTTCCCCTGGAGTTTATTAGGGGCCCAGTAAAATCAATCTGTAAGTTTTCCCATGGTCCCCGTGGGCGGGGTTGGTGCGCCATCCTTATTTTATCGCTTTTCCCGGATTATGTTGGGCGCACGTAACACAGTGCTGGCGATGTTTAACAATGTCGCGCCCAATTCCCGGCCACCACCAATCCCGTGAGATATTGGATATCATGGCATTATGCTTGGCATGGCTAATGCCGTGGTGTAACTCCATGATCATTTGCCGAATGCAGGAAGGGGCCAACACCTTTCCGTCCTTTCTCCACATGGAGTCTATACCAGGTGATCCTCTCTTCCTCTCCCATTCTGCTCTTTCTTCCTCATTAATATCTGCGTGCAGTTTAACTATGTTTATATCCTCCTCTGTGGTAATGCTACTGCCTGACTCTATCTTTATGTCTGCGGATGTGGCCGCTTCTCAGGCGGCATTGTCCGCAGCCTCATTTCCACGCTGTATTTTGTCCACTACTCGTTGATGGGCCTTTACCTTTACCACTGCTGCTTTAGCTGGTTTGCTGGCTGCTTCTAATAGTAATTTTATACATTCATCGTGTTTGATGGCCTCACCGCCAGAGGTAACAAACCCTCTCCTTCCTCATGCTATCATGTAGTCATGTACTACCCCAAAGGCATACCTGCTATCTGTATATATATTCACTGTCTTTTCCTCCGCCAGTAATAAGGCTTCCGTTAGTGCCGTTAATTCTGCTACTTAGGCCGATAGGCCTCCATCCAGCGCTCCCTGCATCACTACCTCAAGTTGCTGGTTTAATACCGCCCATCCCGTATGTGGGTGGCCGTCGACGTACCATCGGGATCCGTCCACATACAATGTGAGGTCTGGCTTTTCGAGAGCTGCCTCACTTACATTCCCTGGGGAATCTTCCCATTCTAATGCGTTACACTCGTGGGGCTCCCCGCTAGTGAGAATTCATTCTGCTGGGTTTTTCCCGGTGTCTCTGACTATCTTTACTGATTTATCGTGGGGCAGTAAAACCGCTTCCCACTTTGCTCGGCAGACATTGGAGACGGCCGGAGCTTTCCAGTATTCAACATTTCCACCAGAGTGTGTTTGGTGTGTAGGACAATTTTGCCTGTCATCACGACAGGTTCGCTGACCTTGACTGCTCATGTGGCACAGTCTAGTGCAGCCACGCATCTGGACAAGTCCTGCGCTACTGGTGATTGTTGGGTTGAATAGTAAGCTATGGGTCTCATTTTGTCCCCGTGAATTTGTGTTACCACGGCTCCATAAAAGCTTTCTTGGTTCTCACAGTAAACATGGAAAGAGAGGTCCATATTCGGCAGTCCTAATCCTGGGGCGGGCATTAGAGCCTCCTTCAGATTTCCATATGCCATCTCTTGCTCGGGACCCCATTCTATGGTCTCTAGGGACGCTTTTCCCCTTTTACCAACCTCTGCACGGGTTCTGTAATTGCTGCGAAGTTGGGTATAAAATTCCTGCAGTAGTTAAAGAGTCCCAGTATCCTCGCACTGTTTTTGGACGGGGCATGATTCTAGTGGCTTCTTTCCTATCCTTGGACCTTGTCCGAGCGCCTTGGGAGATCTCGTGTCCCAAGTACTGTACTGTGGCTTGTTCAATCTGTGCCTTTTTGGGGTTTATCTTAAATCCCGCTTCTCGTAAGGCTTCTAGGACCTCTATAAGTGCGTCTGTGTGTCCCCTTTCATCTTCTGAGGCTGTCAACAGGTCATCTACATACTGCAGTATCGTACTTCTGTATGGTGTCAGGTCCACTTTTTCTATGGCCCGGCTCATGGTTCGATGAAATATTGCCGGACTATTGTGGAATCCTTGTGGGACCCACATCCAACTATACTGGCGGTCACCCACCGTGAAGGCAAATTTATCTTGGGATTCCTTTGCCAGGGGTATGGACCAAAAGCCGTTGGTTATGTCTAGTACCGTGAGTATCTAGTTTTCGGGCTTCAACCCATTAAATATGGTAGCAGGGCTTGCCACAATGGGGTGCTGTCTTGGGGTTACCTTATTCAAAGCTGTGTAGTCAATGGTCAGCCTGTATGACCCATCTCGCTTCTTTACTGGCCACACCGGGCAGTTGATAGTTCCTTCCACTTCGCTAAGTATCCCATTATTTAATAACTCCTTTACGATTTGTTTTACGGTGATCATTGCCTCTGGTTTAATGGGATATTGTTTATGTGAGATATGTTCGGGTCCTGGGATCACCACAGAGTCCTCCACCACCAACCCGCAGTCTTGCTTGGACGTTGCCGAAACTCCACTGACATGCCGGCAGACGGCCCCCCACTGTCCCAGCGCATCCCAATCTCTTGTATTGATCTGGGCATTTCCTACTTTAGCATGTCCATCGAACCTATCTTGCCTCCATGACACACTCGTCTTTTGACCATTGGCCTTTACCCAAGTTACCTTCTTTCTCAGGGGGGCCACCAGCGCCCCTAATTGATCCAATAAATCTATTCCTAGTATCGTACCCGCATTGTTGCACATTACATAAAATTGGGCCAGTAGTAAGATCCCAGCTACTTCCAATAATACAAGGTTGCTTAATTTGGCAGTCGGATTCGTCCCTTCCACCCCCCCTTACCTTCATGATTTTTCGGGTAGTTGGCAAGGGGATGTCTGTAATAGGGACCGATGCCCCAGTATCCACTAATATATCACACTGCCGGCTCCCTAACACTGCTGTCACTCCGTAGGGGGGGCCGCTGACCTTCAATCACGCCCCAGTTCCTTCAAGGCCTGGAGTAGTTGTTGCCTAGTTGCTCTGGTTAGGTTAGCCAGTGGCGTTTCCTTATCTGGTCCCTGTCCTTTCTGCGCACCACCCCCCCCCCACTTTGCCCAGCAACGGTCCTTGGGGTTCTGCCGCAGTTCCGGCATTTCTGTGGGGATGATCTACACTCGCTTTTTCGATGTCCCATCTTTCCACAATTATAACACTCCTGACTATTCCCCACTCTCACGGCCGCCACCTCGGTCTTTATCTGTTTTGTTGTCTCGATATCTACCTGACATGCCCATTGTACCAATCCATCGTACGTATTGGCTGCTATTACCCCCATTTTGAGAATTTTCTGATGCTCTGCCGACAACCCATCTTTAAGCATTTTACAGAGGGGATATCATTCTGATCTGGGTTGGACTGGCCTGATGACTCCTGATATGCTGTCCATAAACGCTCTCCATATTCATTACTATTCTCATTTTTATTTTGTTTTACCAACATTATAAGGCCCCAATTGGGCTGTGATGGTCCCAAGACAGTCTGAACAGTGATCTTGAATCCATCGTATGCAGCCTGCCTTACGGCCCAGACGGCCTTTACGTTGGGAACCCAGGTCCCATCCCTAAAATTTTGTGGCAGGATATTCCATTTGTCACGTGGGCACTTTGCCCTTACTAGTTGATGAATGTCCTGTTCATGCATATCCTGAATGTCATACATTTCTTGCAGGGACTTCCAAAACTCTATGTTTCTTAGTACACCCAAATCCTTAAATATGCCCTGTTTTTCCGGGGCGGGGAGGGGGGGTGGGTGAAGGCCCTATATTTGTGTGCCCCTGCATTGGGACCTCCTACTGTCACTGGTGCGACGGAGGGTTCATCTTCGTCATCACTGCTGTCCCCTTTTGGGGCAGTTGGGACTATTTTCTCATAGGGCGGGGGCACGTCATTTGTCTTACTATCTATCTCATTGTCCTGGTCATTGCGTAGGGGCCCAAAGTGCCCTCCATCTGCTGTTTTAAACTACTTACTTCTCCCCTTAACCTACGTAATTCTTCTAGCTGAGGCCTGGCCACGGCCTTATATTGCAAACATTGACTGACCACCATCAAACCAACTTTGGCCATCTTTTTGTATTTTTGTTTCTCCCACCATAATTTTTGTTTTGCAGGGTCTTCTTTGGGATCCCATCCGTCACTTGACATAGTAATTATCAATTTTCTATGGTCGTCAGCAAAATACCTACTCAGCGAACCTCCCGACCCCTAATTTGGCATATCTTTGCACGCCATCTATTTTTGGGACATCTACTCCACTATCGGTTCGTTGTCCCCTTTAACCTGGTTTCCTTGAATCTAGGGTCTACAATTACGAACCTATGAAGCCGATCGTACTTTGATAATTACTATTGTGACCTCTTAACTATCCTCAAGTCTTTTACACCATTACAGACCTTTCTCACAAGTTCGGACACCCCAGGCGACCGACACGTGTCGCGGCAGATTACATCGGATTTATGAGTGGTATTTAAAAGATATACTCGCTCGTGATGGTCTGCAAACGTCTGTCTGTCTTTCGCCCGGGTGCGTCCTGCCAGTCTACGCCATTTGATGTGGAGTATGACAAAGGCACTCAACACAGGCCTGTTGTGGAGAAAAGAATTGTTTAATTGCTTGACCAAGGGAGACACAGTCTACACCAGTTCCTTAACTGGAGACCTTCCCAACCATTCTCGTCTAACACTTCAGGAGCTGCTGCTTTTATACAGAATTCTTTGCAAAGTCATCATTTACATTATCATTGGTCAGTCTTTCTACCGCGTGACAATTTTTTTCACTTTGTTACAGATTGTACAATTTTAACTTTGCTAATTGTTTCAAATCCTCCTTGGATATGAACATATGTATCCTGTATCCTGTCTCCTGCCACGAACAGGAATCTATTTCTTAGTTCTGAATAACAACAGGAAGCCAATTCGTAGGCCTTCTGAATAACAGAAATTGCACTATTGTCCTACAGTTGCACCTGCCGATTTTGCCACATCAACAAAGAGTGTTTTTGCCTTCCTAATCTAAAACGTGTTTAACTCTTTAATTCCCACTTCACAAGTACTGTCTATAGATTGCATATAGAAATGAAGGTCAGCAACATCTAATGTTATCATCTGGTGGAAAAGAGATAGCTCTTTCTCTGTCTGTCTGGTGCATAATTGACAAAGATCTTTGTTTTACAAATGAGGAAGACCGTTTATTCTCACCCTGCAGATTGATAATTCACCTATAAAAACTATTAATTACTTGACAACTTTTAGCCAGATGTTGAATTCAACACTTAGTATAAAAGCAGCACCAAAAATTCAGAAATCATTTCCTGCTGCCGAATAAACTGAATGTGTCACCAATGAGAATTATGTTTACCTGAGTCAGATAGCTGTTTGTTCATGACAAATATATGTTCTTTTTGCGCATTTTCAATTTTTCAATGTGAAAAAAATATTATTCCTATTAAAACTCACTGCTGACATAGTATACAGAATGTTTTCCTGAGGTTGGGCAGCTTTGGTTCAATCAGTCTTGTGTGAAATTGCAGGTCAACATTAAAATGAACGGAACATCTCATTGGTCATTTCACTGTAGTATTTTAGTTGTCCTCGGGATGCGAGCATCTCTAGCAAGGCCAGTATTTATTGACCATATCTAGTTGCTCTGAGAAGGTGGTGGTGAGCTGCCTGCTTGAACCACTGGATTCCCAGTGGTATTCTTTGTCATGGTTTAAAACAACTGAGTGGCTGGCTAGACCAGTTTAAAGGGCAGTTAAGAGTCAACCATGTCGGCATGGGACTGGAGGCGTGTCGGCCAGTCCGGGTATGGACGACAGATTTCCTTCCCTAAAGTACATTAGTGAGTCAGTTGGGTTTTTATGACAGTCCGAAAACTTCATGGTCAGTTTTTATTTCCAGATATTTTAACTGAATTCAAATTCTCTTAACTGCTGTGGTGGGATTTGATCAGTGGCATGGAGGGAAAGAAACTGGAGAGTCTAGTTGATTGACCAATGTTAGTTTTCGCTCAGCAAGAATGGTGCACAATGTGGCTTAACGCAAATCTTCGCTGCAACTGGTAAACCCTGCTGGATCTTTAGATTTGGCCCAACTTATATATTCATGGCAAGGTCTTGGGTCTCTCACATGATAGCCATTTAAAGGAAAATGTTCTTGGCTGGAAAAAAAATCTTCTGAGCCCGGAAATCTTTGCTGAACCTATGGTGCAGCTGCAGCTGCAAACACCCTGTTCCACAGATGCAGCTGTGAAGCGGCTGCTACAGAAAGGAGAAGAAAAGAGAGTGGTCCTGTTCTTCAATGTGGGGTGCCCTCTCCGCCGGGGAGCAGTCAGGCTCTATTGGGCGAGGATGGGGTGTCATGTATTTAACCATCTTGCAATGACATAGTCATGTAGCTGTAACTCATGTACACTGTACCTGTACCATAGAAATGCACACCCTGACCACAGGGGATGGACTTGCGGGAGACACTCCTCACCTGGGTTTCCAGGTATAAAAGGGGAGGTCCCACCCAGGGTCAGGTCTCCTTGGTCCTGGCAATAAAGGTGAAGGTCACAGAGTGACCGTGTCTGATATATCCATGCCTCGTGTGAGTTTGTAGTAAGGTGCAGGGACACTACATTTGGCGCTGAAAAACGGGAATCACCGAACCACGAGGATGGCCACCGGTGGCACAGAGGAACGTTACTGTGTGTGTGAGGACTGGGACGACTTCGTGGAAAGACTCCAACAGAGCTTTGTCACAAAGGACTAGCTGGAAGAGACAGTGGCTGACAAGCGGAGGGCGCATCTACTGACCAGCTGCGGACCGCAGACATATGCGCTGATGAAAGACCCGCTCGCACCCCAAAAGCCGGCGGACAAGTCTTTTGAAGAGCTCAGCCAGCTGATCAGTGAGCATCTCAAGCCGGCGAGTAGCATACACTTGGCCCGGCACCGGTTCTACTCTCACCGGCGTCGGGAGGGACAAAACATCTCGGACTTCATGGCGAAACTGCGGCGCTTGGCCAGTCTCTGTAAGTTCTCCGATGCCTGCAACGGGGAGATGTTAAGGGACTTTTTCATCGAGGGCATTAATCATGCTGGCATTTTGAGGAAGCTCACAAAGACTAAAGACTTGACTTTAGAAGGGGCGGCATTGATAGCTCAGACTTTTATGGCAGGGGAAGAGGAGACCAAGCTAATTTACGCGCGCAGCCCTGGTCCAAACGTGGCGATGGACCAGGGAGTTAACATGGTGAATGCGGCTCAGGATCCCGCAGGCAGGCAAGGGCATTTTGAAACCGCCCAGGCAGCAACAGGTTCTAGGGTGGGCCTGCAACAAGGACAATGGAAAGGGGATCGGCAATTCACGCCATCTCGAGGAACAATGCGTTCCGCAATGGGACCATTAACACCCACCATCAGAGTGCTTAGAAACAGCCAAGTGGGCAATCAGAGAGGAATGCCTGGTAATAGTCCTTTTGTTAACAGCAATCTCAATCTCAGCTCATGCTGGATGTGCCGGGGTAGACACACTGCGAGAAGCTGCAGGTTCCAGCAATATACCTGTAGGATTTGTAATATCAGTGGACACTTGGCCAGGATGTGCAAAAAGGCAGTAGCGAGGCTAATCTGCGAGACAGAGGAACCAGACGAGGGGTCTGAAATGCAGGATGAGGCCTGGGGTAAAGCCATAGATGCTGAAGTTCAGCGGGTTCATGTGGCTGATGTCCACAGCTCATACACTAAAACGCTACCCATGATGATGAAAGTCTTACTGAATGACATCCCATTGCACATGGAACTGGATACGGGAGCTAGCCAGTCACTCGTGAGCGCCCAACAATTGGAGACACTATGGCCACACAGAGCTAGCAGGCCCAAACTGGAACGCATTGAGACACAGCTACGGACGTACACCAAAGAGATCATCCCAGTGCTGGGCAGTGCAAACTTGGTGGTAACACATAATGGATCACAGAACCAGCTGCCACTCTGGATCGTTCCGGGAAATGGCCCCGCGCTTTTGGGGAGGAGTTGGCTAGTTGAGATGAATTGGAAATGGGGGGATGTGCACGCTATTTCATCCATGGAGCAAAGTTCATGCTCACAGATCCTGCAAAAATTCAGGTCACTGTTTCAACCTGGTGTCAGAACGTTCAAGGACACTAAAGTAATGATACGCATCACTCCGGACGCCAGACCAGTGCACCACAAAGCCAGAACGGTGCCGTATGTGATGCATGAAAAAATTGAATGTGAACTGGACAGGCTGCTCAGAGAGGGCATAATTCAGAGACTGGGTAAGTCCCATCGTTCCCATCCTCAAAGCAGATGGCTCGGTTAGGATTTGTGGCGACGACAAAGCCACCATCAACCGAATATCGCTGCAAGACCAATACCCGCTTCCGAGAGCAGAGGACCTTTTTGCCACGCAGGCAGGTGGCAAGCTGTTCACTAAATTGGACCTCACTTCGGCCTACATGACTCAGGAACTGGCTGAAGAATCCAAGCTTCTGACCACCATCACGACGCACAAGGGATTATTTATCTACAACAGGTGCCCGTTTGGCATTCGTTCAGCAGCAGCCACCTTTCATAGAAACATGGAAAGCTTGCTCAAATCCATTCCTGGAACGATCGTATTCAAAGACGACATTCTCATAACGGGTCGAGACACCGAGGAACACCTCCACAACCTGGAGGAGGTGCTACGCCGATTGGATCGGGTAGGCTTGTAGCTGAAAAAGGCCAAGTGTGTGTTTTTGGCCCCAGAGGTCGAGTTTTTGGGCAGGAGGGTTGCCACAGATGGGATCCGGCCCACTGAATCAAAAATGGAGGTGATCCGCCAGGCGCCCAGGCCCGGCAACACGTCGGAGTTGCGATCATTCCTGGGACTTTTGAACTATTTTGGGAACTTTCTGCCGAACTTAAGTACATTGTTGGAGCCGTTACATGTGCTCCTGCGTAAAGGTTGTGAATGGTTTTGGGGGGACTGTCAAGAACGGACTTTCAATAAGGCGAGGAACCTGCTGTGTTCCAACAAACTGTTGACTTTGTATGACCCTTGTAAAAAAAATGGTTTTAATATGTGATGCGTCATCCTACGGGGTTGGGTGTGTGTTGCAGCAGGGTAACGATGATGGCCGACTCCAGGTCGCTCTCCCAGGCAGAGCGTGGATACGGCATGGTCGAGAAGGAAGCACTTGTGTGTGTTTACGGTGTGAAAAAGGTGCACCAGTACCTTTTTGGTAGACAGTTCGAGCTAGAGACGGACCATAAGCCATTAACATCCTTGTTGTCCGACAGCAAGGCTGTCAACGCTAATGCGTCAGCTCGCATACAGCGCTGGGCCCTCACGCTGGCTGTGTATGACTGCACCATACGACACCGACCAAGCACCGCAAATTGCGCTGACGCGCTCAGCAGGCTCCCACTGGCCACCACCGAGGGGGCGTCGGAGCAGGGCGCCGAGATGGTCATGGCCGTTGAAGCTTTTGACACTGCGGGCTCCCCCATCAGAGCCCGCCATATCAAACTCTGGACCAGCAGGGACCCCCTCCTATCCATGAAAGAAATGTGTCCTGAATGGGGATTGGGCGCCCGCACACAGGGCGCGCCCCGAGGTAGTCAGACCATTTCAGAGACGGATGGATGAGCTCTCCATCCAAGCCAACTGCCTGCTATGGGGCAGCCGGGTAGTCATGCCCCAGAAAGGAAGGGAAGCGTTTATCAGGGAACTCCATAGCGTGCACCCTGGCATCGTGTTAATGAAGGCCATTGCCCAGTCACATGTATGGTGGCCGGGGATTGACTCAGACCTGGAACACTGGGTTCGCAGGTGCACGACGTGTGCCCAGCTGGGCAATGCTCCCAGGAGGCCCCACTCAGCCCGTGGCCCTGGCCCACCAGACCATGGTCACGTATTCACGTCGACTAAGCGGGCCTGTTCATGGGGAAAATGTTCCTGATCGTTGTCGATGCGTACTCGAAGTGGATCGAGTGCATCATATTGAACTCGTGCACGGCATCCATCACCATGGAAAGTCTGCGTACGGTTTTCGCGACCCATGGCTTGCCAGACATCCTGGTCAGCGACAATGGCCCGTGTTTTACCAGCCATGAATTCCAGGAGTTTATGTCAGGCAATGGTATCAAGCACGTTCCGACAGCGCCGTTCAAGCCGGCTTCCAATGGCCAGGCGGAACGGGCGGTCTAAGTCATAAAGCAGGGCATGCTACGCCTCCAAGGACCCTCCCTTCAGTACCGCCTATCGCACCTCCTGCTGGCCTACGGGTCCCGCCCGCACTCGCTCATGGGAGTCCCGCCAGCGGAACTCCTCATGAAATGCACGCTCAAGACGCGGCTGTCCCTCATTCACCCAGCCCTGGCAGACATTGTTGAGGGCAAGCGCCAGTCCCAAACTGAGCTCCATGATCGAAACTCAAGGGGGAGGTGTATAGAAATAGATGACTCGGTATTTGTTCTTAACCATGCTTTGGGACCCAAGTGGCTTGAGGGCACCGTAATTGGCAAAGAAGGAAATAGAGTCATGGTGGTCCGACTAAACAATGGGCAGATATGCCTCAAACGCTTGGACCAAGTAAAGAAAAGGTTCAGCATAGACACGGAGGAACTGGAAGAAGAGCATGATGAGATGGCACCTACACCACTGCCAGTGGATGGGCAACAAAGATAGCCCTCAGCATGCACAGTCCCTGCGGCCAGCCCGGACAGGCCAGAATCACCTCAAGTGACAGAGACGCGTGCCGAGGCTCAGCTACCAGAGCCACAACTGCGGCGCTCCACGAGAGAGCGCCGACCACCTGACAGGCTTAACCTCTGAAACAAAAAGACTTAAGGGGGGAGGTGATGTCATGTATTTAACCATCTTGCAATGGCATAGTCATGTAACTGTAACTCATGTACACTGTACCTGTACCATAGAAATGCACACCCTGACCACAGGGGGTAAACTTGCGGGAGACACTCCTCACCTGGGTTTCCAGGTATAAAAGGGGAGGTCCCACCTAGGGTCAGGTCTCCTTGGTCCTGGCAATAAAGGTGAAGGTCACAGAGTGACCGTGTCTGATATATCCATGCCTCGTGTGAGTTTGTAGTAAGGTGCAGGGACACTACACGGAGGAGGTGGGGGGCGAGGTGAGGGGGAAGGCAGGTGACAGAAAGGGTGAAAGATGTGACCAACAGCCACAGGACCTAGGAGCCGATAAAATAGAAGACTGGCAACCTAAGAAAATCTGCCAAGCTAAGGCTATCCAGCATTTCAATACAGATGGACAAAATATGTTTGCCACAAAGGGGGCAAGTTTCCATGGGGTCAGTGGGCACATTTGCTGGTGGGTTGGGTTGCAATTTGTTTTTTTTGTCAGCGGGTCGGGACCCCGCTATCAACCCACGCCACGCGCCTTTCCAAAATGTTAGTTCTGCCAGCGTTGGCGAGGCAATTGAGCCAATTATTGGCTTGTTTAGAAGCCCTTAACAGTGATATTTCACTCATCTTTTAACTTTACCAGGTTATCCAGGGATTTCATGCTGCTCCTGGACCCCGTCTGAGGCGGAGGTTGAGTGGCCATTGAAACAGATGATTGGTGACAGCGTTAAAACTTGTATAAAACCTCACAATTTACACCTGCACACTTTCCAAAGCCAGAGACGCTTTGGTTTCTCTCCTTGGAAGACTGATTGTGCTTTATACCGGTTGCAAGTCTTTGTAGCTAGCTCTCCAGCCAGGCTCACCTCATCGCAGCAACCTCTCTCACCTTTGACAGAGAGCTTCTGTCATCTCACCTCCAACTGGTATTTACTCATCAGGATGGGAACCATTTACATTCTCACCTTGGGCCTCAGAATCTGACCACGATGAACCCCAACACCAGCCTCACCAACAACACCAACCTTCTCCGCAATCAACTGATGCTGCACAGGACACAGGGCATCAGCCTCAACCACATTGCGGCCTGGGGCGCCAGGGATGGCCTCACCATGGCCAGATTTACTTCACTTGATGCTGTACACCCTGGCTGCCACATGATGCGCCAGGTTGGCACCACCCCACAAAAACACCATAAAGCATCCCCACAGTGCCCAAGCCATTCCTTTCACACTCATCACCATTGCGGAGGGTACCGTTATATCTCACCATTCACTGCAACTCAATGAGCCACTTCCAAAGGTGCACACAAATCTGTCCAAGAACGGAAAGTGTTGAAAATAAAGATTTCAATGTTTGACATCACATTAACAGAAACTTTACATGAACATAGCATAAAACACCCAAATGCCTGCCCTTGTGTGTTGTTAGTTGGTTTGATTCGACTTGGATGAGGGTGAGTGTGAAGGGTGGCTAGTGAGATGGGGAAGTGATAATGTAGACCCGCCGAAGTAGGGGAAATCATGGCCAAAGTGTTCCTTCTTAATCTTTTAATCCTTGAATACAAACATTGAAGACCACATACAGTGACATGCAACTGCCCATCTTCCACCCCATTGTGTCTGTGAGTCAGTAGAGTTGCTTTCGGGTCTTATTCTAGACAGGCCCAGCGAGGTGAGACTGGAGTGCCAGCTCTGAATACTGGATTGATGTCCAGTGCGGGTACTTGTGTCAAATGGGTATTGGTAAGCCCCACCCCACTGTAGAGGCTAAGTGGGGCTCTTTAGTCTTGGTTGCAGCAACCTAGGAGAAGGTACTCTGAAGATAAAAACCACGAGGAAGGCAACTGAAAACTCACAGCTGCTCTTTCCTCGTAAGTGGCTCAAGAATCTCATGTGTGAAACTTGAGTTAGAACCTGCCCTGGGGCAGAACACAATGGACGAACAAACATTTCTAGTAGTAGCTTGTTGCGCTGAATGTGGCAATGGGTTGATTTATCACAATAGTTAACAAAATACTCCACAATTTGAAATAGCTCAAGGCCACATGTTTTATGGTCTAAAGACGAAAGGGATTAGAAAAATTACATGAAAGCAGGTCTTACTTAATCTGGTACAAGGTTCTCTAAAGACAAGTATCTCTTACATTGTCTATGTGGCTGGAAATCCAACTTTGTCTTTAACAGTAGAAAGTGAGAAGATTAAGAACCGGTGTTTTAAATGGTTTAGAGTAAGCTGCAAGATTCTATCTCCATGTATGGGAAATTCAAATACTGCAGACAACTTAAGTAGGAGAGAGGAACAGAAAAAAGATGATGATAAATATGTTGGTATGAAGTCTAGTTCAGCCAGGCAGAAAATTACTAAAAGTTGATTTTGAAACTTCTAAGCTTTTGTCTGGGGATTACAAACATTCATCAAGGAGAATCATCAGATCCTAATTCTAATGCTCAATGTGAACACAATTCAACTACTGTCGCTGTTGTACATTTAAAAAATGTAATAATAAGCCACAGTACGTTTTGTGCGTTGAATTTTCTGTGGCAACTTTGACTTATTGAACAAGATGGCTGATTCGCATAAAATAAACCCAAGCAGAAGTTAACCATTGTAATTATATAATGTGAAGTTGATATCTGCATTGTATCTTTGTGTCTGAATGATTTCTGATCACTGAATCATATGATTAGCATTTTTCACTGTGGCACTAAAAGCATTTTGTGCAGAAAGTAGTTTGTATAAATGATTCTCAACATGTGGCTATAGTGGCACAGCGTTCAGAGCCCCAGCAGCCTAATCATGTCCCAGTGCAATCATCTATTGGCAGAACTCCATGGGTTAGCAGTTTGACCAATAGGAGGTGTCGCTCATGGAGTGTCAGAGCAGACTATCACATTCAGAACAGCAGGAAAAAACCCATTGACAGGAATAAGCCATTTGGAATATCATTACTAAATTTGTTTTAAAAATGTGGCTTGCCAGGCTTGCGATGTTGCATGCAAATTCAGGGTCAGTGATGGGCAGTCAGAGTCTGACAAGGATAAGTATGAAATGGTAGAGCAGGAAGTCAGTGCACTTGATTGACAGAGTAAGCAGTAAAAGTATTCGCGACAAGGTATTCGAATTTCCTCGGGTGCAGACCTTCGCAGACCTGAGACGAATCAGCAATCATCGGTCGTAATTGTAACATTTAAAAGAATTCATCCTCCCTATTTTTAAGGTTTATTTTAAAGTAGTTTAAAATTAAACTCTACAGTGTTTGTAATGAATCCACTCTGAGAGACTTCCTGGATTGGACATCACTCGAGTGACCTTGCAGAGAAGCAGACCACACTGGACAGTTTTTATACTGGCGGAAAATTTACATTGTCAAAAATACATCAAATAAGATTAAGATCAGTTTATCATTTTCTTCCAAAAAAAAAGGAGAGTAATTTGAACAAAGATAATAATCACCTCGAGATTTTCATTTCCTTTTAATTACTGGAACTATTTCAATTGGTGTAAGCGAATAACCTTCAATTGCCACAATTCATTCAATAAAAAAGTGTGTAATATAAAAGAAAAGGGAGAAAGAGCTTGGATTTCTATGGCACATTTCACAGACGTCCCAAAGCACTTCACAGCCAATTAATTACTTTTGAAGTGTAGTCACTGCTGTAATGTAGGAAAGGTAGCAGCCAATTAGCGCACAGCAAGCTCCCATACACAGCAATGTGATAATGATCGGTTAACCTGTTTTAGTGCTGTTGGTTGAAGGATAAATATTGTCCAGGACATTGGGGAAAACTCCCCCTCTCCTCTTCAGAATCGTGCCATGGGATATCTTACTTGCCTGAGAGGGCAAATGGGGCCTTATCCAAAAGTCATAGTGACAATATCAGTGAGCATCGTAGTCACTCACTCATAGACAGTCCCTCGAAACGAGGATGACTTGCTTCCACGCCAAAAAGGATGAGTTCACAGATGTTTCTATGAAGGACCTGAACTACATCCTGAAGGGTGAAAGATGCCTGTGCATGGATTTTTTTAACGTGTGGTGGCCGTTGCACACCAGCCACCACATGGGCTTGACAGAGCTAGGTTTGGTCCAGTGGCAAGGATTACCCAAGACGACTGGAGATAGCTCTGCTGCACAGACCTAGTATGCACACATATTGCAGTGTGGGCTGGCCCGTACTTCCCCTGAACTCATGCCTTCCCTGGGCCCCAATCACGTCCCTCCACAGTCTCTCGCCGCTCCTTCACCCCGACCTCGCCGCTCCTGCTGTATCTGCCCACGCTCCAATCACTGACCTGGACCTTGATGACATCACCCTTCACTGCCGTCGCCCTCCTACAGCAGCTCGTGCTGCTCCCCGAGGCCTCCACACTGCTCCCCGAGGCCTCCACACTGCTCCCCGAGGCCTCCACACTGCTCCCCGAGGCCTCCACGCCGCTCCCCGAGGCCTCCACACTGCTCCCTGAGGCCTCCACACTGCTCCCCGAGGCCTCCACACTGCTCCCTGAGGCCTCCACACTGCTCCCCGAGGCCTCCACGCCGCTCCCCGAGGCCTCCACACTGCTCCCCGAGGCCTCCACACTGCTCCCCGAGGCCTCCACACTGCTCCCCGAGGCCTCCACGCCGCTCCCCGAGGCCTCCACGCCGCTCCCCGAGGCCTCCACGCCGCTCCCCGAGGCCTCCACGCCGCTCCCCGAGGCCTCCACGCCGCTCCCCGAGGCCTCCACGCCGCTCCCCGAGGCCTCCACACTGCTCCTTTTATGGCCCTGACCTGCCGCTGGTGTTCTCATGCAGGTCGGGGCCTCCACGCTGCACCAGGGACTGCTCGCCACTCCTTTTATGGCCCCGACCTGCCACTGGTGTTCTCATGCAGGTCGGGGCTTCCACACATTGGAGCATACAGTTCTTGTAAGGTACTTTTACTTTGGAGTGTACATGACCGCAGCTGTGCAGTTTTTGTATCATTGACAATGGATCCCATGAACATAAATAACCCGACCTTTATCTGATACAGTTTCTTTTTTTAGCTCTTCAGCAATATTATGTAAGGTTGATCATGGCAAACATTTAAAGATCACATGGATGAACTTCAGCTAATGTACATCCCTGTCTGGGGTAAAAATAAAACTGGGAAGGTGGCTCAACCATGGCTAACAAAGGAAATTAAGGATAGTGTTAAATCCAAGGAAGAAGCATATAAATTGGCTAGAAAAAGCAACATCCCTGAGGACTGGGAGAAATTTAGAATTCAACAGAGGAGGACTAAGGGTTTAATTAAGGAGGGGAAATAGAGTACGAGAGGAAGCTTGCAGGGAATATAAAAACTGACTGCAAAAGCTTCTATAAATATGTGAAGAGAAAAAGATTAGTAAAGACAAACGTAGGTCCCTTGCAGTCAGATTCAGGTGAAATTATAATGGGGAACAAAGAAATGGCAGACCAATTGAACCAATACTTCGGTTCTGTCTTCATGAAGGAATATGCAAATAACCTTCTGAAGGTACTAGGGGACAGTGGGTCTAGTGAGAAGGAGGAACTGAAGGATATCCTTATTAGGCAGGAAATTGTGTTAGGGAAATTGATGGGATTGAAGGCTGATAAATCCCCGGGGCCTGATAGTCTGCATCCCAGAGTGATCAAGGAAGTGGCCCTAGAAATAGTGGATGCATTGGTGATCATTTTCCAACAGTCTATCGACTCTGGATCAGTTCCCATGGACTGGAGGGTAGCTAATGTAACACCACTTTTTAAAAAAGGAGGGAGAGAGAAAACGGGCAATTATAGACCGGTTAGCTTGACATCAGTAGTGGGGAAAATGTTGGAATCGAGCATGAAGGATGAAATAGCAGCACATTTGGAAAGCGGTGACAGGATCAGACCAAGTCAGCATGGATTTATGAAAGGCAAATCATGCTTGACAAATCTTCTCGAATTTTTTGAGGATGTAACGAGCAGAGTCGACAAGGGAGAACCAGTGGATGTGGTGTATTTGGACTTTCAGAAGGCTTTTGACAAGGTCCCGCACAAGAGATTGTTGTGCAAAATCAAAGCACATGGTATTGGGGGTAATATACTGACGTGGATAGGGAACTGGTTGGCAAACAGGAAGAAGAGAGTCAGGATAAACGGGTCCTTTTCAGAATGGCAGACAGTGACTAGTGGAGTGCCGCAGGGCTCAGTGCTGGAACCCCAGCTCTTTACAATATACATTAACGATTTGTTTGAAGGAATAGAGTGTAATATCTCCAAGTTTGCAGATAACACTAAACTGGGTGGTGGTGTGAGCTGTGAGGAGGATGCTAAGAGGCTGCAGGGTGACTTGGACAGGTTAGGTGAGTGGGCAAATGCATGGCAGATGCAGTATAATATGGATAAATGTGAGGTTATCCATTTTGGGGGCAAAAACACGAAGGCAGAATATTATCTGAATGGCGGCAGACTAGAAAAAGGGGAGGTGCAACGAGACTTGGGTGTCATGGTTCATCAGTCACTGAAAGTGGGCATGCAGGTACAGCAGGCGGTAAAGAAGGCAAATGGTATGTTGGCCTTCATAGCTAGGGGATTTGAATATAGAAGCAGGAAGGTCTTACTGCAGTTGTACAGGGCCTTAGTGAGGCCTCACCTGGAATATTGTGTTCAATTTTGGTCTCCTAGTCTGAGGAAGGATGTTCTTGCTATTGAGGGAGTACAGCGAAGGTTCACCAGACTGATTCCAGGGATGGCTGGGCTGTCATATGAGGAGAGACTGGATCAACTGGGCCTTTATTCACTGGAGTTTAGAAGGATGAGAGGAGATCTCATAGAAACATATAAGATTCTGACGGGACTGGACAGGTTAGATGCGGGAAGAATGTTCCCGATGTTGGGGAAGTCCAGAACCAGGAGACATAGTCTTAGGATAAGGGGTAGGCCATTTAGGACTGAGATGAGGAGAAACTTCTTCACTCAGAGAGTTGTTAACCTGTGGAATTCCCTGCCGCAGAGAGTTGTTGATGCCAGTTCACTGGATATATTCAAGAGGGAGTTAGGTACGACTCTTACAGTTAAGGGGATCAAGGGGTATGGAGAGGAAAGGGGTACTGAAGGAATGATCAGCCATGATCTTATTGAATGGCGGTGCAGGCTCAAAGGGCCGAATGGCCTACTCCTGCACCTATTTTCTATGTTTCTATGATTCTATGATCATTCCACCTATAGCGCCTTAATGTGTTGTCAAAACATCTGAGTGCCTCACAAATAAATTATCTATTTTTTGACGCTAAGTGGCTGTCATGTACTTCAGCTGGATGTAACAGATCCCATGGCAATATTCAGAGAAAAGCAGTGTCCTGGCCAATATTTATCCCTGAACTAACACCATCAAACAGATACACTGGTCATTTATCTCACTGCTGTTTATGGGAACTCATTCAGCACAAATTGGCTGCTGTGTTTGTCTACATAACAACGGTGACTAAATTTCAAAAGTAATTCATTGGCTGTGAAATGTTTTGAGAGGTCCTGAGGATGTGAAAGATGCTATATAAAGACAATTTGTTTCTTTCTTCTTTCTTAGCTATTCTCCTTGGGGGGTAGTAAATGGGATCTTTTTGGTGTCAAGAGATTCCATGCTGAAGATTGCAATTTTCTGTGGCAGAGTCAGGAACCCAGTGTCTAAACCAGGTAGATTCACAGTACTCCTTGGCATTGTTGATATCAAAGAACCCCGATTTGCATAATCAAGAGGCCTACTAGCTGAAACAGTAAAGCATTTGGCTGCTCTGGGGTAGGGCCCTTTAAAAATGGAGGTGGCCAACACAGCCACATTAATGAGGTGTTAAGTATTCCAACCCCATTTTGAAGCCAAGTTGGCTGGTTGAAAATCGGCCCCAGTATGTGCGGCTCCGAAAGGCGTAAAACTATCCCTTGTCATTTTGAAGTACATAGGTGTAGTGCCTGCTCTTGGCTGGTAAACTCTTTGGAATTGCAAAGCAAAATCCTTTTTGTGCTGAGGTTTGCACATTTTTTTTAAAATCTGCCCTCATGCAACTAAATATTGGATGTTAATGTTGTGTATTAAAGGGGTATTATCATCTGAGGTTGTCTTGCACTTGACTCGTCTTATAACTGAGGGATGACCAACAGAACAATCAGTGACTTGATGATGCCAATATTTTTTAATTTAGATGAAGGTTAATTAAAATCCCCCAATACTTGAATATTTTAGTTGTTTGCACAGAAGCAGCTGTTATATGTTTTCCCAGTGCCCAGAGTGTTGTGTATCTGTAAAGCATGCATTCCCATGTTCCGCCACCAGGGAGTGCATCCCCCGAAGTCCCAAGGGATCCCAGCATCCCTTGGGAGCACTGTAAATAAGCCGGCCCCTAAGGCCTGTTCCTCACTCTGGAGTGTCTTAATAAAGACTGAGGTCACTGTTACTTTAACCTCCCTGTGTGCAGTCTCATCTGTGTTAGGAACACAATAACTGGCGACGAGTATACGAATCCAACGCAAAGATGCAGCAAACTGTGGGCATCCTGGAGAAGTTCTCGGAGGGTGAGGACTGGGCAGCCAATGTCGAACGGCTCGACCAGTACTTTGTAGCCAACCAGCTGGACAAAGAAGGAAGTGCCGCAAAAAGGAGAGCGGTCCTCTTCATGGTCTGTGGGGCACTGACCTACAGCCTCATGAAGAATCTTCTGGCTCCAGTGAAACCCACAGATAAGTCATATGAGGAGCTGTGTACACTGGTTCGGGAGCATCTTAACCCGAGGGAGAGCGTGCTGATGGCGATGTATCGGTTCTACACGTACCAGCGATCTGAAGATCAGGAAGTGGCGAGCTACGTCGCCGAGCTAAGGCGATTTGCAGGACAATGTGAGTTTGATGGCTACCTGGAACAGATGCTCAGAGACTTTTTTTGTACTGGGCATTGGCCACGAGACCATCCTATGAAAACTTTTGACTGTAGAGACACCGACCCTCAATAAGGCCATTGCGATAGCACAGGCGTTTATGTCCACCAGTGATAACACCAAACAAATCTCTCAGCATACAAGTGCTAGCAATGTTCATAACTTAACTGGAACTGTGTTTGCGAGCAGAAATGTACAGGGCAGAACCCACGAGTCTGCAATTGCCAGCAGGCCTCAGGTGACCCAGATGACTCAGAGTCCCCAAAAAAGTATGAATGCAAGGCAATTCACACCTTATTGGCGTTGTGGAGGCTTCCATTCAGCCTATTCATGCCGCTTCAAAGGGGGTATGTTTGCAAGAGCTGTGGCACAATGGGGCACCTCCAATGAGCTTGCAGACAAGCTGCAAGCTCTGCAAAACCTGCTAACCATCACGTGGCAGAGGAAGATCGGTCCATGGTGGATCAAAGGAATTTCAATCCTCAGAGTGAGGAGGCAGATGCTGAAGTACATGCGGTGCACACATTTTCGACGAAATGTCCACCTATAATGCTAAATGTAAAATTGAATGGCTTACCCATAGCCATGGAACTGGACACTGGCGCGAGCCAATCCATCATGAGTAAAAAGATGTTTGAGAGACTGTGGTGCAACAAGGCACTCAGACCAGCTCTGAGCCCCATCCACATGAAACTGAGAATGTACACCAAAGAGCTTATCACTGTCCTGGGCAGCGCCATGGTCAAAGTCACCTATGAGGGCACGGTGCACGGACTGCTACTCTGGATTGTCCCAGGCGATGGCCCCACACTGCTTGGAAGGAGCTGGCTGGGCAAAATCCGCTGGAAATGGGATGACATCCAAGCTCTATCACATGTCGATGAGGCCTCATGTACCCCAGATTCTTAACAAATTTCCTTCCCTTTATGAGCCAGGCATTGGAAACTTTTCCAGTGCGAAGGTGCGGATCCACTTGGTCCCAGAGGCATGACCCATTCACTACAAGGCGCGAGCGGTACCTCACATGATGAGAGAGAGAGTGGAAATCGAGCTGGACAGACTGCAACGCGAGGGCATCATCTTTCCAGTGGAATTCAGCGAGTGGGCCAGCCTGATTGTTCTAGTACTCAAAAGTGATGGCACGGTCAGGATTTGCGGCGATTATAAAGTAACTATTAATCGTTTCTCGCTACAGGACCAATATCCGCTACCTAAGGCAGACGACCTATTTGCGACGCTGGCAGGAGGCAAGACATTCACCAAGCTCGACCTGACTTCGGCCTACATGACACAGGAGCTGGAGGAGTCTTCGAAGGGCCTCACCTGCATCAACACACACAAGCGACTGTTTATTTACAACAGATTCCCGTTTGGAATTCGGTCGGCTGCAGCGATCTTCCAGAGAAACATGGAGAGCCTACTCAAGTCGGTACCACGCACGGTGGTTTTTCAGGACGACATATTGGTCACGGGTCGGGACACCGTCGAGCACCTACAAAACCTGGAGAAGGTCCTCCAGCGACTGGATCGCATAGGGCTGCGGCTGAAGAGGTCGAAATGCATCTTCATGGCAACAGAAGTGGAGTTTTTGGGGAGAAAGATCACGGCGGACAGCATTCGGCCCACAGACGCCAAGACAGAGGCTATCAGGAACGCGCCCAGGCCACAGAACGTCACGGAGCTGCAGTCGTTCCTGGGACTCCGCAACTATTTTGGTAACTTCCTACCGGGGTTAAGCACCCTCTTAGAGCCGCTACATGTGTTATTGCGTTAAGGTGAGAACTGGGTATGGGGATAAAACCAAGTAATTGCTTTTGAGAAAGCCAGAAACATTTTATGATCCAACAAGCTGCTTGTATTGTATAACCCATGTAAAAGAATTGTGCTAGCATGTGATGCGTCGTCGTACGGAGTCGGGTGTGTATTATAACAAGCTAACGTTGCGGGAAGTTGCAACCTGTCGCCTATGCCTCCAGGAGCTTGTTTAAGGCCGAGAGGGTCTACAGCATGATTGAGAAAGAGACATTAGCATGTGACTTCTGGGTAAAGAAAATGCATCAGTACCTGTTTGGCCTCAAATTTGAGCTGGAAACTGATTACAAGCCCCTCATATCCCTGTTCACTGAAAACAAGGGGATAAATACTAATGCCTCATCCCGCATACAAAGGTGGGCACTCGCGCTATTAGTGTATAACTATACCATCCGCCACAGGCCAGGCACCGAGAACTGTGCGGATGCTCTCAGTCGGCTACCATTGCCCACCACGGGGGTGGAATTGGCACAGTCTGCAAACTTGTTGATGGTGGCGCAGCCCGCAGACTTGTTGATGGTCATGGAAGCGTTTGAAACTGATACATCACCTGTCATGGCCCACCAGATTAGGACTTGGACCAGCCAAAATCCTCTGATGTTCCTGGTAAAAAAACTGTGTACTGCATGGGAGCTGGGCCAGCATCCCCGTTGAAATGCAAGAGCTAATCAAGCCGTTCCAGCGGCGAAAGGATGAGCTATCCATTCAGGCAGACTGCCTGTTGTGGGGTAACCGTGTAGTGCTACCAAAAAGGGCAGGGAGACGTTCATCTCGGATCTCCACAGCACACACCCGGGTGTAGTAATGATGAAAGCGATAGCCCGATCCCACGTGTGGTGGCCCAGTATCGACTCTGACTTAGAGTCCTGTGTACGGCAATGCAGCGTGTGTGCTCAGTTGAGCAACGCGCCCAGAGAAGCACCACTAAGTTTGTGGTCCTGGCCCTCCAGACCATGGTCAAGGATCCATGTCGACTATGCAGGCCCGTTTCTCAGTAAAATGTTCCTGGTGGTCGTGGATGCTTTTTCAAAATGGATTGAATGGGAAATAATGTCGGGAAGCACCGCCACCGCCACTATTGAAAGCCTGAGGGCCATGTTTGCCACCCACGGCCTGCCTGACATACTGGTCAGTGACAACGAGCCATGTTTCACCAGTGCCAAATTTAAAGAATTCACGGGCCACAATGGGATCAAACATGTCACCTCGGCCCCGTTTCAACCAGTCTCCAATGGGCAGTCAGAGCGGGCAGTACAAACAATCAAACAGAGCCTTAAACGAGTCACAGAAGGCTCACTCCAAACCTGCCTGTCCCGAGTACTGCTCAGCTACCGCACGAGACCCCACTCGCTCACAGGGGTGTCCCCGGCTGAGCTACTCTTGAAAAGGACACTTAAAACCAGATTCTCGCTGGTTCACATCAACCTGCATGATCAGGTAGATAGCAGGCGGCAGCAACAAAATGTAAACGATGGTTGCGCCACTGTGTCACGGGAAATTGATCTGAATGACCCTGTGTATGTGCTAAACTATGGACATGGTCCCAAGTGGATCGTGGGCACGGTGATAGCTAAAGAAGGGAGTAGGGTGTTTGTCGTCAAACTAGGCAATGGACAAATTTGCAGAAAGCACCTGGACCAAACGAGGCTGCGGTTCACAGGCTGCCCTGAACAACCCACAGCAGACACCACCTTTTTCGAGCCCACAACACACACCCAAAGGATCAACGACACGATCCCGGACCAGGAAATCAAACCCATCACGTCCAACAGCCCAGCAAGGCCAGGCTCACCCAGCAGCCCTGCAGGGCCAACAACACTCCAGCCCAGCGAGGGCACAGCCAACACACCAGAACAGACATTTGTACCGAGGTAGTCCACTAAGGAAAGAAAGGTTCCCGACCGCCTCACCTTGTAAATAGTTTTCACTTTGACTTTGGCGGGGGAGTGATGTTGTGTATCTGTAAAGCTTGCACTCCCATGTTCCGCCACCAGGGAGTACATCCCCTGAACTCCCAAGGGATGCTGGGATCCCTTGGGAGCACTGTCTATAAGCCGGCCCATAAGGCCAGTTCCTCACTCTGGAGTGTCTTAATAAAGACTGAGGTCACTGTTACTTTAACTTCCCTGTGTGCAGTCTCATCTGTGTTCGGAACACAATACAGTGTATCTGTGTTTGAATTGAATATTTGTGGCATCAGTTCCTGCATGGAAATTCCCATTGTGGCAACAACATTCATTCAGTATTATTGGTTATATGCTTGAAATTGCTCCTGTGTGTTCATTATCTATTGATTTTATGTTCTAACTAAATAACGTGGAGTTTTTGGGAGGAGTTGCATTTACTGTCTGTTTTTGCCTGTCATGATGCTGATCGAGGATTCTGAGAGTCAATGTATTTCATAAGGTGATGAGGTTCAACGCAAAAGATTAAGGACTGTGACATAATATGTTGCCTGTTGTTATCACAGCACAATTTCTTTTTTTGCCAATTATCTTTCCTGAAGGCAGTGACTCATGCTTTCATGTTTGCATAGTACTGGTACCGCCTTCATGTGGCCATTCTTCATATGTGCTTTGACAGTGACTGTTGAGAGTCTGTGTGCCTTTTGGACATCACATCCCAGTCTGATCCTGTTCGCTATCAATTTCTGCATTTGCATACTTTCCAGCAAGGATCATTGGGTGTGTAACTGAAATAGGAACCCTGATATATTTTTCCCTACAATGAGGCTAATTGTAGCATCTCAAAACCACACCTCTCCCCATAATCCCCACACCTGCCCCCGCCCCATCACCACCACCTCTCCCACACACAGAATTCTTCTGCATAAACTAAAGATCAGACCTGGACCTGTCTGATCTATGGTTCAAGATGCACTATAAACTGTACCTGCCCAGTGGAAACTGGGCGGGTGGGCAGTTAAAAATGGGCAGGTTACTTACCTACTTGGAACTATACCCTTTTGCGCCATTTCTTATTGTAACCTGCAGGGTTCTGCAGATGGATAAAGCAGGCAGAGGCCTCATGACTTTATGCAAACTGGGGTCCTATTACATCAAAGGGACCCCTATTGTATTTTAACTGGGGCCTGAGCGGCACTGAAACACCAGACTGAAACAGTTCTACAAACAGTCCAAAGATAGAGGAGGTCCTCCAAGGCAAGTGTAACACTTTCTTTTCTGGCAACAGGAGTTGCAGGAATTCTTCTTCTGGCCCCATGAAGAAAATCATATCCTCGCCTGCCTCGACTCTACTTACCCCTTTGTGAAACCCTCCTGAAAACCCCTCCCTGTCACTTACCTGCGACCTGGTGGGTGGCCAAGGCCCGATCTTTGCCCTCTGGCAGCCTCTTTACACCTGTTATAGCTGGGAAGTGGTTCAGGCAGCATTTAAATGAGGCTCGGGTGTTAAAGTACCCTGGGCCTGAAACTTGCCTTTTTCCCCATCCGCCCGAAACACGTGTTCACATTGGCTCGATGAACGGAATATTATTTATTAATATTGCGCCCATTTAAGCACATTGAGTTGCAATGTTGACTATGGAAGGCTGCAGTACCATTTCAACACAAGCATTTTATAAATTCAAAATAACTGAATCCTTCTGTATACTTAGCTTGATTTAGCCACAGGGACTGTCAGCCATGGATTAATATAATAGAGCCCAATTAGGTTACAATGGGCTGGGATATGATTGTGTCAATTAGATCAGTGAAGCATCTACTTTAATTGTCATTAGTTTATCTCCAGTAGTGCTGCTTACAGACAAAAATAAAAATGTTGTGGTTTGCTTACTGTAGCTGACTACTACTACTCTCTAATTGTCCTTATCTTGCTTTCTGTGACTTCTGTTTATTTTTTTTGTCTCTTTGTATGGTTTTCATACACCTTCTTCTTTGTCATCTCTGTCTCTGACTCTTTTACTCAGTTTTTCTGCCATTTTTGTCTCCCCTCTGTCTCTCTTTTGTATATTTCCCTCTCCACTAGTATGCATCTCACATGCTTTGGGGTTGAATTTCCTTGGGCTTTTTCCCTATGATGTTGCAATCCCTGGGCTCTGTGGCTGAGCAAGAACATGAGCTGTCCCTCTGCCCAGCAGGCACCTTGCTCCATTTGCTCCACTGAGAAACATAACAGCTTTTACCTTAGAGAACAGGACCAGAACATATGATAAAATTAAACTTGCTCTTCCTCATGCACTTGGTGGTTCATCCAGTGTGCTCTTTGTAAACTGACTAATTATATTCCATGGAGAGGACAGGTAAAGGATGCTGTGAAGCACCGGCCTCTTCAGTTGCTTAAGAGGTATGGCTGGTTGACGTTGAAAAAGGTCTGTTTCCCGGCAGGTCAAAAATAAACCCCCCGCCGCCAACATTTCTCTGTTGCAGGTGTTGTGTACGGAGAAAGAGTCAGACTGCATACTGTGAGCTCCAAGTAATGTGTGACCTTAGTCTTTTATTGCAAGTCTCCAGAGTGCTTCTCCAACCTGTGAAGCCTTCTTAAATACCTGTGCTCCCAAGGGATTATGGGATCCCTTGGGACTCTGGGGAATGAGCCCTCTGGTGGCTGTACAGAGTAAATACAAGTCCACATATATAAAAACATTCGCCCCCACAAAGTCAATAGTGTAACTATTTACAGTGTGAGTCGATCTGGGGCCGTTCTTGCCCTGGTTGATCGTCTTGGAGTGAAAGCTGGTGTTGTTGAATCATTTGTTGGACCCTCGCTGGGCTGCTGTGCAGCTGGCCTTGCTGGGCTGCCTGTGTAGACATTTCATCTTTGCGCCGCTGGAACGGCTTTATCTCTTCCTGCATTTCCACTGGGACACTGGACCAGCTCCCGTGAAGCACACAGCTTTTGACTAGAAATAATAACCTGGCTTGTCCAGGTTTTGATCTGCCAGGCAGTGACAGGCGATTGCTCACTCTCAAATGCTTCCATAACCATGGCTAGATCTGCGGGCTGCGCCATTTCCACCCCTATGGTGGGCAATGGCAGCCTACTGAGAGCAACGGAGCAGTTTTCTGTGCCTGGCCTGTGGCGGATGGCGTGGTTGTATGCAGACAATGTGAGCGCCCATCTCTGGATGTGGGCCGATGCGTTGGTATTTATCCCTTTACTCTCGGAAAACAGGGATATAAGTGGCTTATGGTCAGTTTCCAATTCGAATTTTAGCCCAAACAGGTATTGATGCATTTTCTTTACCCCATAGACACATGCTAACGCTTCTTTTTCAATCATGCTGTAGGCTCTCTCAGCCTTAGACAGACTCCTGGATTATTAAGCAACCGGTTGCAGTTTCCCGAAATCATTAGCTTTTTGCAATACACACCCAACGCCATATGACGACGCATCACATGCTCGTCCCAAACGTTTACATGGATCATACAACACAAGCAATTTGTTTGTGCATAACAATTTTCTCACTTTTACAAAGGCATTTTCTTGGCTTTTGCCCCAAACCCATTCGCCCCCTTTTTGTAGTAAGACATGTAGTGGTTCTAGCAGTGCGCTGAGACCCAGTAAGAAGTTACCAAAGTATTTCAAGAGTCCCAGAAACGACCGCAGCTCCATCACGTTCTGCGGCCTCGGTGCGTCTCGATTGCCTCTGTCTTCGCGTTGGTGGGCCTGATGCCATCCGCCGCAATCTTTCTTCCCAGGAACTCCACTTCAGGTGCCAGGAAAACGCACTTCGAGCATTTTAACCTGAGCTCCAAGCGGTTGAGTCGACTAAGAACCTCCTCCAGGTTCTGCAGATGCACGACTGTGTTCC
This sequence comes from Pristiophorus japonicus, assembly GCF_044704955.1. Taxonomy (NCBI): domain Eukaryota; kingdom Metazoa; phylum Chordata; class Chondrichthyes; family Pristiophoridae; genus Pristiophorus; species Pristiophorus japonicus. The sequence goes on from NC_091986.1 coordinate 158,633,320, forward strand.
GGCCTGTGACCAAGATGTCGTCCTGGAAGACCACAGCATGCGGGACCGACTTCAGTAACCTTTCCATGTTTCTGTGGAATATCGCCGCCGCTGATTGGATTCCAAACGGGCATCTGTTATAAACAAAAAGGCCTTTGTGCGTTTTGATGCAGGTGAGGGCCTTCGATGATTCCTCCAGTTCCTGCGTCATGTAGGCTGAAGTTAGATCCAGCTTCGTGAATGTCTTTCCTCCCGCCAACGTTGCAAAGAGGTTGTCAGCTTTTGGTAGTGGGTAACGATTGATAGTTACTTTGTAATCGCCACAGATTCTGACGGTGCCGTCTCCCTTGAGGACTGGGACAATAGGACTGGCCCACTCCCTGAACTTGATCGGTGAAATGATGCCCTCTCTTTGCAGCCGGTCTAGCTCGATCTCTACCCTTTCTCTCATCATGTAAGGTACTGCTCTCGCCTTGTGATGGATGGGTCGCGCCCTGGAATTAGGTGGATCTGCACTTTTGCTCCTTGGAATTTCCCGATGCCTGGTTCGAACAGGGAAGGAAATTTGTTTAAGACCTGGGCACATGAAGTGTCATCAGCGGGCGATAGTGTTCAGACATCGTCCCAGTTCCAGAGTATCTTTCCCACCCAGCTCCTGCCGAGCAGCATGGGACCATTGCCCGGTACCACCCAGAGTGGTAGCTTGTGCACCGCTCCATCGTAGGAGACCTTTACGGTAGCACTGCCGATTACAGGAATCAGTTCTTTTGTGTAAGTTCTTAGTTTCGTGCGAATTGGACTTAAGCCTGGCCTTGAGGCCGTGTTGCATCAACCTTTCGAAAGTCTTTTTGCCCATGATGGACTGGCTTGCCCCCGTGTCCAGCTCCATTGACACCAGGAGTCCATTTAGTTCAACATTCAGCATTATCGGGGGACAATTCGTGGTGAATGTGCGTACCCCATGTACTTCTGCCTCCTCTATCTGAGGCTCTGTTTCGTCGTGATCCTCTTCTGCAACATGGTGGTTTACAGGTTTAACAGGCTTAGCAGCTGGCCTGCACACTCTTTGGAGGTGTCTCATTGTTCCACAGCTCTTGCAAATGTATCCTTTGAATCGGCATGAATGGAAACAATGATCACCCCTGCAGTGCCAACAAGGTGTTAATGGCCTTGCATTCATCACCCTTGACTCTGAGGCATCTACGGACGTGTAGCTGCAGGTATGGGTGAGTTGCCCTGTACGTTACAATTCGAAAACAACATCACTTTTTTCACAGTACTTGTAGCAGAAATTGTGTGCTGAGAGATTTGCTTCGTATTGTCACTGGTGGCAATGAATGCCTGGGCTAGCGCTATGGCCTTACTCAAGGTTGGGGTCTCTACAGTCAAAAGTTTGCGAAATATGGTTTCGTGGCCAATGCCAAGTACGAAAAAGTCTCTGAGCATGTGCTCCAAATATCCTTCAAATTCGCAATGTCCTGCAAGGCGTCTTAGCTCGGCGACATAACTCGCCACTTCCTGGCCTTCAGATCTTTGGTAGGTGTAGAACCGGTACCTCGCCATCAGAACGCTTTCCTTCGGGTTCAAATGCTCTCGGACCAGTGTGCACAAATCATTGTATGATTTCTCCGTGGATTTCGCTGGAGTGGGCAGATTCTTCATGAGGCCATACGTTGGTGCCCCACAGATGGTGAGGAGGATCGCCGTTTGTTTGGCAACGCTCTCTTCCCCATCCAGCTCGTTGGCCACGAAGTATTGGTCGAGTCGCTCCACAAAAATTTCCCAATCATCTCCCTCCGAGAATTTCTCCAGAATGCCCACTGTTCTCTGCATCTTTGGGTTCGCTATCTGTATCTCGTCGCCAGTTGTTGTGTATGGAGAAAGAGTCAGACTGAATAATGTGAGCTCAAAGTAACGTGTGACCTTAGTCTTTTATTGCAGGTCTCCAGATTGCCTCTCCAACTTGTGAAGCCTTCTTAAATACCTGTGCTCCAAAGGGGTTATGGGATCCCTTGGGACTCCGTGTAATGAGCCCTCTGGTGGCTGTACAGAGTAAATACAAGTCCATATATATAACAGCGGGAGCGGAGAATTTTGTGGTGACAGTGGACCAGGGTTGATTAGTGGAGGTATGATGATTTAATATTGGAGAGTTGCTTTTGGAGATCAGAAAGTATGCAGAACTTTCTATCAAGAGATTAATGGGTGGGTTGCAGTGCAGGTAGGGTGCATTACATCAATGACATCTCCTGGCTTCGTGCTTCGGTTTGCATAAATACAACGGGAAAGTGACAGATATTTGCAATTCTTTTAAGGTCTGCAGTGCAATGCAGTAGCAAAATCAGAAATCTAACAGCACTGCAATCATTTAGGTTACAAATAGCCTCCGCGATGTTTTGAAAGAATGGCCGTGTGTTGAGAGTAAGAAATGCATGGAAATAGATAGATATCAAGTTCTGCTGCCATCCTCTAAATTTAATGCTGGCATATTTCTCAGTGCCACAAGATTAGAATCAACCATTTATTGGATATATAGAAAAGATTTTCCTGGATCTGTGCCTAGTTGCATTCGATCGCCTGGATGCAGCAGATTCTGGAAAATCGGTGGTTCGGAGCAGACACTTGGAAAGAAATCAACTCAATTTCAGCCTCCCAATTCCTTGGGCTAATATAATCAGAGTCTTCCCAACTTTTTCACACTTTCTAGCTTTTTATTTTCATTATATAGTGAAGTGGTTTAGTAATGAATCCCAGATGATCTATAATGGACCAGAATTTATGGCGTCTTCGATGGCATCACTCAACGTACGCCATCCTAATCCTTCTGTTTGGGCCCCGCAAATTCTGGGCTTCCGTATGCACTACACATGTGTGAAAATCCGGAACTCGTGATCTGTCAAGGTACTCCTTGACAGATCTATCGAACCGACTGAGAAATCACTTTCGCTGGCGCAGAGTTGGCTATTTGCCCAACTACTGCCCAGAAATTGCCCACAAAACTCTTATGGTTGGTAAAGGTACCTGCTTCCACCAGCGTAAAGGTGAATATAAATCTTAAATTAAAAATTGAACAATAAAAAATGATGCACAAACACTTAAAATTAGTTTATGCAATTATTGGCCTGGATTAAAATGTTTAAAATTATTTTTCAAAAAATTGCATTTTTATTGTATTTGGTGTAATTAGGGACTTTTAATTATATTTGAAAATCAAAATATTTATATTTATTAGAGTTGTCTAAATTGTTTAATTATTTGGGGATTCCATTGCATGTCATTAGGGGATTCCATTCGGAAATGACTGCAATGAAATCCTCCTTTCTCATTGGAGGACCTGGCCTATGTGATCTCAAGGACGCTTCTGAACCTCCTGCATCCCTGGGATCCATGGGCCTTTATGCAGGTGTATGCCTGGAGGCCCAGGACCTGAACTCTCCATAGCTTTGGACTCAGGAGATAAGTTTGGAAATATTTCACAGTTCAGAGGCATATTCCGGAGGTACGCCTCCGACCTCAAATTCAGGGCCATTGATTGAAACTGAAGAGAATACCACGGTTATATTTAAATGCCGAAATCTGACCAACCTCAGTTCTTGAGTTGACACAACCCTTACAGCATGAAAAACTATACATCCATTATTAAAAATTCTTTTCTCCCAAAAGACTTCTATACCATAATATCAATATACAAAGTGGCAATAATAATGCTGTTTTTAATTGGACACAGGCCATTTCCAACACGTGATGTGACACTAACATCTAATGAGGACCTGAGAGAGTAATTTGGACTGTCTGAAAATAGTTATTTTAAATAGCTTAAGTTTTGCAGTAAAATAGCAACAGAAACTTGGAGAGCTGTTCAGCTCCATCTCAGTTCAAGGTTGATTCTGCTCTCTTCCAAGTTCTCTGTGAAGCATGTTAAAACCGGTCGTAAAGTGTTATCATTTCACAATAAAGCACCAGACGACTGAGGTCTGCTTCTTACTAATGACCATTTGACAAATTTTTGATAAAATATAAAAATATAAAACTGGACATTTCCAGCTTTGACCCCAAAAAAAATGCAAATAAGGTTTAATGAACATTGGAGTGTGCTTTGCAGAATGTGTTCCAGTGTTTATATTGGTATAAGATGTGACACAGTGAATGGCAAAAGCATTTCCATGAAGGAATTCCGAATGTCTCCCCTTATCAGTTCTTTGTCTAGTATTAGAATACAGAGTCCATAATATAATCTAAATGCATTCTATTGTATTTCCCTTCATTATAGCAAAGGTAACCATATTGCAGAACTAGAAGCTTTCTGTCCTGTCTCCCTACTATTAAGGGTTTTATTTTTGAAATTTAAATAAGAAATTTCCAGAAATTATTCTACATTAACCTATTCAATAGCTGGCCAAAATATAATAAATGGCACCTTTTCAATTTGAATCCTTTAAGAAAAGATGACGGGACTATTTCAGTCAACCCCATGTAAAAAAAAACTGGAAAAACTTCACGACTTGAATGAATTTTTGAGGGATGCACTTTGCCTGTGAGCACCTATGAACTATCCTGATGTGTAAGACACCAACATGATGTATTTTGATTAATGTTGTTGAGAGTGCACGAATTGTTCTTTAGCTAGTCCTCACCTAAAATAAATCAAATCATCCTTTTTGTTTATTTAATTTTTCTGACTAAATGAAGCAGAGACTATCAAAACAAAATGTCCTTCAATTCTGAGAGCCACTCAAAGGTGGAAAGCATAACATAAAAGTTCTAACAAGAATTTAAGGGACAGTAGAAGGCCATTAGGCGTGACAAGCTTATCTCTTTTTGACACTACCTACTCACTTTCTTGCCATATCTGTCAATCTCTCCCCAACAGGAACACATCTAATTGCCTCTTGAACCCATTTCTACTTCAATGTCTCACCTGGTAACTCATTATTGTACTAATTACTGTTTTGCAACTCAATATCCCCCATTCTGTCTGAAATGGTATCAATAAAACTAGACATAGTCCAAAGGAAAACAATTGCAATAGGCCCACATAAATCATACACTAATTTTCTGCCTTATAATAGCTGTGAAGGTGACTCATTGCCACACAGCAGCAGAAATGCTTGAGCAAAAATAGTCACAAATATCTTATTTTCTCTAACTGTTGTTTTAAATGATCAATTACACTATGTTATTAATGTGTGAGACTCACACTTGATAAGATTAAGAAATTAATTCCAAACCTTCTAGTATTTGACATCACATAACCACACGTATACAGTGACTCTCATTTGTCGGTAATGTTCATGAATGCAAATCTCTGCAAAATTTTCCTTTGTCGAGATTTCTTTACACTAATGTATAGTCAGCCTTTTTATTTATGAGTTTGGTTATATCTGACGTTTTTATCCAGCCTGATTTACTGCAAATAATCGTGCTGCTCTCTACTGATAACAAGATTTGTAGGGCCTCACTGAATAAATAAATTGTGAAACTACATGACATAGAACTTCCAAAAATAAAGCCTTTACAATTGTGAAAAGATGACATTATTTTGGAAAGAGGATCCAGGGAAACATAGGATGTGGAGATTCCTGATAACATGGGAATTTGTTTCTCAGGCACGTTTAAAACCTGTATGATACCTTGAGCACATATTTTTGAAAGAACACAAAAGCCATGATACTTAAATTACTTAAAATCATCAATTCTTTCATTGCACTGGCTATTTTGGAAACCATCACTTTAGATAGAAACCCTTATGTATTGCTCTCTCAGATTTCAAGCATCAAGAAAGAACCTGAGTACATAGCCTTAGAAAAGGTCATTTGGAAAAATGACTCCAGCATTATGACCTGGCCTTAATGGGTCTGACATTATGGGCAGAGTTTCCGCTTGGGTGCAATTGGCAATCTGGGTGCAAATTACGCTCAAAATTGCGCTAATTTTCTGAATTGAATCATTTGCTCAAGTTTCCACTCAAATTATTTGCATAGAGGACCGAAGATCCAGCAAGAAGGAGGAACTGAAGGAAATCGTTATTAGTCATGAAATTGTGTTAGGGAAATTAATGGGATTGAAAGCCAATAAATCCCCAGGGCCTGATAGTCTGCATCCCAGAGTACTTAAGGAAGTGGCCCTAGAAATAGTGGATGCATTGGTGGTCATTTTCCAACATTCTATAGACTCTGGATCAGTTCCTATGGATTGGAGGGTAGCTAATGTAACCCCACTTTTTAAAAAAGGAGGGAGAGAGAAAACAGGGAATTATAGACCGGTTAGCCTGACATCAGTAGTGGGGAAAATGTTGGAATCAGTTATTAAACATGTAATAGCAGCACATTTGGAAAGCAGTGACAGGATCGGTCCAAATCAGCATGGATTTATGAAAGGGAAACCATGCTTGACAAATCTTCTAGAATTTTTTTAAGGATGTAACTAGTAGAGTGGACAAGGGAGAACCAGTAGATGTGATGTATTTGGACTTTCAAAAGGCTTTTGACAAGGTCCCACACAAGAGATTAGTGTGCAAAATCAAAGCACATGTATTGATGTGGATAGAGAACTGGTTGGCAGACAGGAATCAAAGAGCAGGAATAAACGGATCCTTTTCAGGATGGCAGGCAGTGACGAGTGGGGTAATGCAAGGTTCAGTGCTGGGACCTCAGCTATTTACAATACACATTAATGATTTAGACGAAGGAATTGAATGTAACATCTCCAAGTTTGCAGATGACACGAAGCTGAATGGCAGTGTGAGCTGTAAGGAGGATGCTAAGAGGCTGCAGGGTGACTTGGACAGATTAGGTGAGTGGGCAAATGCATGGCAGATGCAGTATAATGTAGATAAATGTGAGGTTATCCACTTTGGTGGCAAAAAAGGAAGGCAGAATATTATCTGAATGGTGACAGATTAGGAAAAGGGGAGGTGCAATGAGACCTGGGTGTCATGGTACATCAGTCATTGAAAGTTGGCATGCAGGTCCAGCAGGCGGTGAAGAAGGCAAATGGCATGTTGGCCTTCATAGCGACAGGATTTGAGTATAGGAGCAGGGAGGTCTTACTGCAATTGTCCAGGGCCTTGGTGAGGCCACACCTTGGATATTGTGTACAGCTTTGGTCTCCTAATCTGAGGAAGGACAATCTTGCTATTGAGGGAGTGCAGCGAAGGTTCACCAGACTGATTCCCGGGATGGCAGGACTGACATATGAAGAAAGACTGGATCGACTAGCCTTATATTCACTGGAATTTAGATGTATGAGAGGCGATCTCATAGAAATATATAAAATTCTGACAAGATTGGACAGGTTAGATGCAGGAAGAATGTTCCCAATGTTGGGGAAGTCCAGAACCAGAGGTCACAGTCTAAGGATAAGGAGTAAGCCATTTAGGACCGAGATGAGGAGAAACTTATTCACTCAGAGCATTGTGAACCTGTGGAATTCTCTACGACAGAAAGTTGTTGAGGCCAGTTGGTTAGATATATTCAAAAGGGAGTTAGATGTGGCCCTTACGGCTAAAGGGATCAAGGAGTATGGAGAGAAAGCAGGAATGGGGTACTGAAAGTTGCATGATCCGCCATGATCATATTGAATGGCGGTGCAGGCTCGAAGGACCAAATGGCCTACTCCTGCATCTATTTTCTATGTTTCTATATCGACGAACATCACCTTCCATGAACCAGCGCAATCGGGCAGCGTTTAGAACGCAATTGTTTTTTTTTGTGCATTAAAAATATTCCTTGATATATTTAAGAGTGGTAACATTGTGCAATTCTAGTAATTCAGCTGAAAATGGGTTTACCACAAGAATATGCATTTTAAATGAGAGTTTGGTCCACCACCTGTTAGTAACCTGATTTTACATAACTGAAAATGACTTTAAAAAACTATACAGAACCATTTACTAGTTTCATTGGTGTACACTAGTCTGTTTCTTAGTAAATTATATATGTTTTATCTAAAAGCATTTAAAAGATGCCTATTAGTGTCCTTGCACCTATAAAAAAAAAAGCCGCATCTGGGCGCAATTAGTGGAAACTCGCAATGGATATTACTTTGATTTGGGGGAGTGGCTAGTTTTGTGGCTGTGGGTGGGGCTGGCTTACATTCCACATTCCAGAGCATTTGGGTTTAGTTAGACCTTGCTGGATGCCTGAGTAGGTGCAATATGCCTCGATACAAATGCATCCAGCATGAAGAAGGAAGTCAATGAAATGTTTTACCCCTAATTGAAGCAGATTTCCAATGAAAATTCTGACAGTGCTAATGTATAGTACGTGCAGTGCAAGATTTGATTAGACCCCCTTCTGTACTCTCAAAGACATTGCTCAAAGTCACTGTCGAAACAGACAGTGAATCAGGTGAGCGAAAATTTAAAAAGTCAAAGATTAAGAAGAAGGCTATAGAGCAGGGTAGCACTGGGGGAATTGAAAACCAGAGCGTGCCAGGAAGGGACAGAATGTATAAACATAAAGGTGAATCAGAAAGTTGGGTCAAAGCAGGAAAAAATGGTAAAAATCAAATTTAAAAGCTCTTTATCTGAATACACGCAGCATTTGTAACAAAATAGATGAATTGACTGGTGACTAAATATTCAGGGGTATTTGAAAATTCAGAAGGACAGACAGAAAGGAAAAGGAGGTGGGGTAGTACTGATAATAAAGGATGAGATCAGTGCGTTAGTGAGAAACAATATTGGCGCAGAAGATCAAGAAGTTGAATCTGTTTGGGTGGAGATAAGGAATAATAAGGGGAAAAAGTCACCGGTGGGCGTAGTCTATAAGCCCCCTAACAGTAGCTACGCTGTTGGACGGAGTACAAATCAAATAATAATGGAGGCTTGTAAAAAAGGAATGGCAATAACTTTGGCTGATTTTAACCTTCATATTGATTGGACAAAGCAAATTGGCCAGGGTAGCCTTGAGGAAACATAGAAACATAGAAACATAGAAATTAGGTGCAGGAGTAGGCCATTTGGCCCTTCGAGCCTGCACCACCATTCAATATGATCATGGCTGATCATTCGACCTCAGTACCCCTTTCCTGCTTTCTCTCCATACCCCTTGATCCCTTTAGCCATAAGGGCCATATCTAAATCCCTTTTGAATATATCTAACGAACTGGCCTCAACAACTTTCTGCGGTAGGGAATTCCACAGGTTAACAACTCTGAGTGAACAAGTTTCTCCTCATCTCAGTCCGAAATGGCTTACCCCTTATCCTTAGACTGTGACCCCTGGTTCTGGACTTCCCCAGCATCGGGAACATTCTTCCTGCATCTAATCTATCCAATCCCGTCAGAATTTTATGTGTTTCTATGAGATCCCCTCTCATTCTTCTAAACTCCAGTGAATACAAGCCCAGTCGATCCAGTCTCTCCTCATATGTCAGTCCTGCTATCCCGGGAATCAGCCTGGTGAATCTTCACAGCACTCCCTCAATAGCAAGACTGTCCTTCCTCAAGTTAGGAGACCAAAACTGAATACAATATTACAGGTGTGGCTTCACCAAGGCCCTGTACAACTGCAGTAAGACCTCCCTGCTCCTATACTCAAATCCTCTAGCTATGAAGGCCAACATGCCATTTGCCTTCTTCACCGACTGCTGTACCTGCTTGCCAGCATTCAATGACTGATGTACCATGACACCCAAGTCTCGTTGCACCTCCCCTTTTTCTAGTCTGCCGCCATTCAGATAATATTCTGCCTTCGTGTTTTTGCCCCCAAAATGGATAACCTCACATTTATCTACATTATACTGCATCTGCCATGCATTTGCCCACTCACCTAACCTGTCCAAGTCACCCTGCAGCCCCTTAGTATCCTCCTCACAGCTCACACTGCCATCAAGCTTAGTGTCATCTGCAAACTTGGAGATATTACATTCAATTCCTTCATCTAAATCATTAATGTATGTTGTAAATAGCTGAGGTCCCAGCACTGAACCCTGCGGCACCCCACTAGTCACTGCCTGCCATTCTGAATATGACCCATTTATTCCGACTCTCTGCTTCCTGTCTGCCAACCAAGTTTATAGAGTGTATCTGGAAGAGTTTCCTTGAACAGTATGTTGCGGAACCAACCAGGGAGCAGACTATCTTAGATCTGGTACTGTGTAATGAGACAGGATTAATAAACAATCTCCCAATAAAGAATCCTCTAGGAATGAGTGACCATAACATGGTTGAATTTCAAATTCAGTTGGAGGGTGAGAAAGTTGGATCTCAAATCAGTGTCTTAAGCTGAAATAAAGGAGTCTACAAAGGTATGAAGGCAGAATTGGCTAAAGTGGACTGGGAAAATAGGTTAAAATATGGGACAGTTGATGAGCAGTGGCAGACATTTAAGGAGATATTTCATAACTCGCAACAAAGATATACCCCAATGAGAAGGAAAGACTAAGAGAAGGGATAACCATCCGTGGCTAACTAAGGAAATAAGAGATGGTATCAAATTAAAAACAAGGGCATACAAGTTGGCCAAGACTAGTGGGAGGCCAGAGGATTGGAAAACATTTAAAAGCCAGCAAAGAACGACTAAAAAAATGATAACGAGAGGGAAGATAGATTATGAAAGTAAACTAGCACGAAATATAAAAATAGATAGTAAGAGTTTCTATGGGTACATAAAAAGGAAAAGAGTGGCTAAAGTAAATGTTGACCTGTGACAGGATGAGACTAGGGAATAAATAATGGGGAACAGGAAAATGGCAGAGATGTTGAACAAATATTTTGTATTGTCGAAGACACTAAAAACATCCCAATAATGGATAATCAAGGGTCTATAGGGAGTGGGGATCTTACTACAATCACTATCACTAAAGAAATAGTACTCGGTAAAATAATGGGACTAAAGGCGGACAAGTCCCCTGAACCTGATGGCTTACATCCTAGGGTCTTAAAAGAAGTGGCTGCAGAGATAGTGGGTACATTGGTTGTAATCTGCCAAAATTCCCTGGATTCTGGGGAGGTCTCAGCGGATTGGAAAACTGCAAATGTAACGCCCCTATTTAAAATAGGAGGCAAACAAAAAGCAGGAACCTATAGACCAGTTAGTCTAACATCTGTTGTTGAGAAAATGCTGGAGTCCATTATTAAGGAAGCAGTAGCAGGACATTTGAAAAAGCATAATTCAATCAAGCAGATTCAGCATGATTTTATGAAAGGGAAATCATGTTTGACAAATTTGCTGGAGTTCTTTGAGGATGTAATGAGTAGGGTAGATAAGGGGGAACCAGTGGATGTGGTGTATTTGGATTTCCAGAAGACATTCGATAAGGTGCCACATAAAAGGTTATTGCACAAGATAAAAGTTCACGGGGTCAGGGGATAATATATTAGAGGATTGGCTAACTAACAGAAAACAGAGAATCGGGATAAATGGGTCATTTTCCGATTGGCAAACAGTAACTAGTGGGGTGCCGCAAGGATAGGTGCTGGGGCCTCAACTATTTACAATCTATATTAATGACTTGGACGAAGGGCCAAGTTTGCTGATGATAGAAAGATGAGTGGGAAAGCAAAATGTGAAGAGGACACAAAAAATCTGCAAAGGGATATTGACAGGCTAAGTGAGTGAGCAAAAATTTGGCAGATGGAGTATAATGTGGGAAAATGTGAGGTTATCCGCTTTGGCAGAAAAAATAGAAAAGCAAATTACAATTTAAATGGAGAAAAATTGCAAAGTGCTGCAGTACAGAGGGACCTGGGGGTCCTTGTACATGAAACACAAAAAGTTAGTATGCAGGTACAGCAAGTAATCAGGAAGGCAAATGGAATGTTGGCCTTTATTCCAAGGAGGAATAGAGTATAAAAGCAGAGAAGTCCTGCTACACTGTACAGGGTATTGGTGAGGCCACACCTAGAGTACTGCGTACAATTTGGTCTCCGTACTTAAGGAAGGATATACTTGCATTGGATGTTGTTCAGAGAAGGTTCACGAGGTTGACTTATGAAGGTAGGTTGAATAGGTTGGACCTATACTCATTAAAGTTCAGACGAATGAGAGATGATCTTATCGAAACATGTAAGATAATGAGGGGGTTCGACAAGGTGGATGCAGAGAGGATATTTCCACTCATAGGGGAAACTAAAACTAGAGGACATCGCCTCAGAATAAGGAGCCGCCTATTTAAAACTGAGATAAAGAGGAATTTCTTCTCTCACAGGGTTATAAATCTGTGGAATTCTCTGCCCCAGAGAGCTGTGGAGGCTAAGTCATTGAATATATTTAAGGCGGAGATAATCAGATTTTTGAGCAATAAGGGAGTAAAGGGTTATGGGGAGCGGGCAGGGAAGTGGAGCTGAGTCCATGATCAGATCAGCCATGATCTTATTAAATGGCGGAGCAGGCTCGAGGGACCAAATGGCCTACTCCTGCTCCTACTTCTTATGTTCTTATGTTCTCCTCCCACTCCCATCGAGAATGATCTGTCCCAGGTGAGCCTCCCTAGCCTGTCCAGGATTGCCACTAAAAAGAAAAGGAACAAGCAGAAAGAGTCCAATTTAGTCTCCGTATAAACTGAGGATAAAATAGACTTTATTAGTGGGACTGACTGAGAGATCTTGGCCATAATCTCCCTTTAGAGATAACATACCACGTGCTAATGAGTACAAGAATAGAAGGATAGAGAGGATGAATGCGTGGCTGGAGAGTTGGTGTTGAAGGGAGGGCTTTAAATTCTTGAAGCATTGGGACTGCTTCTGGGGGAGCTGGGACCTATACAAACCGAATGGGTTGCACCTCAACAGCGCCGGGATCAATATCCTCCCGGGAAGTTTTGTGAGTGCTGTTGGGGAGAGTTTAAACTAGCTTGGCAGGGGGATGTGAACCTGAGATTAGATTCAATAGGGAAGGAAGTAAAGCAGAAATTGGATAACAAGAATTTAGAAAGCGAATCTTTAAGGCAGAGGAAACAAGGGTTAGTAAGTAGTAATCAAGGAGATCTTCCTGTGTTCAATGGTATATACTTTAATTCAAGGAGTATAGTGAATAAGGCAGATGAGCTAAGAGCTCAGGTAGACACTTGAGTGTATGACATTATAGCCATTGCAGCAACATGGCTGGAAGAGGGGCAGGTTTGGCAGATCAATATTTCTGGTTTCGGGATTTTTAGACAAGACAGAGAGGGGGGTAAAAAAGCGGGGGAGGGTCACGGTATTGATTAAAGAAACTATTACAGCGGTGAGGAGGGATGATATGTTAGTGGGATCATTAAATGAGGCCATATGGGTCGAACTGAAAAATAAAAAAGGGGCGATCACACTGCTGGGCGTGTATTACAGACCCCCAAACAGTGGGAGGGAGATAGAGGAGCAAATATGTAGGCAAATTGTTGTGAAGTCCAAAAACCATTGGATAGTAATAGTAGGGGATTTTAACTATCCAAATATTGATTGGGACAAATATAGTGTGTGAAGGGTATAGAGGGTGTGGAATTCTTAAAATGCATTCAAGAGAACTTTTTTAGTCAGTATGTAACAAGCCCAACACGAGAGGGGGCAATTTTGGATTTAATTTTGGGGAATGAAGCTGGGCAGGTGGAAGGGGTATTAGTGCGATAATTCAGTCAGATTCAAGTTAGTTATGGATAAGGACAAGGATAGGCCTGGAATAAAAGTCCCAATTTGGGGAAAAGCTAACTTTGCTAAGCTGAGGAGTGATTTGGCCACAGTGTACTGGAAACAGCTGCTTATGGGTAAATCAGTGTCGGAACAATGGGAGGCATTCAAGGAGGAGATCCAGAGGGCTCAGGCCAAACATGTGCCCTTAAAGAAAATGGTGGGAATTATAATTCTAGAGTCCCTTGGATGTCTACGGACTTACAGGGGAGGATAAAGAAAAAAGGGAAGCTTATGTCATATACCGACAGCTAAATACTATAGAATCTTTGGAGGATTATAGAAGGTTAAGAGGTAAAATTAAAAAGGATATTAGAAATGCTAAGAGAAGGCATGAAAAATTCTTGGCTAGTAAAATTAAGGACAACCCAAAGATGTTCTATAAATATATAAAGCAAGAGGGTAACTAAAGAAAGGGTAGGGCCTATTAGAGACCATGAGGGTCATCTTTTTGTGGAGGCAGAAGATGTTATGATGCCTCTTAATGAATACTTTGCGTCTGTTTTCACAAAGGAAAGGGGCAGTGCAGATTCTGCTGTCGAGGAGAAGTGTGAAATTCTGGATGAAATAAACATATTGAGAGAGGAGGTATTAAGGGGTTTCATAGCTTTGAAAGTAAATAAGTCCCGAGGCCTGGATGAAATGCATGCCAGGCTGTTGAGCGAAGTAAAAGAGGAAATAGCAGAGGCCTTGACCGTCATTTTCCAGTCCTCTTTGGATTTGGGCATGGTGCCAGAGGACTGGAGGACTGCTAATGTGGTACTCTTGTTTAAGAAGGGAGAAAGGGATAGGTCAAATAATTATAGGCTTATCAGTCTAACCTCAGTAGTGGGAAAATTATTGGAAAAACTCCTGAAAGACAGGATAAACCTACATTTGGAAAGGCAAGGATTAGTTAGGGACAGTCAGCACGGATTTGTTAAGGGAAGATCGTGTTTGACTAACCTGATTGAATTTTTTGAGGAGGTAACCAAGAGGGTCTATGAGGTATTGCATGCAATGTAGTGTATATGGACTTCAGCAAAGCTTTTGATAAAGTCCCACATGGTAGACTGGTCACGAAGGTTAAAGCCCATGGGATCCAGGGCAAATTGGCTTCGAGGTAGGAAGCAAAGGGTAATGGTTGATGGATGTTTTTGTGACTGGAAGGATATTTCCAGTGGGGTTCCGCAGGGCTCAGTACTGAGTCCCTTGCTTTTTGTCGTGTATATCAATGATTTAGATTTGAATATAGGGAGTATAATTAAGAAGTTTGCAGACGACACTAAAATTGGCTGTGTGGTTGATAATGAAGAGGAAAGTCATGGACTGCAGGAGAATATCAATCTACTGGTCAAGTGGGCAGAGCAGTGGCAAATGGAATTTAATTCAGTGTGTGAGGTAATGCACTTGAGAGGGCTAATAAGAAAAGGGTATACACATTAAATGGTAGGCCACTTAATAGAGTAGATGAACAAAGGGACGTTGGCATGCTTGTCTACAGATCCCTGAAAGTAGGCCAGGTGGATAAGGTGGTTAAACATAGAAACATAGAAACATAGAAAATAGGTGCAGGAGTAGGCCATTCGGCCCTTCTAGCCTGCACAGCCATTCAATGAGTTCATGACTGAACATGCAACTTCAGTACCCCATTCCTGCTTTCTCACCATACCCCTTGATTCCCCTAGTAGTAAGGACTTCATCTAACTCCTTTTTGAATATATTTAGTGAATTGGCCTCAACAACTTTCTGTGGTAGAGAATTCCACAGGTTCACCACTCTCTGGGTGAAGAAATTCCTCCTCATCTCGGTCCTAAATGGCTTCCCCCTTATCCTTAGACTGTGTCCCCTGGTTCTGGACTTCCCCAACATTGGGAACATTCTTCCTGCATCTAACCTGTCTAACCCCGTCAGAATTTTAAACGTTTCTATGAGGTCCCCTCTCATTCTTCTGAACTCCAGTGAATACAAGCCCAGTTGATCCAGTCTTTCTTGATAGGTCAGTCCCGCCATCCCGGGAATCAGTCTGGTGAACCTTCGTTGCACTCCCTCAATAGCAAGAATGTCCTTCCTCAGGTTAGGAGAGCAAAACTGTACACAATACTCCAGGTGTGGCCTCACCAAGGCCCTGTACAATTGTAGCAACACCTCCCTGCCCCTGTACTCAAATCCCCTCGCTATGAAGGCCAACATGCCATTTGCTTTCTTAACCGCCTGCTGTACCTGCATGCCAACCTTCAATGACTGATGTACCATGACACCCAGGTCTCGTTGCACCTCCCCTTTTCCTAATCTGTCACCATTCAGATAATAGTCCGTCTCTCTGTTTTTACCACCAAAGTGGATAACCTCACATTTATCCACATTATACTTCATCTGCCATGCATTTGCCCACTCACCTAACCTATCCAAGTCGCTCTGCAGCCTCATAGCATCCTCCTCGCAGCTCACACTGCCACCCAACTTAGTGTCATCCGCAAATTTGGAGATACTACATTTAATCCCCTCGTCTAAATCATTAATGTACAGTGTAAACAGCTGGGGCCCCAGCACAGAACCTTGCGGTACCCCACTAGTCACTGCCTGCCATTCTGAAAAGTACCCATTTACTCCTACTCTTTGCTTCCAATCTGACAACCAGTTCTCAATCCATGTCAGCACACTACCCCCAATCCCATGTGCTTTAACTTTGCACATTAATCTCTTGTGTGGGACCTTGTCGAAAGCCTTCTGAAAGTCCAAATATACCACATCAACTGGTTCTCCCTTGTCCACTCTACTGGAAACATCCTCAAAAAATTCCAGAAGATTTGTCAAGCATGATTTCCCTTTCACAAATCCATGCTGACTTGGACCTATCATATTACCTCTTTCCAAATGCACTGCTATGACATCCTTAATAATTGATTCCATCATTTTACCCACTACCGATGTCAGGCTGACCGGTCTATAATTCCCTGTTTTCTCTCTCCCTCCTTTTTTAAAAAGTGGGGTTACATTGGCTACCCTCCACTCCATAGGAACTGATCTAGAGGCAATGGAATGTTGGAAAATGACTGTCAATGCATCCACTATTTCCAAGGCCACCTCCTTAAGTACTCTGGAATGCAGTCCATCGGGCCCTGGGGATTTATCGGCCTTCAATCCCATCAATTTCTCCAACACAATTTCCCGACTAATAAGGATTTCCCTCAGTTCCTCCTCCTTACTAGACCCTCCGACCCCTTTTATATCCAGAAGGTTGTTTGTGTCCTCCTCAGTGAATACCGAACCAAAGTACTTGTTCAATTGGTCCGCCATTTCTTTGTTCCCCATTATGACTTCCTCTGATTTTGACTACAGGGGACCTACGTTTGTCTTTACTAACCTTTTTCTCTTTACATACCTATAGAAACTTTTGCAATCCGTCTTAATGTTCCCTGCAAGCTTCTTCTCGTACTCCATTTTCCCTGCCCTAATCAAACCCTTTGTCCTCCTCTGCTGAGTTCTAAATTTCTCCCAGTCCCCGGGTTCGCTGCTATTTCTGGCCAATTTGTATGCCACTTCCTTGGCTTTAATGCTATCCCTGATTTCCTTTGATAGCCACGGTTGAGCCACCTTCCCTTTTTTATTTTTACGCCAGACAGGAATGTACAATTGTTGTAGTTCATCCATGCGGTCTCTAAATGTCTGCCATTGCCCATCCACAGTCAACCCCTTCAGTATCATTCGCCAATCTATCCTAGCCAATTCACGCCTCATACCTTCAAAGTTACCCTTCTTTAAGTTCTGGACCATGGTCTCTGAATTAACTGTTTCATTCTCCATCCTAATGCAGAATTCCACCATATTATGGTCACTCTTCCCCAAGGGGCCTCGCACAACGAGATTGCTAATTAATCCTCTCTCATTACACAACAACCAGTCTAAGATGGCCTCCCCCCTAGTTGGTTCCTCGACATATTGGTCTAAAAAACCATCCCTTATGCACTCCAGGAAATCCTCCTCCACCGTATTGCTTCCAGTTTGGTTAACCCAATCTATGTGCATATTAAAGTCACCCATTATAACTGCTGCACCTTTATTGCACGCACCCCTAATTTCATGTTTGATGCCCTCCCCAACATCACTACTATTGTTTGGAGGTCTGTACACAACTCCCACTAACGTTTTTTGCCCTTTGGTATTCTGCAGCTCTACCCATATAGATTCACATCATCCAAGCTAATGTCCTTCCGAACTATTGCCTTAATTTGCTTCTTAACCAGCAATGCTACCCCACCTCCTTTTCCTTTTATTCTATCTTTCCTGAATGTTGAATACCCCTGGATGTTGAATTCCCAGCCCTGATCATCCTGGAGCCATGTCTCCGTAATCCCAATCACATCATATTTGTTAACATCTATTTGCACAGTTAATTCATCCACCTTGTTGCGAGAATGCATACGGAATGCTTGCCTTTATTGGTTGAGGCATAGAATACAAGAGCAGAGAGGTTATGCTTAAGTTGTATAATATTCTGGTTTGGCCACAGCTGGAGTACTGCGTGCAGTTCTGGTCGCCATATTATAGGAATGACGTGATTGCACTAGAGAGGGTGCAGAGGAGATTTACTAGGATGCAGCCTGGAATGGAGAATCTTAGCTATGAGGACAGATTGGATAGGCTGGGTTTATTCTCATTGGAACAGAGGAGGTTGAGAGGAGACCTCACTGAGGTGTATAAAATTTTGAGGGGCCTGTATACAGTGGATAGCAAGAGCCTATTTCCATTGGTGGAGGGGTCAATTATGAGGGGGCATAGTTTTAAGGTGGTTGGTGGAATGTTCAGAGGGGATTTGAGGGGGGTGATTCATCACGTACGGCGTTGTGGGAGTCTGGAACTCACTGCCTGGAAGGGTGGTGAATGCAGAAACCCTCACCACATTTAAAATGTGCTTGGATGGGCACTTAAAGTGCCGTAACCTGCAGGGTTATGGACCTAGAGCTGGTAATTGGGATTAGACCGGATAACCTTTTGTTGGCTGGTGCAGATACAGTGGTAAGTACTGCAGGGAATCGAATATGGCCAGGGTGATCTCCTGGACTAGTTTCCATTGCCTGGATGGATCGGAGACGAATTTTCCCAGATTTTTTTTCCCCAATTGGCCTGGGTTTTATCTGATTTTTGCCTCTCCCAGGAGGTCACATGGCTCTGGTTGGGGTGGAATGTAGAAGGTTTAATGTAAGGGATGTCACAGTTGTGTGGGGCGGACTGGTTGGGCTGGGTGCTCTTTACCTTTCCGCCATTGTTCATTGTTCATAGGTTTATATGTAACCTCAGGGTTGCTGACCGAGGACCGTGCGGATCTTTGTCGGCCAGCATGGACACGATAGGCCGAAATTGCCTCCTTCTGCACTGTAAATTTCTATGTTTCTATGTTTCTATAATGCCAAATTTGGAGATCCCCTGTTTCAAACTGCTTTTGGCATGAATCATATGAGACATCATTTTTGCAGATGGAAAGCGCAAACAAGCCGTTACTCTTCAAGGCATATAAAAATGTTCTACTTAGTTTCTTGATATGTATAGTCGGCAGTATAGGTGATGGATTGGATGTGAGGTTTGAAACTAGTTCAGCATCAATGGGAATCGGGGGGAATTTCTTCACTAGCTGGAATCATACATAGCACAAAGGAAGATAGCTGTGGTTGTAGGAGGGCAATAATCTCAGCCCCAGGTCATCGCTACAGGAATTCTTCAGAGCAGTGTCCTAGGCTCAACCATCTTCAGGTGCTTCATCAATGACCTTCCCTCCATCATAAGGTCAGAAGTGGGGATGTTCGCTAATGATTGCACAGTGTTCAGTTCCATTCGCAACGCCTCAGATAATGAAGCAGATCGTGCTCGCATGCAACAAGACTACACTCTTGCCACACAAGAGCCAGGCAATGACCATCTGCAACAAGAGAATTTAGCCACCTTCCCCTTAACATTCAATGGGATTACCATCAACAAATCACCCACCATCAACATCCTGGGTGTCACCATTGACCAGAAACTTAATTGGTCCAGGCACATAAGTATTGTGGCAACAAGAGCAGGTCAGAGGCTGGTTATTCTGCAGTGACTAACTTACCTCCTGACTCCCCAAAGCCTTTCCACCATCTAAAGACACAAGCCAGGAGTGTGATGGAATACTCTCCACTTGCCTGGATGACTACAGCTCCAACAACACTCAAGAAGCTCAATACCTTCTAAGACAAAGCAGCCCGCTTGATTGGCACCCCGTCCACCACCTTCAACACCACTGGCACACCATGGCTGCAGTGTGTACCATCTACAAGATGCACTGCAGCAACTCGCCAAGGCTTCTTCAACAGTATCTCCAAAACCCGTGACCTTTAGCTCCTAGAAGGACAGGGGCAGCAGGTGTATGGGAGCACTACCACCTCCAAGTTCCCCTCCAAGTCACACATCACTCTGACTTGGAAATCATTTTGCTGTTCCTTCATTGGCCCTGGGTCAAAATCCTGGAACTCCCTTCCTCACAGACTACAGCAGTTCAAGAGGGCGGCTCACCACCACCTTCTCGAGGGCAATTAATCATGAGCAATAAATTCTGCCGTTGCAAGCGATACCCATGAATACTAAAAAGCATCAAACAGGCCACTGAAATTATGCAGTGTCAAACTGAGCTTCTTGGAAGGAGCTGGGATTCGGGATATAAAAACCTAAGAAATAAGAGCAGGAGTAGGATATAGGGCCCCTCGAGCCTGCTCCGCCATTCTATAAAATCATGGCTCACCTTCTACCTCAACTCCACTTTCCCGCCTTATCCTCATATCCCTTGATTCCTTTAGTGCCCAAAAATCAATTGATCGCAGTCTTGAATAACCTCAACAACTCAGCATTCACAGACTTCCACATTTCAAAGATTCACAGCCCCTCTGAATGAAAAATTTTTTCCTCATGTCAGTCCTAAATGGCTGAACCCTTATTCTGAGTCTGTGACCCCTGATTCTAGACTATCCAGCCGGGGTAAACAGTCTCTCAGCATCTACCCTGTCAAGCCCTCTAAGAATTTTAAATTTTTCAATGAGATCACCTTCCATTCTTCTAAATTCCAGAGAATATAGGCCCAATCTACTCAATCTATGGCTATTTTCTGATTCGGGTTAAGTAGGATGACTTCAGTTTTGTCATTATTGAGCTCCAAAATATTTTGGCTCATCCACAGCTTGATGTTGGACAGTCAGCACAGCAACATTTTGGAATAAAGAATGGTGGTGGAGAGGTAAAGATGGGTGTCATCAGTATACATATGAAAGCTGATCCCATGCTTACAGATAATGTCATTGGTGGTTAAGGTATAGAGTGGCTAAGGATGAAGCACACCAAGTTGAATGAGTAGAATCCATTGCAGAAGATCTGTTGGCTTTGTTGGGATAGACAGTACTGGAAGTGCAAGTGAGCAGTGCCATTGAGGAGACGTGGTAGAAGAGAATGGTGTGGTTGACTATATTGAAATCCATGGGGAAGTTGAGGCAATTGCAATCAGAAAGAATACTAATGGTGGTTTTGACCAGGATGGTCTTTGTGCTGTGGCAGGCTGAATGGAAACTAGCCAGCCTGAAGGGATTTGAAAGTGAATGATGGAAGAGGTGTGCACAGTTTGATGGCTCAAGATGTTCAAGAAACTTTAGCGACGGTAATAGTTAGAGAGGATGGAGGGGTGCAGAGTCGGACTTTGTAGCAATGGGCGATTGCAGCAGGTTTAAAAGGGGGGAGGATAATTTAAAGGAGTTAATCTATGTGTAGTAAATGTGTTAATGCCCACGTTAAAATAGCAGTTAAAGGAATGTCTTATGAGCAATTTAAGAGTTCACCCACTATTGTTGGCAGCAGTAATTTTTAAGATTGTGGCCACAAAATTCTCGTAGTAGTATCGGCTGTTAATGGAGGTTTTCTTGAAAAAATGGAGGCTGCCTCACTTCTGCCCGTTTCTGGCGCGGGACACGGTAGCCACCATTTTGGAGAGGTCGGCAGTGCAGCTATATTGCCTGCGCTCACCTCTCCAATGTAAATGTGCAGATCATGACTTCAATCTGAGTGCATCGCCTGATTTGTGATTTTGGATGTTGCCACACGCCATAATGCCCTCATAACCACGCACGGAAGAACATGCGTGCACCAGTTTTACAGAAACGCTGTCAACACTTCTTAAAGGGACACACAGATCTTTCAGGTAAGTTTCGATTTCAGCTTTTGGACTTTTAAAATATTTTATTGAATTAGTGGCATGATGCAATACATTAAAAAAAGTTGCTGAAATGTACAGGGAGTGCTGCTGGATGTTTGCAAGGCTTTGTATGTTAAAGGAAGGCCTCTGAGAAGACCACTTGCTCATAGTCCTAGGGCTCTAGTTGCAGTCACCCTTGGGCTACAACATCACATGGAGATGAAGCAGAGGCAGCAAAGGGGGCAAGCTGTTCGCAGAGGGAAGAGGAGGAAGCTGAAGAGGAGGAAGCTGAAGAGGAGGAGGCAACCTAGACAGCCCCTTTCTGGCCGGGATATCCAGGATCGAATCATCCGCCTGCAGTATCAGCGACCACAACCCCAAAACCCCTTTCCACATTTCCCACACCTTACCTTCCCTCTGTTACTGACCATCACAGCATCCTCTTGGCCATAATGATGAAATAAAAGCCACCAGGAAGCAAACTTTCCAATCCAACTTTATCTATATTTCCATCCAATATTACATGAAAAACTCAACTAATCACATTTGTGTATTCCCTTAGTGAGTGTCTTTTGTGTGCCTTTGCCTATCCTAGTGATGTCACGCAGTGCTACCCCAGTGGCTGCAGCATGGTTGGTGGAAGGCTGCTGACTTTCAGTGGGGGACACTGCAAATGGCCTTGCTAATCGACCTTGAGGAACTGGTGGCCGGGAGTGTGAAATCCAGTGATGGTTATAAAGAAAGAATTACATTTATATAACACCTTTCATGACCACCATACATCTCAAAGTGCTTTACAGCCAATGAAGTACTTTCTGAAATGTAGTCACTGTTCTAATGTAGGAAACACAGGAGCCAATTTGTTCACAGCAAGCTCCCACAAACAGCAATGTGATAATGATCAGATAATCTGTTTTTTGTTATGTTAATTGAGGGATAAATATTGGCCAGGTCACCAGGGATAACTCCCCTGCTCTTCTTTGACATAGTGCCATGGGATCTTTTATGTCCACCTAAGAGAGCAGGCAGGGCCTCGGTTTAACGTCTCATCCGAAAGACGGCACCTCTGACAGCACAGCACTCCCTCAGCGCTGCACTGGAGTGTCAGCCTAGATTTATGTGCTCAAGTCCCTGAACCCACAACCTTCTGACTCAGAGGCAAGTGTGCTACCCACTGAGCCACAACTGATACTTTTCTTCTTAACTCATCTCCTCGCCCTCATCTTGGTCAACCACTGGCTGGGTAGGCTGGATTTCTTGGGTGTCTGAAATGAGGAAGGCACAAGGGTAAGAGGGTTGTGGAGAGGAGAGGGTGGGAAAGCAAGAGGTGCACGCTTACACCATGTGCAGCTTGTACATCAGAAGATATCATGAGATGAGGGGAAAGTGGGATGTGAGAAGGAGGATACCATATGAGGACACAGGCATCTTGTATTCTTTCAGCTCCGCCACTGGACAAGGGCCCAGCTTTGCCCCTGCCTGGAATGGCCAGCACCATCTCCTCCAAAGGGGTGAGGTACAGCTAGGAATGTGAGTTGTGCCTCGTGTTTGGTAGACATTATTGGTAGGTGAGTGATGGCAGGGGTCGTGCATTAAGCAGTGTGTGAGGCTAGCCATACAGTTGGTAGGAGACAACTTTTGGAGATGCATTCACTGACCTTGACCACTCATCTGAATCTTCTTTGAGCACTGGAACCAGATCCTGGGGGCGATTTGGTCCCACATCCTTCTTATTGGAGGTTCTCATGGCCCCCTGTGGGTAAAATATCTCTCTAACACAGTTGATCCCCTGCACAAAGCTTGAGTGCTGCATGCAAGAGGCTGGGTTCCATTTCCTTTGTCTGTTGAGCCATTTCTTAGTGCCAAAGCACATTTACCATGTTTTACAAGCAGAAGGCAGTTCAGCTTTCAGAGCTGAAGACTGCCTAGTTTGGAATGATTTGTTAATGTTTTCAGAAGGCAGTTCACCTTTAAGTGCTCGAGACTGCTTTCTAAAATGACAGCCTTGCTTTAAGCAAATGCAGCCTCGCTCCAGAGATGGAGCCTCCTACTGAGCACACAGCCTGAAGCAAAGTGTTCATCACAGGGCTGAGTGCTGAAATCATTCAAATTAGCAGGCAGCACCAAACTGTGCCCATTTTTAGGCCTTATCAAATTTCTAGGCCTGTAACAGAAAGCACAGTTTTGTTTAATATATGGGGAGTTGGCCAGTGAGATGTTTCTTTGCTTGTAAGGTTAATAAGTTACTTATTGTGTTATGCTATTGCTTCTGGCCTGTGCCCCCGTGGATTAAAGAATGTTTGATGCTAACGGTACATGCAATGTGGAAGAATGCTCCAAGTTATTCAGCAACTGGCCGCTTTTATCTTGACAGATAACATAAGAACACAAAACATAAGAATTAGGAACAGGAGTAGGCCATTCGGCCCCTCGAGCCTGCTCTGCCACTCAATGAGATCATGGCTGATCTTCTGCGGCAACTCCACTTTCCTGCACTATCCCATATCCCTTTATTCCATTGATATCCAAAAATCTATCAATCTCTGTCTTGAATATACTCAATGACTGAGCATCCACAGGCCTCTGGGGTAGAGAATTCCAAAGATTCACCACCCTCTGAGTGAAGAAATGTCTCCTTATCTCAGTCCTAAATGGCCAACCCCTTATTCTGGTTCTGGACTCCCCAGCCAGTGGAAACATCCTCCCTGCATCGACCCTGTCAAGCCCTGTAAGAATTGTGTATGTTTCAATGAGATCACCTCTCATTCTTCTAAACTCTAGAGAATATAGATCTAGTCTACTCAATCTCTCCTCATAGGACAATCCCCCCATCCCAGCAATCAGTCTGGTGAACCTTTGTTGCACACCCTCAATGCCAAGTATATCCTTCCTTAGGTAAGGAGACCAAAATTGTACCCAATACTCCAGGTGCAGTCTCACCAGGGCCCTATATAATTGAACTAAGACATCTTTACTCTGATTCTCAAATCGTCTTAAAATAAAGGCCAACATTCCATTTGCTTTCTTATTTGCTTGCTGTACCTCCATGTTAACTTTCAGTGATTTGCGTACACGGACACCCAAGTCCTTCTGAACTCCAACATTTCCCAATCTCTCACCATTTTATTATTCCTACTAAAGTGGATAACTTCACATTTCTCTACATTATATTCCATTTGCCATGTTCTTGCACACTCACTTAGCCTGTCTATATCCCCTTGAAGTCTCTTTGCATCCTCCTCACAACTTACATTCCCACCTAGCTTTATATCATCAGCAAACTTGGATATATTACATTTGGTCCCGTCATACAAATCATTGATATAGATTGTGACTAGCTGAGGCCCAAGCATTGATCCTTGCGGCACCCCACTGGTTACAGCCTGCCAACCCAAATATGACCCGTTTATTCCTACTCTCTGTTTTCAGTCTGTTAACCAATCCTCAATCCATGCTATGTATTACCCCCAATGCCATGAGTCCTAATTTTGTTCAAGAACCTCTTGTGTGGCACCTTATTGAATGCTTTTTGAAAATCCAAATACACCACATCCACTGGTCTCCCCTTATCTATTCTGCTAGTTACAACGTCAAAAAGCTCAGATTTGTCAAACATGATTTCCCTTTCATACATCTATGTTGATTCTGCCCAATCCTATTATTATTTTCTAAGTGCCCTGTTACCACGTCCTTAATATATTCTAGCATTTTCCCTACTACTGATGTCATGCTAACTGGTCTGTACTTCCCTGTTTCTCTCTCCCTCCTTTCTTAAATAGAGGGGTTATATTAGCTACCTTCCGATCTGTGGGAACCGTTCTAGAATCTATTTAATTTTGGAAGATGACAACCAATGCATCCACTATAGCCACCTCTTTCAAACCCCGAGGATGTAGGCCATCAGGTCCAAAGGATTTATTGGCTTTCAGTCCCATTAATTTCTCCAGTATTATTCCACGATACAGTTCCACGTACACACAGAAAATATTTCATTCTTAGAAAATAATTCACCTCTGCCAAACTAACTAGCAAAGAGAATTAAAATCAATATGTTCCTGTTCACCTGTTATTAGTTGTTAATACACTACTATCAAATATGGCTGTTAATGTGTCAGCTCGAATAGATAATTGTAATTTAAAATAACACATGGCTAATGATGCTGTTTTTTAAATTATGCGACTGACCATAATTCAATTATTCCTCAAATGAATTCTGCCACCAAAAGGCACAAATTGCAAGGCGACACTTTTCCGATAGAGGAAGGAGTATTTTGGCCGGGGAAAGTTGCCTTGTGCAGTAGCACAAAGCGTGTGATAGCGAATCAACGGCCCATTTTACAATGTACAAAAATATCGGGCAAGGTGTAAAATGGGCTGCTGATTCACTATCACCCGTTTTGCGGTACGTCTAAGCCAAATTTCATGCCCCTTGTGTTTTGTTTATTAAAGGAAGCACACAGGAGTTCCAGTGCACTGTGACCTGGAGCAGTAAAATGTAAGTTTGTGCTTATGAGTTTCCACAGGGTGAGCTACATACCGGGATTCTGTTCATTTTCCCAGGTCAGAGTTTGTGCCACAAGCATAGTGGGCTCTGGATTGATTCCCACTGCCTAGAGGAAGTCTTCGCCAATGAGAAGGTGGAAAATCCCAACAATGTTGCTCCAGCAAGGCATTTACCACTATTCCTGAGGCTGACAGCCCAGGGTTGCCCTGGAATCCCCAGGAGTTAAAGATTAATCTTCAGGCCACTACTGTGAGCAACCAAGGAGAAAAATCATAGGGGAATAAAAATTTGTGTTTTTCTTTACATTTTCTTTTGAGCACTTTTTATTTACAAGTTATAAAAATATTGGACATGGGGAAAAAGGCTGTTTGACTGTCAGTCAAGAATCATGCAATCGGGTAATGAAGAGTCTATTCGCTATCCAATTGGTATAGGAAGGCGGTGCACCGCGAGTATGGATATGTTGGGTGACCAATGGCAGGAGTGGGGGTGGGGGACACTTGGAGGCAGGAGGTCCTGTGATGATACATCCAGGAACATGTCCAATCAGAGTTGGCAACCCTCCGACAGCCACTTTTTATAACTCAACCAAAAGAAGTGGTGGTAAGCAAGGTGACGGGATAGTAATCACCCGAGACCTGGGCTGTGACTCCCCCCCCCCCCCCCCCGCCCCCCCCCCAGTGCTATTTGCATGCAGCGGCAGTCGCAGTGGGGGTGGGGAGGGAAATCTTGGTTACAGCAATGAGGCAGAAGGAGGCACCACCCGAACTTACCAACATTTTCCACCCCGATTCTACCTTATCTTGGGGGAGAATTGCACCCCACCCCCACCCCACCCCCAACAACCCTCAGTCTCAGCATGCTATCTGGGGAAGGTGTCAGGTAATCCTCCATAAGGAGGAAAGATACATTAAAAAATAGTCACACACACCTCCTTTTGCCAGCTCTATCACTTCATTGACAATACAGCACTATAACGTTCCATTGAAAATCATTCTGCGATATATACAGGGCATAAGGGATTGTTCACAGAACAACATGAGCAGAGGTTGGGATGTAAACTGCTCCACTCACTCTCAGCTTGAAAATTGTGTCAGGAGACCGACAGAGAGGGAAAAATTAAGAAAATACCTCAACCAGAATATAGTTAGTGTAAATGGTACAATATGCTAAATGATCGTAAAAGTCACCCGAAGGAATGCCAATTTGATTCTATTGACTCCTGTTGCCTAGTTTTACTTTTTGTTTGTTATGCAGATGATGAGGTTCTAACAAAGCAACAATCCAATAGTATTCGACCTCATTGTTCCGTTCACCAGCTGCACGTGTTAATTCGAGATTCAGTAATTAAATCACAAGAGCCCAATCCACAGAAGGACCTGGTACAAATTGACTGTTGATTTGCTGGAATATTTCCCTCTGCACAGCGAGTAAGGACAAGCAAATGGGCCTGCATTGAATCTTAGCCAAATCCCTTTTCCAGCTCAATAATAAGATGACAATCTGGCTCAGCTGTAAGTTTCTGTTTGACTTTTTAAAATAAAACTAAGTCTGATCTATTGAAACTATTTTTTTCCCATATTTAGATAAACTCAGGTATAGACTCTATATTTATCCAGAGTGTCTATTTGCACTGGGTTTTTCTGTGTCGTTCTGCGCATGCACGCATTGGACTCTGCCCCCTTTTTGAACATGTGCCCTCGATTCGGTCGTGCATGCGCAGTGCGGCGTACGAGGAAGTCGGAAGTGGGGCACGAGACAGAGAGACAGCCACATGGAGCTGGAGCTGCTTCCAGCTTTTGGATTATTAGGAGCATTTTCGCAGCTTTCTGTGAGAGAGAAAACATTGGAGATAGTGTGAGAGAGAGAGAGAGAGAGAGAGAGAGAGACTGAGGGGAGGGAGAGAGACTGGGGGGAGAGTGAGAGAGGTAGAGACTGTGGGGGGTGGAGAGAGAGACTGATGGGGAGGAGAGAGAGAGGCTGGGGAGAGTGAGAGAGAGACTGGGGAGAGATGAGAGAGAGAGAGACTGGGGGGGGGAGAGAGAGAGAGAGAGAGACTGGGGGGGGAGAGAGTGAGAGAGACTGGGGGGAGAGGGAGAGACTGTGGGGGGGGAGAGAGACTGATGGGGAGGAGACAGAGACAGGGAGAGTGAGAGAGAGACTGGGGGGAGATGAGAGAGAGAGACTGTGTGGTGGGGGAGAGAGAAAGAGACTGTGGGGGGGGGGCGGGGGGAGAGAGAGAGAGAGAGAGAGAGAGAGAGACTGGGGGGGAGGGAAAGAGAGTCTGGGGGGGGCGTAGAGAGAGAGAGTAAGAGAGACTGGGGGGAGAGTGAGAGAGGTAGAGACTGCGGGCGGGCGGGGGGGGAGAGACTGATGGGGAGGAGAGAGAGAGAGACGGGGAGAGAGAGAGAGACTGTGGGGAGATGAGAGAGAGAGAGAGAGAGAGAGACTGTGGGGGGGGGGGTGGGAGAGAGAGAGACTGGGGTGGGGGAGGAGAGAGAGAGAGTGAGAGAGACTGGGGGGAGAGTGAGAGAGAGAGACTGGGCGGAGAGAGACCGAGACTGGGAGAGAGAGAGGTCAAGCGGGAGAGGGGAGAGAAGGAACTCAGGGAAGATGGATCATGTTCTTCCAACCCCCTTTACACCCACACCTGATTTCTCGGAAAGCTCAGTGCTTGTGTGACAAGGGACATCATTGGAGTGGATGAAATCCGGAAGTCACGACACTGTCACTACTCACTTCATACCCAATAAACCTGCTAACAATCCGTGAGCCATGCACAATGCCCCATCTATGGTGGGACAGGGGTAAGGTCAAGAACTTGGGCTGGGATGGGGGAAGCTCTATCCTGTCTGGGATCTGAAGTCAGAATGGCTCGAATTACACTTTGCAAAGTCACTCAGAACTTGAGCTGGCGGTTCCCATTACACATTCCAGAGAAACTTCTGGGTGTGTCTTATCCTCCAAGAGTACCAATCAGCAATCAGGTGATGTGATCATGGCGCGCCAATCAGAGCATTTTGTAGTGCAAATAGCTGCGTCCATATTTATCACTCATCTTCAACAATAAGAAAATCGAAATTCCAAAATAGATGTAAATTGCTGTACTCTGAACCTAACTCTCAAAGCCATGATATATTTAAGGTACATCTTTTATATATAGGTTTTACACTTGTTGCATATTACAGGATGATGGAGTCTTCTGTCGAATTGATGGCTAAGCCTCAGTTATTATGGGTGTGCTGATAGAAGAATCCGATCCTGAATGCATATACACGGCCGTACATAACACCGTGAAAGCCAGATATGGCCAGTGGATGTGTTGTCTTGTGCTCCAGGCGCTTGGCAGCCACAACTCATAACCTCTCAGCCTCAGATTCATTCAAACTGACCCGGCAAGACTTGCTGCCATCGTGGTCTGTTGGTGACCATGTCTTCCAAGGTGTTGGGGTGAATATTTCAAGGTGGCCCTTTGCATGTCTTTATCGCGTTTCATCTGCCCATCTCTTTTATGATATCCGGAATGCAGCTCACTGTAGAAGACAGCTTTGAAAATTCTATCAGCAAGCTTGCAAATGCCATTAAAGGGTACATCTTTGCAACACTGAACTCCCAGCAAAAAAGCTCTGCTTGATGAGACTATTGATTGGAAAATTGGACATGAAGGTCAGTGTGCCTGATTCCCAATGTTCCCAATTTGTCTTTAATTAAGTTACTAAAAAATCAGGAGGACCTGACCTCCCTGCCAAATTCTCCAAACTGTGTTTCCCTCTGATGTGTGCAGAGCCTCAGAATATTGACCTTTGTATGAAGAATTCTAGTAAATGTAGTTGTTCTTAGCCAGGCTTCTAACCTTCAGAACAATTTGAATGAGAAAATGTTTCTAATGCTCAAACCAAGTCAGTGGCCCTGAATATCTATGGGCTTTTGATACCGACAAATACATTGGGATTGCGTCCGCCAGGAACCTCTTCCCTCATCCTGGAAGACTTTCAAGGGTCGGGGGAGGTTTCCTATTTAGCAGGTCCTTGATAGGTGCCCACCACTACAGGCACATCCTGGATGTCCTCCTGCTTTTGGAGACTGCAAAATGTAGCATACTGCTCTTTGGAGGACGGGGTGGGGGTGGCAGTGCTCCCTCCCCTTAGAAAATACAGAGTTGTGCCCCTAGGGACATGTGCCATCACATTCACCACTTAGGGACCCTTGAACAGTACAAAAGAAAGAAGAAATTTGGAGTAAGTGACTTGTACCATTTCTCATGCCACTCCATATTTTCCTGGGACTTTTGCTCCATTCCAACAATACCCTTGCCAAAAACAGTAAGATGGTAATCATCATAGCTCTGTCTTCCAATAAAATCAATAGGATTTCCCTGTTATTAAGTTGTCACACCGCTGCCATTTAGACTGACAAATAATGGCGGTGGAGGCCTGGCTGTGGTGTGATTTACTTGAACTGATTCTCTGATTGCATTTCAATGACTTTTCTGATTGGGACTTGTTGAAAGACAAGTTCTTAAACCATTGCATTGTCAGGTCATTAAAAAAATTATTTTCAGTATGTTTTTGTTGTGTTTTTTAAGCATTTATTGTTGCTAATCTGCTACTTCATACATTTGTTTAGCTAGAGGTTCCCTCAACAATAAAGAAATGCCTACAAAAGGCAATTCAACAACAGCTTATCGATATGTGTACAAATATTTAATCCATGGCAGGCAAAAACCAAGTATTGGCAGGACAGTTTTAAATGAAGGTATCAGGAATCATCTATGGGGTGCCGGGGAGTACAGTGTCCAATGGCTGCGCTAATTCTGATTTGCTGCTATGCTCATTGTAGCCTATTCTCATTCGAAATGTAGCAAAATGCAGAGTAAGTTATCAACGGCGAGAGCAGTGTGTAGTCGGGGAAATTTAGAGTGTACCTTGCTGATCTTGGTGTTGTGAGAAAATCTAGGGTCATACATGAGTAATGGTCACCTGGAAATGAAGAGGCATTCAGGGCATTGTATCCTAGCAATGAAACAATTGCTGGACCTTTCAACTTCGGGGAAGGGGGTGGGGGAAAGGGTGATATCAGATCGGCCGCACCCTATTTTCCTTTCCATTGACGTTCCCGCCGGAGTTGAATGTTCTGCCCAACATCTACTGTTGGGGACAGAAGAAGATCAGCAAGAAACCTAAAATAAACTGCATTTTTTTTTTAAATCACCAGGAGACCAAAAATGAAGTACTGGGTATTTAATTATCCAAAATCTCATTAATGACGATTTTTAACATCAACTTTATTTATATGAGAGGGTAGTATCAGAAAGAATGGTGGCACTCGGCAACAGGATTGGAATCGAGGAAATGTGTCAGAAGATACCCCAGTTTGAACTGATTAGAATCAGTTGCTTTTCTAGTTAGGTTGGAAGTTTTCCTGTAATAAACCATTGGAAGCATGGAGTACAATGGAGGTGAACACATCGCGTTTACTGAGGAGAGCCCATGCATCTTAGAGACACAAAGTCCGACAAGGTTTAACATGTTTGAATAATTCAGTTGCAAGAGTGAAGAGATTTAATCATGTTTGTCAAATCATATGTGCTCAGCACAGTAAACCATTATTCCCTTGTGGAGATTCAGAACTATAAAGAGACCTCACTCAGAGCCTGCCTTCATTCGATTAAGTTCTCAGGCTTCATATCTTGTTGTGGAAATAGCAGAGGGGAAAAAAGTGTGTAGCTTTTGCGGATGGGAGGTCTGCCGGGACTCACCTGGCTTGTGTGCAATTCTCGGGCTTGCAGAATTGCCCAGCTTCCTGACACTTGATTTGCTTCTGCATCGGGAAGCATTGAAACTGATGTTTCCTGCTGTTAGTGTTGATAAATAGACCATGTCAACAAAATTTTAATCTCCCAGCTCAACTCAAAGCTTTTATTAATGGTGTGCCCTGGGAATTCTATGCCTGATGCATTATGCATTATGGGTGCTCTTTTCTTTTCGAGAGTCACCTGCAATTGATTTCTCCTTTAGTAAGAAATTAGTTTGTCAATCTCCTGAAACTGATGGACCTGTCTGTGTGATGACCTTTCATATAGAACAGGACATGGGTGATGCACACCATTTTTGCATCTTGCGGATTTTATTTTAACCCTAGGTGTGTCCATTTTACAATAGTTCCGCAGGGTTTGTTGAAAATGAAATCTTTTTGTTTGGTTATGGGACGTTACTAATTTCCCTTCTCTCCCTTTCCCAGCAGATGGTACGGGAACAATACCTGACAACACAAGGCAGTAGCCTACAGACACCAGAGAACCAATATGTCTACAAGATTGGGATCTACGGCTGGAGGAAGCGTTGCCTTTATTTATTTGTGCTGCTGCTTCTCATCATTCTGGTTGTGAATTTTGCATTAACGATCTGGATTCTCAAAGTGATGTGGTTTTCTACAGTAAGTGCGATCTATGTTCACTAGCACTCATTTGATTTTTTTAAAGACACTTATTGAAAATGCTTTGTACTAAAGCTCTTCAGAGATTTTTAATCTTTCCCTCTTCACATTCTTTTTCTCTCACCCTTCTCATTCTTCATGGCTGGATCTGCATCTCTATCTCCTTCTTTCACTCTTTGCCTCCGTATTTTCTCATTCTTTTTAATTCTGTGAGATTTGATTGTTCTTGATGGCTTCTCATTTTTACAACTGCTTAGATTAATAAATTACCTGACTGGAGTACTGTCAGCAAATGTTAGCTGCACAAATCACCAAGCTCCATCCCTTTGAGTACTGATATTTGCTGCAACTTCAAATAGCGTATTTATACACCACAGAAAGCATATGCAATACATGTGAACATATGATATGCAGAGCACAGGTGATAATAATAGATTAAAATGGCTAAAGATTAACAAGGATATTATTGGCTGTTCGAGGTTATTCTCGTAACTGTAAGGTAACAAGTGTAATATAAAAGTGTTCTTAAGCGTCATTCTAAATGGCGTATGTACATGATACAATAGATAATAAATAAATCAGCAGAATTGTTATTCCAGCAGTACTGCACTTCACTTTGCCAAATCCTTGACCCAATCAAAGATTGACAATAACAAGGGCTTTACTCCTTCTGAGCATCTAATGGGTTCTTCATTTTGAAATACTGGGGATGGTCAAAATCCCCCAGCTCACCAACCCGCTCTGGAGCTGCCGTGAGCTGACCCGTTGCTATTTTTAGCGCAGCCAGCAAGAATACCCGCCCAAAGCTGCAGGGATCCTTTTTAGCATAAGCATGTTGGGTCCCAGTGATTGTAATTGTCACGAGTGGGCCTGAGTGGTAAACGGCAGTGGGTTTCCTGCCGGGCTTACCCTGTGAAGAACACGATCGGGCCCAGAAGCTGCCACAACAGGTACGTTTATAATTTTCTAATTTCCTTGTGGCCCACACAGAATTGCAGGCCTTCCCTGCCATGATGGCGCCCCACCCCACTACGGAGCCTCCCACAGGACGGTGCAGCAGCTCCTTCCGTGGACTTACTTGCTCTTGGCGGGCTGCCTCCTGGCGGCTTGGATTTGCTTCACTTCCTGATGACCTTCCGCCCTGAATGGGTGGAAATTTGGCCCCCAAAGTCTATAAGCAGAGGAAGCACCTAGCTTAATGCCAATTTTTTCTTGCAAGTTATGGATTCAATTTTCGAGATGAACAGCAGCATCCAAGAAATAGTACCCAAGTTAAAGTAAATTCTTTTTTTGACTGAGCAGAATTGAAATAAACAAGTCCTGGGACTGTACGGGAAATATTAGACCTGACATTACAATTAATCTTATTGTGGTATGTTATTTATCTCAACAAGTCGACTGCTTATATATAACAGATCTCAAAGGCTGCGCTCAGCTCTTTGAGTAGCTGTTACGGCCTTACCCAGCTTATTTTCTCTTCATATAGAGGTGATACTCTGATCTCCTGATCCCCAAAAGCACTTAATAAAGCACCAGTTTCTGTATTTGACAATTGCTTGGTATACATCCAAACAGCCTTTGTTCGTCATTTTGAAAGCAATATCAGCTGCAAAGTGTACCTGTATTAACAGTATTGCAAAGGAAGATCTCAGAATCCATTCCATCTATCACGCAGATAGAATTTATTGTAGCAAAGTCAGATCTCAGCCAAGAAACTGAACACTAGCATTGATTTACAGCCTTATTGTTTCTCGACAAGAGCTATCTGGTCTAATCCCACTCGCTGCCTGCTCCCCACGTCCTTTATTACTATTATTTTTCAAGCTCACCATTCAATATCTTTTAAAGAATTTGTAGATTCTGCTTCACAAAGGTTGTGATAGGGAATTCCACATTTTAATTAACCTCGTGAGATTTTTTTTTTCTAACCTCCCCTTTTTGCTGTCACAACACTGGACCGATGTTGTCGGCAAGCGATCCGTGGCTTTGAAGGTCGGGCCTCACTGAAATTTGATTGGAGAGCTGCGTGTGTAAAATCCTGTCCCCTCAGTACAGATTCACATGAGGCATCTAGTGAAGTCAAGGTCACTCTGGACCTGCACCTTTATTTCACAGCTCTGGAATGCTGCACTTGCCTGAGACCTGTCCTTATATACCTCTCTCTTGCAAGTGCACCCCTGGTGGTAAGGTATGCTGGTGGTTACAGGTCATATCTTATTACAGTCATGTATAGCATGTTAGGATACAGTTATAGATAATAATGTAAGATACATGACATCACCCTCCCCCAAGGTCTTATTGTCTTTATATGTTTAGTCTCTCAGGTGGTCTACGCACTCGCGTGGAGCGTCTGAGTTGTGGTTCAGTTGTTTGCCTTGGTGTCTGTTTTTCTTTGGGTGTGGTTGCTGGTATCTCGCCTGGGCTGTCTGTTTGGATTGGTGTGATTGTTGTTGACTCGCCTGGACTGTCTGTTGGGATTGCCCTTTCCTCAAGTTGTTCCCTCTGTCTGTCCACCAGGTGTGGTGCGAGTTCCACATTGTAATCTACCTCTGGTTCCGCAGTGTTGTTGGTAGATCTGCTTTTGACTTGGTCTACATTCCTCCGGCAGGTTTTGCCATTGTCCATTTGTACTACCAGTAGCCTGTTTCCTTCCTTGCCCGTTAATGTCCCTGCAAGCCATTTGGGACCCCTGCCATAGTTTAGTACAAACACTTTGTCCCCTATCTAATTCAATCTCCCCCTTGAATTTCTGTCATGGTACTCAGTCAGTTTACGGCGCTTTGCCTCAACGATTTCATGCATGTCTGAGAGGATTAATGAGAGCTTTGTTTTTAAAGTCCTTTTCATCAACAGTTGCGCGGGGGTGGGGATCCCAGTCAGTGAGTGCGGACGAGATCTGTATGCCAGCAGCAGTCACGACAGGCGACCCTGCAGCGTGGGACCTTGGATTTTAAGCATGCCTTGTTTAATGATTTGCACTGCTCTCTCCGCCTGGCCGTTGGAGGCCGGTTTGAACAGTGCCGTCTTGACGTGATTTATGCCGTGGTCAATTATAAAGTCTTGGAATTCTGCGCTGGTGAAGCACGGACCATTGTCACTGACCAATTTGTCAGGGATTCCGTGCGTTGCAAACATGGTTGCGAGCCACTCCACGGTGGTGGAGGTTGTGCTCGAGTTTAAAATGGTGCATTCGATCCACTTTGAAAATGTATCTACAACTACGAGGAACATTTTGCCCATGAATGGGCCCGCATAGTCTACGTGCACCCGCGACCACGGTTTGGTAGGCCAGGGCCAGGGACTCAGTGGAGCCTCCCTGGGGGCATTGCTGAGTTGGGCACAAATGGTGCACCTTCAGACGCAGAGCTCCAAGTCCGCGTCAATACCAGGCTACCAGATGTCGGATCTGGCTGTGGTCTTCATGAGAACGATCCCCGGGTGCTCGCGGTGGAGCTCCCGGACAAATGCCTCTCTGCCTCGCAGAGGCATGGCTACTCGGCTGCCCCACATCAGGCAGCCTGCTTGTAGTGATAGCTCATGCATGCGCCTGTGAAAGGGTTTCAATTCCTCAGGGCAGGTATCACGAGCCTCTGCCCAGTCACCAGTTCGGACACATCTTTTTACTAAGGATAACGTGGGGTCGCTGGCCGTCCAGGCTCTGATTTGGCGAGCCGTCATGGGTGAACCTGTGGACTCAAAGGCATTGATTGCCATGACTATCTCACAATCCTGTTCATCAGACCCTTCCGTGGTCGCCAGGGGTAGCCTGCTGAGCGCGTCGGCACAGTTATCTGTGCCTGGTCTGTGCCTTATGGTATAGTCGTAGGACGCCAACATGAGTGCCCACCGTTGAATTCGCGCCGAGGCATTGGCGTTTATTGCCTTGCTCTCGGATAGGAGGGACATGAGGGGTTTGTGGTCGGTTTCTAACGCGAACTTGGCCCCGAAAAGGTATTGGTGCATCTTTTTGACACTGTACACGCACGTGAGCGCCTCCTTCTCTATCATTCCGTACCCGCGCTCCGCCCGCGAAAGTGACCTGGAGGCATAAGCTGTGGGTTGTAATTTGCCCGCACTATTGACATGTTGCAAAATGCACCCGACCCCATATGCTGACGCATCGAGTGTGAGAACTAGCTTTTTACCTGGGTCAAAGAAAGTCAAAACACTGTTGGAACACAGAAGGTTGCGTGACTTATTGAAGGCGCATTCCTGGGCGTCCCCCCAAAACCAATCACACCCTTCCTGAGTAGCACGTGGAGAGGCTCCGACAGCGTGCTTAAGTTCTGCATAAAGTTCCCAAAGTAATTGAGTAGCCCGAGAAAGGCGCGCAGGTCTGAGACATTCCGGAACCTGGGTGCCAGGCGAATGGCTTCTGTTTTGGACTTTGTTGGGCGGATTCCATCAGCGTCAACCCTTCTGCCCAAAAATTCAACCTTGGGCGTGAGAAACAGGCACTTGGATTTCTTGACTCGTATGCCTACCCGATCCAACCGCTTTAGTACTTCCTCCAAATTACTTAGATGGGAGTCGGTGTCCCTGCCCGTGATAAGTATGTTGTCTTGAAATACAACCGTCCCCGGGATGGACTTGAGCAGACTCTCCATGTTACGCTGAAATATGGCAGCTGCCGACCTGATGCCGAATGGGCATCGATTGTACATGAAAAGGCCTCGCTGTGTGTTGATGGTGGTGAGTAGCTTGGATTCCTTGGTCAATTCTTGCGTCATATATGCAGATGTGAGGTCTAATTTTGAGAAGTTTTTCTCCAGCCAATGTGGCAAATAAGTCCTCCGCTCTGGGCAGCGGGTACTGGTCCTGTAGGGAGACTCAGTTTATGGTAGATTTGTCGTCCCCACAGATTCGTACGGATCCATCAGGCTTCATGACTGGGACGATGGAACTTGCCCAGTCGCTAAATTCCACAGGTGATATAAT
Organism: Pristiophorus japonicus; assembly: GCF_044704955.1. NCBI lineage: Eukaryota > Metazoa > Chordata > Chondrichthyes > Pristiophoridae > Pristiophorus > Pristiophorus japonicus. The sequence goes on from NC_091986.1 coordinate 158,670,960, forward strand.
GCCTTCCCGCAGAAGCCTGCCTAGTTCGTGTTCAATCTTTTCCCTCATCACATAAGGTACAGCTCTGGCCTTGTGATGGATCGGTCTAGCATCCTGTGTGATGTAGATTTTGACTTTGGCCCCTTTGAAAGTGCCCACACCTGGCTGAAAGAGATGTTCAAATCGCTTCATAACTGTTGAGCAGGAGGTCCGTTCCTCTAATGACATGGCATGGACATCATCCCATTTCCAGTTTAGTTTTGCCAGCCAGCTTCTCCCCAGCAGTGCTGGGGGGTCTCCGGGGACAATCCACAGGGGAAGTCGGTTCACTGTCCCTTTGTGTGTGACAGTGAGCATGGCGCTGCCGAGGACTGGTACAATTTCTTTGGTTTGGTCCTTAGTTTGGTGTCGATCCTTGTGAGTTTTGGTCTGTCTCTTTTTTGCGGCCACAGTTGTTCAAATTGTTGAGCGCCCATGAGAGATTGACTCGCTCCCGTATCCAGCTCCATGTTGACAGATATCCCGTTGAGTAGGACCCTCATCATTTTAGGAGGCATCCTGTTGTAGGAGCAGGGGCCATTGATCGTGTTGACCCGCTGTACATCGGTGTCCCAGGTACTGTCCCCACCATCTTCTGGTCCGCTTTCCGACCCATCCGATTCGTATACCAGCCGAGCTGCCATTTTTTTGCACATGTGGGCCAAATGCCCTGTATATTCACAATTTCTGCAAACAGCCTGCTGAAATCGACATCCCCTTGACGATTGCCCACCCCCACACCTCCAGCACAGACCTGTTCCATTGTTCAAAATGTTCCCAAAGAATGAGCTGCATCTGGCTGATCTCTCTTGAGCTTCTCTCAGTTTGTAGTTGATTGCTCGCATTGCGGGTTGATGAGGTATGAACGGCCGTTCCTGTGGCCTTTGACGGCTTCTGCCTGCTGTCGAGAGCCTGTTCTCCCGGTTTTGTCTGTGTGTGAGGGTAGCAGCTTGTTTAGTGCTGTGAACTTCTTGTTCCGATATTTCGTTAGTTGTCGTACCTGCATTGTAAATCAACCTCGTTTCTTCTTCCCCTACCAAGAATGTCTGTGCAACCAGTGCTGCTGCCTCTAAGGTCAGGTTCTTGGTCTCTATGAGCTTTCGGAATATGCCTGCGTGGCCTATTCCTTCAATGAAAAAGTCTCTCGGCATTTCTCTCCTCAGTTCATCGGAGAACTCACATAAGCTAGCCAACCTCTAAAGTTCCGCCACGAAGTCAGGTATGCTCTGGCCCACACAGCGTCTGTATTTGTAGAACCTGTGAATGGCCATGTGTAGGCTGCTCGCTGGCTTCAGGTGGTCTCTTACCAGTGTGCTCAATTCTTCAAACAACTTGCTTGCTGGTTTCTCGGGTGCCAACAGATCCTTCATTCAAGCGTATGTTTTCGAGCCACAGCTGGTCAAGAGATGGGCTCTTCTCGTGTCTGCCTTATCGTCGCCTAACCAGTCTTTGGTTACAAAGCTTTGCTGGAGCCTTTCTATAAAGTCCTCCCAATTGTCTCCCGCATTGTACTTTTCATCTGATCCATTGTTCGCCATTCTGTGGATTCTGTAATCCCGTAACTCATTGCCACTGTAAAGTCCTGTCCCCTCAGTACAGATTCACACGAGGCATGTAGTGAAGTCAAGGTCACTCTGGACCTGCACCTTTATTTCATAGCTCTGGAATGCTGCACTTGCCTGAGACCTGTCCTTATATACCTGTCTCTTGCAAGTGCACCCCTGGTGGTAAGGTATGCTGGTGGTTACAGGTCATATCTTATTGCAGTCATGTATAACATGTTAGGATACAGTTATATATAATAATGTAAGATACATGACAGTCTGCGTGATCTGAATGCTGATAGGTGGCTCACCATTTTTGGAGGGCAGGAAATCAAGCCATTCAGCCATACAGCACGGGCCTGCAGCACCGCATTAAAGGGGAAGGCTGAGCAGATATGTGGGGGGAGAGTGGGGATGGTGGTGAGCAAGTATTGCCAGCGCAGAGCAGGGAGAACGAGTCTGTTCATCCTGAAGCCTAGAAAATGCCATGTGGAATGATTTTTCTTCTTGCCAGACCTGATTCCAGCAAATTCTTTCAGGGATTCTGGTTCTGGCCATTTCCCACTCTGTATATAACCTTTACATGACATGGTATAATAATGCCTGCCTCTGTTGGAGCGCTCGTGACCCAAATTGAAGTCCACTCAAAAATCACAACAGGCAGGTCCCAAGCAATCTTGGTCTTGCTTCAGCTTCAGCCCTTTTACCACTGAACTATGGGGTGAGAGTAAGGCCAAAATCGGAGCATATTTATGTTATCATAACCCTTCATAATGTTGTAGACCTCTGCCAGGTCAACCCTTAATCTTTCCAGCACCAATAAAAAAATAACTCTGACCCCCTTATCCCAAGTAAGATCTCAGTAAATCTGCACTGCACCTGTTTCAGTGCTTTTATATACTTTCTACAATGAACTGTCACGAAGCTGCACACAATACTGTGAACTAACTACATCTTTGTATTAATTCAACATTACCTCCTTGCTTTTCTATTCTATGCCTCTAAGTACAAATCCAAGTACAAATTTGCCTATTTTGTGGAAAAAGACCAATTTACATAGCCATCTTTAATGCCCCATTTATCTGCACATTTAGTGCTTCAGCTTCTCTACTCTATTTCAAATTTTCCATTTCAGAAAGAAAGAAAGACTTGGATTTATATAGTGCCTTTCACAACCACCGAATGTCTCAAAGTGCTTTATAGCCAATGAAGTACTTTTGCATGTAGTCACTGTTGTAATGTAGGAAACACAGCAGCCAATTTGCACACAAGCAAGCTCCCACAAACAGTAATGACCAGATAATCTGTTTTTTTTGGTTATGTTGATTGAGGGATAAATCTTGGCCAGAACACCGGGGATAACTCCCCTACTCTTCTTTGAAATAGAGCCATGGGATCTTTTACGTCCACTTGAGAGAGCAGACGGGACCTCAGTTTAACGTCTCATCCGAAAGACAGCACCTCTGACAGTGCAGCACTCTCTCAGCACTGCACTAGAGTGTCAGCTTAGATTTTTTTGTGCTACATGTTCCTGGAGTAGGTCCTGAACCCACAACCTTCTGACTCGGAGGTAAGATGCTACCCACTGAGGCACAGCGTTAGTTTGCAGTATTGTGTGCAGCTTCTTGGCAGCTCATTATAGAAAGTACATAAAAGCAATGAAACAGTTGCAGTGCAGATTTACTGAGATCTTACCAGGGATAAGGGGGGTTCAGAGTTATTTTAAGGTGTGTATCTTCTCTCTATTTTTGCTTCCTCAGGGCTCAATTTTCCACAAGGGTGATTTTTGGCACAGTTGAAGAGGTATTTCCGATTTTTTTAGTGGTCCAAATGCGCCAAAAACAAGGGTGCAGTGCGCCGTTTTAGAAAAAAATCATACTTGGCCAAACTCACTTAAATGGTCAGAAGTGGCGCACATGGCAGGTTCCGCCCCCAGTGATGTAAAAAAAAATCAGGAACTAAAAAAAATCGGACTTACCTACTTTAGAACGCCACAAAACTTTGGCTAAACTTGCAGATTATTGTCTGCTCAAAAAAAAAGCTGTGTACACCAAAAGAACAGCGCAGAATGGTGGCCAAAATTCAGCCCAAAGGGGCAGAAATTGGTCTCTTGTGCGGCTACAGTTCGCGCCACCAGGAGCAAATGGTTTTCCGCCCGGGTGCGACAAGAATAGTGCCCCCTCCCGCGGAATTTTGCGAAGACGCTAAGAGATAACGTCTCATTCCTGTCAGAAGCGTCTCGCTCGGCTGCGCCCTCATCGCTGTGCACAGTGCATTGTTACCGCCCCGGAAGAGAAATTCATCCGCACCCCCTCATTTACCGCCTGGTGGTGACGACAGCTTCAGCTGGAGTTGGGAGTCTGTTGAAGGAGCGCTTTCTAAAGGCACCATCTTGAAAAACAATTTTTGTCGGCCATACTTTTTGCAGCTTGCGAACACATAGGCAGAGTGGCTTGTGGACAGATTTGAGCAATTTTCACTTCTGCCTCCAAACTATTCCCTTGATTCATTGAGGGCAGATTTGAAACAATAATATTTATCTCCTTTCATGGGGGCTATGACCGCTGGAGGCTACTTAGGTGAAGACACAGGGAGCAGGAGAGGGAGCAGGAGAGGGAGCAGGAGAGGGCACTATCGCGCTCAATTTCTACGTCAATGGATCCTTCCAGGGAGCGACAGGAGACATCTTCAACATCTCCCAGTTTGCTGTCCATTGCTCCATCCAGGAGGTCTCAGATGCTCTGTACAGAAATAGGAGGGACTACATTTTCTTCCCCATGATCAGAGAGAAGCAGCATGAGCATGCAGATGGCTTCTTCAGGATAGCGGGCATCCCCATGGTGCAGGGTGCCATTGACTGCAATCAAGTCACTTTGCAGGCACTGCATCACAATCCTGAGGTATTCTGTAACCGCAAAGGCTACCACTCACTGAATGTGCAGTTGATGTGCAACCACACAGAATCCTCACAGTGAATGCCCTCTATCCTGGCAGGAGCCGCAATGCCTTCATCCTGTGACATACTGGTGTGCCAGCTCTCTTCCAGGCATCACATCAAGCTCGCGGCTGGCTGCTTGGAGTCAAGGACTATCCGCTATCCACCTGGCTCATGTCTCCCCTCCTCAACCCCAATATTCCAGCCCAGCACTCATACAATGAGAGCCATGTCGCCACCAGGAACATCATTGAGCAGACCATTGGAATGCTGAAACAATGGTTCCGCTGCCTTGACCGCTCGGGAGGAGTCCTCCAGTACTCGCCTGAGTGGGTGTCCCTATTCATCGTCATCCGCTGCATGCTGCACAACCTCCCCATCATGAGGGCACAGCCAGTGCCACCAGGCATAACCGCACCACCTCAGAGGAGGAGAAGGAGGAGGAGAACGAGCAGGAGAAGGATGAGGAGCAGCCACACCAGTGACGGAGTAGGCCGCGAGTCTGTTGCGATTCTGCAAGGGAGGTCCACGACACATCTCATCAGAGTTCCGTTCCAGTGAATTCCCTCCCACTTCCCGGTTCCTCTGGACATCCACATCACCACATCAATTTCCCCTTCCATACCAAAGCCTCAAAACTGAAATGAGAGACAACAGCAAAAATGAAACATTCCAATCAAAATTTAGATCACACCAATAAACGCTTTCATAATGTATTTAATAATCATCCTTCTGCATTTCCTTTTATCTCCTCTTTGCTTTAACTAATCTAGTGCTCCTCCACAGTGTGTCCCCTGTGGTTGCAGCACGGCTGTTGGAAGGCTGCTGTGTTTCCAGGCCAGAGACTACAGATGGCCTTCTAGGACTCTCTTGACCAGCTCTGGGCCTAGAAGGCCCGGCTGTAGGCTGCACCACCTCAAGCTGGGCGCTGCCAGCGACAAATGCAATGGCGAACTGCAATGGTGAGCTCAGGAATACTGTCATCCTGAGAGAGGACAGCAGGTTTCTGCACAACTGACCCACTGCCATTCTCCAGGGGCAGCACCTCAGCATTTCCACCAATCTGCTGGAGCACAGTTTGGTGGACTGCTGCGGCACTGTGAGATCCCCGGTAGACTGTGATGGACCCAGCGGCGATGGCAGCAGTCAGACCATGCGTGGCATCCAGCTGAGATTGTATGAGAGCAGTCTGAGCCTCGATGACAGCACTCACTGACTGTATGACCGCATCAAGACATTGCGTGGCATTAAGCTGAGACTGCATGAGAGAAGCCTGAGCTACCATGCCACCAACCATTGTCTGCTTTACAGCACTGTGACACTGCGTTGCTTCTGCCTGTCTGTAACGCAAGCTGCCACGTCGCCCATGTCACGTGTCATGAGATCTGGATCCCCATGGTCTCTCTGGGAGTCCACCATCGTCTGCTGACTGGCAATGATGGGCTCCATGGTGTGCACAGAGTTCTGTACAATGCTGGAGGCTGACTCCTCCATGCTCCTTACCATTGTCGATAGGCTCTCAGGCACCCTTGCCATTGCACCTATCATGCCAGTGTGCATGGCCATCACCCTTTGTGTGAATGCCTCTCCATCGAGATCCTCATCTGCGTCCTGTGGAGCAGAACTCGCGCGCGAACTCACCCTCCGGGAAGGTGGCTCCCGAGGTTCCCTTTAGCCTTGGCCTTGCTGCAGCCCACTCGGCCCCAGTGCATCACCCTGTGCAGACCTCTCTACTAGCCTAACCTCTAAGGAACAAGTGCCAGTATCTGAGCTGGTGCCTGCGGGTGAGAGATGCAATGACGCAGTGCTTGGTTCCTTCTCCTCCTGCTCTTCCTCCTCTTCCTCTCCATCCAGAATGTCTTGGGAGGGCTCAGTTGCAGGCTGCTGCCTGTTTATCTGAAAGCATAAATGGCACAAGACTTACATTAAGGTGAAGGCAGTGGGGCGGGAATGGAGCAATGAATACAGACATTATCAGGAGCTGGAAAGTGATAAAGTTTTCTGGTGTTGGGGGGGGCGGCGGGGAAGTGGTATGAGACAAGGAGAGGGAATAAAGATACCATTGTTGCCCCAGTGGGATTGACGTCTCCACAGGCTATGGCGCCCACCACCTGCGTGCCAATGAACCGCAGCACTCGCTCCTCAAGGTCACTCAGTGGTCGCAGTTCAGGTTCCCATCCTGCAGTCATCTGCATGCTCCCTTCTGCCATGTGCCACCTTGGCTTATAAAAGAAAGGAACTCGTAGGAGGAAGATTCCAGCTATGTATGTGAAAGATATGTCTGCCATGGTTGAATAGCTGTGAATGTATGCAAGGGGTGAGATGAGGATGTGAGTGTGCGTATCTGCAGATGCTTGGTGGTTGAGTGGTGTGGAAGTGGTGGGTTGCACAATGTACACAGACAGAGGGTGAGAGGCTGGTATGGAGGAGGTGTGGAAGTTTGTACTCACCTTCACCACCTGACATAGGTCATTGAATTTTTTCATTGCACTGGGTGAGGCTTCTCTGCGCCATTGTGCTGGCTGGCACCTCCTGAACCACCTCTTGCCACATGGCCTGGAAAACCTGCGGAGATGACCCCCTTCCCGATACAGGGATCAGGAAACAGCGACTCCCTCTTGGTCTCCAGTGCCCCCACCAATGTCTCCAGAGCCACATCATTAAAACCTGTGGCCCTCTCCCTTGAAGGGGGATTAGAAGCAACCATTTCAAAATGTTCCTGAGGTCCACAGATCAGTGACTGAAGTTCAGCAATGCTGAAACTGAGCAGCAGCCGGTTCAAATGACGTCCCCTTTAAGAGCCAGATCGAGCTGGAGTCAAGGATTGAAGGCTGATTGCTGAGTGGGACTCAGTTGAAATTGGGTAAGTGGCTGTGAATAGCGCCCCTGCAGCGCCCAGCTGAGGCCATTAGCACCTCATTTACCACCTGCCGCCCCCCCTCCCCCCGCTTCACTCCTGGGGCGAAAACGGCGAATTTCACACAATTTGGCAAGGCATCACGTTGTGCACTAAATTCTCTGGGGCAGTAACTTTTTACTTTTAAACAGGGCGCTACCAAATTTCGCCTCCTCAGTTCCTTGACTTCATAATCACACTTTATCTACTTTGGGGGACGCAAATGGCAAAGGTGGTTAGAAAACATATAGAAGTGAATCTTCGAGAAAGCTTGATGCTACTTGTAACTGTTAGCAACTTCAATTTTGTACAAAGCATATAACCTCCCAGTGATGGAATTTGTTAACCTAATTTGGCAAGGTGTAAGGAAAACCATTGCTCCGGATGTCATTACAGTCCAAAGCCAAGTAGATCAGTATACTTCATATGGAGGATATTGTCTCAGCCAGATCATTGTAACTGCGATCCATCTTGTACACAAAATGACTGGACTATGTTACAGTAGGATTTACTAGAACTTAAGCCAGAAAGTCATGCTTATGCCAGGAACACAAGAGCTGTGAAGCTGTACTTTAAAAGTCCCACTCCAGACACTTGAGCATATAATCTAGACTGACACTCCAGTGCAATACTGAGAGAGCGCACCATTGTTGCAGGTGCTGTCTTTTGGATGCGACATTAAACCGAGGCCCCGTCTGCTCTCTCAAGTGGATATAAAAGATCCCATGGCACTATTTTGAAGGAGAGCTGGGGAGTTTTCTGGCGAATAGTTATCCCTCAAGCAACATCACTAAAACAGATTATCTGGTCATTATCTCATTGTTGTATGTGGGAGTTTGCTGTGTGCAAATCGGCTGCTGTGTTTCCTACAATACAACAATACACATCCAGGCTGTGCAAGAGGCCAGAATTGGCTGCATTGTGCCTGTGTGAGTCAGGCCGCAGGATTTCCTGCCTGACCTTTATTTAGTTGTTTTCTTTAGTGCAGCTGTCTGATGTTTTCACAGACACCCGCCTCTAGGCTCCACTCCTCCTTTACTTGGAAACTCCCTGCTGTTCATCTTGCAAGGTTTTATCCCATTGATGGGCTGTATTCTCTGGCTGATCCATCTCTTTTTTAGCAGCATGCCAAGAGCCAATTCCACAAATGAAGAAAGTCGCCAGTACTGAGCAGGGAAGAGGTGTACTATCGAGCAGTGGGTCAGGCCTCACTGCTGACCGCAAGCTGCTCGGCTTAGTAAAACCCTGCTGCAGTTGCTGCTCTCATTCACCCCGAGCTCAAATGCTGCAGCAGTAATCTTTATAATTGAACTTCAAAAGTAAGGCTACACACAGAGTTTAGTAATTTACCCATACAGTATGTGATTATTTTTCATCTGTTGTCCAAAGGCCTCTGAAGCAGCTGTAAGGTCTTCTTTATTCCCCAGACTGGATTTCACAGTTTGCACAATGATCCTGTAACAGAATCTGGGAACTTAAGGGGGAATTTTAACACGGGGGAGCGGGTGGAATTGGGTGTGGATGGGGGGGGGGGGGGGGGGGGGTTAAATGGGCAAAAAATGGAAGCGTGTTGGCAAGCCGGCGCCAACCTGCCGACTTGCGGCATTTGCTCAGGCGGGACAAGGGCCATGCAGCCAACCTGCTCCCAGGAGGCGGGTTGGCATTTTAAATATGTCAATGAGGCTGGAAGGTTTCACTGTGACTGGCTAGGCTTCCCGGGCCCTGGGAAACCCGCAGCTGCAGTGAGGTGAGGACAGCCTTGAGGAGCACTCCTTATGGACCACGAGGAACAGGAGTACTCCTGCTGGCCCCCCCCAAATCCCCCACTATCAGCCTCCCCCTCCATACAAACCCCACACCCAGGGTCACCGCCGCCCCCCCCACCATATTGAGGATCGGACCACCTCCCCCGCATTGAAGCTCACTGTGGTCAGGGTTCGGACCACCCCCCTCCCCCCCACCGGGATCAGAACCCCCCCCCCGGGTTGGGTATCGGACAACAAGCCCCCCAGAATCAGAAACCCATCCCTGGGGTCGGGGATCAGATCCCTATCCCAGGGTCGGGGATCAGATCCCTACACCAGCACCAGGGATCAGATCCCCATCCCGGGGTTGACGATCAGATCCCTATCCCAGGGTCAGGGATCAGATCACTATCCCGGGGTCGGGGATCAGACCGACCTGGCCCCGCGACCTTGTGTCCAGCGTTCCCTGCCCGACTGGAAGCCAAGCCTGTCAGTGACGAAAGATGCTGCTGTGGAGTTAAACTCCGCAGCATGTGGGGAAACGCAGACTTCTGGTTTCTCATGCATTACTGCCCCCCCCCCCGCCCCCGTTTCTAGTACATCAAAATGTTGAAATTCCATCCAAAGTAACTGGAGTAGGCCATTCAGCCCCTTGAGCCTGTTCCGCCATTCAATTAGATAATGGCTGATCTTTTTCCTAATTCCATCTACCCGCTTTGGTTCCGTAAGCCTTGCCTAACAAAAATCGATCAATCTCAGTTTTGAAATTTTCATTTGACCCAGCCTCAACAGCTTTTTACGGAGAGAGTTCCAGATTTCCAATACCCTTTGTGTGAAGAAGTGCTTCCTGACATCACCCTGACTGGCCGAGCTCTAATTTTAAGATTATGCCCCCTTGTTCCAGACTCCCCCACCAGAGGAAATCGTTTTTCTCCACTTACCCTATCAACTTCTTGAATCATCTTCAACATATCAATTAGATTATCTCTTAATCTTCTATACTCAAAAGAATATGACCTCTCCTCATAATTTAATCCTTTTAGCCTCAGTATCATTCTTGTCTATCTGCGCTGCATCCCTCCAAGACTGTTATATCCTTCCGGGGGTTCAGTGCCCAGAACTGAACACAGTACTCCAGATAGGATCTAACCAGAGCTTTATATAACTGGAACATAACTTCCCCCCAGCTTGGTATTCCATCCCTCTTGAGAGAAAGGCTAACTTGCCATGAGCTTTTTAAATTATTTTTTGTACCTGTTCACTAACATTTAGTGATTTGTGTACTTGGATGCCCAAATGTCTCTGCTCCTCCAGGGGAAGAGTCCATGTGCAGGAATTCATTTTTATGCCTGAGAAATGTACAAATAAAGCAGAACATGCCAGAAGCACTCAACAGGTCTGTGAAGGGAGGAATAGTTAACGTTTCTGGTCAATGACCTTTCATAAGAACTGGAAGAAGTTAGAGATTTTACAGTTTTTAAGCAAGTGCAGAGCCAGGGAAAAATGAGTGGGAGTAGGAAAGAACAAAAGGGAAGGTCTGTGATAGGGTGGAAGGCAGGCATGATTAAATGAAAAAAGGGATGATGGTGCATGGGGTTGGCAGGGGGGGATTAAGAGGA